>NC_139458.1:307435000-308865000 GCF_057233095.1 Heloderma suspectum
GACCCTTTTGATCCAGGCAGTGTCTCCCTTCTCCTTCCATCAAGGTCAGGCTTTTCACCGATGCCTACTTTTGTTGGCCCCTGTCAAAGATATTGAGCCTTTCTATAGGTTCAAAGGGACTGCGTCACAGGAAAGCTTAGGCTCAGGATTGCTTTCTGATACTTTTTAATATGGGTTGAAATCAATATATTCAGCACATTCAAGGTGTATTTAACAGACTTTAAGTACAGATTTTCTGGTTCAGCCCATTTTTCAAAAACGCTTTTCAGGATGTGAATAGCTGCAAATAGAAATAAAGCCATAATACTGATTTGAATGAATTAAAATAGGTCAGTATTATGGGTGCATTTACACCAAAGTAAATTGAGCAATGGTAGTAAAAGTAATATGAGAAATAACATTCTATGCATTAATCCTGAACCCTTTGACAATTTTATTGGGCTATTTAAAGAACAACACAATTCGCTATGAATTTGGGTATTGCCTTAAAATGGAGATTGTTTGAATCACCGATGAAATACATCTGGTCAAGAAGACTGTGGAATGTTTCAGAATCTGTAGACTTAACAAATGAAATTAGACAGAAAAAATGAGTATTTTGCATACCAATAAAACGTGTGCATTTCTTTTTAAATCAGGTTTCAGCACTCTCTGATCCCACATCACCAGCTGACCAGCAGATGCCTCCTGGCCCACTGCAGAACTTGTCAAAATGCAGAAGCAAACACCGATGTGCATCTCCACCACCTCCCCATGAATTCCGAGCCTACCAGTTGTATACACTTTACCGTGGAAAGGATGGGAAAATCATGCAGGTTACTGAGTAGTTTCCCATTAGAGTATATGTATGTACATAGAGAGTTTCCTGGGGAAATAAAACAGGAAAGGACTTTTGAAGAAATGATGTACATTTTAGATATTTTATCTATGCTGTGGAGGAAATTATGGTATATACCAGGGGTCTCCAATGCAGCGCCCACAGGCACCATGATGCCCAAGAGCTCCCTACCCACTTAAAAAAAATATTTTAAGAAAACCTTTGGAAAAAGTTAGGGCAGTCTTTCTAGCTAGCCTTGCTCTTTCACTCCCCTCTACTCCCTTGCCTTGCTACTTCCTGTTCCCTCCCAGCCTCCAGCCTCGCTATTTCTCCAGCTCCACACACACCTTAGCTCACTTTTGACTAGCCAGGCCCTCACAGCAGCCATTATATGACTAGCCACATCCACTGTAGGAGCCATTTTGTGGTGGTGCCCACAGCAGTTTCTCAAATCCCCAAATGTGCCCATGGGTCCAAAAAGGTTGGGTAATATGGGTATAATTTCATGATTATTTGGATGCCTGAATTAATCTTGGGTTGTAAGGCCAGTGGAGACAATACTCAAGAAGAATCGGAAACTGCATGCACCCACTCTGGATTTTTAAAAAACTATTATTCCTAATTGAATCCAGTGCTTTTAGAAACATTAACTAAGGGCACAATTCTATGCATGTTGAGACAGATGAAAAATCCTACAACTCCCAACATCCCCCAGCCAGCATGGCTGTAGAAGTGTTTTATACTCTTTTCTGTCTAAACATGCATAGGATTTCATCTTAAGTAAGTAAAACTGAGCTTATATTCCCAATGAGAGATCATTAATATTACTACTTCTTGGTTCAGGTTTTTTTTAAAACATGAGTCTAGAGGGATTATTGAAGTTTTGTTGGCATACCTTTATTAAGGCATCACAGAGACCAGATCATAAATGTGAAATGCTGTGGTTCTATACTGTTAGCTCATTTTTACAGCAGCATATCAAGTGAGTTATTTAAGTTATTGGCTGTAGTTTTGTTTCTCCAAAACAGTTAACATCTGATTTATTTTCAGTCCCTGTGCATTCTTTTATACATACAATCCGCATTTTTTTTTTTGTTTTCTTCCCATTTGTTCTTCTTCCTGTAGGCCCCATGCAGTGCTATTTGCTGCAGTTGCCTTTGCTGTACGCTTAGCCAAAGTTGCTGTTAAGACAGGGGGCCATCTTGTTCATTTCTTGCAGGCACCAATAAACGGATGTCGTTGTGAGCCACTAATAAATAAAGTAGAGAACCAGCTGGCAGCTGCTGTGGAAGAAATAAAAGCTGAGTTTGTGACAGTACAGGATAAGATGAATAGCAAACTTGGACAGATGGAAAACAAAACTCAACATCAGGTAAGGAAGCATCCCAGGGCAAAGTGGGTCTGGAAACATCAGGATTGTGACAAGAACACTTGTAGGATGAGGGGAGGTCTACTGATTATAAGCATTGTATGGAGGCTTGAAACTCTTCACGTGACAACTTGCTCTACATGGTACAGTTGCCACTGAGCACCCGCAACGTGGAAGCTATTTCCTGCAGTCTCTACATTATGAGCATGGGGTTAAATTCAATGTGGTGCAAGTGGACTTCCTGTTGTTGTCCTCCCCTCTACAGCCTCCCACATGCTCCCAAATCTGCTCTGGATGGTCCCCCAACACTCTGGAGCAGATTTGAGGGGCTACAGGGGAGAGGGTAAATCCGTTCTACCAGCAGTTTCCATTCCACTGGCAGATGGCCAGGATTGGATACAATCCAGTATGTGTAGGCCAGGCCTTATTTTACTTCTCTAGCTTATGTTTTAAATCTGTCAAGATTCATTATCACAAAGTAGCCTTGGAAAGAAATTGACAGGGCAGAGGGAACAGAGTTTGGAAGTACAGAAGTCCTCCTTGATCACTGAAGTTTCACCCTCTAGACCAGGGTGGGCAACTTCCAGGGGCCATTTTTGCCCCCCTGGACTCGCCCCATGGGCTGCACTCAGTGGGCACCTAAGAAAAAAATTGGTTTGCTGCCAAATTTTGGCGGCAAACTGCTTTGGTGCTCTGTAGTGCTAATGCTGCCATTTTAAAAAAAAATGTTGCCACCATTTAATTCGGCAGTATGGCAGGACCACACGTGGGCTGTGGGGCATGTATTGCCTGCCTCTACACTTGCCTGCAGCCAACTGAAATAATTTGTAGTGCATTAATTTTTAAACATTGAAATGGATATTTTTATTCATATTGTTTCAAAATGCCCTTTTCAGCTGCTCTTTTTAGATCTAGTTTCTACCATTGGGGCCAGGGGAGATTTACTAAGTAATGAGATTTAGGGCACAATCCTATTGCGATGATGGTAAGCCTCCGAACTCAGAGGTTTATGGTCATCCTCAGCAGGGTGGGAGGAGTGGTGGAGGCGATCTTTGCCTCCCCATCCTCCTGCCCTGCATTTTCGCTAGATGGGCTTTTTTGCTTGTCTAGCAAAAGTGTCTTGGAGGGGGAGGGAAGAAGGCCAGGGAGGCCTCAGGATAGTCTCCACCCCTCCCAGCCCACCGAAACACCCCTTTTCCCCCCTGTCCGAGGACATGTTTCCAACCTCAGAGAGGCAGCCAGCACAGTTCTTTCTGTGCTGGATGCGAGGTGCAGAGGAGGTTGGAGCTCCAATTCCCAGCTCTGAGATCAGAGCCCTGTCTCGGCTCAGATGCTGTCTAGGGGCCATAAGATTGTTTCCTTAATAAGTTAGTTTATGCAATGACATCATTTCTGCCAAACCTCCTTTCTACAGCTCCGTGTTTTAGACAAATTAATGGCAGAGAGGCTGTCAGCAGAGAGAACAGAGTGCCTTCATCGTCTTCAGGAACACACTGAATTGGAGAGAAACGAAGGGGAGAAACGCCAGGTATAAGAGAAAACAAATCTCTCATGGAGTATGTAAAATGATGAGGAATTTGAACATTTCCATTAAAATGTAAAAGAAAAGGCAGGATGTTTGTCTGAAACATAAAGATACTTCCAGATGAGGCTTTTATGGTGCATTTGCTCTGCCTCGTTCACAGAAATTTACAGTGTAACATTTGTCATGGGGTCCAGACATCATCTTCCACTCGTAACCATCCTGTCTTTTCCCACCACTTCTTCCCTCCTTTCTTTTATTTTTATTTATTTATTTATTTATTTCTATACTGCCCAATAGCTGAAGCTGTCTTTACTCCAGAAAATCTGTATGGTAAAAAGAATGGAATCGCATCAGAATGCCTTCTGATTAGTAATGCTCAGAGCCCACGGTCTGGAAATGTGACAGCAGGTTTTTTGGAGGGTGGGCAGGGGAAGTCTCTGTTTACAGAGAAAAATATTTTTTATTTTGAACATTCACAGCTTAATTTGGATGCTTGGAAATAGGGCATTTAAACAGTAGTTTCTCAGTTTCCATAGTCTTTTTCAGCCTTCCTAAATCTGGTGCCCTCCAGATATGTTGGACTACAACCCCATCATTCCTAGCCAGCATGTGTAGTCCAACACATCTGGTTGGCCTAACAAGTTGGGGAAGACTGTTCTTTTTGCTGTTGAAAATCAGCAACAGACATAAAAGAACCCATATTATTAAATATTCTGGTAAAAGAAATTGTCCCCTTCTTTTCTGATTCATCTGAGTTTTGATTGCCTTTCAGATAGATAACATCTGAACTTCCAATTTTTAAAAATCCTGCAGGAAAATGTTTTCAGTCAGTTATTTTAAAGTTGTGTTTTCATATGTAATGGAAAAACAAAACACGGCAGAGACCTCTTTTTCCTAGATGGAACTCTGCTGAGAAGCAACCCTGTGAATTGTTGATCATGTGGTATAATGGTTACATTACTGGATCTGGACAGGAGAGCCTAGGTGCGGGTCTCTGCTTAGCTGTGAAACTCACTCAGTGACCTTGGGCCAATTACACTTTCATAGCCTGGAGATACAAATAGGATTAATAACAATACCTCTGCTTGGCATCCCCAAGAATCCTCATCATTTTACAGACTGAATATAGTAATAATAATCTTATTGCAGTGTAACACTTATCATTACTTCCAGTTTGGTCCAATAATGACTTTGTCTTACTTATATACTGATTATAAAATCTACTGTGGTACTAGCACATTGCCACAAGTCATGATGTGACTACAATGTTCCAGGCTGCAAACATTTGGTTTCAATGTGCAATCCCTATCTTTTATTTATTCATTGCATTTCTATACCGCCCAATAGCCAAAGCTCCATTACCATAGGCTTAAAGAAAACACTCTTTCTGCTAAGGCTGCAATCCTATGTATGTTTAGACAGAAAAAACTCCTACAACTCCTAGCATTCCCCAGCCAGTTTGGCTGGCTGGGGAGTGCTGGGAGTTGTAGGGCTTTTATGTCTAAATATGCATGGGATTGCGCCCTAAATGGTGTTACTAGGAAGGAAGGATGGACGGACGGACGCAAGGAAGGAAGGAAGATCTATTGAACTCTGTGGCATTTTGGTCTGAGTAAATATGTTTGGATCAGACTGCAAGAGTAATCTGACATGCATTTAGCTGCTGGGAACTGAGATAGATGTTAGTTCCCTCTGGTTTATATGTGGCTTTTTTTCCTTACAGATGTCCTTGGTGGGGGAACTGAAAGCTTGGTGCATATTAAAAATTCAGAATCTGGAACTGAAGCTTTCTGGAGATTCTAGATCTTCAAGACCAAAATCAAATCTATCCACATGCGAGTCACTCACTGAGACTTTGGATACAGAGAACCTTCATAGTACAAAGGACGCTAAAACTAGCCAAACCCCCCTGCAGTCGGATGGTTCCCAACAGCATTTTTGCACTGCTCTTCAGAATAGTCTCTCAGAAGATACTGGAAGGAGTAGAGTGCTGATGACAGAAGAGAGCTTTGGGAAGCAATATTTTGTTGTTCAGCAAGCCAGCACATCAGGTATTTTTTGTTTTTGTTAGCCATTTCCGGAGAGGTTGCTACGTTAGGCTGTTGTAGCAAAAATAACACAAGGGTCCCATGGCATAGAACAAAACTCTCAATACAAATTCCATCTGTACATTTTCATTTTTGATAATAGGCAACATACACCCCCTCTCCCTATACTATCATAGGCTCTTCCCTACCAATCAGAGTGGTTTTAAGGTGCCTGTCACAAGGAACTAATAGCAGGTATCGGTATACATTGTTTTCAAGAAGAGGATCATAGGAAGCTGCCTTATATTGAGTCAGACCTTTGGCTGACCTAGCCCAATATTGTCTACACTAACTGGCCGCAATGGCTGTCCAGGGTTTCAGGCAGGATTTTTTTCCAGCCCTACTGGGAGATGCTGGGAATTTAACCTGGGATCATCTGAATACAAAGCAGGCACTCTGTCACTGAGCCACGGCCCTTCTATTAGGCAGTGTAGAGGTGGTTGAGAGAATGAGCATGGTTAAAGATGGGTAAACTCTCCTTGGTTTGGCCTTGGTTTTTCTGAAGCCCCCCCAGGGGAGTAAAGCTGAGCCAAATTAAGTACATGTCCAGCTCCCCATCCACCCTTCCCACTACCCTACCTAGTTCCCAAACAAAATCCCTCTTTTCCCTTAACAGGAGCAGCAGGAGGCAAAAAAGGTTGAATTAAAATGAACTTCTCTTTTAATTTAAGAGGAAGCCTCTTGAGGGCTTTGTGGGTGTGGTGGTTTAGTCTGTGGGACACACCTTGCTCCTGAATAGCACTTGTTGCCATTACAAACCTAAAAAGCACTATAATTTCAAGTGTAAACGATTACTTAAAAGTCATTAAAGCAATCAAACACAGCTAGGCATTCTTCAGCAACTTAAGTGCAGCAGAGAGCTCTGCCAGATAAATATGAACCTGCTTCTGTACTTTGTGACCTTGGAAGGATGGCTAGTTAGATTTGGCAGCAACTGCAACACTGGAGGGTTCTTGTTAAAACTGTAAAGGAGGATAACCTGAAAGGGAAACATAACAAGGATGATTGAGGTGAGACTATTTAAAGTGGCCATGCATCTATATATGTTCTCTGTGTGGCTTACAGAACTGAGAATAAATATAGGGTGAATGGGTGCAGGTTGGATCCAGGATCTGCCTTCCGCAAAAGGAATGGCTCCACTTGCTTAAGGTTCCTTTGCCTTATTTTTGGGGATCCCCCCCCAACAGCTCATCCCATCCGGTAGTGTCTCCTGACTTTCTGTGTAGCATTTTCAGGGAGCTAGAGGGGCTGCCATGGGAAAGAGTGCAGGGAAGTCTACTTCCATCAGTCCAACCCAATGTTAAGACACCATAAAGTATTTACAATACAACAAAAAACAGTAAAAACAGCCTAAAAAAACCTTGCCTTTTTTACAATAGAAAAATAAGACCAATTAGCAGCTCAGCCCTTGAAAGCTTTTTAAAAAAACAAACCAAACACAAAACAACAACAAAAAGGCAGTTTGTTTAACAGTCCTGGGTAAATAAAAAGGTCTTCACTTGGTGCTGGAAAGATGATGAAGGTGCCGCCAGGTGAGCTGCTTTGAGGAAGCTATTCCACAGCTGAGGTGCCACTGCAGAGAAGGCCCTCTCCTTAGTAACCAGCTGCCTCACCTCACTGGGTGGGGGCACACAGCCTCTGAACAGAATCTGAATGTCTGGGAAGTAATGCATTTGAATTGATACAAAAGTTCTGTTTGCGATAGCTTATTAAAACGTGGAAGTTTTCACTTGATGTTGCACTCTTTCAGTGATCAACTTGCATGTGTGAACCAGCCCTCTATCCTTTCTTAATGAGGGTATCTGCTTTTTCATATCACTGTGCGTAGAACAACTTGTTGTTTGTTTTGACTTATTTACAGGAACAGAGCAACAGTTAGTTGGTGCTGGCCCAGCTCCTTCTGCAGCATCTCCACGAGTTGTCAGGCCCAAGGACAAAGCAGGTTTCAGCAGATTGCAACAAGAACTGCCACCATCTGAACACTCAGGTTCCAAATTAAGGCATGTTAAGGTACAAACTGTTTCACAGGCGTCTGCTGAACTGACAAAGGCAGAGCCACAGAGCGGCTGCTTTATAGACAAGGGAACTCAAACAAAGAAACCTAGCAGAAGCGGCCAGTTGAAGCACAGGCTCCATCAGCCTGGAGGGACTCAATCTGTGCAGCAGCAGCAGCCTCCTGCCTCTGGAGGAAATGAGCCCAGCCCTCAACTTGCAGGCACTTCTCATGCTCTGGAAATCACACAGTACTTCTTTGAGGCTGTATCCACTCAGATGGAGAAGTGGTATGAAAGGAAGATCGAAGAAGCTCGGAGCCAAGCGGACCAGAAAGCCCAGGAAGATAAAGCAGTTCTCAAAGAACATATCAAAAGTTTGGAAGAGGAACTGTATAAGCTAAGAACTAAAGTGCAGAAGGAGAACTAGCATTTTTTTTCATGCTGATGAAAAGATACAGAGGAACTGGTATGTTCACAAACAGCAATTAAGCTATTTTTTTGCTTAATTAGGGGGAATCTACAAGCTGTTCCACACTTGTTGGATTTGTGGCCTTTCCAAATGACGAGGATTATGTTCATGCAGTGATTGCAAGGACTCTAGATTTCTTTCCTCAAAGCAGCACTTCTTTTTTGGGAAACTGCATTTGATATTATCCTCCCCTTGCTGGAAAAAAATGTTTATTTTATTCCCGTAATGTAGCGTGCCAGTTGTGATAGCAATTCTGTGTAGAATGTCGTTGTGTGACTTATCTGTGCCCATGAAATCTCTGTAACTGTCTCAGAGTGCATCTCTGATGTAACTCTCCCCACATCTCTCCAATGCCTATGCCATTTTATTATTATTTTAAAGTCTTGCTTTATATATATTTTAACATATTCTTTTGAAACTGAGCATTCTTTTGCTGTACCACTGAAGCTCAGGAGTGTTCATATATCCTTTTGAAAATAGAAGAATTAGTGGCCAGGCCAACATTAGCAAGGCTACCTCTTACTCTTGCACAGGACTACACTGCCATTTAATGAATTCTATGTGCTTCTCTGTCCTAGTCCAGCTAGGGCCATACATGTGTGGAAGCTTGCTTCTACGCACATGTCCTTAACTGCATGGGGTTTGTTCACGTAAATGGGTTGAGTGTGTGTGTTAATCCCGAACTCAGTCCAGCAGCTTGTGCTGCCTATGTGTAGTTCTGTCAAGTCACAATTATACTGATCAGCTCTGTAGGAGATGGAGTGGGGTGGCTGGATTTAGCTTTTCCTACATCCCCCCTCCCTGCCAAAAAGCTGGGATCGTTTGCAGCCAGCAGTGGTGTTGCTAATATATTTGAGTTTAATCTTGCATATAATTGAAAAAGTATTTGATTTTAAAGGATATTCTCATGAAAAACTGGGTTAAGAGTTACAGCAAATTCCTAAAAGGCTAATACTGTATCCTTAAACAGTAATGGTCTGGTCCCGAAGCACTCTTATTTGGACCTGCCATCCCCACCTAATTCTAATCAAGGTACAGTGACATGTTTGCCAGTCTCTCTCATAAAGGAAACAAAATGTTCTTAAGCTGTAAGAAATAGAACTATTCCATGCTTTAATACAGGGATGGGCAACTTGCGACCCTCCAGATGTTTTAGCCTAGAACTACTCTCACCCCTCACCATTGGCCATGTTAGCTAAGGCTGATGGGAGTTGTAGTCCAAAACATCCAGAGGACCACAAGTTTCCCACTCCTGCTATAATGCGACATCTCTTGAATTTGGCATGTAATATGTAAGTATGCATATTTGTGTCTGAGCACGTGTGTTTAATATTTGTGGAGCAGTTACTGCTAGATGGAAGAAACATATGCTTCCTGTCCAGAGTCCATTGTCCGGTGAATAGAGCGGCCCGAGTAAATACAGAAGTTGGCCATCTCTCTCCTAAAGTAAAATATGTCTTAACCAAAACTTCCCCATATGAATTTAGGCCAGAATCCATTACTGCTGCTGTGTCTCTGCTAGTTCTGTTGTGCACACAGGAACCACCACTGGTGCAACACGAACTTGTGCTTCCTAAAAGAACCCCGAAATGCTTGTTTCCAGAAAGGGGCCGGGCAGCAGAGCCCCCTTCTGCGAGCGCCGCTGACCTGCCCCGTTCCAGAAACAAGTGTTTCTGCTCTTTCTGGTTACATTATGAAGTGCTAGCTTACCGTTGCGCTCATGGTGGGTCCCACTAGCGCATGGGCAGCATTGGAGACTGCCTTTTACCATTTAGCAAAGTCAGTCCTAAAACATGCATTAAGGCTGTCATGTAGGATTTGACCCTGATGGAGTGGGAGGTCTGGGTCTTCAAGTGTACTAGCATTCAGCCTCCTTTAATTAAAATATTTTGCTAATGTGTTTTTAAGAGAGTCTTGAATGCTGTGGTATGTAAAGCGTTTTCTCGTAAATAAAATTAATTAATTAATAATAATAATAATAATAATAAAAATTATGTCACAGCTTCAGTTCTGGGTAATATTAGAATTAAGATTGGGTAAACATCACCATAACTTTTTCAAAGTTCAAACGAAGTTAAAAACACTGCAGGAGAGCCACTGTGCATAAACAGACTTACGTATGTTTATTACTTGCAGGATAAAGTAAATGCTTATTACTTGCAGTTATGCCAGTTACTGGCATAATTGGATGTGCATCTCAGTGAGGATAGTCTGCCTACACACAGCATTGCTTTAAATCTGACACACATGCTGAAATGCATTTGAATGTGCCTCCCCATCCACATTCTCACACAAATAGAGCTAGATAGAGGCCAAAATGTATTGTCAAGCTCAAGCATAGTTCCCTAGGCATAAATCTTACCTCTCACTCAAGAGTATTGAATGAGTCTTGAATAAAGTCCTTGGAGAAGAGAGATGGCTGTGTATGGAAAAGTACATAAAGGTCTTCATGCACGTAGTCTCATTTTTCATAATCCAAATAGTCCACGTTTTTCTTTCATTACAAAATGGACTATGTGTTCCTAAGGTTTATACCCCTCGCTAGGCAAACGAGATTTAATTTAAATCGCATAGTGAACTTAAATCCTATAATCCAGAAATATGTAAGCATATTAAATGTGTATGTGTTGAAATTGTTACAAAGCTGCACGTACCACAAACAAATTGCGGGACAAGGAATTGTGTGCTATACCTAAATGATTCCTTTAATAATTTCTTTGTAACTTGCATTCTGCACATTCAATAATGTATTATACCCCGTTCCATCTTCTGTACATAAGCGTACCGCCATAGAGTAAAACATCACACATGCAATTATCTGGGCTATATGTAGAGTAGGCCTTGGTTGGTTAGATCCCTAACAAATAATGGTACAGTAATCTCTGACAATGCTAATTAATTTGTTTGTGGGTGGGGCACTGTGTCCAGTTGTTCTCCCCCCCCCCCCCATGTAATGTTTTGGTGAATGCATGGAGATCTTCACATGCAGCACTAGGATCTGTCAATCAGGGCCAGAGGGCTCAGTCCAGGGAATGGCAGGTGTAGATACATTGCATTCAAATCCATGGGATGCACAAGCATTGTGCCGATTTCAAATGAATTTAGGTATGCTTAAAGTTCTATGCCGGCATCCTACTCCAGACCCTCTGAGGCTTTTCAGTGCTCTTCAGACAAGAGGAAATAGTGCATGTAAAAGACCATGCACATGGATCAGCTACCTCCACTGCAGTGAACAGAAAAGCCATTGCAAGTGGTTTGCCTGGAGCAAGTAATGTTGTCCTCAATGCTGGCACTTCACCATCCCTGTTGTTCAAGTCTGCCCATGACACACAGATAAGGGAAAGCTAGACTTTTCTTTTTTTCTATTTGTGCCAAGGGCGCTGAAGAGCTATATAATTTTTGCAATGAGCTTGGCTTTTAACAGAGTCTTAAGAACAAGAAAAACTCTAGTGAAGGGGTGTATGTGTGTGAAATCCTATTATAGAAGCTCAGTCTAGGGGAATGTGTTGTTAATCTGTGTCACTGTTCTGTACGGGACCATGGTGTAGGTTTTTGCATGGTTTTTGCAACTTAGATTTACACGTCATGTTAGGTCCAGATCCAGAGTAAGCTGGGTGCCACCTGCAGCACTGAAAGGTTCCCTTGCCTCTGCCACTGCCCACTTTCCCTCCCCCAACAAGTGAGTAGTAGCCCCAGTTTCCTCACAGCCACATGCTCCAGGCTGCCTTTTATGCTCACTAAAGCAGAGAATTGCCAGCTGAAAGTTGTGTATTTACCTCACCAGGTTGTGGAGGTAAAGTTGCTTACAGTGCTGCTACTCTAAAATGAAATGGAATGGAAGACCTTGTTTTTCAAAGAGCATCCTAGGTCCTGAGTATTATTTTTAGAACAATACACCATTACATGTAAGAGTGGGAGGAGAACCATTTACCTACTGTGAAGCAATTATGTTAACTGTAGAACAATGAACTACTTATTATTTGTCATTCCTTACAATTAGCTTAAGTGCAATCCTCTGGAAGGTTATCCCAGAGAGTGGATCTCCCCCTCCAAGGACAAAGAAAGAGAGCTCAGACCTTGAAGGGGAGATCCAATCTCAGAACGCCCATCTAAGCTCTTGCAGAATCCACAGCCTTTACCTCTCTGACATCAGAAGGGGGAAGGGGGCACATTGGTGGCTGGCCCTTGGGCATGTGAGGAGAGGCTTTGGATACACAGAATCCAAAGCCCTGCCAGACACACCCTCAACATGGGGAGAAATTTACACCAAGCCTGGAGATGGCATAAATCATTTCCCTCCTGCTGCTTGCAGTGGGGGAGAAATCATTTTTAAAAACCCATGGAAGATGACAAAAAAATCTGCTCCTTTTTCTCTTTGGTTATCTTGGATATCTCCAATATTGGAGCTCTCTGCATTGGGCAGTAGGATTGCTCCACGCATTTATTTTGATGTGGGGACTAGAAAATCAACCATAAAAAAACAAATCCCAATCTCTCAATATAAATTATTAAGGGCACAATCCTGTGCACGTTTAGACAGAGAAAAGGTCTACAACTCCCAGCATTCCCCAGCTAGTATGGCTGCCGGGGGAATGCTGGGAGTTGTAGGCCTTTTCTCTGTCTAAACATGCATAGGATTGCACCTTAAAACACCTGATGGGGTCCAAGAAAGCAACTAACTTTCTATACTATGGCAAATGTAATAGATTTTTTTTTAAAAAATGCTGTAATTTAGTCCAAAGTTTTAAGTTACCTACAGCCCAATCATCTGCATATTTATTCAGAAGCAAGTCCCAGAAACCTATTCCCAAGTAAGTGTGCATACTTACACTTTTTCTCTTGTCTCTGAACAGCCCCATCTATAGAGCACATAATGAATAATTTCCCTATAAAAACATTCATAGGTATTGTACCAAATGAGATTTGCATCAGAAGAATAAATGTTTAAATTACTGTATCTGTACTTTTCTGGCAGAAATGCTACTAGGACAGTCATTTGGCATCTCATGCTATACTAGAATATTTTGCTCTGAACCAAAATGGATAGCAAGTATCCCTTCTACTTTAGTAATTGATTTAGTGTTTTTTTCCATAACAATAAAGAATAGCTTGAAATCTCTCCAAGAGAGGTCACTGTAACTTGCTAGGGAAAATACATAGGACTGCAGACTACTGCATTCTACTGGAGACTTTGGCCCTGGGCTAAGCTCTTTTCAGATTTCATGACTTCTACGAACAGCTGAACAAACTAAACAAAGTTCATAAATGGATGTCTATTCTGCTGTAAGTAACAATTCTGGAACTAAATTATTACCTATCAAATGTAATTTTGTATGGAAAATACCTGTACAGTTCCTATTGGATTACTTGTGCCATGTAGAGTATATAAACTGAATTGTATTAAACGTATTGATTTGTATAAACAGTTCCAAGAGTTTTAATCTCAGGGACCTCAGCAAAATGTGCAGCTGTTTCTTCTAAACGTGATGAATATCCAGGTAAACTGATTGGAAAACAAAGACTGTTCTCATAAAGAACTGAGAAGTTTCAGCTTCCGGTAAACCCCCTGGCTGGCCAAAAGTATGGTTTTTGTTCTTTTTACATAGGTGAGACAAGCAGAACCTAAGATGAGCCCTGCTGGATCAGGGTAAAGGTGCATCTAGTCCAACACTGTTTCCCACAGTGGCTAATCAGATGCCTCTTGAAACCTGAAGGGGCGATGGGGTAGGATGGAGTGGGGATCGACCTGACCCTCTGAATTGATCTAATATCACTATGCAAGGCAAATACATGCAATGGTAAAGAACCAATTCTTTAATGTGACAAGGTATAAATAAAACCTAGTGTAGAATTAAATTATTCCAGTGCTTGGTTACATTCTGGTTTTCCCAGGTGCAATTCACAATTTTGAGGTAGTAAACTCCACCTTTGCATTTTTAACAGACTTAGTCTAGTTCAACCTTGGATATTACTCTTACTCCTGCTTCTTGTGTATTTCTTCCCATCACACCTTAAGTTTCACATACATTTGAGCTTTCCCACACCAACACAGCACTATCCACCCTGCCTAGGTTTTCTCACTTCTTAGGAAGCCTGTACAGGAATCAACTTCAGGTTCTGTGAGAGGTCTCTCCAATGCAATGTCTTCTGAGGAAGCTACTGTGGTCCACAAACAGTAGGTTAGGATTTTGCCAGCTTTAGTGTTCTTTCAAGTTCTTGAAACTGAAGGTTGCCCTGAGTGATCATCATCCTAATTGTATCCTGTAAAGCAAAACTGTTACTTAGTAAACACATGCAAGGTGTAAGCTTTCACACACAATGCCTGAATTTGCATGGGATAAGCCAGCATTCTCCAGAATTCTGGATCATTGTGAATGAGCTGTGTACCGGTGAATGCTGCCCATTTGCTCTCACTTCGTTAAACAGACCAAAGGATCCTGGCTTGTTGCTCCCTTCACAAGCCAGAATCACAAACCAGGGTTTGTCCTTGGTTTATGATTCCTGGCTTGTTTGGGAGCAAAAAGCCAGAAATCCTGGTTTGGACAACATGCAAAACAAGGCCTTCTTAGTTTGTTTAGTGGTCACTCTAGTGGAGAACAGCAAAGTGGGTACAAAATGCATGCTCCAGCCTGCAGCTCATTCACAGTAAGTGCCTCTACCCAGTTTTGGGGAATCCCCCCTTTTCCCCACACCAGTCCATCCCATTCAGCAGGGTCCTTTAACCTTCTGTGTAGCATTTGCACAGGGCTGCCATGAGGAGGGGGGAAGGGAAATTCACTTCTGTCAACGCAGTTACATGTTCCTAAATCTGCATCCAACCCTTTCTGTAGAAGGAATGTGAGCTTTGTTCTGGTCCTCAAAAGGAATAGCTAGGATCAGCATTCTTGAATTCTAAGGCAGTATCCGAGGGTGGTCCTATGTAGACTAGGCCCATTCACTTCAATGGGCCTACTCTGTGTAGGACTACTATAGATACTACCTTAAGTCCAGACTTCAGCTGGAGGATCTTGGGCTTCTAGAAAAAACAAAGGATTCCACAAGTCTGAAGTCTGCCCACGCCTGATATAATCAGCCTTGGGAATGTCTGCTCTAGGGTTACGGATCCAAATACTACAAAAGCCATTTTTCTCTAGTCTGCCATGGACATGCAGCTGAATCATTTCCCAGTTGTCACTGGGTGTTCTGAATAGGCCATTTGGAAGTCTTATGGAAGACCTTTTTCGTGATGCCGGAATACAGGCACAACTACCAATTGTAGTGTACCAAGCTAGTACAACCATATGCATGGATGGGCCTGTTGATGACTACTTCTTACCTCATTTGTAGCATCTTTATTTCTTTTGAATTCTTCCCTTGCCCAATCTCTCAGGTAATGTCGATCTGCTTCTTTAGGTACTTGACGAATCGCCTGCAGAATTTTTCTGTACAGCTGAAGAACTTGCTGCCTTCTCAAGAACTACAAGGTATCAAGTGAAAGAAAGGATGGGCCCTTTGGCACAAGCCACAGATCTTTCTATGTGGATATGAACGTATGAAGGTGTCTGAAACTGGCTTAGTCCGCTGGTGCATCTTATCTGCTGTTGTCTATTCTGTGCGGCAGCAGCTCCCAAGCCAGCTACTTGGGATCGTTTTAATTGGCCTATGGACTGCATGCAGGCCCCGGGGGGGAGTATTATGGCCCCCACTAGGTTCCCTGCCTCCACAGTGTGGCCCCCACTACTACCATGCCACTGGATTCCCAGCAGAATCACACACGTGGACACACATCAGCCTGCCAAATAGCTGTTTGGTGGGCTGGGGGGGAAGGGTATGTTTCTGCCAGGAAACAAGGTGCTCGCTCCTTGTGCATCTTGTTTCCCAACAGAATCCAGCCACGTGGACAGTTTTAGTTCTGATGGCAGCTCTCAGACTGTTTGCGGCAGGGAAGGGAATGCAACCCCACAACCCTCTGAAGTTGCCCCTGTTTTAACTAGAGGCATTTGAACTTGTGCATATAAAGCAAGTGCTCTGCTATAACCCCTCCCTGCTCTTTTGCTCTTCTAGCTACTCACTCTCCCCAGTTAATCCACTTAGTGATCCATAGAAGCACTAAGTAGAATAAAAAGTCCCAGAAGTAGAGTAAAAGTGGTCTTCAGCATTATTGTTGTGATCATTTCAAGGTTATGATTCAAACGCTGCAATGAAAATGCCCAGTTATGACACAAATTGCCACTTATTACACTGAAGAACACTTCTTTCCAGTAGCCCAATACAAATGCACCTTTTTCACCTGCGTAATAAATGATGAGCAACATCCACAGGTAAACACGGTTTTCCCAATAGTTTTTCAAACTACCAGTTTACATACACACACATACACTTTTGTCCACCCATCGTAAAATTACTTTAGTTAAAACATTCATTCCGTTGTTGTTGTTGTTCAGTGGTTAAGTTGTGTCCGACTCTTCATGACCCCATGGACCATAGCACGCCAGGCCTTCCTGTCCTGCGCTCTCTCCCGGAGCGTGCTCAAGTTCATATTCATTGCATCGGTGATGCTATCTAGCCATCTCATCCTCTGCCGTCCCCTTCTTCTTTTGCCTTCAGTCTTTCCCAGCATCAGGGTCTTTTCCAGAGAGTTTTCTCTTCGCATTAGGTGGCCAAAATATTGGAGCTTCAGCTTCAGTATCTGTCCTTCCAATGAGCAGTCAGGGTTGATTTCCTTTAGGATGGACTGATTTGACCTCCTTGCAGTCCAGGGGACTCGTAAGAGTCTTCTCCAGCACCACAGTTCGAAAGCATCAATTCTTCGGCGCTCAGCCTTCCTTATAGTCCAGCTCTCACAGCCATACATTACTACTGGGAAAACCATAGCTTTGATTAGACGGACCTTTGTCGGCAAGGTGATGTCTTTGCTTCTTACTATGCTGTCTAGGTTTGCCATAGCTTTCCTCCCAAGGAGCAAGCGTCTTTTAATTTCATGGCTACAGTCATCGTCTGCGGTGATCTTGGAGCCCAAGAAAGTAAAATCTGTCACTGCTTCCATTTCTTCCCCTTCTATATGCCAGGAAGTGATAGGGCCAGATGCCATGATCTTCGTTTTTTTAATGTTGAGTTTCAAACCAGCTTTTGCACTCTCCTCTTTCACCCTCAACAAGAGGCTCTTGAGATCCTCTTCGCTTTCTGCCATTAGGGTGTTATCGTCTGCATATCGGAGGTTGTTGATAATTCTCCCAGCAATCTTAATTCCGACCTCTGATTCATCCAACCCGGCGTTTCTCATGATGTACTCTGCATACAAGTTAAATAAGCAGGGTGACAATATGCAGCCTTGTCGTACTCCTTTCCCAATTTTGAACCACTCGGTTGTTCCATGTCTGGTTCTTACTGTTGCTTCTTGACCCTCGTACAGGTTTCGCAGGAGACAGGTAAGGTAGTCTGGTACTCCCATCACTTTAAGAATTTGCCACAGTTTGTTGTGATCCACACAATCAAAGGCTTTAGCGTAGTCAATGAAGCAGAAATAGACGTTTTTCTGGAATTCTCTTGCTTTCTCCATGATGCAGCGAATGTTGGCGATTTGATCTCTAGTTCCCCTGCCTCTTCGAAACCCAGCTTGTATTTTCAGTAGTTCTCAGTTCGCATACATTCCATGGGGTTTTCTTGGCAAGAATACTGGAGTGGGTTGCCATTTCCTTCTCCAGTGGACCACATTTTGTCAGAACTCTCTGCCATGACCTGTCCGTCTTGGGTGGCCCTGCACGGCATAGCTTATGGCTTCACTGAGTTACGCAAGCCCCTTCGCCACAACAAGGCAGTGATCCATGAAGGGGATTTATTCCGTTAAGACACAGCAAAAATGTGATAGCCACAGGTAAAGCACTTGCTTATGTAAACATCCTATATGTACCCTGTCATATAAACACACTACATGAGTTGGCCGATTGGATGTAGAGTGCATCTGTGCCTAGGTCATCAGTCTTAGGCATGGCTAATGCTATGCTACATGTGAGTGGCAGAGGAGGAGTAATTTTGAAGTGCAGGCGCTCATCATGTCTGTTCCCATAGCCACTGATGCCACCAAGAGTCCAAAAATGCAGGTAACTGTGTTGATGCCTATCAACAAACCAGTTCTAGCATATTTCATCTCCACCAGGAGCAGGTCTTTTGTAAAGCTAATGGGCCCATTCAAGACCAGGCCACCCCAAAATACTTTGCATTACAACAGGGACAGCTCACAACAATGTATTGTCTCTGGGAAAATCCACCCCCAGCTACTGTGAGAAGTGCAGCTAAACTTAGAGGGAACAAGAAAACCTGAGAGGTGACAGATGATGTCATTAACCCTGCTAATCAAAATGTCTTGGTACTTTGACCCTGTTTCGACTGGTGGGTGGGCCAAATCATGTGGCAAGCAGTGTATGCATGATGGGGCACATACAGAACATTTGTGAAAGCCAGCACCTTAATCCATAGCTGTCATCACATCCATTTCAGCCTTCACATGACACACTAGCAAGGAAACCGCTTTTTCCTTTATGGAAATGAAGGTGAGAACATGTTCACACAAAGTGATTTCGCTTTAATACACTCCATGTTCTTAAGCCTTGTTTACTCCTGTACTATTCATAATGAAAAAAGAGTTAAAATGAGCCAGAGACAGGGCTGGAGTACAGACTTCTTTAAAAAAAGAAGAAAGAAACAAAAGCTGAAGTCCTGAACTCTTTCTTGGTATGAACATGACAGGAATGGAGCTTGCTCTTCTTCCTAAAGTTCTTCTTGTCTGCTGGAGAGAGCACAGCAGCTTAAACTGTAGAAAGTGGAGCACGAACAATTCTGAGATAGACCCTCACCATCATCTCTTGGGGACAAGAATCAGTATATTCTTGTTCTTAAAGTGTGTGGAAACAGTAGAGAACAAAGCATGCCCACACAAATAGCCCCTACTGAGAAATACTGTTGATTAGGTGCACGTGAATGCAGGTTTCCCACCACTCCTGTGTAATCTGTACACACGCATGCCACATACACATGATTCTATTTGGGCATATTTTGTACTCTGAAACCGAGCTACCAACTTTGCTTTTCCAGCAGATCTCCTTCAGGACATTCAGTGTGGAAAGCGTTCCCCTCAGCATGCAGATGCTATGTTAGGAATAACTTCACCTGCTTGTGATGCAACCGTTAATAGCACAAGTGTCCTGCCAGGAACAAAACCCAAACATCAGGCAAGACAGGTTCCCGACTGAAATGATCGAAGACTTAAATTTGAGGACTACAGCGAATGGGGTGCAGAGCGGGAACCTGTTTACTTTCTGCCTCTCGGGCTGTTATTAGGGGTACAGAGCTGAGTGGTGCAGCTAGCGGTCCAGGGCCCTGCAGCCCAAGGGCCCCCTAAATGACCACCCAGAGTGGCAAGCGCCCTTTTATTCCTGTACTTATGAGAGTGCTATGATTTAAGTGCGTTTAAAATGCGAAACTGCACATGCTCAGAGAGCATTTCTTTTACATCAGGATTAGCAGTTTTATTCCTGTAGCTCTAACATACCAGGAATACAGGGGCAGTTTTAAAGCACGGACCAGCGGCAGGGGAGGCAGTTGTGCGCTTCACACCTGAACATGCACGCCCATCTGAAGCGGGGCGGGGACAGGACCATTAAGTCCGGGGTCTAAAATTATGTAGCTGTGCCGCTGTGCAAGGACCGGGGAAGGCCCACAAACCGAATAAAAGCCCTGCCAAGAAAAGAAAAATAAACAGCCATTGGGGTCCGCTGCTGCTACGAAACAGCCCCTTCGGCCTTCTTTAGAGCCTCCGCCTCCCAGGCCTGCCTCGTCCCCGTCCCCAGAGAGGAGGCACCAAGACACTGGGCCCGCTTCCCCGAGGAGAGGCGGAAGGGCGGCAAGGGAGGGCGAACGAGGCCGCCTCGCTGGTGGGTCCCCGGGCCCTCGCTCCCGCTCCCGCACCTGCTTCAGAGTCAGCGCCGTCGGGGGCAGCCGGGACGCCGCCATGCCCGGCAGCCGTCCGCTCCCTGCCCTCGGCTTCCTTGTGGCTCGGCGGCGGCTCTTCAGCGCCCCGCCCGGCTAAGGCGCGGTGGGGACGGGGGGCGCGCCCCGCCTGACGCTTCCTCTCCACCCGCTTCAAGCAGCAAGCCGCGGCCCGCGGGGACAAGGCGCTCGCGTAGGGGGCCAGCCTCGCCCCTTGCCCCGGCTGGCTTTGCGAGGCCCTGACGCGGAAGCCCTGCGCGGAGGGAGGAGCGCGCTTTGTGGAAGCATTGATTGGGAAGCGGCTCTTGCGTAAAAAGGAAGGGCGCCTAGGAGTCTTGCCCTGCGAAGGGAGCTCTAGTCCAGCACTCCGAGGTCCTAGGCCAGGAGCGGGCAACTTGTGGCTGTCCAGGTGTTTCGGCTTATAGGTCCCAACAGCCCCAGGCAGCATAGCCAACGGTGAGGGAGAACGGGTGTTGTAGGCCAAACATCTGGAGTCACAAGTTGCCCGCACCGGCTCTATTTCTAGCGTGAAGGGGTAGGGTATATGCAGGTAAGGTACTTTGTACGTGCTTAGCAGTACAACAAACTGTGGCAAATTCTTAACGTGATGGGAGTACCAGACCACCTTACCTGTCTCCTGAGAAACCTGTACGAGGGTCAAGAAGCAACAGTAAGAACCAGACATGGAACAACCGAGTGGTTCAAAATTGGGAAAGGAGTACGACAAGGCTGCATATTGTCACCCTGCTTATTTAACTTATATGCAGAGTACATCATGAGAAACGCCGGGTTGGATGAATCAGAGGTCGGAATTAAGGTTGCTGGGAGAATGATCAACAACCTCCGATATGCAGACGATACCACCCTAATGGCAGAAAGCGAAGAGGATCTAAAGTGCCTCTTGTTGAGGGTGAAAGAGGAGAGTGCAAAAGCTGGTTTGAAACTCAACATTAAAAAAACGAAGATCATGGCATCTGGCCCTATCACTTCCTGGCATATAGAAGGGGAAGAAATGGAAGCAGTGACAGATTTTACTTTCTTGGGCTCCAAGATCACCGCAGACGGTGACTGTAGCCATGAAATTAAAAGACGCTTGCTCCTTGGGAGGAAAGCTATGGCCAACCTAGACAGCATAGTCAGAAGCAGAGACATCACCTTGCCGACAAAGGCCCGTCTAATCAAAGCTATGGTTTTCCCAGTAGTAATGTATGGCTGTGAGAGCTGGGCTATAAGGAAGGCTGAGCACCGAAGAATTGATGCTTTCAAACTGTGGTGCTGGAGAAGACTCTTACGAGTCCCCTGGACTGCAAGGAGGTCAAATCAGTCCATCCTAAAGGAAATCAACCCTGACTGCTCATTGGAAGGACAGATACTGAAGCTGAAGCTCAAATATTTTGGCCACCTAATGCGAAGAGAAAACTCTCTGGAAAAGACCCTGATGTTGGGAAAGATTGAAGGCAAAAGGAGAAGGGGACGGCGGAGGATGAGATGGCTAGATAGCATCACCGATGCAATGAATATGAACTTGAGCACGCTCCGGGAGAGAGCGCAGGACAGGAAGGCCTGGCGTGCTATGGTCCATGGGGTCACGAAGAGTCGGACACGACTGAACAACAACAACAAAGCAGTACTCACGTTAGTACACAGGCTCAAGGTTACAGCGCTGCAGTTAAGGAAAGGCTGCCTAGGCCTGCATCTTAGCTCAAACCAACCTTGCTCAGGAAAAGGATCCTCCCCCCCCCCACAACCTTTCTGTTGTGACGTGAAGGTAGAACTGCACAGAGTAGCCATAATAGATTTAGTGTAAAATGTAAAAGCCATGCAAGGGACTTTGGAAATGGATTTCATTTTATCAAAGGGATAGGAAAAGTGAAGATTTCTTTAGCTAAACTTGGTAGCTTACGCTGCAACACTTCTTCCTGGGCATATGCTAATGACAGCCTTCCCCAACCTGCTACCCTCCAGATGTGCTGGACTACAGCTCCCACCACCCCCAGCCAGCATGAACTCATTCAAGCGTGGGTCCTTATATAGCCAAAACAGCACAAACAAAAGGGGAGGTAGCAGCAGGCTTACAGGAACCCCAGGGTTTGCAGAAATACAACAAATCCTTTAGGAAAAAATCCCAAGGGATCATACAGCGAAACAACAGGCTTCTTTTGTTTAATGCAATATCTCTATGTGGTTTTCAAACAAAAGGTTAAATGGGCACCTGACAGGGATGCATTAGGTATAATACGTTCATTCTTTGCAGGAGGGTATTGGGACTGAAGAACATGGGGAATGCCTTATAACACTTGTGATTTGACACACAATCCCTCCCCTTTTATCAAGATATATGCTTACATAAGACTGATTTACTTGTACATCAGAGCTGCTTTAAATAACTCCATATAATGGTTGTTACCTTACAACATAAAGTACCATTTATGAGCAGTTCACCACAGGAATCAATTGGATTCTCTTTCCATACCACTAATATTTTTCTACATTCATGATGCTGTAGAGCAGGGGGTGGACAACTTGTAGGCCTCCATCATCCTTCACCACTGGCTATGCTGCCTAGGGCCGATGGGAGTTGTAGGCCAACACATCTGGAGGGCCACAAGTTGCCCACTCCTGCTGTAGGGGGAAGTGCACAATTGGTGGCTCATTCCTCAGGAACTGGCTCTTCATTTCCTAAGAATACTTTATACCAAAAATAACTAGTTACCCAGATTCCACTCAGGAAATGAACCCAATCTAAGCCAAATGGTGGGATTAAGAATGCACCACTAAGTGATACGTAGTGAAAAGAATGCAAAGATGCTGGTGCAACCTATACTTATATTGCAGGGCAAGAGATAATTTATCAGTACTCTTGTTTCTTTTTAAAAAAAGTAATTATTTTAGCATGGTTTTTATTTTTACCCTATGTGCCATTCACCGCTCTGAAATCTTTGGATGTGGAGCAGCATAAAAATATTGTAAGTAAGCAAGTAAATAAATAAATAATTTTACTTGTTCATACAGCTAGCAAGTTGGTTTTGTTTCTGCACCAAGTTAAAACATGGCTTTTCACCAAAGCCTTTGAGGACTAATTGAATTCCCTAAAGTTGCACTGTTTTAGCTGTTTTATTGTTTTAGATTTTTAATTGGTATTAGCTTGTTTAATGGTTCAATATGCTTTTAGCTGTTTAAATTATTCATTGTTTCATACTGTTTACATTTATTTTATCTGTATGCTGGCCTGAGATCTTAATGAAATTAGGGCGGGATACAAATGTTTTCAATAAATACATAAATAACTATTCTTGCCCTTTTAAGACTATTAGGAACAAAATCCCAGAGTTGAAACCCAATACCACATTATACTATCTCCCAGGATAGCCTTGTTGCACTGAACCAAGGCTTCTCAAATTTTCTACCCACAAGGAGCACTTGAGAAAACTGACAATTAGTTTTGACCTCCCTTCTTCCCATCTTTCTCCTCCTTCCCTTATACTCAGTCAGCCACTCTGTTGTTCGTTTCCTCCCTTTTTTTATTTCCTGTCCTCCAACTATGTATGCTAGAGCCTTGCTCTCTAACCAAGTCCTGCTTTCATGCGTTGCCTGTGTACTGCACATGCAGGGAGCTGCTGCTGGCACTGGTCAGTCCAGCCAAAAGGCTGTGGAGCTAGTGAGCAAGGACGCACTGGGCAGGCTGTAGGACTGAGAACCCTGGTGGTCCCTGGCCCACTGTTTGAGAAAAGCTGCAATACAGGATCTGTATACTCAAGCTTACCTGTTAAGAACAAGCAGGGAAGATGTGCACTGTTGCACTAGAAAGTGTGGGCAGATAGCATTCTAAAAAAACCTTACACATTAAATATGCAAAAAAGAGTTCAACAAAACAGTGAGATATTAATGGTGAGGGATAAGCCTAGTCTTGTTCTTTTAAAGATTTAAGAAAAAAAATTTAGTTATTCCTTGACACAGACATTAGAGGGGGTATGTGGGCCAGGAGCACTTCTGCTCATTACCATTAGTGTCATGGTGCAAGCCAATGAGTACCTATGGCACTCAGGCCACAACACTTAAACATAGCCCTCTCCACTGCAGTTAATATACTAACCACAGTGGTGGAATATAATTTTTCTAGAAATCATACATGGGTTTTGAATGCTAGTTTTCTCCATGACAGAATACATCTGGATCCCATGAAACTGCTGAGTACATCTGGATCCCATTAAATAGCTGGGTAACAACTGCAATTATGACATAAAAAGAGATCCGCCTCTAGACAAGAATAGACAGCCCTCTCAAGACAACTTTCAAAAGGTACTTAAGTTTATAAGTTTCTTAGGGCGCAATCCTATTGAGATAGACGGCACCTCTGAATTCCTCTGAAGTTGGAGGCCGCCACCTTTCCAACGCAGGGCGGCTGAAGCATGGATTCCTTCCATGCTCTGGCTGCCCTATAGTTTGCCTAAGATGCCTGATTTGGGGCATCTAAGTGCGGCTTCGGGAAGGGGGCGGGAACGGGGCTGGAGACCGCATAGCAAGCTGTCTAAAACAGCTTCTGCAGTCTCCTCCCCTCCCTGTCCCTTGGGAATGCCCCCTTTCCGCCCTGTCCGTGCTCCATGTTACAAGCACAGATAGGCCTGGAGGGGCAGCCGCCGCAGTTCTCTCTGCCCTAGCTATGAGGGGGAGGGGGCAGGGAGCACGTTTTCCTGGCTACGAGCTCATAGTGCTGTCTATGAGCTCAGAGCTGGGAAACCGAAAAATCCTACCTTCCCCACATGCTGTCTAGGGGACATAGGATTGCTGTCTTAATATGGAGTAAAACTGTCTTAGGCAATTTAAAATTGAGTCAATTCTGACAAATAATGGACACCACAATTACAAACAACAAAACATCTTTATTAGTAATCACAAATGATGCATAGTTTTTGTAATGAAAAAAGGGTTGGGGGCAAAAGAGTCGTGTGCATGCTTTTAGAATACCAAATGTGTGTCTTAATGTTTGCCTTGGACTGAGGGCAAACTTCACAGTGTAAAATGATAATGCAACATCTTTTGTGTCATAAAAATACCCTTCTGGCATTATCAGAGAACCAGCAACTATTCAGCAACATTGAACAGTTTCAAGTATTTAAGTAGTTTTTTGGCTGTGTAAAATCCAAGTCTCCTCACCCCACAATGCAGGGTCCACTCACACATGTGACCTAGGACAGACAATTTTTAAAATTATGATTGAACAGGTCTAGTTGCAACTTCCTCTCTCAGAAGCAAAACTAGCTTCTTACTACTATAGGAACAGAGTCTTAGAACTGCTTATTTCTTAATGATATGGAAATACTAAATAAACCTTATAATAAATTATTCCAAAGAATAATAAAAGGGAGGTGGTTGTTTCCCATTATTTCCAGATATAGGTAAGGAAGTAACTGAACACAGTCAGAATTCACCATGGATTGCATAATCTCCAGCACTGACATAGGAGAATGCATGTTTTGTGTGATTTCTGGCTCACTTGAACAGTAGCTCAAATTCACTGATGAACCAACCAGCAACCAGATATTCACTTGACCTGGCAAACTCTACAGGCTTTCTGAAGCAGTCACCAATTCAAACCACTGCCTGAGTGCATCACTGAGAGTCTCTGGGAGAGCATTCACATCTCTGAGAATTATGTAGAAAGGAAAGGGAAATTCTTCCATGTATGACCTTATTACAGGCAATTCTCCAGGGCGTTTGAACACAGGTACTTTAATGTCCAAGATGGAATCCTGTGAATTAAAATGGCAAGTTGGTAAGAGCAGATATTGTTATACACAAGTACCACATCTAGCACTCAGCATTTTCATGATTCTCCAAAAATAAAGTACAGAAAAGAAACAATTGTTATACTAAATGAAAATAATCAGGAGCAGTTATGAGAGGAAAGGTGAGAATAATTATAACACTGATTTTAGGCTTGATGGTATCAAGTTTGTTTGTTTTATAGCTTTCTTTACTAATCCTCTATGCACTGGTTTTTATCAAATGAATATACTTTACAGCTAAAATTGCCTTGTTTTATCTTTGTGTGTCTAGACAGAAACTAGCACGGTAGAAATACTGAAGGTGGTTGTGGACATTTGCAGGTTCCAGAATTCAGTGGTTGTAGCAGGCAGCCTCGAAAATATCCTGAACTGGACTCCAATGGAAAGGGGCTTGCACTTTTCCTCACCGCTGTGGCAGGAAGAGGTAGAAGTCAGCCTAGAGGAGCGGAGTACTGTTTTGCGAAAGGGACAATCAGCGCCCAACTGATCAGGGAAGTTTTTAACATTAGGCAAGCCCAATACTTTTGCCAGCAAGGGGGTGACAAGAAACAGAAGCATTTCCAAATTTAAGTAGATCTTTCATTTAGGTTGTTATAGTATGAAATTTGCATTCTTCTCTTTACTGCAACTACGAAAGGAAACGTAGTAAATTTCTCATAATGTAGCGTGACTTGGACCTGTTTATAACCAACAGGCCTTTTCCACTCACTTAAAAGAAGTACTATTGTCTCATTTATTCATTTACTCACCCGTGAATTAGGGTTGTCCAGCACTACAAAAATGACAAAGATATTTGCATTCTGAACAGACTGAACAGCTGCTCTGACACGTTCCTTGCCCTCAAGGAAAAGACCTCGTCCATCTGATACTATTAGGAGCAGCTGAGCAGTTTCTATTAAGAAAGACATATTTTCAGTTTCAACAAACAAAATCACCAGAAACAGAGAAAACATATTCTGATGTTTTACCAAAGCTTTGTATTGATTTAATATACAAATAGACTGTCTGAAAGGAAGTTCTGAGAAAGCTGTTCTATATGTCTATAAAATTATAGCCCTAAATGGGAGGTAAGTTTTGTTTCCTAAACAGGACATGAAATTTAAAACACCTACAACAATCAACACTGATGAATGCGTTGTATAAATGAAGCCCTAGCTGTGCAGTAGTAACAGATTAAGGTATCAAGAATTCAAATGTTACTTAACAAATAAGCTCCTAATAATTTTTGACGTACTGCTATTTGAATCAGCAGTATTTTGTCTAGAGAGCAATGCTTCTGATAAAGTCAGTTTAGAAATAATTCTACTGCCATGGCAAGTGTTAGTATAAAAATAGGAGACTCACCTGGATTGATGTTCTGAGATAACTGCTGTGCTGCAGCAAACATATTTGTTGAGGATTCCAAGAACTGTAGAAAAGCAAGAGAGCAGACTCATCAGCTGTGATCCAAGAACCCTCATCCCAAAATAGTGACACTAATTCACTAGTGAACTAATGAAAATGAATAGAAATGTAAGCTGAGAACTGTAGCCTAAGGTAGTGAGCTTCAAAAATTGTTAAAACAATATTGTTGCCGCATTATTCGATTAATTGCTTTGAATGGGCTGCAAGAAGCACATACACTGCTGCTTAACAAGTCTGCACCAAATGTTCACCCAAAACATTTCACAAACTGTCCTTGCTGGCTGTTTTCAGCTGTTTCTTTCCTTAAGCAGCAGCTCTGATGCCACTAAACAAACAAACAAAATAGCTTCTTGAAGCAATTCCAGCCAATTGGGGATCACGTGGGTAGCACAATGTTGTGTCTCATAGCCAATAAAAATTGGCTATATGATGTCATCAAGCTAAATCTGGGTAAGAGCAGGAAGTATTGTCTCAGTCTTTGAAGGCTTCCTGCTATTGGTACATGGCCAAATCAGAGGAAAGTCATTTACTCTTGCTCTAAATGGGCTAACACTTTGACTCATTTTTGTAAGTGCATCTCCAGTCAGTCTCTCTCTCTCTCTCTCTCTCTCTCACACACACACACACACACGTTCATTTCATTCAACTGTGTGTGTATATTTTTCATGAAATGTGCCCCTTGTTTCAGCTTCTACTTATTAGCATGTTACATGGGAAAGACTTTAAAGCACCAGTAAATGCACCTGTTGCATTCTAAAATGTGAGTGCTAATGCTACTGCTCAATGTAGGTGCCTAGGTACACCAATAATACTTGCTGGTAGCCTAGGAGAGAGTTTAGATATCCCATGTAAATTGTGATGTTATCTTTATAGTCTGCAACAGTTTTCTGGCATACTGGTGATCTCTGTGAGAATAGTCTAGTACCAGTCTACTTGATGGAGGCACCCTCACTATCATTTACTGAGAGGCTTTTATTTGGTCTGACAATGCAGCAGAATGCCTAACAGAATCCTGATGTAGTAGAGTGGAATCAACTAATGGAGAATCACATGTTTAATGCTCCTCGGGGGGAAAAATCCCTGCAGGTAAAAAGCTACAGCAAGGAAAAAGGTTCTAGTCCAATCCACTCCCTGCTGTGCTCATTTTAAACTTTGTTGTTGTTCAGTCGTGTCCGACTCTTCGTGACCCCATGGACCATAGCACGCCAGGCCTTCCTGTCCTGTGCTCTCTCCCGGAGTGTGCTCAAGTCCATATTCATTGCATCGGTGATGCTATCTAGCCATCTCATCCTCTGCTGTCCCCTTCTCCTTTTGCCTTCAATCTTTCCCAGCATCAGGGTCTTTTCCAGTGACTTTTCGTATCAGGTGGCCAAAATATTTGAACTTCAGCTTCAGTATCTGTCCTTCCAATGAGCAGTCAGGGTTGATTTCCTTTAGGATGGACTGATTTGACCTCCTTGCAGTCCAGGGGACTCGTAAGAGTCTTCTCCAGCACCACAGTTCGAAAGCATCAATTCTTCGGCGCTCAGCCTTCCTTATAGTCCAGCTCTCACAGCCATATGTTGCTACTGGGAAAACCACAGCTTTGATTATACGAACCTTAGTCGGCAAGGTGATGTCTCTGCTTCTTACTATGCTGTCTAGGTTGGCCATAGCTTTCCTCCCAAGGAGCAAGTGTCTTTTAATTTCATGGCTACAGTCACCGTCTGCGGTGATCTTGGAGCCCAAGAAAGTAAAATCTGTCACTGCTTCCATTTCTTCCCCTTCTATCTGCCAGGAAGTAATGGGGCCAGATGCCATGATCATTGTTTTGTTAATGTTGAGTTTCAAACCAGCTTTTGCACTCTCCTCTTTCACCCTCAACAAGAGGCACTTTAGATCCTCTTTGCTTTCTGCCATTAGGGTGGTATCGTCTGCGTATCTGAGGTTGTTAATAATTCTCCCAGCAATCTTAATTCCGACCTCTGATTCATCCAACCCGGCGTTTCTCATGATGTACTCTGCGTATAAATTAAATAAGCAGGGCGACAATATACAGCCTTGTCGTACTCCTTTCCCAATTTTGAACCAATCGGTTGTTCCATGTCCGGTTCTTACTGTTGCTTCTTGACCCTCGTACAGGTTTTGCAGGAGACAGGTAAGGTGGTCTGGTACTCCCATCTCTTTAAGAATTTGCCAGAGTTTGTCGTGATCCACACCATCAAAGGCTTTAGTGGAGTCAATGAAGCAGAAATAGACGTTTTTCTGGAATTCTCTTGCTTTCTCCATGATCCAGCGAATGTTGGCGATTTGATCTCTAGTTCCTCTGCCTCTTCGAAACCCAGCTTGTACTTCCGGTAGTTCTCGGTTCGCATACTGCTGAAGCCTAGCTTTTAGGATTTTGAGCATCACCTTGCTGGCATGTGAAATGAGCGCAATTGTACGGTAGTTTGAGCACTCTTTGGCATTGCCCTTCTTTGGAATTGGAATGTAAACTGACCTTTTCCAGTCTTGTGGCCACTGCTGAGTGTTCCAAATTTGATGGCATATTGAGCACAGCACTTTAACAGCATCATCTTTTAGGATCTTAAATAGCTCAGCTGGAATACTGTCATCTCCACTAGCTTTGTTGTTAGTAATGCTTCCTAAGGCTTACTTGACTTCACTGTCTAGGATGTCCGGCTCAAGTTCAGTGAGCGCACTATCATGGCTATCAGGGACATTCAGATCTTTCCTGTATAGTTCTTCTGTGTATTCTTTTCACCTCTTCTTAATCTCATCTGCTTCTGTAGGTTCCTGCCTTCTTTGTCCTTTATCATGCCCATCTTTGCACAAAACGTTCCCTTGATATCTCCGATTTTCTTGAAGAAATCTCTAGACTTTCCCATTCTGTTGTTTTCCTCAATTTCTTTGCATTGTTCATTTAAGAAGGCCTTCTTGTCTCTCCTTGCTATTCTCTGGAACTCTGCATTCAGTTGGGTATATCTTCCCCTTTCTCCCTTGCTTTTCGCTTCCCTTCTTTCCTCAGCTACTTGTAAAGCCTCATCAGACAGCCACTTGGCTTTCTTGCATTTCTTTTTCTTTGGGATGGATTTCGTTGCTGCCTCCTGAACAATGATACGGACCTCCGTCCATAGTTCCTCAGGCACTCTGTCTATCAGGTCTAATCCCTGAAATCTATTCCTCACCTCCGCTGTGTATTCATAAGGGATATGATTTAGGTCATACCTGAATGGTTTAGTGGTTTTCCCTAAGTTCTTCAATTTAAGCTGAAATTTTGCAAGAAGCAGCTCATGATCTGAGCCACAGTCAGCTCCAGGTCTTGTTTTTACTGACTGTATGGAGCTTCTCCATCTTTGGCTACAAAGTACATAATCTGATTTCAATGTTGACCATCTGGTGATGTCCATGTGTGGTCGCCTATTGGGCTGTTGGAAAAGAGTGTTTGCTATGATCAGCATGTTCCCTTGACAAAACTCTATTAGCCTTTGTCCTGCTTCATTTTGTACACCAAGGCCATGCTTGCCTGTGATCCCGGTTGTTTCTTGACTTCCTACTTTAGCATTCCAATCCCCTATGATGAAGAGGACATCTTTTTTTGGTGTTAGTTCTAGAAGGTGTTGTAGGTCTTCATAGAACCGATCAACCTCAGCTTCTTCGGCCTCAGTGGTTGGGGCATAAACTTGAATTACTGCGATGTTGAATGGTTTGCCTTGGATTCGTACTGAGATCATTCTATCATTTTTGAGATTGTACCCCAATACTGCTTTTCCCACCCTTTTGTTGACTATGAGTGCTACTCCATTTCTTCTAAGGGATTCTTGTCCACTGTAGTAGATATGATGGTCACCTGAATTAAATTCGCCCATGCTTGTCTATTTGAGTTTGCTGATTCCCAAGATGTCAATGTTCAATCTTGCCATCACATGTTTGACCACCTCCAGCTTACCTTGATTCAGTGATCTTACATTCCAGGTTCCTAAACAATATTGTTATTTACAGCATCGGACTTTGTTTTCACCACCAGACACATCCACAGCTGAGTGTCCTTTCGGCTTTGGCCCAGATGCTTCACTCTTTCTGGCACTCCTTGGAAATTCCCTCTGCTCTTCCCCAGTAGTATATTGGACACCTTCCGACCTGAGGGGCTCATCTTCCGGCGTCATATCTTTTAGCCTTATGATACGTTCCATGGGGTTTTCTTGGCAAGAATACTGGAGTGGGTTGCCATTTCCTTCTCCAGTGGACCACATTTTGTCAGAACTCTCCGCCATGACCTGTTCGTCTTGGGTGGCCCTGCACAGCATAGCTTATGGCTTCACTGAGTTACGCAAGCCCCTTCACCACAACAAGGCAGTGATCCATGAAGGGGCATTTTAAACTTACAGGGAGACTATTATATCAGGAAGATGTAAAAAAAGCCCAGTTGTTCCACCTGCAGTCTGAAGTGCTACAATCCAGTCTGCCACCAGTCAATCATACTGCTGCAATCCAATCTATCATTCTGTTGCATGCATAGACCAGGCCCATGACATTGGTGCCTGCAACGATCAAATTTCTTCTGGCATTCTGCAACCTATGTACCAGGCTAGTGCAGTGAGATATTCATATATTCAGCTTGTGATCGACAACAGTTTCAAGATCCTTCTTGCTTGTAGTGTTGTTGAGCCACGTATCCCTCATCTTGTAACTGTGCATTTGGTTTCTTTTTCCTAGGTGCAGAACCTGGCACTTATCCCTATTCAATTTCATTCTATTGTTTTCTGCCCAGCGTTCCAATCTATCAAGATCACTTGGTCTTCCAGGGTATTAGCTATCCCGCCCAATTTTGTGTCATCTGCAAATTTGATCAGCATTCCCTGCACCTCCTCCTCCAAGTCATTAATAAAAATGTTGAAGAGCACTGGGCCCAGGACTGAGCCCTGCGGTACCCCACTCGTTACCTCTCCCCAGTCTGAGAAGAATCAGGCACAAGAGCTATTTAAAGAAAAACTCAGAAAACATCTTCCTCAAAATGCTAAAGTGCACATATCTACAATATATACATTGTCCTCTGAATTGCAGCCAATTTTTTTCTCTCATTTCCATCTATTACAGATGGTTTACAACAGACATTAAGAACTTTTAATGAAAAGGCAGCACCATTCATCCAAGAAGTAATTCTGGAGATACCTGAGCAATCTTAGTTTTCTTTTGTTCAAATTTGCAGAGCTGTAGTATTCGGGTTCCTGATTGGTCATTGAATTGTTCGTGGAATGGATGTAGTAGCTGAACTGTTTCTCCAAAACTGAAATAAAATGAAACGCGTATTTTAAAACTGTGCACTGTTGTGCAGGAGTTACATTAATTTTTATTATAGAATCTTTAAGTAAGTTTAGGCTTTAAAATGTCCTTACCTACATACAGCAATCTGCCCCACTTCTAAGAGAGTCAATGCATTTCCAATCACTGCCAGGGATTCATAAGCAAGCTATAGAAAACAAGTTGAATCAAGTTGGAGTCCGTTTTATATATAAGCTTCATATACAGGTTTTACCTAGATAGAGAATTTTACCCTTAACGGCAGCCTAAAAGCAATTTTAAGTAAACAGAATGTAACATTTGGCACAGAATTAATAGTGAACCAATCCCACATTCTAAAAATACTTCCCACTGAGGAAAACTTTCCTTAGAAATACCATAAGGAAATAGAGAATAGACATGATATATGCCAGAGATGCAATTTGTCACTTTCCTGTAATCTTTTCCCCCAGGTGAATATATCCCAAGTGCTAAATTGTCCCTGCTGCAGGGATAGAGATGAATGCACATCCATCATAGTATAGTCATATGTTAAAATCCCTAGCCTCATTACTAGTCCTGGGTTGGACTGGCATCTGGGGTAGCCCCCCATGGTGGCAGACCGAGGCAAGCTAACAGTGTCAGCTGTAAGGACAGACAGAAGAGGAGGAAGAAGCGGAACAGTATGATGTGGGCGGATGCCCCTTAACTGCAGCCTGAAACAAATGATATATTAATGAATTCAGTGTTTAAGTTCACAATTTAGCTTCTTCACAATTTCTGTTTTACCTGTTTCGAATGGGTGTCTATCATACTGGCCGAGTCATCAAGGGCCAAACAAATCTGGTACTGCCGTTTGCTGGGTTTGGTCCTTCGTAGCCAGATTTTATCCTTTCGAAACTGACTAGCAATATAGGGAATGACTTTGCGCATGTTCAGTCTTTTTCCTGTTCTATAATCACCTCTGGTGGTTAAAAATAAAATGCAAAATATTAACAGCATGGACACTTTAGGAAAAAGACACTTGATAGAATAACCATTTTAAAGAAAATGTTTTACATGAACTGACAGATTATGAATGATCAAAAATACAGACAGAAATTTACTAATAGGGTTGGTTTCTTACCTTAGGCTTCTAGATCCATATTTACACACCTATATATTTGCCCTGATTTTTAGGAGATCGGATACTGACTCATAAGGTCATAATTCTGAAAAAACTTTAAAATGTTTCTCACAGCTCTTCTAACAATCAGAATAATCTATGTTAAAATGCGGAAAATGTGGCTCTTCTTCAAAGTAATGACAATTGCAAAGTGAATTTGGATTAAAAAAACTCAACAGAGGTAGAATGCTACCAATTCTGATAGCCACATCACCCTCATTTGCTATAGAGACAGAGCTGTAATCCCACCTGCAGCCCATACAAATTATGCAAGCCAAGCCAATTTGCGTAATGTTTCCTATTTTGTGTAACTTATTCTGGTTTTCCTTGTCGTGCCATGCATGGGTAAGGAGCACTGAATCCCTGACTCCACCCTATGAAAATATGGTTAAGCCATTCTGGCTGTGAAGATTACTTAGCGGGCAGATAGTGAGATTATATAGGCCAGGGACTTGCTTTTAAACCGTAAAGAGACCAAACGTACTTCAGCTTGGCTGCCTGCGTTGGCTCCAGTATGAGTCGGAGCTGTTCACAGAGCTGCTGAGAAAGTGGCGCAGTGAGTAGATGGTATCTCTGCCACATGTCTGCTGCTGCCTTTTCCTAAAACATTGAGACACAAGACAAAGCACACAATATCCATTAGTAAAGAGTAAAAAGCTCATAAAGAGTGAAAAACCATTATATCCTGGGAAAATTATGAAGTGACACGTTTAGGAAAAAATGTTTATTAAGATGAAGTCACAGGAAGTGTTTAGAAAACACCAATTTTTTAAATTTCCTCTGCTTATTTTTCAGCTTTACTAACTACTACAAGGAATAATGCACTATGCTTAAGTTATTTAGTCTGCCCTAGTTTGGATGGCAATTCCTGGGTTGTTTAAGGAAAAAGGTTCTAGTCCAGTCCACTCCCTGCTGTGTTCATTTTAGACTTGCAGGGAGATTATATAGGGAAGACTTAACCTGTTTGTTCTTGGGTTAACTCTGGGTTGTTTAACCCACAAACAACCCAGCGTTTCCGGGTTTAGACATAATTAAAAGTGGAAACAACTCTTGTGCCCTCTGCTTGTTCCTGCAATTCCTGGATTAAACAACCCAGGAATTGCCACTGTGATATGTGAACTGGTTCACACACTGTACTGTTAAGATTGTTAAGACACACTGTACTCTCTTTTCTCAAATGAAAATGTATCAGAAACATGAGGGGTGTGCAGACTTAAGGCTACAGGATGTACTTGTTTTTTTTACTAGAAGCTCAAGGTCCACCAACAGTAGTCAGGTTCAAAATAGTACCTCATGGCAAACTTACTCCTAGTAGAATTTCTTTAAACAGTAATTTCATACAAAAATCCACTTCTGGTTCCCCCACCCCAAGCTCTCTCCATTTCAGAAGCCTAATCTAAATGGGGGGACATTTTTTTTTTTTTTTGCTGTTGTTAAGAAAATAGGAGTCAGAAACCCTGGAAACCTACTGCAAATCACCCAGAGATCTACTAGTTGATCCTGATCTACCTTCTGCCCACCACTAAAAACATTATATGTCATTTAGATTTATCAGATTTTAGATCTGGTGTTGGATTCAGACAAACGCCACTGGAAGAGGGTGGGTGGAAAGTGAATTTTCTGTTCCTTCCTCCTCTGAAAATCTATTCTAAGAGTTGGAGGATCCTGAATTAAACTCTCTTAATTCAGGTTAAATTAATGCCCTTTCTCTCAGGCATTTGGCGGCATATAATGAGTCTTTTTGATGGATTATCTTTGGTGGATTGTTTTAAATTGTTTTAGACATATGTTGTTGTTGTGCATGCTGTCTGTTTTATGTCCTTACGTGAATGGTTTTTATAACTCATATAATGTATTTTAATGGTTTTTAATTTTTGTGAGTTGCCCCGAGAGCTTTGGCTATGGGGCAGTATAGAAATATAATAAATGAATGAATGAATAAGTGAATGGGGTGCCAGGGAAAACTGAAAAGAGGCACCTGCTATACCCTAATAATTCAGGGTGCATCAGTTGTAACACTTTTCTATCAATGCTTTTATCACTCCCCCAAGTCCTTTTGAGTTATCCTTGTCTTAATATCATGTGGTACAAATTAAGCAGTTTGCTATGAACCTTTACAATGATAAGTGCCACTATATACTGCAGAAGATTGTCATGGTCTACCTGTATGTTTGTGGTGATTAAAGGACAGTTACCGGCACCCAGTATTTAACATTGCTTATCATTGCTTCAGAAACAAGGTTTTAATTTCTCATACCATGGAAAAATGTTTTTAAAAACCATGATAAAAATGTATATATGCTTGATTAAATACTTTACCAACCTCAGCAGAGTTTCCAGTCTGCCAGACTTCCAGCTGCTTCTCTAGTTCTTGTCTCAGCTGTTCAGGATTCTTAACAATGTGCTTAAATATAACAAATTGGAATTGGAATAAAATAATATGAACAGATATTTAAGAACAATATACCTACAATATGCCTCCAAAAGCAAAAACTAGCATTACAGTGCTCTGTTTCAAATGGGAGAACACTGCAAGTTCTGGATTGCTGAATAGTCTCCTCATATGCTGGGAGCAACTACCACCCCATCTCCACCCAATGAGGGGAGGGTGCACGCAGATGTAGGCTGCTAATATACCTTGGTGGTTCTTCTGTGTGCATACAAGACTGCCAGAGCTGAATCTATGCAGTGAGAGTGGGCCCCCCAAATCCATACTTCCCAGTCCCCCAAGAAAGTAAAATGCAATGCCAAAGCTAAGAGTCCCCACCCTATTTTGGACAGTTATGTGCTGGAGGCTCATTGCTACACTTGTATTTGTTCAAATCCGAATGCTACCTTTAACTTTTTACATATGTTATGTAATGAAGACTAAGTAACGTCTTCTTCAAGCCATCTGCTTTGGTTTAGTGCAAACCCATGTGAATAATGCAGATCAAATTTATAAGCTGCTGTAAGATCACACAGTCACCTGGTGTATCTCCCATTCTGGTCCCTAGTACCATCTGCATGTGAAGGTCCTACCTCAATGGAAGCCAGATATCTGAGTCAGTGCAACGTGAGACTAATTTTGGGATAAACTGCACTTATAGCAACACTATGACCAGGTAAATCAATTAACATATCCTATTTATGTAACTGGTTGCTTACTTGGACAGTTGTATCCCTCAAGAACTGGTGGGCAGTATGTATAGTAGAATGCTTGTTTCTATCTGGCTTTACTTCTAATGGTGATTTGTCTACTCCACCTTCTTCATCTTCAGAACTGAGAGCTTGGCTGTCCAACTCCACTTCCTCAGATCCTGAATTGAATAATACATGTTCGCTTAATATTGTATTCTCCCATTCCAATTACTGTATGGCTACTCTATCTTGGCTGGTTTAATACGTTGTTAGGAATAGAGATGTAAAATTTCCAGAAATTTTGAGGCCTTGGGAAAAATTGAAAATTAAGCAATACTTATTTTTTTGGCATTCTTTACAGATCTAAAGTCACTTTGTTGCTTTAGGACGGCCTTTCTCAACCTGTACCCTACAGATAGTTTAGACTTCAACTCGCATCAACCTCAGACAGCATGGCCAACAGTTGGGAATGCTGTGCATTCTAATCCAAAACATCTGGAGGGCACCAGGTTGGGGAGGGCTGCTTCAGGAACATAAAGAAACCTTTCTGTTCCTAAAGTTATTTTATGTATAACTTTGCTCATAAAATTATCATTATATTTTTAAACTTTTAAAAGTAAACTCAATTAGTAAATTTGTAATTAAACTATACTTTTTCATTTAATGTACCAAGTATATACCAAACATTTATGGGCAAGAATGCACAATGATGACTCCACTCACATGCTGGGAAACTGAGTATAAACATCTATCAGTAAAATATACTTTAGATCAATAATTTTAATACAGTGTGAAAGTAATAACAATGCTGGGAATCTTACAGAGAGGATTAAAAACCATTTTTCCCCATAGCGTCATTATTTTACAGACATTTTACATCTCTAATCCTTCTATAAAAGTGTTCTTATATCGTTTTTAGAAATTATTCTGGAGGGAGTAAAGACTTGGTAACAATATATAAACACTTTGTCTTACATTCTAAAAGAAAATATTTCATAATCCAAAGCTGTTCAATTTTTCCAATTTTTCAGAAAAAAAAAATTTCTCCCTGAATTTTTCCAGGTGTTTTTCCAGGCTTTCATATTAGGAACATTAACTGCCACAGCACTCTCTTGAGTGAAGTCAAGAAATTATTCCTGGAGAATGTAATTCTTAAGCTAACAAGTTGACAATTACCAGATTTAGAAGCCCCAGACATCTTTACTTCTGGATTCAGTTTCTCAGTCTCTACAGCTTTAAGATCCTCAGCCTTCTGAGCTTCAGTTTCCATAGCTATGTCTTCAGAAATTGGTTCTTCATTGTCCTCACTAACGGGCATGGCAGTTTTTTGTTGTTCTTCACTAGCTACATCTGATGGAAACAAAAACAAGTCAACCAACATTTTTAAACTATGAATGTTCTCCCATATCAGCATACCAACAGCCATGAAGTATCTAAAGTATTACTTATAACTGCATTTGAAAGTGTGTGTGAATGGAGGGGGTGGGGAGCAACTAGGGCTGGTGAGATAATATTATGAAAGTCAGCATTTATATAGCCCTTTGGAGTGTTAGTGCTCCACGTGCATTATCTTGTACTCCTTCCAACCATAATGTAAGGTAGGGTCAGTATTACTATCCCCACATTGTTCAGGCTGAGAAAGAGTAGCATGACAAAAGAAAGCCACCTAGTGAGTTCATAGTTGAAGCAAGATTCAAATTGGTGACTTCCTAATTTGTAGCTCAGCCTTCTAGACACTAAACTAAGATCTGTATGAGATGAGTTCATACAGATAACCAAACTATCCCAGGTAAGCTCACTTACCCTGTAGCAGCTTAATAGTCTGTTTCATTCTGTCAAGTGTTGAGGATTTCACCAGACATCTGCACTTGATGTGTGGTAGGATGGTCATGTATATATGGGGCTCAAAAGTTTCAGACTCGATCATGATCAAGTCTGAACTTCTCAGACGTTTCACTGAGAATTTTGGCCCCGGTCCTTCTGCCCTGTCCACCAATGGAATGTAGCCCCTGAGAGCTTCTCTGAAATTGAATTCAGCTCCAAGCAGAAAAAGATCTGACATCCTTGTTCTAGATCCAGGGGTATCACGTTTAAAGCTGTTTGGCTGCTATCTCAGAGCTGACCACTACTGTACAAGAGACCTCTGGGCAATACTATCTTCAGTGTGTTATAACACAGCATGGGCTGTAGAATATTGCAAAGCTGGAAAGTATCTTACTAAAGAGGATAATTTTTAAATAGCTATTTGTTTTAAACAAATTTTAAAACAGTTACCTGTTGATATGGAGAAATAAAATATGGCTGTCTGTTGGGCTTAAAATACTTAAGAGAGCAATCTTATGGCCCGCTAGACACTGTCTAGCGGGCCATAGAATATGGTATATTCTGGGAACTGACCTCTCCCCTCATCCACACTGCCTCGGAGGCAGCGTGGAGAAGCCCCATTCTCCGCGCTCGGAAGATGAGCACAGAGCGACTGAAAAGGGGCAAGACTGGGGGGCGTTCCAGGGCGGGGAGAGCGGAGCTGCGTGTATGACACATCCTATGTGTTGTATGGCAGCTTCCTCTCCTGGGCGGCCCCCCCACCACTAGACCATCAAAAACGGCTGTCTAGTGAAAAAGAGCAAGGAAGGAATGGTGTGGAGGGAATGATCCCCCCGTGCCTCTCCTGCCTTGCTTTGGATAGGCGGTCGCCTCTGAGGTCAGAGGCAGCCGCCTATCCACTTAGGATTGCGCCCTAAAAGTGCAATCATATTCATGTCTACTCAGCAGTATGACCTATCGAGTTCAATGGGACTTACTCTCAGGTATTGCAGCCTAAATTGTACAGAATTTACTATGAGACAGGAGCAAACACAAGTTAGTCAAAATAAAAGTGCAGTGTAAATGAATGTAAAAGCTGGTTTAAAACTTTCCCCTGCTGTAAGCATGCACCACTGCTTTTGTTGCAATAAACAGGCATGCTCATTTTCACAAAAGTGAAAGAAGAGGATTTAAAATAATCTGGCCCTCTGACATCATGCTGTAAATGCTGCCATACCATAGGTCTGTGCATCATAGGATTCACTGCCTTGCTTAATGTGCTCAAAAGCATCTGCTTCCCCCACATTTTGTTCTGGCTGAGCTGGAGTCTGCTCTGCTTCACTGCTGGACTCTACAGTTCTCAAACGCTTGTGAACATATTGACTGTGATCTCCCATTGAACGCTCATTGTCAGCTTTTCCAGGTTTTCTCTTCAAACTCTGAAAAATAGGCAAGCACAGGCATGTATTTTCAGCAACACTGAGCAAAACCAAACTCAGATTCAGAAGCTCTATTAATGTATCATCGTTATTCAAAGAGAATATGCGCACAAAAAGCATTTGACCAATAACGGAAAAAGACTTCTGCAGGTTGAACATGCATCTAAGATATGCTTGATGAACATACAGAGTTGCACGAGTGGTGCCCCACATGCAACCCTTAAGGTAACAGCTTCATATGTATGTATGTATGTATATACTGCATTTATATCCCGCCTTTTTTCCTCTTGCAAGGAACCCAAGGAGGTTTACATTATCCTCCTTCTCTCCATTTTATCCTCACAATAACAACCCTATGAGGTACGTTGGGCTAAGCATCTGTGACTGGCCCAAAGTCACCCAGCGAGCTTCCATGGCCGACTGGGGAAGGGAATCCAGATCTCCAGTCCAACTGTGTGAATGTATGATTCTGCCTTAGACCAATGGTGTGATTCAGTCATCAAGCAGAGGTCACTGCCAGCCCTGTTACTCGAGATCCTTTTAGCTTTGGAACATCTGTGCATGTGTTCTATCCCTGAGGTATTACCTCTCCCAACTCAGAGGCTCAAAGCCTAGCTTCTGCTTTCTTCTTGTTGTTGTTGTTCAGTCATGTCCGACTCTTCGTGACCCCATGGACCATAGCACGCCAGGCCTTCCTGTCCTGCGCTCTCTCCCGGAGCGTGCTCAAGTTCATATTCATTGCATCGGTGATGCTATCTAGCCATCTCATCCTCTGCCCTCCCCTTCTCCTTTTGCCTTCAGTCTTTCCCAGCATCAGGGTCTTTTCCAGAGAGTTTTCTCTTCGCATTAGGTGGCCAAAATATTGGAGCTTCAGCTTCAGTATCTGTCCTTCCAATGAGCACTCAGGGTTGATTTCCTTTAGGATGGACTGATTTGACCTCCTTGCAGTCCAGGGGACTCGTAAGAGTCTTCTCCAGCACCACAGTTCGAAAGCATCAATTCTTCGGCGCTCAGCCTTCCTTATAGTCCAGCTCTCACAGCCATACATTACTACTGGGAAAACCATAGCTTTGATTAGACGGACCTTTGTTGGCAAGGTGATGTCTCTGCTTCTTACTATGCTGTCTAGGTTGGCCACAGCTTTCCTCCCAAGGAGCAAGCGTCTTTTAATTTCATGGCTACAGTCACCGTCTGCGGTGATCTTGAAGCCCAAGAAAGTAAAATCTGTCACTGCTTCCATTTCTTCCCCTTCTATATGCCAGGAAGTGATAGGGCCAGATGCCATGATCTTCGTTTTTTTAATGTTGAGTTTCAAACCAGCTTTTGCACTCTCCTCTTTCACCCTCAACAAGAGGCTCTTGAGATCCTCTTCACTTTCTGCCATTCGGGTGGTATCGTCTGCATATCGGAGGTTGTTGATAATTCTCCCAGCAATCTTAATTCCGACCTCTGATTCAACCAACCCGGCATTTCTCATGATGTACTCTGCATATAAGTTAAATAAGCAGGGTGACAATATGCAGCCTTGTCGTACTCCTTTCCCAATTTTGAACCACTCGGTTGTTCCATGTCTGGTTCTTACTGTTGCTTCTTGACCCTCGTACAGGTTTCTCAGGACACAGGTAAGGTGGTCTGGTACTCCCATCACTTTAAGAATTTGCCACAGTTTGTTGTGATCCACACAATCAAAGGCTTTAGCGTAGTCAATGAAGCAGAAATAGACGTTTTTCTGGAATTCTCTTGCTTTCTCCATGATGCAGTGAATGTTGGCGATTTGATCTCTAGTTCCTCTGCCTCTTCTAAACCCAGCTTGTACTTCCGGTAGTTCTCGGTTCGCATACTGCTGAAGCCTAGCTTGTAGGATTTTGAGCATCACCTTGCTGGCATGTGAAATGAGCACAATTCTGTGGTAGTTTGAACACTCTTTGGCGTTGCCCTTCTTTGGAATTGGAATGTAAACTGACCTTTTCCAGTCTTGCGGCCATTGTTGAGTGTTCCAAATTTGTTGGCATATTGAATGCAGCACTTTAACAGCATCATCTTTTAGGATTTTAAATAGCTCGGCTGGAATACTGTCATCTCCGCTAGCTTTGTTGTTACGAATGCTTCCTAAGGCCCACTTGACTTCACTCTCGAGGATGTCCGGCTCAAGTTCAGTGACCGCACTATCATGGCTATCAGGGACATTCAGATCTTTCCTGTATAGTTCTTCTGTGTATTCTTGCCACCTCTTCTTAATCTCATCTGCTTTCTAGAAGTCCATTTGTTTGGCAGAGGGGGAGGAAGAAACAGTACCAGGCTCAGTCACGCTGAGTAACACGTGACTGATCAGTAGGGATTGACAGTCTGTGTCAGTTTCTCACATGTTCACTGATATTCATTCTCTCCTCTTTCTTCCTTAATCTGCGGTTTTTTAAATATGCATTAAAATGTGCATTTATATACATATTTCTCTCAAAAGTGCTCATTTTGATACTTTATTGAGCTGAATAATATTCAGCTGGAACATTCAGCTGGAACATTCAGGTAGTATAAAAGCCTAAGTTCCAAGCCACATGTTAGGCCAGGAGGTGCAGGTCAGGTCACTAATCTTTAAAAAAAGATTTCATCTTACAGTATTTTAAATAAGAATAAAGAACCTGTGTATTTTTTCTGCTTTGTTTCTGAGAAGCCAATCGTGCCATTAACTCAGATTCATGTCCTTCTGACTGATTTGCATCAGCAGCTCCACTTCCATGCTCCTGGAAAAGAAAAGAGAAGTGCCGAATAAGATGTCTGCTACTAAAACGCAGCACAACTATTTCTAGGCTTAAACTGGACAACTACAGTATCTCTGGAAGACAAAGGTATGCTAAATTACAGTTCTGGACAGTTTGACAGTTCCGTGTCAATTCCAATGTTGTGCAGAAAATGCCAAGGCTAATTACTGAAATGCATGATCAATATGGTTTGGAGCCCAGGGTGGGGGAGTTTCCTGGTGAAGCTGCAGGTAGATTCCTAACCTCATTTTAAAAGCACATTTACAAGTCAAGCATGATTTGACATCTATTTATGGTCCCTTGGCCCTCAGTGCCTCTACATCCCTTGCCTTGCTGGAGGAATCGATTAGCTTAATTCAGGTAATTACTCCTACTCCATATAGGTGGCTTCTTGACATGACTAAAGTGGATACACAGCCTATTAGAGAGGAGTAGCATAAGAAACCTGAGCATCCCATATGGGAACAGGAATGGAAAACTGCCTTTGTGTCTCTGCATTCTGTCTCCCTTGATAAGAATGGTTATTTTGCATTCATTAATTTCTTATCAATATGTGTTTTACAAACACTTAACATAAGCTACCATCCATACTTGATCTGCCTTCAAATTTTAAATACCTTGCCCCTCTCTTCACTCTCCCTTACCTTCTTCCTTTATGGTTGTACTATATGTTGTTCAATTATAACTGAAAAAGTATAAATAAATAAAACATTTGATACCAACACACAAAAATTATCTTGCACCAGCATGCAGTTACTCTTGGATTTACCAGCACATTTTGGCTGCCAGATGACACAATGCTAATGGATCGAGTATCAAATGAACTGTTCTCTCCTGGTATGAAATGATAATTCTGCAAACCACCAGAATTGTGGCCTCCAATTTCTTTGTTTAAAGTATTTTTACCCTGCTCTTTAGCCGGAAAGGCTCCCCGTGTGGCTTACAGATTAAAAAAAAAAGATACTCCCTGCCCTCAGGCTCCAATGTAGAAGGCATGACACAAAAGGGAAAATGGATGATGAGGAGGAAAAAAGCAAACTCAGGTGCCAGTTTTTAAAGTTAGGGTTTTTTCAATGACCTGCTGGGATATAAGCAGTTCAGGTAGCCTGATGGAATGGCTACTACTAAGTGATGGGAGAATTAGAGCCAAAGGCAGCTGGTCTCTCAGGAGAGAAGACGGAATAGCCAGCTTCCCTCCCCTCCCTCTGCTGCAGGCTGAACTGTGCTCATAATGAACAATTCAGATAACGTATGTACTGTAGTCACACTGCAACCGGGCAGCGGGCAACAGTGACTGGTCAAAATACACATGGTGGTCATATGAATGGTCCCTTACTCCCACTTATGCATATACAGTCAATCTGTTGATTAGGCAGTCCAGCTACTGAGTCAGAAAACAAGAGTTAAGAATATGTCTCAAGTAGAGCACACTGAATTTACAGGGAGAGAGTGTAGCCCCAAAGGAAACCCTAAATAGAACTGCTTGCAAAGTTTTGCAAGAGTTCATTCTGCACAGTGCAAAGGTACTGTGGAATATTTTCGTTTCACCTCTTTTGCCTGGTCCTTCTCAGAAGCAGTTCCAGCCAGCTCTACAGCAGTGTCACTCTGCAGGTTCTCTTCTCCTGCCTGCCCATATGTTTCATGTTCCATTCTCTCAACAGCATCAGGTAACTGCTCATCCTTGTCAGGATTATCAATATCCTCATTTTCCTGAAGCAATTAACAGATTAGTCAGAATTAACATTCTAGAATAATAAGAATGTAATGGAGAGTTGACTTGAAACAGTTTTGAAACACCAGCCCTCTTCACTGAAGAGGGTTTTACTGTAAACATGGAAGGAATTGGGGAAACACACTGTGGATGCGGCCCCTCCTCTCCTGACCTCCTCACATTGATGAAAAGTCTGCAAAGGACACTATAACAGCATTTGAATGTACACAATTACAGAGCCCCACTCTATCGGAACCCTGTTAAGCCAGGATTCCTGGCTGTGTAGAGCAGTGTAAGTGAAGTATAAGCACAGCAAGGGCAATGTGCTTACACTGCCTGTGCTGACCTACCCGTGCTGATAAAGAAACAGGTCGGGAGTGAAGGGGTCGGGGTCAGAGTGTGTGTCCATGGTTACAGTAAAGCCCTCTCCAATGAATACCTGAAGAGGGCTAAGATCTATCTGTTGTCTGAGAAATCAGAGTATTACCACCACCATTAACTGGACTGTTAGCCTTAAGCTGTATGTATCCTTCATATATCTCTTTAGTGGAAAAAAAAATCACATCAAGCACAAACATTTCCTCTGTATGACCTCTATTAATAAAAGGGAAAAAAAAGAAACCTGAGTATTAAGGCCTTGGTCATTAGCAGGGATGCCCCTTTCTCTCTCTTCTTCAAGGGATTCTTTTTGGTCTTCATTTGGTGATTCTTCTTCTTCTTCCGTACCTGCATCAGGGTGCTCTGTGCTTCCTTCTTCCTTTGTTTCTTCTTCCATTTTTTCTTCTCCTTCACCTTTATCTTCAGAGGACTCTTTTTCAACTTGCTCAAGATCCTGACCATCTTCACCTGCAACTTCAGAATCCTTCTCCTTCATCTCTTTTTCATCTATGTCCATGGTCTTCTCTTCAATTTCAAAAGGATTTTCTCCTAATGTGAAAGACAACATGCATTTTTAAATGAAAACAGCTGCTGAGGAAGTAAGACCGGAGAGAAGTATTTACTAAGATTCCTTGATAATGCTTAAGATAAAAGGTAAAACGAGCTTTGTTATAAGTGTGACTGACAGTGACTGACACTAAATTGACAATGTGTGAACGTAGCACACAATTATGTTTTTTCAAAGTCAAAGCACGTCTGTTATTAATGAGACACACAATTTGTTGCTTTTGGCCACTCCCATCCATCTCTACTGAAAACATGGCTACATGACTATGTGGAAAAGATCCCAGTGTTGTCACCAAGCCCAGGGTGGAACATACTAAAGTACAGAGAAATAGGTTAACTGCACAACAGAACAGGCTCCATGGGAGGTTACCAGGTATTTGAGGCCAAGGCTTTTCAGGCCATAATCAAGTCCCTAAACAAATTATGCACTGATAAAAATTATGCAGCCTCTCTCAGGAGGTGGGACAAGAACTGGTAGCAACTTCCTAACAGTCATCACAGGAAACCTTCTTTAAGAATACTTTATAGTAGTCAAGCCTTGAAATTATGAAGTCCATCATATCCAAATCCAAATCTGAATGAAAAGGGAGCAAGCTTCTTACCATATAGGGCTGGCTGAAAGCCTTCTTGAATGTAAACACAACCTGGACATTGCAATGAATTCACAAACATCCAGCAGCTATAAGCATGAATGATCAGAAAGGGCTCAACTCTAATGACAGGTCCTCTACCAGTCACCAAACCTGATGGATTCTGTCAGTCTGCACACTTCCTAGATGCTGGACCGGCACCACTGCTCACCTGGCTGGACAACTACCAGCTAGATGGTCAATACAAATTCAACTTAACATTTTGTGCTTCTTTGCGTCTGCTGATAAAGAAACATTTTGTCAGCTGTACCTTCTTCTTCTTTGTCCTCATCATCTTTCTGTCCATTTTCTAGGTGCAGGTCCTCAGGAAGATCCAAGGCTTCAGCTTCAGGCTGTTTTTCTTGCTTCCCATGATAGGGATCCACCTCATTCTCATCATATTCACGCTGTAAAGTAGGAAAAATGACACATCACGAGAGGAATAGAGGTGGGAAACAGTGGGTAAGAACCTGTTCAGAGGCACAGTATCTTGACTCTTGAAGTTGTCTTTAGAACAGCTCAAACAGAAAGGATCCTAGACTCACTAAGAAAGCCTATTTCACCTTGGAAGAAGGAAAGTGGTCCTCTAAGCAAACATGTGTATTTATTTTAGAAAAAAGCACCCTGAATCTTGCACAGCTATCACCAAGACATCCTGCTACCTTTTCAAAGACTTGATGAATCTCCTTTATTTTGATCGTTGGTTTGAACTGGAAACAAACTATGACCTTTACAAACTTTATCTAGTTTTACGAATGTCACCAGAACATTAATGATGGAGGACAGAATCATGGATCTCCGTGGAAGTTGAGAGCTGCAGAACAAATATTTCATCAGGGCGCACATACACAAGAGGATTGGGCCTCAAATTAGAGAAATACAAGAACAGATGAATGTATATTTCTGGCATGTATATATCAAGACCATATGAAAATTTAATACTATATTGAATCTCACACACATGGTTTGACAAGAGATTCTAAGCATATGTTTTGGGGGCTTCAGTTACTATCCTCTGTTTGCTACCATTTCCTCTCCTGCTTCTCTCCTCACCTTGCAAATCCTGGTCAACTTTAAAAAACACACAGCCCTGACTGGATAGGCACTAGATGCAAAGCAAACCTTCTGGAGACGTTTAACATCCATGCAAAGATTCAGAAAGCAAAGCGAGTTACTACAGAGGCTTTGGAATGTACACACAGCTGTTCTCCCCTACACTCCTAGTGAAATGCAGATGCAAGATGAGGTTGAACCAGCAAAATCAGAGTTTCAGGCTATGTGACTGCAATTGCGCCTACAGTGATTTGCATACATTATGTTGAAACAAATTCGACTTAATATGTGTAGCTCTAGTACAGAACTGCTGTGAATTCTTATTACCTCATCTATTTGTTCATGGATTTTCTCTTTAGTTTCACCATCATCTGCTTGCTTCTGTTTTCCTTCATCTTTGGGTGACTTCTTATTTTTATCGTCAATATCCATACTGTCATCTTTCGCGACAAGTTCTGAATCACCCTATGTTGTTCAAGAAACATAAAGCTCCATTGAACCATTTCACTGTACAGGCTACCACCAATTACACAATTCTGGGGTCAACAACTTTATTCAACACGTTTTGAGACAAATGGCTTCCTTATCATGATACTAAAGGCAGCTCTTCTCTTTAACTGAACACATGCTTTCTGTGGCCCAGTTTTTCTTCCAACAGCAAACACATAAATTGTGGATGATATACATGTGACTTTAACCTGTGTGCACTTGCCTCAGAGTCAAATTGGCTCAGAGTTCCCAAATATGCACACACAGGTATTTCAAGTAGCAACGTGAAGGCCTGGGAATCCCGCCCCCCAAAATCCATTTTTTTCCAAGGACCTTTGTCCCCCTCCCCCCAAATCGAGCAATTTTGGATTATGAAATATTTTCTTTTAATACCAGTGCAGGCCAGCAAAGAGATGTGCTTGACACAACCCTTTTATTTATGTATTTATTTATTTTCTATGTAACTATTAATTTATCTCATTTTTGCTTAATGATTTTACTTATAGGTTACTCTTTAAATACAGGACAATATGAAGAAGGGAGGGGAAAACCTAAAGGGGAGGGAATGGGAGGGCTTTACTGTCTGTATTGTATTGGAAAATGAAAAAAAAAACCTGTTAACAACAACAACAACAAAGAATTACGAATAAAATGTTTAAGACAAGGTGTTCATACACTGCTACCCAGCCTTTACTCCCTCACAATGATTTCTAAAAATGACGTAATAGGAAGACTAGAGATGGAATATGCCTGGAAAATTTGAAGCCAAGGGGGACATTTAAAAAAAAAGATTTTTAAAGACTCTGTTAAGATTTCGAGCATAATTATTCCTTCAAGTCCTTATTAAAATTATTGATCTAATGCAGCCTTTGTGTTTTCAGCACGAGGATTTTTAAGCACATTCAGTTGAATGGACACAGAAGTCTCCCTGCAATGGGGAACCCTGCCGAACCTGTATGTGCAGGGACTTTGGAGCCGGGCTTGGATGTTTGCCCCCATCCCTACTCACTTCTGGCCCTTGCTTGCTCAGGCAAATACTCAAATAGGACTATAGCTGCTGTATAAAGCAAGGAGCAACACTAATAGGGAACACATAATTCCCTAATTACAATAGCTTCACTGGCTACCAGTCCATTTCCAGGCAGAATTCAAAGCTGGCGCTGGAGGCTCTTCCATAGGGCCAAACGGGATTTGCACCCCCAGAAAGAAGGGGGGGGGAGTTAAATATTTCTGTGTGATCTAGGCTAAGTCCCTGACTCATTAATCCGGGTTTTCTTTTGGTTGTCCAGTCCCATTGCTTCTCTCTCATGTTTGGAGTCTCTAGTTTCAAGCTGTCTTTTCATTCAGGCCTCTCTGATCCTGTCAGGGTAAGGGAGAGGGGTTTGCAGACTAGACACTACAGGCAAGACCCAATTACTAGTTTCACTTTTGGACCACTCTTGAATTGGCAAAGCTTTCAGCCAATTGCTGTTGAGGATGCCAGAAGCTGTAAGGCATTCTTAAGTCAATCACATAAATCCAGTGAGCCTTGAGTGGGGCCGGCCCCTCTGATACCTCTTAGATCCCACTTCTATTAGGGCAGGGCCATATAGGGCCCGATTGCTGTACTAGGAAGGCACAATTCTAAAGAGCAGATTCCCCTCTCCCTTTGCCAGAGTCCTGGTTCCTCTAACAGGCCCAGTTGGTGTAAAAAGGTAGGCCTGGCATAGCAGGCTTTGATGTTCAAATATGAACCCCAATGTTCCCTCCCTGCCTACAAGGAATTATGTTCAAATTTGTGTCTCTTCCCTCCAAGGAGCTTGCAGTGGCAGACATGTTATTTCCTCAACCCCCTTTTATCCTCACAAAAACCCTGTGGTCAAGCTGTGAGATAGTGAGTAGGCTAAAGTCACCCAGGGATCTAGCTTCATGGCTATGTAGGGATCTGAAGTGTTGAATATTAATTCTTACTTACAGGGGGAGTGCGACCCTGTTGATTCTTCTGGACCTCTCAGCAGCTTTCGATACCATCGACCATGGTATCCTTCTGGATAGGCTGTCTGGGTTGGGAGTTGGAGGCACTGCATTACAGTGGTTCCGCTCCTACTTGGATGGCCGATTCCAGAAGGTGGTGCTGGGGGATTATTGCTCTGTGCCATGGCAATTGTGCCATAGAGTTCCACAGGGCTCTATTTTATCCCCTATGCTGTTTAACATCTACATGAAACTGCTGGGGGAGGTTATCCGGAGGTGTGGGCTGAGGTGCCATCAATATGCAGATGACACCCAGCTCTACCTCTCTTTCTCATCAAAATCAGGTGAGGCAGTGGCTGTTCTGAATCAGGGCCTGGGCATGGTAATGGACTGGATGAGGGCCAATAAACTGAAACTCAATCCAGACAAGACGGAGGTACTGTTAGTGGGTGGTTCGTCTGCCCGGCTAGGTGATATTCAACCTGTTCTGGAGGGGGTTGCACTCCCCCTAAAGGATCAGGTTCGTAGTTTGGGGGTGCTCTTGGATCCAGAACTGTCACTTGAGGCACAGGTGAACTCAGTGGCACGGAGCACTTTTTATCAGCTTAGGCTGGTATACCAACTACGCCCTTATCTGGACAGAGATAGCCTAGCTACAGTGATCCATGCTCTGATAACTTCTCGTCTGGATTACTGCAATGCGTTATACGTGGGGCTGCCTTTGAAAACGGTCCGGAAACTTCAGCTGGTCCAAAATAGGGCAGCAAGATTGTTAACAGGGACTGGCCTGCGAGCTCATATTATGCCAGTACTTTTCCAGCTGCACTGGCTGCTAGTCCATTTCCGGGCCCGATTCAAAGTGCTGGTATTAACATTTAAAGCCCTTAACGGCTTGGGGCCAGGTTATCTGAAGGATCGCCTCCTCCCCATTATGTGCCTGCCCGGACCTTAAGATCATCATCAGTGGCCCTCCTCCGTGAGCCCCTGCCAAAGGAAGTGAGGCGGGTGGCTACTAAGAGGAGGGCTTTTTCTGCTGTGGCACCCCGGCTCTGGAATGAGCTTCCTAGCGAGGTTCACCTGGCACCTACATTGTATTCCTTTTGGCGCCAGGTGAAGACCTTTTTATTCTCCCAGGCATTTTAGCTTTCTGAACTTTTAGCTTTGCTGTTTTAAATCTGTATTTTAAGCTCCTGCACTGCTGCTAGGTTTTATTGTGGTTGCATTGTTATATTGTGGTTTTAACGATCTATATATTTTAAATTGTTTTATTGTGTGCTGTTTGGTTTGAATTTTTGTGAACCGCCCAGAGCGCTTCGGCTATTGGGCGGTATAGAAATGAAATAAAAATAAATAAATAAATAACTTGATTAAAAAAAGCATGAATGTCCATAAAAGCAGACATTGTGCAATTTTATAATTTATAAAAGTATAAATTGTGCAATTTTATTGTTAGCCATCTTGAGCACTATTTGTACTGGATAAGAAGGCTATAAATGTAATGCAAACGAACAACTAAATCATGTGCATGATCAACACATGTGCTGGTAACTATGAACTCCTTACTATTCAAATGTTGTCAACTTAATTTTAGAGTCTGTGATGAGCTCATGGTATGTAGTAACACAGACCTCCAGTCCCGACCACTGTCTGGAGAACTGGTGCCCCAAGATACAGAAGTTGGCTACTCCTCAGTTCTAGAATGATATTAACTTTCTGTATGTCTCAGAAAGTACATACATACAATTGTCCCACTCCAACCAACCAACCAACATGAAGTAGCAGGTATTAAAACACATTTATGTGCTGCTTTCCTTAAAATGAACTCAAATGAGTTTCTAACATTAAGAACAAATCCACTAAAACAATAAAAATATATCGAAACAGTATCAGTTTCAGATTACACTTCAAGACCATATCGAAGTAGAAAAAATCACCAGATCACATGGGATGTTAAAAAAAGGCTCTCTTAAAAAGAAATGTCGAGTTATATGGTCTCTAAATATTACAAAAATTATCATTAGGAAAAGTTTCTGAAAGTGGTATACCACTTCTTGATTTCACAGTAAGTGAAATGAAAGATTTGGTACAGAATAAGATACAAGATGAGTGTCTTCTCTTTTTGCTATCCTGCTGCTTTTATGACCTTGTGATTTTGTTCTTTTTAACTAACATCAATACATCTTTACTATTAGCTACTTTGGAAGTCTTGCTCAAATTCAAAAAGCAAATTATAAGTGCAATGAATAAATGAGTGAGTGAGTAGAGGGTAAGCCCCAAACAACTGATTTTTCTCTGCTGTTTTCCTTGAACCTTTGGCAGAGTCTTCCATTTTCTCTGCTGTTTTCCTTGAACCTTTGGCAGAGTCTTCCATTTTCTTACCTGAAGATGTTAAGTTTTTTTTTTATCACAGGCAACATTTGAAATGTGTTTTTAATCACTGGATTATTCTCGCCAGAGCATACATTCACTTAATTTATTACCTCATCCATTCCTGGTCCAGTTTCTGTTATGTTATCCTCATTATCACTTTCATCTTCCTCTTCATCATCATCATCATCCCCCCAAAGCCTCTCATCTAAGTTGTCAGCTTCAGTGTCTCCAAGATTTCCCATCTGTTTATCGAAGTCTTCATCTTCATCAGTTTGTTCTTTGTCTTCTATATAAAGTAACACAGTTCAGTGCATAAGACACACATAGACCAGTGCAAACCTTCAAAGGGATTTCAACTCACTGGTATAATTTTCCACAGGGCAACATCACAGGTGAACACACACCCCATGGGGAGTGGCTGGAGCCCAGTGGGAGAACTTACACTTTGCATGTACTAGATGGACTAAGGGTCTGACTTGGTATAAAGGCAGTTTCATATGCACAGAGCACCCTGACACTATGACTGGCGAAGGCTTTTCTCCTATGGTAGAAGGAGTCTCTTGGTTGGGGTGATAGCCTGAAAGTGTTAGCTAGTCTAGACCCAACAGGTGACTCTCATAATAATCAATTATTTGCACCTACATGAATACTGCAAGTAGAGACAGAATATTAAATTCACCATGCTCATCTCTCCTGTGGGCATCCTATTAATATATTAAAGCAGATGCACATAAAAACAGACATCAGACAGCTGGAATTTTACCACAAAATTTAGAAATTCTGCAATTACCGTTTTCCAAATAGGTAACCTTGAAAAGCAGTAAAACGCTACCGCTTGCAGGTCAAAGCATTATTTTGTATCTCCCCAACTGAATTAATACTTGTGAGAGAGGAGAAGCATTACCATTTTCATGGTATGGAACTTAGTTTTGCCAAATTTTGCCACAGATTGTCATGAAGCTGCTGGAGTCACACTCTATGTTAATTTTGTGCAAGTAATTCCAGTTTCATTGCTTGCCAATGTTTGTAAGGAAAACAAACAAAATATTTAGTGTTTCCAGTACAAATAATCTATAGTAATTCGATAAGGCTATACGGCAACAGGAAGTATGTTTTATTCAATTCAAAGTGAAAAAATGACTAAACTGAACTTGAGAGCCCCAAATATATCTACGCATTGTCACTATTTGTGTGATTGAATACCTATGTTGCTGAAATCTATAGTGCGAGACACATACCTTGCTTTTCTTTCTCCCCATCATATGTTTTTCCTTCAAAATCCTCTGACATTTCAATTGCATTGTCCTCTCCTTCAATATCTGGTTTGGATTCTGGGTCTTCATTCTCCTTTTCTTGACCCTTTTGGGAGGTATCTTCTACCTGAAATATTTCACCAACCATTATTCACTGTTTTTTAAAAGAAGCCTTTGTTTTTTCCAGAAGCATTTATTCCCCCTCCCCCCACAATCTCAAAACAACTTTAATACTGAATTAGTATATAGCTTCAGAATATGATTTTTTTTTCTCCTAATCAAAAGGGTGTAATTGCGGGCGGGGGGGAGGCAAAGAAAGTTACTGTGAAAGCTATTAAATTATATTATATGAAAATAACACAGTAGCATTAATTCACAAAAAGCATGCATAATCTTTTCATGAATATTAAAAAAAACCCTAGTATGCTCACACCATTTATTAACTATGAACATAAACGTCAAACAACGCCTGAATCCTAGGTGTTCTGGAGCCACTGTCCCAAATCCCACTTACACATACCTGATCTTCATTTTCTATCTTGTCACTGACATCTTTTTTGCCTTCTCCTTCTCCAAGGCCGCCACCTTCATAATCATGAAATTCTGTTCCTCCCTCTCCAGCAGCATCCTCCATGAGCTCTTTTGGTAAACAAAACCCCTAATAATGATAATAATAATAACAACAACAACAATCATAATAATACAATACTCATTTGAACATATTTTAGCACTAATTTCCTGTGTATTTTCTCACAGCAAAAAGAGAATGATATGCCTCCAAAGGAGTATATTGTTATTTCAATATCTCTATCTATATTTAGTTTCTGGGAACTGAGGTTAGAGCCAGGGCTTCGGTTCCCAGGAACCATGCTCCCCGCCCCCTTGTAGCCGGCACAGTTCTCTCCTCTCCGGCTACATCTCTGTACACGGAGACAGAGTAAAGGGAGTGGTCCCAGGGGCAGGGAGGGGAGGAGACTGCAGAAGCTGCTTTACGCAGCTTCCTATTGGGTCTCCAGGCCCCTTCCCTCCTTTTCCGCAAAGCCATGCCTAGAATTGCACATCTAGGCAAAAATGCAGGGTGGACAGAGCACAGAGGAGAAGATCCTCTCCATGCTCCAGCCGCCCTGCATAGGATAGTTGGCAGCCTCCAATTTCAGAAGCTGGTAACTACGCAGATAGGATGTAGCTGAAGTGCTGCAGCATTTTCCCCAATACAACCCTAGTTTGCAAATGGCATAAAAGATAACTTTATCCTCTACTAAAGTTGCATAATTTGTATAGGCCAATTACTTTGGAGATCAGTTCTTGAAGAACGGGATGATCACCAATGTATAAATATCATGCCATAATCTGTATTTATTCATTGAATGGACCTTTTATCTTTGGCACTACTGAATTTTGTCTGTATTTTTTACCACTTTTCTGAGGTTAAGTGAGAGCCTAGAAATGGAGCTGTCTTTTGAGATATGCACTGTGTAGGAATTTGGTTTTCCAGCATGGGATAAACTGTATTTTCAGAACATCACTATTATGATTTTTGCTTAAAAACAAAGCTCCCAGAGTTTTGTCTGCGTTTTTAGGCATACAGTAGCTGTGTCTTGCTGGCTTGGTATCAAGAAATTCATTTTTTTTAAAGTAAGCACAATTAACACACCTGGTAGCACACCTGTAGTGGAAAGTGCTTCACAAACAGGAATCATGTAAAAAGGCAAATGTATGCGACTATGACCAGGTTCACACTATCAGGAAATGAATATAAGCCACTGTAGCTTATTTTCCTGCCCTGCGTGTGCCAGTTGCGCGCCACCGAATTACTGCAATTATTCTCACCAAGCACAGTTTGTCATGTCATCTAAACCCGGTGAGGGTGGGTGGTTTACAAACCACCCCAGAACCCTGGCTTTTTGTAGGGTTGCGGGGTAGTTTGTAATCTGCCCCCACCGGGTTTGGGCAACATGACAAACTGCACCTGGCAAGGGTAATTATGGTAAGTCAGTGGGGTGGGAAAATAAGCTACAGAGACTTATTTTCCTTCCCCAATCATGAAAACCAGCCTTATGTCATTTCTGCTGGAGCCCTCTAATAGGTTTATTCCAGATTTGAAATATTGGAGAATTCCATCCCATTTCCCAAATCCACTGAAAAGAGAAGTTAGAATTTCTTACCTTCTGGGCAAGTTCAGTAAATATGTTGGCTAGAACACAGAGTAGTTTGCCGGTGCTCCTATGTGTGGCCAAGGAAACAGTGAGGTAGAAGAGGATGATACTGGAATACTGGTAAAGTATTGGCATTAGACGCACCAATAAGTGGCAGGATTGATTGAAAAGCTGTAGACATAAAAGAAATCCAATATACATGAAGATATGGTTTTGTTTGTCGGGACAAACCAAGACATTTCTAAGCATCCACCAGTTTTCCTCCAGAGTGTGGCTTTTTTTCAAAGTGTTCAGAAACACAAATTCAACACAAATAGTCTCTTTTTTCTTTTCTTTTGAAGTAAAATATGGCACTGTGAGATGAAAGCTGCAGAGAAAGTCTACAAAGTTATGTTCAAAGTCTCCTTTCCAAAAAGCTTCATGAACAGAAAAAGTTTCAGCTGCTGCTGAATTTTACCTTGCACTTGTATGCAGTGTAATCTTCCCCATAGGATTTCAATCGCTCAAGGAGTTCTGAAATGACTGAAATTATTTTTTGTACGTGCAAAGAATTCATATCTGCACAGATATCCTCATCCAAGTGTTTAGTTAAATGCCCTTCCTTGAGCTGGTCAACTGAAGATTCTTCCCCTTGAATAAGAAGCACACACACACACACAAAGAATTACCAAAGACATGTTTCAACTGGTTTCTCAAACAGGCCACAAGCCCATTGATTCTCACCGCTAAGGTTACCACAGTATATAAGATTTGTGTTCAACTGCAGATTGGTTTATTACGTTTGGAAGAATATGGAGTGCTTAAAGAAAGGACAAAAGTTCAGACCCACCATCTTCCTTCAAGGATGTATCCGTCTCCTCCATTTCTTTTCTTCTTTCTACTAAACACTGTATAGCACTCAGGATAGCTTGGATTGCAAGTTCTATTTGTTCAGAGAAGAGTTCTACAAATCCATCATCTGATTTTTGTTCTCCTGTGGAAATCACAGAGGAATCACAGTTCTAGCCACAACAGCAAATACAATTAAATACCCAACAAAACTAAAATCAAGACTGTGAAATGACAGGGTTAAATTTTAAGACTTCACTATACTGAGGTGAAAAGACGACTGCTTCCTCACACTGTCCTGGTGGTTACTTTCACTTTCCATCCGTTCCTAAACAGCCAGCCCACAATTTGGGCATAAAAGTAAGCCAACTGTGCCCTTTTCAAAGTAAGGAACTTAATACTAAAGAGTTCATAAATAGGAAATACCATGTTTGTTTAGCCTTGGACACTGAAACAATGGAGAAGTGGGATGGGGAACCCCTTCCACCCCAAACACAGAAACATGCTAAAGAACAAAAGGGCAGAGTGAAAAGCAAAGTTGGAAAGAGGCAGCCATTCTAGGAAAAAAACAGGAAAACTAATGCTTGCTCCTCCAGGAAGCTGAGCATCTGATGCAGAGCGGGCGGGGTTAGCTGTAAATTATGGTCTGAAGCACCACTTCAATCACTCCTGTGCCACCACCCCCTGTAAACAATCCAAGTCGACTTCAAATTCCAGAGAATGATCTCCATGACAAGACAGATGGTGGAGGAGGAAAAGGCAACCCCATTGATCCCTTCTAGGCTGAAAAGGTGGGAGAGCCAAAGGGGGGCGACGACAATTCTGAGGCAGCTTGGGAACTGATGTAAGCACCTCTTTCCTGTTCAAGCTGCCACCTTATATGTTGTTTCATCTTCCTTTGAGTCTGCTCTAAATGGGAGACCCAGCCAACTATCTGCTTCTAAATAGTGTGGAGACAGGAGAAAAACTGGCCTTAGGAAGGCCCAGCCACTCAGGTTAATCGTCTTCAACTAAAAAAGATCTTGTCTCCTACTTGGCGGAACAGACAACAGCCCAGTGCCTGGACCACTGGATAGTGCTAAGTAGAGAGAAATGACTAGGATCGTAGCAAAATTATGATCTAATTTTAATGCACTTAGTGCATGTAAATATCCACGAGTGATGAGAAAATAATACCCAAATGAACACACACACTATTTTGTTAATTAGAAAAGGAAATGGATTGTCTTTACCATCACAGTGAGATATTGAACTGAACAATTGTGTTTTCCAGATAGCGAAGTCATCTACACTTTTGTTAATTTCTCCTTGGATATATATGAGACTTCTAATTAATGCCATTTGCGATGCAGTCTGACTGGCTTCCAACTCAGGTGGAACAAACAAGGACTCTATATCCTGCAGTTGGGTTGAAACCTTTAGCAAACATTCTACTCCTGAAGAGCACACTTCAAAGCTTTTCCTGTAAAGCAACAAAAATTGCAGCTCATTTAAAGAACTAGATCTTAACCTGGATATTTGCTTTTAAGAAAAACAGCAATTTTCTTCACCACAAATTTCTTTCTCTTTCATTGTTTAAATTAATTTTCTGAAGCAAAAGCCAAACAAACGAATAAGAAAAGAAAATTACATAAAGTTTAAGTCCCAGTCCAAACACAGGGGACGAAGGGGAGAAATGTGCGAACCAGGTCTAAGTCTAATTACGGACAGAGGATAGCACATTTAACTTCTTTTTGCCTCTTTACTTTACAGGCAAAAATATTGGTGAAATCCATTGAATGCTTAGAAATTTTCCTTTTTTGTTCTTATAATAATGAATGATATTTACAGTGCAACCCTATGCATGTCTACTCAGAAGTAAGTCACACTGAGTTCAATGGAACTTACTTCTGGGTAAAGGTGTACAGGATTGCAGACTTAATCTTAGCCTTATTTTTCCATAATCTGAGGAAAGGCTTTGATATATGTTGTTGCGTATGCCCCTGATTTGTATATGAAATAAAATACTGTAAAAAATAAAATAAATCAGATATTTAACTTTGCCTCTAGCTAATTTAACTTGATACATCCATTTTTCTGCCATGGCTATTAGTACGTACCAAGACTTTAGTGTTATATGTTTGGCAGTTTTCTAACTTTTAGCTATTACTCTATATACTGTGATCAGCATAAACAAAATTAATTTGTTAGATGTCACTTTTAAATTCCCATATTGTTAATAGGATCAATGCTGGTATGACCATATATAGTATGATATGTAATATTGGCCATTTCTGAAAATATCATTTTCCAAAACTGTGACACAACAGGACATAGGCACTGCATATGTATATACAAATCTTGCTGATTACAATTTCTCCAACATTTGTACCATTTGTGTTTGCTGTTCTTGCCAGACACACTGACGTAATACACCATAGGTGTAACAATTTTAAAGAATTCTCCCTAAGGATTGTGGACAGTTTTCTTTGATTCGAGTCATCCATAATTTATCCTATACATTTTGCTCTAATGTTATCCCAGTATCATCTTCCTATATTATTTTCCTGTGTAACATACTTGCATCTATTTCAATAAGATGTGAATAAATTTTACGGACAAATCCTTTTGTATTAATCTTATGTTCCAATAAAATATATTAAAATTTCATCACATTTCTAGCCATACTTATAGGACCTGTAATACGATAATATATTTAAAGAAGGAGAATCCAATTTATTTACATTCCCTGATTTTTTTCTTTTAATTTTGCTCTACTGAGAGGGGTTTTAGTTTCATAGAAATATCTCACTCTATAAAACCCTTTTTGTTTCCAGTTTGCACATTGCTCTTCTTTATCTACATGGGCAAAATCTGGGTGCAAGAGTGAAAGCAATGGGGATATTTACATTTCTTCCAAACTTTTAACATAGTATATAAAAATGAATTGTCTTCCCATTTCAAGTTGCCTATTTCCCCCCTCTCCAAATAAAATTTGTTCATTTAAATGTGAATGTTTCACAGTTGCTTCCACACTTACTGGTAACTTCTCCGGAGGTTCCCTCTAAATATGATACCACAATTCTTAATTGATTAGCTTCATAATATTAATACATACTTGGCTCTTCCCATCCCCCATTAATCTACCTGCTTTTACCTCAAGTTTTTTTTCCTCCAAACCTTGGTCTTTTCTCTTCACAGATAAAATGTATGAATATTTTTGCCACAGTGCCAGATCTTTTGAATCAATTCTTTTGGGAAATGTTTGGAAAAAATAATCTAATTTTAGCAATGCTACCATTTTTCTGGTGGTAATCCTACTCATAATTGTTAAGCATACCTGAGACAATGTGTGTTTTTTAATTTGCCTGATTCACTGGATGTAGGTTTAACTGCTGGAGTTTATTTGAAAAAACTGAAAGTGTTACTCCTAGATATTTAAGAGTGCAATCCTATGGTCCTTGGAGAGAGTCCCAGGGACCATTAGATATTTCAGATTCAGACACTGCTATGACCTCAGCAGAGGGAATCTGACATCCGATCCCTTCCCCCATCCCCCCTGCAGAAAGAACCACGGTGTCTGCTTTCCTAGGTCCCATGACCAACCTTGCAGAGGTTGAAAAGGGCGTGTTCTGGTCAGTGGGGAAGGGGAAGCACTCCAAAAGTGCTAAGCTGCCTCTTGTGCACCTCCTCCAAAAGTACAGGCCATGACTCTACCTCAAAGATGTTTAGGCAGAGGCAGGTGCTCTAGTATTTTGGCAGCGTAGAGGGTGGCTCAGGGTGCCTTTATGGTTGTGCCATCAGCTTCCACAACACCAAATACCTATTCGGGACACATTGGGGGCTGACTGCAGGCCCCATTTAGCCTTCCTACTGAACAAAACCGACAGTGCCAACCATCCTTTCAGAAAATGCATAATCTTATAGAATAAGAGTGCATGAAGGCTGCAAGCATGGGGTAGTTTCCAATGGGGCCGCTCACCCTCCGCTAGCTCTGTTGCTTCTGGGAGCTCTGCTGATTTGTGCCTTTCTGGAAATGAGCATTTTGGCTTGTTTCCAGTTGCTTCAGGAACTACATTCTCATTGTGTTGTGGGAGGTCCCGCTAGCATGTGGCCAGTATTGGATACTACCCATGTGATGTTTTTCTTCCAATACCATAATATATGACTTACCAGGAATGGAAAAGAGTCTCACAAGCCAGTTGCCTTATTCTGTCCACGTCTGACTTTACTGCCTTAACCTCAACGAGCATTTCTTTCACTCTGGAAGCCAGTTGTTGACACAACGGATCTTGTTTTCGCATCTTGCATCCAACAGGCAGCTGATCGGCAGCCACTGGAGTGAGATATTGCAGCTCTGAAGGGTTCTCAGCTATTGACTTCAGAACACTGGATGCATTCAGTTCAGTTCCTTCCGACCGTATTTCTTTCGTAGGATCATTCAGCAATTGGCCTTTTGGACAGCACTCTATTAACCAGGACAGCTGTTCCAGGACAACGATACACTGCATGGCAAGGTACTGCAACCTGTCAGTCCACTGCTGAACACCATCTTGTGGAGGAAATGCTACTTCATATTCACTAGTAACATTCAGCCTGGTATCAATCTCCTGTACACAGCTCAGAAGATTCCTGTTCAGGAGATTCAAATGGTAAGAGATGTGTTGATAATCACAATACAATTGCTACAGCTCAGTTAACTTAGTTGGAGTTTTCCAAATGCTGATTTTTTGCAGAGAGAATGTGTTAATTGTATATTTGGTTTATTTTTTACCCTGAGAATACACAAACTATCCATTGTACTCTGAACTATAAAATGACTAAACATCTTTCTTGAGTTTTGCATTAACATTTCTGCCAAGTGAACTGAGCACATTAACAATCTCGGGTTCCAAACTACAGAATACCTTAAAAAAAACTTACTACCTCCACCTTCTGGCATACTCCACTAAACAGAAGGTAGCACTGTTCCCATTCTAATTCGTAACCAACTCTTATATTTACCTTTTTCAATGTGCCCTGACACCCCCGCCCCCAAGGTTTCTCAGCAGGTAGTATATATAGGGCTAGTTCCAGCATTCTTCTTCTGGAAGTGCTTCTTCCGTCCATGGAAAGCCTTTCATCCACTGGAGGAATCTGCTGGCTGGCGGGGGGGGGGGGGGGGAGGAGATTGCCAACTCCCTGTTCCTCCTGCAACCCCCAGTGCCATATCCCAGCCTTACGGAACAGTGTTTTGGATGGAGCAAGGGGCAGCAGGGGTAAGGAGGACTGGCAAAAGTAGCCCCCTTTCCACCAACGAGAGCAAAGCTTGGATCCAAGCCACCGTATATAAATTAGTGTATTTTATTTTAGGTAGGAATACAAGCACAAGTAACCGGAGCACAGCCATTCACCCGATTGACAGCAACAGAGCAGAATGAACTGCAACAGCACAAATGATTTCGGTAGCAAAACGTTTTCTCAAGTCAAGGTAAACTCCTTCTCAATAAGATGCAGGCAACCATCTGTTTTGCAGGAGTGTAGAATTTTATCTAATATTTCAGCATAAGGCATACAAGATACTTATGCTATTATTATGCCAATACGTCTCTACCAAAGCATAGAGAGAACAAAGGTAAGCTTCAGGTTTGCTTATTAATAGGCTAAAAGTTAGGATTGGGAAGATCACAGCTTTTATGCACACAAAATGGCTATGGAGCTCCTCCCCATGCAGTTTGCAAACTTCCTCTTTCATACTGAGTTTGAATGCTTTCTTTTCTAAATGAGCAAAAAGCATACACAGAAAACAAAAGGTCAAATACCTCAGGAAAATCCATTGCTCTGTCAAGGCAGTTAGAGAGTTCCTCTGTTTGACAAGCATCTTCATGAGGTGTGACGTGAATCCTTTACACCTCTCAACAGTGCCTAGTCCAATTTCCTGCAGTGACAAGGTAGCAATTTTCATTCTTGAGTTCGTGACCCTCTACTATTATTAACAAAACGTATGGAACTTTATTATCTATCAGCCTCACAACATACGCAAAAAGCCACTGAAAACAAATTCCCAGCCTAGTAACGTTGGTTACATTTTTAAGTGCTGTGGATGATGAGGATTGAACGCTCTAGATTTGTGAGAAAAGCAAGATCCTCACAGCATCCTTTTCAAGTTTGTAAGTTAGCTTCAGCTGAGAAGTCACAAGGACTGGACTGTCCATTTAATGTTTACGTTAATACTTATTCTGATTAGCTAGTTTGCACACGCGCGCACACATATCTCTCTATATAAAATAATAAAGAGTTACCTCCACTTTCTTTGCGATGTATATCAGACTGGATAATGAACCTAAGCCACTCCTACAATTCAGTGACTTATTCATCATTTTTAATATATCAAGTTTAGCAACTGGATACATTTGGTAATAAAGATATGTAAGTGACAGACTAGAAACTTGTCAGTAGTTTACCTCCATTTGTTCACATAATGTCTACAACATGGGCAAGTACAAAACACGGCTGAGAAAAATGCTGGTCTAAAATAAAATGTGAAACTTTCGAACAATGAGTGATCCTTCCTCGCCTATTCAAAACTGTTAAAAGGAGAAGGTTAAATAAAATCGTTAGTATTGTTTGAAGTTACTGTTTTACCTTTGAAGGTGCTAATAAAACTGTCTGAAGCCTACAGTGGCGTGCAAGGGACTGATAGAAGTATTTCTGGCATCCATCCCAGGATGACGAGATCTCAGAGAGTAACCTGGCAAGTACAAGACTTTTATTCCTCTAAGACAAAAAGGCAAGTTACTTCAAAGTTTTAATATGATACAGTGACACCACACAAACTCAAAGTAATTCAGCTCACCTATGCTTTTAGGCAATCCCAACAGACTTTGTATTATATGCTTATAGTATCAGTTTGATAACTGATATTCCAATGCTCTAAAGCACTGGTTTTCACTTCGGGCCAGATACCTATGTTTTTGATGTGTTGGTTCCAGAAAATGCCATTGGTGTCAATGGGAGCTTTCCTCCTATTGCAAATGAGGTGGGCAGGTAGAGAGAAAGAGAATGATTCCGACTGGGGTAGGGATGAGGCTTAAAACCTCTACCCAGCATTTGTTATGGAAAAAATTAACAATGCAAGGGCAAAGTACATAATAAGTGTCGTGTCCAGTTTGGCCCCAAAATATCCTAATTAAAATTAAACTCCAGAGAACAAATTTAGAAAGCCCAACAAGTTGTTTCTGCCACAATATCTGCCATTTGGGATCATTGCTGTAGCCTAAAAAACAGAAAATACATACGTTGCATCCAGTTTGCGTGTGCCGTTAACCAAGGCTAATGCACTGCGCAAATCCAACGGATGAAGGAAAAGCAGATCCTGGGAAGTTTTTGAACGAGACCAAGCAAGGCCTTTGCGGTACGACAATCCTAGGAAGACATTGAGCACGCATAAAATAATTAAGTTCTCTTTTTGAGATTTAAGATTAAAGTGAGTGTTTTCGACAAGGCTGCTCCATTCAGAACGCAAATACACACACACACACACACACACACACTCACTCCACTACTGTGGTCTTTTCTCTCCTGTGGCTTTATGAAGAAAGATATAGCTATACAAATTAAGCTGTGGCAGCCTAAGATTAGGGCTGTGCACCACTTCGGCCCCGGAGCTGAATTCAGAGCCAAAGTGGGATGTGTCGGGCTGCTCCTGAAGCGGGTCAGGATTGCCCTGAAACAACCCAAAGTGGGTCAGGTCTCTCTGAAGTGCTTTGGTGTGATCCGGAAGCCCCGCTGCCTGCCTCGCCACATGCCCCCTGCCACCCAAGCTCCCTGCTCTGTACGGGATCCTTGGGATGCACGCTGGCAGCTGTCTCTCTCTATTTCTGTAAACTGAATCCTGTGCAAATGGTGGCCGTCACGCTGCCATGTAAGCAACATTACATGTGTAAACGCCTGTAATATTGTGTACGTGATGCCCTTACAGCTGCCATTTGCGCAGAATTGAATTTCCAGAAATAGAGCAAGCCCCCTTGAAGCGGCTGATGTCGCGTGTCCCGAGGGCCGGGTACAGAGCTGGGGGCTCACAGAGGGGGCATGGGGGGGGCGGTAATCTGAATCCCACTTTGGACCCAGAGCCCAAAGTGGGTTGGGTTGGACCTGAAGCGGGCCCACCTTGGAAACCCAAAAGCAGCCTCTGAAGCGGTTCAGGGGGTCCCTGCACAGCCCTACCTAAGAGACAACTAAACTCATACCAGTAGTTGAAAGGAGCAGAGCTCATAAGCAAGAATAATGAACCAGCAGATCTCGCCTCCATGCGCTGATGCTGGCTGGGGCCAACTTTTCCTGTGTGTAGTTACAAAATGATGTGCTACTCTGTATGTCAGAGACAGCATGAGTGTGCAAGAGAAAGTGTGTGTGTGGGGGTGAGAGTGCAAGCAAGAGCAAAACTATCAATTAATTAATTAATTTCATTTCTATACAGCCCAACAGCCGAAGCTCTCCGGGCTGTTCACAAAAATTAATTTATTAATTAATAACAATTAATTAATTAACAATTCCTTTTGGATTTCTGACACTTAATGCCAATCTGATGGCATTCACTCCTGTCAAACTATCATCGTTCGGTATACCCGCAGGGCACATACAGAGCTGGTTCACATATAAGGTGAAATCACAGTTTAGCGTTAAGAGTGCCACACACTCCCAGCCTCCTGCACATTTCAATTCATACTTCCTGATCTGTAGCCAAGTATGGCTCATGCTGCTGTCCAAAGAAGAACTGGAAACCATAGTCAAACCAAGACAGCAAACATATGAGGCCGGGCCACACTCATGTAGCTGGGAGAGACCATAGTTCAATAGCTGAGCACATGCTTTGCATGTAGAAGATCCAAGGTCCAATCTCTAACATTTCCAGTTAAAAGGATCAGGCAGCAGGTGATGGGAACAATCTGCCTAAGATCCTGAAGAATCGCTGATAGTGAGAGTAGCCAGTACTGGGCTGGATAGATAAGTCACCTGACCTAGGAAAGGCAGCTTCCTATGGGCTTCATCCAATGCCATGCTAGCAGACTTCTGCTGGCACAATGGGACTTCCCCTTCCTCTCCTTCCCCCGCACCTGCCCAACATGACCCCCCCCCCCCACTGCTCCAGAGCAGATTTGGGGGCATATGAAGGGAATTTCTGTTCTGCTGGTGGATGGACAGCATTGGATACAACCATGTGTTCTGGCAGACCACGGTAGTTTTCCCCTGTACATGAAAACCCGAGACTCTTCCTAATCCATGAACTGGCCCATGAGTGTGTTGTAAAAACACTAGCATGATCTAGCTAGTCCATGGATAGGAGCACTTTTGCAATATAACACAATCCTGGAAATCTAGCTGTGTCCATGTACATCTGGTTCATACCAATATTTCTTCCACTTAACCACAGCCTAGGGCATGATGAAAGACGAAACTAAAGCTGTGCGCATACAAGAGAAACACCTCTCAATGGAAATGAGCCCTCAGTCTTATAGGGCACTACCTCTTAGACCTGTGTGATGTAGTGGTATTACAGAGACACGCAGTGGGCTAGCAAGCAGACTCCACACGTAATGGGGCAACATCTCAGGTTCACGCTGTGCAGAATGTGTTGAATGACTGATGCTTATGCACCACAAGTGTGCCTCACCCTGTATTCTTTCTACAGCAGCCTATCCCAGATGTGTTTCTATTCCTTCTATAACAGCCTACTCCCAGCACCCATGGCCAATGGCTCTGCTGGCTGGGGATTATGGGAGTTGCCATCCAACATATCTGGAGGGTGCTGGGTTTGGGAAGGCTGCTGTACAGCAAAAGAAAGGAGAGGGGATGGTGGCAGCATTATGTGGGCCCAACACACTACAGACAGATGCAGAAGCATGAGGACAGCTGAATGGTCTGGCAGGGGAGATTTCATATTTTTGTGCATTGTTCTATTTTTTTTTTTAAACCAGCAGTTCCATCTCATCTCACCTGCAGCTGCAAGATATTTAAAGAGCTCTGTTAGGGCCCTTTGTTTCTGCATGAGTAAATGTTTGGCCTCAGACGTCTGTTTTTCCTTTTCTGCGGCTAGATTCACAGACAAGTTCTGCAATTCATGGGAAGAGGAAATTATGTCACCTGTAAAAGGAAGGGAGGAGTAGAAAGAATCCATGTAGCAATACATTCAGCACATTCATTCAAATTCAGCAGTGGCCAAGAAGAAAACGTTTTGAGAGATCCAACATTTCAAACCATTTCTAAAACTATTTTTGCCCCAAGTTTTTTGGTGATGAATTCTATTCTGTACGTTCATACAGCTCCAACTGCCCGTTGTTCTGGGGCTGCAGAGTTGAAGGGAAGCACACGCTGGCCGCTGCCACTGTTGGACTGCGTGGGTTTGGGGTTTTGTGCATTTACAAGCATGTGCACTTTAACCATCTATTGTAAGGGGCCTTTGAAATCATTTGACCAAGAGGCGGGATTATACATCTTCTATATAAATAAGAAGCTGGTATTTTTACAGTGCTCACCTGTGAAATTGTCAAGGTTCTCCACCAGATCTAGAAATGAGTTGTTTTTCACTAGAGTTGTGCATATCTTCTTCATTCGCTTTGTGAGTTTAGGTAAGCGACCCTGGAGGGATTCTGGATGGAACACATCTTCTTGGAAGCCCTCTAAATGCGTAGCCTGGGAACATTTTCACAACAGAAAGAATCAGTGTAAATGAAATCCTGATTGACCTATGGTTCTATCAATAGTGAGTAGCCTCAACAGTGAAGAATTGAACCTATCAGCTTTTCCATGTCATCTGGCTCGCCACTATTGGAGACTGAACACTACATATACCTCTGGCCTAATCAGAAGGCCAACTCTTACATTAACTTGTACTCACAGAGATCAACCATATTACTGGGTAAGATAAGCCAGCTATTCCCAACCACTGGAAGGCACCAAGTAGAAATAACAGATGGAATGTGCCATTTTAAACTGATGGTGGTGGTCTGCATGCTCCGCCAAACTAACAAATCCCTTGCATACAGAAAATAACCATGTTGTTGTTGTTGTTATTATATTATTTGACTGACTGATTGCATTTCTATTACCGCCCCATAGCCGAAGTTCTCTGGGCGGTTTACAAAAGGTTTACATGTTGAGTGATAAGGCTAGAATAAAACCCTTTCCCTAATATTCTAGTTCACCATGAACAGGTTTTTTTGGTTATTGTTTTAATATGGGGGAGCATTTAAACATGCAACTCCTCTTCTGCAGTCTGAAATGGTATGGTCCCTCTCTAGTACATGATGTATGTTCACTTTTAGATCAGCCCTAAAAAAGTATCATGTATATATACTTCACCTGATGTCACATTACAACAATAGGACAAAACAAAGAAAAAAGTTTATCTTCGTGTTTCACTATTACTATTCTCACAGACATTATGACATATAACTCATTGTTACAAACAGGATAGGTTATCGAACATTCAGGTTAAAAATGTCTAACATTCTACCTGAATGCAAATAAGAACTCCAGATACCTGAGCAGCTTCTGTTCTAGCAGTCAGGTGTTTTCTTAATATGTTGTTCAGGCTCCGAATTTTAGTTTCTTGCTTGTCCAATGTTTCCTGTTTCTGCAAGGAAATAAGTTGCTCTTCTTTGGCTGTCTCCACCAAGGCAGATCGACAGGGTTCATTGAGAGCAGCTTCAAACTTCTTCATAAACTTAAAAAGTGTCCTAGCTCCCAAGAAAAGACATGGATGAGAATAAAGATTACATGTGCATATGGGTTTTCAAACTCCATGACATGGTAAAAATGACTGAAACAGTTCACGCATTGTACACAATCTAGCTTAAGTGCACATATATTAAGACATCCAACACTGTTATTCCTAAATGGTGGGTGATGACATACCACTAGGTTGGAGTGAAGAGCTTGCTGTTATCAACCTGGCGTATTAGCCAAATGTAGGCTAGTTAGACAGATACTGTTGTAATTTTCTTTGATTATAATATGTTACCATAGCTATGCTAACCCACAGAAGACAAAGTCCTGGAAAATCATCCGGATATAGCATTTTTTGACTTATCTATCTTTCCTTGACAATTCACATAGAGGGCTTCAAGGAAGAAAGCAACAGGAGAGGAAAGAGAGGAGAATGCCCTTCAAAAGACCACAGTTCCCCATTTTCCTTTTTGTGTGTGCCAATGACTGTCCAGATGTCCAAAATGGCTGTCTCATCGAAACTTTAAAATTACCTATGTGTCTTCTCCACAGACTGTTTTACAGCCCAAAAGCTGACATCATTCCATTTACAGATTTTCACAAACTCCTGCAAAGTCAAAGAAATTAACTCACTGAACTGCAATATTTATTTTAAGGATAATAACAAATTTACAATGAGGTGACATGTGCTTCCAGGTTGAAGCGAAGCACCGAAGAGGCAGGGGAGCACCCAGACTTTTATCTGAACCCAGTCATGCTATCAAGGTGGGTCTTTGGGGCAGAAGCCCAAAAGGAAGAGGGAGGCAGGCAGGCAGGCAAAGATCACCACAGGACCCTGCTCTAATGGCACAGCCCCTACCCTCATAGGGCCATTACCACCAACTGCCCTGTGGGAAGGATCCCAGAACAAAGAGGGAGGCAAGCAGGCAAAGATCATCTCAAGCTCCCGCTCCAGCTGGACTGCCCCTTCCCTCACAGAGCCATTACCACCAACTGCCCTGTGGAGCTGATTCTAGGGGAGAGAGGCAGGCAAGTGAAGACCATCTCAGGCCCTGCTACAGCTGGACTGTCCCACCCTTCCTCCACAGGGCTGTCTACCATCAACTGCCTTGTGGGATGCATCCTTATCAGTTATTTTAAATATTGTTTACAGTGGCTTTCATTAAGCTATTGTTCTCTTACTTGCAAGCAGGCTTGCAAGGATTTTTTTATCCTGAAAGGTGGGATATAAATAATTGCAATAAATACATAAATAAGTAAGTCCAGGGCCCCCCAAACACAAAAGGGCTGGATTACCACATTTTGAAGTAACACACATCACCATCTAAAAGAGCCCCCTCCCCTCCCCCAATAAGACCATTAATTTGAGAGTCTAAAATAACAGAACCACAGTACTGTTTGAACTGGCTTTACCTCCAACTGCCAGGGACTAGGAGACAGTTATTACATCAATAAATCTTATTCTCACCTTTAGTTCTTTTTCTATAGGATGCCGAAGTTCTGTCAATTTGGCATGGACACACTCTGAAAACTGCTTATAATAATTGTATAGATTCCATAAGACATTGCACAGCATGTCTGAAAGAAGTAAAAATATAATTATTCATAACTGTTTCCTCCCTTTCAACACTAGAGGCATATCTGTCCGTTAGGGATTATTAATAAGTTGTCCTGAACTGAGATGGGAGCCCCCTCGTCAAAAATCAGTTCATTGCCCATCCATTAAAAAAGGACCCCCCTTTGGGAAATTTTTCAGATGCATGGCATCCAAACAGGGGCAAAAAAGTGTTAATCTCATCTCCAGCACTATGCAGGGAAAAATCCACCCTCTCTTTTGGAAAGATAGAGGAAGTACCAGTTTCTACATATCACATTGCAATTTTGCAGTAAAAGGTGGTTTTTCTCCCCTGCTTCTCTTTCAGAGAAAGCACTGCACTCCCTGGAAAGTCACCGTTCACTGCAAAAACAAACATCTCAGCCCTATTAAATACTAGCAGTAATAATTCAAACACTTGCAATACACTAATGGGGAAGCAATGTCAGCACCGAACAGTATGATTATGCCTCTCCAGATAAAACTATTTCCAGTATTTGCAATTTGCTGTGCAAATAAAGCCACTAAGTTCAACTTGGCACTCTCTCTCTAAGGCAATAAACATTAGTAACAAACTAAAACAACATATAAATGCTTAGGACTAATCCTAAACAGTTAGGAGAGCTCCTTGATGAAATGGCTTTTCTAGGTATGGAGCATTTTGAATTGGAATAGGGAGCACAGAACGAAAAAGTATGGATGCCAGCCTAGAACAGCAACAGACAATGTAGCTCAATTCAGACATCATCCAAAACCATGGTTGAGGAAGCTGAATTATGATTTGGCATGATGTCAGGACTGACAATCCATGATCTATGACTGGCCAAGCAAATCAGAATCAGAAATCACGATGTGAAGTGGAGCTGCAAATCATGGCTTGTGCTAACTATAGAACAGCACATCTGAAGTGACAAGCTGTAGTTATAGCTGTAACTCTGCCTCCAGAGGCTGCTACACCATGGAGATGTGTATGAACCTATGAACTTCAGTGCTGAGCAAACAGAGAACAAAAGCAGATAAGCAGCTCTAAGTAGGTTTGGCTGTTGGAAGCTCAAACCATAGTGTGGGCTCTAAACTATAACCAGCACATGTCATGGTTTAACATAATGTCTGAATTGATCCAGTTAAAGGCTAGCTAGAGTATAGAAGCTGAGACTGCCCCAAATCTTCTTCTAGTAAAGAATCCTGCCTCCAGTGCAGACTTCCCCAATCTAGGTCCCTCCAGATGTTTTCAACTACAGTCCCTCTCATCCCTGGCCATTGGCCAGGCTCCCTAGGGCTGATGGGAGTTGTTGTAGAAAACATCTGGAGGAACCTAGGTTGGGAAAGGCTGTCTAGTGAACCGAGTGGAGAGCTCCCCAGTGTCCAGACTACTGGCTGGGGCCAAACAGGGAGATAGTCTGACTATCTAAAATAGGACCAAATTCCATTTCAGAGAAGCTCTCAGAAGCCACATTCCAAGTGGTAGGCAGGGCTGAAGGTGATGTCATTTCATGGGGGAAAAGGGCCATTGTGTAACATCACTCGAGTATACCTTCATGCAGGGGGGTAGAAAACGTGGTGCGGGTGGGCACCAGTGTGCTCCTGGGCACCTTTCTTGGCACTAGCCAAGGCACTATGTTTTTTTTTAATTAACACATTTTCTTACTGGCAGCTGGGATTGCTGTGAAAAAGCTATTTGAAAACTCTGGGTTCAAAGGTGTTTAGTGTGTTGGGGCTCAGCACCAACCTCTGCTTTGTAAGTCTTTGGGGCAGGTTACTTGTCCTTTGCCACACCTCCCATGGGAGCTATTTTGTGGTGGCACCCAGGACAGTTTCTCAAATTGCTAAATGTGCCCACAGCCCCAAAAGCTTGCTTACTCCTGCCTTAATGACATGATGTCACACCAGTGCAAAACATGGTAACATTTGGATTTTATCCACCAATGATTCCTGAGTAACTCAAAAATAAATGAATGGCTGTGGCTGGCAATGAATCTTCCCCCCCAAAAGGGGGGGGGAACAGAAGAGTGAGTAGTTGCTGTGCTACATGAGGCCTGTATGTAAAACACTGCCTAGCCCCAACCAAGGAGATAAGAAGAGCTTTAGCCCATTTACAATCAGTACCTACCATTTCCTTCCACTTGTGGTATCAGCAAAACGTGACAGTGGAATTCCAAAAGCATTTGGAGTCGAGTGTGAAATTCCCCCAACGTGGCTCCTTCTATGAAAGCCTGAAGTGTATTGACCACTGCTGTTAAATTCACTTCTGCCAAATCCAGTGAATTTGGAATTGTGAGGGTGATAGGGGCAGGAGAGGATGAGAAGATGCATCATTCAAATGGTTTAATTTTGACATCAAAAGGAGCAACTTGTGCCACCCTAAAAACCTGTTCTTTGAGACTCAATGCAAATGTAATGCAGACTCCCTCTAACCTACAGTTAAGGAACTGGAATCCAGCCTCCCCGCCTGACGCAAGCTCTCCCACCTCTGTCTTAATAGTGGTCAAGAGGACTACTTAAACAAGAACCCTGGTTTGATAAAACATGGAGAGAGGGGATACTATACATAAGGCATACTATACATCTAAATCCATAGCTTCCCAAATACTACCAGTTCTTTCCACTATAAGGAAAAGGCTGTGCAGAGATCACAACAAACACAGCCCGGTTAGGATGTAATGTTGCCTGCTTCATACATCAGGATTTATGAAGCTGGGATTGTTTTGCTGATGCACCCCTCCCTCATTGCCTTGTTTTAAGAGGGCCCAGTTTTGGATGTAATGAGGAACCCTAGATTAGAACAAGCCAGGATATCTGTGCTGAAGAAGGAAGAAAAGGAAGGAGCAAGCAAGGGTCCAATGTTCAATCCAGGCTTCATAAACCATGATTTATGAAACCAGCAATCTTGGGCAGTATCCCACCCATCCAGTGCTCTAGCAGGACCCACTTCTAGCGCAACATGAAGCTATTGGTTCCTGGAGCAGCCAGAAACAAGTGGAAATGCTCGTTTCCAAAAAGGGGCAGGTCAGCCGACATTTGAGAAGGAAGCTCAACTGACCTGTTTCGACTTGTTTCAGGGGTTGCATCAGCAACATTTGACACTGCCCACTATCTCCAAACTGGGCCATAGGACTGTTCGTAGCCATCCTAACATATACTTGGGCCAGTCCTCCCCAACATGATTCCCTCAGATGTTTGGGGGTACAACTCCCATAATCCCTGACCATTTGCCATAGGTTGGGACTGATGGAAGTTGAGGTCCAAAACATCCAGAGGGCACCAGGTTGGGGAAGGCTGTGCGGGAAGCTTGAAATTACTCAAACTGGGGGTGCAATATAACAATGTCAGACTTGTGAATATCTCCATGCAGATATGGATCATATACTATGGAGTAGACGCATACAACATTAATCTCTATGAGGTCATAGAGACACAAATCCTTGGTTGTGTGTGCTTCTTATTGCTTTAAGATAGGCTTGTATTAACAGCTTGCCTTTTTTCTACAATGGTATTAGAAACAGTTACCTTCAGTTTGCTTCTCTCTCTGTTCTTGCCTATATTTCTCAATCATCTGATAGACTGAAAGCCATTGTTTCATAGATTTTTCTGTGTGATGTTTCATTGTATTGTCCAGACTGACTGACCAACAACTGACAATGCAAGAAAAAAATATATTCTAAGTGTACTGCTTTGGATCATCCCCCAATAACAATCATTTGTGAATACTCAAGATAGTGAGAGTTAGCAGTACTTACTTCAGCTCTAGTTTACGCCACTGGATAATCAGCTGAGTGACCAGATCAAGATGCTTCCTCAGAGACACGGCTTGACTAGCGTTCTCCTCCCAATCCTAGAAAAGGAAGGTATGTCTTTCAAACAAAAACAAACTGCAAAACAATATACATTAGAGCAAAATGATGAAAAGTCCTTTCATGCCCATTAGCTATACCTGAAATTTCAAACATGATCACCTTTATGCGACACACTATTTTTTTTTTACATAGCAACAGAATTAGTTTTATTAGTAAATGTTGCCGCTTCCTATACCACTTCCTACTAGGTGAATTCCAAAAGTTGGTTGAGTTAGGTTTGTAACACACACTCACAAACACACTTCTGACCTGAGATTTGGCCAAAAGAATTTCCAGGCCATTCAGGATCTTCGAGAGGGGACTGGACAGCGGAAAACTACAGATCCTGTTCATCACAACCAAGAGCTGTAAAATGAAAAGACTGTTATGTTTCTGGTTTTCACTTGCCAAAGCTTAGAACTAATTAACGCCACAAAGTAAGATACCTGTAACTTCCGAAAGATAGGGGCTTGCAATGCAATCTGCCTATAGTAGCATTTATCTTTACAACTGATTTTTCATTTGCTAAGATAGTATGTCTGGCCATACTATCAGATACATGCAACTGGTAGTATGTTTGGCTGTGTGAAAGGTATTGCCCAGCTTAAGTCTTATATGGGGACCATATGACTGGTTATTTGATCAGCATTCAACATGTTGGTTATTTAACTAGCACTTAACATACATGGTTGATGCATACATGTACATACCATTTTAAATCTCTAAAAGTCTGGGCTGTGGCCACCTCTTACCTGAGTAAGTGCAGGGTGTTCAGGCCATTCTTGCAATAGTGCTTTCACTTCTTTAGTGAAGTTTTCAAGCACATGCTGACACTGTCGTACTTGCTGAATATTAGGATGGTGATAAAAGTCATATGGCCATTCAATCTGTAGGGTAAGCTCCGAAGATCCTTCTTCAAAAAGTGTATTCTGCATAATCGTGCTAGCTAGAAGTTGGCTGCCGTGAATATCATCATTCATTTCACAACCTAAGTTTTGGGAGGGGGTGGAGAAGACAGAGAAAAAGAGGACAGGGGAAGAGCAAGCTCTGAGGGAAGCAAATGCATTGTACCTTGCAGCTGTGACAGCCCATCCTTATCCTACAGAATTCAGGATCAACCTAGCATGCCTTTCTGCCTATACTATCCATGTAGCAAACCAACAAGATCACAACAGCTGACCATCTTTCCCCTTGATGTTGGCAAAGTTCGAATCATAGAATCACAGGGTTGGAAGGGGCCTACAAGACCCCCTGCTCAATACAGGAAGCCTGATTCCTAGGCGATCTCCCATCCAAGTACTAACCAGGGCTGACCCTGCTTAGCTTCCAAGATCAGACAAGATCAGGCACATCCAGCCAATTATCCAAGACATCTTTGTTTTGTTCTGTTTTATTGTGTTTTTAGTGCTGTCTAGACTTTTGTTCTCAAAGAGCAAAACTAAATGTGTTACATTCCCACTGGAATGTATTATCTATTTGGCTTCAGTTGTCTATGCTCTGGTACTCTATGATCTCCCTGACGAGGCCCGCCTGGCAGCAACATTGTTATCCTTTCGGCGCCAGGTTAAGACCTTTCTCTTCTCCCAGGCATTTGGCAGCATATGATAAATTTTAATCGATCCTGGAATGTCTCATGGATGTGGCTGTGGGTTTTTTTGAGATTGTTTGTTTGAAGTTGTTTTAGATATGTTTCTTTTATGTATACTGTCTGTTCATGTGTTTTTTATGTATGTGTTTTTTAATCTCTGTATACTGCATTTTTAAAATGTTTTTAATCTTTGTAAACCACCCAGAGAGCTTTGGCTACTGGGCGGTATAGAAATATTAATAATAATAGTAGTAGTAGTAATCATCATCATCATCATCTATTTGGAAGCAGGTGACTATTTTAAGATAGGCTCCAGCCTATCTCAAGGAGCGCCTCCAGCAACACCAGACAGGCCGCTTAACAAGATCAGCCTCGGATGACCTTCTCTCTGTCCCATCAGCCAGGACAGCTAGACTGGTGGGGACGAGGGAGAGGGCCTTCTCTGTGGTGGCCCCCACTCTGTGGAACTCCCTCCCTAGGGAACTCCGTCATGCCCCCTCTTTAATGAGCTTCCGTCGTGCATTAAAAACGTGGTTGTTCAGGCAGGCATTTGGGGTGGGCTAGGGTATTTTAAAAAAAAAATTTATGGTAAAATTTTATTGTTTTAAATTGTTTTATGGTGGGTTGTACATCGCCCAGAGTGGCTGGGTGACCAGCCAGATGGGCGATTAATAAATTTAATAAATAAATAAACAAATAAACAAATAAATATTTGTTTTTGTCCTGGGTGGTGGGAGATTTTTTCAAACTATGGTTGCTTTAAAGCTTATCTGGGGTTCCTCAATGAGAAGACTAGTAATAGTGGATAAGTTACCTGAAGGACAGCTTTCCCATTACCACTGATCTCCCCCTACAATGTGCAGATGGCAGTGTTGTATTATGTTCTAGGCCCGCTCTCAGTTTATACAAGTGACTGTAAGGCCCCACACAAACTTGTGTGAAATGTAGAATCTTCTGCTGTGCACTGGGGGTAGACAAATCAATGTGCTCCCTGAAGGGAGAAGATAAGCAAGCCACTGAAACACAGCATACCTGAATATACAGAAGAAATGCCTTACCAATCAAAGGATAGAAGTGAGTCACCAGCGAAACACCAGTCTGATAACAGGAAAGAAATGCACTCAAATGATGCTTTGCCTGATGGGAGGAGAGGTTTTGCTGATACCACAAGGATCGTGCAAAGCAAAGGCATAGCTGCTGATGAACCTTCATTACTGCTTTCATTGAGTGATGGGAAAGGAAAGGTTTTTCAGGGACCACTTCATTTTCTAAACCATCTTCTGTTTTTCCCTCAAGGCTTGCCTGAGCTGTAATGTCTTCAAAATCCTGTAAATCATATTTAAAGAGCTGTTCAGTGGCAACTTATGGCACTGTATTTCACGATCAGAAGCAAAGTTTACAGATTTCAAAGGACATGCTTGCAAGGAATGAGAGTGGCAAGTAGAACCACGTGGCTGCTTACTGTGTGTAAACTCTAGAGCCTGTTCCATGTAATGACAGCCCATGGGTTAAACAAACCATGGGCTGTTGGGGATGAGCAGGAGAGAGAGTGTGTGTATGGCCTGCAGCACGCCAGCCACTTCTACTTTTACTCAACAACCCATGATAGGCTCCTTCATAGGTTGTTGAGCGTGACATCCAAACCCAGACCAAGGGGTTTTTTTAGGAGCTTAGCAACCCAGCAGTTAACCCAACAACAAACCACAGGTTAACCACTGGGACTAAACAACCCATTGGTCTGGGTTTAGACATCACACTCAACAACCTACAAAGGAGCCAACTGTGGGTAGATGAGTAAAAGCAAAAGTGGCAAGTGTGGGGGAGGCATGCGCATGACAACCATGGGTTGTTTAAACCATAGGTTGTTGTTATGTGTGAACCAGGTCAACACACGGAGCCAGCTGTATGTAATCTCAGGTCATCTAGTGAGCCAAAGGCTGCCACACACCCTGCTTCACTGAACCTCTGAGGGCTTGTAAGACCACATTTGTGCTCAACATAGCACAAGGTTGGAAGCTAAAAGTGTTCACCTCTCCTTGTAGCAAGTTTTGCAGTGGCACTAGTCAGTAAATGATTACAAAATTTGCCAGAGCATTGGGGGGGGCGGTATTATCTAGTCTATACTGCATTAGGAATCTTCCTTATGCCGTCTATACGAAGAACAGACTTTTGCCTCTTAACTTCAAGTACCAAACAAAACAGTAGAGTGAAGTTAAGTGGAGGGAAGGTGACAATAACAACAACAAAAAAAACCCATAAGAACTGCATGAATCTCTAATGGATAGTGTTCCATTGTTAACAACGAAAGGGTTCAACCAGGTTAACTAGAAACGTATTAACATTTACTAATTAAAATGCTCCCTAAAGTTTTAGTAATGTAATGCAGATCTGAATCCAAACCCAAGCATTTGCACAAATGTATCATTTGTACAGTAATCTTACATGTTATAAGCATTTATAATATGAATACATTTTACTCCTCCTTCCAATCCTCTCGGTTGTGATTTCCCATCTCCCACACTCTCTAACAATTTTTACCATAATTGGTGACCAACAAAAATGCCTATAACATCACAACAGAAAGCAAGCCAAACTCAACTCTGTTACCAGTCTCCCTCACTCTGTTTTATAACATGGTATTCCTGTCCTTATGTATTCCTCTATTTACTGTTCAGATCTCGATTAAAAAAGACTTTCCCCAGATGTGCAAATTGCTTTTGCAGTCTTTACACTGTCAGTGCTCATCACCACCTTGTACGTTGCTAATGTTCTCCTTTTACGAATGAAGAACTGATAATGACACCTAACAACTTCTTGAAGACGGATCAGAAATATGAACCTAGGCTCCAGACATATAGTTTCTGTCCATATCCCATACACTCTACTTCCCAGGTGTCAAGCTATTCATATCCATAATTTTTCCAAATCTGTAAATGGTTCTCCCCCACCCCACAACCGCCCCCAGAATGAACCCCACACACAATTTTCATTTAAAGCAGTAGTTGTCTACCTTCTCATGAAGAGGAAATTTCTTCCTGAACTCTCTCTCTTCCTCCTCCTCTTCAGTGAGGCCACTTCCATGGCTCCTGGTCTTATATCTATAAAGACTGTTCTTTTGTTCCTCCTCTTCCTGGGCCTGGCGTTCCTGTTCGTCCCACTCATTTATAATTACCTAAGAAATAAAAAACAACCGCTTGATCTCAGAAACTCCAACAGACTCATGCCTACCAATTCCACATATGTCTTGTGTTAGACACAAGGTGAGCATGAGCCCATTCCTATTTTGAAGTCAAGTCAGCAGGCTTAGTTGTTTGTGCCATCTTTGTGGCAAGAACAGTGATAGCTTAGAGTAGTGCTGACTGCTCTGAAACACTCCCCCACTCCCCCCGCCTTATGGCTTCAAGGCTTATTTTAAGTTGGGTTTGGTTGCAGTTTTCTGTGGCTGTTTAGTTTTGATTATAGGATTTTCTGGATGTTGTTTATGTTTATTTTAAAAATTATCCATTGCAAACTGCTTTGTGCAACCAGAAAAGCAATGTTTTAATAAATTAATACATACATTAAAACATTAGAGCAACTGTTCTTAAATTGTCAGCTTTCATTTGCCAAATGCATCTAACTTAAATTTAACGTAACTTCCCAAAATTTCCCTGAGAGATACAGGGAAAAGGAAGGAAAAAAACGCCCTTCCAGGGCTCCAAAACTATAACCCTATAAATACACTTTAAAGTTAGAACACCATACCTGACACAAATGTCTAAACAGCTGCAGAGATTTATGGTCAAGTTCTCCCTTGGACAGCACATGGCAATGGAGATACAATAAAGCATTCACTAGCAGCTGCTCCTGGGTAAGGCACATTCTCTGCTCTCTGTCACAATCTTCAGCGGAGTATTTCAGAGATAACCTCTTAAGGCCATGAAGCACGTTCAGAGAGTTCACAGAGCACAAAGTGTCTGCATGGGAAAGGTAACTGGGAAAGGTGCCACTAATGGAAGGGAACGACAGCAGAGAAGCAACAAGGGTGCCGAGTTTGGCTGGACTGACAAAACTGCTGAATGCTGTTCTATGGACTTCAGAAGCCACAAGACGCAGGCCATGCTGCACCTGCAAAATGGCAGCTTGCAAAGGAGTAACTGCATCAGGGAAGGCAGCGTAGTTCTCTGCCAAATGTTTCCTGAACTGATGGTGTGACTGCTGCCAGACAGATTCCTCGTTGAGCACATTTTGTACCACCTGGAGAGACTGGGACTTGTCCGCGTGGAGGAACTGCAGAAGGCGTGTCACGAGATCCTGGACTTTTGAAGTCTGAGCAATGCTGCTGGCATACTGGTGAACTTCCTGATATAAGGCCTCATACGAAGGAGCCTCTGGCCTAAAGGCTTGCTTTTGGCTAAGGCTGACAATTTGTTCCTTCAGCTTCTGGATCCTTTGGCGTAACATCCTGAGAGAGGATAAGTTTCATCACTTTAAAAGGTCAGCTCATCAATTATGGTTTCAAAGGTACTACTGAAAACACCTCAAAAGCAAATACATTATTTATCTGCCATTATGAAAATTAAGTGCCACCCCTCTAATTTCTATACTTTGGGGGGGGGGGGGATTAGGAACTCAAGCAAGTCCCTATAGTGCTCTATGAAAAAAAGTAAATGCTTGCTTTGATTCAATGTTCTTCATGGAAAGGCCCAAGGGCCACTGGAGGCTCCAAATTACCTCAAGTGCGGCTCTCCGCCTCTCTCTCTCTTATTCACTCTCTCTTTGCAATAGCTGCTCACTCTCAGCAGGGGCTTCCCTAGGTTTGCCTTGTTGTTTGCTTTAGTCTTGGGCTGTCTGCTGTGACCTGGCTACTGGAGGAAGCTTTAGGAGTGGGGAGCCAGGAGACCTGCCCCTTGTCAGCTGTAAGGTGGCTGGGGGCCAGGGAGAAGAGAATGCAGGAGCGATCTGCCAATTAGGTGGTGGGAGAGGACCAGAACAGCAAAGAACAATGTGACCAGTGGTGCACTGCACAGGCGCTGGAGGGGAAATTGAATGTGTGGGCAGAAGAGCAAGGAAACTTTGCTCGGAAATTTTGCAGCACTGAGAGGAGCCGAGCACTTCCTGATGAGAGAAAGATCCATCCCAATCCAAAATACCAAGTGCGCCTGTCAGAATTTGCCTACTGGGGGATTCCCCAGGAAGGAAAGAGCCCCCAGCCCAGAAAAGGCTGTCAAGTGGCCTCAGCAGTGGTGACTGCAGCTGAAGTGGCCCCTGATGAAAAAAACTGTAAAGATCACTGCTTTGATCTAATGCATAAACTGGATGGGAACCAAAACAGAGTAATATACCTGTTCTCACACAAACACTCTCCCCCACATTATTTCAGCACACTGGTGGCAAACTGAGAAGAGCAACACAACAAGAACCCTGGTGTTGACTGTAATTACCTAAGGCCCTGACTCAAACAGGGATTTGATCCCATGGCCCACAGGACTACTCTGACCATTGACAGCCAGCCTTTCAAACTGTGAAACAAGAAAGTAAGCATTAAAAACTTCCTAAGGTGTCTCGATCCACACTGAATCTCAAAGTTACCTGATGTGAGGGTGACCATGACTGCCAATAGTTTCATCTTCGAGATCTTTCCCTGTTTGTAACTGAGTTGACAGATTGTGTGTTTTCCATTCACATTCCAGATGGTGCAACTGAAAGCATCAGAAAAAAAACATGCAGGTTTGATTCAAAATCATATTCTGCCATCATTCCAATGGGAAAAAACTCTGTTCTGGTGTACTAAGAATCTACAGAAAATTCCGTCTGTTGCAAGCATTCAACAAGGCAGCAAGTCTATTTAGTCATGACAGGCAAATGGAACCTCCAAGTGTAGAAGCAGTATATATTTTTAAATACCAGAGGATGGGGACAAACAGGAGAGGCGATGCCTTAATACCTTGCCCATTAAGCTCCCCAGAGGCATCTGGCTGGTCACTCTTGTAAGCAGAATACTGAGCTGCAGGGACCCTTGCTCTGCTTGCATATTCTATGATGGGGAGAAGTTCCCACGCTTTCAAGATTATCTATTTGTAAGTGTTTTATTTGCATATTTGTGTATATCTTTATTGCTGTGATAGGGTTTTACTTGACTACCCATGTATAAGCTTATCTACTGTTCTGCAAAATGAGTAAGGTCTTCTACCCTTACTAAATGCTAACTGCAGTTTATTTTTCATATGAAATACTGTGTTCTTTTCTTTTCATAGGATGGCAAACATCTACACTGCCTTGCCACTCACTCATTTATTCATATAACCTGTTGCTACAGTTTAGTAGCTATTTGGCACTTTGAAATGACAATGTCATTTATAAATCCTATTCAATATAAGACAAAGAAACACGCATTCGTTCCATGCGCTCACCTCTTCCTCTGCATACTTGAGTTTGTATTCCCTTTTCACCGCAGGATCAAACCGAGTCTGTGGAAGCCACAGGTGAACCTGCAGCAGACCTAGACTGACCCAGATACTGCCTCGCTGAGCTGTTTCAGGCAGGTTCTGGGGTCCTCCTTCCTGCCCAAAGAACTGCTGCAAACAAGTCAGCCAGAGGCAGAGAATCTGTTCTGGCAATAAGTCCCAAGCAGCAACATCCCTGAGTACTTTGCAAAGGTACTGAAAAGCCACAGGCTCCTTGGAGAAAACCTTGTCACAGTTCCGGAGATAATCCTCTTGCAGTTCTACTGGAAGCAGGTCTTTGAGAGCCACGAGTTGCCTATGCAACATGACACACTGGAACCGGGAATCTGTAAACCTGAAAGAAGAAAAACCAAGTATGAAGTAGGGATCAGCGACTGGAGGGATCCCAGAGCCAAATCTGGCTATCTGGGGAATGAAACATTGGTACTTACCGAGAAGGTTTCTTCTGAGTTGGTGTGCAGCAGGCATCCCATGATGGGCTAGCTCCCCCTGTCACCGAGGAAAAGCAGGGACCCACACGACTGAGTTTTAAACATTCTATCAGTCCAAAGCTCCTCCTAGCCAGTTCCGTCCATGGCTAAAGCTCAGAAATTGAGGAAGAAAACATCTCTTTGTATCGTAGGTAAGGAAGGACCACAGACGAGCAGATAGTTTATTAGTAAATACATAGACATACATTTTGAGGATCCTTAGGAGAAGGCCTGGCCAGCCAAGTGCAGAGAAGAGCAGCCTGATTACCTATGCAAATAGACTCAGTGGGTGTTGCAGGGTGTGGTTGGGATGCCTTCCACACACCGGCCCAGAAGGAACCTTATCGGTAAGTACCAATGTTCCATTCTCCAGGTTGGTGTGAGGAAGGCATCCCACAATGGGACATGCTAAAGCTAAAACCCTTATTGGGGGGGGGGGGGGGGATGCCGAGTCTATTGTAGTTCTACTACCTGATGGGGAACTCTCCTCCTAAAGGAGGCCTCCGCTGAGGCACATGTGTTTATTTTGTAATACCTTATGAAGGAATTAGGACTTGTCCGCCTTGCAGATTTCTGCCAGGGGAGCATTAGTACTTGAGGCAGCTGATATGGCTGGTGCCCTAGTGGAGTGGGCTGTCGTCTCCTAACAGCTTGTGGAGGCGTGAAGCCTCGTAGGCTGAAAAAATGCATGCTTTCAACCACCTAGCTAAAGTAGATCTGGCAACCTTCTTGCCCATAACAACAGGATGAAAGGAAACTAATTGCGAGTCAGATTTTTGAAAGGACTCTGTCCTTCTTAAGTAAACTTTAATAGCTCTGCAGACATTGAGCTTGTGCCAGGCCTTCACCTGTGAGTGAGAAGGTTTAAGGCAGAAAGAGGGCAAAATAAGCTCCTGTGACTATGGAAGAGTGTGCTGACCTTAGGGATCCTGTTCAAAGGATGATGGAATCCCTATGGAAGGTGATGAGGCCTTTTCTGAGATGGCAGATACTCTGAGATTCCGTGAGCAGACACGATGGCAACAAAGAAAATAACTTTTTGTGACAGAATTCACAGTGGGATAGATCTAATTGGCTCAAAGGGAGGTTTAGGCTTAGTCACTGCAGAAAGTACAACTTGTAGACTCCAGGAAGGCAACCTATGGACTGTGGGAGGACTCTTGACAGCTGCTCCACAGAGGAATCTTTTAATGTGAGGGCGTGAACTTAGTGGCTGCCTACCCAGCTTGGAAAGGACTGATGACAGGCCTGATGTTTGTCTGCGGAGGGTGCCTGGGTACAAGCCCTTCTAGAGGCCTTTCTGGAGAAAGGCTAGGAGTTCCTTGATGCCTACTGCCCGTGGATGAAGTTTTTCCTTTTCACTCCATCTGCAGGTCTTCCAGGTTTAGTAGATTCGGGGGGGGGGGGGGAGTCCATGCAGGATGCCAGGAGGGTGCATATGACATACTCAGAATAGCCCAAGGTTAAGTAGATGGACCTTTTAGCAGCCAGGTGGCTATTTTTAGCCAATTTGGGTCTAGGTGGAGTACTGGTCCCTGAGACAAGAGGTCTGACTTCTGGGGCTGGAACCATGGTCCTGGCACTGCTAGGGCTAGGATTTTGGAGAAGCAGGGTTGTCGCAGCCAGAAGAGGGGACTACTAGGACTATGGCCATTTGTTCCTTTCTGATTTTCTGCAGAACTCTGGCTAGCAGGGGGATTAGAGGGAACGTGTAGAGCCTTTCTTTCGGCCAGTTGATGTACACTGCATCTATTCCTTTGGATCTGCAAGACTGGAATCTGGACAGAAACCTTGGCAGCTTGTGGTTATGTCTGGGTACAAACAGGTCCAGCATAGGAGGGCCAAAGTGGTGTAGAGTTCCTGGAAGACTGCTGGATATAGGCTCCATTCCTGCGGTTCTATTTGATGTTGACTTAGTCTACTGTATTGTTCAGAGTCCCTTTGATGTGTTGGGCTGATATGGAGGCTAAGCTCTCTTGGCCCATAACAGCATGCTCTGGGCCTCCAGGTGGAAGGAGCGGGATTTGGTACCCCTTTGAAACGTTATGTGAGCTTTGCTGTTGTGCTGTTTGTTCTGGCTAGGATGTGAGAATGTAACAACTGGCATGAGAAGGATTTCAGACCCAACTGATGAGTGCAGATTATGGGTAGGGACAGGCTGTTTTGATTTTGAAATCTTATTTCCATTTTTTATTTTTGTTTTCTAAGTGTGGAGAAAGAGAGGAGGAAGACTCAGAAGTATGCAAACTTCTGGTGCATTTTACAGAATGGCTTGATCTCAGGGTTTGTTTAGTAAATGGGCAGTCAGATTGCCCAGTACTGCCTTCCTGATCTGGGGTAAGATTGATTTATCTAATCGAGCCATGCTTGTGATAGGTGTTGGTGGTGGTGGTGGGGCTATCTCATTGTTCCCCATCTGAGCAATGGAGGAGGTGGAGGGAGGAGGGGCTTCCCTTTTTCAAATGGGAATCGAAACTGCAACTTAAAATGGCCACCTGCTTTGTTTGGTGGGAATCCTCTGCGTGGGGGAAAAGAACAAAAATGAATTCGATCTCACTCTTGACGTTGTTGGAGCATCTAGCCTTTGCTGCTCCATTACTTCCTCCTCCTGTTCCGAGTGGAGAGGGTGGCCTGCAGTGCCCCCGCCAGCCCCCACTCCCTCAGCCTCAGCCTGGATATCTCCCTGAGCATCCTGGCCGATCCACCTTTTGCCTGCTGATGGCTCCGTAAGGACTCTCATATGAGTCATTGTTTTTGTTTTCTTTTCAGGCTTTGGTCGGGATAGGCAAGCCATACAGAGAAAGACCAGAAACTTGTTTGTTTGTAAGGGACGGTGAATAAATAAAGGCTGGTTGTGAGAGAAAAAAACTGAAGAGATAAAGAGTTTAAGAAATTTTAGAAAGAGAGAGAAGTATAGGCTTGAGATAGGAGATGAGAATTACCTCTGCCCTGGGCGAAAAGCAGGGATGAACTGGCTAGGAGGAGCTTTGGACTGATAGAGTGTTTAAATCTCAGTCACGTGGGTCCCTGCTTTTCTTGGGCAATAGGGGAATCTAACCCATTGTGGGATGCCTTCCTCACACCAACCTGGAGAATATCACCTGGCCCCCTGCCACCAACACAGAGGCAAGAGAAGTGTGTGGAGGAAACTGTGGCTGTGGCAACAACCTTTGTCAAAGCTGCATTAGCCCACCACCCGCCACGTCTTCCTTAAAAGCGCTCCTCCTTTAAGGCTAGTTGTTGACCAGAGGGATAAGCCATCTATACATTTTTTATGGCTTTAGAGGACATGGGTGTGAGATCAATCATTGTTAATACCTAAATTCAGCAACAGTAGAAAAAGCCAAGTTGGTCCACAGAATCGTGCTGGCTTCCTGAAGCTGCTGTGCTCTCTCCAGCCACTCTCCCAGGGTCACATTGGAGGCAGAAAGAATAGGAAGGCCTGTCACATCCCATTGGCTGCACTTGTTGCTGCTAGTTAGAATTTCAGAGAGGCACTTGGAGAAAACTGCTCGACTCAAAATACCCACACCCTAAATTAATAAAGATCAAAATGTACATTTAAAGCACTGATAAGCATTTCCACAAGTAAAACTAAAAATGGTAAGCCATGGATCTTAAGAAGCTGGACATTTCAGAGAACACGTTATCAAAAACTTAGATCTACCAGAAGGCACTGAAGTCTAAGCAGTGCACCAAGGTAGGAGGGATGGGATCTCCACCTCCAACATCCCTCACGTATTTAAAGTCTGTGTCCACACTAAATTCCTACTTCAGCAATAAAGTAACCTTCAAATCTGCACCTTCACTAGAGAGTAGTAAAGATTTTATTACATATAAATAAAAGTCAACATTATTCATGCTGTACTTGTGTTGCCATGTGCCCTGCCATCATTCTATACCAGAGCTTTCCAAACTGTGTGCCGCGACACATTAGCGTGTCGGTGGCAGTGTGTAGGTGTGTCGCGCGAAATGCAGAAAATTGTGCGGAAGGGCACCGCGGAGCTCCCTGACTTGCGTTTGCTTCCCTTGGCCCCTGCCCCGGAACTTCCTAAAGCTGCTAAGCCTGCTTTAACATTAGCTGCTTTAGGATCATGTGGTGTCTTGACGTAGGATGCACGTGATTGGCGGTGTTGGAGCAGTACGGCGAGGCAGAGGCGCGGGGCGAACAGAGGGGAGGGGCCGCCCTGAAAGCAGCACTTGGCCGACGCCGGCACGGAGAAGTGGCAGCGGCCACCAGCCCTGCAAGATTTCGAGCGCGCCTTTCACAGATTTCTGCACCGTGCTGCTGCGCGGCCAGGCCAGAGTAGCGTGCGGGTGGAAACGCCACCTGGGACTGCACCAAGCGGGCCATCCGCCATCTTGGCCAGTTGGAACGGAGCTCAGTGGAGGCCAGAAGCCTCAGAATCAGCGTGCTCCCAAGCACCCGGGCGAGCGCAGCTGCAGGCTGTCACCCAGTCAACCCGCCTGCTGCTGGCTGAAGGGAGGCCACCCTCCCAAACCCCATGTGGCAAACAGCAAGCCACCCACCATGTGGCACTTATAATTTGATTTCTGCCATTTATTTTTTATTTTTACTCTGCAGTAATTGTGGATTAACCACCCACTGGCAGTGTACCACTGGAGAGTGCTGGAACTGGACTCTGGACATAGGCATTGCAAATATTTACAGCAATATAGCCTTGTAGTGAGACATATATATTTACATCATTTTTGTTGGACTTTTGCTTCAATACTTCATGTGTTTTTGCAGCTGAGCTCCTACCTGGGCCTATGTGTCCTAATATGTATTGTAAATACTTTAGTTAATTTTGTTTATTTTTCACATTTTCTTGCACATATTTACATACTGTTACTCATAAATGACAACAATGTATGTTATTACCTTACAAACCATATATTTTTTAAAATATAAATGAGATAGAACATATCATGAGATATGTTCTATCCCCATACATTTCATTATTACAATTTATGTACGTGAACGTATCTCTTATAACGAGTTAGTTTAACCTCCGGTTTGCTAGTAAAACTGAATTACCACATCACAAAATGATGCATGTCTAAAAAGTGTGTCACCAACATAAAAAATGTTTGGAAAGCTCTGCTCTAGAAGACGTATGCATACACTGCATACGTTCACTTCTGCAGTAAAAAGTTCCGGGGGGGGGGGGGATTTGGTCACCCCTTTGAGGTGGAAGCAACATGGCTACACACTTTGGTGACCGCTATGTCAGGAACAGGGGACATGCATGGCGCTCACCTGTACTGTCACCCCAAATGTTATCTACTTCACTTTGCTTCATATAAAGCAACTACTTTCTATGGAAGATAGTAAAGCAGCTGAAATCAAAAACACTGTTGGGGTGGGAGAAAAACTGGCCTCCATTCCTGTGATGTTTTGATCATCAAATGTATGTGGTATGTAGAGGAAAGCATTGCTCCTGATCTCCATTTTCTCCCAGATAAATCAATGATTACAACAGGTGAACACAAATCATCATACTGACAGGCATAAATTTTGAGGCACGGAATAGAGGAATGGGAGGAGGGAAGTAACTGAAGGCTGTAACAGTGAACAGGAACCCCACCATTTTTTGCAATATCAAGACACATTTTCAAGCTTCTCACATTTGTAAGAAGCAGAAACTTGTTTTTTGAAAAGCAAAACCAAGTTGCGCTTTTCCAGATGCTAAATTCTTCAGTGGAACGGAAGAATCATATTGATTGGAGCATGCCACAAACAAAAAGGAACAGCAAGCTGTAAGAGTAATTACTTCTATAAATGAAAAACTCCTCCCAATTAACAGGCAGTTCAATGACACTTTAATTAAAATCAGTGTAGGAGCTCTGAAGGAGATGGGTAAGAGTTATACTGGGTGAGATCTATATTTTAAACTGGCATAAGCTGTAAAAAAAGAAAAGAAAAAAGCAGAGCCATCCTTGGATTCAGCTCTAGCAGGTAATGCAAACTCCATGCAAGACAGCAACAATCTTTGCAACCTAATACTGATGTGAACTTATGCTCTGAACGTGGATGCTTACATAACCAAAATGTGACGATCCATTCACAAGAGGGAGGTATCAGCAGGTTTGGGGGACACCAAAGATTTGCAAAAGTACAAATAACCTTTAGTAAAAATCTCTGCGGGAATCCCCAAAACAGCCCAGTGAGGACTGAGCATGCTCAGTGGACATTCCGTGCTGACTGTTGAGGAGGAATGGAGAAATTGGTGGGATGGGGTGGGAGGGAGAGAATGCCATGGCTGGCACCTTGAACAGGAGAGCTCCATGCTGCAATATTTTGTTGCAGGTCCCAAATGTGTGTAAAAATAGTTACATTTATCATGTTATAAAATTCCCATCCTGATCGGAGGATAGACCGGCCTTTAAAAATGTATTTTCCTACACAACGTTAAAAAATGTAATTATTTCATACACAAACCTGAACAGAAGAGTCCATGAGAGACTTTGGCATCTTCTTCTCTTCCAGAGATAGTGGCTGCCAGGATAGCCAGTGCTGTGGATCTAAAGTTACAGTACTGCTCCAGAATGCTGCTAAAGCAGAACTCACCAGTTCTGACCACAAGAGAGAAATTTCTTCTTCAGAGACCTAAAGTGCAGGCAGGACAAAAGTTCAGAAGACTCAGGGAGTCCTAACATTATTTACAGTTTTCTTTAAAGAGTGCTCCTACAAAAGGTGTAAAAGTGTTACTTCTTAGGGGCTTAAAAAAAAAAGTAAATATTTTAACATGGTTTTTATTCTTTTAGCCTATCTACTGTTCACTGCTCTGAAATCTTTGGATTGTGGAGCGGTACACAAATATTGTAAGTAAGTAAGTAAATAAATATATAAATAGCTAGAATCTGGACTGACAGCATTTTCTGCTCCCAATATTAGAATAAATTTCTTAGTCCAAACTTGGACAGAACCCTGCCCCCACCCCCCAAAAATTGTTTAACCCACTACATGCATGACGAGCTACTCTAACATTCGCTAGGCAAGCAGTGAACAGTAGGGAACAAGGGAATACTGAGTCAGATGTGCTGCAAATAATTTTAGCACATTCAGTGCATCAAGTATATCCAGAAGCAGGCAGACAGCAGGAAGACAGGGCCTGTCGTGTGTAATGACAACCCATTGGTTGTCGTATGTAATGAGAACCCCATTTAAAAACTGATGCCTGCAGCTTTATTGAACAACCAGTGATCTTCTGCTTTACCCCATAACCTATGATCAGCTCCTTTGTAGGATGTGCAGCGTCAACCTGGACCACTGTGTTGTTTAGGAGATAAACAACCCAGTGGTTAACCTGTGGCTTGTTGCTGGACTTACCGCTAGCTTTAGTCCCTAAACAACCCAGCGGTCCAGGTTCACACGTCACACTGCACAACCTCTGAAGAAGCCGATCGTGAGTTGAGTAGTAAAGTGGAAAGTCCAGTGCACTGCAGGCAGCTGATTCTTGGAGATACCTCCCAAGAGACTAGCCAACTAGAACCAGAGATCCCCTCCAGGCAGCCAAGTACTAGGTGCCATGGCACAGGACAGGGCCACATTCACCCAGGGCCACATTCGCAGTGGAACTGTTTGGGCCACATGCCAGCTGTGGTGCCACATGCCAGCTGTGGGTGGGGTCACAGCTGTCCACTCACTCACGCCCCTACACATGCCACTCACACACTAGAAACAGGGGTGGGAGGGGATCACAGGGAGATTAAGTTTAACACTCCCCTCACCACAGCAGCTCTCTGGTGAAGTGGCTTACACGCCTCTCTTGAGGTAAGGGAAGGCAACAGAGCCACCACCTCAAGGTGCCCGGAGTGCCTTGAAGTGGCAGCTCAGTTGGGGTTTGGGAACTGCCGCCTCAAGTGTCTTTCCACAGCAGCTCCAAATTTCTCCCTTCTTGGAGGGGAAGAAGCCTCAATGGGGGCCTTGAGGGCGGGACAGAAATTCAGCCTGAGGGCCAGAAATTTCCCATCCCTGCCGTAAGAACAATTTGTGAGCGACTACCCACTCAGACAAAGAACGTGGAAGTAAGATTGGTTCCTTAATCCACAATGAATGTTTTTTCAGTCACCAGAACACATTTCAGTCTTTCCTTTTGTTCTTATTAAAACAGAAATTGTTTATCTAACACGAATAGGGAAGATCAATGAACACTTTTGTGTTTGAATACCAGGAAGGTAATCGTATCACTTGTAAAGAAAATAAGAGCGGGAGTTTGCTGAATTTAAAACTTATTCTAACCTTATGAAGCTCCAACAGGTAATGAAGTCCTTGAAGCTGTTGAGAGGTAGTTGGTGTCAACTTAAGGCAAAAGGCAATAAATTGCCTTATTTCTGAACATATGCTTAATTGCCGACTGTTGCCATTCCTGAGAGAAGACAAAGAATAGCAACTGAACCACTGGCTGATGGTCCATATACAGTAAGGAAAGACCAAGGTACAACAATAATGAAAGAAGAAGGGCAAAGACTGCAAAACTACAAGTTTCACATCCATTAGAAATTTAAGGAGCTTCCCACATTCAAAATGATCCAAGTCCAATAAGAAACTTCCACAAATTCTCATAATCCTTTCAGACACAGCGACAGCTGAACATGTGCAGGCCTCCCTTCTGCAGATGCTCATGCATATGGCACAAAGGTGCCTACAGTGGGGTATGCAGTGCAGCCCCCGCTTGCATGGTGAAGTAAGAGGTTTTCAGAGTGCCCAAATAGGGCTAACATCTTGAGACACTCCATCTATAAATGCATGTTCATGGATACGCCAGTGAAGCTATTACCAATGTACTACCTGTCATTGCCATGGCTTCCCATGGGTTAAAAAAATGGCTGCCATAGCTGCAGAAAGGGAAGGGCTGACAAGCAACTTTACCCGAGTCCTGTCACTTTGGATGGCAGGACCACAGCAACTGAAATCAAACAGTTCACACATCCCAGAAAAAGGGGGAGGGCATATGGACATTATGGATTGATCAAAATCCCTGCATTGGAGGGCAATACATCAGGACAGATACAGTGGTAGAGAAAGAAATATGGAAAGACAAAGTAGGAGAGAATTCAAGGACAGAGATGTTAAAGGTACAGCCCTCAAGTGAGGAAAACGACACCGAAAGCTGGCTTCTGATGCTCCCACATTAAATGAACATACTCAATCTTTTATGTGGGAACTGCGGCTTAAAGAAGCCTGTAACCACGGGCCTATGTGAAATCATGGCTATGTATTCTAAGAAGATTGATTGACAAAGTGATGATCATTAGCCTTTGTAACTAATTTTAGTAGAAGTATTCAACAGCCACGCCTACCAAACTATTCAAGTAGATCCAGGCCTCTACCACCAGCAAAAAGCCAGTGCCTTAACATGGCCAGGGACAGCTACTATCCTGGGCCTGAGAAACATTAGCTAGCTAACTTGTCAGAATGCTGCTAGGCTTTATTATAATGTATGCCTAATAGATTTTTGCATGATTATTATGTGCTTTGTGTTCAGATTTTAAGCTGTGAACATTTGGGGAAAACTGGAAAAAAATTAATGAGTAACAAATAAAAACTCTGAGCGGCTGTTTAAGAACTACTATGGAAATAAACATTTACACAAAATGCCTTGTTTTCATCATCTGGTAATTTTCTGTATGGTGAATTTAAAAAAATGTCATGGCACCACATGTGAGCAAGTAGCTAGCTACAGGAGGGTATCTTTAACACAAGAAGCCAATGTGGTGTAGTGATTAGTGCTGGGCTGGAACTCAGGAGACCCAGGTTCTAGTCCCCACTTGGTCAAAAATCTCACTGGTTGATTTTGGGCCAGTCACTGATTCTCAGGCTAACCTACCTCACTGGGTTGTTGTGAGGATAAAATGGGGAGGAGGATGATCATGTATGCCACCTTAGTCTCCTTGGATGAAAAGGCAGGAGATACATGTAACAAATAAATACAGTAAGACTGGATTTGAGACCCTGTGCTCCTATTACCATTCAAAAAGTTATAACAGCAAAGGCAAAATTTAGTTTCCCCACAGAAAACTATCCCTCACCTTTGCAAATAAGTCTCAGCAATATAATTGGAGGTCAGCTTGTACTGCCACAGTACAGTGAGATACTCCATTGCAGGCCACAGTTGCACCCTACTACAGAGCTGAGGTAACAAAGTAGAGTCCACCCGCTTGTCCTCAGCAAGCTTTTCTTCAAGAGGCTCAACCAATGCTCCTCCTTCCTTCAGCTTTGAATGCTGGAGATTCACCAAAGTCCGCAATTCGTCTGTAAGAAATAAAAGGAGCAAAAGAACCGCAACTAGAATCTTATCTCCCAATAAATCCAAACAGATTGAGAAAAAAAGCACAAAAACCACAGTATATATTTTGTTATATACTGTCATTGTTTTGTAAAGCTTGCAGTACTAGCATTTTTACAAAGAGCTCCTCACTACAGACTGTCAGATACAAGAAGTCATTTACCTGAACTAACATCCTTCACACGACTGGCTCTGAGAACTAGGCCTTGAGCTTGAAGCAACGCAGTCTTTATCTTCCACTCTGTGGCAGCAGCTTTCAGAATACAGATTTCCTTCTGCCGCTGATCATCCCCAAAAGCGGGTTTCAGCTCCTGGATATTAAGTGCTTTGGAGAGTCTCCTCAGCTGGATAGCAGTTTCCACAACCTCTTTATCCTAAAAACATTAAATAAAAACTAAAACAATGCCAACTCCAGCCCAGTAGTTTGGACACTATAATGTTTTGCTTTAGTGTTTTCAGTAAAATGCCTACAACAGACTTTACACTAAGCTTTGTGTAAACGTTGAAGTAAGCATGCATGAGTAAGAGGGATGTTATATGCCTATCAGAGATAGCCAACCTTCTTGGCAAATGTATCACAAGTCAATCCGAAGTATTTATTTATTTAAAATATTTGTTGGCCACCTTTCAGGGCAGAAGCCCTCCCGAGGCAGCTTACAACAATAAAATACATAAAACCTATTAAAATATTAAAGATGATAAAAATATAAAAACAATAAAATCAACGAAGATGTTAAAAGCAGCAACAGCGATGTTAACAACAACAACAGCAACAACAGCAGTCATATCAATAGAAGGCCAAGGTAAAATAATAAATTTTCAAGGCCTTCTTAAAAGTCTGCAATGACGGAGCATGGTGGACCTCCAATGGCAGCTTGTTCCAAAGGTGTGGGGCCACTGCAGAGAAGGCCCTCTCACATGTGGTCACCCACCTGACTGCTCTCACGAGTGGGCAAATGAGAATGTTCCACACTAATGTGTGCTTCAGTATGTATGGATCCCCTTGTGGAGCGGACCATTTTGCTTCTAGTCTACAGAGCGGAGGCACAGGGAACACTGCAGTGCAGGAGAGGCAGGCAGGAGCAAAGTGTCACTTTACACCACAGAATACAAAATCCTGCCGCCTGAGCCACTTGTGGCACCCAAGCTGCAAGTCAGATATGTCTCAATGTGTGCATATGTTTAGAAGTGACCAACTAGGAACTGCTATGCAGGAACATAGGAAGTGAGATAGCTGGACTATTGGTCCATCTGGGTTTCACAGCACTGTTTTTAAATTATTGACTTGTTGTAAGCTGTCTAGAATTCCTTAGAGATAAGGTGGGGTATAAATATTTTAATATATATTTTTTAAAAATACACTGACTGGCAACAGGTTCTCCTGGGTTTCACACAGGAGTCTTTCTCAGCCCTACCCGAAATGCCTAGGACCTTCTGCATGGAAAGTGTCTGCTCTACCACTGATCCACAGCCCTTCCTGTAGGGAGCTTAGGAAGCTGGGCCTACCTTTTCTTAAAGGGAGAAGAATGCTTACATTTCTAAACGTACACGTTTTCTGAAGATGTAACTATTTCACATGATCAAGCAAGGACTTTTCTTGCTCTGTAACACAATATCCTTAAAGAATTCCTGAAGCGTAGCAATGTTGAACATGCTTCTAAAGAGGAAAAAAAATCTCAACAGAAACCACAGAAGTTACATATCAGTACATCATACCTTGAAGGGAAGAGGTTTTCCCAAAGACTTCTGCAGCTTCTTAATGCTGACAGAATTACCAGCAGGATTGGCCAGACAAGACTGAATTTGCTGCGACACAGACTGAATATCCTTGGACAGCCTTAAAAGGAGAGAAGGAATAAATGTTTGTACAGAAATTCAGGAGAGAAAGGTTGGTCATTAAACTATGCAGCCATGCTGTATCTGCAGAAGCCCACAGAATCTCATCCCACCATAAGCCATTTCAACACCTTAATAGTTAGCGGGATTCACATAATCACCTGCAGGAATATACCAGGCTGCTGGCAGGGAGCACATCAACAAGTACCTCTGTGTGGGGACTGCACAAATTCCAGTGGTGGGTATACAAGCATTGTTGTTGTTGTTCAGTCATTCAGTCGTGTCCGACTCTTCGTGACCCCGTGGACCATAGCACGCCAGGCCTTCCTGTCCTCCGCTCTCTCCCGGAGCGTGCTCAAGTTCATATTCATTGCATCGGTGAGGCTATCTAGCCATCTCATCCTCTGCTGTCCCCTTCTCCTTTTGCCTTCAGTCTTTCCCAGCATCAGGGTCTTTTCCAGGGAGTTTTCTCTTCGCATTAGGTGGCCAAAATACTTGAGCTTCAGCTTCAGTATCTGTCCTTCCAATGAGCACTCAGGGTTGATTTCCTTTAGGATGGACTGATTGGACCTCCTTGCAGTCCAGGGGACTCGTAAGAGTCTTCTCCAGCACCACAGTTCGAAAGCATCGATTCTTCGGCGCTCAGCCTTCCTTATAGTCCAGCTCTCACAGCCATACGTTGCTACTGGGAAAACCATAGCGCTGATTAGACGGACCTTTGTCGGCAAGGTGATGTCTCTGCTTCTTACTATGCTGTCTAGGTTTGCCATAGCTTTCCTCCCAAGGAGCAAGCGTCTTTTAATTTCATGGCTACAGTCACCGTCTGCAGTGATCTTGGAGCCCAAGAAAATAACATTTGTCACTGCTTCCATTTCTTCCCCTTCCATATGCCAGGAAGTGATGGGGCCAGATGCCACAATCTTAAGTCTTTTTAATGTTGAGTTTCAAACCAGCTTTTGCACTCTCCTCTTTCACCCTCAACAAGAGGCTCTTGAGATCCTCTTCACTTTCTGCCATTAGGGTGGTATCATCTGCGTATCTGAGGTTGTTGATAATTCTCCCAGCAATCTTAATTCCGACCTGTGATTCATCCAACCCGGCGTTTCTCACGATGTACTCTGCATATAAGTTAAATAAGCAGGGTGACAATATGCAGCCTTGTCGTACGCCTTTCCCAATTTTGAACCACTCGGTTGTTCCATCTCTGGTTCTTACTGTTGCTTCTTGACCCTCGTACAGGTTTCTCAGGAGACAGGTAAGGTGGTCTGGTACTCCCATCTCTTTCAGAATTTGCCACAGTTTGTTGTGATCCACACAATCAAAGGCTTTAGCATAGTCAATGAAGCAGAAATAGATGTTTTTCTGGAATTCTCTTGCTTTCTCCATGATCCAGCGAATGTTGGCGATTTGATCTCTAGTTCCTCTGTCTCTTCAGAACCCAGCTTGTACTTCCGGTAGTTCTCGGTTCGCATACTGCTGAAGCCTAGCTTGTAGAATTTTGAGCATCACCTTGCTGGCATATGAAATGAGCGCAATTGTACGGTAGTTTGGACACTGTTTGGCATTGCCCTTCTTTGGAATTGGAATGTAAACTGACCTTTTCCAGTCTTGTGGCCACTGCTGAGTGTTCCAAATTTGTTGGCATATTGAGTGCAGCACTTTAACAGCATCATCTTTTAGGATTTTAAATAGCTCAGCTGGAATACTGTCATCTCCGCTAGCTTTGTTGTTACTAATGCTTCCTAAGGCCCACTTGACTTCACTCTCGAGGATGTCCGGCTCAAGTTCAGTGACCATACTATAATGGCTATCAGGGACATTCAGATCTTTCCTGTATAGTTCTTCTGTGTATTCTTTCCACCTGTTCTTCATCTCATCTGCTTCTGTTAGGTCCCTGCCTTCTTTGTTCTTTATCATGCCCGTCTTTGCACAAAATGTTCCCTTGAGATCTCCGATTTTCTTGAAGAGATCTCTAGTCTTTCCCATTCTGTTGTTTTCTTCAATTTCTTTGCATTGTTCATTTAAGAAGGCCTTCTTGTCTCTCCTTGCTATTCTCTGGAAATCTGCATTCAGTTGGGTATATCTTCCCCTTTCTCCCTTGCTTTTCACTTCTCTTCTTTCCTCAGCTACTTGTAAAGCCTCATCAGACAGCCACTTGGCTTTCTTGCATTTCTTTTTCTTTGGGATGGATTTCGTTGCTGCCTCCTGAACAATGTTACGGACCTCCGTCCATAGTTCCTCAGGCATTCTGTCTATCAGGTCTAATCCCTGAAATCTATTCCTCACCTCCACTGTATTCATATTCATAAGGGATATGATTTCGGTCATACCTGAATGGTTTAGTGGTTTTCTCTGTGTTCTTCAATTTAATACAATCATAGCTATTAATAAAAAAAAAAAAAAAGTAATTTCCTTTTGTGGGAGATATGGCCCTGCTCAGTACTGAACCAAGTAAGACACACGAAGACAGAGACTGGGTTCAGACAATCGCAGCAGGGGAAGCAACCATCGTGGCTGCTCCCCCTGCAGGTGCGTGACCGCCATTTGCATTATTCCCTGCACTGCAGTGTGGGTTGCCGTGTTGTGCACATCACGGTGGGGAGGCATCGTACTCACCCTACAACCCACGACATGCAGTAGAGATTGCAGGGTGGTTACAAAGCCCCCCACTCCCCCAATGTTGCAGAATGGGGAACAACGCAAATGGCAGTCGCGCATGTGGCACACACGAGGGCTGGGAGAGCAGCTACGATGGTTACTTCCCCCGCCACAATCGTCTGAATGCAGCCTGAGTCAAGCACTTGGTGTCTCCTGGACATAGTATTTCATCTCTCACTTGCCCCACCTTCTGTCTGTCAGATTCACACACACACAATTGTCGTAATCATATTCATGCTGGAAAAATGGGTAGTACTAAACAAGAACTGCGTTCACATGATCGCCGTGGCTCACTGTGGCTTATTTAAGACATGATGAGCTGCAGCTCCCTCAGGTGCCATCCTGAAAGATTCAAGTCACAACTGTGGCTTGTTGTGTCATACGAGCCTGGTGTGGGCGGACCCTCTCAGAACCCTAAAATAGGCCTAGGGTTCAGATGACACAATAAGCTGCAGTTGCACCTTGAATACTCAAAATGGCCACCAGCACGCGCTACAGCCCATCATAGCTTAAATAAGCCAGTGGGCTGTTTGATCATGCAAAGAGGCCCAGTATCTGTAACTATGGTCTTTCTTACAGTTTGGTCTTTATGAGTATTGTTAAGTGTATCTATTTTTGGTATTGAAGTGAAGGCCTTTGTGTCAGTTAACAACATTATAGGAAAGCTAAAACCAACGTACTTTTGTTGTTCATATCCACTCAGTAACTGAGGTATTCTGCCAACTAAATGTTTCACAACCCAGTGCCAGTGAAGAGACAGGAGTGTCAAGCCAGAAGAATCCACAGCTACCATGTCAGATGTTGTCCAAAACCTGTCACGCCACAATAAGCAATGCAGTATCTAGAGGAAAGCCAGGAAGGATTAATTCTCTGACCTATAATACACACAGCAATACATTTTAGGTTGAGCACTAATTCTTGAGAACTAGTACTAGGAAATGACCATCTCTTGAATCCAAAAGCTGCCTTGTGAGAGCAGAAAGGCACTTCTGCTCATGGAAGATGGCCCCCCAAATTCCACTTGCTGTCAAATCCCATGCTGTCTCACAGGGTTCACCAACTCTCAGGAGAAGGTTTTCAGGGGCACAGGAGACAGTAGGAAAGAGGCTGGTCAGGAAAACCCAGGAACACTAGTGGAGTTCTTCTTGCACTTTTTTGGCTCCAAGTCTCTGTTAACAAAATGGCATAGATGCCCCCTCCCACAATGTGAAAATTGAATGTTAACATTCTGCTAGATGTAGCTGTAGAAACATTTACATTTTTACATGTAAAACATTTACAATTATTCATTCCTCAACTACAACCAACTTGGAACACAAAACATAAGGCCTACAATATTTGTAGGTAGATCCAATACTAGTAGGTTTCTTCCTTGTTTCTTTTAAAATATTTTAATTGTTTTAACATGATGTTTTATTCTTTTATCTTTGTTGTTCACTGCTCCGAAATCTTTTGATGTGGTGTGTGTGCGCGTCTGCCTGTGTATGTATGTATATATATAAAAAGGTGTCCCCAGCCAGTCATGTCCGACTCTAAGGGGTGCTCATCCCCATTCCTAAGCCGAAGAGCCAGAGCTGTCCAAAGACGCTTCCGTGGTCATGTGGCCGGCATGACTGAACACCGAGGTGCACGGAACGCTGTTACCTTTCCCGCCGAAGCGGTACCTATTTATCTACTTGCAATTTCTTGCTTTCGAACTGCTAGGTTGTCAGGAGCTGGGACTGAAGACGGGAGCTGACTCCGTCACGCAGCACTCGGGTCTCGAACTGCTGTCCTGCCGACCTTCCAGTCTGCAATTCAGCATCTTAACCACTAAGCCACCACGCCCCCCCCCGTGTGTGTATAGATAGATAGGTAGATAGATAGGTGTGTGTGTGTATATATATGTATATAAAATAAGTGTGTGTGTGTGTGTATATATATATATATATATACATATACATACACACACATATATAAATAAAATAAAATAAATGTATGTATGTAACACAAATGTATTCTGATCCAGGCAGCAATTGAGCTTCTGATGAGTAAACAGTGCATAGTATCAGGGAGTGTCTCTGAAATACTTTGTTGTAAAATGTAGGAGAATGAAAGAGAAGCCCCTTGATGTGGAGGTAAACTGCATACTCCACCAACATGACCACTGGCCATGATGGTTGGGAGACGATGGGGGGTGTAGTCAAATACATTTGGAGCGAACCAGGTTGGGAAAGCTGGTCTAGGGTGACAGTTTCTTGAACCAGTTTGCCAGATCTTCCACCAACAAGAGGGGACAGATGGACTTCATGCCTCCTTTCCAAGTTCCCTTTCGCTACACAAAACAAAGGACTGAAAAATGGAAAGTGGGTGTGTTTGTGTTGGGGGGGTGGGGTGGGGGAGATGAAGGGAAACTCATGAAGGAACTGGAAAAAAACCAGGGTTTGTAGGGCCTACTTACTTCATACAATTTTTCATCAGACACAGCCATCTGTGTAGACTTCACCCAGTGCAACACGAAGGCATCCCAAAGTTCAAAGAACGCAGCAAGGTTGGCCACAATAGCATGCGGAACTGAGTTGTGGTTGCCAGGATCTTCATTTGAAGATTAAAATTAAGCCAAAAAGAAAAATACATCACTCCATCTAGTACATGCTACATGGTCCGGAACCTGGAGCTAGTGCAGAACACAGCAGCTTGGCTGTTGTCAGGAGCTGCCCCTTTTCAGCATGTAACTCCTTTGCTGAGGGAACTGCGTTGGCTGCCTAATCGCTACCGAGCAAGGTTTAAGGTATCAGTACTAGTGTACAAAGCCCTAAACAACTTGGGACCAGGATACCTGAGAGAACGCCTCCTTTTTACCAACTTGCCCAGTCACTGAGGTCATCAGAGGGCATGTTCCTGGTGGTTCCACACAGACCTATGGCCCGGTTGGAGTCTACAAGCAAACGTGATAGGCTACGTAAAGATTTACGTAGCCTATCATGGCTAGATTTTCAAAAAACACCATGATAGGCTACGTAAATCCGTACGTAGCCTATCACGGCTGACTTTGGGGGGAAAAAAAAGCACGTATGCAAATGGCGGCACCTATGGGCTATAGCGTTGCCCTTATTTTTGCCATAGTCTATGTAAATGTTTAAGTAGACTACATGTGCCCAAATAAGGAACGCAAATGGGCGCCGCCATTTGCATACGCGCTTTTTTTTGGGTGTTTGCACAATTACGCTTGTGTGCCAGCTGCAACCCTTCCCAAATAGGTCTGACTTGGCAACAGTTATCCATGCCTTTGCATCACATTTAGGAGACTGTAATGTGCTCTATTTGGGACTACTCTTGAAGAGTGCCTGGGAGCTACTACTGGTGCAAAATGCAGCGGCTAGGCTGCACGGTATTGTGACTAGGAATGGCGGAGAATTCCGCTGCCGACCCAAATGAGGCTGGATTATTTTGAATCTGGCCTCCAGAATCCGCAGCAGAATGTATCACTTACCTCTGCCTCCCGAGGATTCCCTCCAGAACGGCACACTGGCTCCGGACCGCTTGCGATTCGGTAATGGTGGCCGCCATTACTGTATCAGAAGTGGTACGGAGCCGGGGTGCGGCTCTGCGGAACCGTCACAGAGCCGCTCTGGAGGATTGCCTCCCCCCGCCCCAAGAGGACAATGCCGCAGATCGGAGGGTAAGCAATCCGTCCATCCCTAATTGTGACCGTATTACAACTGCACTGAAAGATCTGCACTAGTTGTCAACTGCTTTCCAGGCACAATTCAAGGTGTTGGTTTTAAAGCCCTAAATGGCTTAGGACCAGGCCATGAAAGGGACTACCTGTCTCTTTATGTACCTGCCCTGTTATTATGATCTGCAGCGGAGACCCTTTTGAGGCCACCATTACCTGCAGAGACCCACCCGTCCGGCACCTGTAAAGGGGCTTTCTCCTCTGTTGCCCCCAAACTATGGAATGCACTCCCTAAAGAACAATGATTGGTCCCCACTCTCTTGGCTTTTAGGAAAGGTGTAAGGCCACATCTCTTCAATTTTGCCTTTTAAAATGTGTAGGTTTAATATTTTTACTGTTGTCATTTTTATTTTTTTAAGGTTTTAAATAATGGTATTTAAAAGCCTTGATGGCTTGTTACCAGATAAGGACACATATAAATAACACTAATAAATTAAAAATAATATAGACTAAATTGTATACAAGCATCAAAAAAGGAATATTTTAAACAAGCCTTCCCCAACTTGATGCCCTCCAGATGCCTTGGACTTCAACTCCCATCAGTTCTAGTTAGTATGGTCAACAGTCAGGAGTGCTAAGAGTTGTAGTCCAAAACATCAAGAGAGCACCAGTTTGAGGAAGGCTGAGATATAATGTAAAGATAAATCACATATTATACATATCTATAAATATATGTATATGACCATCTGATATGTAGCAGTATCAAAATTGTAGCTTCATTTCCTAAAAGAAATAAAAGGAAATCAGGTAATATTACATTTTTCTATTTTTTGTTTACCATCCCTCAGTCTTCTGAACTCCATGAGTTTTGTCAGTTCTTTAATTTCCAAACTTTCATTAGCCATTCTGTAAGTGAGGGATGGACGTACTTCTCAACTTCTGAGTTACCAAAATCCATGTAGCAGTTAATAAATTCCAGATTAACTCTTTCTGAACTAAAACAAACTGCTCTATTTAATCTAACAGAATTGTCAAGGGATCTAAAGGTATCATCAACTCTCCCATCAGCAAAATCGTATTGCATATAACTCTCCAAAAAGTCTTAATCCTGGGCAACACTACCAAATATGCTCAAAATAAGCTTTCTGAGATCCACATTTCAGCATACATCAACATAAAAATGTACTCAACCTGTAAATTCCTGAAAATTATTCTTCTTGTCAGAAAACAAAGCTGAATTTGCTTTTCATTTATTAAAAAAATGGAAATGCAATGGATACCTTTATGGAACTCTAGAGAAATCCTCAAAGCACTGGTTTTTGGCTTTTTTGTGTTAATCAAGCTCCTTTCAATATAGCTCTTTTTCTCACGGTCCAGAAACAATATTGCCCTGCAATTGCAACATGACACACACAGGGTTGTCATTAAATTATCACGATAAGAAGTCAAAATCGTGAAAGAGGAAACTTATGGCCTATAAACGGAATTTCAAGTTATGACTATGAAACATTTATACAGTGCCAATAAAGGATTAGACTAGCTTTCCCCAACCAAACGCCCTCCAGATGTTTGGAGTCTAACACAACTGGAGAGCACCAGGTTAGGGAAAGCTGCACTAGAAGCTCTACAACAAATTGAACTGAAATGGATCCTGCCCAGATAATGTATAATTCTCATTAGACAAGTGAAACAGCAAACTAGTTGTGATAGGGATGGAAGAATTCAGGATATGACCATCAGCAGATGTGGTAGGTGATTTGTATATTTTGAATGCTTTATTTAAAAACAACATGAGTTCTCTTATGAAATTAGGGGTTGCATGCAGAGAAGTTCAAGTGGACCTCCACCTACCCAGCAACACTTTTATGCCTCTCCCCCGGCCCATACACACACTACAGCCTCCTGTGTCCCCACAAAAGCTGCCTGTGAGGGTCAAGGGGCTCTTTGGAATTTATGCATGCATTTATTATTACGTTTATATCCTGCCTTTTTTCCTCCAAGGAGCCCAAGGCAGCATACATGATCTTCCTCCTCTCCATTTTATCCTCAAAACAACCTTGTGATGTAGGTCAGGCTGAGAGTCAGTGACTGGCCCAAAGTCACCCAATGAGCTTCATGGCTGAGTGGGGACTTGAACCCTGGTCTTCTGAGTCCCAGTCCAACACTCTAACCACTATGCCACACAGGTTGGGCTACACCAGGACAAGGAAATTGGAAGAAATTTTGTGGGGCTGTCTTGTGCAAAAGGACCTTTCCTCTCATGCAAGACACCTCTGGATCTAAGCCATGGTTTTTGGTTTCACTTAAACTTTGATTATCAGTGACCACAAGTGCAGCCAACTTTTCCTGGATTATGTCCTCATCTTTCCTTCCATAAGACACCAGAACCAGAGAGCCCGTGAACTGCTCAGAGAACTTCAGCTGTTGGGTGGATTAGAAATGTAGTAAATAAACAAACCAGGGATCAACTGGCATGTAGTTCATTTTTTAATTGAAAATTGGGCTAATTATAGACTTTATCAGCCAAGGTAAAAGCAATGAACCTGAATTTGCAATACAGACCAGCTTATTCTAACGTATCGTAATGACAAGCTCTAACTTTTAAAACCAAAATGACAGGATGCATGTGGCTAAACCCACCGGTTTGAAAGAGATTTCAGAAGACTAAGAAGCTGATCTGAGTGTTCCACTTCTGCATCAAAATCCACTGAATCACTAATCATATCCAAACACTGCATGTTCCATCTTGGATCCATAGGAATCACATGTTCATCTAACAAGGAAGTAGAACAGGAAGAACGCTCACATCTGTCTTTAAAATAAACAGTTCCCTCTCTCCAACTCTAACAGAGTAAGAGCATTCATAGGTACAGTGACTGAAGGAACACTCTCCTGAATGAGATATATATAGACATCTTACACACATACCCCTACTTATGCAACTACTTACTATGCCTTATTTTGAAAGAAATAGCACCACCAAAGCATGTTTCCTAAACCACCCAGTTTTAACTCTGCTGCCACAGGCTTCACTAAGAATCTCCCAATGGTGACACCCGTCAGGCTATATTGGAAAAATCGTGCTAGCCACAGACTCTGTTGGCAGTGCAGGAAGGAGGAAGGCTCCCTGGTATGTAAGATGTGAGGTTGCCCTTGTATTGCATCCTTTTGGTCCTAGATTTGCATTGAGCTTAATCTTGTTTTAGAAACACCATTTAGGTTTATTGATGTATATGTATCGTTGAATTCCATTCCCACGCTGTGGGGTTTGTTAGATGGCTACTGGAAGTAGCTCCCTCAAGCCCTCTTGGTAACTAAAAGACTTGTGTTACAGCATTGGAAACACCAGTGCCTCCCTATACATCAATGGACAAAGATCTGACTGTACTCTTGGTGCTTGAGCACCGCTCTTAACAAAGGCTGGTTGTCATATAGTGAGACCTTTGCCTAAGCCTTGGGCCCAAGGATCTGAATTTTGCTGTTACAGGTAGACTTGCCTGTGTATGTGCTTCACCTGACGGTACAATGACCTGATGTTATGTATAGCTTCTTTATATTATTTCCTTTATTTGTGCCCTTCCCCGGGACCCTTTCCTCCTTTTCCCCTCACCATCCTTCCTTTCTATTTGGTTACTGGTGTATTTGTTAGTGAAGTTGTTGTAGAACTTTAAAAGATGAGCCTGTCAGTTTCTCACATCAATCTTCATTTTTTTCAAAAGCATAGCAAGACCCATTTCGCACGACATGCTGGGCTCATCAGGAGGATGTTTAACGCCTGATGAACCCATTTTGAATATGCAACTCCTCCTTGGGGGTGCCGTGTCACGTGAACCCAGCCACTGTTTGAGGTTTAAACAACCCTCACATAACCCTAAAACAAACTGAGGGTTATACAAGAGTTGTTTTAACCCTCAAATAACTGTCGGTGGCTGGGTTTGCACGACACAACAACCCCCAAGTGGGGGTTGAATATTCAAATTACCCCCAGCACTTGTCACAGCTCATCATGAGTTAAACAATCCCCGATGAGCCAAGCGTGTCATCTGAACCAGGCTGAAGATAATATTTAATGAAGCAGACACACATACACACAGAGACCTGAGAGAGAGAGGGAAGACATCTTACCAGTCATATTTGGTTGCAACATCTTTATTACATTACTGATTCCACCTGAGAGGGGGCTGAAGTAGAAATTATTCAGAGATGCAGCTCCAGCTTCCAGCTGAGTATACACTGAAGCTGTAAAAAGAAGTAGAACTGTAAGCATGAGCTGAATTCCAACCACAGCTCCCATACATCCCATGTATGATCATAAAGCACTTCTGTGCTTGTATGGCTGGGGGGGAGGTGAGGGAGATATTTCCTTCTAAGAGCACCCCCTCGCACATCAACAGGAGCTGCTCTGGAGGACCCCCAACCTGAAGCGGGCTTTCTACATGGCTGCTGCTGGGTGGAAAGAGCCAACCTCTCCTACAGAGAATTCAGTCCATTAACCAACTTTATACTCAGATGTCAAAGTAGGAAGCCAGACTCTTGGGCTGGAGGCTGAGAAGAAACTGAAGGCTATGAAGCCCGGAAATCCCTACTTCTTGAGGCAAGAGTTCCATTGAGAATGTATGTTTTTTCTCAGTTCGACTGTTCTTCCCATTCACTCTCTCATCACATACACTATTCCAGTAACATACTCAACTTCTTAAAAAATCCTAAATCCATATTAAAGTAATACCTTTATTAGGCCAGCTCAAAGGTCACAAGAAATGTACAAGCCTTTGAGATCTCCAAATCTCTTCATCAAGCAAGATGTTACCAAAAGTAGGTGGGGAGGGGGAGAAGAAAGAAAAGACTGACTTGATGCCGAAGTCAGGGGGAAGTATCCTATGTGCCTGAACTCCAGCGAGACCCACTGCTAGCACAATGGGGGGGAGTTAGCTCATTTCTAGAATGGGGCAGGTCAGCGAAGATCACAGAAGGGAGCTCAGCTAACCTGTCCCAATGTGGAAATGAGCGGAAGGTTCCTTTACAAAGTGCAAACTCCCCACTGCATTATGTTGCAATGGAACAGAATGAGCGGGAGTGCAGCAGCAGTATAGCATACTGCCCTTTGTTTCTGCATGAGTGGAAATAATGTTCTATTTTTATTTCCCCCAGTAGTCCATATTTATATTATACTTGCAACACTCTAGAAAAAACACACACATTAAGGCTGAAATGCTATACACACTTACCAGGCAATAAGCCTTATTAAATATAGCGGGACTTACTTCCAAGTAAGCACAAGTAAGACTGTCCTGCATGATGATACATCTTTTTCTTCCACCAAACATTAAGATCAGTATTGGTCAAGCAGAAGCACAGTTAATACTTACCAGGCACTTGGGATAAATTCTTTTTTAACTGATTAAGCCACCCAACTCTCAATGTCCAGTCTTCATTGGTTGCCTTTTCTATGAATAACTTAACTGCTGCAGAAAGGACCTCCATGTCATCTGCCCAAGAAGCACTCATCTCAACTGCACTGAATTTGAGACAATCTGGATTTGCAGACTTCAGAATTTTCTCAAAGTCATGTATAGTAAGAGGAAGTGTCCTGAAAAAAAGGTTATGAAAAAAAGGTAATTCCTACACACACACACACACACACACACACACACACAATCGCTATACATTTGTCAAAGGCAGAGGAGACATAATCCTTAAATGTGTCAGCACTAACAATGGTTTGCTGCCTTCACTCTGGGTAAAACCCCAGATGCACTCTGAAACAACTGTTTAGTCTGCCAAACTAAGCTTTACTGGTAAAGGGTATGTATAAGGTGTGTGCTACCTTGTAAACAAAGATTCTGGAGAGCCAGAAAAACTATCTTGACAATGGGTTGCTGAGTGCATATGTAGCACGTAACCATGGTACACTTTAAACCACAGTTTCATATTCTACTTTATCGCTGATCCTTAACCATAGTTAAAGCATTCAGGCATAATATTTAACCATGATTAAGGAAAATAAACTCTGATTACACATTATGGGCAGTATTCTACACTGCCTGCACACCAGTTGGATTCACCGCTAACAACCCAAAACAAGCAGGAAGGCTTGTTACCAGAAAGGGACAGGTCAGTGGAGCTTGCAGGAGGGAACTCCACTAAACTGTCCCGATTTGGAAATATATGTTTACGGGGTTCTGTTATGAAGAGCAAACTCCCCATTGCACCAGCAACCTTGGCCACAGACCTCATTGCAAAATCTTTAGTTTTATGGGAAATAGTTAGTTTAATCACATATTTTCATTCCGCTCTGAGTACATGCTTGTTTTTGTACATTTCCGCACTTAAGCAGAACAAGTCATGTATGTAACTAACTGCCCTCAAGAGGATAAAAAATATTGCCTCTGAAAATACAGGGGCTGCTGAGTAATTAACATACATGGCCAGGCGTCGCTTCTTGGCCTTTTGACTAAGGTCAAGTGTAACATACATAGACAGGCAAGAGCTGCTTGGTAGTTAAACTGGAACAGTTAACTCTCACTTGTCAAAACTGGAACAGCAACATCTCTTGCCCACCTGTTGTTTTTTAGATTCAGTCTGTTCAGGCAATATGCCAGGACCTGCCCATCATTATGAACCGTAGAAAGGAGAGAATCTTCAGCTGCAAACAAAGCACTGGATGCAGAATCTGGCCACAGTCCCAAGGCCAGGAGGGAAGCACCTCTTGCTTCATCTGAATCCAAAGCTGAAACATGCTTCGATATCACATCCAGCACAAGCTAATATAGGAGACACAAAAGTTTACAATTAAAGTACTTCGGCTGAAAAAAAGATGAGACCTCTTTCTACAATATTCCTTTACTCAAAAGCATGAAAAGAAATGCACTTTTACTATGATCTAGGAAATAACCTCTTGTGTGGATTACTGCAATGCGTTATACATGGGGTTGCCTTTAAAAATGGTTTAGAAACTTCCGCTGGTCCAAAATAGGGCAGCAAGAATGTTAACGGGGGCCGGTCAATGTGATCATATTATGCCAGTACTTTTCCATGACAACTGCCAGTCCATTTCTGGGCCCGATTCAAAGTTCTGGTATTAATGTTCAAAGCCCTAGACAGCCTGGGGCCAGGTTACCTGAAGGACTGTCTCCTCCCATATGTACCTGCCCAAATCCTAAGATCAACTTCAGTGGATCTTCTTCAGGAGCCCCCACCAAAGGAAGTGAGGTGGGTGACTATCGGGAAGAGGGCCTTTTCTGCTGTGGTACCCCAGTTATGGAATGAACTTCCCAGAGAGGCTTACACTCTGCTCTTTTCAGCACCAGTGAAAACCTTATTTTCCAGGCATTTTAGTTTTTCAGTTTAATATTTATATAGTTTAGAACAATTTCTGTTTTAAATTCTGTATTGCATTTTAAATCTTTACACTACAGCTAGGTTCTAGTTAGTAATTAGTTTTATACTGTATTTTAAAACTTCTACATTTTTATATTGTATTTTATCATCTTGTATTTTATGGTTTTGTGAACTACCCAGAGATTTGGCTATTGGGTGGTATATAAATATAATAAATACATACATACATACAGCAGTTCACCATCATCACTTCTGTAGGTATGTGATAATTTGTTACTGATTACTCAATCTGTGAACTGTCTCCATTTGTAAGTATTGCATTTAATGTTTACAATGGATGATATGAAAGTTGATCTGTGAGAATTAGTCTGGGACAACTGCTCTGCACGTGTCACTTGCTGCTTCAGTTAATGAGTGATGAACATGCCTGCGTGAACCAGCCTAATATGGACAATTCAAGAGCCAAACTAGATGTGACAGCATGAGACTTGTGATCGGAACTTCCATTCAGGGTTGTTATGGTTTTTTAAAAGATGAATACAGCCACTGTGGGCACCAATTCAGATTGAGGCCACAACGCCCAGTGTGTGTGTATTAACCCTTTCCCCATGCCACTTCCCCAATCCAAATCACGCTCACTGGAGCAGCTATTTGGCCTGGAAGGCAAAACACAGAGACACCCATGTGATCTGAATTGGGGCACACAACAGTTGCATTTAGCCTTAAAAAACACCTGCAGAAAACAGAATATGAATTTTCTGCTGTCACATTTTAGTTTGGCCTTAAAATAGCAGGGCTTCTACATTTTAAAAGCACGTTTACCAAATCCTGGCAAATATCTACCTCTGAGTCATAAGGCAACTTGAGAAGTGGATACGTGCTGGAAGAAATTATAACTGAGACACTTGACCATATGATCCAGTTTAAGCCCCCAAAGAACGCTGCATTGGGGAGAAAACACCCCCCCCATACTTTGAAGTTTAGAAAGGGATGCAATATCTTAATCTGTCAAAACCCAGGAAAGGACTGTTCTTGGTGCCCTCACCTTCAGGAGGAAAGGTGGCTGGCTGGCTATCAAGGGCAGGGTCTTTTCTGTGTGGCACCCACCTTATTTCACCCAAACATTTGGTCGTATTTAATTTGTGATAAAAGTTTTGAGTAAAAACAATTTTCTGTTCTCTTGGCTTCTGCTGTGTTAGTTTAACTACTTTTGTAAGCTACCTTGTGCGTCAATATTAATGAAATATTTCAAAATAAACTAACAAACATTTTGCCTTCTCCCTCCCAGACTGAGTGTGTCTGAGCGAGACTTACCTTTTGATTGTCTTGTGAACGCTGTGTACAAGCATAGACTTCCCAACATGCTTTATAGAAGCTCTTCGCTAAACCAAGTCCCTGGTGCAACTGCCGCACAATCAGTGTTGCAGAATGAATCAAAGATGATAGCGTGTACATGGAACCTGGTAAGACAGATGTTACCATCCAGTAATCATGTCTGCAGAATGCCAATGTTTCAGTTTGCTCAAAAGCTATTTTCACATGCATTAGTTGGAATAAGGAAATAATATAGTTGTACATGGGTTTGAAAATGCAGTAAGATGGGTAATCAAGTAACTTCATTTCGTAAAATAAGGTGGATTGACCAAAGATATTTGGAGAATATACATTTCTGAATTTTTATTTTGCTTACTAAATAATGGCTAACCTTTCAATACTGCTTTGCCTGAAGAAAATGAGAAGTACTGGATCTTTCTTTCTCTGCTTTTTTCTTTGTGCATTCAGAACAAGGTCAGTCCCAAAGGGCACCTAGTGCAGGCTTGTGCTTCTGGAAGCTCACAAGCAGGGCATGGAAGAGAATGCCATCCTTTGTTTTGCCCCAGTATTAGGTTGTTGACTCTAGTACCACTTTCTTTTTATAGATCAAATTAGATGGTTAAACAAGGAACAGCAGCCTACGGATTTGTGTAAGCAACCAAGACATTTAACGTTAAATTTGTTTTCTTTTTAAGCAATCCGCCTGGACTAACTACCGCATGATAAAGCAATTATTATAATGTTAGGATTTAAAGTTCTTCTCTCTCGCTCTCATGGTCCTCTAGCATAATCACCCAAACCAAGTGGTTTTATCAAGTATTCGTCACGTTATTATGTGCTCTTGCCTCACCTGGAATACTTTCTTTAGCTTCTGTGTGCACAGCCACAAGTGCATCGCATATGCTATTTCCCAATAATCCCAATCCATGCAATAGCAGCTTCACATCATGAGGATCCAGTGAAGTCTCATTAGTATCCCCAGGAACATATATCTCGATCCCACGATTCCGCATGGCTCGGGATATTTCCCCATGTGCAGGATCCATTGAAAGAAAAAGCCTATGAAGTTTCAATACATGTAACAAGAGTATTGTTTACTTCAAGCGTCCAGCATGTCGTTTTTCTGCTGCTGCTTCTTGCCTCTGTATGTAAGAGCAACCTAAGCAGTATTTTCCTAAACTGGCTTTGTGTTTTTATTGTGAGTGAGTGTATGTGTTTATGCATATATGAGAATATATGGTTTGCTTGACATTCAGGTTAAACTGGGCACATCTCTGCTTAGTTTCAGGCGGACATTAAAAATGTTTTCATTCTTTGGTTTTTAATGGTTTGTAATATGAGGTTGAAAGTTGATTCCCCTCTTGGGTTTTAGCTCTGTTGTTAACCTGGTTTGTTCTGCATGTTTGTTTTACTGTTTTGTAAATGACTGTGGAGGCACCTGTCATGGCCAAAAGGCAACTTATAAATGTATTTATTTATTAATACACAGAAATAAAGCGAATCAATATTTACTGCACCCATGCACAGCCTCACCACCACTGCATGAAAGCTCAATCTCTTACCAGAAAAGTGACGGAGGGAGCAATCCTATGACCACTGGACACTGTCTAGAGGGCCGTAGGATTTTGTGGCTTCTGGGAACCGAGGTCAGAGCCAGGACTCCACCCTCGGTTCCCAGAAACCACACTCCCTACCCCCTTGTAGCTGGCATGTAAAAATGAGAAGGGGAAAAGGGGATGGTCCCAGGGGCAGGGAAACCATGGAAGCCGTGTTACACAGCGTATTATGCACCATGCAGCCTGCCCCCTCCCCTCCCGCTCCAAAGCTCCCCGGCTAGACATGTGAAATCGCCTGTCTAGCCAAAAATGCAGGGCAGACAGAGCATGGAAGCGAGGATCGCCTCCATGCTCCTGCTGCCCTGCATTGGGTAGTTATCAGCCACCACGTTCAGAGGCTGACAACTGTCTCCATAGGATTGCACCCTAAGGTTGCAATTCTATGCCCCCCCCTTTGAGGGTGAAGAGGTCCCTCCTTGGAAGGGGAGACCTGACCTCAGATGCCCCTTCCCAGCCCTTGTAGAAACCTCCAAAGGTTTTACTTCCCCAATTTTGGAGCTCTGTTATCGGGGTGGGGGAAGAGGTGTGCTGGGAGAGGCTGTGGATCTGCAGGTTCCACAGTTCTCCAACCTTCAGACCTGCCCCCAAACCAGCTCCTGATTTACACCAGCCCTGAAGCTGGCATAGACCATCTCCCTCCCACTGATTTCATTCTGAGGGAATTTCTAAAATTATTATTATTAATGTACACCAGTTGATGGGCAACATGGGCAGGAGGGTGCTGTTGCACTTGTGTCCTGCTTGTGGGTTCCTGGTCGACAGCTGGTTGGCCACTGTGTGAATGGAATGCTGGACTGGATGGACCTCTTGGTCTGATCCAGCACGGCTCTTCTTATGGTCTTCTGTGCTGCTTCTTCTTCTTCTTCTTCTTCTTCACATTTCTATACCACCCCATAGCCAAAGCTCTCTGGGTGGTTTACAGAAATAAAATAAATTACAAATAAAACAAACAAGACTGGGAAAGGGGAACAAACCAAAACCTCCCTCTCTTCCACCCTGCCAGCCTCCTGAAATCAGAGCTGTGGATTTTTCAGAGCTCTCTGCAGCACAAGAAAAAATTGCTCTGTAAGTACACGATTGTGTGGTCCTGGCTAAATGAACTGAGTGACATGCTATGGCTTCTGTTTTGTGGATGATAGAGACTAGTGCTAATGCTATCACACTGCCTTAGAATCAGAGAATCATAGGGTTGGAAGGGGCCTAACAAGACCATCGAATCCAACCCCCTGCTCAATGCAGAAAGCCTGATTCCCAGGCGGTCTCCCATCCAAGTACTATCCAGGGCTGACCCTACTTAGCTTCCAAGATCAGATGCATCCAGCCCTTTGCTCGTCATGATGGTGTATACACACATACCTGCCCTCCCAACACACTTAAGAGCTACTGCTATTTGTAAGAGATTCTAAAACACTGACTTGCCTTCTTTGGCTTCTAGTTGAAAGGGTTTTTAAAAAGATTATATATGCTGCTTTGGTTACTAGTTCATTTTAAATCCATTTTAAAGTAGTTTACGATTTTAGGAACTTGTTATATTGACACAAGAGTTTTGTGTTTTAAATTGTAAGATAGCTTGGGAAGATTGCAGTCCTGAAAGGTGGCTAATAAATAAACAAAAAGGCAAATTTATTTGCTTTCTCTGGTGCCGTGGGAACAGGGGCCAAGGAGGTGGCCAGATTTGCTAAAGTAAACATACTTCCTGCACCTTGATGAGGTATAACACAAAGATGGAAGCAGTATGACAGGACTGTTGAACTTCTTTCATTCTGAGGGCTGAATTCCAGCTCTTGGGGGCTACATTCCAGTGGTGGGCAGGGCTGAAGGCAGAAGGGCAAGGCTAAATTGTTGCTTTAAAAATCAGCATATTTTAGTGTAAAGCTCTTATGTGACACATTTCAACCTTTTAGAATGAGGGGCAATTCATTGCATCGGGGCATGGCCAATTGGATTTGGCCTACAAGTCTGGGGTTCAGCACCCCTGCTGTATGACCATAGGCTCCCCTTTCCCAGGGTCTGCTTAATGTGAGGACATCAGAGCAAAGCTGGGGGGGGGGGGCATAGTCCCATCACTTGGTAATATGCGTGGTGGTGTAATGTGTTACTGGCCCTTGTGTGTAAAGGACTTTTTGGTTGTACTATAGACACACAGGACTTTAATGAAAAGGCCTGCCAGCCACTAAGGAGTTAAAAGACTATCTCTTCTCCACCACCACCACCCCTCTCAAGTTTTCAGGTGTTTTACAGAAACCAACACCACCAAATCCAAGGAAAAGTGCTATGTGTAAGGAGCTCAGATGCTGTGAAAAAGGATAAACTGACATAGAGAAAAATTTGCCAAGGAAACACATACACACACACACTTTCTCCAGAAATGGCTGAAGTTCTAGCCAAGAAAATATAATACCAGCAAAAGTCTCTCGTGTAAAGGCCAAGATGCAGATTTACTGTGCTCTGTTCTAAATCACTAATCACCACTAATTCTGATGAGAGACTAACACATTTGTTTTGAGACATCCAGTTTGGGTTGCAGTATCGTTTGTCACAGGTTTTAAAAAAAGATTCATTTCAAGTGGAGAACTAGATTAAAACGCTTGCATGTCAGAGAGCTGGGGAAACAGCAGCATTCTTCCATCTCCTGGCTTAGCATTTTAATCTTTGCATCAAATGTTTAGGTATAAATAAGTAGTTGTTGCCAAAACTATGGCCAGTGCCTTCGTGATCTGTCTTTTTGCCAGGAAGAGGAGAAACTTCACGAAGAACGCTCCCCAGAACAAGCTGCTGTACTTTTCCAGCTGAATGAAGTTCCGCCCCACACTTTTTTTCAAGGCTACAAGTGATACTTCAAGTAGAGGTGGGCCCACCACACACCCCTTCATACAAAATTCACAAAGCATAATCAAGCAATAAAAGACACTTCAAAGAGTGTACAGAGTAAGCACCTGAAATTTGGATGAGGAGTGATAGTGGGGGTTACACCATCGATCACTCCTCTTTCACTCATAGTAAGGACTCCTCCAAGTTCCAGCAGAGCATTCAAGCGGTCAAGCACGGAAGGGCTGCATTAAGAAGGAAAAACAGAAAACAGTTAAACGGTAAAGCTGACTCAAATAAAACTCAATTGGAAATCAAGAGATCCATAATTTCAAAACCACTTTGCCTACTACTATTTCTTTGTGGTAGTACTCCTTTGTGGGCCTGTTCACATGTGGACTCTTTTCTTCTCCTACCCTATTCGCGTACACCTGAAACAAAGTGTGTGCAGAGGAGTTGGATCGTATCTGCCTTTCTCCTCAAATCTTATTTCATCTTGGAGTGGATACAAAACAGCCCCACTGTGTGTACATGCTACAAGTCTGCATGTATGCAGGGATGAGAGCGAGTGAGAAAATAAGGTGTCTCTTTCTTCTATAAAATGGAAAGTAGGACTGGGATCTTGCCTACTGTGCAATCTGGATCTTCCTAAAGGTCACTGAAGGAGAGATCTACCAAGATGCACTTTAATCACTACCCATTTTACACTAGAAGCTAAGAGAAAAGAAGCAGCAGACACAAACGGCGGTATCCAAGTCTGCCCGCATGCCAGCAGGACCCACCACTAATGTTAATGGGGAGCTAGCAGTTAAAAAAGCAATCCAGAAATGAGCATTTTTGCACATTTCTGAATGGGGCAGGTCAGTGAAGCTTGCAGAAGGAAGTTCTGCTGACCTGTCACGATCCAGAAACAAGCATTGTTGCTTGTTTCCGGGTTAGCTCTTTGAACTGCTAACTTCCTGTTGCGCAAACAGTAGGTCTCCTTCATGCAACAGATCGAGCGGAAGCATAGTAGCAGTACTGGATACTGCCCATAATGATGTTTTCTATATCTATGTACCATATGATCTGTTTCACAAACTTCTGAGTAACTCCTCATCAACCCCTTAATTGTTGAGATAAGGACACTGACTCAGTTCAAACATAACACTAAACCATCAGTGTCTATAATACATGCAGTAGTGTTATGAGAATGAGCCACAGCACATTTTTTGCTGGTCCATTTTTCTTTTTGGTTCTTTTATTGGAGTAAAAACCTTGTTGGGAAATGGATGTACTGTATTATGTTTTGGAACATAATATTGTCAATATTAATGACAATACACATCACTATGCATTTTTTCTTTGATTTAGTACTGGATTTGTAAATGAGATACAATGGCTTGTGGGTTTTTTTAATATTTATATTTAAAATAGCTGCAACTGTTGTGGTAGGTTTACCTGCAGAAGTTAACATTGTCCATCAGAAGCCAGTCTCCTGACTGTAAAGCCTGAACCAACATCCCATCAACCCATTCAAAAGTACCATGGTTGCTGCTATTCATAAATTGAACAACTTGCAGTTTGAAGTGCCGAAACTCTTCCACAAGTCTTGAAAACTCTGAAAAAGGGGGGGGGGGAATGCTTACAGATACATTTCAATGAATCGACAAGCCAGTATTCAAAGGCCGCGTTCACACGTTATGTTAACCTATGGTGGGTGGCTAGCCATGCAGGGTGGGCCATTTTGCGAACCCATCCTGCATGGTTAGCACCCCCCCAGACATTCAGGCAAACATCCCCCACCCTGCCCCCCAGTCCTCCACCCCACATCCCAGGTGACCTGGCAGCAGACCCGTCTTGTCTGCCGCCAAGTCCCCCTTTCTGGCTCTGATCGCAATTGTGGTTCCCACTTATTTCCCTGGTCTCATTTTATGCAAAAATAGGGCTGGGGGAATCTTTAAAGAAGTGCCTCCCCCAAAATCAGATGGGGGGGGTAATCCCACCTGCTGCCATTGGTGCTGCTGTCCAAGTACCATGGCAGGGGGAGATTCTGCCCCCTCACCCAATTTTCGGGGTGAGCACTTCGAAAATCTAATGGACGTCTATGGGCAAAGAGCTCCATACACCTCAGCTGGACTGTCAAAGCGCCCGTCCAGAAAACTGGATAAGGCGAGGAATTCCATGTGCCTCCATCATGGGTCCCTGGGGAAACAGGACCCATGGCGGGTGACTCTCCCCACTCCAATTTTTTTGCAAGGGGGGGGGCTTTTACAAAATTTCCCCAATCCCATTTTTGTGCAACATGGGACTGAAGAAATTTTAAAATGGGGGAACTGACTCGATCAGGGGTGGGGGCAAAATCCAACCCCCCCCCAGGACTGATGGGGCAACACAGTTTGGGGGTCTTGGATTTGTCCCCCCACCCCAATTTTCAGCTTTTTTATTTCTGCAGACCCCCGCAAAAGGGGGCCGGGAAAATAAAAAAAGTGCTCCAACCACAATGGAGATGGCCATCGGAGCCAGGAAGGGGGGATCTGAGGGGGGAAGAGTGCCCTGACAGCCCCTCCATGGTGCCATTTGGGCATCATTCAAGGTGCTGTCACAGGCAAAGGGAAAGGGCATGGGCAGTGGCTTGGGCAAGAGCAGTGGGAGATTTTGCCACTCTTGCTGAGCGGCTCGCCACCTGATTCCCTTTACCCACAGCGGGCTGGCAGATGAAATGCCAACCCATTGTGGGTAAAACAAACCACTCTGCAGACCTTGAGTTCTCACAGTGGGTTGTTTGGGGGAAAGAAGCCACCATGGGTGGCTAAAACAGCTCACAGACGACACGCTAAACCATCATGGGTTTCTCCAGAAAACAACCTACTGGCAATTAGTATGTCGTGCAAAGTCAAAGTTTTCAAGCACTATCCCTAAAAACAATAACTCAAGGAAGAGATGATAGTTTATGTACTAAGAAAAATTTTAATGATTGTTATTCCATTCTTGTTTTTTAAAAGGGATTATTATTTCCCTCTATGCTCATTTTTCACTTGAGTTTTGCAATTGCTGGCCACTGTAACTCGAAAAAGTCAATAATTCTATGCAATGTTGGGCTGGTTCACACATTCAAAACAAGCCACCATGGTTTGTTGTGGGCTGCGGTGTGTGCCAGGTGCACACTTCATACTCACAGCCTAGCCACAGCTCGTCGGGTCATCCAAACCTGGGCAGCATGGCTTATTGAAGGATTCTTAACAACTCTCAAACAGCCCTACATCCATGCACACCCCGGCTCACAACAGGCCACCATGGCTTGTTTTGATCGTGCAAACCATGTTTTTTTCTTCTCTGTAACTCTAATAGTATAGAATAACTTGCATTTGTATATTCTTTGTTGATATATTTAAAGGAAATAAATAATATTCCACTACATCCTACGGTTTCCACGGGTACCTGGCTTTGAGTAGGAGTTGAGCTTGGCATTCAGCCGCTGGATCAATGCAAGGACCCCTTCTAATTTATTCACTAGATCAGTAGTTATCGCTCGATTCCCTTCCCCTAGAGTCTTGGGTTTGAAAGTAAGAACGAAGCTGCTCCAAGCACGCAGCACAAGCTCAGCATCATCTGGACAGATAGGACTGAGGAGGAGGCTGTCTCTTAAAAGCGTGCTCACAACATTCTCCACCTTCTCCAGCAAGCTCTTCCATGGCCTAACGATGTCAACCTATAGCATATTTTATTACATCAGTTACATCTGGATTCTTTTGCCACATTAAAAAAAAGATTAACCAAATAACTGACTGACCAGAATAGATACACTATTTTTGGACAGAACTAATTTTCTGAGGAGACTTAAGGAAGCAGTTTCCCTTCATTAAACATCACAGGCAAGGTTAAACAATAGCGTTAGACGCTGCGGTTCATGTTAAATGGTCCTTCGGTGAAGTGCATTCCCATCCTCCCTAAAATATTCTGCACATTGGTGTTTGCAGCATGTGGTGTTGTTGGGTTTTCTTTTTGGAGTGGGTGGAGCTATGCAATCGCCCTAATCCAGCAAAAGGGAATGTACACTCAAAAGCAGATTTCTATGCACTGATCTGGGAAATGTTCATCGAATTCCACTGGACTGGCAACTGCAAACTCAATACCAAACAGACGTTCTGTACAATTTGCTGATTTTGGGGATGATGTCGGATACAATAAATGCAGGAACCGCCCCGCCACCACCACACACAATTTCCCAGCTACCTCTTCTAATAAGAAAGAGGGGGAAACAGGATTTGAACCTTCTTATTACACCAAACAGGTAATCAGCACAATGAAAACAGTCCCAGCCACCTATTGAGAAGGTAAGCATGTATCACTCACTGCTACACATGTGTATCTCTAATCCAGGGCCACTAATTTTTGACTGACACAATTTGATTCTCTCTGCTTCTGGGTATATTTCCTCCCTGCCTTTTAAAAGAGTTATGATTTCACACAAGACAATTATTTGCCAATACTGTGAAGGTATACTGGAACAATGGCAAAAGAGGCACATTATAGGACAAAACTTATAGACCAGAATGGAGGTGAGTCTGTGCTTTCCAGAAATGCAGAAAAAAGCTCGATTTTTTATTAGCACTCAATTAATGGCCACATTCAATTGTAATGTTAAACCATGATTTAAAACCATGTGAATAAGCTGCAGTGAGCAAGCCCCCCGTCCTCCTATTATACATGGAAATTTGGAAGCTTCCATGTTTGTTTAACCACAGCTTATATAATGTTGTTGACCACAGCTAGCAATGTCATCTGAATCTGTTATGAATTTAAAACAGGGATACAGAAACTCCTTCACGTGGAGGGCTGAATTCCATTTGAGAAGCTTTTGAGCGCCACATTCCAGTAATGGACAAGGTCGAAGGCAACAGGGGTGGGCCCACAAATGCTCCAAATACTTGCATATTTTAGCTTAAAGCTCTTACTGTCAGTAACTAAGTCTTAGGAGAGGCATTTCTACCTTTTAGAATGGGGAAAAACCACTCAAAAGCCAGGAAACCATCCAATGATTGGTGGTTGGGGGAAAGGCCAAAGGAATGATGTGTGGCCATCTGGAGGACCCTCGAGGGCCAGACTGGGACCCTGAGAATCTGTACCCCAATTTAAAACAAGCCAGCTTCAAACCTAGTTTATGAAGCTGGCTTGTTTAAACTAGCCATAGTTTACACTAACCATAGTTTCAGGTCCGTATGACAAGGCAAGCTGTGGTTAAGTAAAAGCAGAAGCGAACACTTCCAAAAGTGAACACTTCCAAACTCCTCCTCTCAGCCACATGTGGGGGAAGAGTATGTGAGCTCAAGATTCACTGCAACTTATTTGAACACGGCCAATGAATTTAAACCTTGCTCATTCATCTATTTCCACATGTAAGTGGAATTCCTGTTTGCATGTGACCTGTTTTTATTTCCAAATGACTAGGCACCCCCAAACTAAAAACACACACTTACTTGCTCAAATCCACCCAACAGCTCTGTTGTATCCATAGCACTGTTCATTGCCATGATCTTTAACGGATGACCAGTTAGATATGCCAGTAACTGAACGAGGCTGGTCTTGCCAGCAGCTGCAGGGCCCACCAATATTGCCATCCAGCTCATATGCACACATTTCATGATTGATTCCAAAGGCTGGAGTGAATGGTGGAGAAGTGACAGATTTTTGCCAGGAGGAGGAACGTAGTTGGCACGGGAGAGGATCGAGAAACCAACCTTCAGAATTAAAAACAAAAATGCAAGTACATTAAATGTGTGCGAGCACAGTGATGGTGGTGGTGGTGGTAGGGAGAAAATCAAAAGGAATACACTAAAATAGTAGTTGTTTTTATTCTCTCTCACCTGGATGTCATAAGGAGTGATGTGGAACTGTCTGGTTCCCATATACGGATTAACATTTTCACCGAAAGTGTCCTTGAATAGGGAGACCACCTAAAGCAGGCCAAAAAAAAGAGTCGGACCACATCTGTACTGAATGATGAAATCCTCATCTTCCATTTCTACTGCAACTATCATCATGAACTATTCCTAAACACTTTTACATGAAACTTGTCATCCTTGAATGGGTTGTGTGGGTCAATGTGGCTGAAGTCTGCTATCTGCTTCAGAAAACAAATCTGTCCAGCTGGCAACGCTCAGATGTATTATGAATCAAGCATCATTCCTACAGAAGTTCTACAGCTTGGAATGTAAAACTAGATTGTGCACATGTGAGGTCAAACAGTTGTTAATTGTTCCTCAGAAGTAGTTAGTTTTCATCTAATTCCAGGAGACTAATAATAACTCTGTACACTGTACTGTAGCTGTCTGTACTCTGCAAAAGCCCCTGAAAGCTGATTGTTAAGGCTCTAGGGAAGTGTGCTGTCCATGAATTACTGGCACAGACAGCTCAGTTAAGTTCCTAACCATTTTGAGCAAATTATTTTTTGTATTAAGATCTAAAAAGTGGCTTAACATATCCAAACACTCAAAACAGCAAAGGAAAAAAATCCAACAAAACTGAACACATTCTTCATGCTCCTTACCTTCTCCTTGTCTGCTTTTGTTCTCATTCTTTCCCAATATATCAAAAACATGTGTTGGCCTGGGTCATAATTGCCAGGTGACTGGTCCACAAGCATCAGCTGACACCATCGGAAAAGGTCACGCAGATTAAACTCCCAGGGTCCACCTTTATGCCCCCACTTCTTCTCAATCATAACCTCTTGATCGATCTGAATAAAGTACCAATTCAAAAGATTACATACTACAACATCCTTCAGTTATTAAGATAATTAAAAGGTCAGCCCACAAAATTATATTCACTACACACAGCGAATCCCCGTCTACTATAATTTCATTGCTCTTGGAAGTCAACACCACACAACTAGTACTGCATTGACGAGGACTCTTTCAAAATCTTCATGGAATGTTTATATTTCAAAAACTCAGTACATACGTAAAAGTCTTACATGCAGTTTTCCTATTATTTTTTTGCGACGGCAACATATTGTGCCCTAACGCCTCTGATCAGTCCTTCAATTTCAAAATATTTGACAACATCTGGAATCGGCAAAGAATCAGGAATGCTATTTAGGTAAACCAGGAGGCCAAACATCACCTCTGTATTCCAGGGCTCATATGATTACTCCTCTATAGAATCTACTGGTTATTATGAGGTATAAGAGGAGCCACAACAAATGCTTTGATACTATACCTTCTTTGGAATTTAAATCTTCAGCACATCAAAGAATACGTCTTTGATTTCAGGACAGAGCCGATGGAAGATCTGCTGTAAGGTTCTGAATGCCCTCTCCTCCACAGTAACCCCAAATGGCACCACCACCAAAGAACAAACAAGTCTGTTTCTCCCTCCACACCCACACCCCCAAAATTAATAAGGCAAAGTTATTTCTTAGAACTATATTGCTTCTTTTGAACAATAAACATATATAATGGCTATATTGGGCATTACTACTCTATTTTTTAAACATTTTATTTATTTATTTATTATTAAATTTATTAATCGCCCATCTGGCTGGTCACCCAGCCACTCTGGGCGATGTACAGCACACCATAAAACAATTTAAAACAATAAAATTCTACCATAAAATTTTTTTAAAATACCCTAACCCACCCCAAATGCCTGCCTGAACAACCACGTTTTTAATGCACGACGGAAGCTCATTAAAGAGGGGGCATGACGGAGTTCCCTAGGGAGGGAGTTCCACAGAGTGGGGGCCACCACAGAAAAGGCCCTCTCCCTCGTCCCCACCAGTCTAGCTATCCTGGCTGATGGGACAGAGAGAAGGCCATCCGAGGCTGATCTTGTTAAGCGGCCTGTCTGGTGTTGCTGGAGGCGCTCCTTAAGATAGGCTGGGCCAGAACCATATAGGGTTTTAAAGGTCAAAACCAACACCTTGAATTTGGCCCGGAAAACAACTGGTAACCAGTGCAACTCCTTCAGCACTGGAGTGATGTGATCTCGCCGGCGGCTGCCTTTAATCAGGTGAGCCGCCGCGTTCTGTACCAGCTGCAGCTTCCGAACCGTCTTCAAGGGTAACCCCACGTAGAGCGCATTACAGTAGTCTAAACGAGAGGAGACCAGGGCATGTACTACCGATGGGAGCAGATGGTCGGGAAGGAAGGGGCGCAGCCGCCGTATCAGATGGAGTTGATACAGCGCTGTCCGGCTCACAGCTGACACCTGAGCCTCCATGGACAGCTGGGAGTCCAAAATGACCCCCAGGCTGCCGACCTGGTCTTTCAAGGGTAGCCGTACCCCATTCAACACCAGGTCAACATCCCCCAGCCTCCTCTTGTCTCCCACCAAAAGTACCTCGGTCTTGTCAGGGTTCAGCTTCAGCTTATTCCTCCCCATCCAGCCACTCACCGTCTCCAGACATTTGGACAGGGATTCTACGGCCAACCTTGGTGAAGATTTGAATGAGAGGTAGAGCTGCGTGTCATCCGCATATTGATGACACTGCACCCCAAACCTCCTGATGATAGCATTTATCATTTTATTTAATAATTCCAACAAACAGTTATCTATGATGACACCATGGTAGCAAGAAGTGTCTTCATAAAACAGTTTTACAATTAAATACCAATGTTTCAATGAACAGCTCAACCACCTACAGTTTGCCAGATTACAAAGGATGTAATCGAACCCTGAACAAGCAGTTGCCTTATTTTAGCACGCTCGTGTGATTTTTGCATTTAAAGCAGTGGTGCAGCACAGCTAGGGCTCACAGGGATGCAGTGCCCCTTCACTTTTGTTATTAGCAGGGATGCTGATATCATCTGCCACCCACTCCTCAGACTTCCCTGTTCCCACTGAGCTTAGCTGCAATCCTCACAGTAGCTGTGCTGGGGGGTGGGATGAATTTTCCCAGCAGCAATATATTGTTCCCTGTTGTAATGCAAAGTACTTTGAGGTAGCAATTCAGACCCATTAGTTTTACAACAGACCTGCTCCTGGTGGAGATGAAAACTGGTTTGTTGATATGGATTAACAAAGCTGCCTAAATTTTTGGATTTGCTTTGGGGGTTTGGCTATGGTGACTGTAATGATAAGCACCTGCGCCTCAAAATTTACCACTACACCACTAATTTAAAGATGTTAGGGATATTAAGGTCTTATTCATTTGCCTATTTACTTGGGAGTAAATCCCAATGAACTCTTGTGTGTACTCAGTCTTGGTAAGCTTTAACTAGGGTTGTGAGAACACATCCCAGCTCAGGTTCTCTGGGCGCCCGCCAAGCTCTCCCCCTGCTCGCTGGCCCTCCGGGTTGCAGTCGAGCCCCCCCCCCCCCCGTAAGCTCCCCGCAACTTACCCAGGCCTGTTCGTCTGTCCCAATCACCATGTTTTTAAAAAACATGGCAATCGGCAGTGCTTACCCATAGATTTATTTGCAAAAAGCGCTGTGAATAACCCATATACTCGAGTTTCACAGCACTATTTTGCATATACGTCTATGGGCAAGCACTGCCGATAGCCATGTTTTTTAAAAACATAGCGATCGGGACAGAGACGAACAGGCCTGGGTAAGTTGCAGGCTGCTTACCGACCACAGAGGGGGCGCTCAACTGCAGCCTGGAGGGCCAGCAAGTGTGTGCGGGGGAGCTCGGGGGGCGTGGGTGCCAGCGGTCCAAAAGATTTGCGGACTGAGACGGGTGCCCATGCCATCCCTAGCTTTAACCACACAAATGGAACAGGCACTCACTAAGTTTTTGTGTGGACACAGTTGGCAACAAAAAAACGTAAAAAATTAGCAAGACTGCAACCAAACAAGTGTTTCTGTTTCTCAGTTGTCTTCTTCCTTTCCTACTTTCTTTCACTTTCTCTCACTAACAGTCTCCCAGTACTCTTCTTGTCTGACAGCTCTCTGAAGACATCCATATAGCCAGCTGGTCATCTGTGAAGCCTAGCTAAATGGGAAGGATGATCACCTGCCACTTCAGATTTGCAACTGGCTGTATTTGTCTTATCACATGGTCATATATTACAGATGACCACATTTCCACACAGTTGCAGTTGTTACGGTTTTGGTCTACCAGGGCTCCGTGGGATAGAGTCATCTGAATTCTCAAGTTCTACTTCTTAAGATGACCTGCACTCAACATGCACCCAGGCATTATTATTTACCTTGTTGTTGAATTCAACCATCTTTTCTATATATTTTTTACCAATGGCAGGAAATAGGGTGTTCCCAATGTACTCCATATCTGCTGCTGAAAGTGGGTCCACGTAAACCTACACCATCCGTAAAATTAAGGGGGAAAAAACAACGATGAATTGTGCAGACACAGAAAATAGACAGGGCACACGCAACTACACATGTCATTCCAAAGAAGTAGGGACCCCAGCAATGTCAAATATTCACACATTCTGAAGCGTATGTATAACAGACAGAAATTGTTTTGCCAACAATACTTTAAAATATTAATAAAAGCTACAGACTCTTTCTAAAGTCCCAAACTTGCACTAACGGAACAATGAGGAAATAAAGGGCAGAAATGCCCTTTATTGACCAGTGTTGTAAGCATTCCAGTGAACTGTTTCCTGTTTCAGGATAATGGTAAAAGCACTCTGTTTTGCTTGGGCTTTTAGTCTCACTCTGTCCCAAATAGGCCCAGTGCGGACGTAGTATTTCCCGATCTCGTCACCACTCTGCAGGGTCACTTGTTCTCCCAGTCCTCCTACCCTGCACATATTCCCTTCTCCTCCCTTTTCATCATTAACCACACTGGGACATTACATCTTTACTGAGGCTAATGATTAAAATGAAAACCTCCTCAAACGCAAACAATAAAAACAGCAAGTTGCTGTACAGACAACAGCTCCAACAGTGTTGTAGGACAGCTCCAGGCACTCTTGAATGAAACGGATTATCTAGATCCATTTCAATTGAGCTTCAGGCCTGGTTTTGGAACGGAAACTGCCTTGGTCGCCCTGTGGGATGACCTCTGCCGGGAGAGGGACAGGGGGAGTGCGACCCTGTTGATTCTCCTGGACCTCTCAGCGGCTTTTGATGCCATCGACCATGGTATCCTTCTGGATAGGTTGTCTGGGTTGGGAGTAGGAGGCACTGCACTACAGTGGTTCCGCTCCTACTTGGATGGCCGATTCCAGAAGGTGGTGCTGGGGGATTACTGCTCTGTGCCATGGGGTTCCACAGGGCTCTATTTTATCCCCCATGCTGTTTAACATCTACACAAAACCGCTGGGGGAGGTTATCTGGAGGTGTGGGCTGAGGTTCCATCAATATGCAGATGACACCCAGCTCTACCTCTCTTTTACATCAAAACCAGGTGAGGCAGTGACTGTTCTGAATCAGTGCCTGGGCACGGTAATGGACTGGATGAGGGCTAATAAACTGAAACTCAATCCAGACAAGACGGAGGTACTGTTAGTGGGTGGTTCGTCTGCCCGGCTAGGTGATATTCAACCTGTTCTGGAGGGGGTTGCACTCCCCCTAAAGGATCAGGTTCGTAGTTTGGGGGTGCTCTTGGATCCAGAACTGTCACTTGAGGCACAGGTGAACTCAGTGGCATGGAGCACTTTTTTATCAGCTTAGGCTGGTATACCAACTACGCCCTTATCTGGACAGAGATAGCCTAGCTACAGTGATCCATGCTCTGATAACTTCTCGTCTGGATTACTGCAATGCGTTATACGTGGGGCTGCCTTTGAAAACGGTCCGGAAACTTCAGCTGGTCCAAAATAGGGCAGCAAGAGTGTTAACAGGGACTGGTCTGCGAGCTCATATTACGCCAGTACTTTTCCAGCTGTGCTGGCTGCCAGTCCATTTCCGGGCCCGATTCAAAGTGCTGGTGTTAACATTCAAAGCCCTTAACGGCTTGGGGCCAGGTTACCTGAAGGATCGCCTCCTCCCATATGTGCCTGCCCGGACCTTAAGATCATCATCAACGGCCCTTCTCCGTGAGCCCCTGCCAAAGGAAGTGAGACGGGTGGCTACTAGGAGGAGGGCTTTTTCTGCTGTGGCACCCCGGCTCTGGAATGAGCTCCCTAGTGAGGTTCGCCTGGCACCTACATTGTATTCCTTTCGGCGCCAGGTGAAGACCTTTTTATTTTCCCAGGCATTTTAGCTTTCTAAATTTTTATCTTTGCTGTTTTAAATCTGTATTTTAAACTCCTGCACTGCTGCTAGGTTTTATTGTGGTGGCATTGTTATATTGTGGTTTTAATGTTCTGTATATTTTATATTGTTTTATTGTGTGTTGTTTGGATTTAATTTTTGTGAACCGCCCAGAGAGCTTCGGCTATTGGGCAGTATAGAAATGAAATGAAAGAATGAATGAATGAATAAATAAATAAATACAGGCACTAAGTGCCTACATTCCTAGGCTACAGTTGCATGTACTATCAGTTCAACCACTGTATAGTACTAGCTCTTCTAATCCTCAATACATCTACAGCCAGGAGACTTATGCAAAAATTGTAGTCATCAGGTTCCTCCCCCTCTGCCGACCCACAAGGTGGATGGAGGCAGGCAGCTCTGTCCAATAGCAAAGGAATCCCTCCACATTGTTTCCTGGAGGAAAGGCAGGAGAGGAGCATTCTGGCTTCCGCTGAGGCTCAGAGAAGGGGTCCACCCTCTCTGTTGAGCAGCAGCAGCAGGATTATCCCTCCCTTCACTCCTGCAGGAAAGAGGCTGGGAGCTTGGAGTCTCTCTCCTAGGCTGCTGCTACAGCCCCCCCCCCCCGCCTCTCTATCATGCAGGAAAGGCAATCAGGGAACACATGGCCATGACACTGCTGGGATGATCCCCACCCATCTCTGCAAAGTTTTGAGGAAGTCTTTTTGCTCATAATGCTCACCAGAGGGCAGTGTCATACTTGCCATGGTGAATATAATGGTGAAAGCCCAAGAAAAGCTCCTGGTTTTTAAACATGACAGATCCTACTCTACTTGGCCATATGCATTTTTAGAGTGAAAAGCATTTTTAGCTCCTACTCAAACCACTGAATTTAAGACAAATCAGTCTTACTTCAGTGGGGCTGAATCAGCATGGAATCAGGGATTCAAGCTTAAGCGGCTTGTGCACTAGGCTATATGTGGCTTCTTTGAAACTTATTCAAAATGTGAAAAGGACAATGGGGATAGTTCTAAATGAAACCATGGACTTGCCTGTGTGAATCTGTTCAGAAAGGACTTAGGGAGCCCTTTTCTGCCGCCTCCTTGCCTGTAGGGATTCTGACATCCAAAGATCTTTGTCGTCTTGTGTTGCACACGGAAGCTCATCCCCAACTCAGGGACGTAAATTTCTGCTCGATGGTCAAAACAGGCATTCAGACCTTCTAGCACCGACTGAGAAGCCAAGTTCAACTATTTGATGGAAGACATCAGAAAAGTCTCATTCTCCCTCTTCTTCACAAAATCAGTATCTGTATCTATATAGTGTGTGCACGCATGTGTATCTAGATAGATACACACACACGCACTATATTTTGCATATTTATTATTTCCTTTAGCCTTTTGTCCAAAATTACTGCTTGGTTCTCACCCATTAACGTTATGACCTGATATGACCAATGTTATATCAGGTTGAGATAACTGGCCCATTTCAGTCAATGGGACTATACCAATATCTGTGGTCAGAAAAAGAAAAAAGAGCCATTTTTTGTATTATGTAAAGCTGAACTCACTTCATCTAATACAATCCAGTGTCCAGATTTCAATGCTGCAAGCAAGGGTCCATCACGCCAGGCAAACTCCCCTCCTTTGCCACCTTCAACAGGCAAGTCTGTGCCAAACAAATCTGTGACATCCTTGAAAGAAGAACGAGAACCCACATTTTCCAAGTGCAAGTGAAAAAGTGAGGCTTCAGAAAAAAAGGCTTGCAACGTATTTTTAAAATTAGAAAATTCAGTAACGCACTTTAGAGTAGCAAGAACTATGTGTAATTATCTTCCTCCACAGCAAAATAGTGAATTCCACACACAAAAATGACATAGGATGTGTCTTTTTTTAAAGGAAGAAAGTTTAAGCAGCACACTATGATGGAAGTTCTTTCTGTCTGTATTTTAAACATCTACTTTGTCTCCCACTCTTTCCTGAGTTCTAGAAGAATTTGTCTCTACACTCGATTCTTTGGAAATATTTACAGCCTTGTATCTTTTAATGTCATGGTAAAGAGAATAGGAAGGAACATTGGTACATGAAGATTTCTTCTCGGTGGTGTGCAACGGGTGTCCAAGCTGGGCTTTAAACTTCCTACTAAGTTCAAGAGACAGGGATCATGTGACCAAACTATTTAAGATATATTTTGCCTCCCTGGAGAAAGTCTCTTCTAGTTCTATAATAGGGACAAGCTTTATGGAAAAAGACATGAAAAAGCCAGCATTTCCCAGAAATAGATTAAAGACAGGCAGAGAGGGAAGACTAATTGGAGAATGTTTGTAGTGCCTGTGGACTATGGTGTAGAGCAGGGTGCAGAACTACTTTTGGGTGAGTGGGTGGGTGGCCAGATGACCCCACCAAGCCCTCTGCAGGCCATATGACATCAGTGGACACGGCCACGGCCATCTGACATAATTTGCTTCCTGGCCCAACTGCTGGGTGGATCTTCCCCAGTGTGGGCGAGTCCCAGTTCCCGCTGCCCCTCGTCGCCCTGCACCAGGAGGGGAACCTCCACTGTTAGCTCCGATCTCAGATCGGAGATAGCAGCAGGGGGATGCCCTCCAAAGGGGTTCCTTGGGGGGGGGGGGGCTTGGAGTCTTAGCTCCTCCCCTATGGGAATCCCAAGAGTCTACATGGGCCAGAGGTTCTGTACCCCTGGTGTAGAAAAATCTGTGCGCAATCCATTAAGAATTAGAGAGAAAAACCCACCATTGAATGCAAGTAAGCGGGGGGACTGGATACCCACCACACACCAAGAAGAAGAAACTTTCACGGTAAGTACCGATGTGTCTTTCTCTGTTGGAGTATGGGAGGGCAGCCAAGCTGGGATATGAAAAAGCAGTGTGACAGCCTGGGTGGGTTGAGCAGCTGTTTCATTAGGGCAGCCTTCCCAACCTGGTACCCTCCAGATGCTTCGGGGCAGTATCCAACCGAAACATTCTGCAGACTGAGATAACACTAGCGGAGCTGCACAATGCATTGCACAACATGCTGCATAATGGGAGCAAGCAGTTGCAAAACCAGCTGCACAACAGGAATGCACAACGGGTGGCACAATGCACTGCACCAGACTTACACAAAACCACTTGAGAAACCATGCACAAATGTGACTTTAGTTGGATTCTTCTCTTGCACATAGTTCAGAACCTGGTTTCCGCCAGTGCTAATGGAAACATCATTTGCGCTAATGGAAGGACACAGCTGGCTACTGCCCTTGGACTACAACTCCCAGCATTCCTGATGATTGGCCATGCTAGTTGGGGCTGATGGGGGTTGAAGCTCAAACCATCTGGAGGGCACCAGGTAGGGCAAGGCTGCATTAGGTGGAGGAAGTGGTATGTTTTGCCATTCTACTTCCAAAAGCTGCAGAGGCCTAGTTCTCTTAACTTGAAGTGTTTGTGCATGTAAGGAAGAAAGACAAAAAAGAACATTTTGAAAAACAGATCTGTTAGGAGACGGTTTCAAGAGAGAGAGAGAAAAATATGTCTGGTTTGTGAGCAGGCAGAGATGGAACTGGGAGGGCTCTCTCTGGGGAGGCAAAGTATCAAAAAAGCTTAGTCATATGATCGCTTTCTCACTCCCTTTCTCTTAGGAGGGAGAAATAAAACCTAGCCTGGATACCTACCCGCACCAGCAGAGAACAATGAACATACATGCTCTCTATTATTATGTCACTAAATTAGCTGATAATAAATCTAACCTACATCTAAATATCCTCCCCTCTCAATCAGAAGCATCTCAAGACTTAAGAGAAGTACTTGGAACTGGGAAGTTTGCAAGTACAACTTCTCACATTCACATGGTCAGAAACTCCTGTTAGGACTACAGCAACCTGCCTACCGTTTGCTCAGACAGATTGATGCGAACAAGGCAATTTCCTGAAGCCTTTGCCAAGACTTCTACTAGGCTGGTCTTCCCAACACCTGGAGAGCCTTCCAGGAGAATGGGCTTGCTGAGCTGCAAGGCCCGTAACAACCGCTGCGCATTCATTGCTGTGGTTCCTGCATTTACAGCATAGTCCGTGACATTGTTCTTCTGGTAAAGAGGGCCTACAGCATAGAGAAAGCAATTTTATTGTTAAAAAAGGATTACAGACTAAAATAACAGCTAATGTTTTAAACTCCAATAAAGAGACAGAGAAGTGGGGCTTGCAAAAAATGCTGAAGTGTAAAGTGCTCCCAGTTGGTTCCAGTAAGACAGCCATGACTTCCTCCACGATACTCCATTCCATTCCCCCCCTCACCTGGTTTTCTGTTCTCTCCACTACCACCAGTCAATCCTTAGTGGGCTGATTTTGTGTTTTCCCTGCTCTTAGTTTCTCCCCCCCCCACCCAAATTTTGTACTGTTGCAAACCTTTGGGTTCCCCCAGACTTGCCAATACCTCCTTCTAGTGTGTGGGTGGTGCTGTTTTGGCTACATAAGCAACGGCACTCACACTTCAACATCAGCAATAGAGGGAATGAGGATACCTAACACAAGAAATTTAGACTGCAGACTGGTGAACTAAATATTTGCATGCTCCTTCATTAACCACCACCACCCTCTACCAAAAACCCTAAACACCTTCTCCCTGACACAGTAGCTTTACATATGCAGGAGAGGGTTGTGGGGTTTTTTACATGGGGTAGCACTAAAACAAGCAGTCGTTAACCTGCCGTCAGAAGTGGAGCAAGTCTTGGGAAGACTATAGCACATTACTTTTCTGTATGTTTGGAAAGTAACATCTCATCTCTCATACATTCTGCTCTTAAGTCATCATCAGCGTTCACTCAAGTTGTAGGGGAAAAAAACAAGAGCTCCTTGCCTCTTGGTATAAAAAAAGGATGGATTCCTACGCAATTATCCATCCAGACCATTTCCCTCTCTCTCTCCAGGTCATAAATTCTCAGTTCATTCTGCTGATCCTCAGTGAGTGGCACAATTTGGGAAAGTTTTTCACACAAATATTCCAGACATTTTTCACGAACCAAAGCAGTTGAGCCAGCTGAACAGGACATTGTGCCTATGTTGAAAAGCAAACCAAATACTAGTTAAATGTCAATGGTAGGAATGCACATACTGTCATTAATAAGATGGGACCTGTCTTGTAAACTTCAACTACAATCTACCTGCCCCATAGCACGCATCCTACAGGTTACTTGCACTCATCTTAGAACTCACTTTGCTATTTCTGATCCGCTCCCAAATGTCAAACTAGCTTTAAAACTCTCCTGTCTTTGACATCTAGGGCTGAGGGACAGAAAGGAATCTGAATTATTCTACCATAAAGAAAAGCATGAAGATTTACCTGAACCTATCCCATCTATGTACACCAGACATGCAGCATGGACAAATGTCGTCACAGGAGAGATGCTAAAAAGCTGGCACTCCTCTGAGGCTGACAGTCCATCTTGTGCCATAGTATTCATGAAGCTGACCCATGACAGAACATCCCGGATGCTGAGAATACATTGGTGTCCAAATTCTTGATTAGTCAGCCACTCTATGAAATCCATCATGAGTTCTGCTATGTCCATTCCTACAGCGGCGGGTTGAGAGGAAGAAGAGAATACATTTGTAAGCGTCTTTTTGAAAATACAGTTCTATAACCAGAAGACTTTTCACAATAATTCACACAGGCCTCTGTAGACAGGTTTTGCTAGAGGAATTTAAAAACTCAAAATGCTCTTCTAATTTTTTTACATGTTTGCAAAAACAGGAAGGATTGAATTCCTTAAAAATACCATAAGAAGATTAGCAAACACAAACTGAACAAAACGCGTTATGACCCTGCAGCTTCACCAGTCTTTAAGATGTGATTATTTATTCTCACTTAAAAGAGTCTGCAGTTACTGAACACTGGTACAGAATATTCCTTTAAGCAGATGAAGCATACAGCTTGATGCAGGAAATATAGCAAACGGGCACAGTCTGCCATCAACACTTCCTTGGAATTCTTCAATCCTTCAACACAAACCTTGGATGAGGAGTCTCTATGTCAGGCCTGTCTAACGTGATCCACTAAGCCAGGGTGGGCAACTTGTGGCCTCCAGATGTTTTGGCCTACAACTCTTACCAGCCCTAGCCAGCATAGGCAAAAGTGAGGGATTATGGGAGTTGTAGGCCAAAACATCCAGAGGGCCACAAGTTGCCCACCCCTGAACTAAGCAAAGTTCATTCCCTAGATCATGAACTAGCAATAATGAAGCAACTACCTAAGAACCCTCAGATTCTCAGTTTGCAGGATTGGGGGGCAGGGAGGGAGCAGCAGTAACAAGCGCCTGGTTCTCATGATTGCAAAGAAAAAACCTTTGAAACTTATGGGTCCTTTCTGCTAACAGCATCTAGATGAATTCATATGAGGTTTTTGATTATCACTGGCTGCAACATTTGTAGTCCATGTTACAACCTACCTCTGTCACAGCATTCAGTCACTAAATCCCTATCTATATTCACTATTCCCACTTCCCATATACAAGGAGCTCAAACTGCCCAATCTGAAATCACTAGCCAGATCCTGACAAAATATTAAGCAACAACAAAAGTCAACGTTTGCATTTAAAAAAAAATCCAGAACATATGCAAAAGTATTTCAGTTTCACAATTTAGGTTTATAGCATCTTGAACGTGCAGCCCGATTGTATGAGGTTTACTCAGAGGTAAGCCCTCTTGAATTCAATTGACCTTAATCCCAAATAAATGTGCGCTGGACTGAAGCGTTAAGGGAAGAATTTCAATATCCCAAGGGAAGAATTCCAATGTTCCAAGATCACAACTAGCTGCAATATTCTGTATCAGCTGAACAAACTAGTGGAACATTCACTTGCGTCATTTGTAGTAGGACTTATCCACACGAATATTCTTGCAGCTCAGAGAAAAACCTACAAGCAGTATTTTAGAGTGTGAAACTATTTCTAACAGTCATGAATAACTTCTCAGGTTTTTGAATGTGAAGGAAGCCAACTCGCAAGAAGAAAAGGTATTTTAGAAGAAAGCCCCACTGGGACTCAGACAAGGATATGAAATCTGTCGGTCAGGAGACAGCTGTCACCTCCAAGGCAACCTCAGATACTCTGTAGAGGCTACAAAAGATTCAGTGACAAACCACTTCACTGACCTGGAAACTGCTTTATTTATTACATTTATATTCCGCCTTTTTTCCTCCTTTCGGAACCCAAGGCGGCGTACATAATCTTCCTCCTCTCCATTTTATCCCCACAACAACAACCCTGTGAGGTAGGTTGAGCTGAGAGTCAGTGACTGGCCCAAAGTCACCCAGTGAGCTTCATGGCTGAGTGGGGACTAGAACCTGGTTCTTCTGAGTCCCAGTCCAACACTCTAGCCACTACATCACGCTGGCTCTTCAAACTCAAACTGCTTGAGTAACTTTATAAGTGTCTCTTCCGCTATTAAATCTTTTCTGAAGATTTAAAAAGGGAATTAATTCAGTAATGCTGCCTTCTTTCTTCTCTGCTTGTCCTACAAGCATGGAAACCCTGACTGAATCAGATTAAACCAACAGAGCAGACCAGACCTAGAGACTAAAATATCCATCCAAGCCTCCTAGCTAGGGCTGTTGGGAGGGACAAATTCTCTAAATTAAATTAAATGGACAGTTGATTTGGATACCAAGACTCCCAAGAACCCTACCTTCCTTCTACAAGTGAGAGGCCAGAGTCTGGGAGGCAGGAAGTCCTCCACCTGATGCCTTCATTTCAAATACCTGGTCTGCCCACAAGGAAGCGGAGCAATCCCAATTACTAGATACCTTCCTGACATTAGGGTAAGAACCTCAAATTCAAGGAGGCACCCAGAACTGTTACTACTATACTAATGATTCATAACCATTGAGTTCCTCTGTACTCCAAGATACTCAAGCCAACACAGCCAGGATGCTCCTAACATACTTCCCCCTTGTGCTGCACCATCACCTCCAATGAATTACATTTCATAACTAAAGGGAAGCATCTTGGAATCTCTTTGATCTTTCCTTTCCCAATTAATTCCTTCTTAGTGTCACAGAGATGTAGCCTCCATCTCAGCACTTGCCTTTCTCAAGAGAAATGACTTCCCTCTCCTCATCCCTTTTCCCAAGTACCTTAGGACAGGCTCATGATGGGCCTTGCAATGGCTTCTACACTAGAGCTTATTATTGCCTCTTGAGCCTGGAATACTGGTGCAGCTTTATAACACTATTCTCCTTAGTAACAAGTAACATAAATAAGCAGTACCTAACAAATGCAAAAGAGAATGAGATCTCCAGTCCTCTTTCACACCGCATCTAATTTTTTGGATATAGCAGTGGAGAAAGCCATTCAATAGCTTTCTACTTCTCAAGTAAGACTACTCCTACCCAGAAAAAGGAGAAAGAAAAAAGAAGTCATGTACTTGTTAAAACAGATTCCCATGAGATTTACCATTGTTGCTTCTTTGGGCCAGACAGAGCCCTGGATGAAGATTATGCTTTACAATCTGTATTAAATCCTCATAGTTGTTACTTTGTGGACACCAAATTTCTGTAAATCTATTACACAGGGCCGGTGATAGCTGCAAGCAAGAAAATATAGCTGCAGTTATTATAAGCTTATTACAGCTACTATTCAGAGGAGCATTTTAAAATCTTTCTTATAATTTGCAAGCCTTTATGAGGCTTAATGGAATTAAACAAGGGGAACAATGACTTTTAGGAGACAACATGTTTAGTCAGTTCTGACAATCAAGGCTGCTTTCATATCTGCAAAATAGCCTCTCAGAGTTGGGCTAGATCAGGGTTGGGGAATCTCCAGCCCATGAGCCTAATCTGGCCTACAGAGGTTCCTCGTGCAGCCCCCGGCCCCATCCGGGGGCCAGGGCCTGCAGGAGAGACCACCACCACCACCGGGGAGGAGGTGGGCCTGCTGCTGCTGGGCCTGCTGCTGCTGGGCCTGCTGCTGCCGCCGCTGCCACCACCACCACCACCAGGCCTTCCCTGTGGACTTCTGCCTGGCGGATCGCCAGTCCCTGCAGGACCAGGCCCCCAGGTACCGAGCCAGCTGTGCTGCTCCACCTGCCCCTCCCTGGAGGGGCTATATAAGCTGGCTGGATGAGGTGGCCTGGGAGAGCCAGGGCCTGCAGGAGAAGCCGCCACCACCACCACCACTGGGGAAGAGGCATGCTTGCCGCCGCCGGGCCTGCCGCCGCTGCCGGGCCTGCCGCCGCCGGGCCTGCCGCCGCCGCCGCCGGGCCTGCCGCCGCCGCCGAGCCTGCTGCTGCCGCCGCTGCCACCACCACCAGGCCTTCCCTGTGGACTTCTGCCTGGTGGATTACCAGTCCCTGCAGGACCAGGCCCCCAGGTACCGAGCCAGCTGTGCTGCTCCACCTGCCCCTCCCTGGAGGGGCTATATAAGTTGGCTGGCTGAGGTGGCCTGGGAGAGCCAGGGCCTGCAGGAGAAGCCACCACCACCACCACCACCGGGGAAGAGGCGTGCTTGCTGCTGCTGGGCCTGCTGCTGCCGCCGCCGCCGCCGCCACCACCACCAGGCCTTCCCTGTGGACTCCTGCCTGGCATTTTTAAGGGGATTTTAATTGTTTTGTTTGTTTTATTTTGTTGGGGGGAATTTTGTTGTGTTTTTAGGGGTGGATAGCCTGCCTGATAGGCAGGAGCGAGAGGGCATGTGTCCACCTGATGGAGGCAGTGGGGGGAGTGTTGGGGGCCAGAACATACCGAGGCTGGGCGGCAGGCGCTGGCGGAGCGCTAGGGGCAGGCCATGCCAGGTAAGGGGAAAAAGGGAGAGATGTATAGCATCTGTCCCCTGCTCCGGGCCTGTCCAGAGCCAAAGGATGGCTGGGGGAGGCATGACCCCATCTTCTGGCCTTCGTTTGCTGCTCTGCAATGCCAGATCTGTTACCCAGAAAACCTCCCTCATACATGACATGATCCTGGATGGGGGTGCAGACCTGGCATGTATTATGGAGACCTGGCTGGCCGAGGCTGCTGCTCCAACCCTTGCAGCCATGTGTCCGGCCGGATTTTCATATGCACAGCAGCCGAGGGCTGGGGATCGGGGAGGGGGAGTGGCTGTTATCTACCGAGAGTCCTTGGTCTTCACCAGGCCCCCTCTCCGGGAGACCAAGGTTGCTGAGTGCATGTACTGGAGGTTGGGCCCGAAGGGCAGTCTGGGGATTCTGCTCGTGTACCGTCCACCCCGCTGCACGACTGACTCCCTGGCCGAGGTGCTTGAGGTGGTCTCTGATGTGCGTGTACAGTCCCCTAACTTACTGGTGTTGGGGGACTTCAACGTACATTCGGAGGCCATCCTCACAGGAGCACCTCGGGACTTCATGGAGACCATGGCCTCCTGGGAGCTGCACCGTATTCTAACTGGGCCCACCCATGTAGCCGGTCATGCACTAGACCTTGTGTTTGTTTCTGGAGAAGCGGGGAGTGATCTGGAAGTCGGGGGTATATCCACCACCCCCTTGTCATGGTCAGATCACTATCTGGTGATGTTGGACTTCTCGGTTCCACAACCCCTCCGCAGGGGTGGAGGACCCATTAAAATGGTCCGCCCCAGGCATCTCATGGATCCAAATGGATTCCTGAACGTGCTTGGGGACTCTCTGGGGCATGCCAACGGCCACTCAGTCGAGACCCTGGTGGGTGGCTGGAATGCCGCAATCACTGGGGCATTAGATCGGGTGGCTCCGAAACGCCCTCTCCCCCTGAACAGGGCTTGGACTGCACCATGGTTCAATCCGCGGTTACGAGCTCTGAAAAAGGAGGTGAGACGGCTAGAGCGCCGGTGGCGGAAGTCTCGCTCCAAAGACGATCAGACACGGGCTAGAGCTGTATCTTCAGCCTATCACATGGCGGTGAAGGCAGCAAAAAAGGAATATTATGCTGCCTCCATCGCATCTGCAGAGTGCTGTCCCAGGAGGCTGTTCCAAGTGGTCCGGAGCCTGGTCGGTCCTGTGGCTCCGGAACCACTGGAGCATTCTAAGGCCTCCTGTGAGGCCTTGGCAAGGCACTTTGCAGATAAAATTGATCAGATTAGGTGTGTTACTCTGCACACTGTGGATACAGTTAGTGAGCAAGAGGCGGCCTGTGGCAAACCGGTTTTGTGGGATCAGTTCCAGCTTCTTCCTCCTGATGAAATGGACAAGGTGCTTTCATCTGTAAGGCCGACCACCTGCTTACTTGATCCTTGCCCATCTTGGCTCATTATGAGCTGCAGAGAGAGACTGGGTGAGGGGATCAAGGCAGTGGTGAATGCCTCCCTTGAGGAGGGAGTGATGCCATCAGCCCTCAAGGAGGCAGTGATAAGACCGCTCTTAAAGAAGCCCTCCTTGGATCCTCAAGTTCTGAACAACTTTTGCCCAGTCTCAAATCTGCCATTTTTGGGCAAGGTGATTGAGCGGGTGGTGGCAGTGCAGTTGAAGGCACACTTGGAAGAAACTGATTATCTAGACCCATTTCAGTCGGGCTTCAGGCCTGGGCATGGGACAGAAACGGCCTTGGTCGCCTTGGTGGATGATATGAGGAGGGCTCTGGATAGGGGTGAATGCTCCTTCCTTGTTCTCGACCTCTCAGCGGCTTTTGATACCGTTGACCACGGTATCCTCCTGGACCGCCTGGAGGGGTTGGGCATTGGAGACACTGTATTGCGGTGGTTCTGGTCCTTCCTCTCCGGCAGGTACCAGAGGGTAGCACTGGGAGAGGAGGCTTCGGACCCGTGGCCACTTACTTGTGGGGTGCCACAGGGTTCCATCCTCTCCCCGATGCTATTTAACATCTATGTGAAGCCGCTGGGGGCTATCATCAGGAGGTTTGGGGTGCAGTGTCATCAATATGCGGATGACACGCAGCTCTACCTCTCATTCAAATCTTCACCAAGGTTGGCCGTAGAATCCCTGTCCAAATGTCTGGAGACGGTGAGTGGCTGGATGGGGAGGAATAAGCTGAAGCTGAACCCTGACAAGACCGAGGTACTTTTGGTGGGAGACAAGAGGAGGCTGGGGGATGTTGACCTGGTGTTGAATGGGGTACGGCTACCCTTGAAAGACCAGGTCGGCAGCCTGGGGGTCATTTTGGACTCCCAGCTGTCCATGGAGGCTCAGGTGTCAGCTGTGAGCCGGACAGCGCTGTATCAACTCCATCTGATACGGCGGCTGCGCCCCTTCCTTCCCGACCATCTGCTCCCATCGGTAGTACATGCCCTGGTCTCCTCTCGTTTAGACTACTGTAATGCGCTCTACGTGGGGTTACCCTTGAAGACGGTTCGGAAGCTGCAGCTGGTACAGAACGCGGCGGCTCACCTGATTAAAGGCAGCCGCCGGCGAGATCACATCACTCCAGTGCTGAAGGAGTTGCACTGGTTACCAGTTGTTTTCCGGGCCAAATTCAAGGTGTTGGTTTTGACCTTTAAAACCCTATATGGTTCTGGCCCAGCCTATCTTAAGGAGCGCCTCCAGCAACACCAGACAGGCCGCTTAACAAGATCAGCCTCGGATGGCCTTCTCTCTGTCCCATCAGCCAGGATAGCTAGACTGGTGGGGACGAGGGAGAGGGCCTTTTCTGTGGTGGCCCCCACTCTGTGGAACTCCCTCCCTAGGGAACTCCGTCATGCCCCCTCATTAATGAGCTTCCGTCGTGCATTAAAAACATGGTTGTTCAGGCAGGCATGTGGGGTGGGTTAGGGTATTTTAAAAAAAAAATTATGGTAGAATTTTATTGTTTTAAATTGTTTTATGGTGTGCTGTACATCGCCCAGAGTGGCTGGGTGACCAGCCAGATGGGCGATTAATAAATTTAATAAATAAATAAATAAAATCCAGCTCCCTTGGAGGCTGGTGGAGAGTGGGATCCCTGCTGTTATCTCCAATCAGGATTCTGGGATTCCCTTTGGCGCACCTCATATTCTCCCCAATGGGGGAAGGCAAAGCCACCCCAACTAAGGCATGGGGTGGAGCACTGCTCCTCCACCCAGTGCCTCGGTCAGGGCAGCTTTGCTACACATACGCTTTCCCCAGCTAAACTGTCTCTCTGGCCAAGGCCCAGGATAGAGGGGCTCCAGTCCGCACTCTGGCGAGAGACTGGATGATGTCAGTGGCCGTGGCTCTGCCCGCTCACATTATATGGCCCACTGAGGGCCAAGTGGAGGGGGTTATACAGCCCCCACTCAAAAACAGTTCTAGACGAACCCTCTGGTAAAACACAGATGATCTGTGCACTCTTAAAACTACAGCATCATATGAATACTTACGCTACTCACTGGTGGCAACCATAACACACAAAACAACATTTTCTTACATTACCTCTTTCTTCCCAAAGTCACCACCAGGATTCATTGTGGCTAAAATACGAAATTTCTTTCCTGCAGTCAGCAATTCAACTTCAGCGTCCTCGCCACCTTTTTCTGCTAACACCAGTGTCTTTTCAGTTTCAAGAACACTAGAAGAAAATTAAATCTCAGTGCTTGCTCCCATCAAGTTTCCAAACTTGCAAACACTGCAGACTTGCCAGTGTAACCTAACGCTCAGATTATGTAACTCCCATGTTTAAGAAGGAATTGGGTAACCCTAACCAATCAGAAGGACCTGGATGAAGTTAGATCTATCTAATTTGGATTTGTGATTATAACACCAAGACAGACATAGACAAAAAAAACCTGCCCGGCTTTCAAGTGCATACCTATTAAGTCTTTCTAGAACAGAATCATCAGCTAATGAAATCTCATCCATTAGAAAAAAGCCATCTTCTCGCATCGCTAAAACAAGGCCTCCATCATGCCATTCGAACAGCCTAGAACTGTCAAACTCCTCCTATTTGAAAGAAAGTGAAAGAGACCGAGCATATAGATTTTGTGGCATTTTTAAGCTTTCAATCATATCAGGCACCTTATTGCCAACTGACCTTGTCTTTTGATCGCTGTCTGACTGGCCGCAGTCCACCCAGGAAGTCAGAGGTCTCCATGTGCAGGTGGCAGTTCACAGAATGCAATTTCTGACTTGCTAAAGCTGCAAACATCTGACAAATAGTGGTTTTTCCACACCTGTGTAGTAATGTTTGTAGAGTCAGTTAAACTCTAGCTATTGCTGGTTATTGCTATTTTACTGTGTTTATGTTTTTTCGCTTCTAATATTTTAACTTTTTAAATGTATTTTACTGCTGTGAGCTGCCTTGGGACAGCTTCTGCCCTGAAAGGCGGTCAAGAATTAAATAAATAAATAGTTTGTTTTACGTATTCCCTGTGTTGAAGCAGCATCTTGGAAGACAAACTTTGCTACTGAGTTGCAGCCAAGTATAAATATTAGCTGCCCTCCAGTATGCAATGACAGCAAAAGAAACCCATTTAAAACAAGGATACAGCTAGCAATCATTATCTTGTTACAGGTGAAGGTTGAAAGATGGACATATTGTATAACTCGGCCAATCATGAAATGCCATCCTAAAAAAGATAAATATAATGAACAGTGGTTTACCCTGTATCTCCAACCAGAAGTATGGGTTCACCGAACTCTAATGCGCGGCCTGCCAAAACAGCAAGCCTCGTCATCCCTTGAGTCCAAACAATGTGACTGAATTCATCATCCATTACAGAAATCCATGTAGATGCTTTAGCTGGTCCAACAGGAAGGAGAGAAAAAGACATACCAAGAGAAAACACAAGAAGTCAGCAAGTGAATTAGTTTTGGCAAGTATAAAACTTTTTTAACATTAATTTTGCAAACTTACCCATTTGCTTCCTTACACTTTCTTCTGAGAAGAGACACTGGGGATGCAATTTCCTCTTAAAGTGTTTTTCAATGACCGTCTGAATAACATCCACTTCTTCTTGCTTCCGCACTCTACCTGCCAGAAGCATAAATCCTAAGAAGAAAAAGACAACAGTTACCAGAATGCTTACCACATTTTTTAAAAGCAGAAGTTCAAAACATCTAGAATTTTGGATACTGAACTATAGAATTATACGGCACTGCTCCATATAAGTGGAATAGAAGTGTGAATTCTCACCATCATTGGCTAAATGCTGAAGCCAGTCGTAATCCTTGCCTGTCTGTTCTGCTAATCTGTACCTTTCAGCCCAACGAAAGAGATCTCGTAGAGTAATGAAGCCATGCTTGCCTGCAAACACTGACGAACCTCTGCGATAAGACTAGATTAACAAGAGAGAAAAGCCTTCATTATCTAACATAGTGGGGAAACATTTTCAGCCCAAAGGCTGAATTCCATTTCAAAGAAGCAATCTGAAGCTGTGCTCCCATGGTGGGTGGGGCTGAAGACACAGGCAAGGCCAAAAATGCCAGCACACTGTAGCTTAAAGCTGTTATTACTGCCAGGAACTAAGCCCCAGGAGAAATGAGGTGGTACGCCTGTGTCTGGCCTATATCATGCCAGATTGCTAACAGAAGTTCAAACAGAACATCAGACACTTACGGTGAAGGCTCCTTTTGGTTTGGTGTGACGGAGGCACCCAGCAGGGGGTTGTCTCTTCCTACCATCCAGGAAAGGCGGGGATCATATGACTTAGACTAAGTTTAGTGCTAGACTCCTCCCTGGTTCTATCCAGTGGCTGAGCTTAAAATAGAGTATAACCTGAGGAGATCCATTAAACAGAGAAAAGGCAAGAGAGGGAACAACCACCCTCCAATTGGCCACAGCACAAACCTAATTAGGATATCCGGCTAGTTCGGGTCTGTATCAGGACAGACAAGATGCCCACCAAAGAAGACGTCAACAGACTAGGCCTCACTCTGGCCAAGGGTGCTGCTATATGTCTTCCCTCCAACTCCTTTAGCCTCCAAGGTGCTTGGGAAGATCAGAGTGGAATGAGGCACAGTCATCCTTGTATAGGAGGAAACAAGAAGATGGGGGCATGGAGGCCATGGTTTTTGGACCCACATGGCAGAGGCAGATCTGTGGTTCCCGACCATAGCACAAAAGCTTCTGTACCAGGACCCCATAATCCATCCAGACCCTGGATGGCTGCACTTAGCTGCCTGGCATCTGAAAGGGACACCTTCCTGAAATATGTATACCCAGAAGAGAAGGTCCAGGCCATATTGTCCAAAAGGAAACCGCTGATTATATGCATGTATGAGTCAATGTAGAAGGCATTTGCCAGATGATGCAGTCACAAAGCAATTCACTAGGAGCGACTCCAGAGATAAGAGTAAAAACCCTTAGAAAAGAGAAGTGCTACAGTAGCAGAACTCTGCCTTGGGCAAAGGCAGGAAAATAATTTGGGAAGAATCTCACAGCACCAAGCCTAGTATTAAAATCTAGGTCACATGATCTCTGCCTTTGCTGGAAGGTAGGAGGAGACACCACACAGCTGGATGCCTTCTTCACACCAGATGGATAATGGCTGAATACTCCACCATATAAAAGAAAGCTGGCACATCAATGAAAAGGCTAGGCAAGAATCCCCCCGCCCCTGCAAAAAAAATGCTAGTTTTCTGTGTGCAGGGAATTTTTGTATTAATGAATCTTCAGCCATATAAACACCCACCAAACAAACTCATACCACTAACTTCTATCCTAGTTCATTATGTACTAAGCTGCTCTTGTCTGGCCAGCGCACATCTTTGACTAGAGTAAGGACATATAAAATATATAAAACACTTCCCAAAGAAATCAACAGCCAACTTTTACAAGTTCAAAATTATCTGCAAGAACTTCTTGGTCAAAGACATACTTGCAGTCCAACTCACTAGTCTGTTCAATTTGTTCACTCTCTTTCTTTCCTTTTTTAAAGCAGTAATGCCAGTACCTGCAACTCCAGCATGACTTTGACAAGTTTACTACAGTAGGAAGGTGGAAGCTGGCATCCTTTGTACAAGATTGTTTCCAGTTCGGTACTTGGTAGTTCATCAAAATGCAGCTCAACAAATCTGTTCCTGAATGCTCTAGACAATACCTAAAGAAATAAAAATTAAATTATATATTTTTATATTAAAATATTTATATATTTTAAATAATACTACTGGACACTTTTAGCCTACTACCGGCAGAACATGACAGACATTTACTCTTTATTTCATACCAACAATAAGTGTTGAAAGTGGAACAGTATTTCCTGGATAAACACTTCTTTTTGCAATATCAATTCCGTAGAAACTAGTATACAGAACTGGATGTACACATGCATTTGACGTTGCAGTAAATTATCAAGCAAGAATGCTCTTGAAGACTTAAGAAAATAGTAAAGTACAAGTGAAGCCTGCAACACAATGCTTCAGTGTGGAGTGGTCCTGTTCAGGGTCCCAGCCAGCCATGCCCTCTTCCAGGATACTCCATTACAATCCCACTCCTGGTAGCCAGTGGTCTATGGCCAGTGAGATGCTCAATCCCCATTGGGCTGCTGATGCCTCCCTCTTGTGTGTGGATGGTGCCGTTTTGGCTACATAAGGACTGGCATACAAATAATGCGTTCACCATTAGTATATGATATTCCGCAAAGACTAGCAGAAGAAAGCTGGCTTCATATGAGGAAACAATGGGCTGAACGGTGTACCTACCTTCCTGCCTCCATAAAGCCCTGGAGGATTCTGAGTAGCAAATAACATGAATCTTGGGTGAGCTTTGACTGTTTCTTGGGTCTCTGCTATAAACAGCTCTCTGTTGTCATCTAACAATCTGTTCAGTGCCTCCAAAACATCAGTAGGTGCCAGGTTCAGTTCATCTAGGATTATCCAGTAGCCCTTTCTCATGGCATCAATGAGGACACCTTTAAAGCATTTACCAAAAAGAAGGAGGAGAATGTTATGTTGCTGTTATTGCTGCTGTTGCTGGTTTTATTGTCGGCTTTTATTGCTATTTTATTGTGTTTATGTTGTTATCACTTCTAATATTTTAACTGTTTTTATGTATTTTATTGATGCGAGCTGTCTTGGGAGGGCTTCTGTCCTGAAAGGTGGCCCAGAAATAATGATGATAATGATGTGTTTGTTTTATGTATAACCTGCATTGAAACAGCATCTTGGAAGACAAACCTTGCTAGTGATTTGCGGCCAAGTACAAATATTAACTACCCTCCAATATGCAATGACAATAGAAGCAACCCATTTAAAACAAGGGTGCAACTAGCAATCAGTATCCTGCTGAAAGATGGACATGTTGTAGAACTGAGCCAATCATGAAATGCCTAACAGGTCATCAGCTTTTCTGGATAAGGCAAGTGGTTTTGCATTGCAACTTCGTAAGTGCTAGGCAAACTACTTGGTGGTGAGGGTGGAGCCCTTGTTTAAACAAGAATGACCAAGAAATTAACATAAAAACCACAGGCCTACCTTCTTTAAATTTCAGCTTCCCAGATACATCTGACGTATAACAGCCAATATACTCTTGGATGTCAGTGTGTTCATGATTGTTAATCCGAACACAATGGTTCCCACTTGCAGCAGCCAGCCAGCGGATTAAACTGGTTTTACCAATAGAAGTATCTCCTTGAATCAGCACTGGATAAGTCCTTGAAGAATTAGTAGACAGCAAAGCTAGTTAGATGCCGCATCTTGTGGTAGCCAAGAATTTGAAGGCAGAAAAAATCCTTCAGCACCTGCTTGGCTTCACAGTCTTCTTACAAGATATACTGCTTAAGAGAGCTTCCAGAAAGTGATTCCTGTTGGGAATCATGATAAAACTTGCTAAAGTTCACAGAGTAAGGGAGCAACCCTGTGTGGAGAAGCGGCCACCTCCAAACTCGGTGGCGACCGCCTACCCAATGCAGGGTGGGAGAAGCGTGGTGTGGATAGTCTCCTCCGCACTCCAGCTGCCCTGCATTTGCAGCTAAAGGGCAGATTTCAGCCATCTAGCCACAGGCCATCAGAGCACAAGGGTGGGGAGGCCGGACAACACGTAGGAAGCGTCATACTAGCACTTATGCCCTCCCCGCTCCTGGGAATGCCCCCTTTCCCCCACTCCGCACTGCTCTTCCAAGCGCAGAGCCCAGGGATGATCCGCACCACCTACGTGGGGGAGGGGAGGAGGTCCTGGAAAGCAACCAGTCCTATGGCTCTCTATCCGCTGACTAGCAGCCATAGGATTGTGCCCTAAGTCAGGATCAAAGTTAGGGACAACGGATGTTGGGATTCCTGTGTATTGACTGCCCTGTCATGTTGCCTCCTGAGTACAACCTGAACTGCACATTTGGTGTGGGTATTGTACACTCCACGGACCATATACAGCTACAACGCCAGTTCTGTGCAATGCACACACTGGTTAGAACCTTCAGAATTCCAAGTTTGTTTGTGTTTTAATCTGCAGTCCTCACATTGCTACGATTCATTTGGAAATGTAGTACTTTTTGCTCTACAAGAATACAAAGACAAGGCGGCATATAGTAAGTTCCAAGTCAACGTATCTCACCGCTCAGGATTTCTAGGCTAACGGGTCTGGATCTGAGAACACAGTTCACATGTAGGGATAACAATTCAATAACAATGCAAAAGGTGTGCAGAAGAGCTATGAACCTGGCTCGTTCCACAGTCTTGACAATTAAGATAAATTCTGATCCCATGAAGTCAGAAAGGTTTTTTTGTACTCTTACTAAATTCCTATTTTATATATAATCAAGTGTTATGATGGGTTCTCATCTCCCCAATCCCCTAGATATACTGGTTTTAGAAAACCAATGCCATCTGAGTTAACATTTATCTTCTTGTAATATTTATAAGAACAACATTATTAAAATAAGGCATACATTAATACAAGCAAGTGTACACCCACAAATTAAAACAAGTAGTATTTTTGCTCACCAAGTTGGATTTAAACTATTTTTATAGAACAAAAACGTTATAACTGAAGGCCAACATACCCAGCGGATACAACTCTGACGATATCTCTAAGATTAAGTTTAACCGAAGGCGTGAGTACATAACTCTCATCCACAGTGGGTTCTTTATCACCAGCTGAAATCCAGTATCCCTCTACTTTAATCACTCTCCCTCCTTTAGGCTCTGGCAAGGGCTAAAAAGATATTAGAGGTACAGATTTGGTTTATGATATGCTTAAGCAACGGATTCTTGAAATGCCACAGTATGGTATTTCCCTCACATGAGAGGTGCAAGAGATCATAACCCACCAAGCAAGCAGAGGCCACATTCATATGTCACTCTAAACCAAGGCTTAGCACAATGTGCGTGAGCCTCAGGCTCTCGTATTCCCCCATCCACCTACATGGCCAAAAGGAAGAGTTCATAAGCTTCTACTACTGCTTTTAGTTAATCCTGGCTTCCCATATCATCCTAGCTGGGAACTATGCTTAACCGTACTTATTACGGTTGATTTCACTATGCCAACTTCAGAAAGTATGTTTTGAAAGAGGCTTGATCGAAAATAGCCACAGTTAATGTTAACCACAACCTGTTGCACAAAACCACCATAAAGGAAAATCAAATGCCTCTGAATTCCTCCTCTCAGCCATGTGGGAGGAGAAGAGAGGAGTGCTTTGAGTCAGATGTTTGTTCCTGCCAATGCACGTCACATTTGTGCATATTTAGTAGGATGTGTGAATGTGGCAACAGAGAAACCTTTAAAAAAAATTGTTTCTAAATCTTACATGAGATGAGAAATGCTTGACAGTTCATGGACACAATTCAGTTTTCCATGATGCTGAGTACACTGTTAAATAGCCAAGTTTATAGGTCAAATTGTGCATGAAAATGCCATCACATAATTTCAGTCAGCAGTGACTGACAAACTACCAAAGCCACATATTCCTCACACCTAACCACATAGGTAACAATAGGTCATCTGAAAGTCCACCCTAGCCTTTAAACTAGGCAATAAACTCAATGTACGTCCATCATGCTGAGTATTTTATAGTTAAAATAAACAGGATTTTCCAGAAATTCAGTTCATGACTTCCATGTAACTGGAAGGGAATGTCAAGTCACAAGGAAATCCTACAAGTGTATGGGATAGACCAAATCATTTGAATTAATTAAGTATCAGGTTATGAAGAGATTTCAAGGTAAATCCAAAATGTAACAATAGGATGTGTAAAATTAAAATTAAAACTCAACTGAGAACAATTCCATTATTTAAACACACAGAAAATACTTGCCTGCTTGAGAATGTTTTTCATGTTCCCAGACAGGATATACTGGCATATCAACCTTTGAACAACTGGATAAGAAATTCTATCAAGCTGTGTGAAAAAGGCCAAGCAAAAGCCCTATAGAGAAGGAAACAGATAATAGTAGTTGTTGTTTTCCAAGTTTCAAAGAGACATTTTAGCATTAGAGAAGCTTGCATAGAGTTCTAGACTTTTTAAAAAAGGTTTAGCAACAGAGAACAAGGATAGTCACCTCATAAAGTGAGCGCTGTATGTTGTTGCATGGATTAGATGATGCAAATCTCAAAGCTCTGCACAGAGTACGAAGACTGTAATGAGGTCTGTGGCCTGTCCCATCCACCAGTTTTGTTTCACACTCACTTCTCACGGACAAATAGAAACTACAGAAGTAAAGAGTTTACAATTTTTTAAAGTTAATTTATCTAGGCTTGATACCTCAATGTGCTGCAGAGGTTAGGGTTTCTTATCCTGAAACAATATTGTCTCCTTCAGGCTTGATAGGGCTGCAGAGGATTCTACAAGGAGCTTCACTTCACACCTTGGCTAACTATCCCAGGTAAGTCTCAGCCTATTCAGTAAAGCAGACTTCAACCTGGTACCCTCCAGGTGTTTTGGACTACAACTCCCAGCATTCCTGGCCATTGACTATGCTGGCTGGGGATGATGGGAGTTGAAGTCCAAAACATCTGGAGGGCACCCAGATGGGGAAGGCTGTAGTAAAGAATAAACTTGGCTCAACTATAAATAATATTATGGTCATTACCTGTGCTACATAAAATATGTAACATAGGCAGGAGCTCCTAACTATCCAAATGCTTTCCCACTCACATTTATCTCATCCCAACCACAGAATGTTAAAGTGATACAACATGCTATCTGAGAATAACTATCCCCCTGGAATATTTAGTTTTTTTTTAAAGGCCTTAAATCACATCTTATGTGACAATTCTCAGAAGACTAAAGTAATTCCAGAAAAAACAATAAACCATTATAGTGAACTTTGGAATCTCTGTCACGGTCGGTTAGCTACTTCATGTTGAGCTAAATTGTGGATTCAAATGAAAATGCAACAAACTTCCAATTAAGGTTTCTTAAGACTTAGAAAGACAGGAAAAAGGCCACAGATCAGTACTGTGAGTCAAGCTAAGAGAATGGCTCTGAAGAAACAGAGTTCACACTAACTTAGTAAAAAGGAAGAAAATAAGTAGGCCTGCACATGTGAGCTCTGGTGCATTATTTAAATCCATTGTTCAGTGCACTGAACTGTAATGAACTCAAGAGAATGCTAGTTTGTATACGAAGACAGAAACAGCAAGTTCAAAGGGGGAAAGATTTTAGAGGTACCACATTACAAGTAAACCTGGAAAAAAGCCTTTTTTTCCACATAGGAACCATTAACCAAATCATCATGTGGGTGTTCTACCAAACTCAAGCATTCATATAACCAAGGTCTATGTATACCCAAATCTAGTAAATTATGTATTTATGTAGCACTGTTATGATTTATTCACCAAAATATATAGATTGACTTACTTTATGATCCCCTGCACTATGTTTTTGCTTGCATTCAGCCCTTTCAGATAATCCATGATAAGAACCTGCAAGTCTCCTTCATTTTGTAGTTCTTCTATGTAAAGTTCAGTAAACCTACAAGACGACATTACAATGTAACACCCTTGTCTGCTTATCTGAAATCTGTTATTTCCTCATGCCTACTGAATTTAGCCCTAATATTGAACATCAACCTGCCTCTCAACATCACAATTACGCTGCAACAGAACTAACTGAAATACAGAAATAACGTAGGAGTTTTCAAAGAGGGCCCACAGCTTAGGTGTACAGCACATGCTTGGAACCCAAGACTTCTTGGATGTAATCTGCAACATCTGTTGTCAAAAGGATCTCAGGTAGCAATAATGGGAAAGCTTCTGTAAATTGTGGCCCTCCAGATGTTTGGGCCTACTTCTCCCATCATGCCTCACCATTGGCTATGCCAGCTAGGGTTAATGGGAGCTGTAGGCGAAAACATCTGGAGGGCTACAAGTTCAGCTGCCTAACACCTTGGGAGTACTGCTTCAGTCAGTACTCTTTCAATAAACAGTACTGGGCAAGGTGGAGCAATAGTCCAAATCAGCGCAAGATAGCTTCATAGGTACACAATGCAGGAAAACCTAAGAATAACCTGGGCATTGTTTGCCGTATCAAAGATACCTCACACTCATGAACTTCAACTGGGAAACAGTTTTAATGGAAGATAATGCAGCAAGACAAAGAAGTCTGAAAAAAACAAATTTGGGCATGCACCAGCCAAAGATAAGTCCCACTGATTTCAGTAGTAGGGAGTTATGCAGCACAGGTACTTACAAAGGATATTTGAAGTCCACAAATTATGGGTTGCTTGCAAGCACAGCCCAAATTTGTGAACTCCTTTCACTATAATATACTTCCATGACATGACTTAGAGCACTGACTCATTTGCACATTAGTGGTTGGTGGAAAAATGTAGACCTTTAGCATCAATGAGATGCAAGGTTTGGATACAAGTATTTGATCTTAACAATACAATCCGTGTCCATCTAGCCCAGGGTATGCAACCTTTGGGGGCCATGAGCACACTTGGCAATTTGAGAAACTGTCCTGGGCACCAGCATAAAATGGCTGCCATGGGAGGTGTGGCTAAGGACAAGTACTGTGCCGAAAAGACTGGCTAGAAGGCAGAGGTTGAGTCTGAGCCCCAACACACTAAACAACTCCTTTGAACACACAGTTTTAGCACCAACAGAAACCTATTTCATAGCAATCCCAGCTGCTGGTAAGAAAATGTGTATTTTGGGGGTTTTTTTAGTGGGAAGACTAGGGTACCATGGCAAGCAACAAGGAAGGTGTCCAGGGATGCACTGATGCCCTCAGACACTACACTGCCAACCCCTGATCTTGGCTATATTAACAAATAGATTATACTGAAATTTCATTAGTAAATCTTCTTATAAAGCAAAATGTAAGTGTATTGCTGCTGAATTATTTTGAGTTCTGCAGGGGTAATGCGAAGTTTTACATTTGACACTAATGTCAAGTTGTTCATAAGTCAGACCTGTTGAGTACTCAACAGGGAAATCAAAGTGCAAGTGTAGAATTTAGTGCTTAATAAACACTTGGCAGGCTATCACCAATGACATAGTTCTCACAGCTCCTGCTTGCCTAGCTAAATTGGAAGGTATGGGCTATGATCAAAGAGAACATAAAATTCACTCATACACTCAACCAGCCTTTTATCCAGCTGTTTTGCAGTTTTGCAGTAATGCTGACTTTTCAGAAGATGACCAACAGAGCAATGCAAATTATTTTCCCTTTATCTTTCCCATGAGATCACCATATAATTCTAATGTTGTATTACAAACCTGATGACTCGAAACATGCTTGAAAACTGTAGCTCCCCAAAAGTGCACAACATCATGATCTACTCATTCCTGAGAGTAGAAGAAGCAGCTAATTTGCCATATACTAGCCACTGGGATAGTTCAGCTACAGACAGCACATGCCTGTCACACATGTTTAATTATTTTTATATGTCTATACCACCCTTCACCCACAAAAGTTGATTCCAAGGTGGTATACAAACATAAAATACAACACTGAAACCCAGTAAAAGATCATTCCATAAAAATGATAAAGAACAACTCAACCACCAACTTAAACCACAACACAGTGTTAAAAGGGATGTTTGTATACTGTCCTGTAAACCAGATAAACTTAAATGAGCATGTTATTTTCAACTACTGCCATCACCCCCCCCCCCGCCCCCAAGCAACAAATGTGTTTCAGCTTTGTAAACCTGTTCATTCGGTTGCTACCTGTTTCGTATTCCTGGAGGTAGATTTCTTTTTCCAACATCAGTAGCTGGGTTCATACAGGCAAACAAACGAAAATCTGGATGACGTACCAATGGCTCTAAAGGTAAAAAGCACAGCCAACCAATTACAATTCTGCTCACCCTCAGAAAACTGAAACATTGCAGTTGAGAACAACTGTCAATGTCCTTTACCTTTAAATGGGTCATTGTAAAAATACACCATTGTCAAACAAACAAACAAGCAAACAAACATCACTGTGGTAAAAAAACTAAAATAATACCTGTGTCTCCTCTATCTAGCAACACCAATGAACCAGACAGTCCTTCAAGTAAACCACTCAGACATTCTAAAGTCTCTGGTGCAGCCAAGTTAATCTCATCTAGTAGAATCCATTCTCCTTTCTTCACCGCTTGTGCTAGGGTCCCCTATAAACAAAAACAGGGCAGAAAGTTAGCATATGAGAATTGAAGATCTGAAGCTACCTTCAAAATGGATCTAGTTTTAAGACTGGCTAAACCAAACAACAGAAGGGCAAAGTGGACCAACACAGTGCAGTAGAGTGAGCACTTGATATTGAGGGTGTAAGCCTCAGGCCAGAGAATCCCAGCATACAAGAGGAATTAATCCCCCTTCTGATGTTAATCCAGTCACTTGAACTTCTATGGCTTCCTGTACTTCTTCCCGTCGGGGAATGAACACCAAAAGGGGGGAAACTGCTGCATTTTCCTCCAAGACGGACAAGGGGGACAGCATAGGCTGTGTCATGGGGACCAGTTGAGTATTGAGGCACTCAGGGGACGAAGAAGAAATAGCCTTAAGTCTTTTATCCTTCCTTTGCTTTTTCTTAAGTTCTGTTGGAACAGAAGTGAGGAATGCCTCTTGGCCTTAAACATTTTGGGCTGCTGTCCCAGGTCGTTCCAATGTCAAGGGAACCACAGGAGAGTCATTCAAATCCAAAGACAGAACTGAAGTTGTCAGCATTGAAGCACCAATAGTTGTGATGAGCAAAGCAGCAATAGTCATGTCTGATACTGAGCCCAGGGACGAGGACAGATCAGCTCTCACAGAGGACAGTGTCTTGGCCATGCCAGAGGAAACTGCCATACCAGCAAGTTTTTATTTTGAGGGCACATCATCAGCCATCAATAACGATACTGTAAAGGGAAAAGTGAAGGAAGAAAAAAAAATGTTCTAAGCCCTCCCTAGTCAAACACAATTAGGGGAGGAAGCAAGAATAATTAACCCTGACTGGGAAGACTCTGATCATACCAGCAAAAAAGCCTAACCAAGTCCTGCCAATAACATCCTGGTGTTGCAAAAAGGATCCTATGCTCTTGTGAAAACACAGCTCCTTTGCCTTAAAGGGACAGTATCTGCTGTTCACCCCCTTCATGGATCACTGCCTTGTTGTGGTGAAGGGGCTTGCGTAACTCAGTGAAGCCATAAGCTATGCCGTGCAGGGCCACCCAAAACGGACAGGTCATGGCAGAGGGTTCTGACAAAATGCGGTCCACTGGAGAAGGAAATGGCAACCCACTCCAGTATTCTTGCCAAGAAAACCCCATGGAACGTATCACAAGGCTAAAAGAGATGACGCCGGAAGATGAGCCCCTCAGGTCGGAAGGTGTCCAATATGCTACTGGGGAAGAGCAGAGGGGATTTCCAAGTAGCGCCAGAAAGAGTGAAGCGGCTGGGCCAAAGCCGAAAGGACACTCAGCTGTGGATGTGTCTGGCGGTGAAAAGAAAATCCGATGCTGTAAAGAACAATATTGTTTAGGAACCTGGAATGTCAGATCAATGAATCAAGGTAAGCTGGAGGTGGTCAAACATGAGATGGCAAGATTGAACATCGACATCTTGGGAATCAGCGAACTAAAATGGACAGGCATGGGCGAATTTAATTCAGGTGACCATCATATCTACTATTGTGGGCAAGAATCCCTTAGAAGAAATGGAGTAGCACTCATAGTCAACAAAAGGGTGGGAAAAGCAGTACTGGGGTACAATCTTAAAAATGATAGAATGATCTCAGTACGAATCCAAGGCAAACCATTCAACATCACAGTAATTCAAGTCTATGCCCCAACCACTGAGGCCGAAGAAGCTGAGGTTGATCGGTTCTATGAAGACCTACAACACCTTCTAGAACTAACACCAAAAAAAGATGTCCTCTTCATCATAGGGGATTGGAATGCTAAAGTAGGAAGTCAAGAAATCACCGGGATAACAGGCAAGCAAGGCCTTGGTGTACAAAATGAAGCAGGACAAAAGCTAATAGAGTTTTGCCAAGAGAACATGCTGATCATAGCAAACACTCTTTTCCAACAGCACAAGAGGCGACTCTACACATGGACGTCACCAGATGGTCAATATCAAAATCAGATTGATTATGTCCTTTGCAGCCAAAGATGGAGAAGCTCCATACAGTCAGTAAAAACAAGACCTGGAGCTGACTGTGCCTCAGATCATGAGCTGCTTCTTGCAAAATTTCGGCTGAAATTGAAGAACGTCGGGAAAACCACTAAACCGTTCAGGTATGACCTAAATCATATCCCTGATGAATATACAGTGGAGGTGAGGAATAGATTTCAGGGATTAGACCTGATAGACAGAGTGCCTGAGGAACTATGGACGGAGGTCCGTAACATTGTTCAGGAGGCAGCAACGAAATCCGTCCCAAAGAAAAAGAAATGCAAGAAAGCCAAGTGGCTGTCTGAGGAGGCTTTACAAGTAGCTCACGAAAGAAGGGAAGCGAAAAGCAAGGGAGAAAGGGGAAGATATACCCAACTGAATGCAGAGTTCCAGAGAATAGCAAGGAGAGACAAGAAGGCCTTCTTAAATGAACAATGCAAAGAAATCGAGGAAAACAACAGAATGGGAAAGACTAGAGATCTCTTCAAGAAAATTGGAGATCTCAAGGGAACGTTTTGTGCAAAGACGGGCATGATAAAGGACAAAGAAGGCAGGCACCTAACAGAAGCAGATGAGATTAAGAAGAGGTGAAAAGAATACACAGAAGAACTATACAGGAAAGATCTGAATGTCCCTGATAGCCATGATAGTGCGGTCACTGAACTTGACCCGGACATCCTAGAGAGTGAAGTCAAGTGGGCCTTAGGAAGCATTAGTAACAACAAAGCTAGCGGAGATGACAGTATTCCAGCCGAGCTATTTAAAATCCTAAAAGATGATGCTGTTAAAGTGCTGCATTCAATATGCCAACAAATCTGGAACACTCAACAGTGGCCACAAGACTGGAAAAGGTCAGTTTACATTCCAATTCCAAAGAAGGGCAACGCCAAAGAGTGTTCAAACTACCGCACAATTGCGCTCATTTCACATGCCAGCAAGGTGATGCTCAAAATCCTACAAGCTAGGCTTCAGCAGTATGCGAACCGAGAACTACCGGAAGTACAAGCTGGGTTTAGAAGAGGCAGAGGAACTAGAGATCAAATCTCCAACATTCGCTGCATCATGGAGAAAGCAAGAGAATTCCAGAAAAACGTCTATTTCTGCTTCATTGACTACGCTAAAGCCTTTGATTGTGTGGATCACAACAAACTGTGGCAAATTCTTAAAGTGATGGGAGTACCAGACCACCTTACCTGTCTCCTGAGAAACCTGTACAAGGGTCAAGAAGCAACAGTAAGAACTGGACATGGAACAACCGATTGGTTCAAAATTGGGAAAGGAGTACGACAAGGCTGCATATTGTCACCCTGCTTATTTAACTTATATGCAGAGTACATCATGAGAAATGCCGGGCTGGATGAATCACAGGTCGGAATTAAGATTGCCGGGAGAATTATCAACAACCTCCGATATGCAGATGATACCACCGTAATGGCAGAAAGCGAAGAGGATCTCAAGAGCCTCTTGTTGAGCGTGAAAGAGGAGAATGCAAAAGCTGGTTTGAAACTCAACATTAAAAAAACTAAGATCATGGCATCTGGCCCCATCACTTCCTGGCAGATAGAAGGGGAAGAAATGGAAGCAGTGACAGATTTTATTTTCTTGGGCTCCAAGATCACCGCAGACGGTGACTGTAGCCATGAAATTAAAAGACGCTTGCTCCTTGGGAGGAAAGCTATGGCAAACCTAGACAGCATAGTAAGAAGCAGAGACATCACCTTGCCGACAAAGGTCCGTCTAATCAAAGCTATGGTTTTCCCAGTAGTAATGTATGGCTGTGAGAGCTGGACTATAAGGAAGGCTGAGCGCCGAAGAATTGATGCTTTCGAACTGTGGTGCTGGAGAAGACTCTTACGAGTCCCCTGGACTGCAAGGAGGTCAAATCAGTCCATCCTAAAGGAAATCAACCCTGACTGCTCATTGGAAGGACAGATAATGAAGCTGAAGCTCAAGTATTTTGGCCACCTAATGCGAAGAGAAAACTCCCTGGAAAAGACCCTGATGCTGGGAAAGACTGAAGGCAAAAGGAGAAGGGGACGGCAGAGGATGAGATGGCTAGATAGCATCACGGATGCAATGAATATGAACTTGAGCACGCTCCGGGAGAGAGCGCCGGACAGGAAGGCCTGGCGTGCTATGGTCCATGGGGTCACGAAGAGTTGGACACGACTGAACGACTGAACAACAAACAACATCTGCTGTTCACAGCTTTGGAGATCCCTTTACTGATCCATTTTCCTACTGCCTGTAGAAGTAACAATTTCTTAAACTTTTCTTATGGAAATGGAACTTTTAAAAATAAAACCCTTGGCTTGGATCCAAGAGCACTTATGTAGGAGCAAAATACATTTCCACTTACGCAAGGGGCCCTTCGCCCATGTATGCCAATCGTCCCCTCCTGATGCAGTGCCCTAATTCCATATCTTTCCAGATAGTCCACCGCCCCGCCCCACCCCAAAAGGTGTTTTAGGGGACACAAAGGACTGTACCAGGGAAGAGTGGTCAGGAAAGCCCCACTGAATGACTGGTGTTCTCTTTCTACATGTTAGGATCCAAACCTTATTTCTGAAAAATGTAGAACTAATTCTCTCTGCCATCACTTTTCCCAGTGTGAGACAGATTATATACAGTGCACTGTTAATATGGGTACAATGTAATTTCATAAGGTATATTTTACCTTTAGCAAAATATTTTGCAGCCATAACATTTTTAAAGAAGGTAACATTAATATGTCATCTGTAAATAAAACTGTTCAAATACAAAATGACTACCTCTACAAATGCAAAGACCAGAGCATTTTCTGTCATCTTCATCTGCTGCTGGGCATGGTTCAATCGGATACCAAGTTCGTCCCACTTTTCCTTCAGTGATGAGCCTATAAAAAACAAAGCCCAAGATATACTAAATGTAACAGATAAGAATTGAAGTCTATGAAACCCCAACAATTATTCACTATACTACAAAACTAGTTTGAATTTAAACGGAAGCCACTATGTAAATTATTCAGAGCTGCAGATCAGATTCAACCACATATTAGTTTAAACTGTTGTAGAAATCCAATTATTCAAACAGCCACTTTTACACTGGTGCTTTTACTCTATGAAATCCTACCAGCAGAACCAAGGACATCAAAATGAATGCACCAAATCAGTCATTCCACATGCCCCAAACAATCATTGAGGTCTAGGTAATTGGAATTATCAAATATTTTGTTCCAGCACAAACCTGTTCTCCAGGAAACTGGTAAACAAACATAACCCCAGTAATTTCTATCTGTTTCTAGCTCACTTGCACGATCTTCCTGTTTAAAAAAAGGGGTGGTCATAACACCTTATCTTTATTAAATGTGTCATGGATAACTCTTAGAAGGCTAATCACTTGGGTGGCATTTTTTCCATGGCTTTTCCTCTCCTATTTCCTATCTCAGAATATTTTTCTGCTCCTTTCCCCCACACCCTCCAAAATCCAGTTTAATATCAGTTGGGATGAAGCCTGGACTACTTTAACACCACCTCCCATAATATATTCATTCAAAGAGGGGCGTCTGAGAACATCTAACTATTTTTATACTTTTATCACACCGTTCATTAGATTGTTCAGTGAGGCTTACGCCAGGAGCCCCAACTGGCTCCTGCCCAGTCAATAATCAGATGCAGGCCCACTTAACTTCAATAATGCTATTGACCAGGGCTGGAGAACATGTGGCCCACCTGTTGTTGGACTGCAATTCATATCAGCCCTAGCCAACATAGCCAATGGTGAGAGATGCTGGGAACTGCAGTTCAACAACATCTACAGCAGCCTTCCCCAACGTAGCATCTTCCAGATGTGTTGCCTGGGAGATTGGACTAAAAGTCCCATGCTGCCTGGGAGATTCTGGGAGCTGTAGTCTAACACACCCGGAGGGCAGCAGCTTGGGAAAGGCTGATCGAGAGGGTCACACATTCCCCATCTTTGCTATTGACCATTCATTTAATCATTTATTTGATACAACATCCCTCCGCCCCTTCACTGTACATCTCTCCTTATTCGAATTCTAAAGGGAATCACACCTAGTAAAATGCCAAACCATTCAATGCACATTGAAGGCATGATCCACCCAACTTTAAGAATGCTCAAGTCCTGCTGATTTCAATAGAAATTTAAGCACCTAAGGGCACAATCCTATGGGGATTGTCGGCCACCTCCAAACTCAGAGATGTCCGACTATCCAATGCAGGGCAGTCAGAGCCCGCAGGGATCTTCTCCTCTATGCTCTGGCCGCCCTGCATTTGTGGCTAGACAGCCAATTTCAGGTGTCTAGCTGGGGCACATTGGAGCGGGGCTGGGGGGCTGGATGGCACACAGGAAGCATCATAACGGCGCTTCCGCAGTCCCCTCCCCTCCCCCAGAAACGCCCCTTTTTCGGCCACTCCGCGCTGCTCTTCCAAGTGCGGAGCCGGAGACGACCCATGCCTCCTACAAGGTGGCAGGGGAAGGGGCGGAGAGTCAGATTTTTGGGAACAGAAAAATCCTATAGCCATCTAGATGCTGTCTAGTGGCCATAGGATTGCATCCTAAGTAAACCTGTCTATTGAAATCAGTGGGACCTAGTATTTAACTGATATGGTAAAAACTGACATTTTAAAAGGTTAAGGCATTCTATAGTTAAGGGATGTCTTACCAGACGCATTTTCTTTAGCTTCTTTATTAATAGCAGATTTAAGAACATGCTGCATCAGTTTGAGAAGATCATGCCAGCGCTTTTGTCTGTAACATGTCTGAATGTGCCCTAAGAAAGTCTGATTTTGCTTTCTGGAAAATGTCTGTGCAAAAAGCTCCTCAAAAGATTCTCGCAAGGGCATCCAAATCAGTTTGTTGTCTACGGGCTTGTATCTGTGAAGAGTACAAAGAAAAACAAGAGCGTAAACCTCCTACAACTGCATGTTATGGAAAAAGCCTCACTAGATCAAATAACCTAAGCAGAAAATAAGAGCTCATTTGGAATAAGCAGGGGCCAGGGCAAGTTTTGTTAACTCCTCCCCCGCCCATAAAATGCCTCTCCCCAGTCCTGCCATTTTTTTTCAGGAACATACAAAATATGCACACCATCCTCTCCCCTCGTATTTTAGCATCTCCCCTGTCCTACTTGTTCTCCTTCCCAAAACCTTTTTAAATCTGTTCGCCATGCAACTGGCTGCTAATTCAACCATATTTTTAAAGGGAGTCTTCCTTCCTGGCCAAAACGTACGGGTAACATGCATGCAATTATTACATTTCTATACCACCCATTAACCAAAAATCTCTGGGTGGTTCACACTACCAACATGATGCCCCAACATTCTAGGAAATAAAAGGCAGTTTCTAAAAAATGGCACACCGAATAAGTATCTAATTAAGGCTACAAACAGTAAAAAAAAAAATACCTGAGAGGAAAAAGATATACATGGGAACCTTTTAAAGACCCCCCCTAACTCCAAAATACATTTTATCACACCTGGAGAAAATTCAGTGTAGCAATATAGAAAATAGACAACTGGGAACAAATGATTTTTTACGAAGTTATTCAAACGTGAATCAGCATGCAGAAACCTTGCTTCGGTACATATTTGATACACATAGCTATAAGAAGCAATGCTGGGTACTGTTACCACTCAACTAGAGAATAACTATACAAATTGAAGTGGCCATTTAATGAAGCGTTTAATGCATATATGTGATTATTAAAATATTAAAGCTTTCTGTATCTCTGCATTAGTACAACAGCAGAATCCTTCTTGGTTTGAACTCAGTTTGTTTGCTGTCCAGACAAGAGCAGTACAAGCAGTATCATGGCACACTTCAGTCCTAAACATGGAAGTATCTTCCACTGAAATCAGTCGCATTCTAATTTCTGTCTAGTATAGGAAATTGCCCCGTTCTATTGACAGAAGCTGTCTGGTTGGCAGGAGGTCCTAAATGAATACAACCCATTCTACTAAGTAAAAGCTGTAAACTCATAAGACTGATAAAATGACTTATTGCAGAAGTTGTCAAGAACGATATACAGAATTGTTAGCCACTCACCCTCCTAGAAGATCTGCAGTATCACTCTGCTGATTCATATTGATAACTCTCAAACTGTGTCCTTGAAACAGGAACAAACAAAAAATACACTGAATTGCTTCATGAACTACTACTATCTGAACTTTGGTAGAGGTCCCCAGATTATACTGCATTTTACCTGTGATATGGGCAAGATATTGAACAGTAGATGTTTTGCCTGTCCCTGTTTCGCCCACCAATAATACAGGTTCTCCCTTGTCAACACACACTGCAAGCTGCTCAATTAATACTGCAGATGGACGTGTGGGTGCAAAGGTCTGCTTTTTCCTGCCAATACATGAAAAAGGTATAAATGTTCAGTTAGCAATATTGAAAAGTTTTATCTGCAACATCTCCAAGCCCATTTCATCCACTAATTCCACAAATATATTATCTCTCTGATCAGGTTTCCAAAACACCTAATTATAGGCCACACAAACAATGCTGCCATGGGATATTTTAATTAGAAGCACATCACACAATATCACCACAGATACAGAGGGGGAAAAAATAGGGTCAAACTACACATTATGTTACTTACATCGCATGCTGCTTCCTTTCTTATTTTTCTTTACTCTGAAATAAGTGCATGGGTTCCTTATCCAGATCAGGACTGTCACATATGGGGAGAGATTTAGTTGTGCCATTCCGAAACTCTCCCCCACCAATGGCAATTAAAGAAAAGCCTCCACTAACATTAATGGAAGCCCCCCTGCGCCCTGGCCCTGCTTCTTTAAGCCACCTGGAGAGATGCTGAGGAAAGGATTAAACCTCCCCTCCCAACATGCAAACTGGGCTCCACACACTTTCCTCAAAGAAAAACAAAGGAGCTGCATGCTTCATAATTAATGCAATGTGTAGTTTGGCCCACAGTTTAAAAGATTATCTCTAAAATCATCAAATACCTTTGCACAAGCAGTGTATGTGTTTGCTTCCGAAAGATCTGGACTCTTCCCACGGAAACTTCTTGCTCTCCTATTACAATTTCAGGTTTATAAAGTTGACAGTAGTATTCAGCCTATGGGAAAACAGCACATGTATTGAACTCTGCTGATTAAAACAAGTACAAGATGCAGCCCTGTGCCCTATCTAGCTGCCTGGCAGAGCAGAGTGTTAAAAGACACACTGCCAGGGAATCAAAGAGCCACTTTAGCCCAATGGATTTCTAACTGTCAACAAAAAATCCCCTCCATGACATATCACAAAGTGCTTTGCCATGTACTCTCAGTTTCAAGAGCCATGAGGCACAAAGAACTACTGTTCCAGAAATACAAGACGAAGGCTAGTTGCACATCTTGAGATCCTAGACCAGGGGTGGGCAACCTTTTCAGTCCCAGGGATTGCATGTGGTACAGGATAGTGGGTCAGGAGCCACACGCAAAAGTATACACACAGAGAGATGGGATCGCTGGGGGAAGGGGAGGCTGAAGCCCCCCCCCCCCCCCGGGCAATCCCAGTTCCTTCAGCATCGCTGCTTCCCCACTGTCATTTGTTGCACAGAAGCAACAATCCTGGTTGCTTTGGGGTCGCTGAAGGAAAGGGGAGCTTTAGCCTCCCCCTTCCCCCAGTTACTCCAACTGGATTGCCGTTCCAGTGCTGCTAACAGCAATGTGGCAACAGAAATCTTTTCCCCACAGTCCAGCTGATCATGTAGGCCCCATGCATCCTGCCTGCCCACGCCTGTCCTAGGCACTGGTTTCAGGTCGTTTTTCCAAGCGATGAACACTTGCGAAGAAGCAGACAATTGGTGAAGGTACCTTATGCCTGGAAATGTTCAATTTGCTTCCGATGATCTCTGCCATCTTCAATCTACTGCCTTGCTTGGATAGCATAGCTGTAAAACAGTCTAATGCCTGCCAATGGAGGGGAAGGGGGGGAGGAAGACATTTATTTATTTTATTTATTTACAACATTTCTATCCCGCCCTATATCATTAAGGTCTCAGGGCAGCGTAGAGATAAAATCAATTTAAACAGTATAAAACAATAAATAATTTAAACACCTAAAAACATATTAAACCATTAAATAAGCTAATACCAGTTAAAATCTAAAACAATAAAACAGTTAAAACAATGTGCTAGGGAATGCATTTAGCCCTCAAAGGCTTTGGTAAAAAGCCATGTTTTTACTTGCCACCGAGACCAATGTCTGTGCCAATTGGGCCTCCAAGGGGAAGGCATTTCACAACTGGGGTGCCACAGCAGAGAAGGCTCTCTTCCACTTCCCACAACAGTGTATGTGTCGTACTGGTGGGACACAGAGGAGGGCCCCTCCAACAGATCTCAGTTCTCAGGCAGGCATATATAGGAGTAGCCACTCCCTCAAATACCAAGGTCACAAGCCACTTAAGGCTTTAAATGTCATCACCAAACCCTTGAATTCCGACCAGAAGCGTATTGGCAGCCAGTGCAATTCCTTTAAAACCGGTGTTATATGGTTTTTATGAGGTGTTCTGGTCAGCAGTCTAGCTGCTGCATTTTGCACTAGCTGCAACTTCCAAGTCGTCTTCAAGGGCAGCCCCACGCAATGTGCATTGCAATTGTCTAATCGGGAAGTTACCAGCGCATGTACTACTGTGGCATGTACTACATTTCCAATTAGTCTGGTTTTTAATCTTCTACTTTTCCTCAATACATGACCCAGAGTAGTATAAATACAATTTGCTAGTATGTCCCCATGAATAAAACAAGAAAATGGTCTAATTCAGATATTTCAACTCTGTGTGTGCGCGCGCACACACACACACACGTACGTACGTGGACACAGTAATACCCGGCCTGGCACATGTGGAGCAGCAGCTGCCATATCCTGGGGCAATTCATGCAACCACTCTCATGAATCATCACTACAAAGCATCAACCCTAACTGGGTTGATGGACTTAGATCCAGGGACTGCTGAACCAGCCCTTGTTCATTTCCTATATGCAACTTGGTTTTATACCATAAGGAAAATGCAAAATTTAACTCTAAAAACAAGAACGGTTTGACTTGTACCTCATGAAAAATATTCAGTGCAGTAGAGGAAAAAGAACTATCAAAGTTGAAAGCAATCCTGTTGCACCAATTCAGCAAATCCCTAAGGGAAGAGAAAAAATTATGCGAACCTGCTCAACAATAGTCCTTTCATTTAACTCCCCCCATCTGCACACTACTACAGCTCCAGTTCCACTTCATTAACTCCCTAGTTGTTGTTTTCCCCCCAAAAGCACAAACTCACCACATTTTCATTCAATTAATGCCTTCTCACTAGGAATTTCAATTAAGGCCAGTGCAAATGGCCTCCAAGACACTAGAGAGCAGTTGTCTAAAGATAATTTGCCTCCCCCCAAACTAAACTATCCATCAGCTTAATTGCATATTAAAATACCTCAGAGATAACTCTCTGCCCTCTAAGCTCGGCCTTTTGTTTTCAGTAAAGTGTGGTGTGTCTTCCATTATGTTATCATCTCTCGCAACAGGGCTTTCAGATAAATGTTTATCACCGGTAAGCTCAACGTAGATGTCCAACAGACGATCTGTTACTTTTGCAAGTTTAGGGTAATTCCTCTGAAGAATCTGGAAAAGGAAGGAACATCAGCTAAAGTAACTATTTTCTGAGGTCATACAATTAATTAAGAATTTTATCCAAAGTACACTACTGTCTTAAACATGGTACAAATGGACAATTCTTACTGATTTCAGTAGTATTTAAGTAAATGGGCAGGTTCAGACAATCTTGTCTTACTAGGCATGGTGGGGAAGCAGGATTGCATCTACAAATCTTGTTCTCCATGAGCCTTAGATGCATATGTTTGAGCGTCACATCTGAATAGCACCACACACAAAAATCCCTACATATGCCTAAATCACACAGTTGATTCTTGAATGTCATGTTGGATTTCAGGGATGTGGCTTGAACCTACACAAGTTGGATTTTGTTTCCAAGTAGGCACTATTCGAAACAAGATGGCCGTGTTTGTTTAACCAGCCAGGAACAGACACTCAGTGGCAATACCACTCCCCCAGCCATGTATGGCCAGCACAATTGTCTGATCTGGCCTCACATAGAGGACCTTAGTACCACAGCATCAAGTTTTACTTTGCATGGCTCTTCTGAGGGTTACATTCCCTCAAAGGTAACCTTCCAAGGGGCTGCATGCCAGTGGTAGGCATTACTAAAGGCACATACACCTTTCGTACAAATCCATCCTCACACACGTATGACATTTACAGTCATCTATTCACACACTCCCCATTCACACAGATATCACCACCTCCGCACTCTCTCACTCCCCCATGCAGCCAGCTACCCACGCTCACCCCCAACTAGACAGCCACTAATCCTGCTGCTCTTCTATTACCCTTTCTACTAGGGATGTATGGATTCCCCACAGTCCATTCCGTGGCGACGGGGAGGCGATCCATTCCCCCCCCCAAGAATCCTCCAGAGTAGCTCCGCTCCGTGAGGATTCTGGGGGGGGGAGCCCAGCTTGGGGGCCACTTACCTTCCCACCTGCCCGCCAAAGCCATTTGCCTCCTCCCTGCCGATCGCCATTTCTTTAAAAAAAGAAAAGGTGATCGGCAGGCTGTGCCCATAGACTTATACGCAAAATAGAGCCGTGAATCTTGCGTATAACCTTATGGACACATATGAATGGTCTTAAGAAGTCTTAAGAACATATGAATGTAAGAAGAACCATGCTGGATCAGACCACGGGCCCATCTAGTCCAGCATTCTGTTCACACAGTGGCCAACCAGCTGTTCATGGGAAGCCCACAAGCAGGATGTGAGTACAACAGCACCCTCCCGCCCATGTACACCCCAGCAACTGGTGTACATAGGCATACTGCCTCTGATACTGGAGGCAGCATATAGCCATCAAGACTAATAGCCATTGAGAGCCTTATCCTCCAGGAATTTGTCCAATCCCTCTTTAAAGCCATCCAAATTGGTGGTCATCACTACGTCTTGCAGTAGTGAATTCCAAAGTTTAGCTATGTGCTATGTGAAGAAGTACTTCCTTTTATCTGTCCTGAAGCTTCCACCAATCAACTTCATGGGGCGAGCCCGGGTTCTAGTATTATGAGAGAAGGAGAAAAATGTCTCCCTATCCACTTTCTCCAAGCCATGCACAATTTTGTACATCTCTTATCATGTCTCCCCTTCTTCACCTCTTTTCTAAGCTAAACAGCCCCAGACGTTGTAACCTATGCTCATAGGGGAATTACCCCAGCCCCTGGATCATTTTAGTTGCCCTTTCTGCACTTTTCCCAACTCTACAATATCCTTTTTAGGTGTGGTGACCAGAACTATACACAGTATTCCAAATGTGGTTGCCATAGATTTGTATAAGGGCAATACAATACTGGCATTTTTATTTTAAATTCCTTGTCTAATTACACCTAACATGGAATTTGCCTTTTTCAATAGGTTGACATTTTAATCAAGCTGTTCAGCACAACCCAAAGTTCTCATTCTTACTTAAGCCATTCCACTGATACTGATATTGTTTCTTTTGTAGAAGCAAAAAGCATCAGCAAAAAGGAGGGGTTCTGGAATGGAAATGTCAAAGTGTCCTCTTTAAAAAAAACCCAATTTAACTCTACTCACTGGGCTGGATCCAGAGATGTGCTAGCAGAAGAAACTCTTGCAGCGATGCTGTTCAGTGAATTATTGTGCAAAAGTTAGCAGAAGACTTTTTGTTATGTTGTGCAAGAATTCACACACCTTGCATAATGAAAGCAGAGCTCTGGATTTAGTTCCCTTTTCCCACACAAGGATCTTGTCCCAAGTCAGAAAAAGCCCTTCTGCATGTGGAGGAGGCCTTCTGCTTAAGGGCACCTCTGGATCCAACCTACTGCATGTTCATGAAATGGTAATTTTGCTTCAGAAATTATACAACCCCACTATACCAGCAAACAAGTAACTCAGCCCACACACAGAATGAAGTGGTACAGTCAAAGAAGAACTTTACTACCTGCTTTTCCCTGCACATTTAAATTGGCCCTAATGTAGACCATGATCCAATGAACTCATCTATGTTGAAGTAAATTAATCACTCAAAACAGCCAGAGTTTTCTTTTAAAAATTCCTTTGGGGAAACTTCAATTGTTCAAGCAGCAAGATGTTCTTATAACAGCTTGCCTCTTCAGAAGCAGAAATGATTAACTGCAAAGAAAGCTTCAGCTGTACACACAGTTCCCTTAAGCGGAAATTAATCTGGATCATATCCATAATTCCCATATTACTATTATTATTCCCATAGTAGAAAATATTACAGATGCTAAACTTTTAGTTAAAACAACAAGGAATCTTGTGGCACCCCAAATTTATTGTGGGATACGCTTTCGTGGATTATAGCCCACTTAGATGCACGTAATGCTATCGAAAGTTTTGGGTATGTATATATCAAACTTTCAATAACACTCCATACATCTGATAAAGTGGGCTATAGTCCACAACAGCTTATGTCAAAATACGTTTGTTAGACTTTAAGGTGCCACAACACTCTTTGTTGTTTTTGCTGCAATAGACTAACATAGCTACCCCTCCAGAAACTTCAGAAAGTAAATGCATTGTTTATTGAGTATTCTACAAATAGTTACCCTCAAAAGTAAACAGCTATGACCTGGTCATTTTAAGGTTTTAGTACCTGAGAAAACTTGAGAGACTATCAGTACAATTCTATACATGCCTCCTCCAAAGTAAGTCTCATTGAGTTCAATGGGATTTAACTCCCAGGTCAGTATGTACAGAATTGCAGCCTAATACTGAATTTAGTGCTTTTAGAATTGTTTCTCGTCCTTAACATTTTTTACACTACAAAATGAAAACAAATATACTTTTTTCCTTTTTAAATGAAAACTTCTAAGGATAGGAAGTTTGCAGAAAAGCTCCTGAAATAATCTTGCCATTAGTTCAAAAAGTCATGGTTCTTCCCACCCACCATCCCCCACACCCAACCTACCTCTTTGAGTTCGGCTTTAGGCATGTTATCTAGCCGAATTTTCATCCAATACTTATCCAAAAGGGCAGCATGGCTATTTTGCTGTCGGTACCAACCACCACTGTAACTGAAGATTCTAAATTGATGAAGCCAGAAATTAATGTCTAGATTATTGAAGCACTAGAAGTATTCTATTTCATCTTAAGGCTTACCATGAGTTCTACAGGCTTTCCTCATTGCAGCACTACAGCCAACAGAATCAAAGCCCCAAATGTTATCAATACAGGAAGCTTGAATTCACCATCTACAGCCCCACCCCCCGCATTTCCACTCTTTCATTTTACAGAACACTTAAATAATGGAATATTAAATTGTTGTTTATGGTGGCAACTGTGCCCCATAGGCTAATGAAACATATTACTTATACAGTTCTTTTCCCACATGCAAAGCACTTCATACACACATAATCTAAATAATTCTCAAGAAAACCCTGTAAGGCAGGCCAGTATTATCTGCATATTAGAGGGATGGCTAAGAGATTATGGTTTGCCTACTCAATAACTTTTATATTCGACCTAAGATCAACTTTCACTTACTGTCCAGCAAGTTCTTTTATCAAGATTCAAAATAATCTTATGCTCCAACCTACCATTTTTCAAAAGATGGGTTGTATCCAACATTGGTCCTATTTATAGTAGACCTACTGAAGCAAATGGGGTTTAAGTTAGACTAATGTTGGATATAATCTATGATTTTCTATTCCTTAGTGAGCAAAAGGGCAAAATAAAAAGCAAAAAACTGCCCACCCATTTTTTTTTTTAAAATACTACACTACTGTTAAGATAATCAAACTTTATTTTATTAACCTGAAAGTCAGAGAATACTTGCCACCAAGAAAAGTATATTTTCTTTTTTTCAAAGAGTGGGCAGGGGGAAAAGTTCACAGTGGGAATCATACTGGGTCTTAATATTCAGTATCTAGTAGCATTCAAGAATTATGTCTTTTGGCGTACACCCTTATGTATACACAGAATTTAAATACTTTTTCATTTCCATATTTATGAATTCATTGAGCGTTCATCGCCAAAAGCATCCAAGTGCTAGGTTCCAACTTAGCTTTAACAAGGCTACATTGTCTACCTTCTTGTTGCAAAAAGATGGAATCCAGGAGCTACTTTTATACAGTCACTTCGCCCAGGAATCAATAATTCACCATTTTCCAGAAGAGGAATTAATACAGAGATCTAAGAAACAGAAAATCACACAGCATTATTTCAATGGGCAGTATCCAGAGCAACACAAGCGGAGTTTCACTCCTACAATAGGAATTTCCCACCTCATCTTTCCAACTGCAATTGCTTGCACCCCACACGGAAGATGCTCTTGAGGATCATGGAATCATAGAATAGTAGGGTTGGAAGGGGCCTATAAGACCATCAAGTCCAACTTTAAAGGATCAAACAGACTTCCAGAATAGCAGCTCCCTGCACCATATCCCATTCATCAGGGAAAGCCTGAGAGATCCCTCTTGCACAATGGATCTCATTTTACATCAATACTCATAACTGTAAATACCATAATGTAGGCAGCCTACTGGCTCAAACAATGCATGAGACCAAGTGTCTCACCTCCAATGGTGACTACAGATAAAGGTCTTCAGGAAATTTTAGTAACTCATTATTAATAAGCAGCTTTTTACATACAAATCCATGTCAGTTTGAGTCCCATGCATACAATGAGTGCTGCACAGGTTTAAAATGTAAAGTACACGGGACCACACATACAAGTGACCTGTGCTATGATCAGGTTGGGCATGTACCTGCCCAATAGAGTTGGAGTGGTCAGGTTTGCAACATCAGTCACCTAGGAAAGGAAACAAGGGAATGGGATGCCCCTTCTTCTTTGCCCAAAATGAAACAAGTGATTGGTCTTGTCAAATACCAATATTTTGACAGGACACTTCTCAGGCATGCAGTACCAAATGCTTTAGGCTTACGGCACCAAAGGAGCCACTTCGAAAATGCTTTGTTATAGGGCGGCATAGAAATATTGTAAATACATACATATTAAAATCATCAAGGGCACCATACAGAGCAGACTAGGAGTGCAGCATCTACATGCAAAGGGTGGGGATTCATCCTGATTTGTAAAACACTGTGAAAATCTGTTTTTAAAATGTTCTAGTACATCTGCACAGCAGCACATGCTCAGCAACGTGTTATATACAAACGACTGGAACTCCACATCATAAATTGATTATTAACACTAGAAGAGCAAAGTAAAAATAAATATTCTGATTAAGAGTGCAATCCTATGCATGTTTAGACAGAAAAAAAATCCTACAACTCCCAGCTGGCATTGCTGGCTGGGGAATGGTGGGAGTTCTAGGACTTTTTCCTGCCTAAATTTGCATAGGGTTGCACCTTAAATGATCTGATGTCCTCCTCCTCTTCTGCAGGTATGGATTCTTAGATTTCAACAATGCCATCATGAAATATGCAAGTCTTCCAGAGAAGCTAACAATGACTCTCATCCTAAGGACCTACAGAGTACTTCTACAATGCACAGCTACATACCACATCAAGAGGAGCATAATCAATATCCTCCAGGAGTATCCAGTGCCCTTTGCTGACTGCTTGGGTTAAGGACCCTGGTTGCCATGCAAACTCCCCTGGTACATCTGTACAACGATACATGCCCAGTAACGTCTATCAGAAAGAAAGAAAAACAAGCACATCGAATATATATATATTGTTTTAAAATATGAATATATGAAGATTTCTGAAGCATAATTAATTTCTGCTTGTTTTCTTCTATATTTGATATGCTAGAATCTATACAGATTACTAGAGACAGCTTTGGACACTTTTTGCTAGGCAAATATAAAATATGTACATGTTTTTGAAAACATTTCCTAGAATCTGATACTCTAACAAAAGTGAACAATCAATATTTAGATGCAGCACAATTTGTCTCTGTAATATAACTAGAAAAATAGACAAAATATGCTAATGACCATTCAAGACTCAACCCTTTACTAAACACGTTTCGTTTTTTTACAAAATGTCGATTGGTACTTCAGGGCAGCAGCAAGTACACCATCTATATATGGGTAGCACAGCTTGCAGGAATATTTCCAACAGGCAGGAATATTTCCAACTGTTTAGTTATATGAATCCTTTACAGTAAGGATAAGCGGGCAGTAGATCTCCAGATGTTTTGAACTCCAGCATTCCTGACCATTCACCATGTTGGCTTTGGGATGAAGTACAAAACATCTGGAGACCAACAGTCTGCCCACCCATGCTTTCTAACCCATCAACAGGAAAATGGGATACTGAATCGATAGCACCAAGTTTGAACATAAATTTTCTTGTAATACTAAAGTAATGACTAAATTACTAATAACATTTGTTTCATTTTCACAGCTTGCGTGTTCCCAATACCTAGTCCATTCAGATGCTGAATAATTATTCTAAAATATGCTTATTCCTTCTGGTCAAGCCATCCGCCTAGGCATCCAATTCTAAATTTATAAACATAAAATAATTTCATAAGATGGCTAAAATGTGCTTCCCATTACCTTACTGTCAGTTTGATCTCCTAGCTGGACTTTTAGAATGTGAGGTGGCTTTGTCCTTCCAGTTAGTGCTGCCAGGAACTCAACTAGAGATGTTTTGCCACATCCTACTGGCCCTTCAAGCAACACCGCATTTTGTGAAGATACAGCCATAGCGAGGTTTTGAAGATTTGTGCAGGCAGACTTCACCATCACAAATTGGTTCAAAATGTTCACCTGCTAGGATAGAGATAGCAATGTTTTCAATTGGAAGGCAATGGAAATAAACACTGAAGAGGAACAGGGTATAAAAGGATGGGCAACCTGTGTCCCTCCAGATGTTTTGGCCTACAACTCCCATCAGCCCTAGCCAGCATAGCCAATGGTGAGGGATGATGGGAGTTGTATGCCAAAACATCCAGAGGGCTACAAGTTGCCCACTCCTAGTATAAAGTATTACATTTGGCAAGTTACTCTTTAAGTGTCTCAAAGCCTAAACAAAATGTGATGTAAAGCTGCCAGTGCTGAGGAGCGAGGGGGGAATCCAGATCAGGACCACACAGTATTGGGGAAGGTTCCCCCCACCCGCCAAGATCCCCCTGAAGCCACTATTTGCCCTCCCCAGCCCTAGGTTCCATTTACTGTTTAGATGAGGAATGGTATATAAATGTTGTAATTAAATAAATAAAATAAACCTCAACGTTTTGTTTCAAGAATCCAACTTACTTGAAAATATATTCAAAGTTTTGTTTTGGCTCTAATGATAGGAAACCACCTGGGAATCCCATATATGCCACTGTGAGTTATGGAAGAAAGCGGGGTGATGGATAAAATAAATAAATAAAATTTGCATGTAGGGGTACACACACCAGTAGATCGCAGGGCAACTGTTGCATGGCTTCTAAGCTTGGGTGCATCTTCCCATTTCTGTGGGTTCTCAGCTCCATAGTGAAAATATGCCTTCTTCATTTCAAGGAGCCTCCCTTCCCCCCCAGCTGCTAAACACTGTTGGGTGTAATACCCAGCATCATTAGGTGGGGGCCGGGATGCCACACTCATTCTTTGTTTCTCACCCCAAAACATCTACCAGTGATTAATACCGTAAGAGCTGTCAGACCATTGTTTTGCTAAACAGCAGGGGTGTCGAGCCTCAGGCCCACAGGCCAAATGCAGCACTCGTGGGGTTCCATTCCAGCCCTCCAGCTGGCCACACCATTGGCCCTGCCCCGTTTCCCCCAACTGGATGGCGATTTCTCAGCTCTTGCGCATTTCCCCCCATTTTAAAAGGTTGGCATGCTTCTCCTAAGGCTTAGTTACAGGCAGCCAAAGCTTTAAGCTAAAGTATGCTGGTGTTTTTTTGCTCTGCCCCTTTTGCCTTCAGCTCCACCCCCTGTGCTTTCAGCCCTGCCTACCACTAGAATGCTGCCCCCAAGTTTCTCCGAAATTGAATTCAGCCCTCCAGCTGAAAGAGGCTTGACACCCCTGCTCATGCAGGAAGAGGCCTCCCTACCCTCTTCCTGAAGCAAGTATTTGTGTTTTTTGTTTAAACTGTTTGACATCAACACAACTATTAAACATCAAACCATACATCACATCCTATCAGCACTGAATAAATATCACCCATTCCTTTGTCCTATCCTCTCATTTCTTGCCCAATTCATATTATGCGATGTGGCAGAACTTGGGAGCATCAAGCAAAGCAAAGCAAAATATTAAACAACATGTCTTTGTCTTTAATATTTTTTAAGGTAAATCTGTTGTTGACATCACAGATCCCCTCACTGTATCTCTAGATAACCGAGTCTGGTGGCTGAATGCTGCTCTCTGGCTCCACAGCAAAGGTTTTCTTCACTACAAGATCCTCCACAGAATAACTCCTTCACTTTCAACCTCTTATGTGAGAATTAGCTCTGGCTAATCAGAGATGGCCTCTGAATTCCATACTACTAGGCCGTACACCACACACAACTGAAAGTTCAGTCAAAATTGTGCATGTGGACAAAAATAATTGTCCGCTATTAATATTTTCAACACTTCAGAATAATTCTAATGAAGTAACAACTGCTCAACCAGGAGCAACACAATGTAGAGATTTTGCCCTACGTACTACATACTATTGTCAGATCACTAATGCCGTCAGTGCTTAAGGGCACAATCCTAACTAGATAGGCGGCCACCTCCGAACTCGGAGGCAACTGCCTATCCAAAGCAAGGCAGGAGAGGTATGGGGGGGATCGTTCCCTCCGCGCCTCTCCTGCCTTGCTATTTTTCGCTAGACAGCCATTTTCAGGGGGCCGACCAGGAGAGGAAGTTGCCGTACGACACACCGGATGTGTCGTACATGCAGCTCCGCTCTCCCCGCCCCAGAACACCCCCCGGAACTCCCCTTTTCAGTCGCTTCATGCTCCTCTTCCGTGTGCGGAGGACAGGGCTTCGCTGCACTGCCTCCAAGGCAGCACGGACGAGGGGGGGGGAGGTCAGTTTTCCGGGAACCGACCTCGGAGCCCATGCTCCAAGGTCGGTTCTTGGAAATGAGCATATCCTATGGCTCTCCAGACAGTGTCTAGTGGCCACAGGATTGCTTCCTGAGGAAATTAAAGTTATCTGAATCATCCTATACAAATTTTAGGCTTGGATCCTGAGTTGCCCTTCCATTCACGGATGAGACTCCGATACAGCAGAGGCTCCCTCTGGTGGAAGGAGGGAAGGCAATTTCCACCAATTGCCCCTGCACCCAGCAGTACTAACTGTTCCAGACAGTTCCCCAGTTATTTGGAGCAAATTTTTCGGCAGCACCAGGAGCTTCAGAGGGAATTAATAACTTACGCATCATCAATCTTTTACTTACATTTCCTCTGGGCTCAAACTGCTGCTTAGGTAGCACAACTCCACATACTGCTACTACCTTTGCAGAGAGGTCAGCAGAAACAAGCTCTCCCTGAGTGTACCGCAACTCCTCCTCTTTGTTCCAAAAGGTTACGTCTGGGTTGGCCAAGACAAGAGCACACTCAACATTCTGCATCCGTGATTCTTCAAGCAGCCTGTCAAAGTCACATGGATGCTTAGCACATGTGCAGATAAAATATTAAATGAAAACACACGCCCCACACAGATACCACCAAAAAAACTTACTTAAGTCTGAAATGTATTAACTCTTCTGGATTAAAGATCTTCTTCAGAAATGATAGTCGATGCTCATCATTCATGCATGTAACCAGTGTGAGACAACTGGCAGTATACCTAAGAAGTAAAGATTGTACAAGTGATGTTTCATTTTAGGACTACTGAACTACGTTTCTTTGCAGCTTTTCAGACAATTTTCTCCATTTCTCTAACCCAGCCTTGCCTAATGCTTTGGACTACAACTCCTAGCATTCCTGACCATTGGCCATGCAGCCTGGAAATGATGGGAATTGGAAGTTCAAAACTCTGGAGGCTGCTAGGTTGAGAAAGGCTGCTATAGGTCACTGGTCTTCAACTAATGGGCAATAACTGACGCACAGGACTGTGTGCTTGCTGCTGTGCAGAACTGTTGCACTAGCGGCATCATGACCATTTTCTTTTTTCTTATGTGTTTACGTTTGTAACAGGAGAAAGAATGATGGAGAGAAGAGAGAAAGAATGCATGCAAAAGTACAGGCATAAAAGAAGCAGGTCTTGCATTTTAGGATGAGGTGAATGAAGGATTGAAATGTTGAAGATTATGGGCTGGATACAAATTTAGGGAAGTGCAACTGGGCTGGTGGCAGCAGACATCCCGCCTCTCAGAGATGAACCCAAGCCCCTTGAGATTTCTGCCGACCCTGATTCTGAATCAGAGTTGGAACAGCTAGATCAGAACCTAGGGGAGATTCTTCCCAAGGCCTTGACAAACAGATGGCCCAGGCCGAGTTGCTGCCTCCTCCTTCCACTGTGAGAACTCAAGTTTCCGAGGAGGAGGAGAAGGAAGAGGGTCGTGACTTGAGAGATGCTAGAGATCGTCGCAAGTTGAAGTGGGAGGAGTTAGGGATGGGGCTAAGATGCTCCTCCAGGATGGCCACTCTTAGAAGCCAATGTAGAAGGGAGCTGCCCTAAGGGAAGGGTGTCACCGCGAGGCAAGTTTCACAGGCAAACTGTTAGGGGAGGATAAAGTTCTCAGACTAGTCTCAGAGCCTGGGGAAGTCTGAGAACTTCCTTGAGTCTGCATTATAGAAAGGCTAGTCTTTAGCGTAACAAAGCCGTAATAGCTTTTAGTCTGAATTGTTGATTGCGAAGGGGGGAGGATGATCAATCCCAACAGCTCGCTGACTCTTATTCAGAATGGGAGCGGCCAGAAATCTCTGGGGGCTTGGGCTCATCCCTGACAGCACCCCCTCCTCCCCATTTATGCAAGGTAATTGATTTGGGGGGATCTAATTTTGGGGGGGGGAAATCTGCCCCCCCTCCCCCTTCACCACAGCCTACCCCATTCAGCAGGTCCCCCAACCCTCTGTGCAGCATTTTCAGGAGGCAAGAGGGCCTGACAGGGGGAGGAGGGGGCAGGGAAATCTGCTTCCACCAGCACAGGCGCACAGGCGTAAATCTGCACCCAACCTTATTATCTTCAAGGTGGGTTCTCACACTTACAACTTTATGCATTTATTATTTAAATCTAGTCTCATGATGGTGGAGAGAGCTTTACACAGCAGAAGGAATACAGCCCACAAAAGTACTAACACTAGACTGACGTGGTGAAAGACACTGGACCTAGCCATTCTTCAGTTATCTTGACACTGATCTGATTTTTTTCCCAGGGCAAAATTGTAAGATCCGAAGTGGACCCCAGTTTTAGGTGGATTAACTGAACCCACACAATCTGAGAGAGTCCATTCTTCTTTATGTTTTTCCCTGAATAGCTTGTTGGAAAATGTTCTTCCTCTTTTCAGTTTAAATGATCCATTGTGGTTCTGTAGCCATCTTGTGGGCTTTACAATCCAAGTCAGGCTTGCACAGGTCAGTCTCTACCCTGATTTTTATAACCCACCATAAAAGGACCATAAAATGAAATTTACCATCGAACTAAAGTATCATGACTCCTCAATAAGGGGACACAAACACTCCAGTCCCACAACTCTCTGAATACAGATTGTTCTTTCTGAAGAAATTTGAAGGCTGCTTCCATGAGATCCCTTAACTTCATCCGCCGGCGCCCATATCGAACCATGCTTGTATCTGAGCTCTCCAGAAAGAGTCTTTGGAACACTGGTGAAGTATCCTTAAAGTATCTCAGAGCAAATCTACAAGAAATAGAGATACTGAAAGCAACTAAAACTGTAGCCAGCTCCTGCCACAGTAAAACTAATATTTGTTAAATCTGGGGAAAAGTATGGGTCCTATGAAAATTAAAAGCTGCATTAAGCCCATCATGTGAACAGACTGTAGCTTTAATACAAGTGAGAAAAAATAAAAATCAGCAAGTTCATCCTAATCCTTATTTTTTCAGAAATTAAAGTCAAACTGCCCACTGTAGAAGGAAAGTAGTAGTAGTTGGGAGTTAAATAAAATGTTTGACTTCGCACCCAAACAACAGTCTATAGGCCCCTGGTGTAGTTTCAGCTCTAGGACGAAGCTGATCTCATCAGTAGACGGATAGACTATCCACACATAAGAATGGCTTTTATTTAAGCTTTTCCCACAGAAGAGAAGCTTGTCTTTTTCCTTCATGCTAAAGGAGATGCATGAATCAGCCATGCAATATTCCTTGTTTCCCCTAAAACGAAGCTTAGGTTTTATGGGCCTTATTGTCCAACCTTAACAACAGTTACTGGGAGAAAAAGGATAAATAAATGATGTGAAGGGGAGCTATGGAAACATGGGAAGAAACAGGGATAAAATACGTACGTTGTGACCAATCAGTGATTGGAACAGACAACATAACCAAGTTTGGCATGTGGGTAGCCGTACGTTAAGGGATGAAGGGAAGGGTGGATTTGCTCCCAGGAGGGGTTCACCACTGCTAACAGTAAGCTGTAACTGGTAATGTATGGGCTGTATTTCTGTAAACTTATATGCCCCGTTGCTATCTTATACTTCGCATTTTGTTAACATCACCCTTTACATCTGTCATGTATTAATATGCTGCAATGCCTTCCCTTAGTAAATGCTATAAAACGCAACCCATTATAACTGGCTCAGCAACGTGGCTCCGTGACTGTGCTATACATTTCATAAAGCAGGTGATGAACTACAGCCCAGGCTCTTTCCTGTGGGGCAAGGTTTGTAGGACTCATCTATAGTAGAGCCTGTGTGTTAAAATGTCTCCAGCCTATTAATATGGCTAAAATAAATTCCTACACCATGTACAACTGTGAACTATCACGCATACATGATTTCTGCTTGGCTACCACATGAACCAGCCTCCAGCCAACTGTCTACATAAAAACAAAACTTAATAATTGCGCAGAAATATCACATGACTTACGGCATCACATCTGGATGATCCCCAATAAGTTTGCTCATTGCCACACAGAGTCTCTCATGAAGATCATGGTTGATCTGGCCACTAGATTTAATGATTTCTGCATTTCTTTCCAACAAATCCAGCAAGATTGGACGAAACTGGCGACCAATTAGAACAGTGCATTCTTTATCCAGTAATAACTGTGCTAAGGCACGGAGGATGCACTGACGGTCCTGCTGACTCCAGATCTGAAAACAAAGTAATATTCAATAAAAGCAGATTTTTTTTCTCCCAGCTCCATGGAAAGGGGTCAAAGCTAGTAGATTAGAATGGGAGAAAGATCTAAAAAGCAAGAGTAAGGAAGGTAGGACTTTTTATATGCAATATAACACAAACATTTCTGCTACTCACCCTTTATCAATTCTAGTAAGAGAGACTTGAAACCAAAGATTACTAAAATGAAAAGTAGACACATCTGTCTTAGCAATGTTTATTTGGTAGCCACTTAGTGGCAGTGGCTACAGCAAACACTACATTTCATTGTACCTGGCATATGTGTTATGTTTTCACACCTCATCTTTCATCATGTAGATCGGGGTAGTCAACCTGGTGCTCTCCAGATGTTTTGGACTACAACTTCCATAAGCCCCAGCCAGCATGGCCAATGGCCAGGGACTCTGGGAATATAAAACATCTGGTTGCCTAACCCTGATGTAAGTCAACAAGACTTAGCTTGCTTGTCCTCAAGGGACAGGACCTGTCCCTTTTTTGTCACTTCCATTCTCCCCATCCCTAAAATATAAAATAGTTTATAAGTAACACATAACCCACCCTGAATTACTGTGATAAAACATGCTACATTTCCAAATAAATAAAAATGGAAATACCTCCTGACATTGCTATAGACAGAGATCAGACTGTATCATACAACTACACATGAAGAATTATGAACACCATTAGTGTTAATATTTCTCCTTATTATAATTTGCCACAGACTAGCTCATACAGCTAAATTCCTCCACAGAATCATGTATGCAAGCACATAACAGTGTGGAGAACTTTCAGCAGCTGCAATCATGGAAATGGATGCTAGATCACCATACACACAGCGTGGTTGATATTAATCTCTCTACACTGCTGTGTCCCTGCAAACATTACGACATGAAGGAATTCAGCAGTATGAACCAATCCTAAAAGATGGTTTTTAACATTCTGCCAACTTGACTGTGTGTTCATTGCTCCTGGGATACACCTATTAATTTGACAGCAAGCATATTAGTTTAATTTAGGATTCATTAGCTGCACACTGACAGTTTCATTTCAGCCTCCAGTGTTTTCTGACTAGGTCCTATCCAAGAAAAGATAGCAAGCTTTTCTCATGAATATATCCTAAGTTATTGTGCAACTTCATCTCTTATGTAGGGGGTTATTCAACAGGGCTTAAGACAAAAATTGCTTCTGAAGATAACTGCTTCATATACAAACTTGTTTATATTCCGGTACAAAGATTGCACCCAAAGGATAAAAAACATGATTTCCTCAGCCACTATGCAAAAAACAGCCACGCCGTAATCCCCTTTGGGAAATGAAGTTACAATTATGCATGCTAACATACACACACACACACACACACTGCTTGAAGTTGGGCAGGAGCCAAAGGCTCAGGTCCATGAGCAGAAAGATCTTTTTGGATCCAACCTGATGTATGGTGCAAGTTGCTCATTGTCAAGTATATTTTTTAGTTCCTTCTCTCTGCTTCTGCCAAATTTTGGTCTGGATTATAGGAATTAATCTCAATGAAGGCTTATGTGTGAAAGATCTTGCCTGGGGGCAGGGGGTGGAACTAACCCTGTTAGGAAATTTCTCCTAACATTCAGCCAAAATTTTCTTTCCTGCAACTTCTAACTATTAGTTCTAGTTCTGTTCTCTGGAGGAACAGGGAATAAGTCTACTGAATCTTCTGCATGACAGCCTTTCTGATATAACAGTGGACTTCAAATGTCTCTCAATCTTTTCTAGGCCAAACATACTCAGCTTTCTCAACTGTTCCTCACAGAACTTGGTTCCCAGCCCTTTCACCATCCTGACTGCCCTTCCGTGGACATGTTCCAGTTTATTCTTCTTAAATATCATGCCCGGAACTGGACACAGTACTTCAAAAGCAACCTAATGTAGATGACAGCGGAGCTATCATTTCCCGTGACACTATGGTTCTTTTAATACAGCCTCCAATTGCATTATTTTCTTAGCAACCCATCGCGCTGCTGGCTAATTCAACTTGTGGTCATTAAGAGACTTAGGTCCTTTTCACTGATACTGCTGCCAAGCCAGGTCTTCGCAGAAGTACATCTATACTTGTGCCTTTGATTTTTTTTCTGTACCTAAATGCAAGACTCTTAGAATAACAACCCCTTAGAATGTGAACTTATTGAAAAAAAAGGTACCTAAAGAACTGATGGCAGCTTCCCCCCCCCGCCCACCTGCCCCAAAGACTCAAGGGAGGCACCTAGGAAATGTTTTTGTAGCCATAACAGGAGTAACTTCAAATAATTAAGAACGGGGGAGATAACTATAATATTTGTTTCCATGGGCAGCAACTAAACTCAAAACAAATCCCTGACCTTGTAAGATCATTTCTACTAACCAAAGCTATTTTTCAAGAGACAAATGAAGTAATTTTAAAACCACGGTGGTACAAAGTTGATGGCAGATTTCTACCCATCAATACATTTTCACACAATACCACTACAAAATTACACTTACATTGCAGCTTTCTAATGTAGGTTCCCAGAATAAATCAAGAGATATTGTTGATAAGAACAGCACCTTGTGGTCCAAAGAGGACAGTAGATTGCCACTGCCCAATCATCTTCCCAAACTCTGTGCTAAAATAATGAGCTGGATTTTTTTTTTTTTAATCAAACTGTTAGCCTGAAACTGAAGTACAAGAAAACTAGAAATCCTTCTGCTCAGGCTGAGAAGAATCTTTGTGGTAGAAAGCAAGTAGTCAGGAAAGGAAAAACAAGCACAACAAAATTCCAATTTCATTTCATGGCACTGTGGTAATCATGCCACATGGCCTGGTCCATAGGTATAAGGCCTACTGGTGGCAGGGTGGAGATTTAAATACATCATAAAGAATAATATCTTAGAAAAAGTCATCCATCCCACCCCCATCCCCAGGGAGCCTAGTTCTTTCCCTGTCTCTGATTTGTTGTTGTTCAGTCGTTAAGTCGTGTCCGACTCTTCGTGACCCCATGGACCATAGCACGCCAGGCCTTCCTGTCCTCCACTCTCTCCCGGAGTGTGCTCAAGTTCATATTCATTGCATCGGTGATGCTATCTAGCCATCTCATCCTCTGCTGTCCCCTTCTCCTTTTGCCTTCAATCTTTCACAGCATCAGGGTCTTTTCCAGGGAGTTTTCCCTTCGCATTAGGTGGCCAAAATATTTGAGCTTCAGTTTCAGTATCTGTCCTTCCAATGAGTAGTCAGGGTTGATTTCCTTTAGGATAGACTGATTTGACCTCCTTGCAGTACAGGGGACTCGTAAGAGTCTTCTCCAGCACCACAGTTCGAAAGCATCGACTCTTCGGCGCTCAGCCTTCCTTATAGTCCAGCTCTCACAGCCATACGTTGCTACTGGGAAAATCACAGCTTTGATTAGACGGACCTTTGTCGGCAAGGTGATGTCTCTGCTTCTTACTATGCTGTCTAGGTTTCCCTTAGCTTTCCTCCCAAGGAGCAAGCGTCTTTTAATTTCATGGCTACAGTCACCGTCTGCAGTGATCTTGGAGCCCGAGAAAATAAAATCTGTCACTGCTTCCATTTCTTCCCCTTCTATCTGCCAGGAACTGATGGGGCCAGATGCCATGATCTTCGTTTTTTTAATGTTGAGTTTCAAACCAGCTTTTGCACTCTCCTCTTTCACCCTCAACAAGACGCTCTTGAGATCCTCTTTGCTTTCTGCCATTAGGGTGGTATCGTCTGCGTATCTGAGGTTGTTGATAATTCTCCCGGCAATCTTAATTCTGACCTGTGATTCATCCAACCTGGCGTTTCTCATGATGTACTCTGCATATAAGTTAAATAAGCAGGGCAACAATATGCAGCCTTGTCGTAATCCTTTCCCAATTTTGAAACAATTGGTTGTTCCATGTCCGGTTCTTACTGTTGCTTCTTGACCCTCATACAGGTTTCTCAGGAGACAGGTAATGTGGTCTGGTACTCCCATCACTTTAAGAATTTGCCACAGTTTGTTGTGATCCACACAATCAAAGGCTTTAGCGTAGTCAATGAAGCAGAAATAGACATTTTTCTGGAATTCTCTTGCTTTCTCCATGATCCCGCGAATGTTGGCGATTTGACCTCTGGTTCATCTGCCTCTTCGGAACCCAGCTTGTACTTCCGGTAGTTCTCGGTTCACATACTGCTGAAGCCTAGCTTGTAGGATTTTGAGCATCACCTTGCTGGCATGTGAAATGAGCGCAATTGTACGGTAGTTTGAACACTCTTTGGCGTTGCCCTTCTTTGGAATTGGAATGTAAACTGACCTTTTCCATTCTTGTGGCCACTGTTGAGTGTTCCAAATTTGTTGGCATATTGAGTGCAGCACTTTAACAGCATCATCTTTTAGGATTTTAAATAGCTCAGCTGGAATACTGTCATCTCCAATAGCTTTGTTGTTACTAATGCTTCCTAAGGCCCACTTGACTTCACTGTCTAGGATGTCCGGCTCAAGTTCCGTGACCGCACTATCATGGCTATCAGGGACATTCAGATCTTTCTGGTAAAGTTCTTCTGTGTATTCTTTCCACCTGTTCTTAATCTCATCTGCTTCTGTTAGGTGCCTGCCTTCTTTGTCCTTTATCATGCCCGTCTTTGCACAAAACGTTCCCTTGAGATCTCCGATTTTCTTGAAAAGATCTCTAGTCTTTCCCATTCTGTTGTTTTCTTGATTTCTTTGCATTGTTCATTTAAGAAGGCCTTCTTGTCTCTCCTTGCTATTCTCTGGAACTCTGCATTCAGTTGGGTATATCTTCCCCTTTCTCCCTTGCTTTTCGCTTCCCTTCTTTCCTCAGCTACTTGTAAAGCCTCATCAGACAACCACTTGGCTTTCTTGCATTTCTTTTTCTTTGGGATGGATTTCGTTGCTGCCTCCTGAACAATGTTACGGACCTCCGTCCATAGTTCCTCAGGCACTCTGTCTATCAAGTCTAATCCCTGAAATCTATTCATCACCTCCACTATATATTCATAAGGGATATGATTTAGGTCATACCTGAATGGTTTAGTGGTTTTCCCTACGTTCTCCAATTTATGCCGACATTTTGCAATAAGAAGCTCATGATCTGAGCCAAAGTCAGCTCCGGGTCTTGTTTTTACTGACTGTATACAGCTTCTCCATCTTTGGCTGCAAAGTACATAATCAATCTGATTTCTATAATGACCATCTGGTGATGTCCATGTGTAGAGTCGCCTCTTGTGCTGTTGGAAAAGAGTGTTTGCTATGATCAGTGTGTTCTCTTGGCAAAACTCGATTAGCTTTTGTCCTGCTTCATTTTGTACACCAAGGCCTTGCTTGGCTGTTATCCCGGTGATTTCTTGACTTCCTACTTTAGCATTCCAATCCCCTATGATGAAAAGGACATCTTTTTGGGGTGTTAGTTCTAGAAGGTGTTATAGGTCTTCATAGAACCGATCAACTGCAGCTTCTTTGGCCTCAGTGGTTGGGGCATAGACTTGAATTACTGTGATGTTGAATGGCTTGCCTTGGATTCGTACTGAGATCATCCTATCGTTTTTGAGATTGTACCCCAGTACTGCTTTTCCCACTCTTTTGTTGACTGTGAGTGCTACTCCATTTCTTCTAAGGGATTCTTGCCCACAATAGTAGATATGATGGTCACCTGAATTAAATTTGCCCATGCTTGACCATTTCAGTTTGCTGATTCCCAAGATGTCAATGTTCAATCTTGCCATCTCATGTTTGACCACCTCCAGCTTACCTTGATTCATTGATCTGACATTCCAAGTTCCTTAACAATATTGTTCTTTACAGCATCAGACTTTCTTTTCACCACCAGACACATCCACAGCTGAATGTCCTTTCAGCTTTGGCCCAGGCACTTCACTCTTTCTGGCGCTACTTGGAAATACCCTCTGCTCTTCCCCAGTAGTATATTGGACACCTTCTGACCTGAGGGGCTCATCTTCCGGCGTCATCTCTTTTAGCCTTGTGATACGTTCCATGGGGTTTTCTTGGCAAGAATACTGGAGTGGGTTGCCATTTCCTTCTCCAGTGGACCACATTTTGTCAGAACTCTCTGCCATGACCTGTCCGTCTTGGGTGGCCCTGCATGGCATAGCTTTTGGCTTCACTGAGTTATGCAAGCCCCTTCGCCACGACAAGGCAGTGATCCATGAAAGGGCTGTGTCTGATACCAGAACACTATTTGGACAAAGGCAAAACAACTTAAATGGCACCTAATTCACCAGTTAGACTATACAGCTAATAAGAGAGTTCTTGGAGAAACTTAATTATACCATCAGAAATAAGGTGGTATTATTATCACCACCACCATCTTATTATTTAGCCTTCCCATACATTAAAGTAATTGTGTTTAACTGTACTCAAAAGAAATTTCAAAGCAAGCCAAATTAAGTTCCAGAACATAGTATTCTAGAAATGTTCCAAAGAACATGCTAAACCAAGACTTTAAGACCAGCATGAGGAAAAACTCTAGAAGGGCTGTTATTGAATGTGGTTTATATTTCAGTCTTCAAATTCCAGAGCTTTATCTGCCGAACTTTTGTAATCTGCAGGCCTTCAAACATTGTTTTTTTAATACACAGAGAGCACTTTTGCTAGGGATGGAAAAAGCATGAAAACCACACGCAGACCCATGTTTGATGAGCACACGTGTATTTCTTTTGACGTGCATACACTGTGAACAGAGTGCATGATGACCTACATACGATTTCCCCACTTCACTGCATACAGATGTGCTCTCTATTTACGTTTGCAATAGTTTGAATCAGTCCTAAATATTTCCTTTTGTGGGGGCTGCAAAGAACTACCTTCCCCTGTGAATGGGAGTGCCTGTCCACAAACACCACCCCGCCCCCTGCCATCCCATTTTTAAGTGCTGTAAGAATTCATCCAAAAAGAGCAACCAGTATTTTTCAGCCATCCCAAGTCGATGATCTGAATGGTGAATTTGTGTCTACACGCACACATATTTGTAAACAGTGGAATAACAGCCTTGTGTTGTTGACCTAACGGAATGTGGAATTTTCCCAACATCAAAACATGTTAAATGAGATAGTTTTTACTTCCGATTAAAAACAACAACCTAAATCTTCCCACATCCCCTGCTTTTCCCACTACCTAGCCTGATGAAGAGTTCTGGAGAACTCAAAAACTTGCACATTTTTGTGGAAATGTGGCTGGTCCTTATAAAAATATTGCCCAACTGCGGATCTTGGATTTTTTTCCCCTCACAGACCAGCAGGACTGTCGTTGTTGTTGGTTTGCCGTAGCAGCCTAGCTTCCTGAGACAAAGCGTGTGCCTTTTCTCTCTCGTCGCAATCTCTAACACAAACTGACGGCGCTTTAGACCAGTCCTTGACGTTAGAGAGCCCCCTCAATCATTTATCATCATCATCACTCCCCTTGAAGGCGGTGTTGCTGAAGAGAAGTGGGAAAGGCTCATGGAGGGGATTGTCCTCTCCTCCCCGCACCACCCAACGCCATCAGAGGACAAAGGCGGCCAGACAGAGCTTGCTTGCTTCCTCCTCCTCCTCCAGCCGGGCCAATCCCCCCTCCCCAAGGCAGGAAAGGGTCGGTGGGCGGGTGGGTGCGCGCGGGCGCGCGCGGAGGAGGGAGAGTGAAAATGGACGCCCAGCCCCAGCCAGCCAAGGCTTGCCCCTCCCCCACGGCATGTCCACCATTCCCCTCCCCCCGCGAGTGCTGAGGGCGAAGAGGCCGCCGAGGCTGCGGCCGCTGCGGCTATTGTTGCCCTCCCACCTGTTTGGCGAGGAACCTGCTGAGCTCGCCGCCGCCGCTGCTCCTCTCGCTCCTCTGCGCTACCAGCTGCAGCGGAGCCGCCAGGCTGAGCCGGAGATGCTCCATCCTTTGGCGCTCGCAGGAGTTCCTTCGGCTCGAGCTCCCCTCTTCCCGCGGACTGGGAAAGGGGGTGTCCGCCCGCCGCCTGCCTGCCGCCTGCCTGCCGACACCCGCTGCCCTGGGCGCGACACGTGGGAAAGAAGAGCGACTTTCGTTTTCCCCCTGAATGCCTTGCGTCATCGTTCAGCGACACGAGCCGATGGATCGCTTCTTGGCCTTTGCTACTCCCCTTTCCGCCCTCTCGGGCAACAAAACTACTCGTCCCATCATGCATGGCGACACCCATCCATAGCAACTCTATGCGCGGTTGGCGTGTTGGATGCTGGGATCAATAGGATTTGGCCCCCTCACTTGGCTGTGGCCCGAAGTTGCGCCGTGATTTGTTTTGTTCGTCGCCGGCAAGTCTACATACCTGCCTGGAATTAAGTCCCATTGAACTTAAGGGGACTTACCTCTGAGTAGGCATGTACAAGGTTGTGGTGTTCAGTAATTCAAGGCGCAATCCTATGCATGTTTAGACAGGAAAAAAGTCCTACATCTCCCAGCATCCCTCCAACCAGCCATGTTGGCTGGGGCATGCTGGGAATTGTAGGAGTTTTTTTTCTGTCTAAACATGCATAGGATTGCGCTCTCAGCCCCCTCCTGCAGTTTGATTTGAGGTTTACATCGGTTTATGTTAGGATGAAGAAATAACTACGTTCAAAACACGTGAAAGTGGTTTGAATGCACTCCTGCAGGAATCCGAGATATTTGTGTAATACTCTACTTTCTTATTTGGGAACAAGCCCCATTTAGCTACCCATTTAAGTACAGGTCTATACTTGCAGACATATATGTTGTTGTTGTTGTTCAGTCGTTAAGTCGTGTCTGACTCTTCGTGACCCCATGGACCATAGCACGCCAGGCCTTCCTGTCCTGCGCTCTCTCCCGGAGTGTGCTCAAGTTCATATGCATTGCATTAGTGATGCTATCTAGCCATCTCATCCTCTGCCGTCCCCTTCTCCTTTTGCCTTCAGTCTTTCCCAGCATCAGGGTCTTTTCCAGTGACTTTTCTCTTCGCATTAGGTGGCCAAAATATTGGAGCTTCAGCTTCAGTATCTGTCCTTCCAATGAGCAGTCAGGGTTGATTTCCTTTAGGATGGACTGATTTGACTTCCTTGCAGTCCAGGGGACTCGTAAGAGTCTTCTCCAGCACCACAATTAGAAAGCATCAATTATTCAGCGCTCAGCCTTCCGTATAGTTCAGCTCTCACAGCCATACATTACTACTGGGAAAATCATAGCTTTGATTATACAAACCTTTGTCGGCAAGGTGATGTCCCCAAGGTGATGTCTGATGGTCACCTGAATTAAATTCGCCAATGCTTGACCATTTTAGTTCGCTGATTCCCAAGATGTTGATGTTCAATCTTGCCATCTCATGTTTGACCACCTCCAGCTTACCTTGATTCATTGATCTCACATTCCAGGTTGCTAAACAATATTGTTCTTTACAGCATTGGATTTTCTTTTCACCACCAGACACATCCACAGCTGAGTGCCTTTTCATCTTTGGCCCAGCCACTTCACTCTTTCTGGCGCTACTTGGAAATTTCCTCTGCTCTTCCCCAGTAGTATATTGGACACCTTCCGACCTGAGGGGCTCATCTTCCGGCGTCATCTCTTTTAGCCTTGTGATACGTTCCATGGGGTTTTCTTGGCAGGAATACTGGAGTGGGTTGCCATTTCCTTCTCCAATGGACCACATTTTGTCAGAACTCTCCGCCATGACCTGCCCGTCTTGGGTGGCCCTGCACAGCATAGCTTATGGCTTCACTGAGTTACGCAAGCCCCTTCGCCACAACAAGGCAGTGATCCATGAAGGGGGCAGACATGTATAGAATTGCACTATTAGAATGTTACATGTGTCTTTGTCCATAGATCATAAACCGCCTGAATTCTCTGAGTATTTTCTTGGGGCCTGGGGCATGTTAAGGATGATGGAAGTGACACACTTGATTTATCTTTGGTGCAACCTGGGGTATGTTTTTGTATATAAGATAGTTTTCCTGAAAACCCAAAATAGCCACCAACAGAAAGTGATCAGTATAGGCAATGGGGGTGGGATTAATATCCTACTGTAGCATTTTAAAGCAATATTTAACATCCCTGTTCGTACAAAAAACTTTCATCTCATCCATCTTTTTTGTAGTCCTCACCAATAGAAGAAAATCCACTTTATTTAAGGGATTTCTAAGCCACCTTTCAAAATACAGATATTATTTATTTTTCTAAAGTGACATACAAGAGTGTAATAAAATCATATTAAAACAAGCAAAGTTAACGTTAGAAATAATAAACTCAACAAGATCCAAAATGCTTAAGGGAATAAAGAGACTCAGAATGTCGAAAAAAAAATGCTGTTTTATTCCAAGGAGTAGCCATATGCGTTTCAGCTCAGACTAATATATATATGCGCCTTCTTCAGGGGTCTGTATTTCTTAAAGTACCTGCAGAGATCAGTCACATGATTCATCTTGGAGACTTTTCCAGAGATCTCCACAGGCATTTTTACAAACCCCTTTAAAAGGCCCATATATATTAGTCAGGGCCAAAACACATAGGGCTACTCCTCAGAATAAAACTACATATTTTTTTCAAAATCCTGAGACTTGCATCTGATGAAGTGGATTCTAATCCTAGAAAACATGTGCCATTAAAAATACATATTTATCTTTAGAACTGTTGTTTTGCAATAGGCTAATGCAGCTACCCGTCTGAAAAAATGACTACAGTCCTCATACATAATCCCAAACTGGATTATGTAAAGTATTATCATAATCCCAAACTGGACTGCACGACTACAGTCCTAAACACACATACCAAGAAGTAAACCCTATTGAATGCAGTGGGACTCGCTTTCAAGTAAACATACATAAGATCAGTTTGCACAAAGCTCCCTAATAGGAAGCAGCCAGAAACAGTGTCTTGCATAATAAACCCTATGCACACAAAGAACACGTTGCTGCTAATGTGTTTTTGCTGTAAGGAACATTAAAAACCACTTGGGATAGCAAGGTAAACACCAACACATGGTACAGATAACTTTTTTTAAAAACCCTGAACATTTAGCCAGAAGGAGAGCTGTATTTGACTAAAGGCTTGCAATCAAGCATTTTCACCAAGAGCTGGAACAAGTGAAGCTGTGGTTCTGTTTACACTTACCTGAAGAATATGCCACATTAAACTCAGTTGGGCTTTCTGCTGAGTAAACATATGTATATATAACCTAGTTGCAAAGATTTTTTTTTTAATTGCTGTGTTTCCAAAAATCACAAAAAGTTCCGCAACTGCATAACTTTGGTCATCTTGCCCCCTTTCACCTACCCCCTTTCACTAAGCTCTCCCTTCTTTCCATCTTTTGTTACATTGGTGTAAAAAATGTAAAACAAACAAAAAACTTTATTAAATACTGTGGTGAGTGAAAGAGAAAAGAAAACCCTGGAAAAGGTGTTCCATGTATTCTGGGGATGTCTGGGGGGTGGGGAGCAGCAGGGAAGGGGGTAGGGGTGCAGAAGGCACCCCCCCCCCCCCATGATATGTGAGAAATTTTCTGAGTTCTTTTTTCCAATTGGGAATAGTGAGGTGCTTTTTACCCGTTTTGATTTCTATGGAATGCAAAAAGACTTGCCATTTTTGGTTAGTTGTTGTTCTTGTTTTTCAATTTGTAATGCTTAAAATTGAATCTACATCTTACACTAGAGCCAAAAACAAAAAAATAATACTGTGAGCCGCTGAGAGATTTTATTATATTCAGTAGTACATAAATGCCACAAATAATAAATAAATCTTTGTTCTCCCACCTTTGACTGGGAGACGAGACACCTAGATAGGCGTTAAAAAATGTACAAATGCTAATAATTGTTTCAGAATTGAATATTACTTGCATCAAACATTCTAAAGGCACCTTGAAGGCTAACAGTACAATCCTATGCATGTTTACTCAGAAGTAAGTTCCACTGTGTTCAATGGGGCTTACTGCTTAGAGTATAGCATTGCATGGTAACATCTATTGTGCAGCATAAGCTTTACTGTAAAATTCTATGCGTGTTTACTCAGCAGTTCCATTGTATTTAATGGTTTACTTGCAGCTGTCAATAGGACTGTTGTCTTAAGAGAGTCCATTTTGTCAGATGTATGAAATATACCTTTCATTGGCAGATTAGACAAGGGCTTAGAGAGAAAAAACTGTAAACAGTGGGGCCAATTTTTCTCTAAACCAGACGTGGAGAACCTATAGCCCTCCAGATGCTGAACTACAACTCCCATGATTCTTGATCATTGTCTATGCTGGCTGGGGGTGATGGGAACTGGAGTCCACAGGTTCCCCACCCATGCCCTAAATCCATGTATGTATATATATATACCTGCTGAGTATAAAACCTCATTCATCTGGTGAAATGGACTCAAATGAAAGCTTATGACACAAAATCCATTAGCTATACAACTGTTATTTTATATTAAACCCTGATGACTGGCTGTTAAAAAAGGACTCTAGACAATGGTGCAGCCAAGTAGTTTTAGATCCTGGTTTTAATGAACTTGGATGGGGGCTTTAGATGGCAACGTGTGGCGGAGAGTGTGGTAGGTGGCAGTATTGCAACTGAAACTCTCCCCACGACCTGAGTTTGATCCCAGCGGAAACTGGGTCCCGGGTAGCCGGCTCAGGTCGACTCAGCCTTCCGAGGTCGGTAAAATGAGTACCCAGCTTGCTGGGGGAAAGGTAGTCACGACTGGGGAAGGCAATGGCAAACCACCCCGCTATAGTCTGCCATGAAAACGCCAGCGCAAGCAGTGTCCCGCTAGGCATCAGTAATGACTCGGTGCTTGCACAGTGTATTACTTCAGCTATGAAGTACACAACTGACATTTCTCCACCCCACCCCCACTCCATACTTTACAACAACTGCATTCCTGATATGAACAACACAACTGTTTCCCACAAAGAAAAAAAGGAAGAAAATACTCTGTGCAGGTGCAGTTTTGCATTTTAAGCTTACTTCAATATTAGCACTATCATGACTACAGATTTAAAATTTGCTTCTGATGCCCTAATCACCCGCCGCTCTCTGGGTGGCCATGGGGGGGGGGGCTTCGGGGCCCTTGCTTTTGGCCCCACGGCCCTGGCCTAGCTGCAGCACTGGCCTAGATGCCTAGGACGACTCCCAGCTACATTGCAAGAACACGCATCAGCCTGCCAAGAAGCTGGACTGCGAGGGTGGCTAAACGTCACTCCGGCGGGGTGGGGCCTTGACGCTTCCTTTTGGCGCCAAATGTTTCTCTGGCGGAGGTGGGAGCGAGCGACGTTGCGGCAGGGGACGTGCTCGAGCGTCTCGGGCGATTGGATGCATTATTCCTGGCTCCACCCCCTCCGGCTTGGGCAGCGAGCGACAGCGGGCAGAGGGAGCGGCGGTGCCGTGGGGGGCTCCGACGGCGGCGGCTGCGAAGGAGGAAGTGGCACGGCGGCGGGGAGGCAGGACACGTCACTCCGGTTCGTGAGACTAAGGGAGGAAGAGGGGGGGCTGTGGGAGGGATCGTGGGAAAGTGAGGCAGGCTGCCGCCGCCCCGCCCGGTCTCCAGCCTCCTTCTCTTTTCAGTACCTTCTTCCCCCAGGCCCCCCACGGCTCTCAACCCTCTCCTGTAACTTGGGGTCGTTCCCTTGTGGCTTCCCCTCCTCCCACGCAACGCCGTCATAGCCCACCTGCCCTCTCCAGCATGTCCCACCTCCACCCCACTCCCAGCTCCCCCGCCTCCAGAAGTCACCCACCACACACACCACTTTCCGTAGGCCTAGTTAACATGCAGCTGTGGGGAGGAAGGAGTGGAAGTTCTGAGGTGGCGAAATGGGCCGCTCCCCTAAAGACTGCGGATGGTGGACCACACTCAGGAAGGCTCCCCGACATGAACAGCTTCCGCCGCCTGTAGAGACCTAGTGCAGGAGGGCAGCAGGCGGTGCTGGAACCTTTCTCTGTCATGTGCTAGTTTTTCCATCTTGGTTTTTATTTACAGGGAGGGTTTTATGTCAAAAATGGCACCCTGCCGCCTGAAATCCGGAGTGGTATAGCCATTCCGCCTCACCCCCCTCAGGATTTTACCTGTTCGTCCTGCTTCATGTGGCAATTGTTTCTTCTGCCCAGTCCAGGACTAAGCTGACAAAGAACATGTGCAGAGTGCCTTGCTATTGCGTTATGAGGAAGCACCCCTGCCTATCTGAGGTTAGAACCAGGACTACTGTACAATCACCTTTGGAGGCCCTTCTCCTGCTGCCTTTGCCAAGTGAGATTCAATAGTGGTTACTGGGGAAAGGGCCTTTTTGGTGGTGGCATCCTGGTTGTGAAGTGCCTTCCCCAGAGAGGTTTGACTGGTGCCTTCTTCACAGCCTTTTCTGCACCAAGTAAGGTCTTTTTCCCCTGGGCTTTTTAGATCTGCGTACTAATTATCCACTGCGTTTTAGATCTATTGTGTATTTTTAGCGATGCTGTGTATCACTTGTTGCCACTGAAAATGTTATGTTGTTCTTTACTTTACTGATGATTGATTGTTATTGTATTTTAATGTTTTGTTGTTAGTTGTCAAGAGAAGCCTGTTAATGCATAGCATATAAATACTGATGATAATAAATAAACAAATAAAAGGCATGATAGGCAGGCTTGAGCCCTGCCACCTTTTGATAGGAGAAATTATAAAACCTGCTTACTTGAACTTACTCTTCTTTTCCCTCTCCCCTCTTTAGCATTCCACCCTCACTTTCTTCAGTTTTCCTTCCACCTATCCCTCCTCGCAATGTTAATCCTGATTTTCCCCGTTTAGCTTGGAGTTCCTTGACATCACATTTCCTGTCCATTTGTCCAGTACATTTCAGGGAACGCTAGCTTTCCAGGTAACAAAGGTTTGTTAGTTAGTGTAGATAAATATGTATGCAGATAAGATAACTACGCAGTATATAAACTCTGTCACTCTTATTCAATTATGAATGTCTCCCCATGTTAATATCATACACACATACATATATATATGAAAATCTGTATGCGAAAATAGAATGAGGGGATGTAGTTTTCTCTGAAATATATTGCCTTCCGTATTAATAACATGCATTTTGTTGCTTAGACTAATGTCCTGATTTTTTTTCTGCCAACCATAGATGGGGAATACCTAGGAAGAGAGTATAATGGCAACAGATGATGATGATGGAATGACATTTTCTAATCTATATAGTGGTAAGGTTTATTTTAAAAATTGGATTGTTGTTACTTTTTTTGATGAGTGTAGCAAATGTCCATACTATAAAACTGTCTTTAGAAAACCTTTGAAAAAAGCCTCATAATATGTTTCTAAAGGAACAATAGGGGTAGTTCCTCATACAGCACAGTTCCATGCCTTATGTTGTATCAGGAGATGCCCCTGCTGACAGTATGGTACCACCAGTTTGCTTCCTGCAGTACTGAGACTGAGAAGGAATGCGGCTTACTGACAGCCCCACTGTATGTTATTCTAAGGATTTCTTTGATAGCAGACTTGTGATGATAGGTCTAGCATGTTCTCTTAACTGTGATGGTGTAACTTCCCATGTCCAGTCTGTCCCTGTTCTGGCTTCATAGGACCAGACTGATAACATTATCACTTAAATAATCAGAACCCAGACATTAGGCCTCCTGGTATATTAGATACTGTATTGTGCTTTTAATCACAATTTGAAGGGGGATGCCAGTGCCAGGGGATAAAAGCTTTTTATCCCTTTCACTTCATGGTGTTTTCTCAATGAACATACCCCCACAGTTGCTTTGAGCCCACAAGAGAAAATATTTGGGTATTTGTATCTTTCCCCCAGAAATGGGGGGAGGGGTCAGGAAAACTGGTGGCGTGGCAGGGAAGTTTAAGAAACTCCTTTCCCCTTACTCCTTTTCCCCTCTTCAAATTGTAGACTCAGTGGCTGGACTTTATTTTTTTTTAAAAACAAGACTATAAAACGAATTATGGAACTACATGAAATATTTACTTCCACCTAGACTGGATGCACCCAAAGTGCTTCTGGGATGTGTCCAAGGAGAGATAGAATTGGCTTTAGCGTTGCGTCAGAAAGCCATACTATCCAGCCTTCGAGAGGTCCTGTCTCTTGGGAACTCAGACGTACACACAGAACTTGCAAGCACCAGCTTCTTAGTTCAGTGCAGCATTGGGTGTTGTTTTACATGTTCAGAGAGGATCCAGATGTAGAGATGAACTTGACACTGCAATGAACAGAGCAACCTATCCATGCACAGGATTTACAGTCAGGGCCAGAAATATTGGAACAAGGATAACTGTTACAGCAGTTGGCCTGTGTACACCACCACATTGAAGTTGAGAGGAAGCACAACCAGATGGGAGCGAAGTCAGGACTTTCAGCTGTAATTCAAGGGGTTTGACAAAAGTGGGGCACTAACCATTCAGGAAGGACAGCCAGTGGCATACACACACACCCATCGCTGGTGGCTCCTAAGTAATGGAACGAATGGCTGACAAGCAGCTTCATGGCCAGGTGTGGCCTGTTTCCTGGGTACCCCATGACCAATCAAGCAGATAAAAGGCCTGGAGGTGGTTCTGAGTGTTACATTTGCATTTGGTAGCTGTTCACTAGAACCCACAACATGAGGTCCAAAGAGGTGTCCACACGAGTGAAGGAGGCCATCATTAGGCTGAGGAAACAAAATAAACCCATCAGAGAGATAGCAAAAACAGTGGGAGTGGCCAACACAACAGTTTGGAACATCCTGAAAAAGAAGGAATTAACTGGCAAGCTCAGCAACAGCAAAAGGCCTGGCAGACCACGGAAGACAACTAAAGTGGATGACCGGAGATTTCTGCTCATGGTGAAGAGGAACCCATTCACGACATCTAGCCAGGTCAAGAACGCTCTTGCAGAGGTAGGCATCTCATTGTCAACATCTTCAGTCAAGAAACGGCTTTATGAATGTAAATACAGAGGCTTCACAACATGGTGCAAACCACTGGTAATGCTCAAGAACCGAAAGGCCAGATTAGCCTTTGCCAGCAAACCAAAGCCTTTGCACAAAAAGCCTGCCCAGCTCTGGAATAAGATTCTTTGGACTGATGAAACCAAGATTAACTTGTCCCAGAATGATGGGAAGAGAAAAGTATGGAGAAGGAAAGGAACAGCTCATGATCCAAAGCCTGCCACATCATCTGTCAAACATGGTGGAGGCAGTGTTATGGCATGGGCATATATGGCTGCCAATGGAACTGGGCCACTGGTGTTTATTGATGACCTAACTGCTGATAAAAGCAGCAGGATGAATTCTGAAGTGTATAGGGCTATACTTTCTGCTCAGATTCACCCGGATGCTGCCAAACTGATAGGACACCGCTTCATATTGCAGATGGAGAATGACCCAAAACATACAGCAAAAGCTACCCAAGAGTTTCTCAAGGGAAAGAAGTGGGATGTTCTTCAACGGCCAAGTCAGTCACCTGATCTCAACCCAATAGAGCATGCTTTTCACTTACTGAAGACAAGACTGAAGGCAGAAAGACCCACAAACAAGCAGCAGCTGAGGGCAGCTGCAGTAAAGGCTGGCAAAGCATCTCGAGGGAGGAAACTCAGCATTTGGTCATATCCATGGGTTCCAGACTTCAGGCAGTCCTTGACTGCAAAGGATTTTCATCCAGGTATTAAAGGCAATCCTTAAGTTTGAAATGATGTTGGTTTGTTCCATTACTTATGAGCCACCAACGATGGGGGGGGGGGGCGGTGTATGCCACTGGCTGTCCTTCCTGAATGGTTAGTGCCCCACTTTTATCACACCCCTTGAATTACAGCTGAAAGTCCTGACTTTGCTCCCATCTGGGTGTGTTTCCTTTCAACTTCAATGTGGTGGTGTACAGAGGCCAACTGCCAAAACAGTTATCGTTGTTACAATATTTCTGGCCCTGACTGTATGTGGGCATTTCAGACCTCCCACCCATACAAAGAGTTTTGGGTAGAGAAAGTAACAGTGGAAGGGGACTCAGCAGTCCACTGAATAGGGGTCCTTGAAGTGAGTATTTTATAATTATTGATGATGTCTTACATAATCCCTTTAAACTATTTTCACATTGAATTGCATTTTGAGCCATAAAATGTTAAAAACAACTTAGTTTGTTTTCCAGTATGGGCTAGGTAAAGACTCTTTGCCCAAGGGTCACTGTTGCTATTATTTTCAGAGAAACTTGTTTCTTCTCTTGTACCATTACTGAATATGTAGACCTGAATGACTTACATATTGTTCTTGTCTTTATTTACAGCTTCTCCTTGTCGAGGAAGAGATGATGATGAGAGTTCAGTGGATATTTATGACGGCTTAGACAGCACTCCAATTGCTTCTAGTATGTTCATAGTTATTTGGTCAGCTCTGGGGTTCATGTATGTGTGTATTTATTTGAGTTATATCCTGCCTTTATTCCAAGGAACTCAAGGTGATGTACATGGTTCTACTGCTCTCACTTTATCTTCACAATAACTGTGTCAGGTAAGGTTCTTGTGAAGATAATGCTGAGAGATAGTGACTGGCCCATGGTTTCCCAGCAAACCTCATAGCTGAGTGGGGGTTTGAACCTGGGTCTGCTATTAGGATAAAGCCATAACACAACTAGATTGTTTTAGGCACTGTACTCCTGATCTTTTAAAATTGGTACAGTGCAGTATAAGGTATTTGCACTTCAAAGAAGTAGCACGTTCACTAAAATCTTTGTTTTGACCCTAACGAGAAGCTTGGCTTTATTATGTGATTTGAGTAAACAGCTGGTTTTCTCTCTTAATGGAGTGGAAAATAATGTTTCTTAGTGACTTATTCACTAGGACTTCATGGAAGAAGGATTTTTAAAAGTGATGTTTATATATTAAAATGTGCAGAAATATTCACTGTATTCTGGGAGCATAATATTACAGCATATATTTTTAAAACCTGACAAAAGTTGTCAAACAAAATCTGAAACTATCACAATTATCTTAGTGTTCATATGTGTTAGAGGGGTGTCATTGCTCCTGTTAGGTGTATCTAGTAGTTTTTGAACTTTACAGAGAAATAAGTGGCATTCTAGGTTTAAAGTATTAATTAGTTCTAAATTGACTGCTCACCATAATTTATTTTTTTGTCTTTGTGAATGATGAAGCTTCTGTCTTCTAAATTCTGATAGGCATGTGTAGCCTGGGATATCAGAACAGGACCTTGTATCTGTCATTCCTTGGATAGTTGCATGTTAACGATCAGCTGTCCTTTTACTGTCTTTCTGCATTTTGGCTAATACTGAGGGTTATATCCAATGTTGTGCAAGCAGACTTCCCCTTGCTCCCCCCACCCCTGTGCCCCTCATATCTTCTCCACGGGGTTCCCCAACCCTGTGGAGCATATTTGGAAGGCATGGGGGTGCTGCAGTGGGGGTGGGAAAATCCATTCCACCATCAGATGGCCAGTATTGTATACAATCCTGATTGCTTGGTGGGTGATCCCATTCTTCATTCCATGTGAAAGACAAATATAAAGAGCTCTGGAACTATTTACATTAGCTTAAAATTCATAGGTTTGCTTTGTATATCACATCAAATTAGTTTTCTAGTCTCTTGGATTCAGAATTTAGCTTATGTTCCCTCTTACCAATAGAAGCTGGTTCATTAAGAAAACTTGCCTTATTTTTGGGTATCCTGTTTTTTAGTACCGACATGTTCCATATAGCCTACATTCCATAGATTAATATTCTATTAAATATCTATTAATATACAGGCTTTGATGTCTTTCACTCTTGCTTTATAAAAATAGATTAACTTCTTCCCTTATTAACAAGTAACCCAAGAGTCTTGGCAATGTACTTTGCAGAATGGAAGCAATGATCTCATAATATCTGTGGTAATCCCATGAAGCTGATTGGTGGGAGATTCAGGACAGATAAAAGGAAGTACTTCTTCACAGAGTGCATTGTTAAACTATGGAATTCGCTACCACAAGGTGTAGTGATGGCCACCAATTTGAATGGCTTTAAAAGGGGGTTAGACAAATTCCTGGAGGAGAAGACTGTCTGTGGCTACTAGTCATGATGGCTATGTGTTACCTCCAGTATCAGAGGCAGTATGCCTATGTATACAGGTTGCTGGGGAACATGAGTGGGAGGGAGGTTGTGGATTTCCCCTCAGGCAGCTGGTTGGCCATTGTGTGAACAGAATGCTAGACTAGTTGGACCCTTGGTTTGATCCAGCACAGCTCGTCCTATGCCCTTATAATCTTTAGCCAGGATCCAGAGAACACAAAAATGTGCTTGGGCTTGTGTTTCCTGAACAGCAGCACCCCTTCCACATAGCAAACCTTTTTTTGAAACTGAGGAAACTTCAAAAGCAGCTTGATATGGCATAAGAACTTGCTTTGCAAAGAATCCCCCCCCCCCCCAATAAAATATCCTACTGGGCTCTTGGGTGCATTATCTAATGGAAGTATATATGCAATGGAAAGGAAGAATAATCCAATCTCTCTCTGTTTCCCTCCCCCCCCCACTCCCCTGCCCACTTCAGCCAGTCCTGCTACAAAAGTAACCCCAACCAGAAGTGGTTTAAATTTATTTGATGAGATCCTGATTGAAGAAGGAACAGCAAAGGAAACCACTTACAATGATGTATGTATTTCAGATAGATAATGTCTTGGTGAAAGCGCTGCAGTTAGTTAATTATTGGTATATTGCAAATTCATGGATTGAGCACTTATTTTAACATTTTAGAAACTGTTATATGCTATCTATATTATCTCAAGGCTAAGTTTTAAAAGTAGCGAACACCCATTTTAAAAGGTCTAGACTTTTAGGCTGCAATCTGGAATTACTGTGTTTATATTGACCATATCTTGAGTTTTCTGGAGTATATTAATTGTGACATTAGCGTCTTATTCCTGTATTAGGTCATGAGCAAGTGATCACCTGAACACATTCTGAAAATTCCAAACTCCTCTGGAGATTTCTAAAATGCAATTGTATGTGTTTTTCTAAACTTCAAAGGTAGTAAAAGTGCAGTATGAGAGTTGGAAAATTCTGTCATTGTATCAGGAGAGCCCTGCTGGATCAGGGCCTGTCTAGTCCAGCATCCTGTTCTCCACAGTGGCCAACCAGATGCCTCTGGAGAAGCCCACAAGCAGGACATTGAGGGCAATAGCTCTCTATTGGTGTTCTTTTACAGAAGCATGTGGTACCTTCACATAACACATTACATTTCTGTTAATAGCAATTTTTCTTACAATATATTTGTATTTATTACAAATATATTTATTACAAATAATATTACAATTATTTATTACAATGTATTTAACCTTCAAAGTTTTATGCTGTAGAACTTCAAGAGAACCCAACATTTAGAACCATATTTTATAGATATAAGCAAATATTTTTTTGCATAGAAGTTGCAGTTTCCACCCACAATATTGGAAGGTAGAAATGGCTTCATACAGAGGGCAATATCCAACTGTGTCATTCTGCTAGTGGAAACTAAGTTCCAAACTACATGCAAGAGGAGAATCCAACTAAAGTTAAGTTTGTGCAAGCACAGTTGTGCAATGGAAAGATTTGATGAAGCTCTGCTAGCGCCATTTGAGTTTGAGGAATGACACTGTTGGATACTGCCCAATATATTTAACCTAGTCAGAACTAGAGTGCAGTCAACCTCCTGTTTGGACAGCTAACCTTGATTGCGCTATGATTGGCTTCCTTTGTTTTTCTGACATATCTTAGTTCGAAAGTCTGATCAGTTATGGCACACACCTTTTGTATATGCATGTTTAGTTCCCCCCCCCCCCGTTTTGGAGGGAAGTTCATATTTTTAAAATGCAAAAAGCATTTTGTGTATCCTAAAAAAATTGAATGTCTTACCCAAAGTACAATTCTGCTAACAATACTGTCTTTACAAATGTGAATATTCCTGTCTCAACAGTTGCAGTCTGAACATAAGAAATGTCAGCAACACCTTCAAGAGTTGATGAAGAAGTTTCAGGAAATAGAGGAACAGGTGCTATAGCATTAAGTGGTATTTCATCCATGCTGCATCCTGAAACTGAAAGCATGCTGGAACTCTTATACATCTCTCCATCTGCGTTACTTGACTATTTTCAATAAGTGCTTCACCACGGCGACTCAGTGTCAACAGGGACTTTTAATCAGAATTTTAAAATCAGAATTTCATTTATGAGCATTTTTAATTTATGAAAAGTAACTTTGCAATACACTTGGAACGTACTGTGAATAGCTTCTTAGTGTTTTCAATTTTGGATTGCAGCACATATTAGTGCCTTCTGAAAGTTTCCTTTGCGCTAATTATTAACAGCTAGCATTTGAATCCAGAAATCCCCATGCACTCCAGAGGTTCGGGGGCTCTTCCATAGTTGTGTGTGATGTGGGAAGGGGTTGCAGCCTGGAGGAACATGATGGAAATTGGTGGCACTACCATGTGCATGCATGAAAATGTATTTTGTTCATGCACAGGCTTCTTTGGATCCAAGCGATGGTTTTCCCTTCATGTAATGTAGAATATTACACTTGATCCAGGGTACCCAATTGACAAGCAATCATTTCTTGTAAGAATTCTCTACCTTGTGCTCTATTCTGAACATCTGTGGCTGAAGTAGTAGATGCTCATAGGGTTCAAGAGCTTGTTACGTTTTAATACAGAAACAATAAACCCAGTAAAAGCATTAACAGGGCAATATTTCACTTATCCTACTAAGCAAGTTGCTGTCGTGTCACTGGCTTGGATCCTGAGTTTTCCTGCTTTGAAAAGAAGGGCTCCTTCTGCTCATGGAAGGGATGCCAATCCAGTGGATGCTCCCAGAAGAAAAGTGGGAGGGAGATGATTTTCATTTATTCCTCCAGCAGACCCCAGCACCACCTCTCACACTGTTCAGGACAGTCCCCAGCTTTCCAGAGCAGATTCTCAGGGCCACAGGATGCTGCAGGGCAGACGGGTAATGATAAAAAAAATCACCTCTCCTCCCACTCACAGGAACTTAGGATCTAAGCCTATATATATTGTATCAAAGAATATGAAACTAGGAGGACAGAAGAGGCTATTGAATGAGGGTAGTTACATTCTGAAACTGCAGGTGATCATTTAAGAGTGTGCTTGGTATATCCCAAGGAGTGTAATCCTGTGCCTGTTTACTTGGAAGTATGTCCCTCTGTCTTCAGTGGGGCTTGCTCCCAAGAACGTATCAATAGGATCACAGCCTAATGCCACAATCCTATGTGTGCTTATTAGGAAGTCAGTCCTATTGGTGTCTGTTTAGAATTAGCTATACATCGTCCACTTGATATCAAACCAAGTGCAGCACAATAAGTAATTGATTTAAATTGGGGTGTTTTTTTTAAACTGTTATTGGTGTTCTCCGTCTTGTTTTTATTTATGCATGCGGACCCATGTTTGTAATATGTGTGTCCGTGTTCTTTTTAAATTAGAATTCCACTCTACAAAAAGAAAACCAGTGCCTTAAGAAGAATATTTCAGCTCTTATCAAAACAGCTAGAGTAGAAATTAATCGCAAAGATGAAGAAATTAGTAATCTCCAGCGAAGGTACCAGTTTTGAAAGCTAATTTACTAATTGCTTTTCACAGAAAAAATGTCCAACTGTTAAAAAAGAAAAGATAAAACCAAGCATTGTAACTGAAAAGGGAAGGATGCTTTCTAAGCATACATTTACCTACATTTTGACATAAAGGCATAAACATTAAGAGACCAGTGCAGTAGACCTCCAGCTCCTAGACATTCCATTGTGGAGCCCCCCTGCCAGCTGCCTTAGAAAGCTCCATGGTGGCTTCTTCTTCCAAGGTTGGGAGTCTGACCTTGGGAAGGGAGGAAATGGGTGTGTTGTGGGCAAGCCAATGGACAGAGAGAGGAGAGGTTGTGGATCCTATAGCTTCTCAGCTCCCATTCCTGCCCCCCGGCAGAGAAAGCAAGTTAGATGGCTTCAGAGGCCCGTCGTAACAAAAAAATGCTCAAATGGAGGACAGAGAGGCAAATAGCCTCCTTTGCTCCTTGCACCCTGCCAGCAAGAGTCCAGCAGGATGGATGAAAGCCTCTGATCTTGGAGGCCTCCATCCTTCGGGTGTCTAGCCCATAGGACTGCATTCTAAGTTGCTTTTTAGCCCAACTATCAGATATTTATTTTCTGAAAAATTACGTTTTCTAAAATGTGTAGAGCTCCTTAAAAAAGATTACCTCCATCAAATAACTGGTTGTATCTATAGCCTAATGCTTGCTACAGCCTGTATGTACCCAATGCAGCCATAAGGAGGAAATCAGAAGCTTCCGTTTTAGATTAACCACAGCTTATCACACCTGAACCTGTACAAACTGCAGTTAATCTTAACTATGGTTTGTTGAAACAAACTGGCTTAATAAACTAGGCCATTGTGTGGGCCTTTGCTTCTTTGGCATGAAAATCTAAAAGTAACATTGTACATATATATTTTAACACCTGTAAGGCTTATTTTGGCCTTTCCCACATTACAGGTGAATGCAGGCAATTAAGATTTTAGCAGAATTTGATGATCGTTTAAATCTTGGCTAGCTTTTAAAAATGCAGCTTATTAAAACCATCTCTTTATAAACAGGTTATCAGAAGTTCCAGTTCATCAAAATACCTATAGTAGAACATACTTCTCAGCATCAACTAATAATGCAAGAAACTTTGAAGGATCAAAACCAAAAAATAAATGCAGAGATTTACTTCCAGAGAACAATCCAAAACTGGATCCTAGAACTAAACACACCATGTCTAAAGGCATACCACCCAATTATCCAACTTGGGATCTAGAAAATAAGAAATTTCATTCAGAAAAAAGAGAGACTCCATATATACCTCGATCACATCCTGAACAGCTTTACAATGATAGTGCTCATTCAAGACTAAAAAATGTTGACAGCTCTTGTGACAAAGAAAAGGGGAAAAAAGAAATTAAACATAATGAGCATCATAGCAGGGAGAATGACTGCAGATACAAAGCAAAAGCACAACAAAATCTGGACAGCACTGCAGATAGAATATTGGATACTCATGGAAAGTTGCAGGCCTACCCAGAAAAAACAGTCAAAAATGGACATTGGAAAGATAGTAAGGACTTAAAGTTCAAAAACAGCCCATGTGTAGAAAAAAGAACCAGTAAGACCCCTGCTGCTAAGGAGAAACAACCAACTCCTAAGGACAGATTACTGCCAAAAACAGGACACTCCAGCAGTGATAGGAGTGAAAAGTCACAAAATATAAATCGGAAGGACTTGAAAACACGAAGCAAAGAGGAAAGCAATAGCGGACAAAAAAACAGAGAACCTGACAGGTATCTAGAACAACAAAGAACTGTTAAGCTTACTGGTCCTACTGAACAGAATACAGTTGCCAGAAGTCTTCAAAAATTAAATAAAAGCTATGTGGAAGACCGAAAGATAAAAGATAGTGATTGTAGAAGACACAAAGGAGCAAGTGATCACGGCCTCCAAGGAGAGAGATTATCACCACTACCGCCTATTTCTAATAGGGAGCCAAAACATAGCCACTCAAAGGAGGACAGTAGCAAATGTGAACACACACATTCAAAATCAGACAGACATCGAACTGAAGAAAAAAGGAAAAATGAGAGAGACAATCCTAGAGAAAACAGGAATTCTCAAAATGAAAGAAGAGACTCAAAGCAAATACCAGAAAAGGCAACAAAAGGAACCATTAAAATTAAAGGAAGTACGAAAAGGGAGGAAAAGAAATCCCTTCGACCAGAAGAAATTGCCAAAATAGTTGATGGTGAGGAGGAGCAGATGCCTACAAAAGTTGGAAGGGATGAGGAGCAGTCAAAAAGCAAAGACTTAAAACTGAGTTTTATGCAGACACTAAATTTAACACTTTCTCCCGCTAAAAAGCAAACAGACAAACTCAATTCAGTAGCAAAGTCTGCCAATGAATGCAGCATCGAGATTCCAAGTCAGGAAGTGATGTTAGTACCAGATGAGCCTAGTAATACTAATATGACTAAGCAAACAGAAACACCAGTGTTACCTATCCATGATAATCCTGTTCAGACCAATCTGGAAAAAATAACATCTGTATCTGAGATCAAAGTGAAGGTGGTAAATGAGAGTCTGGCAGAAACGATCAACATAGAGCCCTCTAAGACAACAACATTCCCACAAAACACAGAGAAACATGAACTGGTTGATAATGTGAAGCTCCTGCCTGAGGCTGAAATTGAAATGGGATTGGTAGGTGAAACATATGTAGCTGCTGCCCTAGGAAGCCCTGCAGGCCAGGATACACTTCCAGATAATTCTTTCAATGACTTGGAGACTATAAGTTCCGTGGATTTTGATTCTTTTAGTGTAATAGATGAGATTAATGGGACGGATTCAGACTCACTGATGGACGAGGAAGAGTCCAATAAATGTGCCAATGAAAAAGTGTTAGAGTATCCTGAACAAGAAAACAGACCTGTACTTCACAAGACTACTGTGGAAAAAACCAAGATACTGAGTGGGGTTGTGCCAACAAATGACCAGAAGGGTCATAACTTGAAGCTAAGTTTTCCTGACCCTGGAAACCATTTAGAAAAATTATGTAATAAAGAGTCGAAGCCTGCATTTCAAGCAAGAGACACAAACCCAGTTTCAGTTGATGATGATAACTCTATACTGAGCATTGATCTCAATCACATGAGGCACATACCAAAAGCAATCAGCCCAATTAATAGTCCAATACGCCCCTTGGCTAAAGTGCTCAGAATGGAAAGCCCTTTCAAAGGATCTGTGAAAAGTTATAATAGAGGTATATTTATGTTGTTTCTGCTTGTTAAAATATATTTATTTAAATGAGAAAAAACACTGATAATTGAATCCATTTTCAAGAATGATTAACCTTTTAGGCATGATAAAAGCCTGTCATATGCAACATTGGCATTTTTGTTCCACTGTTCTCCCTACACTGTGGGGCTGTTCACACAACATGCTAACCCACACTTGGTGGTTGAGTGTGGGTTGTTGTTGAACTGTGGATTGTTGAACCATGGGTAAGCATGAATCCAATAGAACTTACTTCCACATAATATTATTAGAACATGGGTACAAGGTGGATTGCAACTCAGTAGTACAATCCTGTACATGGCTGCTCAGAAATATGTTCCATTGAGTCAAATAGGACTTATTCACAGGTAAGTGTGTATAGGATTGCAGGCTTTTGGCTTCTAGGGTGGAATCCCATATCATCCCACTGGACTTACTCTCTGTTTCCCCCCTGCAGCCCCCCATACCCTCAAAAATTTGTTCCAGAAGGTTCCCTTATCCTCTACAGAAGATTTTGAGGGTATGCAGGGCTGCAGGGGAGAGGAAGAATTACCTCCTCCCAGATCCATTCAGAGAAACAGATCCATCAGTGGAACTACTAAATTGGATTTTACCTCTATATTGTAAGAACAAACTCAGCAGGCCTTACTTCTGAGTAAACAGACAAGATGACACTACACTGCTGCAATCCACAGCCATTTTATTTAAGTTGTCCTCTTTAAATTCAGTGGGACTATGAATAAGGCTTAACCTTAAAAGCTATTTGTTGTAAGGTAGATCTTCAGGTTTCAGATTTTGTAGATGTAAAATCTTTAAGATTTGCAGCCAAAGTGGTGGTGGTGTTCAGTCGTTAAGTCATGTCCGACTCTTCATGACCCCATGGACCATAGCACACCAGGCCTTTCTGTCCTCCGCTCTCTCCCGAAGTGTGCTCAAGTTCATATTCATTACATCGGTGATGCTATCTAGCCATCTCATCCTCTGCCGTCCCCTTCTCCTTTTGCCTTCAGTCTTTCCCAGCATCAGGGTCTTTTCCAGGGAGTTTTCGCATTAGGTGGCCAAAATATTGAGCTTCAGTATCTGTCCTTCCAATGAGCAGTCAGGGTTGATTTCCTTTAGGATGGACTGATTTGACCTCCTTGCAGTCCAGGGGACTCGTAAGAGTCTTCTCCAGCACCACAGTTCGAAAGCATCAATTCTTCAGCGCTCAGCCTTCCTTAGAGTCCAGCTCTCACAGCCATACATTACTACTGGGAAAACCATAGCTTTGATTAGACGGACCTTTGTCGGCAAGGTGATGTCTCTGCTTCTTACTATGCTGTCTAGGTTTGCCATAGCTTTCCTCCCAAGGAGCAAGCGTCTTTTAATTTCATGGCTACAGTCACTGTCTGCGGTGATCTTAGAGCCCAAGAAAATAAAATCTGTCACTGCTTCCATTTCTTCCCCTTCTATATGCCAGGAAGTGATGGGGCCAGATGCCATCATCTTCATTTTTTTAATGGTGAGTTTCAAACCAGCTTTTGCATTCTCCACTTCCACCCTCAACAAGAGGCTCTTGAGATCCTCTTCGCTTTCTGCCATTAGGGTGGTATCGTCTGCATATCTGAGGTTGTTGATAATTCTCCCAGCAATCTTAATTCCGACCTGTGATTCATCCAACCCGGCGTTTCTCATGATGAACTCTGCATATAAGTTAAATAAGCAGGGCGACAATATACAGCCTTGTTGTACTCCTTTCCCAATTTTGAACCCATTGGTTGTTCCATGTCTGGTTCTTACTGTTGCTTCTTGACCCTCATACAGGTTTCTCAGGAGACAGGTAAGGGGGTCTGGTCTCATTTTTATTAAGATGTCCAAATCTGAGTTGCATTCTACAACAATAGCATCTCTTAGCACAACTTCCCGTCCAGTAATTTCTAGGGCACTGATCCTGAAAATGCAGCTTACACTGCAATTCCAAAATAGTTAAATTGCTGTGGAGCTCCATGTATAAAAGCTATTCTGAAAATTGATTTCATTTGTAGTCAGCTCTTCGTCCAAGAAGCTTGGTGTGACATACATAGTCACCTGCCAGCCTTGTCCTCAAAACAATCCTGTGAAGTAGTTTAAGCTGAGAGTGTGTGACTGGGCCAAAGACAAGCAGTGGGCTTCATGGCTGAGCAGGGATTTGAACCTGAATCTTACTACTCTTAGCCTGACAAACTATTCACTATATACCACACTGGCTGTCAAAGCTGCCTCTCCCCTACTAAAATGCAATACACATTTTGTTCTAAATGGATGTTATAAATGGAAAGTTCTGAACAGTTAAGTGCACTGTTCTAAAATGAAATGAGCTATTGAACCATACTGTCACTGGAGTTCGTTTTGACACTTGCTGCCTTTGGGTGATGTGTTAACTAACTGTCCTGTTGCTTTTAGATTTTCTTCCAGAGACCGTAGTTGTCTATCCTGGAAGAAACCAGTCCAGTGAGCTCAATAAGGAAAATCAAAAGCCACTTCGCACAGATCACCAAATCTTAGAGGAATCTCAGCTCAGCATGTCTTCAGATGAATTAGAAGAAGGTGAAATTGTTAGTGATGATGATGAGCCTCAAATAGAAAGGAACTCTGAGAATAGTAAAAAAACAAAACGAAAAACATCTGATGGATCAAATTTGTCCAGAAGTACATGCAACCTCAATGCCAAGGCCACACCTTCCAGTGAAGATACTGAAAAATTGGCATCTGGGAAAAAAAGTAAAGAGAAACCCAAAGATGGAACCATAATGTCCTCCAGTGAAGTGAAGAAAAATAAAGCTGTGGGCATCGATAGTCTTGAAAAAATAGTGCAAATTACTGTTGAACCTTCTACTGTACATGAGTTTATGCAGATGCTGAGAGCTATAAGAAAACAAATACGGAAGAGCTACATGAAGTTTAAGATGCAGTTTCCAGTACAGAACTTTTATAGGGTTATGGATTCAGCAGTTCTGCATTTTACATCTCTGGTAAAATATCTTGACTTCTCTAAAATGTCGAAATCAAGCGAAGCCTTAAAGCTGAATCTCTGTGAAATTATAGAATCTAAACTTAATCAGATAAAAAAGAATCATGAAATAGAGTATCTATTTGAACGGCAACAATCAGATATGAAGAAAAAGTTGTGGAAACTTGTAGATGAGCAGCTTGACTACCTATTTGATAAAATAAAAAAAATTCTTCTAAGGTTGTGTAACTTGATAAGTTATGAAAATGATGAAGGTAAACTTGATAAAAGAACAAAAAAAAGCCCCAAATGCCTTGTAAATCATAAAACCGACAGACAGAAATCAAAGAAAACAACCTTAAATGCTAGAACTCAAAAGCCTGAAGAATGTGCCCTTCAAAAACCTGTAGTGGGTAACCAACTGTCTAAGAGAGGTTACCATGACACACACAAAAATATAGCTACAAAATGTAAAGGTTCCTATGCTGATAAATCAAAACAATTCCACAGCAAAGCTGAACTTTTCAAGGAAAAGTCCATAAAAGATAGTGCTTTGAAAGTTGGGAAATATGAAAAGGAAGGATCACACATGGCTGGAGACCCTCCGAAGTCAGAGATTAGCTGTGGACCTCTCACAGAACAGCAGATGTCCGGCCTGACATTCAATCTAGTCAATGATGCTCAAATGGGTGAAATGTTCAAAAGTTTATTACAAGGCTCTGACCTTTCAGAAAAGAATGATGACTTCATTGATGAAAATCAGTGGGAATTCAGGACACCGGAAAAACACATGCCAGGTGATCAGATATGTGGGAATGATCCTGCATACGAGACAGAAGGACTAGTTCCAAAAGATACCCAAGTAGAATCAAGAGTACTAGATGGCATTAAATGGCCTGTAGTTTCACCTGAAAGAGATTCAACATTTTTAACTAGACTGCAGATGCCCATTGATCCAGATATTCTAGATGAAAGCTGTATGTTTGAAATTCCTACTAGTCCAGCTTTGAAGAAAAGCGAGATGTGTATTTCGGAAAAACCAAAATCCCTTGTCTCTTCTATTCTTCTGGAAGACCTAGCAGTGTCATTGACTATTCCCTCTCCTTTGAAGTCAGATGCTCATCTTAGTTTCTTGAAACCTGACATATTTGGGTCTGTTCCCGAGGATGTTCTAAGTGCACACTTCAGTGAAGATGCTCATCTTGAAGAGGAGGATGCTTCTGAACAGGACATCCATTTGGCTTTGGAATCTGATAATTCAAGCAGTAAATCCAGCTGTTCTTCATCATGGGCAAGTATGCCTGCTGCTCCTGGATTTCAGTATTGCCCAAGCCTGCCAATGCAGGCAGTAATAATGGAGAAATCAAATGATCACTTCATTGTTAAGATAAGGCGTGCTGCACCATCTACCTCACCAATCCTCCATCAAGCAATCCTAGGAAATGAGCCACCGACCACTCTTAGTGAGAGAAGAGACAATGAAATTATGACTGAAGAAAAATTAGATACTTTGAATTCCAAATGTGTACTATTGGAAGAGACGGCAATGTGTAAGGAAAAGATAAATAATATTTACTCCAAGAATAAGTTGCATGATCATAATAGAAAGGAGCAAATTACTAATTCACTGGAGGCTGTGAAGGAGACATCTATCTGTCTTGAGAAAGATCGGGTTTCTAATATATCTGAACCCCAAGAAGAACCTCGTCCTGGCACTCCTGATGATGTGCCTGAATCTGTAGAGGGCCTGTTTACTAATGCCAACCAAGAGCAAAAATGTAACATGACTGAACTCCTTCAGGAGCCATACAGCAATACCACTCAGATTCAAGGCTCTGATCAGGTGTCGCATAGTAGTGCTGGCCCAGAAGAAGCCTGTGACTTGCAAGATTCCCCTAAAGAACTCAGGAGATCTTTAGCGTGTCTGAAAGAATCCTCAAATAAAACTCCCCAGTATGAAGACACATCTGAAGTTTTTAAGCTACCTCAGACACACACAGTGAAATTATTTAAAAAAAGTGATGTATCTTGTGCTAAAATAGAACATTCTCCAGTTAGCTCAGCAGAAGTTCCTCTTGTAGAAAAGTTGTCTTCCAAGAACCATTTCAATATATGTATAGACTTGACTGATGAGACTCCCATGGAAAATGAAATTGATTCATGGGATCTCACGGTGGAATCTGCTTTAAATACTAGAATGGGACGCTTATATAAAAATAAAGAGGAACATAAGGCAGAAGACTGCTGTGCAGCAAGTGACCTTGTAGAACATGATGTTGAAGGAGTTATAAATTTGACAGAGGATCCGCTTGACAAGCCTGCAGTAGATGAGGATTTTGAAACAAAAACTGTTCTCAATATTGATGGTCAAAAATCCCAAATGAACCTTAATAAAGTAAGCAAAAAAAGAAAAAAGGAGAGAGAAGAAACACTCACTGCAAAAAGACAAAGAAAGGAAAGTAATGAATTGGCTTGTAAAAAAACCAACAAAAATTGCAAGAAGTCTAAAGAGACTATTTCAGTAGCCACAAGTGTGTCCATTAAAAAGGCTGCCTCAGTTACGGACGAAGATCCTTTACCATCAACATCCTCTATGTCGCCATCAAGTCTGTGTGCCAAAAATATCATTAAGAAGAAAGGGGAAGTCGTAATTTCTTGGACAAGGTAAGAATACCAAAAGCTAACTGAAGGTTTGAAAGGAGAGAAGTAGAAATATGTAATAGGTAGAGATTGAGTTGCGTATTCCTGCACACTGTGGCATAGGCAGTACCAATGTAACACTGCAGTTGTAAGCACACTTACTAGGGAGTAGGCTCCATTAAACACAATTGGACTTCTACATAAACTTGCATAGGATCGCATGGCATGGCTAACCTCTGCTGCAGGCTAAGTTTCTTTACCCTTTTTCCAGATCAGCTAGAACAAATATGTAGTCCTATTTTATATTTCTTATGGTTGAAATTAGGTTTCCTGAATTGGAAAGTGAGGATTATAAGTTAAGAGGAGGAACTTGGAATCCCTGCTAAGCACATGGTGGTTTGAGTTGTGACCTCTGAGTAATAATGATGTGTTGTATGTGTGTGTGTTGTTATCGTATTGTGTTATATTGTGTATATATCTACAATGGCCATTTTCCCTGTGGAAAATGTCAGCATTTAGCAGTAGATCATGGTAAGGGGAAAAAAATCATTTTACAAAGGCATTTATTTTCAATATTGAGTCCATCCTTCAGCTCAAAGTAGAACTCTCAGAACAGATCACAGTAAAAAGGACATAACACTAAAAGAGTAGTTGATAAATGAAAAGGTCTTTACCTGACATTGAAAGGATTGATGTCAGGCATTCCTCTCTAGGGAGAAAGTTTTATAAATGGAGCACTGCCATTGAAAAAGCCCTTTCTCTGGTTGCTCACCTCCAGAAGTTGGGGGCATCTCAGAGTTCAGGCACGTTTATATAGGAATAGCCAGTCTTTAATCATTCCTGACCTTGATCAGAAAACTGGTTATCCATGATGATTTCCTTCTAAGAAACTGTACAAATTATAATTCTGTAAAGGGGAGCTAGAAACCTCTAACAGCAATCAGCTTCCTTGCAAAACTATAGTACCATGCTAGGAAGCCATAACATTTAGGGCGCAATCCTATGTGGATACCTGGCAGCCTCTGAGCTCACAGGCTTTGCTTCCACACTCCAGCTGCCCTGCATTTCTGCTAGATGGGTGATTTTGCTTGTCTAGGAGGAGCAGGGAAGGAGGCTGGGGTGGCCGTAGGATAGGTCGTAATGCAACTGCTCCAGTCTTCTCCCATCCCTGGGAACACCCCTTTTCCCCATCTCCGTACTCTGTTTTCCAAGCGTGGAGAGGTAGCTGGTGCAGTACTTTCTGTGCTGGTTATGAGGGGGAAGGGAGTGTGGTTTCCTGGCTCTGAAGTCGGAACCCTGTCTCTGACCTCGGAGCCCAGAAACTGAGCTATTCTATCCCCTCCCCCGTCCGACACAGTCAGGGGGGCATAGGATTGCTCCCTCCAGTATTTTACATTTGTAGCCTTCACATTGCCAGAGAGTAGGTGGGCTGTGTATGCTTGTATGTAACGTGCTGAGAGAGAAGAGGATATAACAGAATGAACACCAGGAAATTAGTGAAATAAAATCGTGAGTGTGTGTCACTTGGGCACCCTGCAGCTGGCTCATCTTTGAATATTCTAAATTGGAATAGAAAGGTTCTTGAGCCTCTCTCCATTGACCATGGTTTCTCTATTTCAGGCATGTCAAACTCAAATGCATTGGAGGGCCAAATCCGCCACCAAGCTGTTGCCCGGGGGCCATGCCCATAACTCTTCACTAAGAAATATTTCCTTCTGAATTTGCCCCCTGACATCAATTCTACTCCAATTAAACACTAACGCTGGAAAAATTAGAAATTCTTAAGGAACTCTAGAAAGTTATCTGATCTTAAACCTTTTACAGAATGAGTACGTTCACTAAAAATATGCATATACACATAGATGTGTCCTTATTTAACACCCATGCACATACACAACACCGTCAAGCCAGCTATCAAACAGTGATCAAAAGTCAACAATGAATGCTACTGTGATATGTAGTAGCAGCTATTAATGAATTTGTCCTTTTGCCAGATATAGGGAATTGGTTTCTTAGCCTGGAAGAACATGCAGTAACGGTGTGATGGGGTATCAGAAGTTCTGTTGGGGACCAATAGCCTAGTATGCCACAAATTGAAATCCTTGCTTTATTTCCATCACTTCGGTGGGCACTGGTTTAGTGTCATTAAGAAACATAAGAGTATGCTTTGTTTTACAGATGTTCATTTTGAGTATATGAATGGAAGTCAAGGGCAAGATTTAATTTGTTTTATAGAATAAAAGAACCTGACCCCAACGCAGTCATTCTGTTTTGGTAATGGTGTATTTTTGTTAATGTATAAGTAATATGTTTAGCACTGAATGGTGATCACAGTGCAGAATAAGCTTCAGAGTGGTGAGAAAATGCTGCTGATAATGAGTTTATAAGGGGGAGGGGGTGGAAGGAATACTAGTAGCCTTCAGGATTCAGTTAGTCTTTATAATCAGGTTTCTTTATCCTCTGGGTTTAAAAAGTCACTTCCTGTTATAGTAATACTGTTTTGAAGTGTTAACCTGGGTAGACTGATAGTAATTGACTTCCCATCAAAGGTCAAAGCAGTTTTCCAAGATTGAAATTACTCTTGTATGTTTGTTATAGAAATGATGACAGGGAGATTTTATTGGAATGTCAGAAAAAAGGACCTTCAGGAAAAACGTTTGCTTCTGTTGCTACCAGGTTAAATAAAAATCCAACTCAGGTATGTATTTGGGTAAGCAGGTATGTTTAATCTATTTCACATATGTTTATCTATGTGTCTGATTGAGCATTATATATCTGCATACATTACTAGTATGCTGTATTGACTAAAAGTTCTTAAGAGAAAAAATACATCAGAAAAAAGGCATAGCAAACTACAAATTAGTCTCTAAACCCATGAAATTAAGTAGAAGCAAGCTGAACATTTTCATTTTTCATTTTATTAAAAGTAATACATTCTCTATAGGTTTTACATGGCATTTTTTCTGGTTGAATAAGACTATCCATGCCTTGCTTGTGCCATAAGAGTGATACATAAACTTTGAAAATTGTAAAAACTCACCTACATTTTATTCTGAGTAGACAGCCCGGCAGATAATGCTTCATACATGATCTTCTGTATACTGCATGGTCTGCTTTTTGAGTTTTGTTCTGGGCTCATGGCATGTTCCAATAATTAGTTAGATACTTCGGAACTAATGGCAGCTGGAGCGGTGAGATCTAATGACACTAAATGCTGGGGACACACTTCTAAGACAGATTTCACTGTTGAGTCAAGCAGATCAAAAAGTCAGGACTCAAACAAAGGCATTATAGTGAATTTCTTTTTGTGAACATCTTTGAAATCCTGGCAGACTATCCATGATTGCCAGTATGTTCCAAAGATTCGGGTACGGGAAAAAGGAGAGTGAAGAGAGAGCTAGTTTTCAAATCCATCTCCAACCATATTCACTGGTTAGCTTTATCAATATTTATCAGCCTCAGTTCCTTTTACTAAAATAGATATGTCCTAAATTTTGCAAGGTTACAGGCATCATATATTTAATACCTCTCATAAATATAGTTAGGTCTTTTCTCTATTTTTATTCTGTTCTCGTGTCTCTAAATTCTCCACAAGTGTTTTGTTATTTTTTTATGAAGGCCCCATTACAGTGCCCAGATCAGTCAGTTCAACATGGGGAAATATTCGCATGTAGATATATTAGAGCCAGGTCACACAGGATGTTGTTTCTCCATATCAGCAGAACTGTCCTGCCTCAAAGACCCACCTGTGTGGACAAACATAATAACGTGAACTGAACAAATCACAGATAAGGACAATAGCATTTCCATGATGGTGGGAGATTTTCCAGCTGCCTCAGTAATCGGAATTGGTGATTGGTTGTCCACATGTGTATGAGCAAGAAACAAGACCTGGTTTGCATGACATGACAGCCCACTGTGGCTTAATTTACCTGCGGAGGCTGTTGCATTGTGCCAGGTTCCTGTGGGCACCATTTTTGCATGGTGCCCACAGGTGCCAGGCTTGCCATGGCTTGTTGCGTCATGCAAACCCAGGCAGCAAGGGTTGTTTGATGGTTAGGCATCCCTCAACCCTAAAACAAGCCTTAAGTTATTTGAGGGTTGCCTAACCGTCAAATAACCCCTGCCTTCTGGGTTCACATGACATGATAAGCCATTGGCAAGTGCCGTCCAGGGCTTGCGTATTCAAAATGGCATCTGGCACATACCACAGTGCTCTGAGTGTTATTTAACCCATGGTGGCCTGTTGTGACATCAAAACTGGCCCACTGTATGTAATACTCCTTAATTCTCAGGAAAATGACTGAACTATAGGCTGCTTTATAATTCAAGCATTGAAACTTTTTGCTTTCCCTCCACAGATTGAAGAAAGATTCAAGCAGTTAGTGAAGCTATTCAAGATGTCAAACTGTAGTTAGCAGTGCACTGCTGCTACCAATTATGAACTGCTATGAACACATATGCACTGTATGTATGTTTGAGAGAGAGACAGAGCACATGCAATCCAAGTCAGAATAGTTGTCTGTTGCTTATCCGTTTACCTGTAACTGAAATGCTCCATTTATGCCATATGTTTCATGAGACATCCCTGCTTTCTGAATTAGGAACTGGTTCTTGCCGAAGATGTCAAACATATTTGCAGAACTCAGTGGTGACTTTGAGCAGCTTTACACAAGAAAGAACACAGAGTGCTTTGCCCTGAGCTTCCTGTTTCCTGGGCTTCCACTAAAACTTTCATATATCTCACCTTAGTAATTCTTTCTTGGGTGATAAATAAAGGTTGAGGGAAGGAATCTGTGCTTCCTGTTACTCTACATTCCACAATGCCTAAAACTACACTCTCTTAAGGCTGTTTGGATAAAAGGAGGCCAGTTCCTAGCGTATGGAGAGTCCGATTCTTTGAGTTGAAAGAAACACCCGATAGCTGTTTGTTGACGTGGAATTTTGAAGACTAGTAATACATAGCATGCCTCCATCAGTAGCCAAAAGAAAACATAAAAGCACAGTTAAACAGCAGATTCCCCTTTCACTTTCAGAAAGTGTGAACACAAACAAAAGCTTTGCAGTATATTACCCGAGCCTCAATCTTCAAAGATGTACAGCACATTAGAGATTAGATAATTAAATAATTAATTTATTATTTAATAATTACTTAATTAGATACATAAGTATGTTAGCATTAGAGATCATGCAGAATTAGTGTATAGAGTTTATTTTGCAAGTAATACATCAGTATTTGAAAGTTGTTTCCTCTGCTTAAGACGGCACATCATTTAAAATCTATGTAGAATTGTTTTTCAAAGGTATTAAACCACATTTGCCATTCCACGCTCCCTTAGAATGCCACTTCTCTTTTAAATCATGGATGTCTAAAAATACCTATACAAAATAAGTGTGCAATCTGAATATGTGATCCCAAAGGTGCCTTAATTAAGAGCTTCAAGACTATATTTATGGATAATCCAGATGAACTTATCTATACCCCTGCCCTAATAAGTCCCAATCTTTGAGGGGGTGAGAATTTTGTTTTGGCAACTATTTCTATAGAACATGTGCACAGCAGCCAAAGACTTAAGAAGGCAATGACTCCACCCAGCCACTTATTTTTTTAAAAAAAGGATAGAAAAAATCCTATGTCAATTTGAAAACTCATCACATTTCTTAAAAGTTACGTACTGCCATTCTGACCTGGATGTATTTGTGAGTGAGCGAGTGTGTAAACTGTAAAGTTTTAAATGTTATTCTTCTGTAAATAATGTACAGGATTCTATATTGTGTAAAATAATTGTGTTTAAATACAGTTTCTTTACTTGCAATTTTTGATTATATAAGACAAGTTTTATTTTGTATAAATTAAATACTGCAGACTGTAGTACAAATCCCAAACCTTGTAAAATGAACGCACTTAATGTTCATTAAAAGTTGACTTGGAGTGTTTTCATACCATACTTTGAAACTCTTTTTCTTACATTATTTTGTAACTATAGATAGTATATACGTCTGTAGTCTTAATACTCCAATGCTAAACCCAGCACCTGAAGTATGTTCCACAGACATTGAAATCATGGAGGTTTGCTCCAAGTATGTGTCTGTTCTAACAAGAGTGATCCGCATCACGTTTCCCCTTTCAGTAGGGCCTCTCGTGTACAAAAGGGGCTTCATCAGGGACGCAGAGACTGCACATGTAGCACTTAGGCCTTCTTATAGCTCCCCTTGCTGAGAAGGAGTGCATGTACACTAATTGCTTGATGCTTTTACTTCAGACAATATTGATGGCTGGGTGAAGGGACCTTAGATGTGCTCACCCATCCTCATCACCACCTTCCTTTCCACTGCAAATGTTGCTCTCTCCAGAACTAGGGAACTACCGAGAGTGAGAGGCAGGCCGCTTCCATCGCTCGTTTCCGTGCTAGAAGTGCAATTTTAACTTGGCCTGTTATACTAGTGCTGCTCACCGTACTGGGCAGGAAGTCCCAAGTTCGACCTGCAGTCCTGTACACAACTTGGTTGCAGTTGGCTCTTGCCTTGGCTACAGGAGAGGAAATGTTCAATAGTGATGCTCAGAAGCTCACTAGCCCCTCCCCCTTCTGGTTCAGGTATTTTGCACAAGGTCCCCAAGCTAGCTGAGGTTGGCACTATGTGAGGACCCCCATATGAAGAAACTTCCATCTTAGCTGTTGCTAGAGTTGTAATCCTAGTAAACCCAAGGCAATACCTTGCATTGTTTGGTATCAATGCCAGCAGAATGCTAATTGCTGCTGTTCCACCGAAAGTAAAATTCCCACATTTCTTGTGAAGAAACCAAAAAGGGTTATACCACAATTATTACTGGAGTGCTGTGTACTAAAGTCCATCAAATCCATATGATTTTAGAATTGTGTTGAAGGGAGGCGTCAATTTTATGTGAGTTGGCTGATTTCATCAGTTTATTTTACATGGCAATATGTTTATATGAAAGAGCGCTTGAAAACAAAGCTATCCTCTCAAAACATTAGATTTCAAGCATTTTTCTCTGGTGTAGTTTATTATGCTTTAATTTGGGGGCTGCATAAAGTAAGTCCTGCTTTTTGGAAGAGTGTACCAAAATAAAACTGTTAGTCCTTAAGGTGCCACAGACTAAGTGGCAGTTATAGGAACAGGCTTCCCATTTTCAAAGGTGATTGTGTGAACCCAAGGTTCCATCTTCAGCCTGTTTATCTGGAATAATCCTGTGGAAATCAATTGGAACTCCCCCAGAAGAAAGCATTCATATAATTATGCCTCGACTACTTTTAGGCTCTTTCTGTTCCATAATCCCCATTGACTTTCAATCAGATGCAGAGCAGATCCTCAAAATACTCTGCTGCTGCAAGCTGTATTACAATGAAGGGCGGGGGGGGGGCAGTGTTACTGGAATCCTATGACCGTCACAAGGCAAGGTTGCCAAGTACCTAAGGTTATAGTGGCACAAACAGCAATTGCCCTAGCAGAAAACTTGGCTGCTTGTCACACAGTAAGTAGCAATGCAATTAACCCCGTTGATGCTGAAGCCCTATTTATTCTCCATTGATGAGTATCTTTTCCATTAGTAAATAGTTTTTCAAACGACATAGAAAGATGGAATTTAATTCTGAGAAGGAAACTTACGGGTTGCCTTTGCTTACGTGTCACACTTTGGAGGGCGAGGGTATTTAAATACAAACGATTTAGCAGTGCTAACCCAAATGAAATAAAACAAAAATCTAGATGTCTCATTTCAAATGTATTCTAGTCTTCTCTAGTGTCTCATTCAGCCCCTCCCCCTGAGGATTAAGCAGTCTATGCCGCTAGGCAATAGACTATGAAATCGGACATGACCGATTGATCACTGACCATTGATTCACATGGAAACTAATGGAATGTAAAGAAAACATAAAAATCCAGAGCTGCATGAAGAGGCTGTTCATTCATTTTACAAAATAAACTCATTTACCGATCGGCTCGGTTTAACATGTTTGGATCCAAATGAAATTAGCAGTGGCATTCCAAGGCAATGAAGTCTGCCTGAAGCATTGGGGGATGGCTTGGTAGAGCTGAAATAACTGCATGATAATTCCGGCTAGACGCACTGTCCTGTACCAGCCAGCCGATCAGACTCTGACTGCGTACTTTGGATTCGTTGATTTCTAGCAGCCACAGACTATGAATAATAGTCATTGTGATAACTGTAAACTACATTAGAGCTTGCGCTACAAAAAAGAGGAAGAAGCAGCGAACAGTTTTTAAAGATTGGTTTCTGGGCCATATGATAATTTTCTGGGCCTGATCTGTTTTTAATACTCCAAAAGATTTAATAAGCAAGAGAATTACCATTAAGGTAAGCAACAGCATAATGTCTGAAGTTATTTAAATGGAAAATGTACAGAGGTGGTAACATTTATTTTAATTGCAAATTTATTTTCTTTTTTTTATTTTACCAGAATTTCTGGTATGATTTTTCCATATTGTAATCATAATGGGTAAAATCCAAAAGTCCTTACTAGATTAGGCCCATTGAAAAGAATGGGATTTGTTAGTCATAACTAACAAGTTCCCTTCATTTCAATAGGTCTACTCTAAGTAGGACTTATATTGGATTTTGCCCAGTATTTCCCCAAACGCATCCATTTTCCTTATCTATACTTTGCATATGATATTCTAAATCAGAGGGATGTTGAAATGGTGGATGGAGTGGAAGATATACTGAAAAATCACCACAGAGAGAATATTGTCAATTTTAATGGTTTTTAAAGGTTTTATGATCTGATCCCAAAACATTATTTAAGAAAGAAGTCCATTAATTTAATGGATTTTACATCCATGTATTTATGCTCAGGCCTTTGCAGCCTTAGTCAGAAAACAAAAGTTCAAGGAAGTGTGTATGTATATATTGTGTTGTAATTCTGTGACTGGAGAATGGTGGCCCACTTGAGCTAAGGAGATAGATTTCCCTCTTTTTAAGAGTGCAGGTGGCCCAGCTTCTATGATTAGAGGATACTTCTTCACAGTTAACTTGTCAAATTCACTACCACAAGATGGCTTTAAAGTGGGATTGGACAAGTTTGTGGAGAAGCTATCAGCCATGCTAGCTTAATAGCGCATGCATGTAAGAAGGCTGTATACATCTTCATAATAGATGCTGGGAATAGACAACAGATGATGGCTGTTACTGTTGTTGCACAAAATGCTAGTTTCACCCCATGGAGGCTAGTCCAATTTGCCCCAAAGAGGAGAGTCAACTTCAGGCTGGGTCCAACTCGATTTTATTGTTTGCAAACAGTTCGACAAAGGAGCTCACGCTCAAAAGCAGAGTCGAACCTGGGCAACTCCCATGCTACAGTTTTATCACCTCAGCTTGCATTCCTTAGCCAGCATGTCACTTTGATTGGTTGCCAGCAGTTTGCCTAGCTACCTTATCTTAGGGTTACTGCTCACTCATTCCAGGTATGCACAGCTCTCACAATACTACGTGCTCTTAAGGCACATACAATGGCTTTTAAGTTACATTTTTACTACAATTCCCCCCTCAAAAGGCTTTTCTCAAATTTATACTCTCTTTGGTCCAGCGGTGGACCAAGTAGTTTGCACTTAAAGGCGCAAACTATTATTGCTGTGGCATTGATGATTTTCTCTAAACAGCAAGTGAGGCCTAGGACGCCTTTGTTCTAGCTACTAGAATGTTGACAACAAAAACACATTTTTGGGTGTAAGTGTGGAATTTGAACTTTTGGTACTCAGTTTTGTGCAGTTCATCAGGAGTCCTTGAAACAAGAGTGCACTCTTTCTTTAGACCTACCTGTGTTTTTCTAATTAAGGCAGACAACAAAGTAAAGTTTCTGACAGTTGATAGGTGTTTGTAATAGAGAGCTAAATTATCTCTATTCTGCTTAAACATAACCTCTTAAACTAATGTTTTTTGTTCTTGTTTTTTACTTGAGTGGGGAGTGCTGAGACAACTAAACTTAAGGAGGAGAGAATAATGTGCATCAGTAAGCGTTAGGAGAAAGCTCTCTCATGAACAAATACTTGAGTCCCTCCAGGGGTTCATTATTCCAACGGCTGCCTTCAAGTGGGTCAGCTTCCGGTGTGACCCTCTCTGGTGCAGGTGATGCCTTTATTCAGTGTGATAAATCCACTTCTTCCCTTTAGTGACTTCTATAGCAGTGGGAGTGGTAAGTAGGATCTGAAACGGACCCTTCCGCTTCTTGGTAGGTGGTTCATCTTTCTAGGATTGGATCAGTACCCAATCACTGGGATTGAAACTATGCACTGGAGTGTCCAAAGACAAGGATTGGTGTGGTACCATGAACCTGTAAAGACAAAACAAAACAGACTGCAAAGCAGTAACATAATCTTGAATCTTAAAACTCTGACTTCTAAATTCACATTTAAGCTATCAGCCATAGGTAATATACGAGGTGGGCGCTTATATAACGTTTAAAGGGTGTTAATTTAATACATCCCTTGGGGGTGCACTGTACTCGAGGTGATTGGCAAGGCCTGTGGCCTTTCAACTAAAAAAATTCTAGTGAGCATTGTCTTTAAGGCGCAGTTCATCTTCTCAATTTGACTTGTGGATTGAGGTTTCCAAGGGGGGTGTAGCTTCTAGTTAGTTTGTTATGCCTGGGCCACTACTTGCATCACTTGTCCAACAAAATGGAGCCCCTGATTTGATTCACTCTCTTTAGGTAACAAGAGCCTAGGGATTACTTTTTAACAGGATCTTGGCTACTGTCTGTGCGGTGCAGTCAATTGGTTTTATTATTACTAGCATGTACCGATAGCCATGAGTCTGGGGCAACTCTGAAAAGTCAATTTGAAATCTCTGAAAAGGATAGTAAGCCCATGGGCGACTTCTCAGTTTAGCTGGGGGCTCAAACATCTTTGAATCGTTTTTGAGGCACAAAGGGCAGTTAGCCACTGCTCTCAGGTCTTGCACCAACCTGAAGGAGGTGCTATCTGCCTCAGGCACACCCAAAATCGGGGTGTTAAAGGGGGATGATCCCTTTATTAGCTAACCATAATTTTTTGAACTTCTCAATGAGCGGCTTCAAGCCTGCATGGGTGGCTTTCTTCAGAGGATACTGCCTCACGCAGACAGGGCTCTCTCCCTTTTTAAAGAAAATTTTAACTGGTGTTATGCATTTGCTCAGGCAGGGGTTCTGTCTGCCCACACACATGGATCAACATTTCCTAAAAGCTCAGTCCCTTTGGCCTCTGACACAATCTTGATTGCTTGAAGGGCCATCTGATAATTTGAGCCCTGTTTTATTGGCAGCTGTACTACAATCTGATCATCACAGAAGATTTTAGCTTGCAGTTTTGTTAACAAGTCCCGCCCCAAGAGGGCAACCGGGCATGCAGATGAAACTACAAAGGCATGTTCCAGTGTGTTATTTCCAATCTTCGTGAGGAGGGGCTTACACACAGGCAATTTAGTTTTTTTCCCCTTTTAATTCCTTTTACAGTTACATGCTTTCCACTTTCTCTTGCCGGGGGCGCTTCACAGGGATCATAGAAAATGTGGCTCCAGTATCTACTAGGGCCTCACAGTCCCTGCCACCAACCCTTACTTTTACCTTGGGATTCTCCTGAGCGTTTGTTCGTAGGGTGGTGGCCCTTCAGCTAGGCTCCACCCTGCCCCCGGAGGACCCTGCCTGCATTTGGCAGCCTTCAGGGTGAGTCTCTTTTCTCTTTCAACTCTGGACAATCTTTCTTCCAATGTCTCTTCTCTCCGCAATATGCACATTTATAGAGCCCCAGTTAGCCCTTTCCTTTTACGCCACCCCCCCCCCCCGCTGTGGTCACTTCTGTGCTCTCAAGCAGTGGTTTATATTTCCGCCCATGGTGGCTGCCAGCATTGCCTTTTCCTTTTTTCAGGAATGGCACTCTTTTCATGTGCTCTCACGTGCACCATAGCTCTAAAAATTTCATGATCTGGGGTCTGATAAGGCTAAAGCAGGCAGTGATATTAAGGCTTGCTTCAAATTAAGAAAAGCCTTTTTTAATTTTAATTGTCCACTTCTAGTGGGTAATATTTTTGTTAAAGATTCATATGGGGGCTTTGCCCCTTTTTATGGCTACTATAGCCCTCCTCTTGTAACAGGCACACTTATCTTTTGGCTTGCCTGTTCTGTGTTTCAAACTCTCTGTACCATGCACCGGCTTTAACTCTTTATTTGTCTTCTCTGCAAGTTAGGCTGTTTGCCATTGCTTCGACAGAAACTCACTTGCTTAGACCTTCTTACTAATTTCAACGACACACATTTGGGATAAGCTCTCTTTCTTCTTTAAGCCTTTTCGTCTGCTACTTTCTTCTGCCTTCTTTTATACCTTTTTCATATCATTAAAATCAAACACCATGACTGGAAACCATTTGTTTTGCATCGTAGGGCATGGTGGATCAGATCTAACAATTATACTGCTCCTCCGACTGCATGGTCAGGGCCCATCAAAATCAAGGGAAGGGCATTCTTATACATGCAAAGAGTTCCAAGCCACCATTTTTGCATTGGCTCCACACTGCATGAGTTTTGGCAGAGCGTCAGGTTTGCCTCTGAGCAAATGGAACATCAGAACAGTTCAGCTTTTGAGAAAGAGCTGGAACACATGGGGCAGGAACTTTCTCAGGCTTCAGAAACACAGCTGGGCTTAGACATATCACGAGAAGGTGGGGAGGGGATCTTTCCCTCTCACCTCTTAAGTTAAGAGAATTTGCTGCCCCTCTTTTTAAAGGGAAACTAACTTTCATAGTTTCTCTTTGAACTTTTTGAAGGCTGTTTCCTTTGTAGTCTGTGAATCTCTAGCAATTTGCATCTGTATGCTTCATTAGGGTAAATGAAATCAAAGCCTTGGAAATCATAGAATCATAGAATAGTAGGGTTGGAAGGGGCTTACAAGGCCATCGAGTCCAACCCCCTGCTCAATGCAGGAATCCAAGTCAGCATCCCCGACAGATGGCTGTCCAGCCTCATTTTGAGTGCCTCCAGTGCAAGAGAGCCCACCACCTCCCTAGGTAATTGGTTCCATTGTTATATTGCTCTAACAGTCAGGACGTTTCTCCTGATGTTCAGCCGAAATCCGGCTTCTTGTCACTTGAGCCCATCATTCCGTGTCCTGCACTCTGGGATGATCGAGAAGAGATCCTGGCCTTCCTGTCTGTGACAACCTTTCAAGTCCTTGAAGAGTGCTATCAGATCTCCCCTCAGTCTTCTATTCTCAAGGCTAAATATGCCCAGTTCTTTCAGTCAAATGCAGCTTTTTATCTGAGTGTTGAAATCACAAATCAAATTGTACACCGAGCTGATCACAAACAAACACACAATCTACAACAACGGGAGTTTAAGGTGATGACAAGCCTCACAGTACTTTTCATGGCAAGTCTTTAACTGTCCAAAGTTCCAGTCCATGTGCAGAGTGCCTCTCAAAAGTCTGAACAATGATAGATCTAAACAAAGAAGGCTTTGGGCCATAAAGAAGGGATGTTTTTAACAAAAGCTTTCTGTCTCTTCATCAGTTCAAATGGGGAAGGTGTAACCTTACACCTCTTCTAGATTCCTCCACAGATAAGAATAGAGCAGTGCTGCTCAGCTTTCCAGCTGTGATGCTTTTCTTGTTTTTGCAAATCTCACTCTTTTGTCAGGTCCTCACAGACACCTTCCAGCCTCTCTGCTTGCTAAGGCTAAACCAGCCACAGCGAGGGGGGTTAGGTAGCTCCCCCTTGGCTCTGCTCTGAGCAGGCTGACACAGATAAGCTTACACAGACCCTGATATTTTAAGAACTTGCTCTGTCTTTGTTTCTTGATTTTGCCACAGTCTTTAAGACTTAACAAATCTCTTTCTTCAGAAGTTTCAACTTTTTCAACTGCTTTTGCTTCTTCTAACAAACTTGGATACATTGGCAGACAAACTGTCTCTGAAAGGCTCCCTCCCTCCCCCAACAACCTCTCCTCCCAACCTAACAGACCGAATAAGTTGAGGGGGAGCTCAGGGCACCTTGGGCAGGGTCTCCCAATCTTCAAGCTCCTTCCGTGGGGCTTGAATTGGGGAGAACAGGGGCTTTGGGCTTTACCTCGGAGCATACCATCATGACTTTACAATATTGAACTTTATATTCAACCTTTTCTCACCTTCAGTGGATTTTGGTCTGCACTTATCCAAATGCTAATAACCTCACTTTCAGTGGGGTTGCAGAGTTTTCTTAATGGGACCTACCTGACCCCATTGTGCCTACCTCTATTCGAAACCATACACAGAGCCTGACAAACCTCAGATGCTCTGAACACAACTCAAACAGAAAGACACAAGGAAAATCAAATACTTACTCTGCCCAGGACCCTGGTGCCGTCCCTTCGGACCCATTCAGCCTGGTTGACTCAATCAATGGAGTCCATGCCTTTAACCTCCCGGGTGTCCTGACCCCCGTTCTCTGGTGATCCGGTGCGCCCCAAGGGCACCTTCGCTGGTCTTGTCGTTCGACCCTGGGGTGGTCCAAGGGGACTCCTGACTACTCACCAGATTTTTGCACAAAATGCTAGTTTTGCCCCCTGGAGGCTAGTCCAATTTGCCCCAAAGAGGAGAGTCAACTTCAGGCTGGGTCCAACTCGTTTTTGTTGTTTGCAAACAGTTCGACAAAGGAGCTCACGCTCAAAAGCAGAGTCGAACCTGGGCAACTCCCGCGCTACAGTTTTATCACCTCAGCTTGCATTCCTTAGCCAGCGTGTCACTTTGATTGGTTGCCAGCAGTTTGCCTAGCTACCTTATCTTAGGGTTACTGCTCACTCATTCCAGGCATGCGCAGCTCTCACAATACTACGTGCTGCTTAAGGCACACACAGTGGCTTTTAGGTTACATTTTTACTACACCTTCATGCGCTGCTTGTGAGCTTTCTAGTAAGCAGTTTGATTTGACTAAAGATACATGTAGTCCTGCATTCTTTTTCAGTCAGGCTAGTTGTTATGTTAATACACCTCCACATTTCTCAACTAATAGATGCCATCCTTCATCCCACCCAAATGCAATGATTCTTTGATATTTTATGCTGTGACTGAATTATTAAAAATAGATTACATTTGTAAAGACAGAACACTTGCTATTTACACATTTAGAGGTTGGGCCTTGTCCCATTTTTGCCATCATATATATGCTGCAAAATATTTTTTGACCAAAATCACTAGCTTTCATAAATCACAACTGAAATTATATTGTAGGACACCTAACACTGAAAGTGTTGTGCAAAATATAGGAGATCCTACGATTATAAGAGTCACTGAAATATTGGGGCGGGGGAGCGGGGAGGGAGTTGTTTGATCTTTTTCCATCTGCAAACTTCCAGAAACCAGAGTGGTGACTGCAAATGCTGAGAAATGTCTCAGTCCATATCCATTTTCCTGTGTTGGGTTCTGTACGAGCCCTCACCATTCTGAACATACAGAATATTCAGTTATCACATCAACATGGAATAGTGGGGAAATGTCCTGCTGTGTGATTATTCAGAATAGTAATAGTCTTCCCAGCATGACAGAATAGCCCTATGGTCTTTATTCTGTGGTGGATTGTAGGCATGGTGCGAATGCAATTTTGTAGCTATGCGTTTATAGGTGGGGTACTGCCACAGGATGCTTATGTATAAGAAGTGTGTGGAGCCCTAAAATGTAAATTTGTATTAGGCCCTTCTAGCCATTAATTCATCCCTTTGTAAACAGTATCAGGTTTTCCTCTCTTAATTTGCACCAGGTGACAGGGAAAGGCATGCGCACACACACACACACACACACACACACACAAATAAACAAGACTTGCTGCTTCTGATCTTCCCTGAAGCCTGATATTGGATGCAGGACCCTCCCTCTTCCTGCTTTCCTTGGGGACAACTCACAAAGCAAAAATGCTGGTACTTTGGGCATGCTGAGCTTGTTGCTGATGTAGGCCCCAGCAGATGTCTGACTGTGATGACTTCTGCTGCCGTTGCCACCCATGCTTACGTGCATGGGCTGAGATCAACTGGAGGGAATTTTGTAGGTGGTAAGATAAAGAGATCAACACACAGGAAATCCTCAGAATTTGTCGATGAGGTAGAAAATATCCATATCTATTTTTTAAATGTCGAAATGTGGTGGAACCTGACATTGATTGATAATTCTTAAGACTTCAAGGAAGCTAATGGGGAAAAGTTTGTTGGTTTTGAGATTTACCAGCAAACACAGGATTCTTTGTAGTCCCTCCTCCAAGACCATAGACACTACTACAACTTTGGAAGGGGGACTCCAGAATCCAGTATCTTTCTCCACCGCCTTGTAGCTGACGTGGAAAGAGCCACACTGGCTGCTTCACAAGGTCACAAATGTGGCCTTGAAGGGAGGAAAAATGGGGCATTCTGGAGGGCAAGGAGGGGAGAAGGGAGGAGAGGCCAGGATACGAGAAATTATATAGCTTCACCAGCCCTGACCCAGGCCCTCCAGCACATCTCCTCTAGACAGGCTCAAAGTCACCTCCGTCCTCCTCCTGCCTTGCCCTCAACAGCCCAGCAGGGGATTGTATACTTGAAAACCTCCAAAATCGGAGACTTTCATCTAATGAGGATGCAACCTATACGGCTGCAGCCTTAGTGCCTTTTGTAAAGCCTACATTTCATCCGTCTTTCATTTCCCAGCAAAGAATGAGGTTGACAATGGCACAAGCATGCATATATATATATATATATATATATACACATATATATATACACACACACACATACACACACACAAAATAAGCCTTGTGACAATTTCTGACATTTATCATTACAGTTCAAGAAATTCAAACTTTAGTAAATAATCCAATTTCACTCACTGTTTCCTCATTTACCTCTAAACATTACCATTTACAAGGACAAACTAGGACATGTCTATAATTGTGACAAAATTCATTTTCCGCACATTTTGTTTGTTCTGCACATTTCAGTATTTGCATCGAACAATATTAAATAGTCCAGTTGTCTGGAAAGATACTGTACCCTAATTATGAAATAGTTTGATGAAATATTTCCTTTGATTTCATTTACTTTTTGACCATGGCTTTCCCCCGTCTTCTGTTGTTGCAGACGTTCGGTTTCTTCCGTACAGTTCACACTACGGATGGGGCTGGAGGAGTGGCTGGGATGGGAAGCAAACACAGTACAATGATGAAATGCAGTGACAGTGTTGGGAAATGGCTAGAATAATATTTACTGAAGTCTGGGATGGATTGGGAAAGCTAGGTGCTGAAAGTTAAGTTGCAATTGCTAAAATTGGAGTAAAATGGGTGAATATACTATTCATATACTCTTTGGGACATGAGCTTGGAAATAGGGAAGTCCTTCTCCAAACACAAGTCTCCCTTCTATTGGTGAAAGGAGCTTCAATCCAACAGAGTTTTTGTGAGAAGAAATGGGGATAGGCAATTTTAGCCAATATCACTGCAGACCTCCTGCCATGCTGTTTCGGAGAGAATTCCATCTTGACCAACATGTCTAGAACAACTTACCACATAGGTAGTCACCATGGTGTTGTAAGTTTTTGAACCTCAGCTCTTCTGAGGAGCAAGGAGATGGTGGTAACCTGAAACGTGTGCCCTTGGGAGCAGATTTGGGGGGAGCTGCAGGAAAAAGGAGAACAGAGACTCGAGAGCACGCCCTTCCATCAGTTCACAGAGCCCTGGATCTAACCCATAACATTTAATCATACTTGTGTTGGAAAAGGCGCTGTGTGGGTCCAGTGATGGGGAGAACAATCCTATGTCCCCTAGACGGGGCTCCAACCTCATAGCCAGGAAATCACGCTTCCCTCCCCGTTATAGCCAGCACAGAAAGAACCATGCCAGCTACCTCTCCACACTTGGTCAATGGAGCGTGAAGACAGGAGAACAGGGGCGTTCCTTGGGGTGGGGAGGGGAGGAGACCAGGTCAGCTGGCTTTCTCCATTTCCTATCACCAGTCCAGCCTCCTTCCCTCCCCCTCCCCGAATTCTCCACTAGTCAGACAAAATTGCACTTCTATCTTAAATGCAGCACAGGGGGTGCGAGGTGCCTCCTGCCCTGCACAGGATACTCGTAAGCCTCTGAGTTCGGGGGCTTACAAGTACCCAGGGTGTAACCCATAGGAGTGCACCCTAAAACAGATACGTTTGTCTGGAACAGCCATTGAGTTTTTACTAAACGACATACCACTTACATTTCACTCCATCAAGCTCAGTAGCTTTGCTACACTTACTGCAGGAAGGAGACTAAAAATGCCTCTCCGTGATGAGTGAGCTGGTTTCATAAGGAGCCTGGATGGTCCTTCCAGTATATAGTTCCTCTTTTCCACATGTTCAGAACAGCATAGGACCTGAACTCTAGGTAACTCCATTATCAGACTTGCATTCCCAGCCGGAGTTGAACTCTTCCTTTCAGATATATAGAGGAAAATTGCATCTCTCTGCATCCAGTGTCCTTGAGATGTTTTGAACTACAACTTCCATCTTTTCTTTATTTATTTCTATTTAAAAAATCCCAAAGTGGTTTCCAAGATAAAAAATAAAAACCAATCATTAAAACAATGATAAAACAATAAAAAGCTTATTAAAAATAACCATGGGTAGCAGTGCTAGCAATCAGGGAAATGCAAACAAATGTGTTTTTAGTTGTTGTCAGGAACCCACCCCATTAGAAGCCCACCTGATCTCAGTGCAAAGGTAATTCCACAGGATGGATGCCACAGTTGAGAAGGCCCTCCTCTGCATCATGACCAAGTGAATCTCAGGAGGCTACGTAAGCAAGGCCTCCTCAAACATGGGGCAGCCTATATGGGGGAAAGCAGTCTCTCAGATAACGTTGTCCTGAGCTGTTTAGGGCCTTATCAACCAGCAGGAACTCCTTGACCACAGCTCGGTAGCTGGTTGGCAGCCAGTGCAGAGCTTTCCGCACAGAAGTCAAATGTGCATGGTAAGAAGCTCCACTGAGCAATCTAGCTGCTGCATTCTGCACTAGCTGCCGCTTCTGAACCGGCCTCAAGAACAGCCCTGCATAAAGTGCACTACAATAGTCCAGTCTTGAGGTTACCAATGTGGCCAGGATCATCCATTTCCATGACCATGCTTGCTGGGGCTGATGGGAATTGTAGTCCAAAACATGTGGAGGGCAGCATGTTGGTTCAGGCTGTCTGAGAGGATCCTAGATAGGTACTGCTTTCCTTCTCTAAACTCAGACAATCTCCTTTACCAACACTCTAATTTCCGTCAGCACCAGATATGCCAGAAGGAGTTTGAAAGAATTCCATGTAAGACAGCTATCAACCTCTATTAACAACAGAACTGCCATGTAGTTGTGATCATTCATCCATTAACATTGACATCAATATTTTATTTCAGAGATGAACCCATGACTATGGGGGACTGGAACCTGCTGGGTAGCATTTTAGAAGAAGTGCACATCCACTCAACTGTTGTGGGCAAAATCTGGCTTACCATCCTCTTCATATTCCGGATGTTGGTTCTTGGTGTAGCTGCTGAAGATGTTTGGGATGATGAGCAAGCAGAGTTCATTTGCAACACGGAGCAGCCTGGCTGCAGCAATATCTGTTATGACAAAGCTTTTCCCATCTCCCTCATCCGCTATTGGGTGCTACAGGTCATCTTTGTCTCCTCCCCTTCCCTTGTTTACATGGGTCATGCACTTTACAAACTCCGGGTCCTTGAAAAAGAGAGGCAACGGAAGAAAGCCCATCTCAAAGCCCAGCTAGAAGAGATCAAGCCCATATTAGAAGAACCCCGGAGAATAGAGAGGGAGCTGCGGAAGCTAGAAGAACAAAAGAAAGTGAACAAGGCACCCTTGCAAGGGGCCTTGCTGTGGACTTATATCTTGCATATCCTGACCCGATCAGTCTTAGAAGTGGGCTTTATGGTAGGTCAGTATCTTCTATATGGGTTTCAAATGTATCCACTTTATAAATGCACCCGCCCACCCTGCCCTAACACTGTGGATTGTTTTGTATCCAGACCAACAGAGAAGACGATCTTCATGGTTTTCATGCATGGCATTGCAGCCGTTTCTTTGTTTCTGAATGTCTTGGAGATTGTTCACTTGGGGATCAAGAAGATTAAAAATACCCTTTCTAAGAAACCAAAGGAGGTGCTTGTAGCTGCTGCTCAAGATGCTAACCTTTCCAACTCCAAGAAAAATTCAGTGATCCAACAGGTTTGCATGATGACTAACTCGTCTCCCCAGGGCAGTTTTAGATTTATGCCAGAGAAGCAAGTGGGGCTGCCTGTTTACTTGACTCCTGAAGAAGGATATACACCTACCAAACAAAACCAGAACCCAATCAATGTGGATCAGCAATGGTGCAGTACCCAGAGAAGCAGACCCAGTCAGTACCAGGACCAGCTCCAACACCTCTACCAGCATTTAGAACATCCTAATGAGCATGATGAAGACCATAGCAGACATCTTCCCAGGCACCTCCCAAACCTCACAGGTCAGCAGCATGACTATCAACATCAGGATGTGTCTTCCAGCAGCGAGGACATTCAGAAGCCTCCACAGCAGGGTGTCAACAGCTATCGAAAAAATGAACAGTATGCACTGGAACATTCCAAGAACCCTCAACATGCCACTAAAGCTTCCATTATTCCTGGTCACATGGCAAGCCCTCAAGCTATCCTTCAGAAGCATAGCTGGGTGATCGGCTGCAAGGACTTAGGAGATGATCGGTGTGACTCTCTGGACAGTGGGCATTATCAGAACCGCAAGTCCAGCTTGTTGTCCAGGGTATTGTCAGAGAGCAATACACTGGACACTAACTCAGAGACATCAGACTCATGGAATGGTTCTGGCTCAGAAGCTAAATGCAGAGATGATAGCAGTCCTCCTATCACGCCACCACCTCCTTCCACAATGGGACGCAGAATGTCAATGGCAAGTAGACCCAAGCGGCCTTCCTTCTATACCCTGCTAGTGTGAGTTATTGCTCCTTAGCATAACCTTGGGCTTTACTGGCTACTTTGGAATGATGCAACATGGTGGAAAGGGGGTTCTTTCAAAACAAGATAAATCTTTGAAAAATATAATTAGCTTTGTTCAAAAAAATTTTTTTTTTGCAGAAACAAACTAAATTTATCAGAAATCAAGCGCTATGACCTTTGTGAAAAAGTATTTTAGAGGAGGGGAAAGGAAAGAATAATTTGTTACTCAATCATATTTGATGGATAACAGACCTCCTCTTTTGAGAAATTTTGTCATGAACTAACTACAAGTTGTAATTAATTACACACTATATATGTAAGTAAAGGATCTCTCCAAACTGGGAGAATGGGCATCTAAATGGCAAATGCGGTTCAATGTAAGCAAGTGTAAAGTGATGTATGTTGGGGAAAAAATCCCAGCTTCAAGTATAGCCTGATAAGATCTGAGCTAGCAGTGACCAACCAGGAAAGAGATCTTGGGTTTGGGGTGGACAGCTCAATGAAGGTGTCAACCCAGTGTGCTGCCACTGTAAAGAAGGCAAACTCCATTTTAGGCATAATTAGAAAAGGAACTGAGAATAAAACTGCCAATATCATACTGCCCCTATACAAAACTATGGTGTGGCCACACTTGGAATACTGTGTACAGTTCTGGTCACCACAACTCAAAAAAGAAATTGTAGAGCTGGAAAAGGTGCAGAAAATGGCAACTAAAATGATCAAGGGGCTGGAGCATCTCCCCTATGAGAGAAGGTTACAACAGCTGGGATTGTTTAGCTCAGAAAAAGGAGGGTAAGGGGAGACATGATAGAGGTTTACAAAACTATGCATGGTGTGGAGAATGTGGATAGGGAGACATTTTTCTCCCTCTCTCAAAATACTAGAACCCAGGGTCATCCTATGAAGCTGATTGGTGGGAGATTCAGGACAGATAAAAGGAAGCACTTCTTCACACAGCACATACTTAAATGGAATTTGCTACCACAGGAAGTAGTGATGGCCACGAGTTTGAATGGCTTTAAAAGGGGGTTAGACAAATTCCTGGATGAAAAGCCTGTCAATGGCTACTAGTCTTGATGGCTATGTCCTACCTCCAGTACCAGAGGCAGCGAATCTATGTACGCCAGATCCTGGGGAACATGAGTGGGAGGGTGCTGTTGTGCTCATGCCCTGCTTGTGGGTTCCTGGTCGACAGCTGGTTGGCCAATGTGTGAACGGAACACTGGATTAGATGGACCTGTGGTCTGATCCAGCATGGCTCTTCTTATGTATGTTCTCAGTGTGTACATTATGCACTGTAGTACATCTAGGACTGGTTCAGCCTTAGGCTCACACACTCCACACTCCCCTCTAGCACAGCCAGGAGGAGACTGGAAGCATCTTCTTCCATTTTCAAACTATAACAAACTGTGGTTGGTTTTACAAGCCAGGAGCAGGCTGTAGTTTCAGATCCTGGCTTGTTTCAACAAACCAGAGTTTAAACTAACCAGAGTTCCAAATTCAGATGCAATGAGAAACTCTGGCTAGTTTAAATGAGGAATCGGATACTTCCAATCAACCCCCTGCATCTACACTAGAGGAAGAGAGGGGAGGGGGAGTGTGTGAGCTCAAGGCTTGCCCAGGCTCATTCCTGTAGCACTAAACTATGGTTTAGCAAAAGGGTAGGCAGCCCAGTGCCCTCCAGATGTTTTGGTCAAACTCTCACAATCCTTGACCATTGGCCATGTTGGCTCAGGCTGACAAGAGTTGTAGTCCAAAAGATCTGGAGGGCACCAGCTTGCCCCTGGTTTAGTGTTGCATCTGAACCAGCCACTAGAGTTAACCATTTAGAAACTTATCATATCTGGTATATGGCTGATGTGTATAATTTAGGTGTAGATTGGAAAGAGTGAGTATGGATTGGTGGTTTACCCTTTCACCTAAGACTGGTGCTAAAGTACCACCAGTTGTTGTTGTTGTTCAGTCGTGTCTGACTCTTCGTGACCCCATGGACCATAGCATATAGCAGGCTTAAAATAATTTAAGCTTTCTACATAAGGCACGATCCAGCCATAGTTGAAGACTTTTAGGGAGCAATCCTAAAGCCGCTAGACACAGTCTACAGAGCCATAGGATTTTCTGGTTTCTTGCAACTGAGGTTGGAGCCAGGGCCCTAAATGTGGTTCCCAGAAACCACGCTCCCCGCCCCGTCCCCCACTCCCTTGTAGTCACGTGTGTTTCTCTCTATGCCAGCTCTGTCTCTGCTCTCAGAAAAGGAGCACGGAGATGGGGAAAAGGGGGTGATCCCATGGGTGAGGAGGGGAGGAGACCGCGGAAGCTGCGTTACTCAGTTTCCTATGTACTGCATGGCCTCCTTCCCTCTTCTTTCCCAAAGCCACAGCTAGAAAACAAAAATCGGCTTACCCAAAAATGCTATGGCCACCCTGCACTGGATACTCAGCAGCCACCAACTTGGGAGGCTGCTGACTATCTCAACAGGATTGTGCCCCGAAGTTCTGTTGGTTTTAGTGGCCGTAAGCACTTACTTAATGCTTCTATTGAAATCAATCGGATTTGAATGTGTTTAACTATGGTTTGGCTGGATGGTAACCATATCAGAAGATTCACAGTTGACCTGTTAAAATTCTCTATCACCTGAAGTAAAAATGAGCCAATATTATAATTGAGTTTATAAAAAAAACTAGAGAGATCCTTGAAAGACAGGAAACTGCCATAGTTTAGGATGGCCTCAATACAGTACATGTCAAGGTGTAGAATAATGGGTTTGCTATCCATTTGCTACCTGTTTAACTTAAATCGGTATGCCTGTTTGCTTTAAGAAATTGGATGCTGGGCTAGATAGGCTATGGATCTTTCACTATAGGCCTATTCCATCTTTACCGTCTGAGAAAAAAAACACAGATTTTGTGTTTGTTTTTCAAATAAGTATCTACATAAAACCACAGCACTTACTAAATGGTTCAGCTGCTTTTTATGGAAAAGGGACTGAATGTAACCCAAGAATGCCTGGGGAACAGATTTTCCTCTTCCGGGTGAATTGCAGGGAGCCATGCCATTTGAAAGCTCAATTTGCTGGTCTGGCTTAAGCAGCAGGGATGCAACAATTGAGAAGCATCACCGCTGCAATTGAAATGTGACTCTGTCGACTGGGAAATGGGGCAGAGCAGGGCTGATTCTGTCACGTGACTCAGGAACTCCGTATTCTATCCCCTCTGTCCAAGCCCTGTCATCAGTGGATGACCCTACAGCCCAGTTCTACCATTTCTCTGATCCCTTTCACATAATATCGAGACTCAGGATTGTCCAATAAAACTCAGCTGATGAGATTACAGGACAGACAAAAGGAAGTGTTTCATCCCTCAGTGCAGAATTAATGTATAGAATCCATGGCCAGAATGTGCTCCCACAAGATGTGGGGACGGCCTTTTGTTTATATGACTTTAAAAGGAGATTTGACAAATTCATGGGCAATTGGCCAATTCATCATTATGACCACATGAAACCTCCATATGCTGTGGAAAAAAATGAACACCAGGGCCAAAACAGACATTACTTTAAATCTGTGTCTAACAGCGACAGCTTTTTTTCATTTTTATATAGCTGCAAGGGCCCTGATCTGGATCTTAAATGCCCACTCAACCTCCCACACTGGGGTCCCAACCCAGATCCCCCTGCGCCTACCCTAGAGTAAAAAAGGAAACAAGAAAAAAGGACACAGCTGCCAGACACAGTTAAAGTAATGTCTATTTGGCCCCCAGTTACAGGGGAGCAAACAACAGGAGAAGGGCATTGCTTGTGGGTTTCTCAGAAGCTTGTGACGGGCCCCTGTGGACTAAACAACCTTGGTCTGAATCTCGTTAGGTGGTTCTTATGTTCTGAAGATGAAGCACTGAATTATAAAGTCTGTTTCTGCAAAGAGATAAACTCAAATTAACTCAAATGATCTCCAGTTCTATTCAGATTAAACATTACGTGGATGTTTTTGTTTCTCCTATAAGCCAACTCAGCCTCTCTGTCTTTCCCTTTCAGAATGTGCTACTAGAACTATCATCGATCATGAAAAAATAAGGCAAGTTTAGCAGCAATGCCAAAGCGCAGCAGCAAATCCCAACACCTGTCACGACCACCAATTGCCAACATGAACCCCAAAACTAGTTCTCTCCTTTTCCTCCTAAATGCTAGCAGTCATGCAGCTCAAGATAGCCAGATACAGAATCTGTTATTTTAGGCCAGTCTGTGCCGCAATGCAACCTGGCAGCTGCTTGCGATCCAAGCACCACTTTGACAATGCACTGTTTCCTCTCATGTTTCACTAGCAGGAGCCGGTTAGTGTACAGCTGCTACAGAATAGCCCTCTGATCCCAGGAGAAGACGGCAAGAGGCACATCTTGATTTGTAGGGCTGCCTCACCACTATCCGGTGGAAAGCCAGGATCATCTTCAAGCCTGCGCAAAGGCATAAAGCATTTACAAGGGTGGCTTAGGCCAATGAGAGGGCTTTCTGCAAGGCCCTCTTCCCTGCCCACCTCTGTTCACCCCAGGAATAAATGAATAAAAGCTGAAGGCACAGCATGCAATGACTTTATAGTTCAATGCTGCATGTTAACAAAGACGTACAAATTCATCAAGGTTGTGCAGCTGCCTCCCCTCTAAGACTCCTCGACACGTTGCATCTTATGATCTTTCACGGGCTGTCAGCATTACCTTGTTACTTGCCTGTTCCTCCCAGTGTTAATAAGGATAGTCTGAAAGCTTTTTTTTTTTTTTAAGAGAAATATCTGCCCCCTGGGGGGGGGGGTGTTATTCCACATAAAAGGTTTCTAAAGCAAGAATTGTAATTTTCCTACTTCCGCTGTGTCCAGATAGGGATTGAAATCAATTCCACAGTGCTATTTGCTGCTGCTTAAAGGAAGATTGGATTTCCAGCATATCCAGGATGATAATGGCTCTTCCAACTGACTGCCTTTCCTGCCCCCAATAATGCATGGGGTAGCCTTGCTGTAGAAAAAACAGCTATGGTGTAAGGGGAATTCTTCATTTGCTGGCATTTCTCACTCTCCCCCTCTCCTTGAACAGAGGGGCACTCCAGTGTTAGGATGATCACACAATCAGAATCAAAGAGATAAAACATATTCACAAAACAACAGGGAATACCTGCAATGGTAGGTATCCTTCAGATTGTAAAAGCTACAGGAATGTTCCCAGCTAGAGTGGTGGTGAAGACAGCCACTGTTACAGGGGTGCACAACCCAAACCAGCCTGAGGATTTTTATTAACTCAAGAGGGCCTCATTGCTATAACATCAACAAAAAAGGGGAAAAAATAGGGAGGGGGGGGGAAGAGTTGTTATAATATTAATCCATTATTTTTGACCTCCCCTTTTCTCTGCGCTCCTTCTTCTCTTGCTGAATTCCATTCCTTCTTTTCAGTCTCTACTCCACCCTCCACCCAGTGCATCTCCAGTCAACATGAGCAATATGGTGGGGATGATGGGAGTTGTAGTCCCATCCATCCGGAGGACACCAGTTTGGGGAAGGCTCCTCTGCTCCACAGCACTCTTGCTCTCCCTGAACCTCATAGTGTGTGTGCACTGCACAAGTCTCTCTCCCTCTCTCCCACCACAGGTCTCTTCTCCCCCACACCTGGTCTCTTGTCCCAGTTTTTCCATTTTACTTCTTTCAGTCTATTTTCTGCTCTCTGTTGGATGCTGGGAAAAAAGCGATTTCCCTTGTAGTGAAGTGATGCAATTTCTTTTTGGAGGAAAAAAAATGGATCCCCTGCACTCAGTAACAACAATTGTACCATAAAGAGCTCTTTTGTAAAGGCCTTAAATCTTAAAGATACATACTACAAAAATACATCATCTTGCCATACTACTTGAACCCTCCAAGGTTTAATAAAAAGAGGGACACACTATTATCACACTGAGTTTTTCTACACGAGGCATTTATTATGTGCTCACCATTCCCTACTCACCATTGTTTATGGGTTCCTTAGCCGATCACATGACCCTCCAGTTTCACTTCTGTCTTTAAATAGCACTTTTAATAAGGTTTTTTAGAGCAGGGGAAATGTGGTATTATTTGTGAAAGTGAAAGAAAACATTTTTTCCATGTCTGTGCCATGTTGCTGTGGAAAACCAGGACAGGAAATGCTCTTTGTGTAGTGCTTGGACCTCAATTCTGTGATAAAAGCAAAAGTAGATACAGTGGATTAACAGCCTTGTGTAGAAAAACTCTCAGGAACACTGCCTGTGTATGCTCCCTTTCCTCAGTACGTGTTGGAGAAGGCTGTTCTCCAGTGCTGTCCTGTTGACAAACTGACAAATCAGTAGAGTCTTGGTAAAATTTGAAGTGCAACAGCTCATCATTACAGCTCCCATAGCCACGCCCCAAGGAGAATACATAGTCACGACCCACCTAATATCCATCTGTGTTGGATGTCTATGTTTTCTGATGGAGTTTGTAAACAACCAAATCACTAATGGACCCCCACAATTGAGTGGTAACTATGCATAGGATTGCAGTCATGCCACGTAAATGTAATTGATTTACAGGGCATGACGGCACCGCTATATATAGTTATCTGGGAATCAGCTTCATTGGTGCTTATTTCTGATTGTTTGGTTCAACTTGTAAAACACATTGAGCTTGAACAAAAGATCTTCAGCCAGCTGAAATGCAGCCTTCAGTTTTTAAGGAGAAATGCAAACACTCTTGCAAGTAAGTGTTACTGTTTAAACTGGTAGAGTGAAATATGATTTATATAATAATTTATATGTGAACTGCTTAGGAATTTTATGATATTAAGCAGTATTATAAATAAATAGGAACTGCATCAAAGAAAAGGGAAGCATCCAGTCTCTGGGAGAGTTTGCACGTCATTCTAAGCCACCCTGGAGGAAATATTTCTAGGTCTAAATATTGAAGATTAATTTAATGCAATGAAGACAGTAGTCCTATGGCCACTAGACACACTCTAGAGGGCCACAGGATTTTTTGGTTTCTGGGAACCAAGGTCAGAGCCAGGGCTCTGAACGTGGTTCCCAGAAACCACGCTCCCTTCCCCTCCCCCCTGTAGCTGGCGTGGATCTCTCCGTGCCAGCTATGTCTCTGCACTGGGAAACAGAGCGCGAAGACAGTGAAAAGGGGGAGATCCCAGGGGTGGGGAAGAGGCTGTGGAAATTGCTTCCTATGCGCTATGTGGTCTCCTTCCCTCCCTCTCCTCAAAGCCACAGCTAGGCAGCCGAAATGCCAAAAATGCGTGGTGACCATAGCACAGAGAAGAGGATTGACTTCAGAGGCTGCCAAATATTGCAATAGGATTGCACCCTAAATCTTTAAAGGGAATGTTTTCTTTTTCTTTTGGGGGGGGGGGATCTCATTTGTCCCTATGGGCGAATCTCCACTGTTTGTAGCCCTTTCAAACAAGCCATGCAGAAGCCATCATGCTGGGTTCACACATCACGACAAGCTACTCCAAAAACAAACCACCCCGAACAACCCAACAAGAAGTCATGGGTTCTCAGGGTGGCTTGCACATGGTTAACAACCTATGCTTAAGTCATCATGCTGGGTTCAGACAACATGACAAGCCACTCTGAAACAAACAAGTCTGACAAACCACTGTGGGTTGCTGTGTCATGCGAACCATGTAATTAAATCTATATCCAACACAGTGACAATTGCACAGAGGTAGTAAAAACCAACTTCTACCCCTTGGGGGCAGAAAACAATCGAAACAAAATCAGATAAACTTCCAAACAGACCGAAGTAAAACAGCAGTTAGGTTTCTGCTTTTATTCTAGTTTTAATGGTGTCCCATTCATGCTCCTACAGAAGGAGCAATTGATTCAAGTTGCACAATGTTTGAGCAAACTATTATACAAAAAACAGAACTAAAAGGATAAAAACGGGGGCTCAGTCCTAAGTTATTAACAACCCATCAATGTCTTATTGGTTTACTAGTAAACAAAGCTTCACTAAAATAGTTTGGCAGATAAGTGGGCAGAGATTTCAGAAATATGCAGTAAAAATCTTGGATGTGTTTTATAACTTTTTGCAGCTTTTCTATGGACGTATGGTTGTTGAAGTCTCTGTACTGTATTGATGGAGACAAGGGATTTAGAATGAGGTACTCCAAAAGTTAGAGTAAATTTCCCATTTCCTTTCATAGCAATAACACTGCTTTGTGCAAGGGTACAGTGGTTTCAGCTCCCTGAGTGGTCCAGCAGGACCTCATTCCAACAAAGCACTTCACTTGCACTCCTGTGGCACTTCATTTTTCTTGTTCTGTTGAACCAAAACTAAAGTAGGTGTCCCCTACTCAATGGGAGAAAATATCACTTGGTACATCACCTAATGAGCTTTTGGATTTGTTTCTGGTAAACACTAGGATCCTGTTTCATTACCACTGCCAAATGGTTTGGGCAAATGCTTCTGCAGATGGAGCTACCCAGGAAACTCTCATATATGTCTAGGGCGTTCTTCCCCAACCTGGTGCTGTCCAGGTGTTTTGGAGTTCAACTCCCAGCAGCCCCAGCCATCAGGAATAATGGGAAGGCTAAAATAAGGTTACTCCCCACGCTCCCAAGACTCTCAAGGAAGAAGTCGTATTACCCACATCTCAGATACATTGCTTTTCAGTAGAGGCAGTTCACTCATTCACCCCGCAAGTCACGGAGTAAAATTCAACTTAAAAGTAAGGTACCGTCAGATGAAGGCAAATTCTGCAGGTGATACTAAGCTGTAGCAAATGGAAGATAGCACTGACAGGAGAAAGTCTGATCCCCTCATAATGCTGTACTTAGATATTGGATCTTAACTAAGGTGTAATCCTGCATCTAAGCCATATTTCAGGTTTGCTTGTTTCCTAAGTGAATACAACAACAGCTAATACAGAGGCAGGAGACGCTAACCTACAATACATAATGATATGTCTTTATTTCATCAACAGAAATGGTGTCTAGACAAAATTCAGTTAACACTATCAATTCAAATGAATGGAAAGGTTTTTTCTTCTTTGCACAATACTGTATTTACAATGAGTAAATGAAGTCTTAAATTTATTAGTTCATAGCAATGCTGTTTTTCCAAAAAGGTAAAAATTCTTAGTAACAAGGAATAAGCATCAACAGCCATTTCATTTATACAATAAAAATCACAAGAAACCACAGTCACCTAGAAAAAAATAATAGACAAGCTTAAGAACTAGTACAATAAAATGATGCATTGAATTCAGTTACATTAATCGCATAGAATCTGTGTAAAAAGTATATAGAAAAACACCTGATGCAACTTGTTACAGTCATTGACCAGTTATGAGAGGTACAGAGGAGTATACAGGTAGATATGTGTGAAAACTGTCCATACTGTTTGACCTGGGGAGGAAGAGAAGAGGGGTTGCATCCCCTTGCATACACTGATAAAAACCCTGTTTTGAATATGGCCTCTGAAGTTTGTAAGGCATATAGCAGAGGTGCGCTTGTATCCCACTGGTTCTGGAACAAACTCTTGGGGTGTCCTCCCCCCATGAAATCAAAGTTGACCCTTGAACTGAATGGCAACAATCAAGCATCCAAAGATCTCCATGAAGTATTTAATATAGTTTCTCCTGAACGGAGGGATCCAGATATTTTTAGTTGTATCACTAGTGGTAGCTGCCAGTTTCTGAAGCATGCATCATCCTTTTTGTGACACTGTCAATGCAAAAGAGCTGATGTTCGCTTTCAACAGAATACCAAGTTCTAAGGGGGGGGGGGACAGATACTCAGGCTGGTTTGCCAAATTTGAATTGACCTGTTAAGGGAACGCGCTATGGGAAATCCTAGGCCGAGTTTCCAATTCCAATGCCTTCAAAATTAAATAGATCAGTAAATCTAGAATCTGAAACTGAGCTCCAATGCAAGCTTTGAGCAACAATGGAAATCTATTTCTGACAACACCATTTAAGTTTTTCCATTTATAAGGCTGCCTATGGACACTTATCCAGGAATAAGCTCTGTCAAACTCAGTGAGACTTACTTTCGAGTAAACATGCACCGGACCAGGCTGCACAAAATGTACACATCAATTACTACACTGCATAGGTGTCTAAACTTGTATATAAAAGAGCTGATATAAAAGAGCTGATACCAATGAGGTGTCTGATAATAAAAGGTATTTTCTTTTAAGTTTGGGAAGGGAATCTGAATTACTCTCCACTAGAAAAGTGGTTTTTATCACAACAATGATAGGACCATATGAGCATTATAATTTAAAAACAAACACATATCACTAGTTTTAATTTTATATATATAATATTGGTGGAGTGTAGGAAAATACTATAATTCTTTTACATGGCAAGCAATGACATTCTAACTTCCAGAGAAAATTATAATAATTTATTAGTAGTCTACAATCCACCAAACTATAGATTTTTTTTAAAATATACATAAAATTGTTTGAATGGATTTAACATATATACACATACAACTCTTATTCTGAAGCATCGTTTGATGCCTGAGTCATGAAATAATTCAAATATTATAAATATACATAGTATAAACAAGCAAAATCACACACACTGATTTTATATTGTAGATGGAAATTAGCTACCACATTTTTAGCAAGGTTTCCCTTCGACTACATTAAGTCATTTTTTTCTATCCATCTTCTCTAAATGGAACTTTAAAATGTGCACATTTTAACTGATGCCATTATGTAAATAAGAGAAGAAATAAACATGAAATCTGTTCATATTTTGTGAACACTGCCTCTTGAAGTCATTGGTCTGAGCTAAATTGGTGAGGATCTCAAGCTTGCATAGGCTTATCAAAACTGTCCATGAGGCCTGATGTTCAAGATCCACAGCTCCACAGGCTAAACCTAGATGTATGGTTTTTTTTGTTTTTTAAAATGAACATACAAGGGTTATAGGTCACCAGTAAAAATGTCACTCACAATGGTTCTGGAATGAGATTACCTTACACTTCTATTAAAGGCTCCAAAGGTCTCTTTATTTTAGAATTAGTCTGACTCTGATATACAAGCTTTAAAGAACCAAACACGTAGCAGCTGCCAGGAGGGTTGCATATTCCACCCAGGGAAGAAGCTATTTTCCTTTAAGAGAGCTGATGAAAACTGAAGTTCCAGAGCTGTAGCTTTTCTCATCACGCAGGAATAACTACAACTGCTAAATATCACAGTATTCAGAGCTCTCAGGGCAGGGGGTGGGCAACTTGTGGTCTTCTGGAGGATCATCCCATCATCCCACACAACTGGCTATGCTGGGTAGGGTTGATTGGAGCTGTAGCCAAAACATCTGGAGGGCCACAAGTTAAGTCTCCCCGTCTTAGAGGGACATAACCCCCGTCAGGAACTATACAAGATTAGACTTTTTTTAAAAAAAACAACTGCCTATATAAATATACTTCAAGATTTCTATGGAAGCTTTTGAAATTACAAATGTGGCAATGGGTTTGATATAAGCCTTAACCACCATATCATAAGCAGCTGAATATGTTTAAGTTCATCTAGCTCCCACTCCCTCTTTTAATAAGATAGCAGTTGGAATAGTAATTACAGTGGTTTGTGTATCCAATGATTTTTTTGTTGTGTTGTGTTGTGTTGTTGTTGTTTTTACTTCCTTGGGAACAAAAATACATGGATTAGATCCAAAAAATATATATATAGTGCATCTTTAAAAGCAGCATATATCCTCAGAAAGACATTGAATAATTTACTTGTACAATATATAAAATAATAGTTTTATACTGCAGCATCAAACTCTGACGCCTGAGTCGTCATTTGTTGGGCCTAGGATATAAGAATTGAGATGTCTTGGTAACTTGACTGAATCTTTCCTTTTAAACTAGCTCTTTGTTCCAGAATCAGGTTGCAATGAACTTCAATTGTATTCAAGGCACCCCCAAGATAACGCAAATATATTATATAATGTAATACTCACCTGACAAAAGCAGAATAAGCCAAATGAAATGAGGTTTTCTGGCAATACAAAGTATAGCAAAGGCAAATAAAAAGGAGAACTAGATGCAGACTGGACAGGTTTAAATGTACACTCTTTACACTCTCCTTGTATCAGTACAAAAGCAGCTTATATCTAGCACAAAAACGTCAGACCAAGACAAAACACCATTTCCTTTATGAAATAATATCCATGAAAGGTACAAGGATTTTCTCTTTCTGCATTGCTGAACAATGTCTATTTATTTTTTTACTTAAAAACAGAATTTTGGTCAGTTATTTATTATCTTCCTACAGCCCAATGCAATTCAAATGTACCAATTTCTGTCCAGTTCTGAAGCTAATTCTCCTAAATGTCTCCCTTGAAGTTAACCCAAGAGCAACATGGCTCTGAAGAACCATACACAATATATAGTCCAAGGAAGCAAATATACAAACCAGTCACTTCTAAATGGTGAAGAGCCAAACTCAAAATGTCTTAAAAAGCTTGAAAGAATAGACTTATCTGAGCAGTGGATTTAAAGACAAAACAAAACACAGTTTCTCTAAAAAGAGAAAACAGAAGAAAAGGGACGAAAGGCCCAGCACCAATGGGAGAGCCAGGTCAATACAATAGCTGTAGAACAATATGTTCTGTCAATTACATTTAAACCATTGGAATGAGGTCAAAAGTACCAGTTGCACATGAGTTGGTGTGACGGAAGATCTTCATATCAGAAAGCTAGTTCAATGTATGCCTTAGCCCTGTAAGCCTTAGAGTTGGTTGAATATCCATAAAAAAACCACAACTAGCTGTAGGAGGTCACTTAAAGATAAAAAAGGCAACTGAAAATACTGTCAACTGAACATCAACAAACAACAATAATAAAATCACAAATTCCAAAACCTGGCTATGAAGCTATAATGCAGTTCACATGTAGCTTTAAATTCTAGCTTACATTGCTGTCTCACAGAACTTGCAATTCTTTTGCGAAGCACAGAAGGGCTTTGCAGCGTCAACTGATTACAAGACACCCCCCTCACCCTGTAGAGTTTGTTTTCTGCACACAAAACAGCTGTAAGCGTCCCATCTAATTAAATAGCTACACATTCAAAGCAAATCAGGGACTTCCCACCTTCGTGCCAAAACATCACCCTACAGCTTGAACTAGCATCCATATGACATATATAAATATATGAATAGTTAGAAATCACTCTCTATATTTATTTTACAAAAATGTTCCAACCTACATAAGGACACACCTACTTTCCCAGTCAATAAATGTGGCACGTGCAATGTATACATCTCCTGGTTGGCAGGTAAGCTGCAATGAATTTGGAGTCAAGAGAAGTAGCAGGACTGGCAGGCTATCTGCAGAAACTGATTACAAAACAGGAAAAAAAGGAAAAATGGGGGGCAGGGGGCACCAATTCCTCCAACAGAAAAGCGATGCTGATTTAATGAGTGCCACACCGCTTAGTGTAAACATTAGCATGGAGGAACGCATTGTCATACTTAGTAGAAGAAGTTGCCCAAATCAGCTACGTGTGGTGCCTGAACATGGTCTGACCCACAGTATAGGTGAACAGTAGGAAAGGAAAAGGCTCCTCCTGTGCAAGCACCGGGTCATTACTGACCCCTAGAGGGACGCCGCTTGCGCCGGCGTTTTCATGGCAGACTATAGTGGGGTGGTTTGCCATTGCCTTCCCCAGTTGTGGCTACCTTTCCCCCAGCAAGCTGGGTACTCACTTTACCGACCTTGGAAGGATGGAGGGCTGAGTCGACCTGAGCCGGCTACCCGAGACCCGGCTTCCGCTGGGATTGAACTCAGGTCGTGGGGAGAGTTTCGGTTGCAATACTGCCGCCTACCACTCTGCACCACACGAGGCTCATAGGTGAACAGTACCAATCTGTAAACCATAGATGTCATCATAAAATATAGCTTGAAGCACACTGGCACAGTCAAGGTAGAAAGTCACTTAAAAACACACCACATTCACAGACAAAAGGACACAATCCATCAGGGATGAGGAGGGAGTATCCTACGTAAGTCTTCTTGAAATCCATGGAAGTTGTACAAAAGAATATCTCTTGAGCAATTCCCATTCATCCCAATGAGGATAGTGTAGGAAAGGTCCTGGTGAATTGTGATCCCCAGTCTAGAAGATTTGTTTCCATGTGTTTTTGAAGGGCAGCTGTAACATTTGGAAGAAGGCTGCTTTGTGGTCATTATGTGACTCAGTTAGGTCAGCCGGAGTTCTCTGAATTGGCTTGAGTTTCAATACTTTTGAAACAACTCCTCTGACAAAGTTTCTTCTAAGACATAAACTGATCTGTGCTGATGAGAATACTATGAAGAGGGGAACTTACAGCATATTTCCGACATGCGGGCAATCAAATCACTGCAGAAATGTATACTTTTTAAGCCATAGGGTTAGGGATTGCTCTAAGCACCCTCTACTCATCTTTGTACTGCAGGCCTAGCTCTGGAATCCTCTCTTGCGCAGACTATTTCTCATTCTCCAAAAGGGCTGAATGAGATTGAGCGGATGCCAGTGACAGTAAGAAGCAGGTGTAGTAAAACACTGCAATTAACACCTGGGTAAGACAGTGTTTGAAGGAATTATACACTGAGGCCAACAGGACTATCTGTAGGGACGAACAACATTAGTACAACCTGACTGAGTAAGAACTGCAGTGAGAAGCTTAATTCAAGCTTCGCTGAGACCAATGGAACGTAAACAGCCTCTGCCTTGAGCGAGTTTTCTCAACATCAGTGACATACACCGGCCACTGAACAGTTTTTAAGTATCTTATTAAATACTGAAACAAATAGATAATACTCCTAAAGAAAAAAAGAAAGAAAGCAGCCACTTAATATTTTTGTTTGATTTGGGGAAATTAAAAAAGGAAGATGAATACAGAAAACACCCAATTGACAGTATAGGGTGAATTCCATGTTTGGCAAGATTGTTTTTCCCTATATAATCATCTCCTGAGTGTTGTTTTTCCACCCTCTGTTTTGCTTAACAGAGGATAAAGAAAATGAGGAAGTAAAGAATACAGTATATGAGTTCTATGGAAATCACAACTTCATTTATGAAAAGAGGTTTGATCCAAAACTCAGTGCAAGTGGCAAAGTTGACCATCGCTGTACAGTATCTGAAAAAATTAGAGGAAAACCCACTTTGCTCAAACGGGCACACGCACACAAAAAGACAGCTGTGCCACAAATGCTGTCCATATTAAAATTTCAAAGAAGTTTCTAACATTAAAACTTTATAAATAAAGTACAAACTGAATGATATTGCTGAACTGTGAACTGAGTGGTAAGGGGAAAATATTAAAACAGTTACAAACTACTTCTAGCATTGACAAAAAAAGGAATGTTGGAATTTTGTTTATACAATAGAAATTAAACATTTCCAGTTGTTTTCATGGGAAAAAATTGAGGCATGCAGGGATTTTTTTTGCATATGGATATATATTTTTATATATACTATATATAGTATGTACAGTTTAGCTATAAAACTTTGATGTGTAAAGAAGCTGTCTTCAATGAAAAATTGAACATTCAGAGGAAATTCCTGAGTTAGGGTTTTGTGACATGGGCCACTGAGAAAAAAGCTGCGTTTGGGTCCTCAGAGGTGTTATGTCCATCCCTGTTGAATATTGAAATTAAAATACAATAACAACAACATCAATAAAAAAGAAACAGACAGTGTTGCCACTGTTTTGTTCCCCTGCCTGAGCAAGGGATAGCACCATAGTGAAGAAGATAAAACTCCTGCTTGTAGAAAGGAGGGAATACTTAAAAACAGTATTGCTGCTAAGACCACTGTAGTGTGCACCAAGTATGTTCTTCAGTCTAAACAACAAACAAATGTGGCCACTGGCTGACTGAAGAATACCTTGCTAGACGTGATGTAAAAGGTATACAGCCACTAGGTGTATTCCTTCCTAGGCTGCTCATCTGTTGTACATTTATCAGTCATTTCCTGACAGAAGTCCACTGTCACCGTTTGGTTATTCTGCTCTAGAGGGAGCTCTTGCTCAGAGTAAGTACCTTGGTCAGCTCCATCCAGTACTCTCCCTGGCGCACATTTGTCAGAAATGTTGTTAGGTAGCCAGTGAGCTCCTAGCTGCTGCACAGGGCTTTGCTCCGAACAGCATTGCAAGCCTTCCCCAACACACTGGGACGTCACTACATTTTGCTCTACTCCGGCTAGCGAAGGATTGATCCTGGCTGCTGCTGGAAGATCCATAGGCCTGAGAATGGGGCAGTATCGGTGCAGGTCTTGGATCTGTTCGGAGCTCTGCATATCCCTACACACTTCTTCGGAAAGACAGGAGAAATTATCTAAGAGCTCTCCCATGCATGCTTTCAGTTGGTTCCTTTCTGACAGAAGTTTCTCTTTCTCACAAACCTGGGGGAGAGAGGAGAGAAATGAGTTGGTAGGGAAAGGAGGTGTTAATTTTAAAGAGAAGTATGGTGCATCAGCAATGAGCATAGGTACAGCCGATCTACACATTATGCAGAATGGGGTGGTAGAAGTCTGGACTGTTCCACTTCAGAGTAGGGATAGGATGAGAATTTGAATGAGGTGTTCTCAACTATGCAAACACCCTAGCTCAAATTCTTGTGAACAGAATCAAAGCAGGCACAGCCTGTTTGCACCCCCTGACTGCTACCATTCTCCCTCCTCAAAAAGGAAACAATTCATCTTGGAGAAGAGGGGAGGAACAAAGACATGAGCTGTCTCCTTATTTTGCCAGCATGTTTGCTTATGCTGGCCAAGAAGGAGAGGCCCACTGTTTCTCCTGTCTCCCAGGTAGTCGTCCAGTGCCTGCTACTTCAATCCCCTTCCCCAAGGTAAGTTTCTTCTTCTTGCCAGGAACATTGTTAAGGCTCTGGAACTACCACAGAAGCACAGGAGCCATAAGCCATACTTGGTTCTTCCTTGATTAAAGGGAATTGTTCCCATGGAAACATGCAAATTTCTCCCTGATTGCTATGCCACCATCCAGCCAAGTAACCCAAAGGGTACCTTTGAACTGGTAGGTCAAAAGCCCTGGCAGGAAAAATGGCTCAATCCTGAAGCATTCTCACCTCCCACCAAGTCATCAAGTTCAAGCAGTACTTTAGCACCCTTGATGACACTTTTATATCCCACCTTTTCTCCTCCTAAGGAACCCAAGGCAGCATAGACAATCCTCCTCCTCTCCATTTTATCCTCACAGCAACAACCCTGTGAGGTAGGTTGGGCTGAGAATCTGCAACTGGCCCAAAGTCACCCAGTAAGCTTCCATGGCCGAGTGGGGACTAGAACCTGGATCTCCCAACTCCCAGTCCAACACTCTAGCTGCTACACCACACTGGCATTTGTTTTGAATATTGCAGTACACTACTCTGTATAGCTTGCTGGATGAAACTCAAGAGGCAAGGAACCACCCTGAGCCTTGTATTCATTCCCTAGAATCCAACTGTTGTTCCCTTTGTTTTGATCCATCTTGGGCCCAGTCTCTGAGTCACCCAGCTCTTTGTATCCTTCATTTCAAACCCTATCAACACCTTCAAGTTTAGGGAGACAATGTTCATTCTTTCTACTTGGGCATCCCTCACACTGGTGTGCCTCAGCACTGAGAACAACCAGGGATCCAACTGGCTTTAATGTTGTTCTTTGTCACTCTTTCCTAGCATGATTCTCTGTTGCACTCTGGTGCCAATTCCACATTTGTTACCTTGTACAACCAGAGAGAATGCTTTATCAAACCTGGTAAAGTGCCCATTGAGCCCCAAACCTGGGTTCCATATGTGGAGGAATACAACTCGACCCACAAAGCCACACCAATGCTCTGGAACTTCCATGCAACCTGTCAGCATTGAGTCCAAGAGAAGTGGTCAAGGAGTGAGCTTAAGGTATTGGGAAATGGCTACCAAAAGGTCTCAAGCTGAATACACAAAGAAACTCCATTGGCAAGGCTTTCCCATCTAAATCTATCTTTAACCAAGTTGCGGTGGCTCTGGAGTCCATAAGAACAGCCTAGCCTCTGTTTGGTCTCCCCATCATTGCTGCAAAGACTAAATTATCAAGAGTCCAACATTTGGATATATCAAAGACATTGTTTTTGATGTTACTTGATAATTTAGTACCTAAGAGTTCCCAGGGAGCTTGAGGCTATTGTCCCATTTTTGAATTTGGACCTAAAGCTGAGAAACCCAAGGGTAGTCTGTGCACAAAGCATTTTAAAAAACTTTTTACAAGCAACCAGGAGTGAAGTCCTTTGGGTTCCCCCTTCCTCTGAAGTCAAGTAATTATAGATATTCCTGCTCTATTTCTTTTCCTTTCCTCCTAAAATTATCAATTTCCACTCCTGTGGTCCAGAATTATCACCAGCACCCAAACTCCCTTGGTCATATAGCCTTCCAATCCCCTGCTCTGACATTTTCATAGCACCACCTTCCCTTCCTTATTTGGCAAACATCCATTTCCCCAATCGTAATAGTTATCTTTTCTAGCTAGAACTGTTAGAACTAGTATACTGACCCATGGGCTAGGGAGTTGGATATACTAACCAAGCAATTTTTCTCTTCTATTACAAATGAGTGTATGTGTGTTTTGAGAACAATAATCTGTAAAAATAAATTCAAGGTTTCTGAATGAATGTTTGAGTTTATTGTCCATTTCAGAAGTAGCTACTCTCCACATTATAAAGAGTGTAGTGCATAAATCTGCTGTGTGTGCACCACCTCTGGTTAAAAGGCCCCTTAAACCCACTTTGGTCTTTACATGTGTATGCATGCAAGTTACATGTCCCATATTTAAAGGGAGCATTTGGAAACATGACTTCCCCACTTGCAGTCTGGACTGTGGTCCAAGCCAAAAATTCTACTCCTTCAGTCTGTGTAATGTGTAGAACAGAGCTCTCGCCAGAGCCGCTTCTGATGTGTACAACAAGTGGGGCGAGTAGAAACACAAGTGGCTTGGATATCCGATATCCTGCTGATTCTACAGTGGGACTCATAAATTGGCCTGTTGGGTGAGATCTATGAGCTCCAAGATCTCACAGTGTGTGAGAACTTGACATCACTTCTTTTGACATTACAGCAGAAGCTGGGGATCAGATCTGTGAGTCACTTGCGCTCTAATTACCCAACTGATAGACATCTGAACCACTTTCAGAACAATTAAAGATAACTAATAATGTTAGTACAATATCTTTAAGCTCACCAGCTTCAGAATCCTCCTCTGACGGTCCCACATTCATAACAAATTGCTGCAGACAGTTTCCATAAACCCAAATAACTTTTAATTTGCATTGCTATAGCAACTCAGGGAATAAAAATACAAGCGGATAAGAATGATGCTTGAAGGAATAAACATAACTTAACGAGTGCGGCACATTTTCTCGGTGGCTGCTCCACACCAGAGCTAGAACATCCGTAATTAGCTCTTAAGTAGGTCCTATGTCTGTCAGCTAGACTGCATGGGAAGTACCCAAAGCAGCACCATATTTACCTGATGGCTGGTGGCAATGGTGTGGGTACTTACCACACATTCCAACCTGCCCAAGTCAGTTTCAAATGTTAGGAAGCCCCACTACATATCTTCCTATATATGCCTGTTGTTCAGTCGTTCAGTCGTGTCCGACCCTCCGTGACCCCATGGACCATAGCACGCCAGGCCTTCCTGTCCTGCGCTCTCTCCCGGAGTGTGCTGAAGTTCATATTCATAGCATCGGTGATACTATCTAGCCATCTCATCCTCTGTCGTCCCCTTCTCCTTTTGCCTTCAGTCGTTCCCAGCATCAGGGTCTTTTCCAGAGAATTTTCTCTTCGCATTAGGTAGCCAAAATATTTGAGCTTCAGCTTCAGTATCTGTCCCTCCAATGAGCACTCAGGGTTGATTTCCTTTAGGATGGACTGATTTGACCTCCTTGCAGTCCAGGGGACTCATAAGAGTCTTCTCCAGCACCACAGTTCAAAAGCATCAATTCTTCGGCGCTCAGCCTTCCTTATAGTCCAGCTCTCATAGCTCTCATTGCTACTGGGAAAACCATAGCTTTGATTAGACGGACCTTTGTCGGCAAGGTGATGTCTCTGCTTCTTACTATGTTGTCTAGGTTTGCCATAGCTTTCCTCCCCAGAAGCAAGCGTCTTTTAATTTCATGGCTACAGTCACCGTCTGCGGTGATCTTGGAGCCCAAGAAAGTAAAATCTGTCACTGCTTCCATTTCTTCCCCTTCTATCTGCCAGGAAGTGATGGGGCCAGATGCCATGATCTTAGTTTTTTTAATGTTGAGTTTCAAACCAGCTTTTGCACTCTCCTCTTTCACCCTCAACAAGAGGCTCTTGAGATCCTCTTCACTTTCAGCCATTAGGGTGGTATCGTCTGCATATCGGAGGTTGTTGATAATTCTCCCGGCAATCTTAATTCCAACCTCTGATTCATCCAACCCGGCGTTTCTCATGATGTACTCTGCATATAAGTTAAATAAGCAGGGCGACAATATGCAGCCTTGTCATACTCCTTTCCCAATTTTGAACCAATCGGTTGTTCCATGTCCGGTTCTTACTGTTGCTTCTTGACCCTCGTACAGGTTTCTCAGGAGACAGGTAAGGTGGTCTGGTACTCCCATCACTTTAAGAATTTGCCACAGTTTGTTGTGATCCACACAAAGGCTTTAGCGTAGTCAATGAAGCAGAAATAGATGTTTTTCTGGAATTCTCTTGCTTTCTCCATGATCCAGTGAACGTTGGCGATTTGATCTCTAGTTCCTCTGCCTTTTCGAAACCCAGCTTGTACTTCCGGTAGTTCTTGGTTCACATACTGCTGAAGCCTAGCTTGTAGGATTTTGAGCATCACCTTGCTGGCATGTGAAATGAGCGCAATTGTGAGGTAGTTTGAACACTCTTTGGCGTTGCCCTTCTTTGGAATTGGAATGTAAACTGACCTTTTCCAGTCTTGCGGCCATTGTTGAGTGTTCCAAATTTGTTGGCATATTGAATGCAGCACTTTAACAGCATCATCTTTTAGGATTTTAAATAGCTCAGCTGGAAAACTGTCATCTCCGCTAGCTTTGTTGTTAGTAATGCTTCCTAAGGCCCACTTGACTTCACTCTCGAGGATGTCCGGCTCAAGTTCAGTGACCGCACTATCATGGCTATCAGGGACATTCAGATCTTTCCTGTATAGTTCTTCTGTGTATTCTTGCCACCTCTCCTTAATCTCATCTGCTCCTGTTAGGTCCCTGCCTTCTTTGTCCTTTATCATGCCCGTCTGTGCACAAAACGTTCCCTTGAGATCTCCGACTTTCTTGAAGAGATCTCTAGTCTTTCCCAATCTGTTGTTTTCCTCGATTTCTTTGCATTGTTCATTTAAGAAGGCCTTCTTGTCTCTCCTTGCTATTCTCTGGTACTCTGCATTCAGTTGGATATATCTTCCCCTTTCTCCCTTGCTTTTTGCTTCCCTTCTTGCCTCAGCTACTTGTAAAGCCTCATCAGACAGCCACTTGGCTTTCTTGCATTTCTTTTTCTTTGGGATGGATTTCGTTGCTGCCTCCTGAACAATGTTACGGACCTCCATCCATAGTTCCTCAGGCACTCTGTCTATCAGGTCTAATCCCTGAAATCTATTCCTCACCTCCACTGTGTATTCATAAGGGATATGATTTAGGTCATACCTGAATGGTTTAGTGGTTTTCCCTACGTTCTTCAATTTAAGCTGAAATTTTGCAACAAGAAGCTCATGATCTGAGCCACAGTCAGCTCCAGGTCTTGTTTTTACTGACTGTATGGAGCTTCTCCATCTTTGGCTGCAAAGGACATAATCAATCTGATTTCGATATTAATCATCTGGTGATGTCCATGCGTAGAGTCGCCTCTTGTGCTGTTGGAAAAGAGTGTTTGCTATGATCAGCATGTTCTCTTGGCAAAACTCTATTAGCTTTTGTCCTGCTTCATTTTGTACACCAAGGCCGTGCCTGCCTGTTATCCCGTTGATTTCTTGACTTCCTACTTTAGCATTCCAATCCCCTATGATGAACAAGACATCTTTTTTTGGTGTTAGTTCTAGAAGGTGTTGGAGGTCTTCATAGAACTGATCAACCTCAGCTTCTTCGGCCTCAGTGGTTGGGGCATAGACTTGAATTACTGTGATGTTGAATGGTTTGCCTTGGATTTGTACTGAGATCATTCTATCGTTTTTAAGATTGTACCCCAGTACTGCTTTTCCCACCCTTTTGTTGACTATGAGTGCTACTCCATTTCTTCTAAGGGTTCTTGCCCACAGTAGTAGATATGATGGTCACCTGAATTAAATTTGCCCATGCCTGTCCATTTTAGTTTGCTGATTCCCAAGATGTCGATGTTCAATCTTGCCATCTCATGTTTGACCACCTCTAGCTTACCTTGATTCATTGATCTGACATTCCAGGTTCCTAAACAATATTGTTCTTTACAGCATCGGATTTTCTTTTCACCACCACACACATCCACAGCTGAGTGTCCTTTCGGCTTTGGCCCAGCCGCTTCACTCTTTCTGGCGCTACTTGGAAATACCTTCTGCTCTTCCCCAGTAGTATATTGGACACCTTCCGACCTGAGGGGTTCATCTTCCGGTGTCATATCTTTTAGCCTTGTGATACGTTCCATGGGGTTTTATTGGCAAGAATCCTGGAGTGGGTTGCCATTTCCTTCTCCAGTGGACCGCATTTTGTCAGAACTCTCTGCCATGACCTGTCCGTCTTGGGTGGCCCTGCACGGCATAGCTTATGGCTTCACTGAGTTACGCAAGCCCCTTCGCCACAACAAGGCAGTGATCCATGAATATATGCCTACCTGAGGACTAAGATCTGTGTGTGTGTGTGGGGGGGGCTCCTCTGTGTTCCCCCAGTGTGAGACATACACAATGGTGGGACGTGGGAGAAGGTCTTCCCTGCTGTGGCACCCCGGTTGTGGAATGCCCTCCCCTTGGAGGTCTGATTGGCGCAGATGTTGATTTTGTTTCGGCACCAAGTTAAAACATGGCTTTTCACCAAAGCCTTTGAGGGCTGACTGAATTCATAGAATCATAGAATCATAGAATAGTAGGGTTGGAAGGGGCCTACAAGGCCATCGAGTCCAACCCCCTGCTCAATGCAGGAATCCAAGTCAGAGCATCCCTGACAAATGGCTGTCCAGCCTCGTCTTGAAGGCCTCCAGTGTGGGAGAGCCCACCACCTCCCCAGGTAATTGGTTCCACTGTCGTATTGCTCTTACAGTCAGGAAGTTTTTCCTGATGTTCAGCCGGAATCTGGCTTTCTGTAACTTGAGCCCATTATTCCGTGTCCTGCACTCTGGGATGATCAAGAAGAGATCCTGGCCTTCCTCTCTGTGACAACCTTTCAAATACTTGAAGAGTGCTATCATATCTCCCCTCAGTCTTCTCTTCTCAAGGCTAAACATGCCCAGTTCTTTCAGTCTCTCTTCATAGGGCTTTGTTTCCAGTCCCCTGATCATCTTTGTTGCCCTCCTCTGAACCCTCTCCAGTTTGTCTGCATCCTTCTTAAAGCGTGGTGCCCAGAACTGGACACAGTACTCCAGATGAGGCCTAACCAGTGCTGAGTAGAGGGGAACTAGTACTTCCCGGGATTTGGAAGCGATGCTTCTATGAATGCAGCCCAAAAGAGCATTTGCCTTTTTTGCAGCTACATCACATTGTTGGCTCATATTCAGCTTGTGATCGACAACAATGCCAAGATCCTTCTCACTTGTAGTGTGGTTGAGCCACGTATCCCCCATCTTGTAACTGTGCCTTTGGTTTCTTTTTCCTAGGTGCAGAACTTGGCATTTGTCCCTATTAAATGTCATTCTGTTGTTTTCTGCCCAGCGCTCCAGTCTATCCAGATCACTTTGAATTTTGTTTCTGTCTTCCAAAGTATTAGCTATCTCGCCCAATTTTGTGTCATCTGCAAATTTGATCAGCATTCCCTGCACCTCCTCCTCCAAGTCATTAATAAAAATGTTGAAGAGCACTGGGCCCAGGACTGAGCCCTGCGGTACCCCACTCGTTACCTCTCCCCAGTTTGAGAAGGTCCCATTGATAAGCACTCTTTGAGTCCGATTCTGTAGCCAACTGTGGATCCACCGGATCGTTGTTTCATCTAGCCCACTTTGAGCTAGTTTGCTCATCAGGATATCATGGGGCACTTTGTCGAAAGCTTTGCTGAAGTCGAGGTATATGATGTCTACAGCATTCCCACGGTCTACAAGGGAGGTTACTTGATCAAAAAATGAGATCAGATTTGTCTGGCAGGACTTGTTTTTGACAAATCCATGTTGGCTTCGAGTAATCACGGCATTGTTGTCAAGGTGCTTCCAGATGGATTGCTTTATGATGTGCTCCAGAATTTTCCCAGGGATTGATGTCAGACTGACTGGTCTGTAGTTCCCAGGTTCCTCCTTTTTACCCTTTTTGAAGATAGGGACAACGTTAGCCCTCCTCCAGTCATCTGGCACTTCCCCCGTCCTCCATGATTTCTCAAAGAGAATAGACAGCGGTTCTGAGAGTTCTTCTGCCAGTTCCTTTATGACTCTAGGATGCAGTTCATCTGGCCCTGGAGATTTGAACTCATTCAAAGTAATGAGGTGTTCCTTGACCATATGCCTGTCGATCTCAAGCTGCAATCCTGCCCAGCCTGTACTTCGCCTTTGCCAGGGGGGTCATAGACCCTCTTTTGGGAGAAGACTGAGCCAAAGTAGGAATTGAGCACCTCTGCCTTTTCTTTGTCATCTGTTATCGTTTTGCCATCCTTATTTAATAGCTGAACCACCATTTCTTTCCTCTGCCTTTTACTATGCACGTAGCTGAAGAAAGCCTTTTTGTTGTTTTTAACATCCCTTGCTAACCTCAGCTCATTCTCAGCTTTAGCCTTCCTGACGCCATCCCTGCAATTCTGTGCTATCTGCCTGTACTCTTCCTTTGTTACTTGGCCTTCTTTCCACTTCCTATATGTGTCCTTTTTTGTTTTCAGGTCATCCCTAAGCTTACTGTGAAGCCACATTGGCTTCTTCTGTTGTCTTCCACCTTTTCTTCTTGTTGGAATTGCTTGTGATTGTGCCTTGAGAATTTCCTTTTTTAAAAGCTCCCACCCATCTTGGACTCCTTTTCTCACTAGCATCGCTTGCCATGGGACCTTACTGATCATTGTTCTGAGTTTATGAAAATCAGCTTTCCTAAAATCCAGGGTACGCGTTTGACTACACTTGGCTTTTGCTTCCCTTAGAACCAAGAACTCAAGTACAACATGGTCGCTTTCCCCCAGAGTTCCTGTAACTGCTACTTTATCCACTAAGTCATCTCTGTTGCTTAGGATCAAGTCAAGGATAGCCGATCCTCTAGTTCCTTCCTCTACTTTCTGTAGGAGGAAGTTATCCGCCACACAAGTCAGGAATTTCCTGGAGGGGCCATGTTTTGCCGAATTTGTCTCCCAACAAATATCGGGGAAATTGAAGTCCCCCATTACTACTACATCATGCTTCCTTAAAACATTGGCTATTTGCTTTTCAAAAGTTTCATCCTTGTCTTCTCCTTGATTGGGTGGCCAGTAGTAGACTCCGACCACCAGGTTCCTTTTATTCTTTGCTCCATTTATTTCAACCCAGATGCTCTCGATGGGGCTACCAAGCTCCTCCTCCTGTATTTCTGTGCAGAGATATGTATTTTTCACATACAGTGCAACCCCACCTCCCTTTCTGTTCCTCCTGTTCTTTTTGAACAAGTTATATCCTTCAATTGCTGTATTCCAGTCATGAGAGTCATCCCACCAAGTCTCAGTTATACCTATCAGGTCATAATTTCCCTCTTGTATTAAGAGTTCAAGTTCGTTCTGTTTGTTTCCCATACTCTGGGCATTAGTATATAGACATCGAAGACCATGTGCTTCATAGTCTGGCTTTCTTCCTACATGTGTCTGAAGACTATTATTGGGCGCTATCAGAGCTGTTCTCTCCATTACAGTGCATGCGCCTATGTCCATTGTTACCCCCAACATTACATCTCCCTTCCCCGTAGGATTCAGTTTAAAGCCCTCCTGATGAAGTTCTTCATGCTGTGGCCAAACACATTCTTCCAATCCTTTGTGAGGTGCAACCCATCCCTAGCCAACAGCCCATCTTCCAGGAAGTATAGCCCGTGGTCCCAGAATCCAAATCTCTCTCGTCGGCACCACCTTCGTAGCCAGTCATTCACCCGAAGTATTTTTCGTTCCCTTTCTATCCCTCTTCTAACTACTGGAAGGATGGATGAGAAAACTATCTGGGCCCCAAAGTTCTTGAGTTTCCTTCCCAAAGCTTCAAAGTCTGACGTGATCTCTTCGTAGCTCCGCTTGGCGGTATCATTTGTTCCCACATGGATGAGAAGAAAGGGATACCTTTCAGTGGGCTTTATGAGTGCAGGCAACCTTTCAGTCACGTCTCTAATCTCTCCTCCCGGGAGACAACATACCTGGCGAGTCCATGGGTCTTCGCGACATACTTGGGTCTCGATCCCATACAGCAAGGAGTCTCCCACTACTACCACTCTTCTCTTCTTCTTCTTGTAGGCCTGGGTTTCATCGCCTCTGTTTGACTGACCTTTAGCCTCTTGCTCACTCTCATGCAGGTTCCCCTGTGATTCTTCCTCTGCAGGCTGTCCTCCAGTCTCATCCACAAATACCTGGAATCGGTTCCACAGCTCCACTGCTTCCACTGGTGCAGAGTGGCGTCTAGTTCTTCTTCTCCTAACTGTCACCCTTTTCCAAGGAGTATCCTCTATTCCATTTTTCTTCACCTCAGCATTTCCCACTGCCTCATCTTGCTGTTGCTCTTCAAGCTTCTGGTCTGCCCTTTGCTGCTGTAGTTCCCCCATTCTGTCCAAGAACTCTTCGTGTTCTCTTATTCCCCGGAGGGTCGACAGTCACCGCTCCAGTCCACTTACTTTTTCCTCCAGCAGCGTGATCAACTTGCACTTGTTGCAGGTGTAGGCCATGTTGTTCTCAGGCAAGAAAACAAACATTGCACACACCTTGCAGGTCACCACCACTGGAGAGTCTTGTCCTTCCATAGCCTCTTTTCTCTTTTTGTGTCTAGCTTTGTGATTGTTCTAGACTAGCCTGTGCCTGCTCCTCTACTCAGTAGAGGTTAAAAGCAGAGTCCCACTGGTGTGAAAGTGTGTGTTACAAGACAAATAAATGGAAAAAAGTTAGTTAAAATAAAAAATAAAAATAATTTTAAAAAAAAGTTAGGGGCCTCCCCCTTGACCTCCCCTGCCGAACTCCCCTGGCCAACTCCTGTTTGCTCCCCCTGTTCGCTCGCTCTGTTCGCTCGCACTCTGGGAGCTTGCCTGCTTCTGTAGTCCCTGGACCAGCTGGAGCAGCTTGCTCTGCTCTGCTCTGCTCAGCTGGGAGGCGGGAAACAGACTGAAGCTTCCCGCCCAGTCAGCTGCTGGGAGTACTCAGGCCACACCCCTCCAATTCAGTTGGAGCTCTCAGAAGCACCTGGTGAGCTCACAGCCAATCAGAAGGATAAAGGGCAGCCCCCTGGGCTTCCTGCAACCCACTTACCTCTTAGCCTCTGTCTCCTTTGTCTCTTCAGCCACTGCAACTCCCCTGGCCAACTCCTGTTTGCTCCCCCTGTTCGCTCGCTCTCTGGGAGCTTGCCTGCTTCTGTAGTCCCTGGACCAGCTGGAGCAGCTTGCTCTGCTCTGCTCAGCTGGGAGGTGGGAAACAGTTGTTTCCCTGAATTCCCTGAAGTTGTTTTATTCTTTTAGATTTCTAACTGGTATTAGCTTATTTAATGGTTTAATATGCTTTTAGCTGTTTAAATTATTTATTGTTTCATACTGTTTAAATTGATTTTACCTATATACCACCCTGAGATCTTAATAATATAGGGTGGAATACAAATGTTTTAAATAAAAACAAATAAATAAATAAAGGCATATTTTCAGTTGCCATTATGCCACACCAGTAATATTTAAATATGGTTTAAATAACAGATTGTGAAGAGTAAAAGGCACAAACGCTTATGTGGAATCACTGCAATTCTGATTGTTGATTATGTTCATGTTGATTTAGTGCTTGTAGAACCTTCTCAGACGTTTAAGGAAAGTTTGGACAAGCAACTGACTTTAGGTATAGACTGTCTTGCTTCCACCTGTTCACCTAGAGAAGTGCTCATCAGTGTGATAGCTTACCATTATTTTCTCCCAAACAATGGTTCCATTGACTTGTATGGGCAAAAGTAAAGGGACTGCAACTTTGGACACAGCGAAGACAGGAGGAAAACCTGAATTCTCTGTCTGTCTAGGACAATGGTGATGCCATGAATTCAATTACTTCTGTGGAGAAAGCGACATATTGCTGGAAGGTGAGAAGCATGGCACCCTGAGTCGTCATAGACTTTGATGCTTCTCCTTACCTGGTACAGGATCCTTGTCACACCAGACTTTAGAGTGTAGGCATGGTCCACAGGAGAGGAGGAAGCATTACACCAGAAGGCCAGCATGACCCAGAGAAAAACACATGACTGACACCTATATAGGGCTGAACCTACGGTCTGAAAGCACATGATGCAGCAACCTGTGAGAGCTAAGCAGGTCTGGTCAGTATCTAGATGGAGACTACCTGGTCACCCTATGTATGGAGGCTTGTGTTCCATCATGGAAGAAAGGCAGGACATAAAATTTAATAAATAAAATACAATATTTTAGTAGAGTCTGTGTATTAAACTCACCAACTTGCGGATTTCACATTCTAAATTCTGAATACAGTCCAGTTTTCTCTTACGGCAGCGCTGAGCTGCAATCCGATTTTTACTGCGCCGCCGAACATCATGGATAAATTCCAATTGCTCTGAGGTTAATTTGTGCATCTTTATCATCATCTGGAAATCGTTCCTTGGAAGATCTGTGATTTGATCTACAGGAAATGGAAGTTTCACCTGGGGGGCGGGGGAAGAAAAGATGATGCGGTTTGCTTAATTAATAGAGTATTTAACAAGCTCCTTAGGGCAATGTGCTTTTATTCAAGCGGAAGATTGACAACTTCATCAATATTAGCTGCATTCTAGACAACTTGGGGTGCCAGTAGAATTTAAGCAGTACATCTTCCAGTAGTGTACATTATTTTAATATAATAAAATCAGCAATTCTACCTCTATAGAAATTCAATAGGATTTTTCACACATAAAAATAATTCAGTCATCTCAAAATACAAGCTCCAATTGTGTGAATAGAGTATATATAATGTTTATAGGGTAAAGTTTTGCTATAAATCCTAAACGTGAAACTGTTTTGTAGTCATTAATGAGGTTATACGTCTTATGCTAGCCGTTGTAAGTTGCTTGCATTGTCTGCTACATCAGTGAAACCATATAGAATCCAATTTGACAGCCAGCAAATAAAAAAAATCTTAGAAGAGGACATATTAACAGACACACCAGTACAATGGCACAAAATTGTTATGTAACTACTTCAGTGACATTTCAGGTTCATATGCTGGTGCAAATGATCAGAATTTGTTTTGCTTATTTAGACATTTATAGCCCACCTTTCTAGGATAAAATCAGACTCATTGTGGCTTACAATAAAAATAGAAATCACAAGGAAGTTAAAAACAAAACCTAATAAAATAAATAGCATTTTTAGGCCACCAAGATTGTCAAAATATTTTTTTTCAAAGTGGAATTTTTTTTTTTTGTTAGTAATGGTTTTATTTTGATAGAGAAATTGTGCTTCCATTATGCTCTATTATTCTGTAGGAGCCATACTGAAAATGGTTAGTCAAATATCTTGTATGACTTTACATGGAGACAAAATATACTTTGGTACTTTAAAGGGTATTTGGTTAATGAATATTTATTATCCCTTCTGTCCACTTCAGGCACCTAAGTAGGTTGCTACCTCAACCTCACATGATGTCAGGGTTGCCTCTGAGCGCAGGGAGTGGCAGAGTAGTTCAGATTCTGAAGAAGAATCGCAAGATGTGGGGAAGGAAGTTTTCCAGGCTTGTCCAGACATAGATAGGCAGACTCCTCAGGTTTCAAAAGCCCAGCTGGACGGAGAGGGCCCCTCTTCACCCTTGCCCCCATGAGAGATAGCAAACGGAGAGGCGGGGCTTGGAGAGCCTGAATTCTTAGATGCCAGGCGCAGACGCAGAGCCAAGAGAGAGATGACCAAGGTTGAGCTTAGACAGTCTGTCCAATTGGCCTGGCATGAACAGCTGCGCTTAGAGGCCTCACGAGAGAGAGATCTCCCCCCACCCTTAAGTTAGGATAGTGAGCCCGCCTTTCTTCAAACAGTGGGTAACTTTCGTAGCTTTCTTTTGAACTCTCTGATGGCATTTCCTTTGCAGACTGAGAGCCACTGAGAATCTGCATCTGTATGACTCACTGAAGTAACGGATTAAAAGCCGTAGATTGAAGCCTCTTGTCTGTGTTTGATTTGGCTTTTGTAGTTCAGCAGGGGCAAAAGGAATCCTGACACATGTTCACTGATAGGGGTCTGAAGTTGCTGAGATTGCCTTAGACAGAGATGTTGGGAGTGCGGACAAATAGCTGACCAAAACTGTGAGCTATGTGTGCTATGGTGGTGAAAAAAGCAAATGCAATATTACGAATTACTAGGAAAGGGAATGAAAATAAAATAGCAAGTATCATAATGCCATTACAGAAACATATGGGGCATCCAGATTTGTAATACTGTGTACAGATTTGGTTGTCCCATCTCACAAGGGATATCTTAGAACTGGAAAAAGATACAGAAAAGAGCAACTGAAATGATCAACATGTTGGAGTATGCTCCTTACAACAAATGGCTATAGCTTACAGAAAAGTTTATAGAAAAGATAATTAAGATTTTTAAAATTATGAATGGTGTGAAGAGAGAATTCCCCCCTCCCCACTTTCATCATACTAGAATTTTTGGTCAGCCAATGGAGTTGATGAGCAGCAGGTCCAGCACAGACAAAAAGAAGACTTTCTTCATACAAAGGATAATTAACTTTTACTACCACAAGATGTGATGATGGTCACTAGCTCAGATGGTTTAAAAAAAGAATTAGGCAAATTCACAGAGGATGGATTACATAACAGCTATTAGTCACAACAACTAACTTGTTCAACTAACACTATGTTCAGAAGCAGTGTTCTTCTGAGTACCGAAGGATGTGGCATTGTCTTCAAGATGCATCTAGTTGGCTATTGTTGGAAACAGAACATCAGACTAGAATGACTAGTCTGATCAAGCAAGGCAGTTCTTATTTACTTTAGTTCCTGTTACAAGGAACCATTCGCTTCCAAGATGCCGCAACACCTTTTGTTGTTTTGCTGTTATGAACAACACGGATAACTACTCTGGAAGATATTATGAACACATTTGTTGTTTATGTCAGTGTGCACGCTGGCCAGGAGGGGGAAGCAGACATCTAAGTTTCACATCAATAAAGGTTATGCTTAGATGTCTTAGAACAGGGAGAGCTTCTAGCCAATTCACAGGTTTCTTAGGGAAGATTCTTTCGATATTTGAATGTGGATTATAATACCTTGCATGAAAGTTTACCAAGTATGTGGAAATAAAGACTATAACTGAATGAACAAATCTAGAAGCCAATACAAATATTTCTGCCTGTTTTGTGCAGCAAATATTGTACAAACTGCACATCCTTTGGCGTTCCCCATAATGTAGTTCCTCTACACAGGAAACACACAAGAATAACTATTTTGTTACATTTCTTGGCCCGTGACATCACTTTTATACCTCTCTCTAAACCACCGTCATGTGAAAGCATCATCTCTTTTCACACATTCTGTGTAGTGGAACTTCACCCTCATACCCAACCGTCAAGCCCAAGATGGCACCATATCAAAACACATAACAGCACAGGTCAGTTTACTGTGGCATGGGAGGCCAAGAAAAGGCAGCCAGAAAAAACAATGCTTTAAGTACACAGAAGCTGACCTTACATATGATGATATGTAAGACATGATATGTCTATCATGCTTGCAGACTGCTAAATAGTGATACGGATTAGAAGAATGTTTGATTTCCTTTCTATACCCTTTGTCCCATAAACACAACACCTAGAAGGTGACTATCTCCTTATATATATGTGGCCCCCCATTGTATTCTATGGGACTACAATAGGCTAGGCATAAGCCTATGGTGTCATTTGGTTTACCTCACAAACCTCAACTATTGGGAACACCCATGATTGTTAAGAGAAAAGTCTGTAAATTGTTATGTCTATGGGTTCAGATATGGAATGTATAATGCCTTTCACAAAGCATTACTGTAGTAGACAGTGGGAGACTATTATTTCAGGAAAAGGAATTCTCACAGGAAGTGAGGACTAGAAATATGGCTGTAAGAAAGTACAAGGGAAGATGGAGGTACCAAGAATGTGCTCTCTTTGATATTGTCTGCCCCTGTCCACAGATAAATTGATAAAGAGAGGGTTCATTTGGTTAATGTAAGTTGGGGATGGGCAATGCAGGATGCCCAGCACTTCCATTGTAGCCCCTAGCACCCCTGCAATTTTTTTTAAAGGCATCCACAGTGGAGTACCCAAACAGCCAAATTTAGCCTGTCTGCAAGGTAAATTTGTCCCTTTGCCCTAACTGTACAAACAAGCTAAATTTAACTATTGTGATTGCAGATTTAGACAACACAAGATATGTTTGCCCTAATGCTCTTTCTGGGGGTGGGATGGGGGTTGCACTTAGAGGGAGCTACTGCACCTTAGCCTCTCCAAAAAGAGAAATCACGTACCACGGACACTCATAAAAATCCACAGGACATAAAGTTGGATGAGATTGCAGCTTTCTTAGTGAGGCCTCAAGATTTCAAACGAGTAATACCTGCATTCAGCAAATATTTAATTCCAACTAATCCTGAACTCATTCCCCAGGTGCTGATCCTTATGTAGCCAAGATGCCATGACCCATGGACAAACTGGAGGTATCAGTAGGCCTAAGGAAACCCCAAGCTTTGCAAAAGTACAACAAAAATCTTTAGAAAAAACCCTGAAGGGACACCCCCACCACCATCATTACAACACAATGAGAACTGGGCGTGCTCAGTAGCCATGAACTGAATCAGTTGGAAGAGAAAGGGGAGATCCCCTGTCTGGCTGGAAGTGTTCAGTGAGGAGGAGGGTGTGATAGAGACAACCCAGGAAGCTACAAAATGATCAACTAACAGTGGTAGGATATACTACTGGAGAGAGACATCAGGGAGTGCTCAGGATATAAGGAGAAGAGTGGAAAATGGGCAGTTCTGTCTATATGTCTATATGCCTCTTCCTCTGTTGGCCTTTACTCCATTTATCTCCTTCTCTTTCTTTCTCTGAAAGAAATGAGCAAAAAGACGATGAGGAAGACAGGGATATATAAAAAGGGCAGAGAGAACCATCTAATTGTCCAGATAGATCATTTTCTGGTTCAAACCAAGAAACTAATTTTAAATATCACAGAAGTGAGAGCTGCCAAGTGAGATATTTTTAATACAGCTGGGATGGGCACCAGATTTTAATGTAGCCAGGATTGGACAACAGTGTGTTTATCCCCACCACCACCCTTCCTGAAAGGTAGCAACGAAGAGAAGAGTTCCTGCTCTAACTCAATCCTTATTTAATGTGAGAGCTTTAAAAATAGCCCTGCTAAATGCAAATTCCAAAGTAAATGCAGTTCATTGTCTCAGAATTGAAGGTTTTGGCTGTGAGTGGATTATGCCAGCCCTTCTATGTGGTCTACACTGAATATTGCAGGTCAGACTCTGAGTAGTATGCCACAACCCTTTAGAATTATCCATATTGCAGGCTGGGCAGAGGGAGTAATATACAACAACACTGCTGTGTAATTCACTGTTATACTGCTATTGCAGGTTTGGAGCGGGCTCTCCTAAGAGAAGGTCATTTACAGCAACCCTGCCATGTAGTCCAGTGTTAATATTGCTGGTTTGGATTCTCAGTCAAAAATCCCCTGTTCAAGAGACTTCTCTGGTTGCAGTGAAAGTTAATTTAGCTAAATTCCCCCTTGACTTCCTCCCAGGCCAAATCCAACACTCATTTAAATTTTGGACATGAAGTAAGACCCAAGTTAAGGCAAGGACTCCTGTCTCTGATATGAACGTTTGTATTTCAGCCACAGGCTCAGGTAACAACCCCCCCCCACACACACACACACCACCATTCCAACATTTTGTTTCAAGGGCCCACTTGTAGACCTATTTTATCCATCCAGTATGTAAATTTATATATAATGCCAGAAGATACTTATTGGAAATAAATCATTTACAACATTCCAACAGTTGCAAGTTTGGCATTATCTTCTTTTCCCGGGAGGAAAAAGGTTCTTGCACACTGTTAAGATGTGGTACCACTGTTGACTTTAGATTGGCTATAGACCAGATGCTTTTCTTGGTGAGTATGTCCATTTACATAATCTGGGCTGATTTTGTATTTTCAATGTTCTGTCAAACATTAAAAGACCTTGGAGTAAGGTGAGTGCAGTCTAAATAAAGGGTATGTTTGAAAAATAAACGTTGGTCAATTTGGATCTTGCAGAGAGTAAACATCTAACAAATGATTTTGTTTCAAGCTGGAAAGAAATCCAGAGGCTTTGCACTTTCAGTCTGGTGTTATAATAAGCCGTAACCAATTGCCTAGAGAAAAGAGCTTTTTAAGTTTCGATATTTTATATTTAAATAGCTACACAATTAATAGCTGTACATTTACACCTTCATATATCTGTCTTATTAAAATTCACAGCCAAGTGTCCTCCTTCTTGGGAGAATGCACCTCATAAATATTGCAAGTCTAGATAAGTGTATTGGCCTCCCCACTTCTAATGTCAGTGTTACTCACAGAGAGCGGCACAGTGGGTGACTCATCACAGTGATGGATGGCTAAGTTAACCTTGTGACAAACTTTAAAAAGCATGCAAAAGGACTCATTCAAGACCTGGGGATTTCTCCTGTGCATCACTGGATGACAGTGGCCCAGAATTTCCAGAAATGTATACTACCATTTTCAAAAAATGATGTGCATGATTGAGATCCTCATTTGTTGTGGAGCAGACTCCATATGTACCATGTACAGGGGCCCCAACAGCAGCCAGCCCCTGGTGGGCATACATTAGGAATACAGGAACACAGGAAGCTGCCTTATACTGAATCAGATCATTGTTCCATCTAGCCCAGTATTGTTGACAGTGATTGGCGGTGGCTCTCCAGGGTTTCAGGCAGGAGTTTTTCCAGCCCTACCTGGAGATGCCGGGATTAAGGACCTTCTGCATGCAAAGCATGTGCTCTACCACTGAGACAAGAACCTTCCCTTATGCTACTATGTGGCATGGCAATGGATAGCTATCGCAGATCAAGCTTCCCTCTAATCAGGTATCACAGATCCCATCAGTGGAGAAAAGCTTTTCAAGTGAAATTAGTGACTTCTTCAACGATTGTGTGAATTGGAAGCAGCTATCCAGGTGGTTAACTAGTTGTAATACAACACTGTATCACAGTTAACAGTGGCAAGCTATCTGGGTTAAGCAACTTCACACACAATCTGAGTGATTTCAATGTTGTCAATACACTCTAGGCCTGCAAAAGAAGGGTTTGTGATAGAGTAGCTGAAGCCACTGCAACCACACAGTTGGGTTACAAAAGTAAGTCATACCTACACTGGTGTGTGCTCTTGATACTTATTTAAATTTTTTTTACCCTGCTTTTAGTTCCCAAAGCAGTACACAAATATTGATCAAAACAAGACGTTCTGAAATACAACAGAAATCAAATCAAATATCAGCAGAGCACAAAAATAAAAGCAGCATCAAGCAGTGACATAAAACACCATTTAAAACAGCAAAATAAAACAGGCCGTGCAAAGGTTCTCAGCAGGCAGGATCAAAATCACTGTCCATTAAAAGCTTGGGCAGATTAGCATTTAAAAGCTAAAGGTGTCATGGGATTTCACTGAGAAGGGTAATCTATATTAAAACCAAAAGGAACCTGGTCACCCACCCACCTCACCTCTGACAAAGACTCAATGTCTGGGTAGATTTGCATGGGAGTAGGCAGGCCCTTTAGGTTTGTGTGGGAGTAGGCCCTGGGGCCCAAGCTTAAAGGGCTTTAAATGTTAAAACTAGCACTTTGAACTGGTCCCAGAAATTAACAGGAAGCCAGTGGAGCAGTTTTAACAGTAGTGAGAAATGTTCCCCTGTAGCTAGCTCCAACCAATAACATCACTGACGCACTTTGCACCATCTGAAGTTCCTGAATAGTCTTCAAAGGGAGCTTCACCTACAATATGCAGCCATAGTCTAAACTGAATGTTACCAGGGCATGGAAAACAGTGGCCAGGATGGGTATCTTTATAAATTGGGCATATATCTATTCAGCCAGTGTGGCGTATTGGTTAGAGTGTTGGACTGGGACTTGGGAGATCCAGGTTCTAGTCCCCACTCGGCCATGAAGCTGACTAGGTGACTTTGGGCCAGTCACTGACTCTCAGCCTAACCTACCTCACAGGGTTGTTGTGAGGATAACATGGAGAGGAGGCGGAGAACCATGTGAGATGCCTTGGCTTCCTTGTGAGAGGAAAAAGGGTGGGATGGAAATGTACTAATTTCTATCTAAATGTACTAATGAGAGCCAGTGTGGTGTAGTGGCTAGAGTGTTGGACTGGGAGCCAGGAGATCTGGGTTCTAGTCCCCACTCGGCCATGGAAGCTCACTGGGTGACTTTGGGCCAGTCACAGACTCTCAGCCCAGCCTACCTCACAGGGTTGTTGTTGTGAGGCTAAAATGGAGAGGAGGAGGATTATGTACGCCACCTTCGGTTCCTCAAAGAGGAAAAAAGGTGCGATATAAATGTAATGTAATGTAATAATAATAATAATACTATTACTAGAAATGGATCACTGTAATCCAAGGATGTATGGAGCTGAGTCACCATCACCTGCTCAAGTACCTCGCCCCAGAAGGGAGGGCTTGTAAGTGGCCAATAGTTGGCACCATCATTGGGATCCAAGGATGGTTTGTTTAGGAGTGGCCATACAATCACTTCCTTCAAGGCAGCTAGAATTACCCACTCTTTAAAAAGAGGCATTAACCACCTTTTGGATTCAGCTGGTCAACTTTCCCTTCTTAGGGCTTCTTCACATGGAGCTTTTATACTGCTATTGAAAAGGTTACTCATGGAAGTTTACGGGTCCTTTAGATGACATTGTCAACCTCCAGAGTGACTCCCACACTAAATGACCTTTATTCCATTTTTTAAAAGACTGGAGATAATGAGCTATCAAATTACAACACTTAAGATCTGCTTGAGTTCCCTCGTGAAAAGAGGAAAAGCCACAATAAGAGGCGCCAGACTACAGTGCCATCTAGCAGATAATGAAAAATTTGGAAGACTCGGATAAGGGGGGAAAGGAGAGGGGAAATGGGGGAGGAAGCGTGTGTAAAGGGAGTCTGTCATGATCCTGCATTTAACATGGAAGCAGAAAGCCACGTTTTAAATGTGGGATTTTTCGCTGGTGTAGAGATAATCTTAGATATAAGCCTAAATGGCAGATAAATACAGAGAGGAATCAGTAAACCACGTAAGTTGTCTTATCCCACATAATGTCACTTAACTATCCTAAGTACAGACATAGGGTCTGTACTTAGTACATGAAGTACAGACATATCTAAGGAATAGGGCTGGGTCACTCAACCTTTTTGGGCCTGTGAGCACTTTTGGAAATTTAATAAACTGTTGTGGGTACCACCACAAAATGCCTGCCGTGGGGGCCTGGCCAGTTGCAAATGACAAGTAACTTGCCCAAGAAACTGAGCAGAAGGCAGAGGTTGGGTTTTAGCCTCCATTTCTATGTATTTGATCTCACATAACAAAACAAAATACCCATTTCTCTTTCTTTATGAATCACCCCCAATTCTTTCCCTCAATCTTCCTGCATGCATGCACAAATACAAGAATGCACCCCATTCATCCATCTTACACACACACACACACACACACTCTGCCACCACCCACAATTGTTCTGCAGCCCTTTCAACCCCCCTTCCCCTTCCCCACTGTCACCCTAGTCCCTTGCTGCCCTTACCAAGCGCTGGTAGGAAGGGGCTCCTTTTCCCGATTTCCCCCTAACTTTTTTCCAGGGTGGCTGGGCATGCTGCAAAGTGCAGCCCTGGCTGAGGCTCCAGCCATTTACTATCTTAATATCTTCAGAGTGCCCCAGGCCAGTGCTGTGCCTTGCCAGACAGCCACCCTGGAAAAAAAAGTCATGAGGAGCTGAGGTAGGGGAGCCTCATGGGCACTGATGTTGGACTCTGTGGGGGAGGCCTGGACTAGGAGAACACAGTTACTAAATAAAAATGGCTCTGGCTGGGGAGTATCAGCTAACAAAATTGCAGTCTTATAAGAAAAGGAAAGCTAAGTAAGATTAAGCTGTGTTCATACATTACAAGCTGTTCTCTTAAACATTAGGTGCCGCTTTCAGTTTGCATAGCTCTGCTGATATTAGTTGAGCTATTCTGAGGATCAAGTCCTTCATATTCAGTTATTACACAACATATACATGGGTGGCTATGTGTAATGCAACTTGACACAAATGCTTTGGACTGTCATTCAAGAGCCCATGGTTGGTCATCCAACATTCTCAGTAGGCCAACTGAATTGTTTCACAACACTTCCTTTGAGAAACATCTCTTGAAAAAGAATGTACCAACCCCAGTTAGAGAGATGCTCTTAAATATAAAACAAAAGACAAGAATGCAATTCCTCCTGGATATTGATAATTCTTGGAAAAGAGTCTGCTAATGCTTTCTGCCCTTCTTTAATCTTCTCTGTAAAGTCTTCGCTTTTAAATTGTATTAAGTTTAGATTTTACTTATAGCATTCCAAGGGGAATATCACAAAAAAGACATACACCAATCCAGTTGTTTTTAAGTTACAAAAAGGATATTTAGACAAAAAGAAAAAGACAGCAGGTCACTAGTAAGCAGAGATGAAATCCTAATCTATATCAGTTTATAATCTCAACACATCCTTCTCAAAGAGTGTACTATTTCTACTATTTTAAAAGATTGTGTTTAGTACTTATAAGAAGTTGGATTGATGATTTTCAAGCTTAAGGCATATGCCTATTCTGCATTAAACTCTTGTTCTTACTTCTATCACCCTTTGAGGAACAAGGAAGAAGAAGAAAATAAAATTTTGCATGAACTTGCAGATCTGTCAAAAACAATTTGGTGCTTGAGGCCAAGAACACCCGTCCTCCACAGTAAAACAAATATAAATTATGTTAACTAGCAATTTTCTACTCCTTAATGGAGCCCAAAGTCTGCTTCCTGAGGTGCCACTTCACTTTGCCTTCTGGTGGGACTGATTCTGACCATATGCCAGTAGTTGACTAATCTGGAGGAAAACTCTGGCCCTATAATGTAACTGCACTGAAGCTGTCCTCTCTCTCTCTGACCATACCCTTGGACACATACAAACAAAGAGAGAAGATAATATTACCATCCTTCTACTTTGCATGTAACTTTGCCAACAATGACATTAACAAGTTTCTGCCAGACCTTGCCACTTGGTATAGTTTACATGCGTTAGGTATATAACATGTTTCTATGTTTTCTCTAACATTATGGTATCCTTCTGGACCGTCTTTCTGAAAAGGGATTTGGGGGAACAGTGTTGCAGTGGCTCCAGTCCTTCCTGGGGTGACGGCTCCAAAGGGTGGTGCTGGAGGACATTCGTTCCACCCCATAGCCATTAACATTTGGGGTGCCTCAAGATTCCATCTTGTCCCCCATGCTTTTCAACATCTATCTGAAACTGCTGGGAGAAGTCATCTGGAGGTTTGGGCCAAAGTGTCACCAATATGCAGATAGCATGCTGCTCTACCTCTCTTTTCCACTTATGAATCCCAGAGAAGCTGTGGAACAGTACTGGAATAGATGAAGGCTAACAAGCTGAAACTTAATCCAGATAGGAATAAGATGGAAATACTGTGAGTTGGGAAATCCGCTAATCTGGATGGAGGTTTAGATCTGACTCTGGATGGGGTTACACTCCTCCTGAAGGGCCATGAGCTCCTGGACTCAGCACCATCTATGGAAGCACAGGTGACGTCAAGGTGCTAGGAGTACTTTTTCCTAGTTTAGGCTGGTTCAGCAGTTGCTGCCCTATTAGAGAAAACTGACCTAGCCGTGCACTGGTTATGTCCAGGTTAGATTGCAGTCATGCACTTTATATGGGGCTGCCCTTGAAGACAACTTGGAAAGTGCAACTGGTGCAGAATATGAGAGCTAGAACGCTTGTGGGAGCTAGGCACTATTATGTATTTTTTCTGTTAGTTTCCAGGGCCAATTCAAAGTGCTGGTTTTGGCCTTTAAAGCCTTAAATGGTTTGGGACCATGTGGTCTGAAGGACCACCTATACCAAGCATTAAGATCAGCATCAGAGGCCCCGCTCTCTGGCCCACCAGCAAGACCAAAGAGGCTGGTGGATACTAGGGATAGCACTTTCTTCGTGGTGGCCCCACACCATTGGAACTCCCTTCTGAGGGAGATATGCATGGCCTCATCACTGTTGGCTTGAAAAAAAAAATCATGATGACACCTTTATTCGAGTCTATGTTTGATGTTTAAACATAATTAGCTGCTGCTGCTGCTCCTCCTCCAGTGTGGGTTGTACATGTGTGCGCGCGCATTTAATTGCACTTGTACCTTCATGTTTCTTCAATATTGTAAGCTGCCTTGTGAGTGCAGTGCACCCTAAAAGATGGGTTAAAAATTTTAAATTAATCTTTCTGCATGGGGCTTACTCAGCGTAAAGGAAAAAGGTAGAAGCAAAAATAAAACCTTTCACCTATTTACTGATATGCCAATTCACAGAGGGTCACTGGGCTCAGAAACGGATGTCAGGACAAGTTTTACTGAGCACTAATTCTACTCTGGGACTCAGTCCAAGTATTTTTTTTATAAAGCTCAAAATTCATTAAAAATGTGTACATTACAAGAGTTTTGCCTATCCTGCAGTAGTGGGCAACAGTTATACTATTGGTAGTATCTGTATATATATCGCAATTGTTGGCCTAGAGTGGCTGGGTAGCTGGCCAGATGGGCGGCTAATCAATCAATCAATCCATCAATCCAATAAATAAATAAATAAAAATATTTAAAAGCCTTGTTTTCAGAGACCAAAATGTAACAGCTCAGTGCATCCTGTTAAGGATGAGATGGCATAGCATGGGGCTGCTTCGTCAGTTAAACCTGAAAAACAAATGATTAATGCTTCCTAAGTGTGATGCAGAGTGTCTGGGGAAAATAAGACACCACCTGGGAAAGGGACAATAGTATATAAGAAGTCTGGAGAACATTCCCAGTTAAGAGTTTGTTTTCAAGTGCTATTGTTATATGTCAAATAAACACAGAGTAATACCATCACAAGCATTTGCTTTCTGCTGTTCCTCCCTCTATCTCATGTTCTCTTCCTTCTTCTAATCCAGGGATGGGCATTCTTTTTCTGTTGAGGGTGGCATTCCCCCTTGGGCAACCTGGTGGGCGGCGCATGTTGGCAGTGAGCAGGGCTGGTGCCAATGGTGGGCAAGACCAGAGCCAAAGGTGGGTGTGTCAGCCCTTTCTTTCCTTTCTCCCACCTGCTTTTTTCTCTCTCCCTCTTCTTTTCCATGCATCTGGCTGCCAGGGAAGGGAAAGGCCACTCTTACCAGAGGTCTGAACTGACTGCATGTAGAGGGCTTTTGAAATTAGGCTGAGGGCCACCGGTTGCCCTGCCTGTTCTAATCTGTACTATGCAAAATTATCACAGATGCAGCTATATGAAGAAATTATCGCTGCCTCTTGTTACATACTGAAAAAAGTCAGGAACCAAATGGTAAAGCAGGGGAAAAGAGAACAGGGGTGGCTGACTACACATATGAGCAATGCCCTTCAAGAGCACACCTCCCTCTTTGTCACAGCTAATGAGCTGATTTGCACATAATGGTGGCAAATTATGGTCTAATTAACCCACAGTTTGCTGGGGTCATGTACCACTGCCGTTTTGAATATGCAACCTCTGATTCCTCTGATTGGAGGCTATTTCGTGATGTGCGAACCCAGACACTATGGGTTAATCATGGGTTAAACAATCCACAGTTAACCTACAATTAGTTCTTAGGTTAACCGTGGGTTGTTTAACCCAAGATTAACGCATAGTGCTTGGGTTCGCACGTCAACAGAATAACCTCCAGTCAGAGGCTGTATATTCAAAATAGTGGCAGCACATGACCTTTGCAAATAGTAGGTAAATTAATGAACCCACGATTTGCTGCCATTATGTGAAAATGGACCCAACGTTTTGTTCAGTCATTCTGCTTTATTTAAAATGCAAACACATATGCATTAATTCCATCATTTCTGATTCAAACAAGAATAGTTAGAGCAACTTTATCTGTGACTTAAGCACACCTGGCACAAATTAGAAACGAGGGTTGTTGTTTTTATCAACATGCAATGCCTGGATACAAAAAGCCCACTAAAAGAAAGTGATGTTACAGGTTGCCGTTTTCAAATTGTTGCGTGTGGACTTCACCAGGACACACTCAAGCCAGACCTCTCCTTTACTGTAATTTTCCTTGTAACCCTGATCCCATATGAAGGTGACGTTTTGTCCACTCATAATATGTGTTGGAGAGGGGAGGAGTACAGACTCTTCTTACATGGAATATATGCAATCAAGCATGGAGAAAGGGAGAAAATAGCTTAGGAAGAAGTCCTCGAACTAAAGAGATAGGTGGTAGATTTTAAAGGTGGTAGAAATAAAAGGTGCTAGACATTGTTTATGTGTATGAACCCCCCCCCCCCACACACACACATCCCCCGAAAAGGGATGCATGAGTGCTATTAAATGGTAGTGCTGGAAAGTCCTCAGCCTCTTAAAAGTGCAATCCTATGTTCATTCAGAAATGTCCCATAGAATCCAATAGAAATTACTTTCAGGTAAGTGTGTATAGGATTACAGCTGATCAGTGCAATTCTATGCATGTCTACTCAGAAGTAAGTTTTATGGGGGTTATTCTCAGGTGAGTGGATATATGACTGCAACCTAAATGAGTTATGTACAAAAACCTGATTAGAATTAATCCATTTCAAATTAATTTGCCATGAGGTATGGCATGGGAGGGGACTTCACTTCTTTAGAACACAGTTCTTTGGATCTCAGCCACTAGGTAATAGAGGGCCATTTGTAGTCACAGCACCATTTTTCATTCAGCACTCCAAATTGCGACGACCCCACTGAGGAAAGCATCATTTTTCCCAGGGACAATATACTGCAGCTAAATGCCAAAATACGCAATATTTTGAAACCAAAAAGCTTTCTTTGGGAGGACTGTCTCGATGCCCCACAATGGACAAGCAACTGTGCATTTATTCCTCAGTGAACTGTCTGGAAAGGCCCTGCTTCCCACTGATAAGAACAATAGCAGCTTGGCTAAAAGTCTGTGCAAATATATTATTATATATGCCCCTTATAGCTTTCCTTTCAGACCCTAGTTCAATTTTTCCCTAGTGTGAAATTGTTTGCTTATTAGTGCCTGCAAGAGCTTTTTACTGAATGCAATAGCAGCGCTGTTACTGATGAGAAGCATAATCAGTTAATTGTTGGAAGGTCATATGGCTCTGGGCTAGGAAAGAGATGAGATTCAAGTTAGCATGACCTGATAAGGTATAGATTAACTCTCCAGGGATCTGAATTTTGTTTGGGTTGTGCTCTGTGAACACAGATATCTTATCTTTGCTCATCTGCTCTCTGCCCTTTTTTTACTTCCTCCAAATCAGGGGTAGGTAACTTTTTTGGGCCACGGGCACAGTTTGCAATTTAAGAAACTGTCCTGGGCACCACCACAAAATGGCTGCCATTGGAGACGCGGCAAAGGACAAGTAACCTGCTCAGTAGACTGACTAGAAGACAGAGGTTGGATCTGAGCCCCAACACACTAAACCACTCCTTTAAACCCAGAATTTTCAGCACGCACAGAAACCTATTTCACAGAAAATCCAGCTGCCACTAAGAAAATATCTTAATTTTTTTAAAAGGTGGAATGGGCAGGGCACCTTGGCGGGCGCCAAGAAAGGTGTCTGGGGGTACAGTGGTGCCTGGGGGCACCATGTTGTCTACCCCTGCTCTAAATGGCCCCCACCCATGGCTGGCATAGTTTAACACCAGCAAATAATGGTCACAATTATTATACCGTAGTTATAATAACCATATAATAGTTATAATACAAATAACTGTAGTTAGATTGCTGGGTACTCCCAGACTTGGACACTGCTCTCTGCCCCTCATCCTTGCTCTTGCACGAGCCTTCTCCTCTCCCATTTAGTTTTGGACCTACCTATGGTTAGCATTAAATTTGTACCAGCATTTTTGTGAATCAGAGTTTGCAACAGTGACTAGAAGCAGGCTTACAGACAGTGATTTGAGCTAACTAAATATCTGATCTGGCCGCAGTCGCACATGCCCTAGTTACATCCACTGTGGACCACTGCAGGTGCTCTTCGTGGGGTGGCCTTTGGAAACTTCAGCCGGTCCAGAATGCTGCAGCCAGACTGTTGACCAGGGCCGGTTACAGGGAACATTTTTATCCCATCTTACAGCAGCTTCACTGGCTATCTGTCTGTTTCTGGGCAGAATTCAAAGTGCTGGTTATGACCTATAAAGCCCAATATGGCTTGGGACCAGGTTACCCTCAAGACCACCTTCTCCCATATATGAGACGGCCTGAGTTTTAAGATCTTCGAGAGAGGCCCTTCTCTCGGTCCTGCCACCATTGGAGACATGTCCGCCGGGGATGCAAGAGAGGGCGTTCTTGGTAGTTGCTTCCAGGCTTGGGAACCTCCTGCCATCCTTCCACAGGCAAAGAGGTTTTTATTTAGGCAGGCTTTTAGCATTTAGGCTGATTTGTGGCTGAAAGGGTCTTAAACTGGTTGGTGCTACTTATTTCCTTCCCTGTGGCATTGTCAATTATGTTTTAATCTATTTGTGTTTATGTTCTGCTTTAAGATTCTGTTTTTGATATGGATTTTATTGGCCTTGGGTGCTATTTTTTGGCATAAAGGTGAGCTATAAAATAAACAAATAAAGTTAGTGGAAATGCTGATACAGGACCTAGTGCAGCTACAGTATATCTGAAACTGAAAAGGAAGCGGGGGCGGTGAGAGGGAATTCTCATGCATGACATGAGGAGTGGGGAGAAGCCTACACGCCTACATGGTGCTCCCAATTTCCTAACTCACTGTTAAGATGACCAAGCAGATGTCTGCACTTGAGTCTTTTCGTATGATAGCTTCTTACTGCCCCACACATATTTTCTGTATTTTTTTCTATTAGCCTGAGGGCGGAGTCAACCAAAAGTGGGATAAAATTGGCTATTATATCCAAAGAAGGCCATTTAAGAAAACAATGGGCTTTTTGAATGGGTCACAATCAGGTGTTAACAGGTGTACTTATCACAAATCCCTACCTCATGTCCTCTGTCTTGCACAGGACATGACTCACTGTCTGCTTCAGAGAACGATCCAGACTCATCGCTAGAGTTTGTTCCATAGGAGGGCTCACATTTTATCTGGGGTCTGACTTGGTTGTACATTCCATCTCCGATCATGCTCGGCTCCTGATGCTCAGTGGCCAGGAATCGAGCTCCTTGGGAACAGGGGGAAGATGAAAACTCACACAGAGGGAGGCTACAGGGAGAACCACCGCTGCCATCCTCCGCATAAGAGTAGGAGGAACATGAGCTGGAGGTCCTTGTTCTGGTTTCTAGAGGAGGAGACCGAGGGCAAACTTTAATTGGCACTGGGCAGCTGGTGTTAGGCCGCATCCGTCCTGGTAAGTGATCAGCTGCCTGTCCAATGTGAGAATAGGTCTGGCAGCTGGGAAGAGATTGGCTGCTTCCTGCCCACAGACCCTTTGGCACAGTCTCGGTGAGATCTTTGTCCAAGCTGCTCACGCCAGAATATGAATGCACCGAAGTGTTTACTTGGTCACAAACGTTTGAAGAGAATATAACGCTCCTCCTGTCCACCTCACCTTCCTGCTTACAGAGGCCTTCAACAAAGCCAGGACCCCTGAGCGGCGATCCCACTGTAAAATTGGAAGCACCCTTCTGAACGGCTTGGGAGAGTCCATAATTCCCCGTGAAAGGGACATAATCAGTTTTGTGGTCACCCTGAGTTGTCCCCTTGTCGAAAGGGCATGCTGGACTCCTGGCAAAGTGCTGTTGGGAAGTACTGGGGAAGCCAACTAAATCTACGTTTTTTGTTTGGTTGAAGAAAGACCTTAGGCAGGAAGGAGAGGAACCACTTTTAAGCCCGTCAGTTCCAGTGGGACTTGGCTGCTTTCGGTCCATTTCAACATCCCCCTCTTTATCCCTGATGTCAGGCTCATCTCCAGAGAGGCAAAGCGTGATGTTTTCTTCATCGTTCTCCTCACTCCTAGGCTCACTTTTAATCTGCCCTACAGCAAGCTCTGGCTTGAGGCCATCGCCAGAACTTTCTTCACTGAATGTGCTTGCGAAACCTGAGGTACTAATGTGTGATGTGTTGTAGACATTCTTGGTACAAGCCAGCTGGTATTTCTTGTATCTGGGGTACCGTGTTACTGCTTCTTTATCTAAACTACCCTTGCCGTCGTTCAGTATGTCAGAGTCGGGCAGCATCCCTTCCTCCTTGTCAGCTCCCGAACTGGCAGATTCAAAGTTAAAGGGCTCTGGGTGCGTTCTCTCTCTCGGGCAAGATATCTTGGACGTCTCTGACTCCATAGTCTCTTCTTCTTCTTCTCCCTCGGAGTTCTCGTCTTCATGCATCCGCTGATAGGTGGTATCCTTTTTGCACAGGAACAGGCCATCTTCATTGTTCAGCAGTTGCGTTTGAAGGAAGCTGAAGCAGGAATCCTCCAGGTTGTGCATGCGCAGGAATTCTGCACAGTGGATGACCTCTTGTATGTTTTCTCTGCTGAGTAACAGCTTAGCGGTGTAGGCAAACTGTAACAATGGACCAAATCCCCTGGCAGTGACCTGCAAAAAAACAAGGAAATTACCAGCATTACCATCAGCACTGCTATTGTCCCAAGCCTCTCAAGTGTAGTTAGATAACCTGACAGTTCTAATGTCCATAAATACTGCAGTGTACTAGTTAATCTTTCATTAAGTCAGCAGTGAAGCTACTTCCAATAATTAATGCTGCCTGCTCTATTTCTGTGTGTATACTTCATATTATAAGATGATCTTAACGTAACTTTCAACCCATGACTCAAAGAGCAATGAGGTCTTTGGCACTTGTGAAATGGCATTCACTCCAGTAACAGATTGTAATAAACTCATGGATGCTGCTAAATTTTCAATGGGTGCATAATCCTACCAATTTCACAATACTTTCATAAACTAGGCTGAGTTTACTCTACAAGCAGAAGAAAGTACACCAATTACTAAACTCATTATTCTGCTCCGAAAGTCTACAGCAGCCTCCTGCAACCTGGTGCCAAATGTGTTGAACTACAACTCCTATCACTTCTGTGCTGGCTGGAGATGATCAAAGTTGTAGCCTAACACATCTTGAGGGGTGCACCCAGTTGGGGGAGGCTGACACAGGTTTTCAAAGAAACTGGATGTTTTTTATAAGCTTTTATTTTTATAAGGTTTAGTTAGGACCAAGTCTCCACTGTGGAACAGCATAAATATTAAACAGTACTAATAAAAAATCTAGGGATGTTGGTGAAGGGCACTGAGTTTAGCCAGAGAAAGTAACAAAAGTAGGAAGACAGGAAAGAATAACCATGGGAGAGCTTTGTGGTACTGTGCACAATACCAACCCTCAAGTGCTAGAATCTCTGGGTGGATTTAAATGAGTAGGTAAACAGTAGTGAGTTAAAACCTTATATTTACTTTATGGCTTCTGTAACCACATGGGAAGGCCAGCTATGGTCTCCAACCACATGACTAAACACAACATTAACACACCTCTGCTTTCCCAGATTTCAGTGCTGCTGTGAAGAGGTAGCAATGCTAGGTTTAACCATGTAGATGGAAGCTACAGAAGATGGTAGGATTAAGCAATTACTGAATAGCTTCTGGTTGCATCTCTCAGACCATTCCCCCTCTGGATTCTGAGCTGTCAATAGGTGTAGTCCACATGCTTTCAAGCAGTTTCTTCAGTTATGAGGGCTAGAAGCATGCACATTGGTTAAAAATGAAGGGGAATATGAAATCTGGAAGAAGAACATCAAAAATGTTAAATGCTAGTTAACTGTAACAAGAAAATTGTTCACACAAAGGGCCAGGTTACAATCCCTTCAGAGAGACAAATTAGTATTTCATTAGTAATTTAATAGTATAGATATCTGGATTATTTTGATTTAGATAATGAGAGGTCTATGGCATTTGCAGATTTTAAAAAATATATATTACTTCATTTTTGGCCAGCAATATCCCTCATTCAAAGGTTTTGCCGTTGCACATTTTCCAAATGCACACAGGCTACCATTTCTCCAGTGACACTTAGGGTTGTATCTCTGTCCCCTGCAGTTCCCATGTCCCACCCCACTCCAAATCTGCTGCAAGGGGGAGAAGGGGACGTCCCATTACACAAATGGAAGTCCACTCATGCAGCGTTGGATCTGGCCCTTAAAAAGTGTGTTTTACACCAATTTTGCTAAAAATGTATAAAGTAATGTACTTTGAGATTTGTTATAATTTCTAATTGCAGAACTCATAAAAGAATTAGTGCTAAGGGTGGCTATAAAGCTTGCTTCTGGGAGGAGGAGGGGGAACAGTTAGGTGGGTGACCACATGTGAGAGGTCTCTGCAGTGGACCCACACCTCTGGAATAAGTTGCCATTGGGGTTCCACCATCATTGCAGGCTTTTAAGAAGGCCTTGAAAACACTATTTTACCTTCTAATACAATTGCTGCTGTTGCTGTTTTATTGCTGTTTTTATTGCTGTTTTTATTGTGTTCTTACTGTATTTATCATTCTTAATATCATATTGATTTTATGTATTTTATTGCTGTATGCTGCTTTGGGAGGGCTTCTGCCCTGAAAGGTGGCCTGAAATATTTTAAATAAATACATTATGTTAAATCACTATGGTACTGGTTAACCCACTGACCAGGCTGAGAAATTCTCTCAGAATATATATGTATTCTATTATTAATTTTGGGCTGGATTACTTAACTCAGATGTTAAATATACTACTTGAATATCGTTTGTTTGTTTGTTTGTTTGACATGATCTTCAATATGACTATTTGGAATAAAAATAAATACTATGAAAGTAAAGCAAACAGTTTGTAGACCGAGTAAACTAGTCCACTTTGAGGTCTCAGCTGCACCTAATCAGGGTCAGCGTCACGGCTGGGCATGGTCAGGCACCAGCCGATGGCCCACATCCCAGTAGGGCCCCCCTGGACTCGCCCCTCCTCTTAACCACTGCAACCTGCTTGTTCACCTGCCTCTTGCTCTGGCCCAGACAGCGGTGGTGATGAGAAGGAGCAATAAATGCTCACTGGCTCTATGCCTGTCAAGCAAGTGGTAGCAATGATGAGAAAGAGGATGAGGAGCAATCACAGCTGGTGACAATGGTAGTGAGAAGGTAGACTCACTGAGAGAGGGGGCCCATGACGGTGTCTCGCTCAAGGGCTCTCCAAAACCTGGAGCCGGCACTGCTGTTAATAAATATATTTGGTTACTGCCCCATTCTGGATTTAGCCCAAGATTCCAAGGACAAAAAATTGTCATGGTAGTTACCTAACACAACCACTAGGTGGGAGAACTGCAAAACAAGTGGAGTCTCGCCTAAGCTCTTCTAAAACGTTTTTGACTGGTACTTCTTTCAATGAAGTCTAGGCAAAATAAAAGACATTTCACTGACTCAGAACATTCCACAGTACATTTTTCTCTCAAGCTGAGTCAAGACTTTCAGGCCCCCAAAACTGCAGCATTCCAGACATCTGCTACTTATGTCTTCCTCTGGAGGATATTGCATGGTGTTGTTGACATAGTATTACAGACAGCTGCTTGCTCTTAAAAACACATGACAAAAAATCCAGGAGGAAAAAACCAAGCGGGGAAGATAAGGATCATTTGTACCTACAAAATTCTTTTATCCGTAACAACACAGCACTAACTTATAACAGGCACTGGGTAGCAATGCTATATTTTGAAGTACTGTAACAGGCGTACTTGCAAATTTAAGAGATGCCTCAGGAAGTCTTAGAAGCATTTCAGATTAGCACTAATGTTTCAAGTACATAAAATGGCAACTTTCATGATGAATGCAAGCAAGGCTTTGCTGGCAAGTGTGGAAGTTGGCAGAATCTGGAAGTAGCCTGAAGCTGTCTAAATATTGATTTGGCCTTTATGGTGGGTCCACCACCGTACTGTCCTTGGAATTGCTTGTATTTAATTCACTGTGACAAGAAAGCAGATATTCAGGGACTGTAAAGTGGTTATAAATATTGCACATTTTAAAGATGAAGATTTAAAAGCTGCATACATTACATCTACACACTGTTAGTAAGGGTTCCCCTCCACTCCTTCTGGGAGAAACCTTTCAGTGAGCTACAATGACAGCATAACCAAGAGAATCCATAATGGATACAATATTCTGCAGCATTCATGAGAAAAGTAGCGGTTTTAAAAAATGTATATTCAAAGGGTGCCAATTTGTTAAGATCCTACATAGAGCAGAGCAGCTTGTGAGTCCTGGACACGTTTCAACCTAGCATCTCAGCCCTAAAAGTGTCCATTCATAATGGTGCATCAAAAAGCATGCCACTAGTTTCCTTAGACACATCTTCTTACTGAATACCCACTCTGAATGCAGTGACCTCAATTCTGTGAAGCCATTGTGGACATGGACAAAACCCCTCTGTGCACATCAAAATGGTCGTGTAGGGTGTGTTCGGTACGGAGACACACATAGGAAGCTGCCTTATAGGGAATCAGGCCGTTGGTCCATCTAGTGCAGTATTGTTGGCACTGACTGGCAGCAGCTCTCCAGGGTTTCAGCCCTACCTGGATATGCCAGGGATTGAAACTTGGACCTCCTGAATGCAAAGGATGTGATGTACCATCCTCCCATCTTAACATCAGCTTGATATCACTTAAAATCAGGTGTAACCCAGACAACCCCACATTTTTAAGGGCACAATTCTATGCATATTTAGACAGAAAAAGGTCCTACAACTCCCAGCATCCCTCCAGCCAGCAATGCTGGCTCAGGTATGCTGGGAGCTGGAGGAGTTTCTTTCTGTCTAAACATGCATAGGATTGCACTCTACATGGTTCAGATTAGTCTGCGACCTTGTATTAATATGTATAGTTCCTCTGTGCAGTTACATTCTTCTGTGCAGTAGGGAGCACATTAGAATGTGGGAGATTAACATTCCAATCCCTAGTACTCAGTCATGAAGCTCATGTGGTGATCTTGGGCAAGTTGCTCACTCTCTACGACCCTAGAGAGCAGTTGAGGAGATTACAACAATGTAAGGGTATAGCCTATCTTGCCACTAGAGATGTTGCGGAAAATCATACTTCTTGGCTCAGAATATGAACCTCCACAACTCAAAATGCTCAAATACAAGGCAAGGTTTATGACTTCCATCTTTACTCCAGCTTGAATTTTAATCCAAACCCATGAAAAACTCCCCTCCCCTCCATCCAACTGGCACATTCACACTTCCAAAGCCCCTCTCCTTCTCTCCAGTTCATGAGCCGCCAAACACTGCTCATTTCCCTCCCACTCGCTTATCAAGCAGCTGTCTGAGGGCGGTCTCTTCTGCCCGTTCCGACATGTGAAGTGCTGCCCTACAAGTAGCCAGGTGGGAGAGAGAGGAAAGGGGGAATTGTCAGTTTGCAGGTGGGTGGGTGGGTGATGAGAAGCTTTTGCACATCTGATTATCTCATTTGGGATCCAATGAGGTCCAATTTGATTAATAATTGGTCTTTGAATAAACAGATTACTCATTAAAAACCCCCCATACCTTTGGTTTGTCAAACCCAATCCCAAAATACAACAGGAATAGCGATGTAGATACTTACCCATCTCTACTTTCCAAGACAACTTTGAAACAAGGTGGGAAAGAAACCTATACCACCATAAATAATGTGAGAGAGCTGAAGGGACAGCTTTAATCATTTTGTTCTTTTTACCATGTCGGTCTGCTAAGACCTTTTCGTGTTCTGCCGGTTTTCAATTGATTTTCTGGCTTTTATTATTGTCATTTTAAAAATCCTTGTAAGCTGTTCTGGAAGTCTTCAGACTGAATAGAGGTATGTTAAGTATTTGTAATAAAATAAATAAATACAAACTTCTACAAAATCAGACCCAACACAGAACATTTCAGTGACTGTTATCACTTCCTTTAGTTCTCTGGGCCTTTCTTTCCCACTTAGCCCATCTGTTTTTCAACTATAAAGTGCTTAAGGCAAGGGACCATCTCCTCCCACAGAGTCTGGATACTGTGGACTCTACTGGGACCTACGTGATTCAATGTAGCACCACTCATAGGGAATTAAATAGCCAACACACATAGTAGATGGATACTGATTTAACTGCAGTACAAACTGGTCTTTCCATAGTTGAAAATACTTTAGTGCAGCCCTTTCCAACCTGCCACAAACTTGTAGAATTTTTAAAAATGAGAAACATATGAAAACTTTAAATAGAACATTCGGTTCCTGCCTTTTCTCTGTAAGTTGCGCCAAGTGAACTGAACACATGTAGTGTTCAGTTCAGGGATTGGAGATATCCTACTTCCTTGGGGAGGCTCACTGCAGTCTATTAGGAGAATAATTTAGGAGACCGTATTTTCATCATTCCATCACTCTCGGTCAGGTCTCCTACTCTACTCATTACACGTACTACTCATTACACACATTGACATCCTTGAGTGTTCTCACAAATTGGGTTGCATTTACTTTCAGACATTTTCTTGATGCTAGCCCTGTTGCAATAGTGTTTACCATAATGCCATCAGCAAACAAGGATATTTATCCAATGTTAGAAGCCATACATGGCCCTATGCAGATATATACATTAACTAGGATTTAGGGATCCAAACCAGCCTGTGGGATCATGCACTCCTTCCTTCCTGCCTCTCTGTTCTCATACATAACTTCCCTCTAACCAACCATGTTCATTGTTATGGGCAATTCTGGTGCTTGTCAAACAAGTCTGGGGCCATCTTCAGGTTTGTGACAGTTGTCCATCATGTAGAACCCAAGTAGAGGGGGCAAGGGGAATTTGCGTGCAGATTCCTAAATTTTACTTATTTTTTCTGTCTGTACTATGCTTCAATTTTTACTTGCACCAGAGGTGGTTTGCTTTTAAAAAAAATTGGTAGTATTAGCCAATTTACTTAATGGCCTCACTAGGCATTTTCCTAAAGCTACAATTTATATAATAAAGCACTCTCTAGAAATAGAAGATAAGCTTAGTGACAGTTAACTCTGATTCTATTTTTCTCCACAGCCTTACAAAAGTCGGAGGGATTAAACATTATTTCTAATCTCATTGGCTGTAATTAGCATGCTCAAGCTTTCTTTTTAAAACACCCAGGATGCTGGTGTAACCTGTGTATGCGCGTGTGTGTAGACGTGCATGCACGCGCACCCCCCCCACACCAAACCACCTCCTTTAGCAAACGAGAGATGAACAGATGTTATGTGGCACACCCAAATGCAGGGTTGCTTATATGCATGTTTATAATTTTTGTACATTTAAGGAAAATTATTTGTTTGTAAAATATAGAGGACATGAATATCCAGAGAGAAAGGATACCATGTGAGCTTTAAAGCACCCACCGTATGGAATGTCCTCCCTAATGGTACTCAGGAGGAAACCAACCATGGCATATTTTAGGTGCCTATTAAAGACCCATCTTGTTTTCTAAGTCGTCTCTGAACTATTGTGCTGCTCAGTTTGTTTCCTCTGTGTTTTTAGTTTTAGTTTTAAATATTTTAAAAATTGTAACTGATGAACTTTTGTATTCATTATGATGTATTTAAATTTTTGATTTTGTAAACCACTTAGAGATATATTTTATATGATAAGTGGTGGATACATTGATTAAATAAACAAATACACATATTAAGATATATTATTTTTTTAGGTTCTAGTCAAGTGGTTATTCAGCCATACTAAAGGGCACAGTAGCCTGTCAGCTGCCTTTTTTCTCCTAAATTCTGACAGGGCTGAAAGGAGGTTGGGTAGCCAATGATTCAGTGAGGAGATTCAATGAGAACAGACAGACAAGCGTGAAGAATGTTTCCTGACGATCTAGCTACTGCTTTTTCAAAGTGGTGGCTTGATGTTTGACTGTGTTTAATGTAAACCCTGAAAATAAGAGCACTTCTGTAATACACAGTCCAAGTAAATAAAAAAGGGACCCCACAATTGTGACTCCCTTGGTGGGGGTCAGAATGGGAACAGTAGTGCGCATAACTATTGGTCTCGTATGGAATACCCAATACATGGCCATGACTTTAACAACATTCCACACAGTCAGCACAATAGCTACATATGTGCCAGCTAGGGCAGAATCACATTTGGCCATGTTGAAAGAGAAAGTCATTAGAATGCTTGGAAAATTCAATATACCTGCATTCAGAGAGCTATCTTGAAGGAAGCTGTGTAATTAAATAGCAAATGCACATTTATTGTGCAAACTCCATCTCCATCTCCTCAACTTATTGCATAGAAAGGCTGTTTGCTGCTGCTGCTGCTTCTAGTTCTTCTTCTTCTAGTTCTAGTTCTTCTCGATCTAGTTCTTCTAGTTCTAGTTCTTCTAGTTCTAGTTCTTCTAGTTCTAGTTCTTCTTCTCGTTCTAGTTCTTCTCATTCTACTTCTCGTTCTTCTTCTAGTTCTTCTTACAAGTAGAGTTGAGCTTAGTGATTTATGCAAATACTTTGACAGCACACTGAAATTGCACTGTGGTATATTTTGCTGTGAAATTAAGTCTTCAGAGCAAGAGCCCTCCAGTCAGCATTTGCTGATAAAAATGTTGCTGAGTAGGCTGGGGGATGTAGATTTTTGTGTTAAGTTTGTGTGTGTGGGGAGGGGGGAGGGGAATGACACTTAGTGAGTCTGTATCAAGCAGGAAGCCAAAAGAATAATAATACACAGACCATTACAAAATATGCACACATAAGAATGCCACCATGGGTTTTTAAATAAACGCTTGACTATGCATGCTCAAAGACTGCTATCAGTCTGGAGATTAACATTTCAAATGGTGGCAATAGGTTTCCTTTTATTATAAGCAATATTGAGGGGGGATTACAAACAGAAAATGACTTGATTCAGAGGTGGAACAAGGCTTATAAACTACTGCAACATTCCAAATATTGGGAACTTCAACGTGCTACAGAAGAAATCTGCTGTCACAAGAGGCTTCACTATTCCACTTGACTAGATACAAGGCAATTAAAATCATTAACTGGTAGGTTGCAGGCCTATATAAATGTCCTGTTTTCCCTCAGGCCAATATACTTTTTAAAACAGAAACCATCAAATGCTGCATCTATAGCTTTCATTTTCTGTTTAAATCTAGTGCTTTTGGAGAATTGGAAATACAGATTCCTTCATCCTCCCCACAACAAAGAGAGCCAGTGTAGTGTAGTGGTGAGAGTGACGGACTGGGAGCCGGGAGATCTGGGTTCTAGTCCCCACTTGGCCATGGAAGCTCACTGGGTGACTTTGGGCCAGTCACAGACTCTCAGCCCAACCTACCTCACAGGGTTGTTGTTGTGAGGATACAATGGTGAGGAGGAGGATAACGTAAGCCGCCTTGAGTTCCTTGCGAGAGGGAGAAAGGCGGGGTATAAATGCAATAAATAAATAAAATAAATAAAAAACTCCAGGCCATGAATTTGGCATACGTTGTTTTTGTACTTATGTTTCTGGATCTCAGGACTGGATGTGGTTGGATTTTTAATTCATTCTTTACATGCACATCAACACAGCATGGTTGAAAAAGGGGGAAATCTCTTCAAATGATGCCCTCAACTTAAACGAGGGGCTACAGTCTTAGATAATAGATTAAACAAAGGCTAGCAAGACTGTTATATACTAGCATATAAAATACTGTTGGTCACTCTTCTACATTAGTATGTGCTACTGAGACAGAGGCAAATTTAGACACATCTGAAAAAGCCTGATGGGTTAATACAGCAGCCTACTTATCTGATGCACAATGCCTCTTATGTAGTCATTTATCTCTCCCTTAGTAGGAATATAAAGAATGCTTTAAAAGGTACTATCAGCTCAAAGGCATTCTATGACCACTTGACAGAGAAGCAGACAAAGGATACATTCAGACAACACAATGCACACTTCGTTCCAGTCATGTTTGGAGAGATCACAACTGGGTGTTTAGGCTTACTCTACATTTTCGTGTAACAAGCTTTGCTGCTCACGCTCAGTAATCACACTCGCGTTGTTAGCTGCATACTTATTCTATATGCATGGCTCACAGTCCAGAAGCACAAATTTAAGTGTTCTGAAACCTATTGGCTTGGATCATAAGCTCACAGGAAGAGAGTTCCACCCATGGAAGGGACCCTGTATGTGTGGAAGGGGTCCTTCCATGAGTAGGAGCGTCTTTTTGTGAATAGAAGCAGGTTGCCTTCTTTGAGCGAAAATGTAGGATCCAGCCATTGTAAAATCATACCCTGGGTAATTTTATTTATTTAAAATATTTATATTTTTCCCTTCATTCAGAAATTCCAGGGCAGTGTACAATATTAGTTAAGAATATCTATTACAATGGAGGTTAAATTCCACAATAAAACAGAAAATCTAACAATTAGGTAATCATAGATATTACAATCTGCAAATGCTTGGTTAAACAGATGCGTCTAACAGGCACCAAAGCACCATCAGGACTGGTGCCTGTCGTACTGCAAGGGAAAGAGAATTCCAAAGGCGAGGTGCCACAACCAAAAAGGCCCTCACCCTGATCTGTGTCAGAGGTATATGTGCAGGTGATGAAACGACGAGGAGGTCCTGATCTATAGATCTCAATGAATGGGCAGGTTAATATGGGAGAAGGCTCTCCATCAGATAACTTGGTCCCAAGTTGTTTAGGGCTTTATATGTCAGTAACTTCACCTTGAACTTGGCCCAGGAATATACTGGTAGCTAGTGTAGAGGTGGAACATGCTCATGGTAGGTTGCCCCACTCAGCACCCTAGCCTCTGAGTTCTGCACTAGCTGCAGTTTCAAGACCAGTCTCAAGGGAAGCCCCATGTAGAGTGCACTGCAGTAATTAAATCCTAAGGTTACCAACCCCTTCATGGATCACTGCCTTGTTGTGGCGAAGGGGCTTGCGTAACTCAGTGAAGCCATAAGCTATGCCGTGCAGGGCCACCCAAGATGGACAGGTCATGACAGAGAGTTCTGACAAAATGTGGTCCACTGGAGAAGGAAATGGCAACCCACTCCAGGATTCTTGCCAAGAAAACCCCATGGAACGTATCACAAGGCTAAAAGATATGACGCCGGAAGATGAGACCCTCAGGTCGGAAGGTGTCCAATATACTACTGGGGAAGAGCAGAGGGTATTTCCAAGTAGTGCCAGAAAAAGTGAAGCGGCTGGGCCAAAGCCGAAAGGACACTCAGCTGTGGATGTGTGTGGTGGTGAAAAGAAAATCCGATGCTGTAAAGAACAATATTGTTTAGGAACCTGGAATGTCAGATCAATGAATCAAGGTAAGCTGGAGGTGGTCAAACATGAGATGGCAAGATTGAACATTGACATCTTGGGAATCAGCGAACTAAAATGGACAGGCATGGGCAAATTTAATTCGGGTGACCATCATACCTACTACTGTGGGCAAGAATCCCTTAGAAGAAATGGAGTAGCACTCATAGTCAACAAAAGGGTGGGAAAAGCAGTCCTGGGGTACAATCTCAAAAACGATAGAATGATCTCAGTACGAATCCAAGGCAAACCATTCAACATCACAGTAATTCAGGTCTATGCCCCAACCACTGATGCCGAAGAAGCTGAGGTTGATCGATTCTATGAAGACCTACAACATCTTCTAGAACTAACACCAAAAAAAGATGTGCTCTTCATCATAGGGGATTGGAATGCTAAAGTAGGAAGTCAAGAAATCAACGGGATAACAGGCAGGCATGGCCTTGGTGTACAAAATGAAGCAGGACAAAAGCTAATAGAGTTTTGCCAAGAGAACATGCTGATCATAGCAAACACTCTTTTCCAACAGCACAAGAGGCGACTCTACACATGGACATCACCAGATGGTCAATATCGAAATCAGATTGATTATGTCCTTTGCAGCCAAAGATGGAGAAGCTCCATACAGTCAGTAAAAACAAGACCTGGAGCTGACTGTGCCTCAGATCATGAGCTTCTTGTTGCAAAATTTCAGCTTAAATTGAAGAACGTAGGGAAAACCACTAAACCATTCAGGTATGACCTAAATCATATCCCTTATGAATATACCGTGGAGGTGAGGAATAGATTTCAGGGATCAGACCTGATAGACAGAGTCCCTGAGGAACTATGGATGGAGGTCCGTAACATTGTTCAGGAGGCAGCAACGAAATCCATCCCAAAGAAAAAGAAATGCAAGAAAGCCAAGTGGCTGTCTGATGAGGCTTTACAAGTAGCTCACGAAAGAAGGGAAGCGAAAAGCAAGGGAGAAAGGGGAAGATATATCCAACTGAATGCAGAGTTCCAGAGAATAGCAAGGAGAGAAAAGAAGGCCTTCTTAAATGAACAATGCAAAGAAATCGAGGAAAACAACAGAATGGGAAAGACTAGAGATCTCTTCAAGAAAATTGGAGATCTCAAGGGAACGTTTTGTGCAAAGACGGGCATGATAAAGGACAAAGAAGGCAGGGACCTAACAGAAGCAGATGAGATTAAGAAGAGGTGGCAAGAATACACAGAAGAACTATACAGGAAAGATCTTAATGTCCCTGATAGCCATGATAGTGCGCTCACTGAACTTGAGCCGGACATCCTCGAGAGTGAAGTCAAGTGGGCCTTAGGAAGCATTACTAACAACAAAGCTAGCGGAGATGACAGTATTCCAGCTGAGCTATTTAAAATCCTAAAAGATGATGCTGTTAAAGTGCTGCACTCAATATGCCAACAAATTTGAACACTCAACAGTGGCCACAAGACTGGAAAAGGTCAGTTTACATTCCAATTCCAAAGAAGGGCAACGCCAGAGTGTTCAAACTACCGCACAATTGCGCTCATTTCACATGCCAGCAAGGTGATGCTCAAAATCCTACAAGCTAGGCTTCAGCAGTATGCGAACCGAGAACTACCGGAAGTACAAGCTGGGTTTCGAAAAGGCAGAGGAACTAGAGATCAAATCGCCAACATTCGCTGGATCATGGAGAAAGCAAGAGAATTCCAGAAAAACATCTATTTCTGCTTCATTGACTACGCTAAAGCCTTTGATTGTGTGGATCACAACAAACTGTGGCAAATTCTTAAAAGTGATGGGAGTACCAGACCACCTTATCTGTCTCCTGAGAAACCTGTACGAGGGTCAAGAAGCAACAGTAAGAACCAGACATGGAACAACCGAGTGGTTCAAAATTGGGAAAGGAGTACGACAAGGCTGCATATTGTCACCCTGCTTATTTAACTTATATGCAGAGTTCATCATGAGAAACGCCGGGCTGGATGAATCACAGGTCGGAATTAAGATTGCCGGGAGAATTATCAACAACCTCCGATATGCAGACGATACCACCCGAATGGCAGAAAGTGAAGAGGATCTCAAGAGCCTCTTGTTGAGAGTGAAAGAGGAGAGTGCAAAAGCTGGTTTGAAACTCAACATTAAAAAAACGAAGATCATGGCATCTGGCCCCATCACTTCCTGGCAGATAGAAGGGGAAGAAATGGAAGCAGTGACAGATTTTACTTTCTTGGGCTCCAAGATCACCGCAGATGGTGACTGTAGCCATGAAATTAAAAGACGCTTGCTCCTTGGGAGGAAAGCTATGGCCAACCTAGACAGCATAGTAAGAAGCAGAGACATCACCTTGCCGACAAAGGTCCGTCTAATCAAAGCTATGGTTTTCCCAGTAGTAATGTATGGCTGTGAGAAGTGGACTATAAGGAAGGCTGAGTGCCGAAGAATTGATGCTTTCGAACTGTGGTGCTGGAGAAGACTCTTACGAGTCCCCTGGACTGCAAGGAGGTCAAATCAGTCCATCCTAAAGGAAATCAACCCTGAGTGCTCATTGGAGGGACAGATACTGAAGCTGAGGCTCCAATATTTTGGCCACCTAATGCGAAGAGAAAACTCTCTGGAAAAGACCCTGATGCTGGGAAAGACTGAAGGCAAAAGGAGAAGGGGACGGCAGAGGATGAGATGGCTAGATAGCATCACCGATGCAATGAATATGAACTTGAGCACACTCCTGGAGAGAGCGCAGGACAGGAAGGCCTGGCGTGCTATGGTCCATGGGGTCACGAAGAGTCGGACACGACTGAACGACTGAACAACAAGGTTACCAATGGCATGGATCAGACTATTCCTATCCAGCAGCTGGCTTACCAACTGAACCTGGTAAAAGGCACTCAAAGTTACTGAGTCCACCTGGGCTTGCTGTGACAGAGATAGTTCAAGTACTCCCAACCTATGAATCTGATCCTTCAGGGGGAAAGTGACCCCATCCGGAACAGGTAACCTGCCTAATTCCTGGACATGGAAACTGCCCACCCACAGAACGTCTGTCTTGTCAGATTCAGCCTTAGCTGACTCATATGTCACAGAGAAATAAAACTAGTTGTCATCATCATGTTGATGACACTGTGCCCCGAATCTCCTAAAGCTAAAGCCTCCTCCCCTCATAGCAATGCCAGCTGCTTCAGGGTCACTGGTGAGTGTGTGTATGTGTGTGGAGGCAGCTTTCGATTGTGCACCCGTTATTACAGTATCAGCTGATTGCTATGGGAAAGACAACATCCATTCTACATTTTGTGTGGGGTTTCCACTGAGAATGATAACACTATTTTGATAAAGAGAGAAAGTGTATGAGAATGAAAGAATATGAATGTATGTGTGAGCAAGCTCAGGTTCCATCTGTTAAAAGAGGATCATGTTCACTTTGAATTTATATTCATATTGCATTATTGCCACACTAGAGTGTGTCTCAAAAAAAAAAAGGCTACAGTTCTGGCAGTCGGTATCGCTACAGCTGTTCATCTTATTAACAGCATAAATAAACTTCTAGAGACACTCAAAGAAAATAACTGCAATTAGCTCTGTCTGAATAAAATAACGAACAGCAAAATTTTATTCTGATGGCTGATTCATTTACTTCTATATGATGAAAAACACAGCCTTCGGCATGCTGAATCATCTTATATTTAGTAATTAGAAAATTAATATCATGGTTTAGTGCCTCTTAACTAAGATGAGGTCCTCATTTGGTAAGTTTAGTGGCTTTATAATTTCATTTCCCCATTACATGTATCTCCTTTACTTCCAAATACAAGCAGAAGAACCATGCAGTAAGTTATATGTACTTTGACACAACAGGAGATGCGATGAAATATACAAATCATCCTCAGTAGAAAATCACTCTTCAGTGGAGGATGACTGCAAGTCCAGTAGAAAAACACACACACTGGACACTGGTTTGGGTAGATCTACAAACCTGAAGGGGAAAAGTTGGGGGAAGGAGAATTCATGTCCAGCAATTCAGAGCTAACCAAAATTGAGGACAGACAATAAATGTTTGCCTTCCTGAATGCCCTTTCTTTCTTTTTCCTACAATCAAAGCCTTTCTGGCTATTTCCCCCCCTTTCTCCTTTGGCAGATTGCTGACTCCAGCTACTTCAGTGATAGGTAGTCTCTCTTCCTCCTAGACAGCTTCAGGAAAAATAGATTTTTGTTTTTATGAACGTAATCTGTTATCTTGCTTCTGGTGTCAAGAGAAAAGCATTATCCCCCCTTCTTTCTGCCATACTTAGAAGAAAAGGAAGCAGAAATAAATGAAGGATTAAAAAACAAACATGTTACCGAACATCCATTTTATGTTGTTGCAACCATGGTGGCGTATAGAATCTGTACGTGAAAACTGACATAAACCCCAGGAGTAACTTTTTTTTTAAAAAAAGAGGTGCTTCACATCACTCCTGTAAGCTCCACAAAACTTAGTTAATTTAATTAAGGCTAATTTTTAATCAGCTTTCCATAGCATTAATTAACAACATGACCCTTGAAATGCTTTGGTTGCACAAAGCCTGTTGAAGGCTTGTGCTGGTGCCATTTTTTGGAATACTGACAACAGTATAAAAATGTTGGGGCTCTCATGGCTCCTAATCAGCAAGTCCATTAATCTCAAATTCAGCCATTTGTGGGTTTTTTGGATCAGGGTACCCAGGCAGATGTGACATTTTTAATCCGGTCCATGGGAACACGTGGCATTTGGGGGAGCAGGCACATTTTCTTGCCCCTTCTCTGAATTCTCTTTTTTGCCTCCCACGCCCTTGGATTCTCACTTTTATGCCTGCCTTTTCTGTCTGCTTTCTTTTCTGCACCTTCCTTAGCATTCCTCCCTAACCTGCCTCATGTTTCCCACGCACCTTCCCCAGCCCTTGCTCTGGTTTCCTCCTCTTCTGCTGCCTAGTTCTGCAATCACCTCAGCAGGAATGAAGCTCTAACCAGGAAGCAGGAAGTCAGCAGATTGAGAGAGTTCTTCTCCCTATCTACTGATTTCCTGCTTCCTGGCTAGGGCTTTGTCATTGTTGTGGAGAGAGAGACAGATGGGGGGTGGGATTCTGTGCAAAGATTCGGAAGGTGTGTGGGGGTCAGGGGTCTTGGTGGGTGCCGTCAGGGGTCTTGGTGGGCACTAGTTCCACATTGCCAACCCCTGTTCTGGGTAGATTATACTGAGACACAATGTATGTGCACCTGGATTCAAACTGAACAGGAAAATTAACTAAGCTACCCATCTAACTACAGCTGATGTAGCAAATGCTTATTCTTTTCCATGAGGAAACAAAACCAGACATACCTCTTTGAAAATGGGATCACAGAAAGCCAGGGTTATTTTAGTTTAAAATGGGTCCGTGTGAGTTAATGGACGACAAGCCTGGCTATTTTGGAGGATAGTGACTTGGTCTGGGGCAATCAGTTATGATCACACCAGGTACGCATGTTGGGGCTCATACTTAGAAATTAGAAATAATTGGAAACACACAATATCAAGAAGACAAAACACTGCAGAGCAAATAATAGTTTATAGCAGCAGCAGCGAACCCAAAGCTGTAAAGGGATAATTCCTCTTTCTGCATACTAGTGGTGACTAAGACATCCAAATACTACTACTATTATTAGCAGCAGTAGTTGTGTTAATAATGATGCTACAAAATTAATGCAAACCCAACTTAACATTTTGCTACTTCCTGGTTTTTCTTCTATCTATCTGCACCATTGTTTTCTTATGACTTCCCTCAACTTCTTTTGTTCTACTCAAGAAATCCTTTTTTTTTCTTTTTTACAACCTTGCACATTCATGCCAAATGCCAACCAGCAAATAACTAAAAAGTCACGCTTAAAAAAAAAACCTTGCTTGCAGAATGCCATGACGGACAGGATACAATTTGAAGAATAAAGCACAAGTACACTGCAATACATTGTTGTCCTGAATGCTTCTTCAGACATTCTATGGTGAAACTTGAAGAGAACTATCTCTTTCCAAAACCTCCTTGCTAAAACGCAGCATTTTCTGCACTGGAAACCATCAAACTCTTCTGCATTCCATTGGACTTTTACTTTTCTTTCTCCCCTCGCTTTCTAACGGCAGCTTTCATTGGCAGCATAAGTAGGTCAAATGTAGCTTGCTCAGAATCATTGTCCTTCGCTGAAGAGCTCATTGTTTCACAGTTGCACTTAGGGTTGTTTCCAACTCCATCGGCTGCAGTTTCATTCATCTGAAAAGTGGCTGAGCATGTCACCAGTATTTAAAGTATCTGCTATTGATCTTAAACTCCATCTCTTATGCACATAAAAAATAATTTGCCTTCAGAGGGTTCTCTCTAACCATAGAATATTGCAAATATATTCATATTGGAGATGAGGACATCACCCGGCAATATGCTTTAGGTATTATTCTTTATTATTCAAAATTTTATTGTTTTAAACTGTTTTATTATATGCTGTACATCGCCCAGAGTGGCTGGGTGACCAGCCAGATGGGCGATTAATAAATTAAATAAATAAAGCTATAATATTAATCCCAACAACAAAACTACCACTACTACTACTCTTCCTCTTCTTCTTCTTCTTCTACTACTACTACTACTACTACTACTACTACTAATGTATTAATACAATTTTGAATAGAATCAGATCCTCAGGAAGAACACGCATCTTAGGATCTCAAAGAACTCAAACTGAGCTCCTCACAAATTAGTTTCCTTTACTGAGCCCTAGTTAGGAAGATATATTAATAGTGTTACTAAACTTGGAAGGCACACCATCCCCAAAGGCTGGAGCCTGGTATGTAATACATGATAAAACTTGGCATTGATGGAGAAAATCATAGATGTAGTAACAAAAATGTAATGTATCAGAACATAGGTAGCCTGCCTTATACAGACTCAGATCATTGGTCATCCATCTCAGTATTCTCTGCACTAGCGGTGCAGAATCTCAGGCCCAGGAGCCTATTATGGTCTGCCCGGGAACACAATCTGGTCCTCTGGAGTTCCCCAGATGACCATACCCCATTCCCTGGCTCCACTCCTTTCCCCCAAATACTGACAGTTTGGTGGTTTCCTGGCCTTTGTGCAGTTTTCTCCCCATTTTAAAAGGTTGAAATGCCTCTCCTAAGGCTTAGTTATTGTAAAATACAATATTAATATGCTGGTGTTTTTGTATTTTGGGCCCCATTCCTTTTGCCTTTGGTCCCAGCCTCCATTGGAATGTGTCTCCCAAGAATGTCTCTTTCAGCCCTCGAGCTGAAAGAGATTCAACACCCCTGGTCTACAGTGACTGGCAGATGCCCTCTACATTGGTGCCCATGGGCACCACATTGGAGATTCCAGGGCTAGGCCTGTTACAGCAGGATAGCTTCCAAGCAGGAGGCAAGAACTATAGGATAAATACAGTCTAGGGTGGCCATGTGTCCTATTTTACTGATGACAACCCTCTATTTGAAGGGCTGTCAGAGGACAGTCTCCTATTGAAGGGCTCTCCAGTCCAAGCCCAGTTTAAGATAAAGAGATAAACTGAGATGAGATTATGGCACTATGGGAAGAGAGGTTTAACCCTTCCTTCCCTGCACGGTTTTCCTGATTTAAATCCCCTCTGACTCCAGACACAGCCAATATTTTCCCTATGGGAGAAAACATACAGGCACAATACAGGTTTAGGGATATGCAAACAAAATATATGACACATTTGTGAAGCTTTTTATAAGAATTCTGCTTGGAAAACACACACACATTTTAACATGGAGAAAAAGATGAAATGTGTGTAGATTGGTCTAGGGTTGTTGTGTGTTTTGACAGTACACAATTGCTGATGAAATCTCCTTGAATGACTTCCTAATAGAAAAATGTTGTATGTGGAAGGCAGAATAGGAGAAGCAGTACTGAGTATAAGGAATCATTGGAGAAAAACGGGAGTTCATTTTAAATCAGTGTAGCATGTACAAATGCTGTCTTACAAATAGGATTATTTAATTTAAAACCTTAGATCTGCCTGGTTCCATTACTTCAAATGGAACCTGTCATTTCTTGACTTCATTATAAATCAAGGTTATAGTACCATTTGTGTTAGGTAAAGTCATTGCTTACAGACACAAAGCAATAGCAGCAAAAATAAAAAAATTACACAGCAGTCAGGAAATAGAGCAAAGTCACTGTATTGCTCTGAAAGGCAAAAAGTCATCTTGCTAAATGAGGATCCAAGCTGTCTTACACCAAGACTGTTACTAATAAATAAAAGACCTCTGGGAAAAGTGCTGAGCGTACACAGGATCTATTTTCAGCTTGCATCAGCAGCTGCTACCCCCAGGATCACATCTTTACGCATACCCCAACACCATATGTAATCACTCGAGTGCTGCAACCAGTAAGATAATGAAAGAGCGCAGCATAAATCTACACTTGAGTGGAATGCTAAATGAGAAAAACAATACAAAAAGGGGGGAAATAAACCACATTTTCAAGTCATTAAGAAGAAAGACTTTGACATATGAAGTGTTGCAGCCATTAATAGCACTTATCATATAGAGTGGAGACAAAGAGACAAATTAATCAAACTGACAGAACTGGGACATTTTATGCTAATGCGGGCTCCTGGGTTTTCGTTTGTATTCCTCTGTGCCAGGAAACCCGATACCATTACAGGGCAGGAAATTGCATGAGCAACATGCAACAGATCATAAAAATCCACACAGCACAGAAACACCACTAAAAGCACTGTAAAAACAAGACTAGGGACCCCTACAGAGAAACTACCTACAGCTAATGAATGCGAATAAGTACAGGAATACTTCCTATTCATGCATAACAATTAGATGCTGGCTTTGGCTCCACAGTCTCCACCATTGTAAGCAAAAATGAATACTAGGGACCTGCTGGCCACATGGGATTCTGACATGATTTACTGGGGGTGGCGTGGAGGGGGGTGGTGGAGGGAAAAAGCAGAAGAAAACATGCTTGCCTGGATCAGTTTCTGCCAACATCAGTTGTCACATTGCTGGGATTATAAAGAGAGAGAGAGAGAGAGAGAGAGAGAGAGAGAGAGAGAGAGAGAGAGAGATCTACAACAAAGTGCACAGCTGAAGAATTATGTTTTTTTGTGGGCGGGGGGACAGGGCCGTGGCTCAGTGGCAGAGCACATGCTTTACATGCAGAAGGGCCAAGATTCATTTCCCAGAATGTCCAGGTGAAGCTGGTAAAACAAATGGAAAGTATAAATATTCGTAGGCCAACATCATACTGATGTCATGGTAAGGGAGCAATGGCATTAACTAAGGTAAGGGTGGGCAACACACGGACCATGGGCCGCATGTTGTCCCCTTAGTCTTTTTTGGTGCTCCCCCTCTGCCACCAAAATTTGGTGGCAGCGGGTGGGGGGATCTTCAAAATAGCCCTGTATTTTAAATGAAAAAAGTTCTGTAGTGCCAGGAAATTTTGTGCATACTGCAATGCTAGGAAAAAGGGGAGAAAGCAAAATTTTAAAGCAAAATTGCTCCATTGTGCTGCTGCAGTTTCCTGCTGAAGGTCTATAGAAGACTATAGCTCATCATAAGAAGAATCCCTTCTATAGAGACAATTCCATGAGGATTCCTTTCAATGCATGGGAAAAATATCTGCGTGGACTCACATTAAACAAAGCAAAGGAGAATGTTATGGGATCACGTGAAAGTACGAGGATCGACCACTCTACTGTTATTTTGATGGCCCAGCCCTATGTTTCGCTTTAGTACCTAAAGCCTCCTCCCCCTTCCTAGCGACCTGAGTCAGCATCACTGCTTTATGCGATTAGTGGTGCAAAGGCAGTGATGCCAAGTGTTTCTGGGTTGCTGGGGGAGGAGGAGGCTTCAGCAGAAGTAGAAACCTCTATCACTGGGGGAATTTGATGGTGGGATGACATGGGGGCTCCACAACAGGCCCCCAGGAACTGTATGCAGCTTGCGAGTTGTACACACCTGCTTTAGGTGATAGATGACACAACTTACGGAATACTATGGAAATCATAGAATTTCTTCCACATTAAGGAATTCTATGAAAATTCTATAAGGAGTTTGTAGCCAGAGAGGCAGTTTTGACAAAACAAAGAGAGCAGAACACAGCTGGAATTTCTTCCATTTTAAAAAGAAAAGAAAAATGACACCAGGTGAAGACTTGATGTCCTTCGGGATTCTGTACTGATGGGAGATTTTTTTCCCAATGCAGTAGATTTTTTTCTGCTTTTGTCTGTTTTGACTGCTCATAAGCACAATTCTATTACTTTTATAATGTTTCGATACTGCTCTGATTATTTCTTTGCTATACTGGCTGGTTTGAGTTCGCCAGTGGAAGAAAAGTGGGACTGAGTTTTTTTAAAAAAATAAATGAATAAATCACTAATAAAAATAGGTTCAGATGGCATTGTCTGGAGTACTGGAAGGCTTTTGGTATCATCACTAATGTTTTCTAGATTCCCCCCTGGCAGAAAAACTAGGTTTTGCTGGCTATTCTCCTCCATTGCCTTTCAACTGGGAAAAGAGGGCATGCTGGTGCATGCTGCTCGATTGCTCCCGACTGGCTTTTCCTGCAAGCAGCTGCAGCTAAAATAACCAGAAATGTATCAGGGAAGAAAAGCTTAGCATTACATCTGAACCTGGACTCCAGAGTTTGAAGTTGGTTTACGGATCCAGGCTTGTTAGAGGAATGACAAGCCAACTTGTTCAGTGCTTTATATGCCAGCAACAAACCTTTGAACCTGGCTCAGTAGCTAACAGGCAGCCAGTACACTTGCTTCAACACCAGTGTAGTATCTGTGCAGCCAAGCATCACAGTCAGCATCCTGGCTACTGCATTCTGCACCAGCTGCAGCTTCCGGACCAAGCATAAGGGTTGCCCCACATAAAGTGCATTACTGTAATCCAAACATGAAGATACCAATGCATGGATTACAGTGGTCAGGCTATCCCTGTCCATGAAAGGGTGCAGTTGGCATACCAACTGAAACTGGTAATGCCTTGCCACAAAAGTCACTTGGGCTTCTAATGATAACTATGAATTCAGGAGCACCCCCAAACTATGTACCTTTTGTTTTAAGAGAGTGCAGTATCATCCAGAACAGGCAAACTCCCCGATTCCCATGCCCAGGAACTGCCCACACATAGAGTCTGTGTCTTGCTGGGATTCAGTCTCAGGTTGTTGGCCCTCATCCAACCCTGTGACCAGGCCCTGGTTCAGAACATGCACAGCCTCTCCTGACTCAGTTTCACAGAGATATAGAGGTGGGTCCCAAATCTCCTAATGACCATGCCCAGCAGCTTCGTATAGATGTTAAGGAGTATTGGGGATGAGATGGTACTCTGCAGCACCCCACAGAATAGCTGCCAGGGTGCCAAGGCACAGTCACCCAATGCTACTTTCTGGAACTGTCCCCACAAGTAGAAGCGGAATGACTATAGAACAGTGCCCCCAACTCCCAACTTGCAGAGATGATCTAGAAGAATACGATGATCAACGGTATCTAAAGCTTCTGGGAGATCAAGCAGGATCAACAAAGAGGCACTCTCTCTTTCTTACCAAAGGTCATCCACCACAGTGACCAAAGCTAATTCCACCCCAAAGCCAGGCCTGAACCCACACTGAAATGGGTCAGGATAATCTGTATCCTCCAAAAACATCTACAACTGCAAAGCCACCATCCTCTCAAGCACCTTGCCCCAAAAGTGGGTATTGGGGACCAGGTGGTGGTTGTTATAAACCTCTGGGTCCAGGGAGGGCTTTTTCAGGAGTGGACACACCACTCTATCTTGCAAAGACCCATATAACTAGATCAGATGGTGCACTGGACACCTCACCAGATACTGTGCTAAAAGCAGCATTCAATTCCACATGAAGACGAGCACCTGCAGTGGGGTTTCAAACACCTCCTTTCCTCTGAAAATGTGTGAAAGGGGAGCCAGTTGGGGGGAAATCTGGAGGTGAGAAATGGCAAGAGGGGAAATGTTAAGCACCCGCTCTCCCACCAATTCTGTGCTCCCTCCCCATCTAGCTCTCCTTGCACAAAGAGGGCCTTCAGGCAAATGTTATGCTCATTTACATGTTATATATATATATATATACACATGTAGTTTGACTCTCTGTTTGTTCCTTCATATAGAAAATAAGTGGGTTTAATTCCATGTTTTCATCTTTATATAAGGTCTATTTAAACAGTGCATGTATCCATTCACTTAAAGATGTGCGCACATGCACACACACAGAGGGGTCAGGAGTGACCACCGGGGGGAGGAAAAAGAATGGCTTCTAAAGCTTGCAATGCGCTTTCTTTGATCTGTTGCCATTTGAAAATGAAAAAGATCATACTAATATAAGAAACTTTTTTTTCTGACACACTCCTCATCTTTAACAGCTACATGGCAGGTGGATACAGCATGGTCCTCTCCATGCTGGGAACAGCTGTAGCTATTGAATTTGTGCAGTAAAGTTGGGTGAGAATTTTGTTTGCTTTTGGTTTTTTATTCACATTTACCAAAATTTGCAAATTTCTTCATATTATGGACAAAAAGAACTTGGTATTTTAAAAAATCAAATGTAGGAGAAAGTGAAACTGACACATTTGTCCATCCCCTAGTGCATATATACCATAGTGATCTGACGTAGTTACTTCCAAATATGTTGGCAGTGCATAAAAGGAGCACTTCATAGCTGTTTCACAGCTGGTTGTGAACAGATATTTAAATAAATTACTATGGGCCACCAAAGGGTATTTGTGTCATTCTGTGACTAAACAGCTTAGCTTAATTGCTTTAGCTTGAGGAACAGATTGGTGCAAACTACCATCTTCCCAAAATAAAGGTGGGAGGTGAGTAAAAGCTAGAATGCAGGTTAGGTTAGAATCTGCCAAATCAGTGGCAAAAACAATTTATGAAGAACTTAAATTAACAGTTGCTGCAGAAATGTGAAGAGACTATTTTGTAAAAAGCCATGCTTGCTTCTGAGAGTCAGGGCCATTCCACACATTTGTCGAGTATGCAATCAACAGCAAGCTGTAGCCAATCACAGCACACTTATATGATACAATATGTTCAGAAGACACAAGTTTATTACATTCATACGTTTACATTTTTTTGCTGTAATGTGTGAAGTCACCCTTAGTATTCTTAATTCCGAAACAGCATGGGAAGGACCATAGCTAGTTTCCATGTAATGATCGCAGAGACTCTTGAATTGGTGTCTCTAGGCAGTTTTGGGATGGATGAGGGCAAACAAGCTGAGACCTTAATCCAAACAAGTCAGAGGTACTATGGGTAAGAAAAGTTACCAATCTAGATAGAGGAATACATCTGGTCTTAGATGGGCTTGCACTCCCCCTGAATGATCTAGTGTACAGTTTGGGAACGCTCCTGGACTTGGGGGTAACTAGGAAAGCTCAGTTGGTGGTGGTAACCAGGAGTACTTTTTACTAGTTTAGGCTGGTACACCAGCTGTGACTAGGGATGGACGAAAGTCCCTTACCTGGTCCCGCAGCTTGCTTCGCGGTGCGGGGGAGGCGCTCCATTCCTCCCCCCGAAATTCTTGGCGGGGGGGAGGCGCCCCATCCCTCCCCGCTGAAATTCTGGCCGGGGGGGAGGCGTCCCGTCCCTCCGGCCGAAATTCTGGCCGGGGGGAAGGCGCCCCGTCCCTCCGGCCGTGAATCCTCTGCTCCTGCTGGGTCGCAAATGGCGGCGGCCATAGCCGCCGCTGTTTGCGTCCCTGCAGTCAGCCGTGATAGGCTACGTAAATCCTTACGTAGCCTATCACGGCTGACTTTGGGAAAAAAAAAAGCACGTACGCAAATGGCGGCGCCCATGGGCGCCGCCATTTGCGTTCCTTATTTGGGCACGTGTAGTCTACATAAATGTTTACGTAGTCTACGTAAATGAACCCATGGGCGCCGCCATTTGCATACGCGCTTCCCCCCCCCCCCAAAGTCAGCCGTGATAGGCTACGTAAGGATTTACGTAGCCTATCACGGTGTTTTTTGAAAATCTAGCCATGATAGGCTACGTAAATCTTTACGTAGCCTATCACGTTTGTTGTTGTTGTTTTTTACTGGGAAATGGCGGTGGCGGCAGCCGGTTGGAAGACCGGCCGCCGCCGAACCGCCAACGGGAGCCGCCAGCGCCAGGGACATTCGACAGAGGTAAGTCCCATTCCGGGGGGGGTGGCGGACTGTTTCTCCACCAATTTCGGGGGGCCGAATGCGTTGGCATTCAGCCTCCCGGAGATTCGTGGAGAAATTCTCTGCCATCCCTAGCTGTGACTAACTGGAGAGGGTTGATCTTGCCTCGGTTATTCATGCTCTGGTGACATCCAACTGGACTAGTGTAATGCACTCTACACGGGGCTGCCTTTAAAAACAGTTTGGAAACTTCAACTGATGCAGAATATGTGGCTTGGCAGTCAGGTCACGTGACACCAATACTATGCCAGCCGCACTGGTTGACAGTGTGTTTCTAAGCCCAATTTAAAGTGCTGGTTTTAACATTTAAAGCCTTAAGCAGTTTGTGCCCAAATTACTTGAAGGACTGCTTTCACCCATACCAGCCTTTCCACACTCTGAGGTTGCCAAAAATTCTTCACATTTGCCCACCACCAAAGTGGTTAGGTCGGTGAGCACAAGGGAAAGGGCCTTTTGGTAGTTGGCCCTGCGCTTCTGAAATGATTTCCCATCAGGGGTTCCGTCAGGCCACTTCTTTGTAGGTTTTCAGCAAAGCTCTGAAGAGCCACCTTTTTTCATTGGCCTTTTCTTAATTTTTGTGCTGCTGGTTCTATTTATAATCACTGTTTTTACTAAATTCATTGCTTTATCTTGTAGGCCACCTTGGGAGGGTTCTATCCTTAAAAGCGGCCTAAAAATAGTTTTAAATACATGAATAAATAACTCAATGATAGAGCACATAGTTTGCATAAGCTTCAGTCCCTGGTATCTCCAGTTAAAAGAAGCTGGAAAGTTGTTGCCAGTCAGAATAGATAATACTGGGCTACATGGACAACAGTCTGACCTGATATAAAGGAGCTTCCTATTGTTTGCATTGATGAAGAAATTCTCTGACTAGAGATAATACTATGGAACTTGCTGCTTTACCTTCCCTCCCTCCCTGCCTCCTTCCAATCCCAGTTCATTTGTAACACCTTGGAATTAGCATTGTGTCTTTCTCAGGGGTGGCCTGTCCATATAGGTGAACTAGGTGGTCACCTAGGGTGCCAAGTTAAGTGGAGTGCCACATTTGAGGGAAAAAATACAAATGAAAAAACAATAAATAAAAATGAAAAATTCATGCCTCTATTTTATCTGATCTCAGAAACACTGGTTGGACAGACAGACGGAAAAAATGAATAATTATGACTCTGTTTAAATAAATACATTTTAAAAAACATTAAACAGAAAACAGGGGCAAAATGCTTCCCAGTTTACCAAAAACCTCAGCCTAGATCTGCCCTTGGGGTTTGGGGCATCGATTGCACGGTTTGCCTAGGGGGCCAGATGCTGGCAGCTAGTTTAGGGCCACCCCTGGTCTTTCTTATGGACAAAGGCTATGTGCCTTTAACCAAGCTGACAGGAATGTAATAAGTACACTTTTCCCCATCACTGTAGCCCCATGCTGGCAAGAGCTTTACATACTGTAGACTTCCTGTTCCTTGTATGGGCTCCCAATACAAGGAGCCTTGTATGGGCTCCTGTTCCTTGAACTCGGGCTCCTACGTTATCATCATTATTATTAAATTTAATTTCTTTACCGCCCAACAGCCGAAGCACTCTGGGTGGTTCACAACAATTCACAAAAATTACGAAACACAGATAGATACATCATCAACATAAAACATTATAAAAATTTTAACATACAAAATTTAAAAAATTTAAACAGCTAAAAACAGTATCAAAAAACACTTTCAGTACTAGACCTGTTCAAAACAGCTGTCATAAATGGCCCATCGTATGCCATTAAATGCCTGGAAGTAGAGGGCAGTCTTAACCTGGCGCCAAAAAGATGTTGGCGCCAGGCGGGCCTCAGTGGGGAGATCATTCCATATTCAGGGGGCCACCACTTATCTTACTGAGATGTGTTCTGTCCCTTCCCCTCATGTCTTTTTAGGTCCTTTCTTCTATGCTTTAGTTCCGTTGGATATCATAGTATAATGCTGCATGTACATAACTTGAATCATCTTGTTGCTAGAACATGGAAGAGGAAGTGGGTGGAAGGTTTCAAGTGAGCAGATTAGACATGGTTTGGGGGTGGGTGTCTTTTTTAAACTTAGATTACAATTTGTTAGTATTTATTGGGGATTGGTTTGGTACTGAATCAGTCTAGTCCAGCATCCTGTTTCCCACAGTGGCCAACTGGATGTCTCTGGGTAGCCCACAGGCAGGTCCTGAAGACAATAAACCTTCCTTCTGTGTTTCCAAGCAACAGGTATTGGGACACATAACACACCTCTGAATCTGGAAGTTCCATAGCTGTGATGGCCAACAGCTGTTGATAGACCCTATCCCTATTTGATTTTGTTTAACTCCCCATTCATTTATTCATTCATTCATTCATATTCATTCATTCATTCATTTCTATACTGCCCAATAGCTGAAGCTCTCTGGGTGGTTCACAAAGCTATCTAAGCTAATGGCTTTATTTATGGCAGCAAGTTCCATAAATAAATCACACAGTGTGTGAAAAAGTACTTTTTTCCCTTTGTCCTGAATCTACTGCCAATCAACTTCATATGAGTTCTGGTCTTATGAAAGAAGGAGACTTGAGGCAATGATGCCTTCAGGGCAGGACTTTGGGGCATAAATCCAGGGCCCCACTCAACAGAATGGGCAGGAAGGCCCCCAAATGCTACAGGGCTGGCTTATCACATTTTGAAGTCAATGAATTACATGTTACTGTCTCAAGATGGGGCCACCTGTAAGATCATTAAGTCCACAGTCTAAAATTACTTAATTGCACCTCTGCCCTCTATCCATTTTTCCCACATACTCAACTTTATAAACCTCTATCATGTTGTTATTTTCTAAACTAAAAAGCTTTCCCCAGTAGATAACGAGCTTCAACACCTTGATTATTATTTTGTTAAATCACTAGATGTTTCAATGTGTATTGGTTTTGTTTTAATTCTTTTTAACGTATGTTGAATTCCTGCCTGCCATGAAGCTCTTAAATTCATCATGGAATTGTTCATTAAAAAATGGCAATTCTATTTTAATCATTCTTTGCTTTTTTCAAGATCAAATCACTGAGGACACCAGATGTGTTGCATCTGATGAGCACTTCGACAAAGTATGATATACAATACATACACAGAGAAGAGAGATACACATAATGTTGATTTTCTAAAAGATCAAAGATCAAAACAGAAAAGTCATAATCTCTCAGATCCAGCATAACGCTGTAGCGGTAACTGACCTCCTACATTCTGCCTTTGATTTTTCTCCTGCATCCAATCATCTCCTGCTGGCTAATACCCAACATTTCCCCCCCTCAGGCCAGTAGGCTGGTGTGGATGGCTAACAGCTGCAAGGATTTCTCATGGAACACAGTCACACTGGTTGCCTGACTTCATCCCACCCATGGTGCTAGAAGGACTCACTTTCTAAATACATGTGGCCTTTGCCAGCCTAGAAGCCTGAATTCAGCTTTCTTCCTGGCATTTCTTCATGCAAAAATGTTTAGTATCCTAAGGCATGATATATGCAAATAGTTAAGAAAATGCGTGACATACTGTGGGATGGCAGTTATCACAGAAAGGTGGTATGTTCCATAACGGATCCCAGATAAATACTGAAAATGATGGTAAAGTGCAAAGACGGCATATGGCGCATGCACCCTACATTTAATGAAGCTTTAAAAAGGAGGACAAGTAGGCTAGAAACAATATACTGGAAAAAGGAGCGCACTCCTATAATGACAACCCTATAATTTAACTAAAGAAGAGCTCTGCTGGATCAAACTAAAGGCCTATCTAGCCCAGCACTCTGTATCCAGTGACCAACTGGATGCTTACACAAAACTCACAAGCAGGACACCCTCCTACTCATGCTCCCCAGCAACTGGTGCTCAGCATCATACTGCCTCTGGTAATTAGGGGTGGACGAAAGTCACTTACCTGTCGTCGAAGGCCGTTCGCGGTGGGCGGGAGGCGCTTCGCTGGTCCCCCCGCGAAGTTCAGGCCGGGGGGGAGGCTTCCCGCCTCGCCCGGCTGAAATTCAGGCCGGGGGGGAGGCTTCCCGCCTCGCCCGGCCGAAATTCAGGCCGGGGAGGAGGCGCCTCGCCCGGCCGCGAACGCGAAAGTAAAACAAAAAACAAAAAACCGCCCCCTGATAGGCTACATGACGATTCACGTAGCCTATCACGGCTAGATCTGCAAAGTCAGCCATGATAGGCTACGTGAATCGTCACGTAGCCTATCACGGGTGACTTTAAAAAAAAAAAAAAAAAAGCGCGTATGCGAATGGCCGCTCCCTATGGGGGCCGCCATTATCCGTACACTCTTTTTTTTTTTTTTAAAGTCACCCGTGATAGGCTACGTGACGATTCACGTAGCCTATCATGGCTGACTTTGCAAATCTAGCCGTGATAGGCTACGTGAATCGTCACGTAGCCTATCAGGGGGCGTTTTTTTTTTCTTTCATTGCAATGGCGGCGGCGGCAGCCGGTCAAAAGACCGGCTGCCGCTCCCGCCTCGCTCGAACACCCGCCGAACCGCCGGCCGGACCAGCCACCGGGAGGGACATTCGGTGAAGGTAAGTCCCGTCCTGGGGGGGGGGCGGGGGGGGGGCGGAGGATTTCTCCCCGAAACTTGTTCGGGGGGCCGAACACGTTGGCGCTTGGCCCCCTGAAGTTTCGGGGAGAAATTCTCCGCCATCCCTACTGGTAATGACTAGTAGCTATTGATAGTCTTCTCCATGAATTTGCCTAATCCCCTTTTAAAGCTGTCCAAGTTGGTGGCCATCACTACGTCTTGTGGTAGAACATTCCATAGTTTAACTATGCACTGTGTGAAGTACTTCTATTTATCTGTCTTAAATCTCCCACTACTTTGACTTTTTTTCTTATTTCTGTACAGAGGAGATGCTCCTTGATCATTTTAGCTGGCTTTTTCTGTACCTTCTCCAGATTTTTAATATCCGATTGAGGTACGATTACCAGAAATGTACACGGTATTCCAAGTGTGGTTGCAGATTTGTATACATGCATTATGATATTGGCAGTTTTATTTTCAATTTATTTCCTAATGATCTGCAACATGGAATTTGCCCTTTTCACAACACTCGCACAGTAGGTCACTGTTTTCCTCAAGCTATTCGTTGCAACCCTAAAATCCTTTTCTGGTCAGCTCAGACTCCATCAGCATATATGTGAGGTTAGGTTTTTTTTCCCCAGTATACATCACTTTACACTTGCTTATACTGAACCTCATTTGCCATTTTAATGCCCATTTACCCATTCTGGAGAGATCCTTTTGGAGCTCTTTGTTGTCCCTATTTGTTTTAACCACCTTAAACAATTGGCAAACTTGGACATCTCATTGCTCATCCCTAACTCTAGATCATTTATGAGCAAGTTAAAAAGCAATGGCCCCAATACAGACCCTTGGGGAACTCCATTAGTTACATCCCTCTATTGCAAGAATTGTCCATCAGCAAATTTGGCCATCTCACTGCTCATCCTTAACTCTAGATCATTTCTGAGCAAGTTAAAAAGCAATGGCCCCAATACAGACCCTTGGGGAACTCCATTAGTTACATCCCTCCATTGCAAGAATTGTCCATCAGCAAATTTGGCCATCTCATTGCTCATCCCTAACTCCCTAAGTGTGCAGTTGAAGGCACACTTGGAAGAAACTGATTATCTAGACCCATTTCAGTCGGGCTTCAGGCCTGGGCATGGGACAGAAACAGCCTTGGTCGCCTTGGTAGATGATATGAGGAGGGCTCTGGATAGGGGTGAATGCTCCTTCCTTGTTCTCCTCGACCTCTCAGCGGCTTTTGATACCGTTGACCACGGTATCCTCCTGGAGGGGTTGGGCATTGGAGACACCGTATTGCGGTGGTTCCGGTCCTTCCTCTCCAGCAGGTACCAGAAGGTAGCACTGGGAGAGGAGGTTTCGGACCCGTGGCCACTTACTTGTGGGGTGCCACAGGGTTCCATCCTCTCCCCGATGCTATTTAACGTCTATATGAAGCCGCTGGGGGCTATCATCAGGAGGTTTGGGGTGCAGTGTCATCAATATGCAGATGACACGCAGCTCTACCTCTCGTTTAAATCTTCACCAAGGTTGGCCGTAGAATCCCTGTCCAAATGTCTGGAGACGGTGAGTGGCTGGATGGGGAGGAATAGGCTGAACCCTGACAAGACTGAGGTACTTTTGGTGGGAGACAAGAGGAGGCTGGGGGATGTTGACCTGGTGTTGAATGGGGTACGGCTACCCTTGAAAGACTAGGTCTGCAGCCTAGGGGTCATTTTGGACTCCCAGCTGTCCATGGAGGCTCAGGTGTCAGCTGTGAGCCGGACAGCGCTGTATCAACTCCATCTGATACGGCGGCTGCGCCCCTTCCTTCCCGACCATCTGCTCCCATCGGTAGTACATGCCCTGGTCTCCTCTCGTTTAGACTACTGTAATGCGCTCTACGTGGGGTTACCCTTGAAGACAGTTCGGAAACTGCAGCTGGTACAGAACGCGGCGGCTCGTCTGATTAAAGGCAGCCGCCAGCGAGATCACATCACTCCAGTGCTGAAGGAGTTGCACTGGTTACCAGTTGTTTTCTGGGCCAAATTCAAGGTGTTGGTTTTGGCCTTTAAAACCCTATATGGTTCCGGCCCAGCCTATCTTAAGGAGCGCCTCCAGCAGCACCAGACAGGCTGCTTAACAAGATCAGCCTCGGCTGGCCTTCTCTCTGTCCCATCAGCCAGGACAGCTAGACTGGTGGGGACGAGGGAGGGGGCCTTTTCTGTGGTGGCCCCCACTCTGTGGAACTCCCTCCCTAGGGAACTCCGTCATGCCCCCTCTTTAATGAGCTTCCGTCATGCATTAAAAACGTGGCTGTTCAGGCAGGCATTTGGGGTGGGTTAGGGTATTTTAGAAAATGTTTTTATTGTAGAATTTTATTGTTTTAAACTGTTTTTATTGTATGTTGTACATCGCCCAGAGTGGCTGGGTGACCAGCCAGATGGGCGATTAATAAATTTAATAATAAAAAAAATAAAAATAACTCTAGATCATTTCTGAGCAAGTTAAAAAGCAATGGCCTCAATACAGACCCTTGGGGAACTCCATTAGTTACATCCCTCCATTGCAAGAATTGTCCATTTATTCCTACTCTTCCTAACTATTTACAAATCTGTAAGAGGACCTCTCTTCTTATCCCATGATGCTAAGTATGCTCAGGAGTCTTTGGTGAGGAACTTTGTCAAAAGCCTTTTGAAAGGCCAAGCAAAGAATGTCTCTTGTATCACCCCTTTCTATGTGTTTGTTGATACTTTCAAACAAATTAGTGAGACAGGGCTTACCTTCATTGAAGTCATGTGGATTCTTCTTCAACAAGACCTGTCCTTCTTTATCAGAGATGGCAAACTTCTGGCCTGCAGGTGTTCCCCATCCAGCCTGTCACAGGCCCTACTTCCACTCCCAAGTCTCACCCAATGCTCGGCGCTAGAGAAAGGCTGCCTACTGCCTCTAGTGCTGAGAAAGCCCGCTTTTATGTTCTCAGTGCTGGAGAAAGGCAGACTCTCTGTAGCACTGAACAGGGAAACCCCACTGTTATCTCCTATCACTGAACAACAGAAAACAGATTTGCTCCATCATCTATATGACAGCGCTTCAAATGTTTATATTGCCTCTTAATTGTCTCTTCCCCAGGCTTAACATATCTAATTTCTCCAATCTTTCCTCATAGGACTTGGTCTCCAGGCCCCTCACCACCTTTATCAGCTTCCTCTGGAAATGCTCCGGTTTTGGGGTGTCATCATTAAATTGTGGTATGCAGAACTGGATGCAGTAATCTATTTGAAGTCTGACCAAAGCAGAATAGAGCAGAACCATTACTTTTCGCAACCTGGACACTATACCTAGGTTGATGCAATCTAGATTTAGCCTTTTTAGCTGCCACATCCCACTGCTGACTCATTTTTAGCTTGTGGTCTACTATGACCCCTACATCCTTTTCACAGCTATTGCTGTGAAGCCAAGTGTTACCCATCCTGTATTTGTGCAACATACTCTTCCTACCTAAATGCAGAACTTTACATTTATCACTGCTGAAATTCACTTGTTAGTTTTATTACAGTTCTTCATCCTGTCAAGATCATCTTGAATCCTGCTTCTGGTCTAAGCTATTAGCTACCCCACCCAGTTTGGTGTCATCTGCAAATCTGATGAGCATCCGCTGTATTCCTTGGTCCAGGTCATTTATAAAGATAGTGTACAACACTAGGCCCAGAACAGAACCCTGTGATACCCTATTTGTCCCTTGTCTCCAGGCTTTGGGTATATAATGAATCAACCAGCTACAATTCCACCTTATCTAACCTACATTTTACCAGCTTGCTAACAAAAATATCATAGTGGATATTGTTGAAAAGACTTGCTGAAATCAAAATACAGTGCATCTGTTGCATTCCTCTGATCTACCAGACTAGCAATTCTATCAAAAAAAGGAGATAAGGTTAGTTTGGCAGGACTTGTTCTTGAGAAACCTGTGCTGGTTCTTTGTCATCACAACATTTTCCTTCTAAATGCTCACAGACTGGCTGCTTAATTGTTTGTTTTAGAACCTTTCCTGGTATTGATGTCAAGCTGACCAGTTCGTAGTTGCTTGCATCCTCCCCCTGACCCTTTTGAAGATGGGGACAGCATTTGACCACCTCCAGTCTCATGTACTTCACCTGTTCTCCTCACCTGATGGACTGACCACCTTTAGATGAACAATTGTTTATTATCTTGTTTTTGACCAAAGACTGTATTTGTTATGGGATTAACTCCTTTAGTTAAAATCTCAAGTTGTCAGGAGCAGAGGGGGAATAACCAAATGTCTTTCTTCCACTCAGCTTTCACCTTCAGATATGACTAATGCAGCATTGCTTTAATTGGAAAAGGAGAGAAGGAAAGCTTATGAATCAGATGCTATTCTAAACAGTGCTGGATATTTCTAAAGTAAAAGTACCATGGCCCCATGAATGACTCAATCATTTTCCTAAGAGTTATTACTTGCAGCGATGAAGCAATGTTAATTAGATAATGGCCTGCTGCCAGCTAATATTGGCATGACCTACAATACCCTTGGCTGACAGCCATGTATGTCTCTCTATCACACTTTTTTTTTGGTAATCTAGATGGGAAGTAGAAGCCATTAAAAAATATTCCCAAGTGCTATTTAACTTCTTATCATGAATTAAAAGCTTAATTAAATGTCTTGTTAAAAGGAAGGAAGACTGGTTTCTATGATTAACTAAAGCACAGAACAACAGGAATAGGGATCAAACCAACTCTACAGTATTAACCTGTTTCTCGGGAAATAATTGATTCAGTTTGAATTTAACAGGAGCTGTTATTAAAAGCACATAGAGGAAAGGATTCCTCCTGCTACTCCACAGGCAGGAGAGGTGTCACGCAGCCCAACTGTGCTTTTTCAATTGAATGAAACTGAGCAACTGGGGGGAAAAAACCAAACCCACCATGTGACCAAATATATACGTACACAATTAAATACTCCTGTGATTTTGTGACAGGCTTTTGCTGCAATCCTATACATACTTATGTGGGAGTAAGTCCCACTGAACTCAGTGGGGCTTACCCCTGAATGGACACGTATGCTGTACTGTTACGTACTGTGCTGATCATAGTGTTAGCGTTTCATGTGCAAACCACAAGGCTGACACTGGTGTATCAAAAAACAGCTGTCTTTGAAAGCTATTTTGATTTATTACCTATCCTTAAGGATCACAGAATCATAGAATAGTAGGGTTGGAAGGGGCCTACAAGACCATCGAGTCCAACCCCCTGCTCAGTGCAGGAATCCAAGTCAGAGCATCCCCGACAGATGGCTGTCCAGCCTCATCTTGAAGGCCTCCAGTGTGGGAGAGCCCACCATTTCCCTAGGTCATTGGTTCCATTCTCGTATTGCTCTAACAGTCAGGAAGTTTTTCCTGATGTGAATATCATATCTCTCCTCAGTCTTCTCTTCTCAAGGCTAAACATGCCCAGTTCTTTCAGTCTCTCTTCATAGGGCTTTGTTTCCAGTTCCCTGATCATCTTTGCTGCCCTCCTCTGAACCCTCTCCAGCTTGTCTGCATCCTTCTTAAAGTGCGGTGCCCAGAACTGGACACAGTACTCCAGATGAGGCCTAACCAGTGCTGAGTAGAGGGGAACTAGTACTTCCTGGGATTTGGAAGCTATGCTTCTATTAATGCAGCCCAAAAGAGCATTTGCCTTTTTTGCAGCCACATCACATTGTTGGCTCATATTCAGCTTGTGATCGACAACAATTCCAAGATCCTTCTCACTTGTAGTGTTGTTGAGCCACGTATCCCCCATCTTGTAACTGTGCATTTGGTTTCTTTTTCCTAGGTGCAGAACTTGGCATTGATCCCCATTAAATTTCATTCTGTTATTTTCTGCCCAGCACTCCAGTCTATCAAGATCACTTTGAATTTTGTTTCTGTCTTCCAGGGTATTAGCTATCCTGCCCAATTTTGTGTCATCAAAGCAGGTATCATTTTCTTATCACATTCATCCTTAAAGTCATGTTGTTAGTTTCATTTCCATTTTACACATGAAGAACTGAGGCCAAAGACAGCAATCTCACCAAGGAAATGCCAAGGATCTGAATTCAGTGCCTGAGACCAGCATTATCAACGTGAATATACTAATGCATTGGTAGTAATGACAATATTTTGAACACTAATTGTACTTCCCCCATGTGCTCAAAATACTTGACGTTATATTCATCATTGCAGCAGTCCTCAGAGCAATTCCATAAGCCAGTTCATTGTTACTTATTAGTGCCATATTACATTATGAAGTTGTGGTTTGCCTAAGGCAGGGGTGCACAACCTTTTTAGCCTCAAGGGCGACATCCCAGTCAGTTGTGGCACACCTATATACACAGCCTAGTGACCCAGATGGACATGGGGACTGCACAATAACTGTCCGGGGGATGCATTTGGCCCATGGGCTGCAGGTTGTGCACCACTGGCCTAAGACCACCTACTCACTTCATGCCTGAGCTAAGAAATAGAAATTTGCAGCTCAAATCTCATGCTTTTAACCTCTATACTATCCCAGCTGAAAAGTACAATTTGTAAAACCTATATATATCACATTCATTTTTTTTAAATGTTCACCAATAGAAGAGGTTTAAAATAAACCAAGAGAAGCCACTATTAAACTGAAAGCAGGTTTGTTTTGTACAATGAAAATATAAAAGAGACGCAATTTCTAGGCTCACTGGGAGAAAGTTGTATACATGGGTGACCTAAGGTTCTCTTTGTTAAGTCTATTAACTAATCTTCCGGATAACCATAGGGCTTATATAAAGTGCTCTGTGGGTATCTAAAGGAAGATCTTAAGAGATCTAAACTACAGTTGTTTATTCTAAAGTAAACATTTGTAAAAGTTAAATACTTTGAAAAGTCTTTTGGAAATGAATCCACTAGTTGCACCATTAGTAAAGCATTCAACAATATACCATAGAAGCAAGATACTCAATAACAATATTCTGGTCTCTGATATGGTTAAATGATAATACAGTGCTATGCACAGCTTTGTAATTATCTCAGTTTCATTTAACCTTTAACACTGGATTGAAATTCACCGAACAAGAAAATGCAAGGGAACCTTGGGAAAAGATTTAAGGAGAAAACATAGCTGGGATACAGAATAGACTGGAAGCCAGCAACAACAGAAATCACTATATAACTGGCTCATGCACATGAACTCAGTGCAAGCAGCAAGTCTCTTGACGTTGTTTTCCTAAAAGCCTCCTGTGCTGCATTGTAAACTACTTTCGAAACAAGTTTCAAATGCTGCATATCAAATAACATATAGGCTGCTGTTTGGCAGTCAGGGAGGTGCACTTTGTGCAGACAGTTTGTTCTGGATGATAGCCTATCTTATGGAAGTTGTAGTCCAAAACTTCTGGAGGGAGCCAAGTTGCCTACCCCATGGCTTATTCCATGGAAAATGTCAGACAACGCTCCACAAAAATCCACCTTATGTTCCCCACCCAGACAGAATAAGTATTGTCCGTGTCTGTTGGAAATAGGGATTTTTCCTGCACAGAAGCAGCGCTTCTTAAAAGGGCTGTGTCGTGCCATATAAGAAAGAAAAAATCCAAACAACCTAAAACAAACAAACAAAAGAAGTCCAAAGAGCACAAGACTATATTATCGTAAGCCACTTGGTCAAGGCTTTTTGCCTTGAAAAGTGGGGTATAAACACCTAAATAAAGTTAACAAATACCTGACTAAGGGCCCTCGCCCCCAATCTATGTGATTCAAATACTCTCATAACTAGCCCTTAAGAAAGAAAGTTCTGAAAGCTGCTGTTGTGGCCACAGTCAGAAGAAAAGTGAGCAGGAAGGCGCTTTCTGGCCCTCTGAGGTATTTGCAGTCAGCAAGGACATCCCCCTGGAAAGGTGGGACAGGCATGCCTGCTTCTGCTTCTTTTTAAACTCTGCAAGGGTCCAAGGTGTGCTCTGTGCAGGAAGAGGACTTTCCATTTGTGTGCCTGAAAGGAGACCACAAAGAACTCATGATCCCCACCAAACTGCATAGCCAATTCCCACAGTCAGAAGACCAACATACTTGCTCATCTTTGTGGCTTTGTTTTATTAGTAAGAATTATTATTCATTGGCCTAATTTATTCTAATTACAATTATCTTAGTTACAAAAAAAATACAATATTTTTTTAAGGGCAAAGTTCCTAGAGGGCAAAGCTGCATGAGAAAGGTAGCAGAAGGCAGGGGTAACGAGGAAATGAAGGAAGCCAAACAACGTATGTCTGCTCCAAGCCCCAACCAATGGAAGCCGAATATCTCTTCGTTCCTGAACTTTCAAGGTAGCTACTGCCTGCTGCACAAGTATCTTTTTCTGGGCTGATATGAAAGGGCTGAAAGCGGAAGCTTGCAGATATGCATTTTGTCCACCCAAGTCATGAATCATGTGTCATGATTCTCACATTACAACATGCATCCTTTTTTATACATGGGTGCGCCTTGCCATGTGTGCAATTGTAAGACTAGATACAATTAGTGTGCCACCATGAGGTCTAAAAATATTTTTTATAAACTTTTGGAAATCACTTGATTGTATGTGGTATGATAATCTACTGACTGAAGTGACAGTGAGTCTCCCTCTTTAGGAATTAAATCTGTCAACATGGTAAGGCTGCTTTGAGACACTTAAAAGCTATCTCATACTAAGTACTTCTTTTTGAGCAGAAAAGCTTATGAGCATGTTCTTTCAATTATTCTCAAGTGTCATCCAACCACTTGTAACCAAGCAAGAGAGTCCCAGTGACCCATTCTTGAACCAGAAAGTCTGAGCTTGGAGACTGTTTTCCTTGACAAAGCACCACGTCCTGAGTTCGGGAGAAGCCCTGCTGGGTGTCCTGTTCTCTTTGGTTGTTTTCTGTTAAGTGTGTTTCCTCTCACTGCAATTCATGTTGGCTCCTACAGATTGGTAAAGTATTCACATTACCTTCCAACTCTTCCTTCAGCGACCGATTGAGCTTGTCCAGTCTGTGGACAGCAGAAATCCAACTCCCGGTGCACTTTTCATTGCAGCATTTATACAGACACAGACCTACAACATAGTTTTTTTAGGACAGCCTTTCCCAACCTGGTGCCCTCCAGATGTTTTGGATGACAATTCCCATCAGCCCCAGCTAGCATGGCCAATTGTCAGGGATGATGGCAGTTGTAGTGCAAAATATCTAGAGAGCATCTGATTGGGGAAGGCTGTTCTAGGCCATTGTCACCTGCATAGTAGTAAACTATGTCCTCAAAGTTCAGCCAGTTATCATTCGCAGTATTCTTTCTGTAAACAAAAGAGCACCCAGGACATAAAAGCATCCCCCAAAATCTTGATTTTTACTGGTGGGGTGCTTTTTTTTGGTTCCAGCCAATGTAAAGCATAAACATGTGCAATTGGGGGGTGGGTGGGTGGGTGTCAAACAAGTACTGATTTGGGGAAACAAGTTTAAGCGCAACACACAAATCGTTTTGTTTTGGGATAATTTGCTTCTCTAAGATAAATTGGAATTTGGCTTGAGGTAGTAAAGTGTCACAAAACCTTTTGTGGAAGATTTTGGGGGGTTACTGGATGAGAAGTTCAATGTGTTCATGGTGCCCAGTTCCTATGATAACTCCTTGCTTCTACTCTTCCTTTCTTCCTGCTTGACACTGTGCTCTTGCCTAGCAGGTTCCTTTGTTTTTTCTCTTCTTGTCCTGAAGACCAGAGGGAGCCAATTCTGCGTCATTTGCTACCCTCTCTCTTTCAGGACTAACACACACAGGCGTACAGAGCCAGATCTGAGAACACAACAGGGCTTTAAGATTTATCTTTTTAAGACCTTCAGGTTTAGCCGATTCCCAACCAGCTGTCTACAAAAGAGAGGGGCTTATTCGCTCTCTCTGCTACCACATTAGAAGGTTTTGTTTTTAAGTGACAGAGGAATGACGGCATACTGTACCTCCTCCGGCAGGCTGACGACCAGGTCATTTTCGGTCTGCCCGACCAACACCTGCAAGAAGTATTCGCTGCACGCAGCCAGCACAGCCCGGTGGGCTCGGAACTCTTTACCCTCCACAATCAAAGTCACATCACAGAGAATATCCTGCTTCCGCTGGTCATTGAGGCACAGGAGGATATTGGTACAATGGACTGTTGACTCATACACATACATGGGGGATTCAGTCTTCTCATCCACAGACATTCCGTTCACACCCTAAAATAGAAACAACAAACAATAAGGGAGAGAGATAGGGCTAGAGAGAGTTATCACAGTGCTCACAAAAATAGGAAGATTACATCATGATTTCTGTGTCCTGCATGGTTTAGCCAGCTCTCAGCAGAACTGCTGATCAGCACTTTAACTCTTAGCTGGAACAAAGAGCTCAAGAAATCTCTCTCTCTCTCTTTCTCTCTCTCTCTCTGGAAAGACAACTGCATTATAAGCTTTTACTCTACCCACTTAGTTCTTTCTCCCCACAATACTGAATGACAGATACGGAATATTTTTAAAAAAAATGTTGGAAGGCCATCAATCAACACTGTTCTAATAGATACGGAGTATCCCTGAAAGTGGGGGCTGGGTGGAGAGAAAAGGAGAAGCAATAAAAACATTTGTGAGCGTTATTTGACAGAGGCAGAGTATTCAAGCCATAGTCCATTCATTTTAGAATTATGTGCCAAACTGGAGCTTGTTAGTGATATTCAGAATGAGCTGCCATGACACAACACTCTATGGGAATCCGTGTGTGAAATTCACATTGCGACCATGCAGCGTATTGGTAAGCATAAAAAAGAATGGTGCAGTAGAACTCACTCTGCATGTGGACCAGAGCTGCTGGGATCAGGGATGTGTCTTTCAAACAGAATACACCATTACCACCATAGAAATATAGGAAGCTGCCTTATACCAAATTAGACCATTGATATGCGGGGCAGTGGCCTTCCAATCTCTCAGGTAGAAGTGACAGTCTTAACTGGAGATGCCTGGGACTGAACCTGAGACCTTCTGCACACAAAGCACATGATCTGCCACTGAGTACATCTCTCATCTTAATATACTAGCTTGGAAATGAATGTTCTGCTACCACAATCTCATTATACTGGAACCTCAAGATCCACCAACCAGACGCTGGTGCAAAAGACGTATGCTTCGTGTTAAAGAATTCAAGGAATCTGTTTTGAGTACAAGAACTGAATGGAGCTCATAGCTCTTCCACACAAAAAACCACTCCTGGTCACCTCAAGCTTTCTTCATTTCAGAAGTATACTGGTGTGTGTGTGTGTGTGTGTGTGTGTGTGATTTTGTTGCTGTTAATGGGAGTCAGAAATCCTTGCTGATCTACTGCAAGTAAACCAGAGATCTACCAGGAGATACAGATCTACCTTCTGCCCACCCTGATCTAGAGAGTTTGTAGCCGAGGTGAGATTTGAACCAGGAACTTCCTGGTTCAAATCACAGGCAACATTTTTAGACTGCAATCCTATATATACATACCTGGAAGTAAGCTCTACTGAACTCAGTGGAACTTACTTCCAAGTAGACTTGCATAGGAATGTACTAAACCGTCATGATGTTTTTCTTCAGGTGCTTTGCGAAGTAAAGAACTATTCATAGTGACCTCCATGTGAATGGTAGTAGCAGGTGGTATCCCCTACCTGAAAGGGATTCCCAAATGCAGTGCTTTACTTTCTCCAATAAAGGTGAATGGCAGCCATTGAGTACAAAGGGTGCTACCATTCTCTTTTAAATTAGAAAGGAAAATGAGCCTATGATATTGACAGCTACTTTTCACTAGCTAACAAAATAAAAGCAGACAGATACAAGGGAAAGAGACAAGACTGCAGCATGTACAAAATATTTAATATCTGCGTTCAGCACACAAAAGTTCCACCCATATCAGAAGAGATCAAGTAGAAGAATTAGCAAAAGATTGTGGATGGATATAACCCAACCATGAGTAACAGAAAAGAGATCAAGTAGTAAAATACTGTATTAAGAAAGTAGTATACGAAAGAATATCCCTTAAAATATTGTTGCACTTTGCACATCCAGAGCAAGACAGGCAAGAATTTCAGTTTCACGAAATGGAAACCAACTTAGTCTGGTCCAAAGGTCTTACACAACTCTAACAGGCCTGGATGGGGTATCAAAGAGAGAGAGATTTGCACTGCCTACACAAAAAGGTATATAATGACTACACTGGGGAAACTAGACTTGTCTATAATTATTCAGATTGCTATATTTGTCTTTTTACACCGGTATGAAAAAAGGCAGTATAAGCCATTTAGACATGAAGTCAGGCAACTACAAAGTAGCCCTCTCATCCCTCATTTTGAGACTTCATTCAGGGTTTTCTGTATTCAGGGTTCCTCTGAAAATATGGGACAAGAGATAAATGAAAGGAAGTAATTTTAGATGCACTGTTCAGATTTGTTCACACTTCCATGGCACATAAAATCAGATACAGAAGTAAAAGGTATAATGCAGAAAGCGCGGTGAAAGTGATTAGAAAATTGGTAAGATGAGGACAGATTGCAAAAGAGGAGGATGCTCTAAGGAGGACATAAATAAGAGGTGACATCACTGTATAGCTGTAATGCAAGACAAAAGAGAGATTAAATAAATGCCTTTATTTCATTGATTGAAAAAGGAAAATTTCCACCCCTTATTTAGAAAGGAGACTTTGTGTGGAGACTGGCATAAGAGTTACAGACAAGGGTCCATAAATTTAGTTGCCACAGAAACTGGCCCGCTACCCTTCAGGCCATTGTTTCTCTCTCCGTCTCTGATTTCACACTAGTTTTCAGAAGTAGAATATCTGAACAAAACAAACAGATAAGACAGAGCCTCTTTCCTGAGCTTGTTGACTGGGACTACAAAAGGCTTACATACCTAATATCCCTTCATTACCCCTTTCCACCAGAAATTCTTGGATTTCCCTCCTTTACATGGCCAAATGTTTATACAGGCCAATTAATTTAAGGCTAACATTAAAAGTACAAATTATATGCTTCCGAGCTCGATTCAAGGTGCTGGTTTTAACCTATAAAGCCCTACACGGCTTGGGACTGCAATACATGATGGAGCACCACTCCTGAAATGAGCCTACCTGTACTCTACATTCAGCACCCAAGGTCCTTCTCCAGGTGCCTCCTCAGAGGAAGACAACAAGGGAGAGGGCCTTCTCAGTAGTGGCCCCCATCTGTGGAATGATCTCCCTGACAAGGCCCACTTGGCGCCAACATTGTTGTTTTTACAGTCCCAGATTATGACCTTCCTCTTCTCTCAGGCATTTGGAAGTATACAATGAGTTCTTAATTGGTCCTGGATCTGTCTTTGGTTATGACTGACTGACTGTTCAAAGTTGTTTTTAGTTACATGTTGCCTTCATGTATATTGTCTCTGTGTTTCATGTAAATGGCTTTTAAACTTTATTTTATTTTAATGTTTTAATTTCTGTAAACCACCCAGAGAGCTTCAGCTATGGGGCGGTATAGAAATGTAAATAATAATATTAATTTAGAAAAATGAAGAGAAAAAAACTCCAAAATACAAAGGAACTATATATTTTTTTTAAACTTCACACAGTCTGTTAACTTTGCAGTTCTCTTGCATCTCTAAGCCAGGATTTAATATAAAGGAAACAACCAAGATGCAGTTAGCAAACTAAACACTGATGTAATACCCCCCACACTTTTTGATAAGAACAATCAAAGAAAATCACAGCAAATAAGCAAACTTCACAAGAAAGTTCCCAGAATTACACAGTAACTTCCACATAGCAGTGGGTCAGTCTGTCAATCTGTTTCAAAAAGTCTTAACTATAAGCAAAACTGAAGCAAGCTCCACTGCTGAATTAAATGCAGAGTTGGCTTCTCAAGCATAAATAGGATGAGGTCCAAACTACATGTTCTTCAAATCACGAATAGCAAAGCTTGCCAGACTACTTATGTAGCATTTGTATATTTGCATATTTTGTGGAGGAGCTGATGAAATGTCGAGAGGAAGAACTTTGTGCTTTCCTCCATAGCTATATCCAGGCAGTCCACAAGTGTAACATACTCCAGGGGCTCCTCACGGCCAAACTACACATTCTTCAAATCACACAGAGCTATGCGTGATTGGCTAATTTACCTATGCATAAGCGGCCCCAATTTGGATTGGGCCCACAGGGCTCTCAGGGGGATTTATGCTTCCTCCCTGTTTTTGTCTCAAAACTCCACCCCCCTGGGGGGTGGGGGTGTTTAAAAAAGAAAAACATATTTTTTTCTTTTTTGTATCCCCCTGTGTGGGGGGGGTGGATTTTCAGGATGAAAATGGTGGGGTGAAGCCTAAGCCTAATTACTGCAATGCGTTATACGTGGAGCTGCCTTTGAAAACGGTCCGGAAACTTCAGCTGGTCCAAAATAGGGCAGCAAGATTGTTAACAGGGACTGGCCTGCGAGCTCATATTATGCCAGTACTTTTCCAGCTGCACTGGCTGCCATTCCATTTCCGGGCCCGATTCAAAGTGCTGGTGTTAACATTTAAAGCCCTTAACGGCTTGGGGCCAGGTTACCTGAAGGATCGCCTCCTCCCATATGTGCCTGCCCGGACCTTAAGATCATCATCAGCGGCCCTTCTCCGTGAGCCCCTGCCAAAGGAAGTGAGGCGGGTGGCTACTAGGAGGAGGGCTTTTTCTGTTGTGGCACCCCGGCTCTGGAATGAGCTCCCTAGTGTGGTTCGCCTGGTGCCTACATTGTACTCCTTTCGGCGCCAGATGAAGACCTTTTTATTTTCCCAGGCATTTTAGCATTTTAGCTATCTAAATTTTTATCTTTGCTGTTTTAAATCTGTATTTTAAACTCCTGTACTGCTGCTAGGTTTTATTGTGGTTGTATTGTTATATTGTGGTTTTAATGTTCTGTATATTTTAAATTGTTTTATTGTGTGTTGTTTGGTTTTAATTTTTGTGAACCGCCCAGAGAGCTTCGGCTATTGGGCGGTATAGAAATAAATAAATAAATAAGCCCCCCTCCCACAGCAGCATGGTCCCGATCCAAATTGGGAGGACTGTGAAGACGAAGCCTACAAAAGATAAACACCAGCTAACAGAACCTTGCATTTATATTTGACAGCCTCAGTAATTAAGAGAGTTTTTAAAGAATACTTCAAAGCCTTTGTCTTAAGGAGCTGAATCCAAACTGTGTGTGAGACCCCATCACACTCACAGACAAAGACTGGGCAAAAGGGGTTATAGATTTCAAGCACTGCAAGTCTAATCCTGCAGTTACTCGCAAACCCTAGCCATTTGCAGAAGCAGTTAGGCCATAAAGCTCATACAAAGCAATTTAATTCCATCCCTTAAGATAGTATCCAACTGTGCCTCAGTGTGAGCACTAATGACGTTGTGCTAGTGTAAACCAATGCTTGCACAACCTAACTAGTGCTTGCTAGGGCAATGGCAAAAAGCAGTAATTTGCTGCCGAAATGCGAAACTATAATCGTAAAGGAAAGTGTAATTATGATAAGTTTGAAGAAATCTTTAAATCTGTGCAGTTCTGTTGTATTTTTAAAAGGCAAGACGTAAAGCAGCGCAGGAGCATCCTTATAATTACGGTAATAAGAATGGGAACTGCAACAGCAATAATTTGCTATACATCAGAATATACTCCAGTTGGTTCTCCATGTACCATTCAAATGGCTCAGTCCACTGGGATGTTCTGTAAAGTTCCCACTTGCTATGCAGGAGACAGAACTGGCGGATTGTGCTGAAATTCATTAAGAGCTAAGTAAGATGAAGAGTAGAATGCTCCCTTTTAAAAAAACCAAATGCTGAGACACAAAATAATTTATAACCATGTGAAGCTACCAGCTATTTGGGAGTATAAAAAAATCCAAATTAATTACCAATTACAACATTCAAAAACATGAACATAAAGATAGAAATAATGAAATGTAATTGTACGTTATTATTATGATTCTTTAGCTGTTGCAAATATGATACAAGACTGATCTAGATTAATAATTCATTCAGCAATAACGTATCAGGAAAAGATAATTATACAGTACCACAATTCTCACGCTGATTTCTGTAATTACAGATTACAACAGTGTTAGCAATTTAAAAAAGGTTAAGGAGCCGCAGTAATTTGCCATGTCATCCTCAGCCGCATTAATCTCTCTTCTTCTTTTTTGGAGCACCAGGGATAATTGGAAATACAATAATGGGTCAAGAAGGGTGTGTGGCCTTGCCTTTATGTCTATTGGCAAACATATTGCACATGGGCACATTAGCAGCCACCAGTCATAATCCATCTGAATTGTTTACATAACTTGTACATGAAGGATAAAAGGTGAGCTCCCACGGGACTACAGATAACTGAAATAATAAAAAGGATGATTCAAAGCCAGAGTCAGAATTTTGTAAGTTCCACCGTTGGGTCAGATTTAAGCAGATGCCTAGCTATTTCACTGAAATCAGTGGGACTTACAAGAGACCACAGTGGAAGTAGGAGGAATAACAGGTGAGCATTTGCTGAATGGCAAATACACAAAAAGATGTAAAGATATCAGAGTTGGAAAGCATTAGAAACAGGGCCAGGATCCTTGAATATGATACGGGAAGTAACAAAGCAAGAGTGCCTGTGACAAAATGAACACTCATGCTGCATTTCTTCATGGATTCTTCATGGATATGTTTTTGAGGAGGTATAAACTAGCCATGACATTTAGGGGAACCAGGCTGTTACTAAAAAGGGGGGTTATTCTGTTTTTTCTCTCTAAAAGTGAAGATATAACAATTTAAATGTGGAGAAAGTGATTTAAGCACACATGTGCTGACCTGAAAACGAATGCAGAGGAAATGCAACAAATGTGTTCAGACCATTTCAGCCACACTTAAAATGTTATGTCTGTTGTCTAAGGAACAATAGCCCAGGAAGGAATGTGTTGTCTCTCCTAAATCTGCCTTCACTCTTTCATCAGTTCATAATAATCATTTCTTAGGTGTAGCAACTCAAGAGACAAGGTGAAGTTGCACTGGACACCAGTCTTCCTCTGCCTTTAGCTCTCCCTACTTCTTTTGCCTTCTAGGATGATTCAGATGTTTCAGGGACTACTTTCTGAAATTCTCTGTGGTCAGACATCAGCATAGACTTTTTCTTCCAGAGGTGCTCAACATAATGCTGGTAGCAGCTACCAGAAATACGCTGTGCTGGCAAAGACATTCTCCCCCACAACTGGGCCAATGCACATGTTAAGTTGCTTACATGTCACAGCCCCACTAGAGCTGCTACTATGTGGGTGCATTATTCAGTTGCCTCCACACTGGAACACACTGTTAGAGAGCCAAAACAGTGAACCCTCAGTTGGTCTTACAGCTGTTGTGACAGGAAGTCTGTCCATGCTATTTCCCACTATGGAGAGGAGGAACAAGAATGAGCACTGAACTCAAGGACAGTTATAGACTTCACAACAAAGAGTACAAAAGTTCAGCAGCTCTGAGGTTGGAATCAAGATGAGGTAGAACAAAGGGATCAATAGTTTGAGTCTGGGAAATGAAAAGGAGACCTCGAGGAAACTCCTGGCTACTTGATTAGGTTAAAACTAGTTGACTAAGCATTACAAAAGCTGCGAGTCTATGAGACAGTTAGGTTCTGAGATCACCTCACCCTTCCTTCGCAGAGCCTTTACAGCCCTGTGCTTTCACACAATGAAAACTAACTTCAGGGAAGGGAGATAGAAGAACATCCTGAGGGAACCATTTCATTCCATTTCATTTATTACATTTCTAAAAACATTTAAAAGTAAACTCAGTAGATGTGTAATTATTGTCCGAATAAACTGTACTTTTAAACATAATATACCAAGCTTGATACTTTTATGAGCAAACTAAGTTAAACATAATACATTTTAGATTCCTAGTTTATGTCTGACCAGAGAGAATTTATAGCCAATTTATAACCAATAGCCAAAGCTCTCTGGGCATTTTACAACTATTAAAAACCTTAAAAATGCAGTATTATGTATAATATAAAAACAGTTTAGTTACATACATATAAAACGAGCAGACACACACACACACACACACACCCAAACAATATCCCATAACCCGATTAAAAACTTATCATATACTGACAAATGCCTGGGAATAGAGGAAGGCCAAAAAGCCAATCAGAGGGCTACCACCAAGAAGGCCCTTTCCCTTATTACCACCTTCCAAGCCTCCCTCAGAGGAGGCACCCAGAGGAGGGCCTTAGACAATGAGCTGGCACTATACACCAGTCTTCCTCTGCCTTTAGCTCTCCTTACTTCTTCTGCCTTCTAGGATGATTCAGATGTTTCAGGGACTACTTTCTGAAATTCTCTGTGGTCAGACATAAACTAGGAATCTAAAATGTATTATGTTTAACTTAGTTTGCTCATAAAAATATCATGCTTGGTATATTATGTTTAAAAGTACAGTTTATTCGGACAATAATTACACATCTACTGAGTTTACTTTTAAATGTTTTTAGTTTTAATCAAGTTTTATAAGCAAACCAAGCTACACGTAATACATTTTATGTTCCTAAAGTAATGGAGGGAGCAATCAGACTCCCCCTCTGAAATGCCATCACCGGACAAGCAAAAAAGCCTGTCTAGTGAAAAACGCAGGGTGGGAGGAGAGGGAGGCTTATTTAACCCACCGTGGGTTATCATGTCGAGTGGCGCTCACCATTGCTTATTCCGGTCGCCCAGGAATCCGGTCGCAACCAAACAAGCACAGCCTCCCCTGATACTGTGGTACAGTTACAAAATGACAGCTGTTTCTTTAGCCGTGGTAGCCATGTGGTTGAGGATACTATACACTTTGTGTTACACTGCAAGTTATATAAAACTCCAAGAGATAAATATGTAATGAGAAGTTTAGCACCTGCAGCTAACCTTAATTATATGGACAAGATTATATATTTGTTGTCAGGTTCATCCAAGTCTGTTATGGTTAACACAGCATTAACTATTATGGTTAACACAGATTTGCGGTAAAAGCAGCTCAGCTCAGAAGAGCCAAAGAGGATAATTGTTCTGCTTAAGAAATGTGGTCTCTTTGTTTATATATTCTTGTAAGGCACTGTGTATTTGTATACTAAATTTTAGCTTTATGATACGATTTTCTAGTGTTAATATCTTGTATTGTATTGTTTGGTTGCTTGTTGCTGGTTTCTTTGGCTACAAGCTGTATTTGGTTGGCTAATAGATTAATGAATTAACAAGACAGGTATGTAGAGGTATACAGAACCAAAAGACACTGCAAGGGGTGCCCAGGCATTGCTTTAACCAGCTGATCTATCTTGGGGTGAGGATGCTTTAGGCTTGGGTCCATGGTTCTTGCCAAGGCTCTGGACTGGCTAATTTAGAGGTACCCCCATGGGCAGTCTGTCTAGGGTGGTTACTTGGTAGTGATGTAGGTATTTGCATATAACAGGAGTTCCATGGTGCAATTCCTTATAAAGTAACCAGCAGAGGACACACAGAGGTTATTAGGTCCTTACTTAGGAATCAGTACTTAATTAGGTATTTCTCCCCCTACTACTATCTGGGACTTGTGTTCCTGGCGAGCTTCTTGCTGCATCTCTCAGAACAAAATGGATTCTTTAGCCAAAGTGCCAGGGTGATGTCAATAAAATGTGAAAATACAAACTACATATATACAGAAAACCATCATGGCTGAGCTTCTCTATAACCCAACAGCCATCACCTGTGCCGCCAGGCTTGAAGCAGAATCCAGGAGTACCCCCAGATTGTGAGCTTGATTCATCAATAGGAAAGCTATCCCATCTAAAACAAACTAAATTCTTACCCCTTGATCCACAGTCTTATAGACCATTGGCATCTTTGTTCTGTCTGGATTAAGTTTCAGTTTGTTAGCCCTCATCCAGACCACTCCCAATCTCAAGCACTGATTCAGGACTTCAGCTGCTTCCTTGGAACGTGCTGGCAAGAAAAGATTGCTGGGTATACCTAATGGCACCAAAACACATCTATCCCCTGGGACAATCTTACTCCTGGATCTAGCTTATTCCTGGACCATCTTTATAGGACTCCTATCATCATAGAGGCTAGGACTCCCATAAATCTAAGTCCTACCATGTGGTAATCTGTCCATGGCAAAGGAACGATTTAAATTCCTCCACACCCAGATTGCTAGGTTAAACCCAGCTAAATGTGTGGGGCCAGAAACCACTTACGAAAGACCTGCTGTTTCCATTAAATCCTGAGCCAAACCCAACAAGGTAGCCTCAGGGTGGACATCCCAAGTGTACATGAATGCCCCAAAATGACCTAGGCAAAGGGAATTCTCCATGGTAACATAGCCAACAATGGTATGCCACAAATGCAGAGTCATTGATGGTGGACATGATTTTTCTAACAGATTCCAAGCAACAAATTAGTCTAAGCCAGGGGGAGGCAACCTGGTGCCCTCCAGATATTTTGTATTACAACTCCCATGATCCATTACTACTAGCCATACTGGATGGGTCTGATTGGAGTTGTAGTTCCAAATACCTGGAGGGTAACAGGTTGCCTATTCCTGTTCTTAGCCAATATACACTGGACAGAGGAACTGGTACCTTGTTCCCTTAAGGTTATGTGTTCTAAGAACTCTTAACTTCTAGAACAATGTTTGTTTCTTATTTGAATTATGGTGGGATGGCGGCAGAAGATTTAGTTGGCTGGTAGTGAGGGGGTTGTATTTGCAGGAACATAAAAACGGAGCTTAAAAGCCTTGAGACAGAGACCTGATGTTTGTGCAATTGTCTTTAGCAATAAATCCATGAGATCTATCTATATGACATGGAGGTGGTCCAAACTGAAGGTCAAGAGGAGAAGCAAGAGAAGAAAAGCATCATGCAACACAGCCATAGGGGACAATGTGAGTGTGGAGGTTAGCCAAGATGAATGAGGGGAGGGAAAGGGGTCTGAAATAGCAGGCAGAAGAAGAATGAAGTCAAAGTCAAAGAGAAAAGTGGGTGTGGATATGGTTGTTTTAAAAGCAACTATTATACAGAAGGAACGCCAAAAGGAGGCTGAAAACATATTCAAGGAGGAAAAGGGACAAAGTAAAGTTAGGTTTAAAGGCAGAAAAGTTATATGCAGATGCAATGAAACCAATGAAGCTTAGCTACATGCAAGAACATTTAATGTGTTTTAAGTTTAAGAGGACTAGACAGTTTGCACTAAACAAAAGAAATAGGAGTTGGCAGACCATACAGGAAAAACTTGAACTCTTTTCCTTTTATTTTTATTTTTAAATGAAGGACAGGAATACACAGGAAATGGCAGATAAAAATAGTTTATAGTGGAAGTAGGTAGATCAATGCCAAATGGTAGGAAGCTGATGGAGGAGAATTTAAATGGGGCTGATGATGGCAGAAATGTGGCCAAATGTGAGCCAGCAATGGCAATGACGAGAAGCAAATGTCCAATGTCACTGCTGAGTTGGCAAAGACAGATCAGAAATGAAGTCAGTTTGCGGATAAGGCAGTGGCCCTGGAGGTCAAGAGAAAAATGTGTAAATGAACAGCAACAGAGTGTAAAGCAGGCAAGGAAGGCGGCGACAGCAACAGACGATGATTCAGATAAGCAAAAATACACAAGGAAGCCTAGGAAGATGACCAAAACATACACACATAGTGATAAAAAACCAGAGCCAATGAAAGAGACATATTTAAAGGTCACCCACCCCCCAGAAAAACTGAAAGCACAATCCTAAGCATGTCTACTCAGAAGTAAATCCCCTTGAGTTCAATCAGATTTACTCCTATGTAAATGAGTATAGGACTGTAGCCTAAACTACCTTTAGGAGTATGTCCTTAAGACATCATAGTTCTAGACATCATCCCTAATTTGATTTCCTGTTCAACATCAAGTATCTGGTCAGTACCCAACACTCTCCTGAGCAGGGCACCCCTCATAAATCAGACTAAAAACAACCTCTACCAGTTTCATCACTCGCTGCTTCTGCTTCATTTCGAAAAGGAAGGGTAAAATTGGCTGACCGGTTGTTATTTTTTTCAAGTTATAAAAAGCAAGATAAACCATTTCAAAACGGGTCAGTTCCATGTTCTGTAACATAAGGCTAGAGAGGGGTATCAGCGAGATGTGAGCTTGCTGAGGTTCTCCGAGTTCCGCCTCAAAGCTTGTTCCATCTCATTCCTGTTTTTGATTCTGATGTTTTTTCTTTCTTTTTGCTTAAATGGGCAAAGTGCATATTTTGTAATGCACACCCAAACCTTCACTTTCCCCTATAGACCAAAGAGTGAAAATTCGTATTTTCAAAAAAATGTGCTTTTTTTTTTTAAAGTCTGCATTTTTCAAACACAAGTTTGGGAATATATGAGCTTTTCCTGAAAACAAATGCACTCGCATTTGTAACGGGGTGAACGAAGCAAAACAAAATTCTCGTACATCCCTACAGGACACAACTAGACACAAAGTAAATGTTACTGTTTCAAAATATGTTTTTCAGGGACTCTGGAGATTTCAGTATACTAAGAGGTCAAGAAAAATGAGATGGTCTTTGTAACATGTGGAGTAGCAGTAAGCCTATCACGCGAACATCCATTCTAAAATTGTGCAGTGACTCCCTGCCCTAGAAGGCAGATTTTCAACCAACAAATTTGAGCATGGATGCGAAGACATGAGAGGGATATTAGTGTGGTTATTCGTGCATCAATCTGACATCCAACACTAGAACTGTCTGCCTCATGAAATTGCTAATTATTTAATACTTCATAAACTATAGCTGTTTGACAGAGAATTGGTATCTTCGTTAAACATAACTTCGTTAAACATAATATGCGTTAAAAGTAACGCAGTATTTTTATTAATGTTGTTTCATAGTGCAATATGCAATTAATCACTTGCGTTTTCCCACATCCAAACTCTCAGACAGCTGAAAAAAGCCCATTCAGACTTCTGTGCAACTACTTTCAAAAGCTGTTTCAGAAACCTGGAGGCAGCCAACGTAGATTGCTTTCTAAGTAGAATATGGTATTGTGATAGGATAGGCGGCTGCCGCCAAACTTGGAGGCAACCCCCTACCCAATGCAGGGTGGGCGGAGCGTGGAGATCTTCTCCATGCTCCAGACACCCTGCATTACTGGCTAGATGGCTGATTTCAGCTGTCTAGCTGGAGTGGTTTGGAGTGGGCAGGGGGACACAATGCATAGGAAGCATTGTAATGATGCCTCTGCTGTTCCCGCCCCTCCCTGCCCCCAGGAACACCCCCTTTCTGCCCACTCCATGCTGCTCTTCCGAGCGCAGAGCCCAGGACAATCCACGCCATTTACAAGGCAGTGGGGGAGGAGGCAGGGAGGCAGTTTTCTGGGAACCAATCTTGGAGCGCGGGCTCCAAGGTTGGTTCCTGAAAACCAAAAAATCCAATGGCTGTCTAGCTGCTGTCTAGCGGCCATAGGATTGCGCCCTAAAGTTGAGTTGTTGTTTTTTAACCTAATTGGTGCTATACAAAATAAGCATTGTGGCTGAATATTTTTTGAAAAGGGTTCACTGACGTCACACTCATGGTGGCAGTTCTAAAGCACTTTTAAGGGATTTTTGTCTTTCAGAGAGAAGCAGCACATTATGTTTCTGACTTGGCACAAAGTGGGCAGATTTTTGTTGCTATCTTGCAACGTAAACATCCATAAAGAGCTTAAAATAGTATCAGGTATTTAAAATCAAGCCAATTGTAAGTAGTGGCAGTAATAAAGATGTGCATTACATTACCTATATCTATACATTTATTTACTTATAGTATTTATAGTCCACCCTATAACAAAGTTATTCACAATGAGAAAAAAAGCGAAATCTAATAACAATGAAAACATACTGGGGCTGTTCACATGACGTGACAGCCCACTGTGGGTTATTTAACCCATCATGAGGCTGCAGTGGATGTGTGGCTGCCATTTTGAATATGCAAGCCCCACTTGGTGGTTGTCATGTCATGCAAACCCAGCAAGCATGGGTTATGTGCTGGTTAAATAACCCTCACATAACTCATGGTCTATTTAACCCTCACATAACCCACGCTCAGCCGATTAATATGATTCAACAACTCCTGAGTGGGGGTTGCATAAGAAACGTGGCATCTGCGGTCATCACAACTCATCGTTGGTTGCATAATGTATGATGAGCCACGGCGTTTCGTCTGAACCCAGCCATTAACTGGTGTGTAAATTGCCAGCTCAGTAGATTCAATATCCTGTTCTGAAAATGGGAGTATTTTAACTCCTGACTGATCTGCTCCTGGCTACATCAGGGATAGCTGCTCGACTATACAGCCAATGCATTCTGCTGAGCTTGGCAATTCTTAACAGTTATATAGGTGTGTGTGTGTGTGTGTTTAGCTGCTCCAAGGTTCCTGTTCATGGTGCTAGGGGGGAGTATCCCTGAAACACTACTGCACTATCTTAAGTCTGGACCATGGGTGTAGAACCTCTTTCAGCCCGAGGGCCAAACTCTATTTTTGAGAAGCTTTCGGGGCCACATTCCAGTGGTGGGTGGGCCTGAAGGCAAAGGAGGTAGGGCTCAAAATACAAAAGATGCCAGCGTATTTTAGCTTTAAGTTCTTACTGCCAGTAACTATGCCATAAGGAAGACTATCAACCTTTTAGAATAGGGAAAAAACTGCCCAAAGCCCAGGAAGCCACCAACTGGTGCTTGGGGGAAAGGGGTGTGGCCAGGGGAAGGGGGCACAGACATCTGGGGACCCCAGCGGACCATATTTGGACACTAGAAGGGCTGAATTCGGCCCGTGGGCCCAAGGTTCTACACGCCCAATCTAGATGCTGGCACAAGTTTTACGGTTGGGCCATTAATGTGCAGAACACTTCCATATCCTTAACTCATTTATCCCCGACAGCCAGCTTGAGAGAAGCTTCTGACATTAAACCTTCTCTACTCATGCTTTTTCTGACTAGCCAGAAAACAGCCAAAACCATCTTTGTAACATCAGGATGATCAGATGAGTGTACAAGATGGGAAACATTAGGAAAACTAGGTACGAATTTCATATGCTCATCTGACCATTCTGGGAGTAAAGATGTTCTTGTCCAGCTATGTCCATAGGCACGTTTTCAGTACACGTTCAGGGAAGAGACTTGAGAGAGATAGAGTACTGGTAGCCCAGTTGGTTCCATCCTGCTGCAGCAAGTGATGACAACGACTTGTAATAGTCTAAGACATCACAGATCTTTTGAACTATACAGAGCTCAGAGCAAGAACAGAATAAAATGACAACTTGTTATGTGTCAAAGGAAGTATGTTAATTAATTACAAGTATTTAGCTTTCCCCAGAGAAAGCAGCAAAGGGTTCCCCTCCCTTGAGGAAAATAAATGTACTGCTCCATCTCTACACCCAAACACTGGCCAGGACTTCCACTGTCTTACCTGAATATGAAAAGGCTTCCACTACCTCAGCTAAAGGAGAAAGAGAGCCAACCTTCTGGATGACATCATTCAGCCATTTCATGGAGATCAGCCTTCCCCAACCTGGTGTCATCCACATATGATGGGCTATGACTCCAGAGTTATAGTCCAACACATCTGGAGGGTGCCGTTGGGGAAAGTTGACGTAGATGGCAAAAAGAATGGAGGACATTTAAGCAGAACTCCACAGGATAAATGCCATGAGGCAGAGCAGTAGCACCACCTTATGGGAACTGACCATCAAACTAGGAAGAGAACTGAAAAAGCTTTTTACAAAAGCTTCCCTGCCTGACAGCTGTCCTCAATGGCACAAGTGGCCAAGTCAGAGTGTATTCACAAAGCCGATTTAATTGTTATTTAATTTCTACAGGTGGGAAGCTGAGCTCAAAAGGCAGCAACGTGCCTGAGGCAACACATGAAATCATGGAGGCCTTGTTCGAAATCTCAGCTTATTCCAGGGCTTAGTTCAACAGCTTCTGAATTGGACTGTTTACTTAGAAACTTGTAGGAATCAGCACCCCTACTTTCGCTTCCTATGTGGTGTGAGTATGTCTTACGCAGTTTGACAGGAAAGAGGAGCTACAGTTCCTCATTGCAGGCATGTTAAGTCTTATTAATGAAATAAAATCAAAGCAGCTTGCTCACCAAAAGCCTGCAGTAGCAGTTTCCTGTTACCAAGAGGTTTCCTTGAAATTGCGTACACATTACACAAACTGAAAAAGAAAGCACCTTTCCTTCACTGATTGCCCACTTGAACTTTTCAAGAAGGTTGAGTTTGTTTAGTATGGCTTCTGGAATGCTGTTTTTGACAACTGTCATATCAGGTCCTGGAAAAGGTTCTTTAGTTAAAAGATCAAATATTTAGCTAAAAGTTTAAATGCCAGCATTCTAATGAAACAGCAGTACCTCCATCAAAACAGTATCAACTATTTTTGAGACTGTAAAGAAAAACAACGCTGTCCATTTTAAAACTCTAAATGTTTTTCCTTCAAATAGATAAATCGGTATTTGGTTTGGCATATTAGACAAAAATACAACTGGACAATATATAGATGGTGTATCCATAGATGGGTAACTGGAAAAGCGAGGCAATTTTCTTCATTTTAGGGAGAGTGGGGGTTGAACCCCAATTAAATATATGTGCAATTGCACTTCATCCGACAAACAGATTCTCTTGGGGTATGAAATTATGTTAATATTGTAATGACAAGTGCTTTAGTAAGAACAGTTTACACTAATGGATTCTTGAAGGAAGAAAAATGCTGCTCTTTGCAAGACAGAGATTTAGTAGCAGGGAGCTTCACACAATGCCAGTGGTGTGTACTTGACTCTGTTTCACAAAATCTCACATTATTCAAATTCCTCTATGCATATGTCACATATGAACAAATAACCTCACTGTTCCAAACATATCTTTGTATGAACATTGCTGCTGTTGAGGAATAGTGTTATTTTCCATTTCCTCCACCCCTTCCCCTCCCCACTTCCAGACTAGGAACAACAACAAAAATGTGTTTGGTCTTGTTTTTAAGCAGTTTTGGGAACTTCAATACAAATGGTAAGTTTTACACATCAATTGTCAGTTTAACAGCAGCATGTTGGTTTATTATCTGCAACCTTTCACCTATAAAACTATGCTATAATGGTATGTACTAAAACAGCACTAAAGTGATTGAATTTACTTTTGATAAGGGAATCCAAGTCTACAGGAAAGTTTCTCTCAAGAAAAAAAAATGTATCATAGCATTCTTTAGTTTGTTTGCAAATATGGTGTTGCATTGGTTTTAATGGTTTATTAAAGTTATATATAAACATTTACCAATTACTATGTATTTTAATGTATATCAGGATGCATTTAAGGATGCAATCCTATAGAATCTTCCCTTGGTACTTGTAAGCCTTTGAACTCAGAGGCTTATGAATATCCAGGGCAAAGTGGGAGGTGAGATGGAGGCAATTGTTGCTTCCGCTGCATCTCCAGCTCTGCATTTCAGTTAGATGGACTTTTTTCGCCTGTCTAGCTGAGGCATTGCAGAGCGGGAGGAAAGGATGCTGGAGAGGCCTCAGGATACAGAGTAAGCTGGCCTCTCCAGTCCCTTACCCTTCCCACCCCCAGGAACATCCCCTTTACCTTCCCTCCAAGGTTGTGGACCTCGGAGAGGCAGCTGGGGCAGTTGTCTCTATGCTGGCTGCAAGGGGGACAGAGCTTGGATTCCTGGCTCCGGAGTCAGAGCGGTGTCTCCGATCTCAGATCCAGCAATCTGAAATATCCTATGCCCCCTGGGGGCCATAGGATTGCTCCCTCCATGTATTTAATTTCCTTGTAAACTGCTTAGAGATATTTTAAAATATGATCAGTGGTATATACATCTATTAAATAAATAAATAAGATTGGCCCCTATAATGAAAATCCAACCATTTCACACTTTCCATCTTTCCATTTAAAAGACTACCCTTTTCTGAGGTAAAATTGAGGCTGCAAGTATACTTCCAATCATTTAATAAAATAATCTCAAACTACTCACAGCTTTTTGGCTGTGTGCACAAACTCCTGGAATAGGAACAAGGCTGCGTATAGAAACAAGCTCAACTCACAACCTGCCAACCTGTATTTTGAGAACTCAGACCTAGAGTGATTGCAGCTTTCTGGGTGCCTCTCTCCAACCTGCTAACTGCATGGAGATTTCCAATCCCTTTTGGGTGGTAGCTCCCCTTTTCATTCAGTGTTACATACAGCAATACTACAGCTCCACCCAAGGCCTTTACTTCCTGCAAAGTTGGAGGATTTCCATGAGTCTTACTGTACACGCACATCACTAAGTACCTCAACACAAGTTGGGGGAAACCAAGCACCCCTATGGATCAAGGAGGTTGCTTTGCCCTGTCTTAGAGAATGCAGTTTTATCAAAAATGCTCAAAATGGTGTTATTTGATTCAGTATGTTTATTCAAAGATTTCTCAAGGAGAGAGTAAAGGCAAAAAGAAAGGGAATGAAACAAGCGAGAAAACAAAATCTAATGGTTCTCCCCCAAATGGATTCAACCTACTTATTTCTTAAGGAAAAAGACATTCCTCTAACAAGTCTCTGCAAAACTTGTTATTCTGTCTTTCCTAAAGCATTCCGCCCACCCTGACTCTCCCTCCTCCCACAACAATTCCTACTTTCATATGCTGCAATCTCAATCATTCAGCCCCTGTTCATTTGAGCAGCCATGATGACCTCAGCCAGATCTCTCAGGTAGGCAGAAGTTTCAGAAGAAAAAGGAAAATAACACAACATACTGATGGTATCATGAACAAAAGATGTTCACTTTACAAAATGCCCAAGCTATACTTGGAAACACACAGACCAGAGCATTCCCTTTTTTCCACAGACTAATCCCTCAGCTTGTAAAGCAAGAGGCTAGGATTTCACGGTGGGGACCACACAAATATTCAGAGACTGAAGTTCACTACTGAATCTATAGCTCTGCAGAACCCTGTTACACACAGTTATTTTGCATCAGGAGGGACTCTTTGATGTTGGGAAATGCACTGCTCGTGTTCTCAAAACTAAAGCCATTAACTCCTGCCTGTATGGATCTCCATGTACACATTGGAGCCCGCATATGTGCACCAGGTCTCAGGAACACAAAATACAGGTCCTTAAATAAAACAGCAATTATTCTGTTCAGAGAAATTAAACACACACACACACACACACTACTAACATTTGCACACATACAATGAAATATGGATAGGATTTTCTAATGATCCCTTAGAATGTGAAGTTTGAGAGCCACTGAGCTAGTGTACTGCAATGGCTGAGAGCAACCTCACTGTGGTATGCTAGGCAGGGCACTATTCTCTAGTTCTCTGAGCCCCAGGGTCCCATCTCCAGAGGTTCAATATGAGGTTAATATTATTATTTATTTCATTTCTATGCCACCCCATAGCCAAAGTTCTCTGAACAGTTTACAAAGTTTAAAGCAGTAAAAGTACACTATGCAAAATTTAAAATATAAAAACACACAAACGGACAGTATACACAAAGATATACACACACACCTTTGAACAATCAGCCAAACCATAAAACAAATCCAAGATCAATTAAAATACTGTCCTGCCTTACAGGGCTGCTGTAAGAATTACGGCCAGAATGTAAGTCAAGTGCTTTGAACGCTCAGAAAGCACTATACAAACACTAATGTTATGAAACTTATAAAATCAAATACACTAAAGAAAAAAGCTGTAGTTATTGGACAATAGTATCATTGTTCAGGAGGCAGCAACTCAATCCATTCCAAAGAAAAAGAAATGCTCAAAATCCTACAAGCTAGGCTTCAGCAGTATGCGAACGAAGAACTACCGGAAGTACAAGCTGGGTTTCGAAGAGGCAGAGGAACTAGAGATCAAATCGCCAACATTTGCTGGATCATGGCGAAAGTAAGAGAATTCCAGAAAAACGTCTATTTCTGCTTCATTGACTACGCTAAAGCCTTTGATGGTGTGGATCACAACAAACTGTGGTAAATTCTTAAAGAGATGGGAATACCAGACCACCTTACCTGTCTCCTGAGAAACCTGTACGAGGGTCAAGAAGCAACAGTAAGAACCAGACATGGAACAACCGATTGGTTCCAAACTGGGAAAGGAGTACGACAAGGCTGCATATTGTCGCCCTGCTTATTTAACTTATATGCAGAGTTCATCATGAGAAACACCGAGTTGGATGAATCAGAGGTTGGAATTAAGATTGCTGGGAGAATTATCAACAACCTCCGATATGCAGACGATACCACCCGAATGGCAGAAAGCGAAGAGGATCTCAAGAGCCTCTTGTTGAGGGTGAAAGAGGAGAGTGCAAAAGCTGGTTTGAAACTCAACATTAAAAAAACTAAGATCATGGCATCTGGCCCCATCACTTCCTGGCAGATAGAAGGCGAAGAAATGGAAGCAGTGACAGATTTTATTTTCTTGGGCTCCAAGATCACCGCAGACGGTGACTGTAGCCACGAAATTAAAAGACGCTTGCTCCTTGGGAGGAAAGCTATGGCAAATTTAGACAGCATAGTAAGAAGCAGAGACATCACCTTGCCGACAAAGGTCCGTCTAATCAAAGCTATGGTTTTCCCAGTAGTAACGTATGGCTGTGAGAGCTGGACTATAAGGAAGGCTGAGCACTGAAGAATCGATGCTTTCGAACTGTGGTGCTGGAGAAGACTCTTATGAGTCCCCTGGACTGCAAGAAAGTCAAATCAGTCCATCCTAAAGGAAATCAACCCTGACTGCTCATTGGAAGGACAGATACTGAAGCTGAAGCTCAAATATTTTGGCCACCAAATGCGAAGAGAAAACTCTCTGGAAAAGACCCTGATGCTGGGAAAGACTGAAGGCAAAAGGAGAAGGGGACGGCAGAGGATGAGATGGCTAGATAGCATCACTGATGCAATGAATATGGACTTGAGCACACTCCGGGAGAAAGCGCAGGATAGGAAGGCCTGGCGTGCTATGGTCCATGGGGTCATGAAGAGTCGGGCATGACTGAACGACTGAACAACAACAATCTTCTAAAAGACACATAGATCAAATGCTTTTCAGCCTATCACTTTCAGTGACAGCACTCACTCCTGACTTTCTCCCAAATGTCAGGAAACACCCACAAACACATACACTGTGACACAGGCTTCTTTAGAACCCTGACCACATATATTTCACATGCAAAGATATACATTTCAAATTCTGCACCAAGGAAATGCAAATTACTATTCAATTATGTATACCAGTCAAGCATACACTCATTTTACTTTTACATATGCTTACCAAATTTACACGGTTTATTTTAAATCCACTATCTGAACTTTGGCATGTGCCGATCTGAACGTTTTGTACAGTGTTTGGCAATTACTGCTGAACTGGCTGGCACATGATGAGGTTGCATGGGTGTCGGAGACAGAAACTAACAAGTTAAATGAACACAACCCTTAAAATGCAACTTAAGGCTACTGCTGCTCTTTGTATCAGAACCTAAGGTATGATGGTCAATAAGGTGAGACTGTGGGAACCATGATTAAAATGATGAGACATAATAAACACCACAATATATGCTTAGACTGTTGTACCAACAACCTCTGCTGGACCCCCCAAAATGGAATTCAAGCTATACTGAAGTATCACGACACCGCAAAATTATGCTAAGGAAAGGAGAGTATAATAGACTGTATACGATGATGAACTGAACAGGACAGGACAGGAAGGCCTGGCGTGCTATGGTCCATGGGGTCACGAAGAGTCGGACACGACTGAACGACTGAACAAATACGATGATGGCTTTGCACTAGTGGAAAGTGCTTCTGCTCATGAAAAGCAGGGCACCCAATGTTTGCTGATCCTGCCTACTACTGCAGCCCCTTGCATGCACATCCTTCCGAAAGGCTGCTCCTGGGAAATAGCATGGGATATACCATAGAGGGCTACAATAGACAGGGATGAATTGGCAAAAATTGGGTGCTCTGCCTTATGCAAGTAGATACACTTTCTACTAGGGCAAGGCCACCATTAGATATAATCCTGTACATCTATCATCTTCTTTTGTCACATGAGGATAAGAAAAGTGACCAAGTGGGGAGCTGGGCAGGGCAGGAGAGGGCCTCTACCAGGAGTCTCCAACTTTTAGCTTTATACCCATCCATTACCTAGACCTTTGGCAGGCCGGGGGAAAGTGATGCTTCCTTGGATTCCTACTTCTATGTCTGTAGGAACCACAAACAGGTCATTCTAAGGGGCGGATGCTACTTGCCCCCTCCGTCATGCATTGCTGGATAACTAGATAAAAGGAGGGTACAATAGAAATAGCAGGAGATGGGGCAGGGGGAGACAGCAAGAGAATGGAAGAAGAGAAGGGTAAATAGATGGGATGGAGAGCAGAAAGCAGGGAAGGCAGCAAGTGGCTGAGAGAAAGGAGAGGTGAAAGGAAGGATATCCTCTGCCCCCACTGCTATTTCTTGTAGGATTCCAACAGTATTTGGCAGCAGCAAACATTGACCATAATTTGAATTAAAACAGAAACATTTTTAAAAGTCTGGCAACAAAGATCTTCCAGTCTTGAACCAGATTTCCCAAAATGATAAGCACCTACAATTTCTTTTAATTGAAGTGGGAATAATATTTTTATTGGTATAGGAACTCAGTCCCCTGGCCCCCCAAGAAGAGGTCTCTTAATTGAAGAACCAGAGAGGAAAATCGTATTTTGACGCATACAAACTTGCAAAAAAATAAACACAGAGCCTCCTGAAAAGCTTTCACATGGAAAACTTCAGAAATGCACCAATTTCCAAACCCTGCAGCCAGTTGTTCTATAATGTCTTCTGCTTTATGCTGACAACCTCTCTTTTCCCCTCCACTCATTCAGACACAATGCCTTCAGGTCTGTCTAAGTAATGTAATTCACTGGAGTGGAATTCCCTCGATACCTGCTGCAGTACTCAGTGACAATATCATTTATACTCTACACTGTCATGCCATGACACTGATACATTGGCTTTCATCCCTCATTCACTGCAGAGTATGCAGTTTCACCTTCCACTGTGCCCTTTCACAGCACATATGTACAAATTTACTCCATTCATCCCCAATTACAGAGCTCTGTTGAAATGCCCTCGTTGCATTTATATTCCACATTCCAAATGTCAACCTTAGTTGAGAATTCCAATTACACACAAGATTCCTCCATTAGCAATAACTGCTACACAGCATTCTTCAAATGAGCATCCTACGAGTGTTCCCAGACAAGTAGAGATACACAAGCAAAATACATCATTACAGTGAATGGCTGTAGCTAAATGCTGTATATTATTCAACTAAAGCTACAATGACTGGCTTGAGCTACAAACGTCAAGTGTTATGCTGAGATTAGGTCATCCTATACAAGTGGGCTGCATTTATAAACCCATGCAGTTCTGCATACTGATGTGGGAAGGGACTGCTGGTAGAATATGATCTTTTGGTGCCTCTGTAGGTTATGATCCCTCTAGGTCCTGGACAGACGTGCATTGTGGCTATATGCTGACTTGGATAGTTTAGAGATACAACAGCAAGGTTTTAAAAGAATGTTTAAATAAATAAGAGGAGAACAAGTTGTGGCCTTACATGTGCCAGCATTTCCTTTCTCCCTCTCTCACTGGGTAGAAAGCAACATCTGACCTAGCACAATATTGGGTTCATTTGTACCCAGAACAGGATCTTCCTGAACCTCTCTCATCTGTCTCCAGGTTGAAAAAATAGAGGACAGATAGTGTATTCAGGGAGATGTCAGATGTAGATAAACCTGATGCCCCCCCAGATGCTTTAGATGTCGATTCCCACCAGCCCCAGCCAGCATGGCCAATTTTTAGGAATGATGGGAGTTATAGTCCAAAACATCTGGAGGGCACCAAGTTGGAGAAGGCTTCAATCCTGGATTTATCTATACCTGATATCTCTCTGAGTACTCTATCTCTCCCCTTCTGCTTTCAATCTGGAGACAGGTGGGGGGTTCAGAAAGTGCAAGGCAGAGGTGGGGTCTGCAGCCCAAACACACAATCATGTTGGACCCACATTTTTCTGCTCCAAAGGTACACCCATTTCACAGGAAGCAATCACTATCTCAGCCTGTCTCTCTGTCAGGGTGGAAACTGAGCCCATAGAACCCCAGAGCAGTTCTGATTCTGAGGAAGAGCAACAACCCGTGGGAGAGGAGCTTGCTCATCGCTCACAGACACAGCGGCAGGGAGAGATTCCTCCTGCCTGCATTCCTGAGAGAGTGACCCTGGCAGCGAGAGAGCGGGGGATGGAGCCTTGCTGGACGCTTGGCACAGATGCAGGGAGCGGCGCCAGATGGAGGGCGCCGAGAGAAGGCGCTCTGCCGGCTTGGCGCTACAACAATAGTCATGTCCCGAGGACCTAAGGGTAAGAGGGAGGACCTCTCCATAGCCCATAAGTTCAGAGGTTTCCTGCTCTTCTTCAAACAGGGACCAACTGCCTTACCTGGAGCTTAGGCTACTCTGCTAACTACCCCAATGCAGTTCCTTGCTTAGTCGCTGGTGATTAGCATCTGAAAGAGTCATTAAGTTGTAATGGAATAAAGCCGTAGAAAGAATCCTCTTCATCTGTGTCTTGAGTTGGCTATTGGAGGGGGCTGTAAGAGGCAGCTAGGGTGCTCCTGACACTCTCTGTGAGAGCCAATTCACCCTCAAGTCTCTCTCTGTCACACTTTCAAATCCCTCTCTCTCTTTAAGCCAAATCCCCCCCTCAAATCTCTTTCCTCCCCCAGCCAATTCACCCTCCGCAAAGCTCTCTCTCTGTGACAGCCAACTCACTCCCACTCAGATCCCTCCCTCTCTCTCTCTCTCTCTCTCTCTCAGCCAACAGGCCATGGCTTATCCATTTCCAGCTCTCCCTCCATGGCCCCCCTCTCTTCTTTTTTGTCTCCCTCTAGCTCCATCCACGCCATTCACTGCCATCCCCCACACCCCATGGCCTCTTCTTCCCCATGGCTACATCTCCTCTCCCATTCACTCCATTTTCTATCCTCCCCTGACCTTTCCTCCTTCAATCCAGCAACACACTGGCACAGCTCAGCCACCATTTCCAACCAATCCAAATGGCTGCTGCCATCCAACCTGTATGGAAGTATGTGTGCAGTGAAGGCGCAATGAGGAACTGCAAGCCAGAGTAGGACAAGACAGGAGACAATTTCCATATATGTGTTTTTTGCTTTTTTCTGGTAAATCAAGAATCAGAATTTGAACTGTAAAGTTATGAATTTCAACTGATTTCTATTAGATGATCTTGTAGATTTTGTATCTCTCTCTCTCTCTCTCTCGCTACACACACACACACACACACATACACACACACGTTCATTCAACCAAAATAAAACAGCAGTTCCTTAAGTAGACCTGGCTCCTTGGAAAGTTACTGAGCAAAAAAGAATCTTTTTCTTTTTTCTTCACTTCACTTCCTTTCCTCCTCCCTTTTCCTTTTTTCTTTTTCCTTCTCTTTTTGTTATTGTGGTGTCTTCATCAGAATATTGTATTGTTGGGAAGTTGTAGTATTGATCAGGTTGTTGGTAATTTTCGTATTGTTTATTTAATTTATAAAGATAAAATAAATAAAAATATATTTTAAAAAAGGAAAGTTACTGAGCCAGCAAGTTATGCTACATTGTGCCTTTCCATGCCAACAGGCAATGCAAACTGTTCTGTTAGCTTATCATTGGATAAGATTGCCTCTGTAGGCAGACATTCTGTATAAATTATAAGAAAGCTCTCCTTTGGACACCTGATTTGGTTTGACTATTTTACACAACCAAGCAACTGTTGAGCGTTATGTTCATGGGAAGTGATGCTTGAAAAGTCTTTCTTTATTTGATATCCAAAATTCTATTTCCTACTTTGCTAATAAATACCTAATTTGGCAATATGTGTAACTTAGGGGTAGAACTAAAGCCCTATGCAGGTGTTTGCCTGCACATGAGTAGGGCTAAAGTATGTGGGTGTGAACATACATCCCCCCCAACATCCACACATGCCCACCTGGCTTCTAGATGTTTGTACACTCAGCGTGAAGATCTGCAAAGGGTTCTGTAAGCACGTTCAACCCTTGTAGGGTTCCCGATTACAGGAGATCTGTAAGCAGGTTTAGTCAAACATACTTAAGGAACCCTTTGCAGATCATCTCCTGTCTTTTGTAGAAAGTTGTACTTAATGGAATATTGATATTTTTATGCATGTAATTTTTTGTTTTTGTTTTTCTTCTCCCCCTATTTGTTTTGTTAAAACTACAATAAAAATTAATTTAAAACATCTCTAGAAGCCAACCATTCATACAGAGACATGGTGCAGGGGTTGTGTGCACCCACATCTCCTACTTACTTTAGCCCTACTCCTGTGCAGGCAAATGTAGGCACAGGGCTTAACTATGCAAAGGAACATGGGACTACCACTGAAAACAGAAGCCCTGTGTCAAGTCCCTCTCCCCATAGTAATATTTAGTGTACCTTATCCTGTGTCTTGACAATATTATGCTGTGCACTTCCCTATCCCTGCTAGCTTCAGCCAGTGATATGGAACAGGAATGAGAAACACACAGCTTTAGGACATAGGGTAAATTGTACTAGACTTTAGAGAGAGGGAAGGGGGGACAAAATGCAGTGCTGTCATTTTTTGAGCAACCTCATGCTTTTTTTCTAATGGTTTGTTCCACCCAGTCCACAGCAAAACCATACAGTCAAGAAGTACACTAAAGAGAAACAAACTGACTGCTGTCAATCAGCATGATGCCACAATAGAATTAGTAGGGTCTATCAATAGTGATTAGAGCTTGCATCCCATTATGCCCTCCCACAAATTAAAGTTCTTTCTTTCGCAGAAGAGTCTTTGATCTAGTGGAGGCCTCAGCTAACAGAAGAGGGGGGAAGGCAATTTTTGAAACTTCCCCCTTCCCCTGCAGGCCCTGGTGCCATATTCCACGTTGTTCTGGAGGGTCCCCCAGCCCTCTGGAGCAGATGTTAGTGGGGGGTAGGAAACATTGGTCTGATTCAGCAAGACAGTTTTTATATCCAGATTCATGTTAGAGCATAACTATAATTTGGATGATAGATTTAAAACAAAATATCCAAGGTTTTGCAGCTTATTCCAAATCATGACAAACTATTTATACATGGGAACTATTTTGTTTAAGCAACTTCAAATTATCTGAAACAGTAACTGCTATTAACCTGACACCCCACTCTCATTTCAGCAAAGCCAACCTCCCTCTACCACAGGTTCAAAATCCAAAATATAGATCTTACCGGACAGAGACAAGACTGCATGCAAACCAATAGTGAGCATTTAAGAGACTGACTGTACTTCGTGAACGGCTGAAGATTATATGAGTCTTTATTTTCACTTGTACACAAAAGGGCAATAGATGGAAAGTCTTATTAAAACCACTATTTTTTCTTGTCCGCCCACACTCCCAACACCTACAAGTCAAGTACATAAATGCAACAGACACACAAAAAATCCCAGAATGATGGCTCATTCTAACTCAGACCAGCACAAGCCTCTTCATCTTCCCTCATCATCCCAAAAGTCAGTTATAACTTGAGGAACAGATATAGAAAAAAATAATGTGCAGAACATGGGGCCAAACTAGATAGCACGGTGGCAGATCCCTGCATTTTATCCTAGATCTACTGCAGGAGAAGGAAGTGGAGAGATCTACTTCAAGGAGCAAGAGGGGTGGGTGAGTGAGGAAGGCAGAACAGTTTCTCTCCTGTGGCTTGCATCCCTGGAGCATTGCCCCCCTTTCTCCAAGCTTCAGTTTCCAATCCTAGGCTGGATTCTGCATTCCTCACTTGCACACTTCTTTTGCTCCTTAAATTGGATCCTCTACCCCACTCTCTTTCTACGTTACTTGTGCACTTCTGTGTTTAAATTAGTGATTTGGGGGGAATTCGTTGTGCGCAAATTCCGATACAAACTGACCTCATTCACTCCTTCTAGTTATCCTTCGGTTTTCGTACATCTCAAAATTTTGCCATTCAGTTCTTGGCACAAAAAATGTAATGCATATAAAATATGTATTTTAGAATAAATGATGTTTAGAAATGCATACCTTGAGAGAACAGAATTTTAGAAATGTGTATTTTGAGAATCAGTACAGTTTTAAAAAAAACATTTACAGGCAGAAACAGACATATGAACACCTGTGAAATGGACAAGGACCAGAAATAGACTGATTCATCCATCCCTAGTTTAAACGTGTCAACTTGACCCTTAAGAACAAGAAAAGAGAGCTTCAGTTCTCTAGGAGTGGCTCAGTACTTGAAATATCTCAGCATTAGCTGTGGATTGTTTTATGCTGGGGTTTCCTTATGCCAATGCAATAATCCTTAAAAGTAGCAGAAAATATGTCAAGGTACTTTGTTTTAAAGAAAAACAAAAACCAGACTAAGCCTGACATTGCTGTCATTAAAAATAATAGTAACCTAGGTCATAATTAGGCCACCATCATCATATATTCTCAGTAAAACATGTAGAAGTACAGTAAGGTAGGCAAGCATTATAGTACAAATGGGAACAGCCATGGTGATGTGGAACCACCTCTAACCTGCATTTCTAATATACTCACAATGTGCATGGTATCATCCCACCAAAATTCAGCATTTTTAAAATACTTCTGATTTCAGCACACACTTAACTCTTGAACTGAAATTAATGGGATGTCGAAGTGCATAACTTTGAATGGATCATGCAAATAGTGAGGGCATTGTCCTTTCAAAGAAGCTGATGGCTGGCTTAATGGTGTGGAGTTGTATAAATGTTCTATACATAAGAAGCTGCCTTATACTAGGTCAGACTATTTATCCATCTAAGCCATTATTTTCGACTCTGACTGGCTGAAGTTCTGCAGTCCTTCCCATGAGCTGCTACCCAGTCCTTTTATCTGGAGTTGCCAGGAATTGAATGTAGGACTCATGGCAAGCAAAGCAGGTGATGTGCCCCTGAACTCTGGCCCTTCCCATAACGTAGATTTCAGTGAGACAAAAAAAAATTCCACCAGTCATAATCATATCAAACACTGTACAGTCAAGCATGATATTGGGACTAACCACTGCACTTCAGAACTTGCTTTGCAAATTAGTCTAATTTTTTATACGTATGACACACAACACGTTGCAATGCTTTCCCCATTTACTGGCTTCATGCATACCTAATTTTTTCCTTCCGTGAAATCATACATGCATTCAAAGTAATACCATCTTAATATGCACATGACTAACTCCAGTTAGAACCTTTGCCTATGTAGCAGAAACCCACCCTGAAAGCAGACGAATGACACAGCTGGATGAAGACAGTTCAAAAAGCTAGGTTCCTCTTTTCATTAAACTCATTTTTTGAAATTCCATATCGTTATGCCTATGAAAGCTTCCATTATTGTACTATATCTCATGATCTTCCTCACTGAAATCTATTTTTTTTAAATTGTAGAAATGCATATTTCATTGGCACAGGAAAGCATTTCTAAAATATTTGTAACACTCCTGACATTACCTCTGAAAACACAGGTAAGGAACTAACCAGAATATGGCTCTGCGTGCAGGTCCAATGCAGGAATGCTCAGCTGCGAGTTTGAGATGTGGGAACAACGGAGAAAAGTTCTAGGGTTTTATCAGACATATGCCTCACATTCATGCCTGACCATTCTTATGGTATGTGTGTCCACAACTATCTGGACATTTTCCAATACCTGTTTTCAGAACACAGTGAAGGTTAACAGTATTGCCTGCCCTCCTTTCCTTCTGTGACCTGCAGTTTACTGTGGCTTTCTGAGGCGACGTGGGAGTTGTTGAAGTGCCACTGATTTCTATGCTTCAGGGTTAACAAGCATCAAAACATGAGGAGCCCACACCTTGGCTCTTCCCACATCAGGGTCAATTGCCCAGAAATTGAGAGAAATGTAGGGACATAGGCTACTCACCCCCTCAAGCCTCCAGGGGGCTTGGGGAGGCGAATCCTGCCCCCTTCCCAAGCCCCAATAGACTCCTGGGGCAGTGCCCACAAAAGGAGCCAAAGCCTTCATGGGTCAGAGGTTGCCTTCCACTGCTCTACATGGTCACCCTGCTGGTTACATCTCATGTTATCCTGGCAGCACAAGAGGGACTGGGATGTCCACAGATATCACACCACTAGGCTGACGCAAATATCCACCTTCAGAAGCACTGCCTCTTATCTTTCATGCATCACTTCTGTCTACTTTTTAGAATCTGCGGTTTCTACTTTGACTTCTCACTACCCTCAACTCTTCATTCACTTGCTCAGATTTAACAGAATGGATAGAAACTGGAGGGAGCGTCTCCTTCTCTTAGCAATCATTCCCTTGTCTTCAAAAGAAGACAAACTGTCCCCTCCACTCTCATAAAGTGTGATATGAGGATGGCTGAGAGGATTAACAAAATGATTATTGTAAAAGCACTTAAAAAATACAAGTGCTATATAATACATTAACAGCAGCAGCAGCAACAAGATGAGCTTTACTAAAGATTATTTCATGGTACAGAAGTTCTAAATTCTTCTGGTTTTGTAGCACTTTAAAAAGTGTTATGAAAAATGGGTGCATACTACTCTGTTACAACCACAATGCCCTCAGATCAGGCACTAAATGACTGTACAGTTTGGGCAAGTACAGAGGGAAGTATTGAAACTTCACTAAAACGAAAACTTATGTGGTGAGAAGAATTTTAGTTTCACTGGCTAAGGTTAGGGAAAGTAGATTTCACTAGTAATGTCTTTTAAGTAATCTTTCACTGACACCTCGAAATAAGTGATTGGCATTTAGCATATGAAGCACTACTGGAAACTTGCGGTCCATAAAAGATGGTGACTAAGGTGACTACAGGTAAAATGTTTGTTACCAGGGCACAATTTATGGAGGGGGCAATTGTCTGTCCCGTATTTCAGATCACCTGTGAAGAAGCATCTATACCACTTATTATAGAGCAAAAAAGAAAGCACGGCAAAAAAAAAAAGATAACAAATATGTAGTATATATTTTGACGTTACAATTTAATGTTGAATATATCCAAGAGCAGGCCTCTGAATCTTGGTGTGATTCTTAGCTCCTTCCTCCTTCACTCCACTGAACTCTTTGTCTGTCCTCACTTCCCAGTGGTGAAGCATAAAATACTCTCCTGCTTGTTGCCATCAACATTATAAGTATAAAATAAAGGTTTACCCACCTGGGCTAAGAGGGCAGCACAAGTTACAAGTGGCATGTGGGGGGAAAGAACATAATTTAACATTAAAATAACTTGGCATTTTGCATATCTGTAGGAAGATGGGCAAATCAATGGCAGCAAGGGAGAAAAGCCAGAATATTTCAAAGCACGTGATGCACACAGCAAAATGGCTCCTAAGCTCGCCAAGGCTGCAAATTGCATTTATCTTAATTTAGTGTCTGCATAGTGCAGTTTCCAGCAAAGACATAAAAAAGGGAAATAGCAGTTTCTCACTATGATGCTGTCCTATTTCAAGTGTCAACACTTCCATTAGCTTTATTATCCTGTATGACAGTGATAGATAACTGACCATGCAATACCTTCTGATAACATTATATAGAAAGTTATTATGCCCTTGCAGAATAATTTCCAGCACACGTGTTCAACCATGCTGCCCTGATCCAGCTTACTTATGTGTAAATAAAATGCTAATGCTTCATGAGCTGTGCAAGAAAATGGATATGGGCCTGCATTCAAACACATATCAGTAAAAAAGCAGCACAGTGTAAACTGACTGCATGTTCACTTGTATGAGTATCTGAATTACACCTATGGCTTTGAATCCACCAAGAAGAACATAGGAAACTGCCTTATATTAAGTGAGACCAGTGATCCATCTAGTCCAGTATTGTTGACAGGCAAGGCTTTTTCCCATTTCTCCCATTTCTCTGGAGATTCCAGAGGTTGAACCTGGGACTTTCTACATGCAACGTAGAGACAGTGGTACAGGTCTCTACCACTGAGCTAGGGATCGTCTAGCTGTGAGTCTTGTAAGCCCTGCTTTTCTGAGGTCTCATGAGGCCTCCACAGTGTGCAGCCAAGTGCCCACGTGCCCTACCCACCAATGTTTTTATCTTCTGGAAGGTGCCCTAGAAGAAGCCTGCCCTGTGAGGACTTTTCAGCTTCTGGCTACTTTGATAGCAGTTTCCAGGGTGGGGGGTACCTTAGGTCAGTTCTCTGGGTTGTCACAAGGGTGAATGTGTCCTCTTACTTCTGGCCTAGGGTATGGGACCCTGGTGAGGAGAGGTTCTCTTCTCAGAACTGGTGATGGATGGTTAAGTTAATACCATCTTAATACAAGTGTATCTCACAATTTTGATTGGAGTACCTTATGGAGCTACACATCCTTTTTTTTTTTTACCAGAGTGAAACCTTGGCTCAGAATGGGTTTGGAGGTATAGAGACTGTTTCTGTACTACGGGACAATCAGTATGGTTTACCCTTACTTGTGAGAAGGCTGCTGCTGAGGTGTCTTTATTTCAAGGTTAGATATATTATTCCTGCTGCCAAATCTGAACTGTTATTTTTGTTATTAGGTACCACTGATGTGAATTTTAGTGCAATTTTGAATGTACTGCTATGAAGTTTTTTATTAGTTTGGTGATATGTTCACTGTAGACACATTCTGATGATTTGCTTTGAAATGGATAGTTAATTAATTATTAGAAATGAGATCTTATATTTTGCTTCAGACTATTGTCCTCTTCTGTAGTTTGGATTGGTATATTACATTGTTGTTAATCTGGATTCTGTCTTACTAGTTTTACTGCTAGGCTTTAGTATTAATGGTTGATAGATTGTGCAGTTTGCGTAATATGGAATTTATGTTTTGATGAAGTTATTAAATTGCTTGCTTTCCTGACATTTTTGGGAAGGAATTATCTTAGAACATTGTTGTTATATTTCATTCAGTATTATGTCATTATTGTACTTTTTTCTGACAGTACTATGAGCTGCTTTGTGCATAGTTTACCAGGGAAAGACAGCGTAAATGGTGATGATGATTTCTGCTGCACCATTACAGAAGAGGCCTTCCCCCTCGTGCCTACCAAGCCATATTCAATGAGACATATGAAGCTCAGATGGGCTACAACTAGAGGATCTTACAGGCTGGGCAGTTTCATATGAGTGTATGCAATTAAGATACTCTGATCTCAGACTTTTTAGATCTTTAAAGATGAAAACCAAAAGCAGCACTTTGAACTGAGCCCAGAAACAAAGTAGCAACCAGTGCAGACAGCATAATATGGGAATTATATCTAAAGCAAAAGCAAGAAGTCCCTCAATATAGGACACAAACCAAACAAATTAATGGACCCTAGAAGTAGTATATTACACAAAGGAGCAAAATTATGCACACAAAAATAAAAGTATAAACCTTTTACTTCAAACATATGCGTAGCATATACATATCGATTGTCAGGTGCACAACAATACTTAAAAGGACAGAAAATATTAAACTAAGGGGTATTACGACACACTGTACACACTGTGTCTCAGTTTAACCAATACATAATGGGAACATATATTTCAAACAAAATGTAGTGTGTATAGACACCCATATGATCCAGCTCATGAGCGCAATAATGGTTGGATACATACATAATTGTTGTGTACATTTATTCGAGTTATTCAGTACACATAAAATATTTTGCTTGTACATGTAACAAGTGCAAAGGCGTTGCTGGTTGTACCGTGACCTGCGGATTGCCATCTTGCGGCAACATGGAAGCAGGCCTTCTCCATGGTGGCATGCACCTTATAGAATGTCCTCCCCACCCTGGTATTCGGGAGGCACCAACTGTGACATGCTTTAAGTACCAATTAAAGACCCATCTCTCTACCCAGGCCTTCCCTGACTGATTACACTACCCAGTTTATTATTATGGTGTTGTATTGGTTTTCATGTTTTCATAAATGTTTTTGTATTTATTATGTTGTATTTTAAAATATAGTATGATGTATTTTAATATCTTTTAATATCTTTGTAAACTGCTTAGAGAGATTTTTAAAATATGGTAAGCAGTATATAAATCAATAATAATAATAATAATAATAATAATAATAATAATAATAATAGGATGATGATGTATGAAGCTATCTTCAAGAAAGTAGTGGTTTAAATTCCTGCTGGGGACACCAGAAGTGTGAATGATAGATGTTCTTATAAATAATATTTCATGTTCCAGAGCTTTGATCCAGTGCAATTTTCATTCTACAAATTCTTTCTGGGTTAATGTGATAGAATTATTTGAGCAGCTGCAAACAGTCACATGACACCCCCACCCCAACTATGAATAGTGAGTGGGCAACATAGTACCCAGCCTTGTCTAAAGTAGCAGCATACTCAAAACACAAAAAGCTTCCATGTATTATAAGGAGTACCTTTGCACTTTCCCATGTGCAAATGCTTTATAGTTCTTGGGTAATTTACATTTATAACAAGCCTGCAAGGCTAAGACATTTGTCTAAGGCCATTCAATTATTTTCATGGCCAAGTGAAGAATTTGAACCTTTGGTCTTTTACATCTAATTCTATCAACTACACCATATTGGGATAATAACTAAAGTATGATAACTAAGATGTATTTTTCATTATGGGGTTGTTGTTATACTCATTTTTTCAATGAATGTATACATTCCTCTGGATAGAGATTAAAATATTCTGCTACATTAATGTCTGTCTATGAATATCAGTGTGCCAGGGATGTTAAAAATACAGTCCTTACCGCTAGGCAGAAATCCTAGCTCAAATGCCTACATTTAAATCTACAAAACAGCAAAATACAGAGAAAGACCCATAATAAAAGCACTATCAAATCAGATATAGGAATTAAGAAATTACCAGCATATTAATAACTACCTAAACTCAAGTGACTTTGAATGACCAGCTGCGGTTTATTAAATTTAGAATTTGTTTCTTTTAAAATGTTTTGTTTTAACATGGTGTTTTATTCTTTTAGAGCCTCGTGTGGCGCAGATAGGAATGTACGAAAGGCACTTACCTATCACGGATTATGTTTATGGTTGGGGGGGAGGCATTCCGTCCCTCCCCCCGGAATCCTGGCCAGCCGGCTGTGCTCCAAAGGGATTCTGCGGAGCCGCTGGCTGGCTCCACCAGCAGCCGGACATCTGGCCGCTGGCTAGCAGGGACGCAAATGGCGGTGGCCGTAGCCGCCGCCGTTTGCGTCCCTGCAGTCAGCCGTGATAGGCTACGTAAATGTTTACATAGCCTATCACAGCTGACTTAAAAAAACAACAACGCGCTTATGCAAATGGCGGCGGCCATGGCCGACGCCATTTGCATACACGCGTTGTTGTTGCTGGTTTTTTTTAAAGTCAGACATGATAGGCTACGTAAACATTTATGTAGCCTATCACGGTTTTTTAAAAAAACCTAGCCATGATAGGCTACATAAATCTTTACGTTGCCTATCACATTGTTGCTTTTTTTTAACTGGAAATAGTGGTGGTGGCGGCGGCCGGTCGGAAGACCGGCCACCGCCGGCGCCAAACCGCCGCCGGAGCCGCTGGCGCCAGGAAGATCCGCCCAAGGTAAGTCTCATCCCGGGGGGGGGGGCAGGCCGTTCCGCCACCGATTTCGGGGGGCCGAATGCGCTGGCATTCGGCCTCCCCGAGATCCGTGGTGGAATTTTCATACATCCCTAGGTGCAGAGTGGTAGGCGGCAGTATTGCAACCGAAACTCTCCCCACGACCTGAGTTCGATCCCAGCGGAAGCTGGGTCCCAGGTAGCCAGCTCAGGTCAACTCAGCCTTCCATCCTTCCGAGGTCGGTAAAATGAGTACCCAGCTTGCTGGGGGAAAGGTAGTCACGACTGGGGAAGGCAATGGCAAACCACCCCACTATAGTCTGCCATGAAAACGCCAGCGTAAGCGGCATCCCTCTAGGGGTCAGTGATGACCCGGTGCTTGCACAGGAGGAACCTTTCCTTTTTTTCCTTTATTCTTTTATCTTCGTTGTTCACTGCTCTGAAATCTTTTGATGTGGAGCAGCATATAATATTGTAAACAAACAAACGAATAAATTGTTGTGAACTGCCCATGGAGCTTCGGCTATGAGGCAGTATAGAAATGATGATGATGATGGTGATGAAGAATATGATGATAATAGAGAATACACAAAAATACAATGGCATGCAAAGGATGAAAAGGACTGGGGAGAGTATTGCAAAGAGAAAACATGCACCGCAAAATTCAGGCCTGCTCAGAGAATTAAACAGGGGCCACAGCACGTTCAGAAGGTCCCTGGTTCAATCCTTGGCATCTCCAATTAAAACTATCAGGTAGCATATGAGGTGGAAGGCTTGAAACCCCGAAGTCCTGCTGCCAGAGTAGACAATCCTGGGTTAGATGGACTGATTATCTAAGTCAATATACAGCAGGTTCATATATTCACTGGTTAGAGGCAGTGGGAGCATTCCAGGTTAGTACTGGAAGAACTTCTCGGGCCATATAATTCTTGAATATACAGAGACATGTTCTCTTCCTACTGCTCCTACTGCTTGACCGCCAGCACTATCTAATTTTTTTAAATATATCCTCTGATTATTCTATGTTCAGATGACCAAATTAGATGTGAGGGCAGTCACTCCAAAGAAAGAAGAGAAGAGAAACCAAGTACTTAAAGACGGCAGTTACAGAGAAGGGAGCTGTGTCCATAGGGAGGTTCCTGCACTCACCCGCATACCCCTTTCCCTCTCTTTCTGTCCAATTGGGCTAATTCTATGTTGAAAAACACCATGGGACTATGGTTTGGCCTTGATATCCAAGTTTGGCCCTGACATCCTTCAAATGATCTATCCATAAGAAAGCAAAGGAAAATAATAATACAGAAGGAAGCATTATAAGGTATTGTGCTGAGGATGGATCTCTCTCTCTCTCTTTCATATCCGCTAGCCCAGCTAGGGCCAGCCCAAAGAGTTTTGACACCCTAGGCCAGTCAGAGTGTGGGCATTCCCACATAAACTGATGGTTAAGTTAAAAAACTTCCTGTGATGTTCCAGAAGAATCTGGGTGAATTCTCCATTCATGAAGCAAGACAACCACAATGGAAGCAGTGAGAGTATGAGTGACTGTACTCTTGCTTTGATTTTGCTAGACAGGCACCACTTGAAATGTGCCACCTTAGGCATTCATCCAGTGTGCCTGTATGGTACATTTGAAATCCAGCCCATTAGGATGGATTAAGATGACTTATTTTCTGCTTAACATGCTACTACCTGGACAGTAGTAGTCAGAAATCTGCCATGTAGCTGGCTCTGCAAATTCCATATTTTGGAAAGCTTCAAAAACATCTGAATTGTCAAAAATACCAACGGCTGGTGACTCCACTGAACAGCAACTCTTGCAATTGTTGTCTGAAGCCACCTAACCTGTACGCCATTGCTGGGAAAGTTTATAAAGTGATCTATCAGACAGTATAAACTTTCCAACTGAACTGTGTAATATTACCTTTCAAAACCCCCCACATCAACCTAGCATACTTTTGAGACAAATACTTAAAGCTATTTATAAAGTACTTTGTGCAAGCTCTGCTGTAGAAGAAAGAAGTACTTAGGTACCCACAAAATGACAAAATTACATTCTACGTTTAGTTTTTAAAGAGACAATAATAGTACTTCAGGATCAATTTATTCTCAGACTAATGTTATCTGGTGAATTACAGCTTTTAGGATACTTTAACAAGCACTATATGGATTGACTGTTTCCCCCCTCACCAGTCAGAAAGAAATATCCTCTTTGTACAGTCTTTTTTTTTTTTTTTAATGAAATAGGGACAAAAGCAGGACTTACATGTAACTTTCCCAGGATCTGTGCTGGCTAATATCCTCACGAAACGGGGAAGTGGATGAATGGAGATATTAATAGGTTACAGCAATCCATTAAGATATGAACACCCAAAGATTCACAGGGCAAGCTTCTGCAGCTCAGCTTCGCTGGAGACAACCTAAAATATATAAAAAAAACCCCATCAACACACAGTTCAGAAAATGGGTTTGCACTGGGACTTGCTTTATTTTCCCCTGCCCCATACTATATTAAAATCCCAGTGTGAATTAAAGCCTGTACACTGGACTCTTGCTTTTCAGTGATACTACAGAAATGAGCCAAGCAACACCGATTCACAGCATGTTTTGATGACAGGTAAAGCCAGTCTTACAATAAATCCACAAAATTCCAAGTCTACATATTATTTTATAGTGGGCTTCTCTTGATAAGAATCATAGAATAGTAGGGTTGGAAGGGGCCTACAAAACCAAGTTCAACATATGACTGCTGTTATTGCCATTGTTGTTGTCACCAGTTTTATTGTTGGCTTTTATTGATTTTTTATTGCTACTTATTGTGTTTATGTTTTATCGCTTTTAATATTTTAACTCTTTTTATGTATTTTATTGCTGTAAGCTGCCTTGGGAGGGCTTCTGTCCTGAAAGGCAGCCAAGAAATGTTTTTTGAAAATATAAATCCATTATTTTAATTAGTATGTACTTAAATCTACCTATGATTGTAATTTATGGCACACAAAAACATCCTAGTAGTTTAGGTCTAGAAAGTTCTGAATACTGCTTTGTAGAGGCACATAATGTATATGTGCGACTGCAGAGAGGCCTCAGAAAAAACTAACTTTGATAGAACTTCCTTGCCTTATTTGGTACTTGCCACAGGAATCTAGCAGTGTGGTTATTTGCAAACCTATCTAAAATGTTAACATACTTCGGCTCCTAGAGATTCACACAACTGTTTTTCTCCCACGTTGCTGTGTCAGCATGTAGGCTTTAGAAGAACCAACCTGTGCTGATATACTATACTGAAGTAGTGCATCTTATCATCTAAATTACAGCATCATTGACATGCTCTCATGCATGTACATTGCTAATTTCTCATCACTTGGTGCTTGCCAGATTAACATGTGAACAGAGTCTATTGCAAAGCATTGCATCTGAAAGTTGACATGAAAGTTTGTTCTGTGATGGTTCATTTACATATGCAAACCACCACTTGAAGCTGCAGTAATCAATGCATGCATGTGCATGAAACAGCCCTCAGTTCCATGTTTATAAATTAGATGTGCTAGATGACTGCTGTGAACTTGCATGAGGAGAGGAAAAACTGTTGTCCCACTTAATACTTTACATCCAAATAACCAGGTCTGAGCTGAAATTACATGGCATTTTTCAATACTACAGAAAATGTTTGTAAAAAATTGCTTTCTTGTTTAACCATTTCTCTCATTTTTTAAGAAAATGTTTGCCTGCTGATTTACATTACCCTCTCTAACTCTCAACTGACTGTATTTGCCCCTTTTGATGTTATCATGTAAGTCAGCCTCCTCCAATCCTGTGCCCTCCAGCTGTGCTGGACTACAATTCCCATCATCCAGAGCCAGCATGGAGGGCACCTGGTTGAGGAAGGCTGATGCAAGTAAATCTGATTGGCTATAGAGCTCTATAATATTATCCCATTCACTTATGTCATTCCTGATTGGCTAGGATCACTCAAGTGACCAATACAGACAGGAAGAAGAAGCAGTGGTCAGAGAAAAAAAGAAGCAGACAGAAAAACAATGACAATTAACAAAATTGCACAGTTACTGCTACTGTGTGTGAAATATTTGTAGTCCAGTCTATTTTTGCCTAGAAAAATCAGGACTGGAAAATATTTAGTAGAGCCCTATGTGTGAACCGTACTGCTTTTTTCTCTCAAAAGTAAATGCATACCTAATTTACAATTACATTATAGGAAAGAAAGCTAGACATGGAAAAGGAAAGCCAAGCCACACAGGGGGAGGAGAGCAGGAAGCCTGCAAAAAGTGCACTTAACGAATTTAAAACTTGAGTCCTATCTGGATTGCTTCCCAACAATAATAAAAATAAGATGCCTATAAACTCTTAAGCAGTTTGTAAAGGAAAAAAGGAAGGCAACTAACATATTTAACTCAACGAATAAAGAAAGGATCCAGAAATTTTATAGAGGCCCATTTGCTTTTTCCAGTCAAATTAAACTTTGAAGAAATTACAACTGTTCCAGAATGTTGGGACACCAGAAGACTGCGATGTGGGGTGGGGTTGAAACTAGAGAAGTGCTGAGAGTCTAAAGAATATTAGTCACAAGACATGGTGGTAAACCTACATCTTGGCCGTACCACTTCAGGCTTTACACAGGAGCTCACACGACTGAATGCTCTTCCATACAACGTAAAATTCCACCCGCATAGGAGAGTATGGCCAAACTACATATTATGCTTCTTGCATAGTATATAGCTATGTCTTTGTTTTTTTGATAAACCCATTACAGGCATATTGTGGGTGGGGAGTGAGGAAAATGATTCTTACTTGAACACAGTGTGCTGTGAGTGAAAGCTCATCTATTCACTCCCCCACGCTTTCAGACTGAAAATTGCTCCCCTAGGAGCTTGGAAATTGGGGAAAGGGGAATTCTCCATACCATGCACTGCGATCAATACACCCTGCCCCATGTGGTTGCACTTAAATTATCAAAACGCCAAGATGTAGCTACATGCTACACCAGGGATCGACAACCTGGTGCCCTTCAGATGTTCTGCATTACAGCTCACAGAAGCCCCAGGCCAAAAATCTGGAGGGCACCAGGCTGCCTAGCTCTCCACTACAACAATAACCTTAATGTGTGGTTTGGTCCCCTAGATGTGAGGAAGGAGGGTTCTATACTAGCCTTCCCCATGACATGCTAGTTTTCCCATGTGTAGGAATCTCCCCCTCCCATATTTCTTTTAAACTGGATGAGCATTTTATAATGTGGTAAAGTTTGAAGTGGTATAGCCCAGATGCAGTTTTTACCACCTCGGTGCAAACTAGGCCTTTAGTGTTCTTGGAAGGTGTGATTGATGTTCACTGCTGGAAAAGCATGGGACTACATCCCAAACATTGCATTCCCCTTCTGCAAATGTCTCACTCTCTATTTCTCTCCCTGTGTTCCCTAGATATCCTTACACTACACAGAGTGAGCCAAAGCATATCACGTTTAACACATGATCTATAAAATGAAAGCAGGAATTTCTCTGCTCAGGAGGTCAGGCTAGGGTAAGTTGTAACCTAACCTTGTCCTAATGCGTTGCTAAACATCTCTGTCTAGTCCAAGTCCATTCCATGTTTTTATTTTATACAATCATTCTTATTCTGAAATGTGGGAATGACTAACAGAAAATATTTCCTTACCCACACCAAAAACAAAGCCCCCACAAGGAGAACATATTCACATTATTCTAATTGGCATTTAATGCAATATACCTCTATCCAACTAGATAAGAATGTCTTCCATCCATTGGTTTCACGCTCCAAGCCACACAATCAAGGTGCAGAGATAAGGTTTACCCCAAGTATCCAGAAAGTAATATACACATCGACCTATGTGCCTCACTCCAAATGCAGAAGTATGGATTAGTAGAGACATTAAGTGAAGATGTGCGTTCTGCCTCAAGGCAGGGCACCAGGATATGAGCTTTACAGACAAACTGGGCAATATTGAAGTTGTGTGACTAGACAAGGAAAGATATTTCAAAATTGAGGTTCCAGCATAAAATCCTTACCAGTACCAACCATGGATGCAGAACTTCCAACCTGTGGAGCCTTTTTTGGTTCTACCACGGGGTGATGCTTGGTTTCCCAGCCCCACCCCGCTGAAGGAACACCCCCATACATGGAGGAATCCTTGCCATTATCTCCAATCTGAGGTAACAGTGGAGATGCAAAAAGCGGGGGACTTGGCTACCATCAGGAGGAGAGACTGCTCTTTCAAGTACTGGATGAGTTGCTTTGCACAGCACATGCTACATGAAGCCAGGGACTCGGCTGCTCCTCCCAGCGCTGGATAAGTCCCTTTCTCTGTACTGAGAGAGCCATGAAGAAAGGCAAAGGGAGGGGGCGGGGAATGAAGTCAGTGTGTGACTATGCCCACTGACATCATCTGGTCCGTGGGAGGCCTGGTAGAGTGCAATCCCCCCCCCATTGAAAACCTTCTCTGCACCCCGATCTATAGGCATGAGAGCATAGTTTAAAACCTAAATGTCCACACCAACATTTTTGACACCTGTACAACCAGAGACCTGAGATTTAGACATCCTTGCATATAGGAGGAAGCTCATGTTGCTATCAAACCTCTTGAGCCCCACCTGTTTGTATGAAAGCATCCTTGGCCACACGTGGCCATAACAGAGGCTATCTCAGAGTCACAAGTCACATGGTGATTGTGCACAGCCTGCCCTGATTCCCTGCCTAACTGCATGGCAGTATGGAGGTGCAAAAATGCAATGCTGGTTCCCCATTGAACCTTTCCCCTCATTATGGGTATTCCCCATTATTCATAGAATACCAAATAACTGAACTGGGAATGTGGAACTCAAAGGCCCAGATTAATATGAAACATGCAGACAAAAGGAGCGGGATGAAGAAAAGCACTCTCTTTCACCAGAACTGAGTTTCAACCCTGCCTCCTTCCCACTTGAACCACCCACTGCTTGCTGATCTGATCTGTTCCAGAGACCACCACCACCTTCGGCTGAAGATACTGAAAGTCTCCTAGCAGACCAGCAATACCAACTGTTCAAATGCTACAACAAGGCCATACGATGATGCCTGTGTAGTGACTGCTGTTTCAGCCTGAATAGATTCAAGTAGCAAGGAAAACTGATGAAGTGGAAGTCAGGTATTTTAAGAAAACAAAACAAAAATCCAGAAGATGGCGTAAGAGTAGAATGTCCTTTCATACAGCAATAAGCATCTATATAGAGCACTTTAAGTGTTCAAAGCATCTCACATACATCATCTCAGTAAGCTTCTCACGAGCCCTTTAAGACAGACTAGCATTTATTGTCCCATATTGTAGATAGCACTGGTCTACAATACTATTAATGACTTGACTACTGAAATGCAGTGTATGGTTTTTAACATCTGTTCAACATTCAGGAACTTCAGCTGGCTCAGAATGCATCAATTCTGCTTCTGCCTGAAGCTAACCATTAAGGGTCAAAACAGGCATTACTTTAAATCTGTGTCGGCTATATTTTCCCCATTTTTACTTTAGAGTAAATGCAAGGTCCCCAATCCGAAACAGGACTCTAGAGGGTGTGTATGTGTGTGTGTGTGTGTGTGTGGGGGGGTGTTGGAGGGCTTTTAAGATCTGGCTTGGTGGCCCTGTGCCTACTCTAGAGTAAAATGGAGGGGGAACTAGACATAGCTGCTAGGCACAGATTTAAAGTAATGTCTGTTTCGGCTGTAAACACATTAACACTGGTTCTTTCTAATCTTCACTAGCTACCAATTTGTCTCTGAACCAAGGTTAAGGTGCTTGTTCTGGCTTTAAGGCCCTACATGGCCTGGATGTAGGATGTCATAGGGCAGGAGTAGGGATCTGCAACTCCCATTAGGCCTAGCCAGTATGGCCAATAGTTAGGGATAATGGGAGTTGCAGTTCAACACATCTGGAGATTACCAGGTTGCCTACCCCTGCCATAGGACAGCCTTTCCCAATCTGGCACCCTCCAGATGTGTGGAACTGCAACTCCCATATTTCCCAGCCAGCACGGGTACCATAGAGAATGCCTGAAAATCAACCGGAGAAATATTTCTTCAATTGCCACAACTGTGCCCATTGAGGTTAAACTCTGCGGACCTTTTCTGGTGGTGGCATCTATGCTGTGGAACTTTCTTACCAGGGAGATGAGCCAGGCTTATTCCACTAAAACTTTCAGGCAGTTGGGGAAAAGCCACCCATTTCACCAGGTTTCCTATGATCTGAGGGTTGTGGGAGGAGTGGGTGAGGGTAGACATTCTTGTTTAGCTATTTAGAATTTGTGCAGTGATTAATGTTTGAAGTTGTTTTATGATCTTGTTTTAATTATTTTGTTTTATACCACTTTGAGGACCTTTGCGGTAGAAAAGCGTTATGTGAATGTAACATTTATCTTTACTACCGCCAAAATCATCCAGTGAGTGTATGGCTGAGGCACTTCTCAACTCATACTCTTATAGGGCAATCCTATACATGTCTAATAAGAAGTACGTTCAATGGGGTTTACTCTCAGGTAAGTCAGTACAGGATTTCAGCCTTAGTCTGTATTCTGCTCTCACAGTGCCAGAAACATATTCAGTACTGCTAGTAATCTTTTCACTCATCTGTATTTCAAAAACATTTTATTTCATCTCTTTTCTGACTTACATTAAAATAAATGTTTGTATTTTAGATATCAGAAACCTGATATCTGACGTTGCTTTTTAAAAACAAACATCAGGACAGATGCATATCAAAAAGAACCATACTTTTACATAGGACTGAGACAAAAGGGGTTTCCTGTATGTTCTGTCAGAGACAGGCACCACCTTTTTTGGGGGGGAAACTGCTGCAAAAGATGATGTAATGTTTTGCCTATGTAGGAAGCATTGCCCTCAGTAGGCTTCATTTGCCCCCATGACATCATCAGTTCACTACACAAGTCCCAGTTGGCTAAATCACTAATGTGAACACTCTATTGCCTTCACCTAGCATAGCTTTGTTTGCCCTCGGTGACTTCATCACACAGCGAACTCTAATTGGCTATGTGGCATAATGTCATGTTCACCCTGTGATTCTAGATTGGCTGGGCTCAATATAAGGAAGAAGTCCCATGCAGAGAAGACACAGAAGGAGCAAGAGGTAGGGGAAACCATGGCAGTATACAATGTCAAAAAAGCCGACAATTTTCATACCTTAAATTATTTTTAAGGAAATATTTCTGCCCCGCAAAGCTATACATTTGGCATAGCCTTACTTTTACTTCGCCATTTTCAAAATGAGTAATAACAAAAAAAGCTGTTTTATGGGAGATCTTGTTCCAGGGAGAACAGCAGTGTGAGAGACAGAAAGGCCACAAAAACCATGTTGCATACTTCAAGGTACTTTAAAAAAAGAAAAGAAAAATAAGTAAGATTCTGCATGCATATGCTGACAAAAAGGAAGCGGTACGCTTCAGGCAGACTAATATATCTTCCAGTAGGTCTTACACATATTGCCAAAATGATGAGCTAGGGAATTTTTATAAACAGATAATTAGCTGTAAGCACATATGCTTTTATATGGTTTATATGGTTTATATGGTTTTATGTTAACCCCAAGTTATTTTCTACATGTCTGCCTGTCACTAGGGTCATATGGACTGTGTAAAATCCGCTCCATCTGTGTTTCATGGATTATCAGGCGCCTTTTGTTCTGCCCACAGAGGGATGTGAATATTATTTTTGTCATGTGGAAAAATACACAAATAATGACGTAAGTATTGTCCCCCATTCCATTAAACGTTTCCTCGGCAGAAACGTATGTATTTTCCTACAAATGCATATGTGTAAATTTCGGGAAAGTAAAAAAATCATCCGAAAGTCCCCAGACTCTGCAAGGCCTGAGGGGGTCTCTGCAGCGGATTACGCAGATCAGATATTTAGAAATCCAAGCTCATTTTAGTCCATCTTGAATTTCTCCAGCATCCCTACCTGTCACATGACATTTTTTAGCTGTATAACTGCCACAGATTTTTACTGGAAAATGTATGGCCAATACCTCAAGGAACCACTGTAAGTCTCCAGATGTAGATGGATGCTTTCATCCATTCAAGAAGAATGCAGAATGGTTTCAACTGAGAAAGTACCCAGGTACAGAATTTCGCCCATAATATTAATGCTTCAGTGGATTAATAAATGGAAGGTCCCAAAATCCACATTCAAGGCTGTGAGAGATGCTGATTCTGGCCAAGTGGCAAACCTACCAATGGAAGAGAAAGGTCACCCTACAAAGCAAGCACAATGAGGAAACAGCTCTGTAGTTTAAATTTGCAAACCGCACTTCAAGGGAAAAGAGTACATAGCAGTGACTTTCCTCAACAATCAGCCTCCATCTAAAGAACGTCTAAATCTAGATGATCAACATGATGTTGGCTTTGCTTACAGCCTTATACTTAAAATATTATATGGGATGAAAGAGAATGCAACTTTGAGAACAAGTCTCCTCAGCTACCTCAGATTAGCACTGCTTGCGGACATTCTTGAACTTTGGAAGTGAGGAAACTGCAAACCCCGAGTTGCTCTGACTGAACTCCTTAATCTGATTGAGGTTATGGACCTTCTCCACATGAGGCTTTTATTCTGCAATTAAGACTGGTTACTCACGGAGGTTTGCGGGTCCTTTACATGATGTCGTCAACCTCCAATGCCTCTCCTGTGGTTTCTGACCATTTCTATGGCTTAATTTGAAATGGAAATAATGAGCTAATAAAAAGAAGTGCTTGGAATTGGGTTGAATCTGTCTGTGTAAAGAGGAAGTAGCACTATAACAACAGCGCCATCCGGTGGCTGTATAATGACACACATAGAACTTGCAGATAAAGGGGAAAGGAAGGGGGGAAGTCCCCTTCATGGATCACTGCCTTGTTGTGGCGAAGGGGCTTGCGTAACTCAGTGAAGCCATAAGCTATGCCGTGCAGGGCCACCCAAGACGGACAGGTCATGGCGGAGAGTTCTGACAAAATGTGGTCCACTGGAGAAGGAAATGGCAACCCACTCCAGTATTCTTGCCAAGAAAACCCCATGGAACGTATCACAAGGCTAAAAGATATGACGCCGGAAGATGAGCCCCTCAGGTCGGAAGGTGTCCAATATGCTACTGGGGAAGAGCAGAGGGTATTTCCAAGTAGCGCCAGAAAGAGTGAAGCGGCTGGGCCAAACCCGAAAGGACACTCAGCTGTGGATGTGTCTGGCGGTGAAAAGAAAATCCGATGCTGTAAAGAACAATATTGTTTAGGAACCTGGAATGTCAGATCACTGAATCAAGGTAAGCTGGAGGTGGTCAAACATGAGATGGCAAGATTGAACATCGACATCTTGGGAATCAGCGAACTAAAATGGACAGGCATGGGCAAATTTAATTCAGGTGACCATCATATCTACTATTGTGGGGAAGAATCCCTTAGAAGAAATGGAGTAGCACTCATAGTCAACAAAAGGGTGGGAAAAGCAGTACTGGGGTACAATCTTAAAAATGATAGAATGATCTCAGTACGAATCCAAGGCAAACCATTCAACATCACAGTAATTCAAGTCTATGCCCCAACCACTGAGGCCGAAGAAGCTGAGGTTGATCGGTTCTGTGAAGACCTACAACACCTTCTAGAACTAACACCAAAAAAAGATGTCCTCTTCATCATAGGGGATTGGAATGCTAAAGTAGGAAGTCAAGAAATCACCGGGATAACAGGCAGGCATGGCCTTGGTGTACAAAATGAAGCAGGACAAAAGCTAATAGAGTTTTGCCAAGAGAACATGCTGATCATAGCAAACACTCTTTTCCAACAGCACAAGAGGCGACTCTACACATGGACGTCACCAGATGGTCAATATCGAAATCAGATTGATTATGTCCTTTGCAGCCAAAGATGGAGAAGCTCCATACAGTCAGTAAAAACAAGACCTGGAGCTGACTGTGCCTCAGATCATGAGCTGCTTCTTGCAAAATTTCGGCTTAAATTGAAGAACGTCGGGAAAACCACTAAACCGTTCAGGTATGACCTAAATCATATCCCTGATGAATATACAGTGGAGGTGAGGAATAGATTTCAGGGATTAGACCTGATAGACAGAGTGCCTGAGGAACTATGGACGGAGGTCCGTAACATTGTTCAGGAGGCAGCAACGAAATCTATCCCAAAGAAAAAGAAATGCAAGAAAGCCAAGTGGCTGTCTGATGAGGCTTTACAAGTAGCTCACGAAAGAAGGGAAGCGAAAAGCAAGGGAGAAAGGGGAAGATATATCCAACTGAATGCAGAGTTCCAGAGAATAGCAAGGAGAGACAAGAAGGCCTTCTTAAATGAACAATGCAAAGAAATTGAGGAAAACAACAGAATGGGAAAGACTGGAGATCTCTTCAAGAAAATTGGAGATCTCAAGGGAACGTTTTGTGCAAAGACGGGCATGATAAAGGACAAAGAAGGCAGGGACCTAACAGAAGCAGATGAGATTAAGAAGAGGTGGCAAGAATACACAGAAGAACTATACAGGAAAGATCTGAATGTCCCTGATAGCCATGATAGTGCGGTCACTGAACTTGAGCCGGACATCCTAGAGAGTGAAGTCAAGTGGGCCTTAGGAAGCATTAGTAACAACAAAGCTAGCGGAGATGACAGTCTTCCAGCCGAGGTATTTAAAATCCTAAAAGATGATGCTGTTAAAGTGCTGCATTCAATATGCCAACAAATCTGGAACACTCAACAGTGGCCACAAGGCTGGAAAAGGTCAGTTTACATTCCAATTCCAAAGAAGGGCAACGCCAAAGAGTGTTCAAACTACCGCACAATTGCGCTCATTTCACATGCCAGCAAGGTGATGCTCAAAATCCTACAAGCTAGGCTTCAGCAGTATGCGAACCGAGAACTACCGGAAGTACAAGCTGGGTTTTGAAGAGGCAGAGGAACTAGAGATCAAATCGCCAACATTCGCTGCATCATGGAGAAAGCAAGAGAATTCCAGAAAAACGTCTATTTCTGCTTCATTGACTACGCTAAAGCCTTTGATTGTGTGGATCACAACAAACTGTGGCAAATTCTTAAAGTGATGGGAGTACCAGACCACCTTACCTGTCTCCTGAGAACCTGTACGAGGGTCAAGAAGCAACAGTAAGAACCAGACATGGAACAACCGAGTGGTTCAAAATTGGGAAAGGAGTACGACAAGGCTGCATATTGTCACCCTGCTTATTTAACTTATATGCAGAGTACATCATGAGAAATGCCGGGTTGGATGAATCAGAGGTCGGAATTAAGATTGCTGGGAGAATTATCAATAACCTCCGATATGCAGACGATACCACCCTAATGGCAGAAAGCGAAGAGGATCTAAAGAGCCTCTTGTTGAGGGTGAAAGAGGAGAGTTTAAAAGCTGGTTTGAAACTCAACATTAAAAAAACTAAGATCATGGCATCTGGCCCCATCACTTCCTGGCATATAGAAGGGGAAGAAATGGAAGCAGTGACAGATTTTACTTTCTTGGGCTCCAAGATCACCGCAGACGGTGACTGTAGCCATGAAATTAAAAGACGCTTGCTCCTTGGGAGGAAAGCTATGGCCAACCTAGACAGCATAGTAAGAAGCAGAGACATCACCTTGCCGACAAAGGTCCGTCTAATCAAAGCTATGGTTTTCCCAGTAGTAATGTATGGCTGTGAGAGCTGGACTATAAGGAAGGCTGAGCGCCGAAGAATTGATGCTTTCGAACTGTGGTGCTGGAGAAGACTCTTACGAGTCCCCTGGACTGCAAGGAGGTCAAATCAGTCCATCCTAAAGGAAATCAACCCTGAGTGCTCATTGGAAGGACAGATACTGAAGCTGAAGCTCCAATATTTTGGCCACCTAATGCGAAGAGAAAACTCCCTGGAAAAGACCCTGATGCTGGGAAAGACTGAAGGCAAAAGGAGAAGGGGACGGCAGAGGATGAGATGGCTAGATAGCATCACGGATGCAATGAATATGAACTTGAGCACGCTCCGGGAGAGAGCGCAGGACAGGAAGGCCTGGCGTGCTATGGTCCATGGGGTCACGAAGAGTCGGACACGACTGAACGACTGAACAACAAGGGGGGGAAGTGCATGTACAAGGATGATCTGAATCCTGCAAAGAATCCAGAAGCAGAAGCCCCAGTAAAATCATGGGATAAAAATCCTCTGTGTGGAGAAGCCCTATGCCTTTATATATCCTTTATCCCTTTATATACATGCTATGAGCCCTTCCACTGCTCATGTGAGAGGTAAAAGCTCTGCCCTAACCCTAGCTCGGCTCACAGTCACATGATCTGGGGAAGGACTTAAAGTATATAAAGGGATCCTGTTTAACTCTTAGTTTGGGTCAGGTTGATTCCCTGCGCATAGTCAGGAAAGTTCAAGGCTTGCACAGCTCTTTTTTCTTTAAGGCTCAGATGCTTCCCTGAGCTATACCCCATGCTCAGGGAGCACCCAGTTCTCTTGAGCCTTAGGGTCAAATGACACAACATGTTAATTATGCAGTATGTAGCTGAGCCTATTTGGATTTTTTTTAACTTTAGGGTAATTCCACACAGCCCCAATTTGGATCAGGACCAGGGAGCACCAAGAGGGGAGGCTTAAACTTCTCCATCACCACCGGTTTGCTTCCTGAAATTCTGCCTCCACACAGAGGGGTTAAGAAAGGAAAACAACTCCACTGGAATTTCAGGAAGAAAACTGGGGCAGGATGGGTTTCCTAATCTACCTCTCCCACTGCATGTTGGTCCCAATCCAAATCAGGGCTGCACACACTTACTCTAAAGTTTAAAAAAAGGTAAAGAAAAGAAGAATAGGCTCAGGTACACGCTGCACAATTAACATAACATGTTATTATTGATCCTTAAAAATCAGCATCTAGTGGCTCTTGTCTGAACTGTAATTAGTGTCCAGGACTCGGATGAGCAGAAGAGAAACAGATACTGCACAACTTCCAACTAAAAATTCTCTCATATCAAATGTGCAGTTTTCAACCTGAAAATCAGAATGGAAGAAAACATGTCTCAGTCAGCTCCATTCATTTAAGTATTAAGTAGCCTTTGAGGAAATTTTGCGCACATTATAAATTTAGCCTAATTTTGAGAAATAGCAGGATTGGAAATTTTGACGCCAACAAGCTCATTTTCCTGGACCAAGTTAAAAATGGAAGTGCCAAAGTAAAAAAAAGAAAAGGAAGTCTTTTGGCAACTTGATTCCTTTAAAATTTATAGCAGCCTAGCAGGATAGTAAAACCCAGAATTCCAACCCTCCAAAGGGGTTCACCCCATTGTATTTCAAAATCTACAGTTACAATGCATCCTGTAATGTATTTCCTTAGCTCAGTATTATGGATCTACAGGTTCTTCTGCCAAAAGCTGGATATTAAGCAGGATACGTGTCAAAAATGGATTATCCTTCACCTTTGCAATCAACACCACCAAGAGGCAAAGCTTTAGGCTAATACTACTTTATTTTGCTAGAAACTAGCCTCTTTACAAATGCAGATTCTAGGAAGCTCTTAGACTGCTTCAGGCCCCTAAACAACTAATCTGTGATCTCTAATTAGAGGACATGAAATGGAGGGTAGTGAGTTGCCAACGGTTTGGGTGTGAACCTTACGGCCAGCTTTGCTTCGCAGTGATGCCCCTCCCTTAGGGTGGCTCCCTCCTACATTGGTTTCCAAGAGTGGCTATCCTGGCAGAATGTCTGAGCCCTGCCATTAACTTGCTGCTTTTCTGCTGAAAATTGCCCCACTGAGTTGCTTGCCCCTCCCCCACAGCGTTCAGATACATATTTGGGAGGTACAGAACACATCTGGAATTCCACAGATAAAAAGAGTAGCTTTGGTGGAGATAGAAAAGCAGTGATGGGAAGGGTTAAGCACACACATTGACATTTCTCCACTCGGAATCACTCCATCCATACACTAGAGAGTAGCCTGTCACTGGGCTTATATTACACACTTGCATGTAACACTTAGACCAGGTGTGGGCAGATGGTGGATTGCCAGATGTTTTAGACTTCAACTCCCAGAATCCCCTGCAAGCATAGCCAATGGTCAGGAATGTCGGAAGTTGAAGTCCAAAATATTCAGAGAACTTTTTCTGCCCACCCATGGCTTAGACAGTAAAAGTAGCTGAAGCATGATTTGTAAGTGGAGTATTATAAAACCTTCTCTTTAAATTTATTCATAGAGAATTCTCACACAGGCTGTATAACAAAAAGAAAAGCAACATTTTTGCAACAGAATTTGTTTCAGTAGAACCCAGCCAAGGTGCTGATAATTTTATTGTAAATCAGTTTTATGATAATAGCTTTGAGTCTGGATTAAAATTGCTTGGTACAGAATTTGTTTGTTTAATGACACTTGACAAAGGAGCAGCAAGCCCTGTTGTAAGTAACAACTGGAAAAAATAACTTGTTTGCTCTTAACAGTGCTCATCATCCATGGATGTCAAAGGGCTTCAAAATGCAGATGTTAGCACAACTATGCTATTGTCCAAGTTAATTGGTGGAACCATGCCATTTTAATGCTCCTTAACTAGGAAATGTTATCCAACAACTACTTTGAACTTTAAATTAATGGAAATGGATTAGTAATTTACATTTTACCTAGATGAAAACACCTGAAGTTTTAGGTTAAATGGAACAAAGACCACTTTTAAAGGGTAGGTGCCTATGTCCACCTAACGTTGTTGAAAATCTAACGATGTGTGTGAAAATTCCTTTAAGACACTGAAAGAAAAGATGGCTTCCTCAATTAACACAGTCAGAAGTGGAAAAAACAGATTAACGGTTAAGTAAAGTTTCACAGGATAAATACACATAACCTTCCACCAAATAGTAACAATTCCAACATACACGCAACGAGCTGGTTGCCTACAGATTTGGCGCATACTGCTTTCTACTTCCCCAGATTTTTGCTTGGGTACAGATATGTGGTAAAGGAAATCCTCACCATTTAGCAGGATACTGCGGATCAGTGTCCCCCAACATGGTGCCCAGATGTTTTGCAGTATAATACACAGCATTTCTGACCATTGGCCATGATGGCTGGGGCTCATGGGAGTTGGGCCAAAACCTCTGCAGGGCACCAGGTTGGGCAACACTGCTGCAGAGAAATAGCTCACCATGTTGTTACATGTGCACTGTGCTAAGTTACAGTTTGGTAAATAGTATCTACATTCACTCAATGGCCTAGTCTGCACATAAGACTGAACTATGGTTTAGTGTTATGTGCACGAATGTTAGGGTTCTTATGTTCCACCCTCCTCTCTCCTTCTCCAGTGCAACTGCAAGGAAGAAATAAGAAGCTTTTGCTTCTGTTTTCAACTACCCATGGTGGAAAAACTGCCATTAGTCTAACTATGATTTAGGAAAACAAGCCAACTTCAAGCTGCATTTACCCTCCTGGTTTGTTTAAATGTTAAAACTAATCACAGTTCTTGGTTTGGACAAAACAAGTAACTGTGATTAGTCAAACTGAAGTGAAAGCTTCTAATCTCCTCCTCACATTCATGCCTACTCATTTCCATAATACTGAACTGTAGTTTAGCATCCCATCTGAGTGTAGCCACTCTCAGTATTTCATCTAGGTATTATATGAGTAACAGTTAATCAGTAAAATATCTCCTTAATTTTATCTATCAGGCTAGTCTAATTAAAGTAAACATTTAACTGTTTTAACTAGCTGGTGTTTGCGTACTTTTACTATTCAAACTCTTTGGGATGGATCCAAAATAGGAGCCACAAACATCTCAGGCGCTTCCCACACCTTCCTTATACACCCTTCTCTGCCACCCCGACCCAATACATGAGAAAACTTCACAATACAAAACTTAAGGGGAGAAAGGAGGGTACTGGGTGAAGGGAAGTCATCCAAATAATACTATCATACCAGATGTTACTGCAAACACAGCCACCAATATTGAAGGTCATAACATCTCATGGGCCAGACAGAGCACCTGGAAGCTGGGGATAAAGCCATGACATCATGCGACACATGGAAAGACTTGCTGGCATGAGAGGCACAGCCCTGCCCAGTTTCTGCAGAAAAGCCTGCCCAAATTGCATGACCTGACAGTATCATATCCTAGTGGGCGAGGGCTGAACACATGGCTGTAGTTTGTAGAAATTCAGCTATACTCCTTTCTCTACCTCCTCCTAAACTTCCCCATTCCCATGTATAGTGCTTCCTAATTCAAAATGCAGCCCTACCCTACAGTTCTGGGATCATCAGTTCTAATTTGCTAATTCTGTTTGTGTCATAGCTTCATTTAGCTTGTGTGACTTCTAAAAGGAAGCAGCATTCATTACTATGGTACCTAATCAAAGTCAGGGAAAAATACAGTGGGAGAACAGAACCCAAATCTTGAATTCCAGTACCACTAGGAGACATATGTATATTTCATTTTTTAAAAATCCACAATGCCCTGTTTATTGTACTTTCACACACACTGCTTAAAAGAACAACTGTACCTCTCCAAATACCTTATGGAATGTTCTGTCTTTTCCCCTCCCTTTTCCAATAACAAACACCCATTACAAAATAATAATCTGCCCCAGGAGCAGAACCTCAAGGGATAAGAACTACTGATGTCAAACTCCTCGCTATTGGGTCTAACACATTTTATAAGATGCTACTTAGGAGGACTTGTCTACACTGCAGTTTATTGCATCACAAACTTGCAGAACACAGATTTAAAGCCTTAAGTCATACGATCAGCCACCTCTAACTGCTGATAAATTATAAGCAAATTCCGATTGAGAATGGAGGTTGCTGTCCCAAAAAGGTTATCCTTAGGTCTTGTTGGTGTGACTATCCTCCCTATCCTTTCCAGCATTGATCCTTCATAAATCAGCCTTAAAATCATTTATAAATAAGTGCTCTCTCCTGAGAAAATCTGAATTGCACAGTTGTACACCATCACACACAAACAGTGATGCTGCACCAACTCAAGCAGCAGGTCTGTACTAGGAACAAGCAACACTGCTCATGTTCTACCTCAAACTAGGCAGAAGACAGGCTTGGCTCATCTCTGTGACCAGCCACTTGTGCAGCAGGTAGAAGAGGCAGAAACAATACGAAAATGGGAAGAGAAAGCACACAGACAGTCCAGATAAAGGAATCATGGTGGTCAAAGCAGCAGGCTACTTGTTGGCTAATACCACACAGTGACCAGATTTGCCTGATCTAAACCGCCCACTGTGGCGGGATTTGAATATTCAGTGCCCAGCCACAGCTTGTCATGTTGTGTGAACCTGGGTGGTGGGGGTTGTGTTAAGGTTAAACAACCCTCACATAACCCAACAACGGAACATGGGTTATGGTCAACCCCTGCCACCCAGGTTCACACATCACAAGCCATGGCTGGTCATTGAATATTCAAAGGGCTATCCGCATGTACCAGCATGTGCCACAGCCCACCGTGGATCATGCAAACCAGCCCATTCTGTTTGGTGTTCATGGTAACATATGCCTCTCTTCAAAGCTGTGCCACTTAAGCTATGCAAATACTCTTCCTACTGGTCAATATTGCGATTGTGAAATGTCTTCCATTCTGATGAAGCAGACCTCCTCCAGGCTGAAGATAAATGAAATTCTCAGACTTAGCACAGAAAACTCACAGTAGTACAGGAAAGCCGTTATGCTGCATTCCTTAAAGACGGCTAAGGCTTGTGCTGATGGGAGTACCTTAAGGACTGGACTTAAAGCTGCTGAATTCAATACTATGAATGTAGAGCACGTATTTAAAAGCAACAACAAAAAATCACATTACCTCAAATGTAGTAACATCCTCCCTTCGCTAATACTCCCAACAAGTTCCATCAAATGCTGTAACTGAATCAGACAGCACTACAGGCAGTGAAATCATTCACTAGGAATTTGTTCTCTAATCCAAAAATTAGATGTGCCAGACAGTTATAACTTCGTTGTTTCTATATCACCAGTGGACTGAATGAGTTTTACAAAGAGGAATCTACATGACTACTGAAGTCCAGCGTGTTTTAGAATACCAAAGAACTAAGAATAAATAAAAGACACTTACAGTCTGTTTTTCACTTTGTTTTTCAAAGTTTTCTTTCTTTCTTTCTGTCTGTCATTTGGCAAATTATTTTGCATCTCAGCTTCTGAGTCACCAATTTAACATACACCCTGACCAGAATGATTCAGAATGGGAAGTGATTAAATTCTGCACTTTGACTCAGTTGTTTCTTTTTCACTGTAACACACGAAAATACAAATTTGGATTTTTCCAGTTTAAATGAGTATAGAGAAAGATGCAACTATCTACTTAATGCTGATGTCCTGTGGGTTAGACTACTTTTACTGCACAAATCTGAAGTACTCCTCTGGCCAAGGTACTACTGGTTTTCTGATTGAGCAGTGATGTACAACACAAATCTGACTTCAACTATCAAATAAAAACGATTCCTAAAAAGAACCTAGCATGAAACTGAAATTCGGAAACTGCCATAGTGCTGAGTATTTGAGTCATCAATTACTTTCCCTCACTAATAATTAAACACCGAATCAGTCAGAATGACTATTTTGGAGTCATTTTAGGGGTTTGTTTACTTCTTTTTTCCGCTTTTGTTGTTACCATTTAAAAAACCTATGTATAAACAAGGCATATAATTTTGCAAATGTGCCCACATTTGTTTGGAGAGAACATATCTCATAGGCGGATTTTGCTTATGCTGGTCTAATATGTTGTGAATCATATTCTAAAACATAGTTGAGAGAGAGAGGGAGAAAGAGAAAGAGGAAGAAATAATAAGATGACTGGGGCTAGTTCTAATTAGCCAAAAAAGAAAAAAAAAAGCTGCATTACCATTTTCCTTCATGAGCTTCCTTCAAAAGATACTTTATAGCAATAAGGTGAACATTTAGCCTCTAAACCCCTACACTGAAAACTAAAGGGTGAAAATTCAGAGATATTTTAGGAAGCAGTGACTGATTCTTTACACACACACACACACACACACACACACACGTGTAATGGCAAATTCAGTAGTGAGGGGGTCTCTTCGTGACAGCCATAGCCATGTCCCCTCACAGCCGCTTCCCCTTCTAAGATTTTACAACCTTGTAAGATATACAGCCTTTAACTGGGATCCAAAACAGTGCAGCTGAGAGTAAAGCAGTGATATTTCAATTGAATGTCTGAGAAAAAAATGCAGGGGTGTTAATCATTTTCACCCACCCACTCACTCAAACACAAACATTTTAGGTTTTCAAAATATGATACTCTATGGAAGCTTCAACCCCTCAACTCAGCCCTCACGGACAGATCCCTTCTCATTTAAACAGCCCCCTTGCAGACTCCCTTGGTGCCCCATTACCCATTAGCCTTTCCTAAGCGCCTTCATTATATCTCCCATCCTGCAACAGAAACGTCCACATACCCAGGTGGATTGAAACACACACACCTACCTTATTTCTCCTCTCTCCCCAACTGATTTTTTTCTGTTTCCCTTCCCTCCATCAGGGTTTGTTTGCCCAGAGACATGCCAATCTTGTACCAAAAAGTGTAGCTGACAGACCAGGTTGCATTTGGCAATTCTGCTTATTGTAGAAATTAATGTTCAAGAATTAACAGTGCAATCCAATGGGTCTTTATTTTGAATTAAATTTACAGAGATCTTGGGAAGGCAGCTAAGGCTGCAGTCCTGCGCATACTTATCTGGGAGAAAGCCCAACTGGCAACTGAACATAGCGGGACTGACTTCTGAGTAAACATGCATAGGATTGTGTGATAAATCGTAAAAACTGTCTGGCACAAACCAGCCACCTGCCCTGCCTCATAAGTAAATAATGGTGGCAGCACGCCCCCCACTCTCCCGCTGCTGCTGTGGCCAGCAGCAGCAGCAGCCCTGAAGAGGTGGCCAGTGTTGCTGGAGACGAGGGCAGAGCCGGGTGCGCAGGCATGGAGCCGGAATGGGCAGAGAAGCCAAGAGCTAAGGAGGAGAGGGGGGGAGGCGAGAGGAGGCTGCAGAGCTCCCTCAGGCTCCCTCGCTCACTCCTTTTGTCTGGCCAGCAGCCAAGAGGCTGCCACCCACACTCCCTCTGCTCCCTCCTCCTTCCCTAGCAGACTGTGACCCGGCTGGGGGCTGGCTTAAAAAAAAGTGCCAGAGCAACACCCCGGCGTGACCTGCCACCACTACACCGCTGCAGGCAGGCAGGCAGGCAGGCAGGCAGGCACACGCGCGCGCGCGCGCGCGCACACACACACACACACACACCATGTTAACAGAAGCTTCCAAAAAGAAAAAGGTACTTCAGCTCAAAATGTCGTTTATGAAAGAAAAATATCCCTTCAAACCAATGAGGAAATTATGTGGTGCTACAGACATGTGGAGATGTAATAAGATCACAGAGGTCTTAATTCACAGATCCCCATATGAAGCTGAAGACTGCACATGCAGATCTGCCCCTGTACAAAATTTGGAGAGTCGGTCAATGTTGAGAAGGAGAGGTTGGACAACCTTTCCTACAATGACAGCTTGTCCACATTTATTCTCCCCATCAATGGACAGCTGCAGGAGAGGGTTGGCTACACTCTAGAGCACATTCTCAATACACAGTGAGTGAGACAATGAGGCCCAATAAAATCTGACTAGTATCTCATATGTTCATTCTAGACTATGTCCTACATCTGCATTATGCAAGTGTTCTATTTGGTTTTGCTGCAGGGGCATCAATATGGAAAACTTCCTTGAAGGCAGAACGCTTGAAAACCACTGTGTTGGATGTATGAGTGATCCCAACCTAGTAAAAATAACTGAATGCACAGCCCTATATTCTAGATGTGAGGCTTTTACCAACACACTTTTGTGTATCAAGCCTAATCTGGAGAGCAATACGCATGCAGAAACACTTTCAAAAGATCGGGGTGCATTCATGTCATTATCAAGTAGAAGGGATGCCTTGAAAAAAATGTGTCAAAGTAAAAGCAGATGGACTAGAAAGAGGGATGCACTAAGAGAAAGGATGGCAAAAATACTTTGCAGGAACAAACAATGCAAGTAAACTGACCTGGTGCAATAGAATGAAGGGGCAAAAAATTAACAAGCTGGAAAGATGGTTGTGATGACAGAAGTGCTTATTTTTGCTTTCCCCCCACCCTTCATGGTTTTTACATATTCTTAATGTGTTTTCCTTAATGTAAAAGAGGCAACTTCTTGGCTGAGATCTGCATGTCTTTCAGGTATCTAATCTAACTAATTAATTGTGGTGATGAAATGATTGGACTGAAAGGAATGGATTAATACTCTCTGCAATTAATTCTAAATTATAACTATGAGTTGAAGAATAAAACTTTAGGCACTTGATATAAAACTCTAAAAGTATAGTATTTGCCAAAATTGGGACCTGTGGGTGGTATCCAATTAATTCCTACAAACGGAATGGCTTCTGTCAATGAAACAAACAGACACTGACCTTTACAGTAGGGTGTGGTGCAGTCTTTGTAAAAGGCGAATGCCCTGTGGATATCTAACAAGTGGAGGAAGATCTCCAGCTGTGCAGTAGCATAAGGGAAGAATGCTGGTAGCAAAATGTCCTGATTTACATGGAGATATAACCTTGGGCAAGAAAGCCACATCCAGCCGAATGACCGTCCTTGTGGAACTTTGGTGGATGTATGTGTAGTGCACAAAGTTTGCTAGACCATGTTGCTGACATGGCCTCCAAGAAAGAACCTGCAGCATCAGTAACCTGAAACTGCAGGTGGCAAATGGCTCAATGGTTATGGCATGAGTCCCTTTAGGACCACCGAGAGACTTCATGTCAGGACAGGTGGTTTCTGTGTCAGATACAAGTGTAACAGGCCCGTCAGAAATTTCTTGGTCAATGAATGGGAAAAACAGACACAACACTGATGGGGTACAGCTAGCCGACACTTCTGCCAAGTAAACGTTTATGGAATAAACTTACAGTCCATCAGACTGTCACGAAAGAAGAAATTGTAATGCATGCTGGACCAAAACTGTGAGATACAGCACAGTGCAAAAATTGAACCAATTTTGCTGCATACGATTGTTGTGTCAAGCATATCCTTGCGACCTTGATCACTTGGAGGATGACCTGAAGTAGGTGCATATCAGGTATATTCACCACACTGTGGGGCAGAGCATTTGCAGGTCTGGGTATCATACCTGGCCTCCTATTTAGAAGAGGAAGTCTGGTATCATAAGTAAATGAATATATGTTCTGTGGGACATACAGAGAAGGAACATGAGTTCTGTGTACTGGACCATCTTCTATGCCACGAGTGAGGATGGGTTGCTGTCCTGCAAGTCCCATTCTCCACATCATCTTCACCTTTTGCACTGTGTCAAGAGTGCCTGTTTGGGCAGTAAAAAAGGCCTTCCCCATCAAAGGGAAGGTCATCTATACAAGTCCTGGCCTCCTGTATCAGGCCTATAGATCCAAGCCAGGTGGGCAATTTGTAGCCCTCCAGATGTTTTGGGCTACAATTCCCATAATTCCTCACCATGGGCTATGGAGGATAGGGAGTTGTAGCCCAAAACACCTGGAGGGCCTCAAATCATGGGAGTTGTAGGCCAACAAGTTACCCATCCCCACTTTAGACCTACAGTGGCAGGAGGTGTTGATCTACACTGAGTTTCAATGTAGAATAGTTTGGCGAGGTGTCTCTTTTCATCTGGCAGAGATTTGAAAAAAACCGCTCATTTTCCCACAGGAAATGCTGATACTTGGATATACAGATCTATGGATATACAGTCCAGGGGGAAAGGGCTGCTGTGGAACAGAATGTGTCCCAAGGCATCCAACTTTCACCCTTCCCTGTCTACAGGGGCAGTTTTTGGCAAACTGTGCCTTGTGCCATCTCAGCAATGACAGAATATGGGGCTGGATGGTGGAACAAAAATGTGCAGTCCTCTTCTTGGACCCTGTAAAGGTTTTCCAAATATTTTGAGGTTGGACGCATTGATGTACGTTTCTTACAGGAGTCCTCAGCTGCTTGAAAAACCTGGAAGCATGGGAATGGCTACCAGCATGCATGACTCAGAATGGACAAGCTGGAATACTGGATAGTACTGGAGGTTGACAAATTTCCAAGCCAAGTGAGCTCCTCATCTGAAAGAACTGTTTTATATAGGGCAAATTGTCCTTGCTGGGGGGCGGGGGGGAAGGGTCTCCCATTGCAGCATCAGGTGAAGAGGTAGAAGCTGTCAGGGACAGCTAAATTATCCCACTGAGTAGTGAAGTAACATTACGCCTAATTAGCTAAACAAGTAAAGGCAGCTGCCTGTCAACTCAAATGGATCATTTCCTGCTGTTTTTTATCGGGCTCCTCCTTCAGGGAGGGTCCCCCTGACCCAACTACAGAAGGGCAGTCAATCTGGTGGCCTACCTCTCACCTCCTCTCAACTCTGCCCACTTAACTCTGCACTGAACTCTGGCATCTGTCAGTTCCAGGACTCCCTCCCCCTCTGACAAAGGATGAGTTCCCCTGGGGAGGGGTGGATGACAGTCTCTGAACCTGGGCCTCCTGTTCGATAAGCCCCTGGGGAGATTCATCCCTGACTCCTGGATAGTCTTGGGGAATTTCCTCCCCTGCTTTCTGCCTTGGCTGGGCTCCTTGTAGCTCTGCCTCTGAATCTGAATCAGAGTCTAAAACCAAACCAGGGAGTTTGGGCCCAATGCTGAAAGAAGCAACTACCAAGGTGCAGGCAGAATCCAACTGGCACCTTTCCAAGTTGAGACAAAACATGGCTTAGAGTACAAATAGCCAGAGAACTGGGAACAGTGTGAGTCCAGTGATCCTCTGCAGCAGCCAGAAGATCAGCAATGTGACAATTTACTGTAGTGCAGAAGCAGATCATGGCCCCAAAGAGGTTCAGGCTTGATGGACCTGTCCCTTATCTCATCCTATGGTAGGGAACCAATGACCCGGACATCATCTGAAGAGGGGAGATCGAGGATGTGCCTCGCTTTATCCAACAATGGAATCGGAGACTACAACAGCAGCAGCAGCAATAGCAGCAGCAACACATAAAGGCAGACCATTACTATCTGCAGCTAACACACCAACATATTACAACTATTCCCACAGTCTAGCTGTAGAGAAATGCTGAAGGTCAATGTTTAAAAAGCAGCTTTCAGTGGGCTATGTACTTGAATGTGCATCCCATTCACATTCTGGAACTATTAGTCACATTTTAACCTGCAAGTAGAGCTGCATCAAGGCAAAAATCTGTAAGGTATGACTTAAAAACAAACAAACAAAACTCCTCACGATCAGAAATGTTTGTGAGAGAATGGAAAAAGAAAGACTACTCTATCTACAAGAGGCAGAGCCAAGGGCTGTTGGAACGGAAATCTATAATTCTCCAACTTGGCTCAGAATTACAGTTCCTCTTTGCAACACATTAAGTGAACAACAAAATGGGACCTGCTCAGGAATGCAAAGAAAACCATATCCAAGAAAAAAGAAATATTAATTCAAAGGTGCCCTTGTGTCTCACATCTGGTATTGTGAGTGAGGCATAATAAAGGACATATGTACACGTATGTATGATTTTAAATTGTCCTTTGCACAGTAATGGTTTTGTGAAGTGGAAAACTCACCAAAGTTACTGAATTTTTTTAAAATGAATACTGGAAGTTTTAAAGACAACAGCATAGAAATGTCTAACCACAGCAAACATTCCCAGTAGAAAAAAAAATAATGCTGTATAGCTTTCTCAAGAAACATTTTTGCTTAAGCAGACAAGAAGTTAAAAAAGAGTAACATTTCTCTTTATTGACTCTAACTATAAGTATTCGCAAAAGCGCTCACTAGTTTAGAATAAGGTACACCAGACTATAAGGTTTTGTACTATAGTAAAACAAAGGCTTGTGAATCATTACATTATATGTCTCTTGTTTTATCTTCACAACAACCCTATGAGGTAGATTAGGCTGAGATATAGCAAATGGCACATGACAGTGAGCTTCATTGGGGAGTGGTGATTTGAACCCAGCTCACCCCAGTATATGAGTCCACTACTACCCCCGCTGACTTAAGCATCTTTATTCTTTTAAAGAAAAGACACGAGGCTGATTAATGCACTAATTAAGTCTACAACTGATTTACTGGGAAAGCTGATGTATCACAGGAGCTCTACAGGGTGACTTATTTTGTCAGTTAACAAGAAGTGTCGCTCTCTGTGCAAATTTTCCATCTAATTGGCATAAAAACCCTCCATACATCAGCCACCAACAATACTGCGGCAGCTTGCAGTGGAATCCCCATACTAGATGGAAGAATCATGTAAAGCAGTGCTGTGCATTATGACGATGGCAAGGACATGTCATCATGTGTAGGCTGTTCTGAGTGGCCTCCTCCACGTGGGAAACAGAATGTGCAGACTGGTCCTAAGCTCAGACAGACCACAAGAATTGTTACAGTGTGATATAAAACACTTTGATTTTATTTTCTACTGCCCCACACCATAAATGACAGTGATAACTGGGGATAGATCAGAAGCTTAGGAGGCCAGCTGAATGGTGCTTATTTGGGGGTAGGGTGGGGGCACAGATATTCATGACCTATTTACAACATGTCCTGCAGCTCATGCTCATCCCTTGGCCATTCACAATGATAACTACAGGATCAGGCCAGGTTCTACAAAATGAACAAGTAACTGTTGGCTAGGCTGGGGCAGGATGTTCCCAGGCAAAACAAGGATCTGTGCCAGTCCCTTCAAGGATTCTTTTAGCATTTTTAGTTGCCTGTCACAGAACTGTGAAATCAAGTTAGATGTCTCCTGTAGAAGGTTTGCCAACTGTGGCTACACAATATAGTCTACCTTCACACACTGTTGTTTAATGGTACATGCAAAACATTTTATGCATGGGTGCATAAAACAAATGCATGTTTACAGTCGCACATATCACACCCAGGACAAGTATCCAGCAACTAAGGTTAGCTGCCACTCCCTCCTGCAAGCACTTGAAGTGGTGAACACACTGTTGCCCACAGCTGCATAACATACAAAATAGCCCCAGGAAAACAGATAGTTTGGGTGAAAGGAAGAATGGAAAACCAGCTTCTCCTCCCTTCCCTATCTTATTCAAGAATTCTCCCATCATCAAAGGGAAAAAAACCATATTGCTGTAATTTGATTTATTTCAAAATGTTTGATTCTGCTGTCAAAAAGCCTTCAACACTGCACACAGGCTTCCCAACAACAACAAATTAAGATATGTTGCAATACATTTCCTTCTGGGGACAAGGAGGACTGAGGGAAGGGGACTTCACAGTGACAGTTTGTGGTTCCTGCTGTGTCAATTGGGAAAAAAAAAGTCAGGGAAATACAGGATATAACGTGTTTACATTTGTCAAGACAAGTTTCCTGGAGACAGTGAGGTTTACTGCTGTTGAGCTGTCAGTTGCACTATTAAACTGCTGCCTCATTCAATTGGGAGGTCACTGACTGACCTACATTTCTGAGAGTACGATTCATTTGCAAGTTCTTTAAACACATTCTCCTTTTAAAGGGCCACTTGGTAACACACAAACTCTTTCAATTCACGTGAAGATGTTACAGATCCTGCACCAATCTGTGGTTTAGCCTTCTCATTTTTGATAACCTTTTAATGATTTGTAAAGCATATGTGCAATCACAGTTACCTAGTTTTCCCATGTCACAAATCTTTACTGGCATTGATATCACTGATATTGCACATATGAAAAAAATGCTCATTTCCTCAGATACCCCAGGCTCAAGTCATAATAGTGTCTCCCCCATTATTGCCCCTCCCCCCAAAGGTGGGAAATTTTAATCCTCCAAAAGTACTCTGCAAGTATGCAGAAAAAAAAGTGAGTGAGTGACTCATATGTCTGGGGTGCAGAGCTGACAGAAGCGTGCTGACAAAATACTTACCTGCTTATGACAGCTGAACACCCTGTCCAGGATCCAAAGAGAATATTAGGTTGTATCCCAAGCCTCCCCTATTTCTTTCTTCCAACCAACACTTCGCTGTACTGCATCACAAGTTGCTTCCAACATTTTGAGGAGTTATGAAATATACTTGTGGGGTGGCAAAGGGGCTGTCCTTGGAATTGCAAGGTTCAGAAACTCTGTGTGACCTGGGTTTTCCGGGTGGGGAGAGAAAATGGTCTGCAAATCAAAATCTTTTTCTGAGAACAGATTTAAATATGCATGCGAGCCCATGGCACAGCTTTCCTCACAATGCAGAACATGCAGGTAGCACCTCAGCGAACTATCTCTGCCTGTGGAAAACTAGAAGAGTTCTCATTGACATCTAAACTCTTCACAAGCAGGAAGAGACTGACATACTGGCAAAGGATTTCCCTGCAATTGATCTAATCTCTTATTTCAAGACATCTATTCCATACAATACAACACATGTCCTTTATTTGCACAGTTCTACAGAACCTGCTCTCTCCTTTTCGGATATCCCAGCTGCAAACGTGACATTTTAATCTGGCAATCCTACTTCTCATAGTTTTGTGTAGAATAAATATCTGTGGATAAAGTATACATAAAAAAAAGTTTCTGGCCAAGAATTTATTTTCACGAATGTGGTGGGTTTTCATGATTTCTGCGGTAATTTTTACTCCCACATAATATTTACATACACTGTAAGCTGTAATTATCCAAGCACTTGGGCTGCTGGAACAGGTGCCTTTTCAGTGCAGGTTTCCCGGGGTAAATACTTCATCGAGACTGAAGACTTACATACAGCCTGGTGTGTAAAACTGAGGGACAAACCAGATGTGATGTTAATGGCATGAATGCAATTAATCTGCACATTTTCAAAATGTAAATAGCAGCTGTGAGAAAGCCAAGCAACATCAGGGTCACAAAGGTTGAGGAGGGAGTGCTTAACACTCCACCCCCACCCCCCCGTTCCTGTTGTGGTCCTGATGCAAATAACCAGCTGCAAAGGAGGGGAGATTTTCAACAGGAAGGAACCCAGCCAAAAATGACTGCTACATGGCAAAGTCATACCCCCATAACAAGTGGCAATGCTACACCACACATTGATCACATGAGGAAGTGACGCAAGTTGAACACAGGTCCTATCCACCCTGACATCGACAGTCCACAAAAGGAAGGAGTTCACGGGAAGCATCACAGGCCACTAGCTTGCTTGGTACAACTTGCTTTACTTATAGAAATGATTACGACCTGGTCTACACACATGCAGCAGAATGAGGTAGCAGAAACCTGAGATGGCTAAAAGGGCTGTACAATTTAAGGAAGTGGGGAACATTTCAAAAATGTGATTCTCCCAACTGAAGTTTTAAATGGGGAAGTCCACTATACCACTTCAGGATGATGCCATCTCAGAATTCTACCACTTCATTCTACTGCATGTGTAGATGAGGGCGACGACAAGGCTGATAGACTGCAAATAGTTCCATATGTCAACTTCTTCTTAGTAAGACTGCCTATGCTACAGCTCCTGGTTTGAAGATTTCCTTGCTTAGACCTGCCAAGGGGTGGGGTGGGGGAGGCAAAGTCTCAGCCTGGTACTGAAGAATAAGAATTTATTTATGATATTTGATGTTCCAAATACATTTCAACACAATTAGAGTACCTCACATCAAACCTGTGAAAGCTGATCTGGCACTAGGGTTGGTAGGGAGGGCACAGCTTGGCCATTGTAAACAAAGAGGCAATCTTGATATGCTTACCCAGAGAATTGGAGACAAGAGGACACCAAAATTTGGAAATGCCTATTTTGGCTTGCCTGTTTGGTGATTCACTGACAACGGGGACAGAAGTCAACAGAAAAGTGGAAGTTAGGGATAGAGAGTAAACAAAACAAAGCAACATTTTTTATCTGAAAGGTCTCAATGTATAGAGAATCTTGTTTCTGAATCATAATTAGGACACGCAAAATAAATGCAAAATGCTTCATATATGGTGAGAAATTGACCAATAATGCACACACAGATTTGAATCTAAAGATAGTAAGGAAACAGCAGATTCAAAATGCTAATGCCAATACATTTAATCTTCTTTTCTTCTTGTTTCTGTGACAGTCATCTCAGAGGCAGTCTCACTGTCAAATCAGGGGATTCACTGCTCATGCAAATCTTGGGAAATACCTTTTGGCTAAAAAGCATTAGGGAAAGAGTTGAGTTCTGGCCCTAATAGATATCATTATTTGGGGAAATACATGACAACTTGGTGTGGTATGAAGATTTCACCAGTTGAAGTTCAGGGATCATATTCCTGATGGGTGGTGAATGAACTATACAGGTCAACATTGAAACAAATGGCCAATATTGTATTACTTTCCATCATGTTCAGTATTTCCCCATCACAAAGCAAATAAAAAAGTAAATGGTAGAGTTACTTTAAAAAATTAATTATTTCCTACACATTTGGCAGAGGGTAGATGTGCCTCTGACTACAATAAAGCATATACTAACTCTGGGCATGGTCGAAAAGCATAAAATGCAGCTGGAGCTAAGCAAGTTTGGGTCTGGTCAATGCCTGGATGGAAGACCAGTTGGAAACTTTATGTATATTGATTGCCTTGAGTTCCATAATGGAAGGAAGGTGGGATATAAAGCTCAACGAAAAAGAAACCAACCAATCACACACTGCCTGATGCTACACATGTTTTCCCAGAAACAAGTATCAACGGAGTTTACTCTCAAGTTCACAAGCACAGGACTGCAAACTTAGGAAAATGTTTGAAAGTACACCCATGATAGCATACCTAATACACCATAATTAAAAGCTTATAACACAAAAATGGTTAAAAAAAAGAATTAAGTGTAGCGCTTCCTTTGTTTCTGGGCATTAAAATGGGGTTGTCCTCTCTGCTATCAATTAATCACAAATGCTTGCATACGGCCATTTGAGAAGTCTGGCGATAGGTTCCATATTCTGGAGAGAACACCAGTAGAATGCTTTAAAATGTATCTCAGTGGTACCCATGGACATCTCTACACCAGCCTAAAATCCTGCATTTAAAATGGGGCTTTCTGCTTCCATTTTAAATGCAGGATCACAATGACTGCCTTTTTCATGTGCTTCCTTTTCCCCAACCCCCTCCCCATCCTTCTCCCCGGATCTGAGTCTTCCATTATCTTTCATCGATCTCGCTCCTCTTCTTGCCACTTTTACTCTTTTCACAGAGGAAACTGAAGGAGAACACAATGGGATAATTTGATAGCTCATTATCTGCGATCTATTTAAAAATGGAACAAAGGGCATTTAGTTCAGGAGACACCTTGAATGATCACAGCATCATGTAAAGAGCCCGCAAACTTCTGTGAAGAAGCTTTAACAATTCCACATTTCATGCCATCCTCCAACAGAACACACCATACCTAAGTGGTAAAAGCCAACTGATATACTTCATTTTTTATTGATAACACACCCCATTTTCTATATTTTCTAATTATTTATTGATAATATATGATAATTCTGAGCATTTAAAGCTCCTATGAGTTGAACCTAGAAAAGAAATTGGTTCCTTGGCCAATGATGTCCTATGTTTGTCCAGTACCAAGGACAGAGGCTTAGTCCAACTGACCTTTGAATATAATTGTTCAACATAAAATTAAAAACCTCCGATGTTTATCACCAGCAGAGATCATAACAGAACTGGAAAGAATTTCTAGCTTGCAGTTTAAAGGAAAGTAAGGAACCTTCCAATCTCGCCAAACTACAACATCTTCATTTCTAATCACAGAAATCTGTGCAGGCACTAAAATTCTGCTCTGAGAAAAACAAGATTCTGCATCATTGCATATGCAAACTAATATACAGTTGCTTAATTCACATTAATTCATTTTTCTGCTAGTCAAGAAGGCCCATCTTTGAGACAATATAAAGCTACAATCCTTTACTCACTTACCTGGGATTAAGTCCCATCGAAGTGAATAGGACTTACTTCTAACCAGATATGTAAGGGAGTAGTACACTGTCAGTTTCTCACAAGGACTGCAAGAATTTGAAAATTTTAAAGCAGGGGTGCATAAACTGCAGCCCAGGGGCTCCATGCAGCCCCCAAGGGTGCTCTGACCCCCCTTCTGCCAAATTCTCTGCAACCTGAACTTTCCACTCCCTCCACCAGAGATCACCATACAGATCGTTGGTGTGTGCATGTGCATGTCTATGTGTATGTCTGTGTGTGCATGTATATGCAGGCCCCAATCCCCCAACCCAGCATGACACAGCCCTCATAGCTGAAAAGGCTGTGTACGCCTGCATTCAAGTAATCACTGGGAATTTCTTTAAGATGCATTGTTTTCTACCTTCTGTTATTTTTTCTTCTAAATTAATAGCATACATAATTTAAAAAGTAAAATGGGAATGCATGAAGAGACAGATGTGAGATAGCCTGAATGCAAACCATTCAAATTTTGGCAAAGGTAACTGCATGGACACAGAGAATAGGACTAGGAGTTCAGCCAAAAAGAATTGCAATAACTATGGAGCCAGCAGTATTCAGGAAACTGCTATCAAACTACAGGCCTTGCTAAGATGATGTGGAGATCGATGGGGTGCAATATACAACAACACTAAAGTAAATAAGAGGAAATATGGCAGTACTTCTGGAAACTAGTTTTTTTTAAAAAAATAAATGTTAGAGAGGCTAGTAGTATTCTGAAGATCACTTTCTCAAGTTGCTTACCCACCTATTTTTCACACAACTTGCTTTATCTGTTGAATTTTCATTTAAGATACCCAGGAGCTTGATAATAACATCAGTTTTACAGGTTCCATGTTCAAGCCTTGATATTAGCATGAACATAACACTTAACACACACCTATGTGAAACAAGCAAAATACTAACAGATACACTTGCCCCCATGAATGGCAAATTGACACAAGGTCAATGGAATTCAGACATCTTACACGTAATGCCTCCGAGCATTTGAAAAAATATTTTATATTGTCATCATCCCATCTCCACCCACAAAGAAATTTTAAACTGGGAAATTTCAGAAGAAGAGGGCAAAGAAGTAATCTCCCCAAGACGAGACCGCTTCACTGGGGACTTCATAAAAAGTTGTAACACATCCTGGTACCATGGCTCATGGTCCAGTTCAAGAATGTTTTCAAAAGGAGCATAATTCCACAGTCCTACAAATCCACCACAATAGTTCTAATCCTAAAAGTGGATCAAGACATCGAAAAAGTGGATTCCAACCAACCTATTGTTCTTGTAAATCAAGATGCTAAGAACTTAACAGCAGACCTGACTGCCGGATTAAATTCATCCATCACATCCAACATAAAGGCACACAAACCAACTTTATGCCCCACAGGCAAAAAGCTTACCATAGCCTTCCCCAACCTGGCACCCTCCAGATGTTTTGGACTTCAACTCCCATCAGTCCCAGGCAGCATGGCCAATGGGAGGGAAGAATGCTGGGAGCTGTAGTCTGAAACATCTCGAGGGCACCAGATTAGGGAAGACTTAGCCCATCAGATGGCTTCACAACATGATTCATCACTGTAAAACCAAAAAAAGATCCCTAGCAATCTGGTCCCTAGATTCCTGTAAGAGCTTTGACAGGTAAGAATGGCATTTCCTGGAAAAGGTCTTGCTGAAATTGAATACAGGAGAGTGTTTTTTCCACTTACTCCCCTGAAATGACAGCTCCATGGCAGTAATTAGGGTTAATTTATACGATTCCCAAAAAGTTAAGCTCAGCAGGGGCATGAAAGAATGATGCCTTCTTTTTGCAATAATGATGAAGGTTCATTTGCAGAGGCCCTTCACAGCAACTTCAAAATCCAGGAGGTCAACTTAACTGGACAGAATCATACTGTCAACTTACTTGCCAATGATGTAGCTCTCTTTCTTTCCAACCCATGTACTTGTGAACGCAGCAGAAATAGCTGAATTGAGGGCTTATGGCTCTGCTGCCATTTTGAAGATCAACTTCACCAAAGCCCCTTTGCTTCAACATCAACCCCTGAGACTACAACATTTAAAATTTACCTCAAATCTGGCACTCAGGCCAGGATACATTGAATATTTAGGCATACACATCCTAAAGAACTTCACAAAATTAAAGATACGTAACCATAGCACAGCCTTTCATCATGTTAAGCATGATGTCATATGTTGGTCCAAGGGTAATCTCTCCTGGCTTGAGCTCATTGCTACACTCAAAACATCTGCAATGTCCAAGTTGCCCTCTTTATTTCAAACTTTACCAACAATCCCCCCTACCAAATGGCGGACACCGTTCAAGAACTTTATGCACGAGGGCAGGAAATCTCAATTAGCAAGCAATTTGCTCTATGGGAAAACATCAGAGGGAGGGTATGCCAGATGTCCAGGGGTATCTCTATGCTTTTCAACTCAGACAGCTGCTCTCCCTCCTATATAAAGAGACAGAGAGAACACAGGTCCTCATGAACTCTTGCAAGAGACTGCCATTCTCCCTAGTTGTGCTTAAGAACATTTCTAAATTAAACCATCCTTTCTTCAGGGCAACACTACTTGCCTGGAAGAGGTGGTGTGAACAGATTGCACCATCAGCTTCTCCTGTAATGCCCATGCTCTCTCACCGAATGTTTCATGATCCAGAGAGGTTTAATCAACTTAAAGACTGGGAAAAGACAAGACCCTACTCATTCTGAGATTTCTTTCCCAATTGCAAGCTACTTTTAGGCTTTTAGTTGAAGGGTAGATTACAAGAAAAACGTGTTTCATGATTTCAGATCCATCAGAATATGATGGAATTCTCCTCAAATCCCATAATTCTGAAACAAAGAACTAGAGATCCCACCCCATTTGAAAAGGTAGCATTGGGCTACACACAGATATCTAAGAGTCTGGTATTGGTTATAAATAAGCTTCTTCTATCTCCCTGATCTTTCTTGGGGGGAATGAAGGAAGTCTGGGAGAAGGATGCGTGTCGGGAGATATCGTATAGTGATTGGTCCTCTATTTGGCATAGGAAACCTATGAAATCAATCTCACCCAACATTAGGGAAAATTCCATTAAATTGGCCCATAGGTAGTTCCCAACACCCATTATAACAGCATACATGCATCTCGGAAACACATTCAGAGTTTCAGAGCCTTGGTATATACTTCCACATGCACCAGACATGGCCATTAGTGGACAAGTTTTGGAAGTTAGTCAGAGCTTGCCCTACTAGGCATATTCATAGATACTAACAAGGACTTCTGTAAAAAACAACAACCTTTAATTGCTTTCTTACTAGTGGCCACTAGACTTGAGATGGCTTGGCGCTAGAGAGATATTAGCACCCTGTTTATTGATGCTTGGTATAGAAAGTATGGGCCATTGCATTGGTTGAAAAGCAGACTCAACAACTAAGTTGATGTTTATTGTACAAGTAAACTGGTGCAATTGTATTCTCTTTGCTAGGAACAACAGCAGCACTCACAAGCAACCTCCACTCTCTCAGAGTTCTCTCACACATACAGTGTGAACAAATCCACTTGACTGTTGCTGGACGATTCCCAAATTAAAGGTTACTTGTGTGTCTTGACCTTCCTCCCACCCAAATGTTTCAAGCAAATTATGCAAAGTGATCTCTTTCTATGTTCATGTTTCTGATGCTTGTTCCTTGTTTTGATGTTTATATTTGCTGGTGTACATGAATGATGCATTGTAAACAGCAAAAGCCTTTCGTTCTTTTTTTTTAAAAAAAAATCTTAAAGGTTCTTTTGGAACAATCTTTTTGTTTACCATGTTTCTCCCCAACCCCTACAGCACAAGTGAAACCTAATTCAAAGGAATCAGCAACCTTTTGTTTTTGTTTAAGTATTGAGGCAAGGAATTAAATCAAGAGTATTTTTGCTAACATATGCACAAATTCTGAAGCTAGACAAAGACTTGAAATATCAGCAATTTGCAATGGATTTATTTGCTTAGCAGGTTCATCATCTATTTCTAACACAAGGATGCTTTCATGGTGGATTTCTTAAATGAAACCATATTAAAAAATGAACAAAATGCTGAGTACAATTTCTGCCTCAAATAATTAAGCAACTAATGACATGTCATCAAGAACACCTTCTCTCTCTGGAAATAAATCATTAGTTGAATTTCTTATAAACTGCTTGGTCAGCTTGAAATGAATGCACAATAAATCCCCCTGCCCCCCGCATACCGATTCTGTTCTCCATAAAAAGACAGAAGGTAATCTTCTGTTCTATGTTCACTGGCACATAATTTTTGTGCTGCACTACACAGTAATTTTATTTCTACGGGGGTAAAGGCTGAATCCTGCACATGGTTAGACTGTTTAAATTCTATTCAGTTCTGTGAGCTTTAAAAGTAGCCCAACTGTGTACAGGATTGCAACCTGAGTCTCTTGCTATCTTCCTAGGTTATTCCCTCCCAACATGTAGGCACACTGGTTCGTACTAAGGTTGTGATGTCAGATGCAGCTGTGAAGGACGAGCTATGCACAGTAGAGTTTGAAGCCTATGTAGTTCAGGTACTGAAATAAAATGTGTATTGTGCCTGTTCATTCTCTCAGTTTGTTAAAAGTAACAACAGTACAAATGTGAAGTGTTTCTGTTCTGTTTACCAGAACAGTAAAAAAAAAAACCCCAGAAAAGGCGTGTTTTCCCCCCAGCCCTAACCTATCCAAGACCAGCAGCAGCTCCCGTCCCAAGCAGAGATCTTTCCCAGCTCTGCTATTTGAGCATACATATCATATATATATAAAATTTCAGCAGTGAACATGCTGCAACACAGGAACATCCCTTCTTGCTCAGATTTGCATAGCAAAAGTTACCGCCCCCTTTTCTAAAAGCAGGGCACAGTTTAGTTGCCCTTGTGTCAGTTATGAAGCTCCTCTGCCCCTTGTCAGAATGTCCCATTCTGAGGCTCATAGGGAAAGCTGGTAGCATCTGGTGGCAGTCAGATCAAGGCAGGTAAAGTCCTACCCAGTAACCATAATCAGGTCACAGTGGGCAACATCAGGTTAAGCACATACAGTCCAATCAAAGTAGATAGGTGAAGGCATGGCAGGCAACTTTAAGGCAGAAGAAAACAGGACCCTGGATAGCTTTAAGTGTGTCTAGCTGGCTGGAACTCTATCCTACTAAGATAATAGGAGAATGTTGTCTCAGTAGGGAGCTAAAGTCAACTGAAGCTTTATGTTGGCTGACAAGTCCTGTAGTCTGGTTAGCTGCACCCCTCCTCCTGGAGGAGCTGACTGTACTGTTAAATGCCCTTCACCTGATTTTGTAGCCTGAGACGTCTGCAAGGCTGGGGAGATGGAAGTTCTGCCAGGGACTCATCCTCTGAGTCAGAGGATGCTGACAGAGCTACATCCTCTGGCTCGGTGGGCCCTGAATAAGGCACTGACTGTCCTAACCCTGAGGAAGTACCCTGTGCCTTGTCCTTATCAGAATCCTTTACTGTACACTGGAAAGACTAAGGGCCAGATGTCATCACCCAGCAGAATTCTTTTTTAAAAACAAAATCGGGGGAAATACTTTAAAAAGAATATAAAGCATCAAACAACATTTAATCAGCTAACCACTCCTGGGGAGCTTCAAAGATAAAAACCCAAACAAAGCAGACAGCCCCCCTGAGAAGGGCAATGAGGATTCGACCTACAGGCTGTAAGTGTGTAACTTTTATGTCCTGGCCTTATCAACACATAAACCTTATTGGGTGGCTTATTCCTCCCTTAAGGAATTGCATTTTGCAGTCCGAGCAATGACCCGGATTCCCTTGATCCTAGAGCCTGTGCACTTTTCAGCCCACACTTTGGTGTTTGTGTGTGCAATTCAGTTTTCTTTCTGGCATTTAATGCTTTGCAGTTTTCTTTGCTTACAAGTGTATTTCAAGTCACTTTGAATTTTAAAGCCTGTCCTCTTTTTTTCTATTTCTTAAATTTATTTATTTGAAAATCATGGGCAAGTACTATTAGCGATTTCTTCTCCCCATTTCAGTGTCATTAAAATCATTAATAAAACTGGTTTGGCTTCCAGTGCTTTCATAAGTACATTCCTGTCCACAGTATAGCTTCTTCTTTCTCTTTCAGTTTACTCTTCCCCTCATGTAAGCATCAATAATTGTCTAATTAGCTATAGCGCTGTGGGGTTTTGTTAAATAGTTGTGATCAGCAAGAATTATAAGCCATCTGTAAGAGCTGGAAATCAATTGTAGGCCCTCCTAAGCCTCAAGCAAGCTACCATTACCTCAGATGGTGGTAAAAGCAGAAAAAGGAACGCCTTTTTAACTACACTGACCCACACACTTCCATGAATTATGCTAACAGTCCAAATTCATACAGCTTACTTCCAGGCGAGTCAAACTGAAGATAGTAAGGTTTATTTCCAAGTAAAAATGGTCATGACTGGGCTATAAGAATGTTTGACACAGGTCTGCATCACAGAGTCAAGGCATAGGGTCCCAACTGTTCCACATAATTTCTGCAATCCCCACAACAAGCCTATACGGTAGGCCAGTATTGTTACCCTCATATTCAAGATGAAGGAGTGCGGATAAGAGACTTCAAGTTACCCAAGACTACCTGGTGAGTTCATAGACAGATTCAGATTGAAACAGGAGGAATTCCAGCTCACACCCCTATTCTCTTCATCACAGCATTACCCCAGCTTTCAGAGTAGGATCCATTCTGTAGGTACCTCTATGCAACACCACAGAGAGAAGGGTTACTTTCCTCACTGAAAGTAGAGCATTGAGCAAGAAATCTGAGTGGGGCCTCACATGAACATCACAGGTAGCTTCCTTGTGAGAAATGTATTCCAGTGCCTAATGTGTATTAGAAGTAGTAAGGCATACCCTCCTGAAAAGCTATAGAGCAGGGGTGGACAACTTGTGGCCCTCCAGATGTTTTGGCCTACAACTCCCATCAGCCCTAGCCAGCATTTCCAATGGTGAGAGAGGCTGCTGGGAGTTACAGTTCAAAGCATCTGAAGGGCCTCAAGTTGTCCACCCCTGCTACAGAAGTTACAGCTGTTGTTTGCTTCTGCTTATGTTAATGTAGCCTCACACACACATTAGCTCATCTGGCAGTTTTTCTACAAAGTTTGAGACTAGTTCTAGAAATAGCAGAGATCAGGGGAAAATAGTCACACAACAGAATTTTGATACGATATCCTGCCGGCAAGATTGTCATATAAACCTATCCTCTCTACTTCCCCCAAAAACAAAGTTAAAAAGTTAGCTATAGCCTCTACAGAATATTTTTAGTCTAACAATATTCAAAAATATATATGACAAGTCAAATGTTAATGTACACCACTAAACACCCACACATAAGAAAGCATGAAAATCCCACAAGCATTGATATACTGTACACCTGTTTAAATCCTGGAAATTTTGATACTTAGGGCTGACATGTTTTTAACTGGGTTAGTTCATTTATTTTATGTTTTCTGCCATGCTTATTCTTGAAATGTTCTATGAAACTTACAAAACCCCAAACATCTCCAAATTATATCAATTCAATTAGCTAACATTACAATGTTATACAGTGTTAGCATTTTACAATGGTAACAGTTAAAAACCCACTAAAACTAGCTTGTTAAGTCCTGCCAAATGCCTTTAAACAAAAAGGCTTACATTCATTCCAAGAACAAATGAACTATGGTGAGCTTCCTTGGGTATCTAGCTCCACAATGCTAAATCTTATTTTGGTAGAGAGAAAAAACAGGGCAGGAGGAAGAGACAGAAGAAAGAGAACAAGAAAATCTGGAGAAACGAGAAATAAGAAAAAATGTTATGGGTAAAGCATGGACTATGCAGTATCCTTCTGCAAACTGGTGCCCTCAAGATGTGTTGGACTGCAGCTTCCATAATTCCGAGCCAGCATGGCCATGGTGGCTGGGAATTATGGGAGCTGCACTCCAACACATCTTGAGGGTGCCAGGTTGGGGAAGACTGCCATACAGTGGTGAAAAACCTATAACAGACAAGGTCTGAATAACGTTACCTTTTATTGGCTTCAAAATGAAGAGTATAAAGCTTAAAAATGACATTCACAAAAACTGCTTTGGAAGAGATATTTAGACAGTGCATTTCCACTCTCCAGAATGAAAAATTAAGCTATAACCTAATCCCAAAGTCTTATCTGAACGTAGAGCCAAACTACACATTATGCTAATTGCATAGCATGTAGCGGAGGCTTTTCTTTTTCTTTAGTGTAAGTGGACCCAATTCAGATTACGGCCAGCACTCTCTGGTCAGGGGAGGGTTGAACCTTCCTCCCCACACCATTTTTTGCAGAAATTGGAGTCAACTGAAACTTATTTTCTTTTTCTAACCCTTCTCCCACCCGGGCATGGGGAAGAATATCAGGAAAAAAGCAGGATGGGGAGGTTTAACCCTCCCATCATGGAGCATGGTGGTCTCAATCCGAATTGGGGCCATGTGTGCTTACACTACAGTAAAAAAAGAAAGACACGTCCCAGCCACACACTATGCAATTAGTGTAATGTGCGGTTTGGCTCACAGTTGTGCCCCCAAACACCATAGTCCAGTTCACTTGGGACTCATTCCTCCATACACTCATGACAAGGGCTACTAGTCATTATAGCTAAATGCAACTTCCAGGTTCAGTATACTGCTGGGGATCAACAGCGGGAGAGGACTATTGTCTTCACACCCTGCCTGTGGGATTCCCAGAGGAACCTGGTTGACCAATATGGGAAACAGAACACATCACTAGATGGGCCTTTGGTCTGGTCCAACAGGGCTCTTCTAATGATATTAATGCATGTCTGCACCATGTCGTACGTTCACGTGTGTGTGAGATTCACTGCATCTGACCTTTGCAAACTAGTCTCCTCCCCACAATCCCTCCCAACCAGTAGTCTACATTGCAGACTTGGTGAAAAGTAGAATTAAATTGAATCTGAGTCAATACTGCACCTTCTTTTCTTTGGACCTGCTTATATCTGTTCATTATGTGCCTCAAACATGGACCATGGAAAGTGTTGGTACTGACATACCTAGAGAGAACCTATTTATGTTGAACCAAGACAAAAAAACACCTATGTAATACTGTTGGTTTACCTACAGTTAGGCCACCATAGTTCAAGCTCAACTACAGCCATTACCAATCTCTCTTGCTGAGCCCGCCTTCCCCTGACCCCTTTTCCTTTACTTGCATCAAAGAAAAAGCATCCTTCTACTCACAATATATTTTAAAACTATTGAGAAACATGAAGGTGATTGCAACAAAAGTATTATGGTCTTTGGTAGAGCACATAACCTCTGATGTGACACTGATCTGGAGAGCATAGTACAGCTTAATCAAAATATTTTTAAAATGATATTTTTATTTCAATCAGCCAACCCCTGGAATGTAGATTGTCTATTGTGTAGAAATGTATAATTATTAATGATCATCATTATGTTATACTTGCCCCTCCAAGCCCAATAAAAAACAAATACTGAGAAGGCTCTCCCCTGTCCTCAAAACTTTGTCCACAGCTATCTATATGCCAGGACCTCCAGCTGCTGGGAGGATCAAAACAGGGGCCTTTCCCCAGAGTAGCCAAGTATCTCCCCACCAACTCTAGTGGCCAAGTATCCTCATTAGCCTTACTCTAACCCTTCCTCTTCACTGTGATGGACTGCTATTTGCTCCTAATATTACTTCCTCCTTTGCCTACCCACAGTCTGTCTAAGCAGCAAACCACATCCTATGCATTGCTCCCACACACAGGGACCTATTGTCAGCCTTTGTTCCTTAATTCTGCCCTTATACCTTCCTACCTCATACCCGTGCATGTTTCCCTCTGACTGTGCTTGCTCAAACTGCTTACCAAAAAGACCTGTCTGTCTATGAAACAATGGATCTGCCTATCTCTTGAGAAGATACAGCTTACCTAGTAAATGACAATATTATGTCATTTACTGCCTTCACATCCCCCCACAAAGGCTTAAACTCCCCTTTCCAGAGACCCCAATCCTGTATGGAGGTGACATTAGAAGAACTAATACCACACTTTGAGAACCTCTGCTAAACGTATGTCTCAGTTCCTTTCAGACTTTTGCAGAATATAAGAACCACTCAGCTATATATACCAGAGAAGCTGCAGCCAGGAACCAATTCAGAGTAATTCTTAAGTCATCAGCATAATTTCCCATTAGTTCTCTTCCCTCATTATGGAAGGCGCAACGATATACTTCTGCAAATTACATTATCATAAAAGGTAAGGAAAGTGATGAGTCAAAAAAAATCTCACTTCTATAAATAGATCTGTCGCTAAGTCATTGTGGTTTCTACAGTAGATGTGACCTATTTACACCCTTATTTATTCATCTGGGTAACAAGTATAATAGTTGCCTGCTTAATAGTTAGCAGCAACTGGGGTAGTGTGGGATTTAATTTAATTAGTGTTTATAAAGTACTTAATGGTGCAATTATGCAAGACAATAAAACTTTGCTGTATCTCCTTGTATTGACAAGAACATTGAATTTTGAAGCATTTATCCTTAGAGGAAAAAGGGAGAGCCAAAAGAACAGATGCTGAGACAGTGATCTGGTCTATTGCTTGTACTAACTTTCAGAGGAAGACTGCCTGAAAGCAGAGTTCTGCAATAAAAAGGGCTTGCTGTCATGGCATTTTTTAGAACCATCAAGGAAGGCCCTGAGAGGTGATGCACTGTAATTGATAAGGAGTACAAACTATGAATCAGAAAGTGCCCAGTTCAAATATCAACTCAGCCATGAACTCAATATTTATTTGTTTGTTTGTTTTATACCCCACCTTTCCACCAAGGGAATGGTACTCAGGGCAGCCAACAGTAATAAGAACCAAATTTTAAAATAAAAACTCAGTTAAATCAATCATAAAACAAATACATGAAATAAGAAAAACACAACAATAAAAGAATAAAAACAGCACCCAACCCAGCAGACCAGTTTACATGCCAAAAGCCAGGTTAAATAAAAATGTTTTTACTTGCCAGCAAAAGGACAGCAGAGAGGGAGCCAACCTCCCTCCCTTGGTAGGGAGTTCTACAGCCTGGGAGCAGCCACTAAGGCCCTATCTCACGTTGCCACCAAACATGCCTCTGATAGTGGCAGGACAGAGAGAAGGCTCTTCCCTAAAGATCTTAAAACTCAGACAAGCTCATATAGGAGAAGGCGGTCTTACGTGTAGCCTGGTCCCAAGCTATATAGGTCTTTATAGGTCATAACCAGAACTTTGAATTCAGTAGTAGTAGGCAGTGAAGTTGTTGTAACAAGGGAGTCATGTCCTCCCTGTAACCAGCCCCAGCCAACAGTCTGGCTGCAGTATTCTGGACCAGCTGAAGTTATTGAACAGGTTTCAAAGGCAGCCCCATGTAGAGCACATTATAGTCCAAACAGGATATAACTAAGGCATGCATGACCTTGACCAGATCAAGCATCTCTAGGAATGGGTGCAGTTGGCGCACTAGCCTCAGCTATGCAAATGCGCTCCTGGCCACCTGGGCACCCAGGTTCAGGGTTGAGTCCAGGAATACACCCAAACTGCAAGCCTGAGTCTTCAGGGGGAGTGTAACTCAAACCAGCACAGCATGAGTTCCTATTCCCTGATCTGCCTTTTGACTAACCAGGAGCACCTCCGTCTTGTCTGGATTAAGCTCCAGTTTGCTCACCCTCATCCACTCTATTACTGATGTCAGACACAAATTTTGAACTAGAACAGCTTTACTTGGATTTAGATGGAGGGGAGAGATAGTGTTGGATATCATCAGGTAGCCCTAGTAAAGCCGCTATTCTCTTACCCTCCACCCTTTCTCTAATACGTAACAGCATAAAGAACTATTGTATGCATTACTGATATAATGGGCATTGTTTTAAACACTTGAAATGTGCTATATAAATGCTAAGTGTTATTTTCCTCTTCCAAAAATCATAGTTGTAGCATCCAAAATAGAGAATAAAAGAAGGACAAATGCTTGCTCTGATCAAACGCTTGCTCCTTGGGAGGAAAGCTATGGCACACCTAGACAGCATGTAAGAAGCAGAGACATCACTTTGCTGACAAAGGTTCGTATAATCAAAGCTATGGTTTTCCCAGTAGTAATGTACGGCTGTGAGAGCTGGACTATAAGGAAGGCTGAGTGCCGAAGAATTGATGCTTTCGAACTGTGGTGCTGGAGAAGACTCTTATGAGTCCCCTGGACTGCAAGGAGGTCAAATCAGTCAATCCTAAAGGAAATCAACCCTGACTGCTCATTGGAAGGACAGATACTGAAACTAAAGCTCAAATATTTTGGCCACCTAATGCGAAGAGAAAAGTCACTGGAAAAGACCCTGATGCTGGGAAGGATTGAAGGCAAAAGGAGAAGGGGACGGCAGAAGATGAGATGGCTAGATAGCATCACCGATGCAATGAATATGAGCTTGAGCACACTCCGGGAGAGAGCGGAGGACAGGAAGGCCTGGCGTGCTATGGTCCATAGGGTCACGAAGAGTCAGACACGACTTAACGACTGAACAACAACATCTGATCAAATATACGTTTTAACATTGGACTCCAACTTCCAGGTCTTGAACTTTGGGGGGGGTCACAGAGATGCTTTCATATTGGGTTGTATCTGGATATCCTGTGAGATGCCAATATAGGAACCTCTTTCTTATGGAGGGAGTGGTAGGTGGGTTTTGGAGATTCCCCCTTGTAGCTACCTTTGCTTACTGAAAATCTCCTCTGGACAACTGCTGGGGCCTTTGGAAAAGCATGGAAGGTGGTGCAGAAGACTGCATGGGGCAAGGGGGTACTGGCAAAAACTGCCTCCCGCTCCTGTGAGTGGAAGCCTTCACTGGATCACAAGTCCTTCTGTGAGGGAAGAAGCCCTTCCATTCGCAGAAGGGCTCTTCTATATACAAACTATTGACTCCAAACATTTATTCAGACTGTATCTTTTAGGTAATATACAGTTCTTAAAGCAAGATAAAGGTTTCTTATCACACTACATATGTCAGTTAATTTACCAATGTCAAGGTATCTGTGTTTTTGTAAATGGTCACTGTTAACAACATAATTGTTATTGTCTGTACTTTCTGCATTTAATTTCTCTCTCACCGTTTATGATCCCCACCACCACAGTCCTAGGTATATATACCAGTAACTTAGGACAAGACTTCAGACATCTGATGAAGTGGGCGCTGGTCCATGAAAGCTTATGACCATAATAAATCTGTTAGCCTTTAGGGTACTATTATATTCTTTGTTATTTTTGGTGTTACAGACAAAATGGCTACCCCTCTCAAATTTGTGACATTACTTTAACAAACAGAGGCATTGTAATTGGTGCAGTAGACCTAAGTCTCTCCCAAATCTTCGAGAAACAATGGGTTGGATCCAAAGATGCCCTTCTGGTAGCAACATAGTGGAAGGGACTTACACAAGAAAAATGATCCCAAATCCAGGGGAGTTCCTTTGTTTGTGCAAACTCTTGAGAATGAGCTAGTGTATAATCTTACACAAGACCTTTTAATATCCTTATGTATAAGCTCTAATGACTAGAGCTTACACACTACAGCCTGTATTTTCCTTATTCAGTGCTTTTTATTCTAGATTGTAACTCACAGAACAGCACTAATGTATGGTCTCCTTCTACTTATTTGATCAAAGCCATTGTAATAAAATTCAAGATCAGATATATTCACATGTTCATCTTTCCTGCAGTGTAATGGTATGAAAACAGTGAGGAAATCTCATCTATTTGATGTTCTTTCCCATTTAACTTAATAACAAAATATCTTATGGTCTTCTGGCCATGATTCAAGGCCTGATTTTGGCTTATTAAAATCCTAAATGGCTAGAACTCTTCATGCCGAAGAGACTGCATCCTTTCTCTGCCCCCCCCCCCCCGGTTCTTACATCAAACAAAATAACACCCTTATTGACGCCATAATGTAGAACAAGGCAGCCACATACACACAGGGCTGGCATCAAAGGTAGGCATGGTTGGGCACCAGTCGAGGGCCCGCACTCCAGTAGGGGCCCACTGACAAGAGCCCCCTGGAGTTGCTCCCTCTCTTCACCACTGCAACCTGCTTGTTCACCTGACACTCATTCTGGACCAGACAACAGTGGTGGGGAAAAGGAGGAACAGTAGATGCCGCTGCCTATTTGCTCATTGCTCTCTGCCTGCCAAGCAAGCAGTAATCACGGTGGTTTGTTTGATTGTGCGAACTGACCCGCACACAGGTATTTGTATAGTTGCTCTTACTCACAAACCTTGCCATCCTCCAAAACCTCAGCATCCTCCAGAGGCTCTGCAAGATCTTTGTGTCTGAGCAAGCATTTAAGAAATTAGTTTATGTATTTATATTAATATATTAATATTGTCACCCACAAATTTTCAAAGTGACTAACAACAATTAGAAACAAATGAAAAAATGAACTTTGTTCAGTGTATGTTAGGTAGGCAAGGCTGACTTTTGCAATATATTTTTATGTTGCTTGGGGGAGGCTGGTTAAACAGTTTGTAAATATTTTCATAAATTTACTTGGCATTTGAATTTCATAAAGTTGTTACCCATCCTGAGGGCAAACTAATGGTCTAAAAATAAAGAGAATATTCAAATGCACTGTGTGTAAAATGCACCGTGTGTAGTCGTTTTACTGGAGCAGGATTGAGGTCTCAAAAGCAAACAATAAATGTGACTCAGCATAATTAATCATGTATAATGGTTAACTAGCATAATTAACCCATGAAACAGAATACCTAACAGTGCAATCCTATACATCAGCCTTTCCCAACCTGGTGCCATCCGTCTCAGCCAGCATGGCCAATGGTCAGAAATGCTGGACAATGTAGTCCAAAACATCTGGAGCGTACCAGGTTGGGGAAGGCTGCTATTCATGTTACTCAGAAGTCAGCTGCATTGGGTTCAATGTGGCTTTCTCACAAGTGGGTATAGGACTGCAGCCTAGGACAAAACACAATACGAGAATTGCCAGGCTTCAGTTTACCCACTGGACTGCTTCTGAATATAATGCTATTCAAAGCGCAGTGGCTGATGAACTATAGGAACACCTCTTTTCAAAGAGGGACTGATTATAATATGATAGCTTACATTACGAGCAGACAGTGTACACAGACACACTTCTGTACAAGGCTCAGGGTGGGTCTCTCGGGGAAAAGCATAGACAAAAGAAAGATTCGTAGGAAATGCATGCCAACGATTGCTTCTTAAGATTTTTCATTAATGTTTGGCCAATAGCATTTTACGCTGCGGTGGATGAAGTTACGTGGGTTTCAGAGAAGCTGCAGTATTACTTATTTGATCTCATTTATGAAGCATCTGCAACTATGCTGGAATTATAACCATAGTAGAAGACAACTTAAACTTCCACAGTAAAGCAGTACTGAAAAATGCTATCAGCTAGTAAGGCTTTAGTTGTGACCCAGTCTCATTATGTTAGGCTTTCTGAAAGCAGGTCTCTGCTGTATTGAAGAACAGGTAAAATTCACTTGATTGTAACAGTGTACAATGTATGGATGGCACCAGAGTTCTAGTTTAGTTATGCTTTAAATAAGCAATCTGCACACAAAGACCCTACAAGAGAATATTTGCAATTTCTTATAAAATCCACTCCAAGTAAGGAAGGAAGTATAGATTTAAATTCTTGTAATTCCTTAAACCTACAAAAAATATTCACTTAACTGTAACTGCTTTTATGAGGCTGCAAAATAGCTGAATGATTAAGAAGTTGCAGCCATGAATTTCTTACATTCAGATACAATCAAGCGTTAAACAAAAATTATTAGAGAAATTAAATTTAATGCTGCTCACATCACAGATGTCTGGGTCTACACCGAAGAAATCTATTTTGCATTTCTGCATCATTATGTTGTGGTAGGTTTTTCCCCCAACGTGGGAGACTACCAAGATTCTATCTCTACTGCATCGCTTGACTCAGGCAGTAGGTTGGTTGATCTCAATCTATTGCCAGTGAAAAAGATAAACACACACATTCTTTGTCTGACCTAAACTAGGTTACTGCTTAAATGGTTGCTGATGCTGGATATCATTTTTTCTGGCCTAAGCATAGTTAATTTCAAGTTGGTTGAACCACAAGCTCCTTTGTACTTCTTAGTTTAAGTGTATTTGTTTTGTTTGGTTCTTACCTTATTCATTTGGAATTTCTTCATATAGTCATTTATTTGGAATTCCAAGTTATTACACCAGACTTGTAAATAAGTCTAGAGCAACTAGTTCACAACTTAACAGCCTGCCTACCCACACATACCTATATCATTATTTGTGTTTGCAACTAAATCAAACTTCAGTGAGGCTTTCCTACTGGATCACTTTGACACAACGACCTGGTTCACACATAATGACAACCCAGAGTATGGGTTGAGTATGGGCTGTCATTAAATCATGGGTTGTTTTAGAATTGTGGGTTGTTATGTGCAAACCCCACACTATAATTATGTGTTGTCAACCACAAACAACCCAGAATTCATAACCCAATAACAAACCATGGGTTCTCTTCTTCAATTATTTCTGGTTACCAACCCATCATTAAACCATAGTGAAGGGTTTGCACGTAATGACAACCCACATTCAACAACAACCCACAATTCAACAGCAACCCATACTCAAGCCATACTCTGGGTTGTCGTTATGTGCAAAACAGGTCAATATCTTATTGCCAAAGACAATCGGAGATGAGTGGCTTTTTCACATTTGTAATACATCAATTACTGTATATAAAACAATTCAAATTAATGATGCTTGGCAAATGGGGGGGGGGGAGAATGAGAAATTGATCACTGGCAATTCCACTCTAAAAGTCATAACTTGCTCCCTGAGTATCATTAGCTGTCTGCAATCAAGGATGGCTTTCTCAGTTCTGTTCACTGTCCACATTTAATAGTTTCAACTGATTAATGAGCCATTGCAGGAGTGGATTCCAAGACTTCCCATCATTTATGAATAATGCATACATCTTAGTCTCCTGAAGGAGGATGAGGCAGATCCCTATGCTACTGTATAAATAACACAATGCATACTTTTCTAAATGGATTAACATGAGATTCTGTGGAAAGCCGATGTCTGCTAATACACTGTACGTGCAAGAACCATTCCATTATTCTTGAATTAGCAAAATACCCCTTATGATGACAGATCGGGTGTGTGACAGCGTGTGTGTGTTTGTGGTGTGTGTGTGTTCATATATGAGAGGGTGCAGATGTGAGGATGTATTAAATTATCACAGTAAAGGTAAAGGTGTCCCCAACCAGTCGTGTCCAACTCTAAAGGGTGGTGCTCATCTCCACTTCTAAGCCGAAGAGCCAGCGCTGTCCAAAGATGCTTCCGTGGTCATGTGGCTGGCATGACTGAACACCGAGGTGCACGGAACGCTGTTACCTTTCCCGCCGAAGCGGTACCTATTTATCTACTTGCAATTCCTTGCTTTCGAACTGCTAGGTTGGCAGGAGCTGGGACTGAAGATGGGAGCTCACTCCGTCACGCAGCACTCAGGTCTCGAACTGCTGTCCTGCCGACCTTCTGGTCTGCAGTTCAGCGTCTTAACCACTAAGCCACCGCACCACAGCATGTAATTATGTAAATTATCATAGTAGTAATGCTTAATTTTCCCCTAAAGGACAAAAGTGGGAACCTGTGGCCCTCGAGATGCTGTTGGACTACAACACCCATCACCTTACCATTATCCATGCTGGCTGGGGCTGATGGGAGCTGGGCCATCTCAAGGGCCACAGGTTCTCCATTTCACTACAAAACATAGTAACAGCCAGTCTCATACATATCAGAAAGTTAAAGGCTGAAGTAAGGGAACACCAGTGAGTTCAGGGCTAAATTGATTTCAGTACCTGGTAATCCCTGCCCACTTAGAATCAAGCCTGTTCCTCTTTGCATAGCCCCATGCCGAGTTCAATTTTTTTGGAGACATTAGTGTATGTAGACTGGAATGTCGACTTTTGATGCTCATTTGACTATTTAGATATTAGAAAAGCACATGATCCCTGAATGTTCAAGGATAGGGTAACATTTAGAAAAGTAAAAACACACACACACCTTATTTCCTGCAACATGGACTGACTAATAAAAGCCATGTCTAATCTTGAGAACATGCCCCAAAGTTACAACAGGCAGATCTACAACCTTTATGCTCATTAGCAAAACAAAGATCTTCAGTATGGAAAAAATAATGAAAACTAAAATACCTGAATAATGCAGTTTTCAGGTTAAATACAGTTTCACCAAGGGCAATCAAAAATGTTGCAAAAATGGATTAGCTTAAGAATAGACAGGAAATTGAAAATGTTTGGTGAAGGGAAGATATAATCATGTTCTTCACCTATCTGTAGACATTTGCTTATTTTTATTCCTCAGATTCTTTTGTTTACAATAGGCTTCTTTTAATGATTTTTCCTACGAAATAACTGCAACACAAGGCAGTGGCTTTTGGGATATGACTCCAATGTTCTTTGCTACTATTCTTTAGCAATGCTTGGTGTTAATATTGCATTTACCCTCCAGCCATACTGCAAACATCTCATGAGCAGGACGGCCACAGTTACTTTGCAAATTCTCAACAGCAACATAGTTGACATGAATGTCCAATAATGTGGTGGATGCCAGGCCAGTGAGAACATAGAAGACCAGCATTTCCAGCTCTTTGCAGTCTAATGGGATTCCCAAAACTCAGAACATAACTAATTTTGATGTTCAAATTCCCAATTCAAGCTAAAAATGATGAGATTTGAAACAAAGTAAGATTGGGGGGGGGGGTTCCTTTTTTAAAAAATATCTTTTTGTTTTCATTCTTACCATAAGGGAACTGCAAGAGAAGGAAAATGTGGTACTATTGGAAAGTAATTAGACTTTGAATTATTGCAATGTGGGATGTAACAGCAAAGTGGCGTTGTTACCCCAGAGCCTAATCAAATTAAGTTACTTGAGGCCCCAGAGTCTAGGGGAAAACCCTACATTTGAGTGCACCCACACAGATTTGGTTTAAAAAAAATTATGTGGAAAAAAAGAGGTGTTGGACTGAGGTTTGAGTAACCTTTCAGATACATTCTATAATGCCAAAGCTTCAACTACAGTTTTCCATTTTGAATGGAAACAATTATCAAGAAAACCCTTTAAAATGTCCTTATTTCTTATCTACCTTTGTTCCCCCACCCCTCCTGAAAAGACTGCATATACAGTATCTAAAAGTATCTTAAAAAAAAAAAAGATTTGGCACCCCAGCCCCCCCACCCTACACACACATACACTTTTCCCTTTACCCTGCTTTCTAGTCACCTCTCTTCTCTCATTCAACCTCTTTTTGTGGTTGAATGTTGGGGTCAGACATGTCACTGTCTGACAATAGACCTACTCTCATTACACCAGTGTTCTAAAAGGAAGAAAATGGAGGACAGAAGAAATAGGCTTCAGCCGTCTTAAAAGTGGCACCAAGCTTACACATCAAACTAAGAAAGAAAGAATTCCAAATTAAGATGAGCTACCTCAAACCAAGGCAATATGTAATTTCTTATACAATCTTGCTTTATTTTCACATCTATAGATATAATGGGTTCCTCCCTCCCCTCCCCTCCCCTCCCCACCTCAACTCTCCTCATTCTAGAAGATTATAAAGCTGAAGATCAGAATGACAGACTAAACTTGAACTTGTGATTCAGCAAATTCTAATGGCTTAGAAGTACGACAATCCACGTACTACCGAAAGATAGAAGCAGTCCATTACGTGTATTGATTTGCAGCACTTTGTCAGCACTAATGATGTTATCTCATTAAAAGAGATAAATGCCTTTCAGTTCTAGCAAAGCATCTGCTTCTTACTCTCTCACGCTCTTCAGTGAGACCCTCAGCTGCTGTATATGCAACTCCAACTGAAAGCCAACACAAGCCTCTGAGAGCTGCTAACCAAGTCATTTCTTTTTTAATAGGGTTATTCTTTTCCTTAATGTTATCTCTGATAAAGACATTGTGTGGGCAGAATACGGGGAGGTGTGTGTGTGGGGGGGGGGGAAGCTGCAAAGCGTAAAGAAACAATGATGGGAGAAGCCTTGCAAACAAACAAAAAAAGGTGTCATTTGCAATTTCTGAACATTACTATTAACTAACTCTTTAATGCAAACTAAACTACATGGTAGCAACTCTCATTAGAATAGGTGAAATTTTAAAGAGTGGCAATTATTCAGCTGGTTTCCACCCAGCAATACTACCATATGCAATACAGAACTCGTAAAATAATAAAAGGTAGCAATTTACCATAATGAATGTTTTATACATAATTCCTTTTTTGTGGGGGGTCTTTTAAAGTACACATTATTAAAAAGTCTCTATTTACTAGCATTACTAGTTTTGCTCCAGGGAATACTCTACAACGACACAACACCAATCTTTAAACTCCAGATATGTTGCCACATTTCTTCCCTTGAATATCCACTTGGTTGTTAAAAACGTTTAGACTCAATTGCCCTGATCTTGTGACAGCAATTAGTATACAGAAACATGTTTCTGGATACATAATTGCTGTTGTGCAGGCAGGGGTAGGAATGGAGAAAATAGGAGAGTCAGCAATCAGCAACTGAATAAGGCACGTAGAACCCTCCTTTGTTATTTCGTTCAGGTTCCCACGTGCAGAGGACAAGTAACTGCAGGTGCAGCAGTGAAGACACTGCTTTCTACGAGGACTACGATTCCCTGAATCAAATTGTCTTATCTGACAGGTTTTCACAGCATTACTACATCTTTTTCTGAAGGAATACAACAAGCATCCTGGTGTAACTAAACTGAATTGCAAGGTAGTAATATATATCACCCCTTCATGGATCACTGCCTTGTTGTGGCGAAGGGGCTTGCGTAACTCAGTGAAGCCATAAGCTATGCCGTGCAGGGCCACCCAAGACGGACAGGTCATGGCAGAGAGTTCTGACAAAATGTGGTCCACTGGAGAAGGAAATGGCAACCCACTCCAGGATTCTTGCCAAGAAAACCCCATGGAACGTATCACAAGGCTAAAAGATATGATGCCGGAAGATGAGCCCCTCAGGTCGGAAGGTGTCCAATATGCTACTGGGGAAGAGCAGAGGGTATTTCCAAGTAGCGCCAGAAAGAGTGAAGCGGCTGGGCCAAACCCGAAAGGACACTCAGCTGTGGATGTGTCTGGTGGTGAAAAGAAAATCCGATGCTGTAAAGAACAATATTGTTTAGGAACCTGGAATGTCAGATCAGTGAATCAAGGTAAGCTGGAGGTGGTCAAACATGAGATGGCAAGATTGAACATCGACATCTTGGGAATCAGCGAACTAAAATGGACAGGCATGGGCAAATTTAATTCAGGTGACCATCATATCTACTATTGTGGGCAAGAATCCCTTAGAAGAAATGGAGTAGCACTCATAGTCAACAAAAGGGTGGGAAAAGCAGTACTGGGGTACAATCTTAAAAATGATAGAATGATCTCAGTACGAATCCAAGGCAAACCATTCAACATCACAGTAATTCAACTCTATGCCCCAACCACTGAGGCCGAAGAAGCTGAGGTTGATCGGTTCTATGAAGACCTACAACACCTTCTAGAACTAACACCAAAAAAAGATGTCCTCTTCATCATAGGGGATTGGAGTGCTAAAGTAGGAAGTCAAGAAATCACTGGGATAACAGGCAGGCATGGCCTTGGTGTACAAAATGAAGCAGGACAAAAGCTAATAGAGTTTTGCCAAGAGAACACGCTGATCATAGCAAACACTCTTTTCCAACAGCACAAGAGACGACTCTACACATGGACATCACCAGATGGTCAATATCGAAATCAGATTGATTATATCCTTTGCAGTCAAAGATGGAGAAGCTCTATACAGTCAGTAAAAACAAGACCTGGAGCTGACTGTGGCTCAGATCATGAGCTGCTTCTTGCAAAATTTCGGCTGAAATTGAAGAACGTAGGGAAAACCACTAAACCATTCAGGTATGACCTAAATCATATCCCTTATGAATACACAGTGGAGGTGAGGAATAGATTTCAGGGATTAGACCTGATAGACAGAGTGCCTGAGGAACTATGGACAGAGGTCCGTAACATTGTTCAGGAGGCAGCAACGAAATCCATCCCAAAGAAAAAGAAATGCAAGAAAGCCAAGTGGCTGTCTGAGGAGGCTTTACAAGTAGCTGAGGAAAGAAGGGAAGCGAAAAGCAAGGGAGAAAGGGGAAGATATATCCAACTGAATGCAGAGTTCCAGAGAATAGCAAGGAGAGACAAGAAGGCCTTCTTAAATGAACAATGCAAAGAAATCGAGGAAAACAACAGAATGGGAAAGACTAGAGATCTCTTCAAGAAAATCGGAGATTTCAAGGGAACGTTTTGTGCAAAGACGGGCATGATAAAGGACAAAGAAGACAGGGACCTAACAGAAGCAGATGAGATTAAGAAGAGGTGGCAAGAATACACAGAAGAACTATACAGGAAAGATCTGAATGTCCCTGATAGCCATGATAGTGCGCTCACTGAACTTGAGCCGGACATCCTCGAGAGTGAAGTCAAGTGGGCCTTAGGAAGCATTCGTAACAACAAAGCTAGCGGAGATGACAGTATTCCAGATGAGCTATTTAAAATCCTAAAAGATGATGCTGTTAAAGTGCTGCATTCAATATGCCAACAAATTTGGAACACTCAACAATGGCCGCAAGACTGGAAAAGGTCAGTTTACATTCCAATTCCAAAGAAGGGCAACGCCAAAGAGTGTTCAAACTACCGCACAATTGCGCTCATTTCACATGCCAGCAAGGTGATGCTCAAAATCCTACAAGCTAGGCTTCAGCAGTATGCGAACCGAGAACTACCGGAAGTACAAGCTGGGTTTCGAAGAGGCAGAGGAACTAGAGATCAAATCGCCAACGTTCGCTGCATCATGGAGAAAGCAAGAGAATTCCAGAAAAACGTCTATTTCTGCTTCATTGACTACTCTAAAGCCTTTGATTGTGTGGGTCACAACAAACTGTGGCAAATTCTTAAAGTGATGGGAGTACCAGACTACCTTATCTGTCTCATGAGAAACCTGTACGAGGGTCAAGAAGCAACAGTAAGAACCAGACATGGAACAACCGAGTGGTTCCAAAGTGGGAAAGGAGTACGACAAGGCTGCATATTGTCACCCTGCTTATTTAACTTATATGCAGAGTACATCATGAGAAGCACTGGGTTGGATGAATCACAGGTCGGAATTAAGATTGCCGGGAGAATTATCAACAACCTCAGATACGCAGACGATACCACCCAAATGGCAGAAAGCAAAGAGGATCTAAAGAGCCTCTTGTTGAAGGTGAAAGTGGAGAGTGCAAAAGCTGGTTTGAAACTCAACATTAAAAAACGAAGATCATGGCATCTGGCCCCATCACTTCCTGGCATACAGAAGGGGAAGAAATGGAAGCAATGACAGATTTTATTTTCTTGGGCTCCAAGATCACCACAGACGGTGACTGTAGCCATGAAATTAAAAGACGCTTGCTCCTTGGGAGGAAAGCTATGGCACACCTAGACAGCATAGTAAGAAGCAGAGACATCACCTTGCCGACAAAGGTCCGCCTAATCAAAGCTATGGTTTTCCCAGTAGCAACGTATGGCTGTGAGAGCTGGACGATAAGGAAGGCTGAGCGCTGAAGAATTGATGCTTTCGAACTGTGCTGCTGGAGAAGACTCTTACGAGTCCCCTAGACTGCAAGGAGGTCAAATCAGTCAATCCTAACTAAAGGAAATCAACCCTGACTGCTCATTGGAAGAACAGATACTGAAGCTGAAGCTCAAATATTTTGGCCACCTAATGAGAAGAGAAAAGTCACTGGAAAAGACCCTGATGCTGGGAAAGATTGAAGGCAAAAGGAGAAGGGGATGGCAGAGGATGAGACGGCTAGATAGCATCAGCGATGCAATGAATATGGACTTGAGCACACTCCGGGAGAGAACGCAGGACAGGAAGGTCCATGGGGTCACGAAGAGTCGGACACGACTGAACGACTGAACAACAACAATATATATCAAAATACGGTTAACTTCTATAACAAATACCACAGATTACCACTGTTCATAATTAAAACACATTTTTATAACTATCTTGATGTTATACTTTATTGCTATGGTTACCCAAAACATGATATTTAAGTACTTGTGCCCAGCAAGCATTGAAAACACTGACAGTCTATCTTGGTATCTCAGCAGAAGACAGTTCTGTTAAAAAAACAAAACAAATGTACTTCTGAGGAGTTTGGCTTCTTATCAGTTGCTATATAACTATGAAGAATGAAATGGAATTTTTCCATGAACCATGATATGACATGCCACACAAATGTTGCATAGCACCTTAATGTAATGCGTAACATTAAAGCCCTTGATAGGAACTGTGCAAGTCAAAAGAGGGAGAAAACCACACACCATACAGGTAAACAAGGTCCATGTGCTGCGTGACCTCCATCTCTCAAAAGGTATCACTATCTTCAAGTCAAGTGGCAAATACATACCACATCCCCACACCAGCTTCCATTCTATTCATAGTAGTGATATATGGGGCTGAGTAAGTGAAGGTGACGATTCACAGTTATATTAATTTTGTGCTCTCTTCCCGACTGTAAGAATTCCTCATGGTCTCCATAGATGCCAGGCTATGTAGCATTTTCATTTCATTTAGCATTTTAATTTCTTTCCTTCTGCTGATCAAAATTCTTTGGATATCCCAAGGTGACTCAAATATCCATGGTTGTTCTATAGTTGTTATTGTGTCACATATAGAGATGTGAAGGCCCGGAAACCGCCCCAGAAAAATAGGGAAAATGTGTTTTTTTCCATTTTTTTTCTGAGGACCATTTCCCCCCTCCCCCTCCCCCAATTGGAAAAATAGAACAGCTTTGGATTATGGAATATTTTCTTTTAGAATTTAAGACAAAGTGTATATATATTGTTACCTGGCCTTTACTCTCCGCAAATCATTTCTAAAAACTGTAATAAGAACATATTTATAGAAAGACTAGAAATGTAAAATGTCTGGAAATAATGAAGCCATAGGGGAAAATGTTATTGTTAATCCCCTCTGTAAGATTCCCAGCATAGTTATTTCTTTCATTCCTTATTAAAATTATTGATCTAAAGTACATTTTACCGATAGGCATTCCTAAGCTGAGTCTTTCCTGGCTAAACAAAATCTCAATAGCTTTTCCTTTAGATCCTTACATTCCATCCCACAAATAGGAACAGGTTTAGGAATTTCCCTAAACTTCCTAACAAATAGCAACAGATGTTGTACACCAGTCTTTCTCTGCCTCTAGTTGTTCTTCCTTCTTCTGGCTTCTAGGATGATTCAGATGTTTCAGGGACTACTTGCTGATCAGACATTAAACAGGAACCTAAAATATGTTATGTATATCTTGGTTTGCTCATAAAATTATCCTGTTTTGTATATTAAATGTAAAAGTATGGTTTATTTAGACAATAATTATAAATTTACTGAGTTTAATTTTAAAAGTTTTTAAATATAATGATAAATTTATAAGCAAACCAAGTTATACATAAAGTAACTTTAGGAACAGAAATGCTTCTTTAGGTTCCTAAAGCAGCCCTCCCCAACCTGGTGGCATCCAGATGTTTTGGACTACAATGGCCAGCATGACCATTGGCCATGCTGCCTGAGGCTGATGGGAGCTGAAGTCCAAAATATCTGGAGGGCACAAGTTGGGGATGGATGCTTTGTTAAAGCAATGAAGTGACTTCAGAGCTGTAAAGAATGCTCAAAAATAATTATTGCCTATTTTTCAATTTTTCCCAAAATTTCTGCTTTTTTCCTTGAAAAACACACACAAAAATGGTTTTCCCCATGGTTTCAAAATGTCCAGAAATTTTACATCTGTAGTCACATACTAATTATTTCCCCTTCTTCACAGCTCTTTTTCGCCCTTGTGATTCCAAAATTAATTTTAATAGCATACTATAATCTAAACATTCATACAATACTCTTAGTTGTTTTAAATGGTACAAATGAGAAACATCTGTTACTTCCCTATCAACTTAAAACTTCTTGGTATGAAACTGAACAACTATCTGTACTGAAAGAAACCATTTTCAAAATTGGCACAAGCAGGTACGTAAATAAGACCCTGAACTTAAAATAAAATATTATCTCCAAATATAAGACAAAAAGATACATAATTGTTTGTTCAGCAAGGCCCAACTATATCCAGTTATCTGATATAAAGGGACAGCTAACTTGAGGTGTGTGTGTGTGTGTGTGTGTGTGTATATATATATATATATGTATATGTATATGTGTGTGTGTGTGTGTATATATATATATATATATATATATATATATATATATATTCAAAAGGGGCTATAACATGAATTTCCATGATTTCCCCCAATTTGTGACAACTGTGAGTAAAGTAGCTAAGGCTGCAATCCTATATAAACTTACTTGGGAGTTAAGTCCAACTGAACTCAATGGGGCTTATTTCTGAACAGACATGGGTAGGCTTGCATTGTGAATATATTTATTATCAAGGCCTTCCATGATTCAACAAAATTATACTAATGTATAATTGAGAAGAATACACACTTTCTAGTTGAGAAGTTAAAAACACATGTCCTTCAATTGTAACATGAGGTATGAATGTTAAAAATTAATATAGTTAGGTCACAACAACTAGACTGGCTTGATTTTGAATGATTATTAGAACACAACATCCATTTAAAGATGCATGTTTATTTCACCTCAAATACAAAATCCTAACAGAATTTAGAATGCAAAACTATTTTATTACGCTTGCTGTGGCATGGGTCAAATGATTCACTCAAGGCTGGTTCATGCATCTAAATGGCTTGCAGGCCAACTACCCCAAGAACTGAGAAGTATACTGCGTAGGCAGATCTGCCTGTTCTACTAGGCAGGATAAGTGGCCTGCCTCAGGAGGCAGATTACTATTAAAAAGCAGCAAATGATCAATCAGGCTATTTCACAGTAATTTCCATGAAAGTATGCTGGCACTATTTGGGCCTTACTATGTTGTGTTCATTGCTAACTCATTGGGTAGTGAGAAATCAAATATTAACCCTGAATTAGAGTGTGTACGAACATAATATGACGTGAACACAACCACTACTCTGAAAGAGCATACATGTTCAGTTCAAAATGAACCATTCTCTTTCTAGGGTGGAACTCAGGAAAAACCAATTACATGAATTAGTACCAGAAACTAGAAATGCACAGTGCTGATTGGCTAGCAACTGTACTGTCTAAACCTGCATGTGATTAGCTGGTAGATTAGTCTGTCCTTTACACTGCAAAAGTGAGAGGAACCCAGGCTTACCCCTTGGGAGAAAAATCCTCTAGGCACCTGAACCAGATTGGGACCCTACCATGTGGGGTAGGGAGTGATTTTAAGATCTGGATTGGGGCCCTGTGCCTACTCTAGAGGAAAAATCAAAAGAAGACATAGCTAGACACACATTTAAAGTAATGTCTGTTTTGGCCCTAGGTATCCTGCTTAATGTTCCATCTCTGCTGTGCACCCTTAATATAACTTCAGGATTCTGTACTCAAAATATTTCTCTAAATAGGTTCAGCTATGTGCTGAAGATTTATTTTAAAACTGGCATAGTTACCCACTTGCACTTTCAAACACAGAGACTTGATCAGACATCATACATGGAGCAAACTGTTCATAGTTCACAATGATGTTTTCTGAACGAAACTGGAAAAGTCATAAGATAGGCATTGAAAGATGATACCCCCAATAGCCAAATCTAGAATTTTCAAGAAACTAGGTAAGTGTCCAAAAAAATATCAAATTTAAAACTGGAAGTTGTAATCAGTGCTAGAAAATACACAATAGATAGAATTCACATAGCTTGGTTGGTAAGCTTCCTTGGGAGGATGAATAGTCTAAAAAGCAAGATAGAAATTTATTAAATAAATTAAGAATCCATACATTAAAACTGCAGAATTCAGGGTTTTAAGTTTGTAAGCACCTGGCTGCTAGAGTCCAAGGGCCAAACCAGACATTACTTTAAATGTGTGTCTAGCAGTTACATCTCTTAATTTTTTAATTTTTACTCAAGCGTAAGTGCAGACCCCCCAGTCCAGCTTTTAAGATCTAGATTGGACCCTCACCCCTACTCTTGAGTAAAAAATGAAAAAGGCTTGCTGCTAGACACACATTTAAAATAACGTCTATTTTGGCCCTGACTACTCATATCGGTCACATCAGAGCTCTGGACAGTCGGGAACATTGGAAGCTGCCTTATATCAATAGTCAGACCAGAGGTCATCTCCCTCAGTAGTGTCTGCACTGATTAGCAATTACTCTTCAGGGTTTCAGGCAGAGGTTTTCAAGCCTTATCATTATGCCGGGGGGTGAACCTTGAGAAAAGAAAGCCGGAAGCATAATTAAATCTTTCAAACAGAAGAGAGGTGAATAATCTAAGATATTGGACTAGTTCACAAACTTACCAATCATGCCTTTTGTGCACATGATGGGCAAGAGCAAACACTCACACACTCCACCGTATCTATAATACAATGTATAATATAGGCAATAAACGTTCTCCCCCCCCCCCTTAAAGAGAAGGATCAGGTAAATTGTTCACACATACAACTCCTGAGACACATTCTATTGTAGGTACAGTGGAGACATTCAAGCATTCATGTTCCCTAAATACACGCATGTGAACTATCCTACTGCCATGAAAGCAATGTTGCTTTGGAATCCAACTGGGGAGTGTGGGAGGGTGACAGCAGATAGGGAATGGAGGTGGTCTGGATTGGAGAAGCACAGAAATGGTTAAACAGGCAGAGAAACACACGCATACCACATCTCCACTCCAAATCTCCCTCCTGAAGCTGCTTTTCCTTAGGCAAAATAGATTATCAGGCCCATGGTATAGGTATTTAAGTTAGGTCCTCAGAGAGCTACACTGTTCACTACAAGGTTTTGAAAAAACTTTGGCCTAGTTCTTGCTGAAGTAATAAACCTGTGTTGGGACTGTACCACTTCAGAGAGAAGTGGGGCTCACATAATGGAATACTCTTCTATATGAAAACCTAGTCTTCTTCCTGACATGGTTTTCTACATGCAGGGATTAAAAAAAAAAAAAAGTGTGGAGAAGCATTCCAGCATGTGACCTGAGCTGCCACACACAGTCTGAAGTGACAGGTTCATTAATAGTGGATTGAAAGCCAAAAATAAATCTAGAATCCTGGTCACAACAAGTCAGGTTCTTCTGTTCTATTTTGGCAAGGGAAAACCAGGAGGAAGAAACAAGAGGGAAAGGGTAGGGAATCTACCAAAACACCGCAAATTAAAGTAAAACATTGCCTCATAATTCAAAGCAAAATATTGGATTCAGTGCAACATACTTCACTAATTACAGAGAAACACTTTCTGCAGAAAAAAAGTATTTTTCATCAATAAGAGATTGCAGCAGATACAAAGTAAAGTAAAAAAAACAGACAAACCACACTAGAAAAACAAATTTAAAATTTCCCTAGTTAAGTATGCTAGCATTTAAGAACACTGCCACTCTTGCATTCCATTATAGGTGCACACCACCTATTAAAACAATTCTAGCTTACGTATTTGGTCCTATACTACAGGATCTGGCAGGTCCATAGTATTTTAACATTCTTAATTTTCCCCACATCTATTTTGTATAAAGCATTAATTGTATCCGCACACACGTTCACACGCATGCACCCCCCCCCCCTGTATTTCCAATTCTTCTTCATTACAATGCAAAATTGTTCACTGGTATTCCCACCATCCCTTTTCAAATCAGTTTTGCTGCTTGGAAGAGTAAATTCACCATTTGGAAAATAAATGCAGTTTGCTCAGTCATGAAGGCCATCACCACTATGTATCTTATTTCTAGAAAAACATCAAACACTTCCCCCACGCCCCGCTCTCCATCCTGCCATGATGGCTTTTTGTGGATTCAGCGCACTAAAATTCTAAGTGTTTCTCCATTCCTTGGTGTCCTATTAAATAACCTCTGGAAAGAACTGCCCACATTGTTCATGTTATATTCCAGCTCCTCCTGCTAACCCCATCCCAGTCATGCTGGCATCGAGACAAAGCAAACTCCTATTGCATCACACAGATATTTTTTTCTCAAAGCAAGGGGGTATTTTTAGTTTTAAAATATACAGTCCAGTGGTTTGACTGCAACTGTAACCCATTTGTCAAGGGAGCGCTCTCCCCCCCCCCACCTTTTGGATGCATACACTGTGACTTTAATTCTAAGTGAATAATCTGTTTTCAAGTGATTCCTCTGCTATGGCTCCACCCTATACTGTAAACTAGACATTACCTTATACAAGAATGAATCTACTGCATTCTTCTGTCTAGCTGCTTCACAGAAGATTTCTTACACTCGCCAGCAGAGTCAACAGCCCTGCACGCTCCCCCACCCACCTACCCACTTCTCCTCCTCATTTAAGTCCCCCTTCCCACTCCCCCACGCTTTTTTCCCCCTTCACTGCCTCACTGTGTTTTTGTGTAAATGATCTCACATGACTCAACAAATCCATCTGCCTCAAGCAGGCCAAGTTTGGAGGCTTCCCAGGAGGGAGGGAGGGAGGGAAGAATTGCTTTGTGGAAGAGACCTGGAGCTTTGCCCTTTCTCTGGCTCAAATTACCCGCCTGTCAGGCCTGACGGATTTGGCTAAAAATAAAAGGAAGCGGGCCATGAAAAGCAGATGAATGAGCTCAGCAGTTCCTTAGATAACATGGGGCCAGTGTTGCCCAAAGCTTCCAAAACAGGAACCTTCAAATGGCGGACATGTAAGTGCAATGCTGCAATCCAGGTAACCTTTCCAGTTTGTTAAAAATGATCCTGGAAAGAAATGGATTAAGGAAACACACACAGAGAACACACAGGAAAGCTGACTGCTGTTGGGACTCTGTTTGTACAATACGTGAGCTCTACCGCCCCGCCAAGCAAAGAGGGGGAGGAAAGTGGCATTTTTAAAGCTACGTATGACATCAGTTTCTTGCTTTGTGCCAGTAAAGAGCTGAAAGTTGTTTGTGCAAGAGTGTGCCCAGAGCCCGCAGTGGGTATTAAGCACTTAGCTTGGCAATGTAATGACACACTGTAACATTCTGTAATGTGAAGCAGTCAGCAAGGGCCTGGCTCTGAAAGCTATTTCTCCTAACTATTAACCATATGTTTGGCTCCTCAGCTATCTGAGCGGGTGTCCCAGCTTACCATCTGGTTCCCATCCACACAAGCAACTGTAAAGCATAGAGTATTTCCCTCTGGAGCCGTATGTTTCTTTCTATGTCTGCTTTTAAAAAAAAATCCTTAAAAAAAGAGAAAAGTATATCCCTCCCAGCAAGAGTTCCTTTTCATTTGCCCATCTGAAAGCAAGCTTTAGCTCACAGATTACACACCAAGGTCTTTCAGCAAACTTATTCAATAATGTACTGCTATACTGTAAACAAGGCATAGAGAGGCATTCCCATTTGTACAAGGGATCTCCGAGGGCGCATGCGCACCAACTTGCTCACAGACAGGGATTAAAACTGGCAATGCTGACACTTGATACAGTGTGTTAAAAATAGGGTGCATTCTCAACAGATCCAGGCGCTACCGTGGTACCCTTCATACACATGCCGCTTTCTTGGAAATGAGTTTTTAAAAACAAAAACAAAAAAATCCTGACAAACAACATGAGCTTCACTATATTCTGGCGATTTGCGGTGAGACTTTAGATCTAACAAATCAACAGAACTGGGAAACACTGTTCCATTCAAAAGTGTATACTAAAAAAAAAATCGTATCAGAACATATGAAAGTGACTCAGAAGGAAGGCTTGTACGTTTTAAAACGATGTTTGCTGTCCTACTGGTTGCTTTTAAAAGCCGCTTGATCCTATCCTTTTACAATGGCCAGGTTAGGATAAAGCAACGACCATCACTTCAGTTTGCTCAACATAATGTCATTCACAACCTAATGTTTACTTATGCAAGCAACTGGAATGTTCAGCAAGTTCTGTACTTGCTACTCTAAAAGCTTAGGTGACATAATCAGCCGCACACACAATATTCATGTAAAATATACCTGCACCCAAAGAAAGATACTACATCTTCAAAATATACAAGCTTATTAAACCCATTGTCCTACCAGGGCTCCCCTTCATGGATCACTGCCTTGTTGTGGCGAAGGGGCTTGCGTAACTCAGTGAAGCCATCAGCTATGCCGTGCAGGGCCCCCCAAGATGGACAGGTCATGGCGGAGAGTTCTGACAAAATGTGGTCCGCTGGAGAAGGAAATGGCAACCCACTCCAGTATTCTTGCCAAGAAAACCCCATGGAACATATGTATCACAAGGCTAAAACTCCGGGAGAGAGTGGAGGACAGGAACACCTGATGTGCTATGGTCCATGGGTTCACGAAGACTCAGGCATGACTTAACGACTGAACAACAACCTGCCAGTACTAATTTTATTCCTGGAAATGGTTTTGGGGAAGTTAAAGTGATTCTATTAACAGTGACTGCTGTAGTGGGTAGGTGGTGGGGAGTTATCTCACTCCTCCCACTCACAGCGTACCCCTCCACTCTGAAATATTTAGCAGGATCCCAGATGACTGAGGAAATACCAGCACCACTTCCCTTCCCAACTAGATGCCAGGGTAGTGCTTCCAGAAGCACTTCCCTCCCACTGTTTTGGAGGTAATGACTTGATTAGTCTTGTGCGCAGTGAGGTGGGACCAGTCACACTACTTAATCTTCCTGTCTGCAGCAGTTCAGCAAGAGTGAGTTGAAAAAGAACAGCTCCCGTTACCTTCTGAAATGGAAAAGACAGGTTAGGTCCCATCTCTCACTCTCCCAAGTCATTCTGTTGGCATATCTGCATTTGTAATTCTGGCCCTTGTCTAAACAGAGCCCTGAGTGCCACAGCCCATTCTACAGACCCAACTCCTTTGCCCTCGACGTAGTGTGGAAACAACCCATGCAAAACACTCAAGAAGGGGGCAGCGGGAAACAGACATGCCTTTTCCAGACCTAAGAAGCCTGTCCCTTAATCCTACATTGGTCCAACAATCAAATTTGCCATAATGGTTCGATATATTTTTTTAAATGCTCATAGCAGTTAGAAATAGTGAGGTAAACCACACAACAAATTCAGATGATATTCAGTATTGGAATTAGATTCCTTTACTTGCAATAATATAAAATGCAATCTTCAACCAGCATCCTCCCAACACTGACAAGTAATATAGTCTAAACACCACTTCACAAGTCCTGGTTTTACCAGCACACATTACAAGTTTTGTACATACTTCTGTTTAATTGTAGAATGAGTAACGAAAATACATGCACTTATTTCACTGGGTGTACACACTGTGCGCACAAGCGCACACTCTAATGGGAGCCATAGTTAATTGCAGACTACCAAACACACGAAGATGGGGTGATGATCTCCCTTGCTGCCCTCACCATAGCAAGAGAAGAACCAGGCTCTGGCAAGGAAGATAAACCCAAACCTGGAACTTCGAGCAAAGGCAACCCCATGTGCCTCTGCCACCCCCTTCCACCACTGAGCTGTTGGGGGAGGGGCTTGTTTTCTGTCCCCCTCCCCAGATCCAGGCTTAGAGCTGGATAGAGGAGCAGAATTTCCCCTGACCGTGTACTACATTTGAGACATAGCATAAGGTCAGGACAACACCCTTCCCCTTACAGGAGGGGATTTCTGGCAACAATACATTTTTGGTTGGCCACTAGGCCTACCAAGAGAAATAAGCATGTGTATTCACCACCCATTTTATGAAGTGCAAGCACTTTCAATAAATCTTCAAATGTTTACTCACTCAACTCTTAACACAGAGACCTCCCAGAATGTAACGCTCACAAGCTAACGGGGTTGCTACGGACCCAGTAGCCGTTTGAAATATTTGTAAAACTTTTTTAAAAATCTGAACCATTTCATACTTCACATATTCCTCAACAATTATGGGGTAAGTGGTGTTTCATCTCCACACACGCCTTTGCAATGAGAGAGAGAGAGAGAGAGATCGATCTATGGGGGGGGGGGTGGAGAGACACACACACACACACATATCCATCCATCTATCTAAACTATCAGTGATTAGATTTAACCCAACTGAAATGGGAAAATGAAACTACCAATCACCAGTTAACTGGAGCCCCATTCTATCCCCAGCAAAATTTCAAAATAGGGTAGGGAAAATATAAATTCAGCATTTTGTCTGTATCATTAATCCATTGTTTGTTTGGGGGGGGGGTTGGGTGGTTACAACTCTAGAGTGGTGGGGAGGGTTGTAATTTTTTCCCTGCATATTCGTGTGTGCACAGGGAAAAAAACTATTATAAAGCACCGCAGGGGTCCGTTGGAGCCCAGGAATAAATTTTATCGTAAAGAGTTAATTCCGCTCCAGTTTGGCATTTTCTTGATCCACTCTCATAGTCCAAACTTGCAACCCTGCTTTCTTTGTAATGTTCTTTTGTGGGGAAACCCTATTAGACTACAGGGTTACATTGGACTCCTTATATTATTTACTATGAGCTCACTAAGTCATGCATTCCTCATTTTGGTATCAGGAAGCCCTGTTTTCTCCTTCAGGGCTTCCTGATAGCCCAACAAGGAATTTGGGTTAAGATTGTGGGGCCCAATCTACCACAGTAGCTTTTGTGTTAGAATATGGTTTGGGGATGTGATGCCAATAAAATATGTATATTTTTATGATGACTGGTAACATTTTGAAACCAATAATTACCTTTATTTTCAGCTAGGACTTTAAAGGGGTCCTTTACACCAGCAGTAAAGGGGGGTCCCAACAGTAGCAAATTTATTCTGGAAAAAGTTGGAAAAACAAAAGGTGTGCATCAGTTAAGATGGTTTTTGCTACCTGTACTCCAGAATTTTAAAGTTTCCACTAAAATGATCTAAGCACAGACACTCCGTCCCTCCAACAGTATCTTCTAATCAGCTAGAAGTGGGCCATTTCTATATTCTCATGGGCTAACTACTGCAGTCTTGACATGGTTATCTGAAGCTGAAGTGTGTTTTACAGCACAATCCAAGTCCTTCACTGGTGACCAGATAATATAGTAAAGCTGACGTTACTTAGTAGTAAGATATGTTGGCTGAGGATGATGGGAGTTGTAGTCCAACACATTTGGAGGGCGATAGGTTGAGGAAGGATGCAGTCAGGGTGTAACTGTTATGGATCATATGCACTTCAGGGATTACATACAAAATCCAAAGAAAGATATAATATTATAGCACAGAATAGCTCTATTTTTCACAACATTTGAAAACTATTTTATTTTCTGACGAAGTCTTATGAGGAAGATGTTACCAAGCCTAAAATATGGTACACCTGTAGGGAGCAAGATAACATTAGCCTGTAATGGGCGAAAGGTCACTCACTAGGCCGGTCATATCCAAGCTCATTGAAAGCACAGTCATTAAAAAACAAACAATGAACTGTCAGACAGTGCTTATATGCATTATCCATTGGAGATTTTCCTGATCTCATTTTTATTCTATAAAACTGAGAACAATGTAATAACATACAATAAAAACATTTAATTTTTTTTTTAAAAGAACAGTACAATCAATAAAAGTCTTAGTGGAACATTAAAGTTTTCAGGGTTCATTTGCAGGCCTTAACAGAGGAAGCCAAACAATATCTTCAGAGGAGGGAATACCACAGATGTGGGGCCAACAATGAAAAGGCCCTGCCCCAGTACCTGCCAACCTGGTCTTAATGGCAGGCCTGAGAGCAGGGCCTCTGAAGCCAATCTTAGGACCTAGGTAGGTTCATATGTTGTTACCCACCATGAGCCCACATGGCAGGGAGGGCAAGAAGCTGCTATTTGTTGTCCAATATTAATACAACTAAGATTTTCCATACAAATGCATATTTGAATCTATTTGCCCAGGAATATTGACTGAACTGTTCCTACAAAATGGAAGTGCATAGACTTAACACGAGTCTACATATATATGCACGTGTCCAAACTCTGCTTCTCAGTCAAATGCCATCCATGCTTGAAATCCTGAACCAATCAGATTAGCAAATGTGCACGTACTTGTACTGTTGCTGTAAACAATAACCTCTTTCACTCTATGGAATTATCTGAAGAAATAGACTAAAACGTCATAGGAAAAAATAGGAAATATCTGCTGAAAACAGTTCACAAAATAAAGGGTGGAACTATTAATTTAAAATTGTATGAAGCATAAACATAGAGAAGGGGAAAAAAAGGAAAGGTTCCTCCTATGCAAGCACCGAGTCATTGCTGACTCCTAGAGGGACGCCGCTTTTGCTGGTGTTTTCATGGCAGACTATAGCGGGGTGGTTTGCCATTGTCTTCCGCAGTTGTGACTACCTTTCCCCCAGCAAGCTGGGTACTCATTTTACCAACGTTGGAAGGATGGAAGGCTGAGTCAACCTGAGCCGGCTACCCGGGACCCAGCTTCCGCTGGGATCGAACTCAGGTCGTGGGGAAAGTTTTGGTTGCAATACTGCCGCCTACCACTCTGTGCCACACATGGAAGAAAAGAACCTTAAAAACCTTTGTTACTAGTAGGGATATCAGAGAATTCCTCCACGGATCTCAGTGAGGCCGAATGCCAGTGCATTCGGCCCCCCAAACTCTGTGGCAGAACGGCCTGCCCCCCGTCCCCCCGCGGATCCCCCCCAGGACGAGACTCACCTGAGGCGGATCTTCTGGGCGGCGGCTGCAGCAGCGGCTTCGGCAGCCGGTCTTCTGACTGGCCGCCGCTGCCGCCATTTCCACTCTGGTAAAAAAAAAAGAAAGAAAGAAAAAGAAAGAAAGAAAGAAGTGATAGGCTACATAAAGATTTACGTAGCCTATAATGATTAGGTTTAAAAAAACCCAACACGACGGGATAGGCTACGTAAATCTTTACGTAGCCTATCATAGCTGGGTGGGTTAAAAAACAACAACAACCGTGTATGCAAATGGCAGCGGCTCCGGTCTCCGCCATTTGCGTTCCTTATTTTTGCCCTCTTAATCTATGTAAACATTTACGCAGACTATGATGGCGAAAATCAAGGGGAACGCAAATAGCGTAGCAGGCGCCATTTGCGTCCCTTTTTGATTCCCCGTTTTAGCCTACAAAAATATTTACGCAGGCTAAAACGAGGAATCAAAAAGGGACGCAAATAGCGCCCACTACGCTATTTGCGTTCCCCTTGATTTTCGCCGTCATAGTCTACATAAATATTTACGTAGATTAAGAGGGCAAAAATAAGGAACGCAAATGGCGGCGGCCGGAGCCACCGCCATTTGCGTATGCATTTTGTTGTTGTTGTTTTTTACCCAGAGCCCTCCGCGGCCGGAAATCCGGCTGCGGACAGCTCTGGCCTGGCCTGGCCGGCTGCTCCGCGGAGCTGCCGCGGAGCACAGCTGGCCTCGGAGGATTCCGGGGGGGAGGAATGGAGCGCCTCCCCCCCTGGCAAGGATTCCGGGGGGAGGGACGGAACGCCCCCCCATCAACAAAATCCGCGAAAAGGTAAGTGACTTTCGTACATCCCTAGTTACTAGCCTCTAATGTTACAATAACAAAAACCATTTGGTGTTCTTGTTGAGTCCTCAAAATGAGACAGAAAATGCAAGAGGCTGATGATATTGTAGAAAATAAAATGCTCTAGAGAAAAAGCATTTCACCTTAAAGTGAAGTGCTTAGGCAAAAACTCAGCCCTTAAAATCCAAATGGCAGGCCCAGAAGGAAATCTACCACTGCTAAAAACTGTGATACAGTCAGGGCCAGAAATATTGGAACAAGGATAACTGTTTTGGCAGTTGGCCTCTGTATACCACCACACTGAAGTTCAAAGGAAACACATCCAGATGGGAGCGAGTCAGGACTTTCAGCTGTAATTCAAGGGGTTTAACAAAAGTGGGGCACTAACCATTCAGGAAGTACAGCCAGTGGCAGACACACACACCCATCGTTGGTGGCTCATAAGTAATGGAACAAATGGCTGACAAGCAGCTTCATGGCCAGGTGTGGCCTGTTCCCTGGGTACCCCATGACCAATCAAGCACATAAAAGGCCTGGAGGTGGTTCTGAGTGTTACATTTGCATTTGGTAGCTGTTCACTGGAACTCCCATCATGAGGTCCAAAGAGGTGTCCATGCAAGTGAAGGAAGCCATCATTAGGCTGAGGAAACAAAATAAACCCATCAGAGAGATAGCAAAAACAGTGGGAGTGGCCAACACAACAGTTTGGAACATCCTGAAAAAGAAGGAATTAACTGGAAAGCTCAGCAACAGCAAAAGGCCTGGCAGACCACGGAAGACAACTAAAGTGGATGACCGAAGAATGCTGCTCATGGTGAAGAGGAACCCTTTCACAACATCCAGCCAGGTCAAGAACACTCTTGAGGAGGTGGGCATGTTATTGTCAACATCTACAGTTAAGAGACGGCTTTATGAATGTAAATAGAGAGGCTTCACAACAAGGTGCAAACCACTGGTAACGTTCAAGAACCGAAAGGCCAGATTAGCCTTTGCCAGCAAACACCCAAAAAACCTGCCCGGTTCTGGAATAAGGTTCTGTGAACTGATGAAACCAAGATTAACTTGTCCCAGAATGATGGGAAGAGAAAAGTATGGAGAAGGAAAGGAACAGCTCATGATCCAAAGCATACCACATCATCTGTCAAACATGGTGGAGGCAGTGTTATGGCATGGGCATGTATGGCTGCCAATGGAACTGGGTCACTGGTGTTTATTGATGACCTGACTGCTGATCAAAGCAGCAGGATGAATTCTGAAGTGTATAGGGCTATACTTTCTGCTCAGATTCAGCCGAATGTTGCCAAACTGATAGGACACTGCTTCATATTGCAGATAGATAATGCCCCAAAACATACAGCGAAAGCTACCCAAGAGTTTCTCCAGGCAAAGAAGTGGGATATTCTTCAATGGCCAAGTCAGTCACCTGATCTCAACCCAATAGAGCATGCTTTTCACTTACTGAAGACAAGACTGAAGGCAGAAAGACCCACAAACAAGCAGTAGCTGAAGGCAGCTGCAGTAAGGCCTGGCAAAGCATCTCGAGGGAGGAAACTCAGCATTTGGTCATGTCCATGGGTTCCAGACTTCAGGCAGTCTTTCTGCAAAGGATTTTCATCCAGGTATTAAAGGCGATCCTTACGTTTGAAATGATGTTGGTTCGTTCCATTACTTATGAGCCACCAACGATGGGGGGTGGTGTATGCCACTGGCTGTATTTACTGAATGGTTAGTGCCCCACTTTTGTCAAACCCCTTGAATTACAGCTTGAAGTCCTGACTTCGCTCCCATCTGGGTGTGTTTCCTTTCAACTTCAATGTGGTGGTGTACAGAGGCCAACTGCCAAAACAGTTATCCTTGTTCCAATATTTCTGGCCCTGACTGTACTTGAAGGTAGGGGGAGAAAACTGGTGTAAATTCTTGACCTGTTAGACAGGCATGAGTGTGGCCACTTTTAAGTTAAAGAGAAATGGACAGGAGTCAAAGTCGTGGCATTATCCCACCTTCATTCCTCTCTTGAAATGAAACATATTCAGCTACCCTATACAGAGAATGACCACTGGTCCAGTACTGTCTCTTCCACCTGGCAGCAGATTTCCAGAGAACCAAGGCAGACACCTTTCCCAGCCCTGCTACCACAAATCCTTTTAACTAGAGATGCTGGGAAATGAATCCAATATTTTCTGCATGTCAAACACAGAGTATAACACTGAGTGATGGGCCCTCCCATAAATGGGACTGTTACATACAAATGCGGCAGTTGTGCTGTCAAGTACTCAATACAGAATACAGGTATTTTCCCAAAAGGTAATGCTTCTGTTGTGGGGGAATTGCATTTTTCTCCAGAGTTCATTTATGATATTTTGATATTGGGAAAATAGCTGCCAGCCCAGCAGTAACTACTATGAAGAACAAGGTTTTCTGATGCATCTATTTCAGTATGCCCATGACATCATTGGTAATGTGACACAGCTCACTTTTCCTCCATTCCCATGTCATTAGGTGAAGTTGATGCTTTTTTTTTTTTTAACTCTTCATTCTTCAGTGGTGAATGTTCCCTCAACTTTGCACTTTATCATGGTAGCCATCATATAGCCTTTTAAATTATTTTTAAGTGGCCAGTGCCAGCAAGGCTACATCTTCCTGTGCCAACAACATCCTACTGTTGTTATTACAATCTTTTAGATTTACATTTTTTCTTTTAATGCAATACTCTTCCTCCCTGCAACTATGGAGCCCATTAGGTTGCCTTGATTTAAAAAGGTGAACATTAAGTACAGTGGTGAGCTGCATTAGACTTATCCTTTCCCAATCCATTACATGAGATATCACAGTGTTGGAGCTAGAGAGGGGCTAGCACAAGCATCTCAATAAAGGCAAAAATGTCTGCACGTGCAAATGCCCACAAATATATAAGTGCATGGGTTAATCATATGGAAAGCCCTACAGAAAGTATGTGGAAAGCCTTACAGAAAATACTTGGCTAAGGCAGAGAAAATGAACCCATCTACACATCTACAATACAATGGAAGGTCTGCAGTGTGGAATTTGGTAATGAGAACTGCCCTCAAAACAACTGGGTTCACCCGGTAGCACTGTCTGGATGGTGGACCACAGCTCCGACGTAAACCTCAAGTTTCAACTAACTTTTAGTTAAAGCATGAAACACTCAAGCCAATGCCATCTGGAGGGTATCCCTTGACCAAGAGGATTGTGGCATTTTCAATAGAATCCTGCAGCTGCAACCCTATTTTATAATAATTGAAATTCAACCCTTCCTCTTCATTGCCAATTCTGCAGTACAAAACATCATGTCAACGAGAATTGCTTCCCAGGAATTTCATCCAATTGCCTAATAAGTCTCCCCATTCAGTCGCCTATTAACTTTCTCCCTTAAACAAAGAAATATTTCTGTTAGATCTTAAAATATGTTGAACATTAATCTGAAGGAATGTGTAACTGTGTTTCGCTTTTTAAAGGATCTAACAATTTTAAGGTTCTAGGAATTAATTAACACAAAAATTAAGAGGGGAAAAAATCAGTTTTGGCTAGACATGCTTCAATATTTGTTACCATAGAAACAAGACAGCAGGTTTAGGTTTTTAGTTATCCATTGCTATAAAATATTAAAACTTCTTAATAGATTTGCATATACATATTGTACCAAGACACTGTCAAACCCTACAACAGTTAAAAACTGTTAATTTTGAATTGAATTGCTTTATCAATCTCTGATAAATTAAATTACAATCATTTAAAATAAATATAAAAACCAATGACCTCAAATATTTTCAAAACTCTTATGAATAACAGAGACATTAAAGAGAAGAAAGCATAGCACACCTATAGTTTTTATATTTGACATTGTGTTTAAAAATACTGCAAAAATAATTTTTCAATTTGAAGTTATAACCCTAAACCTGGAGTCTTGGGACAAATGGCAGATAACACATTGGCCAGGTTTGGACAATCATCGGAGGAAAAGAAGTCACCGTGGCTTCTTTTCTGCGCCCTGTGCATGCAACTTGCACACCCATCATTTCTCTAATTCCCTGCACCGTGGCCTGATGATTTGGAAGCTACCCCTGCCATGCATCTCACCAGGTTCAGACGACACGCCAACATACACGGCAGTGTGGGTAATTAGGGAAATGGTGGGCACGCAAGCAGATATGCAGAGAGTGGGGAAAGCCATGGTGGCTTCTTTTTCCCACTGATTGTCCTAACCTGGCCACTGTTTGCATTTTCAGACATTGCTCTGCTGCGCAGGAACAGGATGCACAAGTTTTCCATACTTCTTGTTCTTTTGCCACAATGTTGTGCTTGAAATACAACCTTCGCGAGAATAGAAAATGTAAGTCTCTATCTAGTCTAGAATTTGACTTCCAGCAACAGCCTAAATTAAGTACTTTTAAGGGTGGAACTAGTAGTTACAAGAGAAGCATGGCAATTTTCCCCCATAAGGAAAGAGAGATATTAGAATCTATATCCAGTAATATCATGGACAGAAACACAGCTGGGAGGGTGAATCTGAACAGAAAAATAGCCAGAGAGAAAGGGTTAGGGGTCTTGTTCCTCCCCCCTGCCCAGTCCACCACTCAAGACTACACCCTCTCTCAGATGTTTTTGGTTTTAAACACACACACACATAGTGTCTGTGTGTGAATGTGTGTTTAATATACACACACAACTCTCTCTCTCCCCCCGCCCTCCACTGGGGGAATCATTCGTGTCACATAGTTTCAGCCTTAATCTCAATTTACATATTACCATAAGATTATTGTGGTTTACTGATCTTGCAACTGCTATAGTATGGTGCTGCTCTTCAGAATATTGACCTTGTGAACAGATTGTTAACCATTTCAGTGAATTAGCTCCAAGTGCAAGCAAGTTCAACTGTGAAGAACTCCTGGCATGGAGAACCGTATAGAAGAGTTCTCTGTAACTCCCTAGAGAACAGAATATGGCTCTATTCCCTTAACTGTTATGGCTTAACACATGGAATAGTGATTTTTAAGCTGCTACGTTCTGCCCAGGACAGCACTTCCCATGACCTTAATAGATGGATAAAAGGGGAAAGTTGGATTTCCAACCATCCAGACTAGATGGATCCTTGGTCCAGGATGGCTCTTCTTATGTTATTATGGCTGCGTGCCCTGTAATTCAATCCTTCTCACAAACAACATAAAGGTGGGTGCTGTTAAAAAGGTGCCTGGAATGCAACAGTTCCAGAGTGACAGATCCAAGGGGAGGTGCCATGCAATAGGCAAGTGTGAAATTTACAGGTGCTTATTTATTCATAACTTCTGCAACTTATCCCATGGGTATCTAGTCATATACATGAAGCATATACAATTTTATGATTAACGTGTACCAGTTTGGCAGCTTAAATAAGATCAGCATTAAAGAAAGCAACCTCTAAAAAACTTGGAAGAGGAGGCGGCGGCTGTTCTGGGACAAAGAGCTTCCTTCAATAGCTTACCAGCGTATATGTAATTGAAAGAGTGGCAACAGCCAGCTTTTATCTGGATAACTATCAGTTTCATCTAGTGCTTCTTTGGCTGGGGAAGAGGTGAGCAATCAGTATTTTGGCTAAATACATATGATGATCATGCTAAAAGAAATTACTTATTCCCACTGAGACAAATTTTCCAGAAAAAAAATCCATTTTTGGATGATATACTCTACTATGTATGGAGGAGAGACTTTGGAAGAAGATGAGTGGTGCGGTGTCTACATCTCTTTTGCCACCTTATTAATCAACACAGTTACAAAGGAAGCAGAATACAAAGTTATCAGCAGGTGGTACGTTACCCCTACAAGGCTTTGCTGTAATCAGTATTGTTGAAAGGGATGTGGATAGATTGGTGGGACTGTCGAACAATACAAGAATTCTGAAACATGGTTGCAGGTTACTGCCAGAAATTTCTCCACATTGGACCTTAACGTTTCTCCTAAAACTATGCCGGAATCCAGTCATTAGGTTCACTCTGATGAAGCACAAATACCTTCTTAAGCAGTTATACACAGCAGCAAAATTGTGTAACTTGGAATTCTCCAAAGCAACCTTTTAAACAGCAGTGAATTGATAAAATATAGTAGGCCATGATTATGTACAAAATGACTCAGCAAGGGTAACAAGCAACGAATTCCAATTAAAAAAAAGATGTTATGGCACCATGATTTCTGTTTATCTCCTATGCAGAAGGCCTTCAAGCGTCTGGCCACATTCTAACCAAAACAGATGCTTTTCTGACTATGATTTGGCTACATACTTTACACATCCTAATTCTCTCAATAGTTAGTGAGCTTCTCCTCAAACTGTTTTACTCTAACTGTTGCACAAGCCTATGCTATATTAAACACTGGAATTAGTGAGTTTCTTTGAGCCTCTTTCTCTCTCTTAATTAGTGATCTTGTTGTCTTGTTATGCAGTGCTCTTCCTTTTGGGGGCCTTTAATTTTCCATTATATCTTAAAAATAAGATGCTAGGTCATAAAAACGCAAGAAGTGCTTACTATTGCTATTCACCTACTGATTTACCTCTACATATGCAGAGGCACATTTGAGGCACTTTGCCATGAGAGGGGAAATACCAGACTTATGTGGCCACTTTTTGCTGCTGACCCTCCCGGTCCACATCCCAGATTCTAGAATTTGCTGGACCTGATGCTTCGCCATTCATCATTCTGCTGGAATCAGTGTGTCCCTGATGGATCACCTCCTCCCTTTCTTTGGCAGAGCAGCATCAGGTAGATTGTCCCTTCTTTGGGTCCCGAGATCACAGCTTTCCCCTGAACTGTAGCTGAGCAAACCATGGATGACTGCAACCATTCATCCACCCTTGCCTTTGACTCAGTTCTATAAGACTGCTTACTTCCTGACTAGCCATTCCTTGCTTCTTTACAGTGTCAAGGTCTTCATCTTTACTAACCCACATTCCTGAGCAACAAAACACACATGCCCCAAGGCAGCACTGAGAAACAGAAGTCCCCCTCACCTGCTCCTGCAACAGCAGACATATTGCTCTAGGCAGCCATCTACAGTTATATCGTCATTCTATCTGGCTGGTATTTAAGTGCTATGAGAGAGAGGCTAGGGTTGTATTTCTCAAGAAATGCCAAGTCAATAAAGCTATAAATTTGCCAAAGTCTGCATATGCTACAATATTATTGTCTATTGTTATTAAATTAATGGCACTACTGTGGATTCATGAACATGCATAAAGAATACAAGTTTGAATCTCCCAGATGCAGAAAAATAATCATATTAGGTTGTCCCCAATGGGTTCTATCCAATGTTAGTCTAACTTCAGTCCAATTCATTCCAATGTGTTTATTCTAACTAGGACCAACACTGGTTACAACCCAGTATATTACCACAAATATGATTCCTTTTATGAACGGAAACAAAGAATTACATTTCAGTGATTGGCCAACACTGCTCCATGTTGACCTAAATAACTGTTTATAACCACTTTGAAATGCCTGTAGAGAACAGCCTCTTTCTAACATTAACTGCTGTATCAACAAATAGGAGGGGCTGAATGCCACACACTAAAACAAACCAAAGTGGATAACAAATACAGAGTTTTAATGATGCTGCTTGATGAGATATGTTTTTGCTACACAGGTTTAAAGTAACATGCACAACATTGTTAGCATCCCAACATCCACGCCTATTTTAATGCTTGTACATGTATTTGTAACCTACTGGCAAATGCAAGTTCCCCACATGTTTATATACGATATTATATAGATGTGCACAATCTTCACATGTGATAACTTACATGGATTTCCTCTTCACATATCTACACTCATGTAATAACTATTGTGTTTCAAATAGTTCCAAGCAAGAAGAGAGAGAGGTCGGAATTGCTTGGTTCGGCAAAAGACGTTTACAAAGATGAGCGTACAACCAAGAGATTCATAGCTTTTAACAGCTTTCAGACACACAACTTTCCTCAAGCAATAAAACTTTAATTCTCTACATCTAAAACAGTAGATAATGGCTACTTTCTTTTCAGTCATTTCCATTCAGCAATACCATCTATGGAAAAGATAAAAAGAGAGCTGAGATCATAAATATCTGGGAGCAGCTCTTCATCTTAAATTCACGTGTAGTACTTCAGCTGAATGTGTAGTAAAATGTTTAATTCTACTAAACAAAAGGTTTTGCTGATTCCATCCATATTTCTTATTTTTATTTTGTTATAACTTTTTTAGAGCACTTATATTACACTAGGTGCTGTATATCAAAATAAAGACACCACCCTGAATCCAGAGTTCCAAGGAAGCACTGTCTTCTCAATGGAAGGGTGTTGTTTTGATCAGGATTGCTTTGCAGTCCTTAATGGAGAACTCCTGCACGTACCACATGTTCTCTCCCTCACTGCATCAACAGTCTTCTCAGACAGCTATAGTTTGAAGAACAATTCAATAACTCTCTAGAATATTTTTAAGATTTTTTTTTTTTTTAAGACAAAACCAATGAAGACTCTCATGGCACCTTAAAGAGTAACACAATTTATTCTGGCATAAGCTTTCATGGACACTATCCATTTCATCAGATACAAATGGACAGTGTCCACAAAAGCTTATGCCAGAATATATTTGTTAGTCTTTAACGTGCCAAGAGACTCTTTGATGTTTTTGCTATAACAGACTAACACAAATGCAAAATGGAAAAGGGTAGCATAATAGTTTAAAATCACTTCAGGTGAACATTAGTACTATTTTCTTCTGATTACCTAATACTTACAAACTACAGAAAAAAAGCAACGGACTGCAACAGTTTACACACTCCTGATTGATCCTTGGCAAAGAAGGCTGTGCTCAAACACCTGGATCAACTCATGGGTATCCAACGTAAATGACAGTTTCCCCTTTAAACACAGCTAACAGAAATACTCGCCAAATACCCCAGCACACATATTTCATTTAAATAGAAACGTTGAATCAATATAACAAAACACTACCTGGAATGGCAGCCATTTTTAGTTAATTTTGCAGATGAATTAACATTAATATACTATTATTAATTATTATTGCATTACATAATCAACACAAGCACTTTAACTTGACTGTAAACTATAACACAATCTTTGTGAAGGAAATAGTTAAAGCAAATTAACAGAAGACCTAGTGATTACTTAAGGGAAAGAGTACACATAATCCTCAAAAACCAGTACAGGAGAAGTGCCTCTTAAGTGGCAAAGGAATCTATGTTGTCATTCTACTCTAGTTTGTCATGTCACTGTTCTCTACATGCAACCTTAATTTACACATAGGGCTTCGTTCACAAAATAGCCACAGATGTAGGTCTTCATCATGCATAAACAGCAATATTAAATTCAACTAGAGACACTTGAAGAGCCGACTTCACAGTCTCATCTGTTTCAACACAGTATCAAGATCTGGAGCTTGATTACTCTGACTACTTCGTTACATATATTTTAAGGTCATGAAGGAAAAATAACATAGGAAAGGGCCTATATTCTGCCAGTGCCTACCCCACTGTTACTACTAAATAAAAATTTTATATTAATATTATTTGTAGGCTAAAACCACCAGTAAGTCAACTGGATGTTAGAAGGAGATGCATCACAATCAAGTCCTAAGAAATTAATTCTATATGCAAACCTAACAGGGCCAGGGCACGACCGTAACACTGACAGACCATTTATTGGTCTGTCAGCTATTATGCTATAAAATGCAGATTTTTACATAACTTAGATCCATGGTTCCTGAGGTGTAAGACACAAAAAACTTACTTTAAAACAAACCATTTCTTCCTCTAGAATAAGTGCAGGGGTCCTGGTCCAGGTTGGGACCCTAGCTGGGGGTGTAAAGGACCTTTAGCCCTTTCCCCCCCTCTGTGGCCCCAATCCAGATCAGGGGGTCTGTACCTGCAATTACATTGCCAAATCTAATGGATCATGATTTGGCAATATGTTTCCTTTGTCCCTACGTCCACCCAAAAAGACGTGAACAGAATGATGCTCGTAAAAGGGTATGTTTGTTTGAACACGGTGTAAATGCAGCTGTTTAATTTTCCACATCCACTTGTGCTTAATGACAGCACAAGTGCATAAAACAAGAATGTCTAAAGGACTTGTAACTAGGGGCATGTTTATGACAATGTGGTTCTCATTCATATAATACATTAAGAGAAATCAGAAAAACAACGGTTCACCTGATTTGCAACATAAAGTTTGGAGAAACATTCTATAAATGACTTTCAATGGTGCAATTACTGTATCCTGAAAATAACATATTGTATAATAGGTTATACCTGTATAAACTTTAAATAATAAAACATCCAGTTTTTTAAATGACAACCAAGGTAGATTAATGGGAGACCCCTCAAACTTATATGCTTTTCACTTCTTTAAGGGAGCAATCCTATAGTCAGTGGCTAGACAGCCATAGGATAGGTCGGTTCCCTCCACCCCCTCCCACGCTGCCTTGCAGGCAGTGCGGAACGGCCCCGCGCTCCATGCTCAGAAGAGGAGCACAGAACAGCAAAAAAATTATTTATTGATTTATTCATTTCATTTCTATACCACCCAATAGCTGAAGCTCTCTTGTGCCAAAATGTGGCATTCCTGGGGATGTCAGGGCGGGAAGTCGGAAATGCTGGTACAACACATGCAACATGTCATCCAGCTGCTGCTTCCCGCGCTCCACAGCTGAAATCAGCTGTCCAGCCATAAATGCAGGGCGGCTGAAGCACGGAGGGGATGATCCCCTCCACACTTCTCCTGCCCCGCATTGGATAGGCCGTTGCCTCCGAGTTTGGAGGCGGCTACCTACCCTGATAGGATTGCGCCCTAAGACAGTTTATCCCAAACTGGTGCTCTCCAGATCTTTTGGACTGCAACTCCCATCAGCCCCAGCCAGCATGGCCAATGGTAAGGAATGCTGAGAGTTGTAGTCCAAAATATCTGGAGGGCACCAGGTTGGAGAAGGCAGCTCTAAGGCACACATTTTAGGGACCTTAATTTGTGCTGTGCCAGTGTGTCCTCTATTCTTTACATTTCCTTTCAGCATAACCCAATCTCCATGGAAGACAAACAAGGTTATCCAGTCTTTTGCTTTTAAATTTTTGCCCACTATGGACCACTTTAAGACCTCAACATCCACCAAATGCAACCTTTAAAAAAACAACAAAGAACTGCAATGATAAAAGGATTCTAAACAGAGCTTTGCAGAAAAGTAGTGATATGAATAAAATGCCAACACTTCTGCATTTCCAGATATAGCCACAGGCATAAATAACAGGTGTAAAGCAATGCAGGAGTATTTTCTGTTCTTTCACACAAAAGCTTCAGGACGAAGACCCTGTTTTTTGCTTAAAATGAGTAGAGGCTTTGAACTCCTTCAGCACTTACAAAATGGGCAGGGTAGAAGCAGAATTAGATGAGAATGCCTGATGAGGGCTTTTATTTTTCAGAGGTGGGGTTGTTGTTCATGTTTGATGTTTGTTCAGTGTGAAAATGAAAAATGTTAGAATATGCTCATTATTCCAGCATGATAAAGGAGGTTTATCTAGCACGTCTTCCTAGCTGACAGAGCATAGGCTAGCAAATCATGTATATGGCTCTGTTACTGTATTTCTTATGATTCATACATTATTTAAATTTGGAATAAATGCAAATATTGCCTTAAGACTTACTTCTTGATTTTGTTATAGATGTTTTTTTTTTTTTAGGAAAATGAAGGGGGGAAGGGATGTGAAAATATTGCCTTGATTTATCAACCCAACTTATTCTAAAGGCTAGGACTGGGTAATACTCACTGTTTTTTTTCCAAGCCATATTTTTTAAAAGCCAAGAATCTCAGCTAATAAAATTATTTTCAGAAAGAGGCAAGAACTCTGACTTAGAAAGTTTATGTTTTTAAACATTTACTTCCATCTTTTTTCTTAATACAGCCAAAATTTAAAATCATTCATTTCATAAGGTATTGTTTATGAACAAAATTGTTATTAAATTATCCAGAATTATCCAAAATCTTATATGGCTTTCCAAATTGGCTCACGTGGTGTTTTCTTTGTAGTCTTTTCACCACCAGGTGAATCCTATTTTTTCCTAGGCTTTAAAAATTGTGGCCTTTTTCCACTGAATTTGTAGATCTGCTGTATATGTTTAGCGATGTTGTGCATTTTCCCCCTATGCTGTTTTACTCTCTCTGTTGCTGAAATCTGTGTGCTGAATTTTTATGTTGTGTGCTGTATTTCAGGGTGCAGTCTTATGGTTGTTGGGAGTTTGAAGATGATGTCCACCACCAGAGACTTCCTTGCTGCGAAATCTCCACTGTCATCACTCCTCCACTGGTGATCCAACGATGGTAGGGGGGGAAAAAGGGGCATGGTGAAGATGTGCCAGGGGCATATTGAGAGAGGTCTTGGATCCAGAGCCCCCTCATTCCCTTTGTATGCCGTCAAAATTGGGGAAAAACCTATATCAGTTAATTTCTCTCCATAGGAAGCAATGAAGAGGGGAAGAGAACTGGAAATAAAAGGGAAAATGCCACCCTCACATCTTCCACTCAAGCCAGCATAAACATAGCAGGACTTGGAAATGGTGGTTCCTCCACCACACACTCCCTTCCAGCACAACCTCTGCTTTGATAATGGTTTTACTGTCTTTAAGCCACCCAGACAACATTATTAGGTAGCATATAATATTAATAAAATAAAAAATAGATGAAGTGCATATACTCTGATGAATGGATACAAACCATATAATGGAAGAGCAAGATACAGATGCTGCTATTAACCAAGTTATTCAAACTGTCCAATTGTTTGAAATCGGAAATTAATGATGGAGAATTGCATAATGACTGCATTCTGCTTTTGGACATATCTACTGGAACTGATAACAGTTTGGTAACTGTGCTACATTGACCTAATCTGACGTCAGTTGAGACAGATTCTGTTAGACTGATCTTGAAAAATAAGATAACTGACTAAACAGGCAATGAAATCGTTTTTTGTACCCTTCTGTTAGCAAAAGTATGTGCAAAATCAGCACCTTGTCCCAGGTTTGTATATATTTATTTTATTCATACAAACACTTTTACCCTGCCTTTCCTCCAACAGAAGCCAAGGCAGCTAACCTTATATTAAAAGAACATTCTAAAACAAGATAAAAATACACACAGACACAAAAACATAAAAATAAAATAATAAAAATAATCAATTCAGAGCACTTTCCAGCAAAATTGAGCAATTTTCAAGCTGAGCTTAAATCACTTCAGATTCAAAAGCTTTCTTAAAAGGGGCAGGAAGGCGTGATCTCATGCTCACCCAGTACATGCAGGGTGAAAGCAAGGGACAGCATTGTCTGGGCCCAACCAACGTTTGCATCAGGGTATCAGCTTGAAACAATGTATTATCACTACATCCTCAGTATAGTACCTCAAGTTGCCACTCCCTCTGCCCTTCTGGAGTTGTGGCTCGAGTAATGTGGATTATCTATTATTATTGTTGGTGGTTTCTTTTCGGCCTGCTAGTTTTGATTTTGCTCAACACTTGCTTAATTGCGATACTGAATTTCTTTTACAATTTATCAACTTGGTTTTCTATTTGAACTGTTTACTGATATGTTTTGTAACAAATTGTCTTTTTCTTTCAAATGTTGTCTTTTGTTAAGTTAATGTTTATTATGAGCTGCTTTGGGTTCAGTTTACTGCAGCAAAACGGCTATCAATTTCAGGTTGGATCCAGAACCACTTGCAGAAGGGGACTTTCCGCATCCTCTCCTCTCAGCTGCAGCCCCCTCACGTGTCCTCCAAAGGGTTGAGGGACCCTCCAGAGGAGATTTAGAGGGCATGGAGGGGGCTGCGGTGGGGAGGAGAGAAGGCGGCTAGTCCCATTCCACAAGCACTAGCCTTCCATGAATGGTAGCCTGTTTCTGGATCCAACCCATGCTAAATAAATAAATGCTGGTGCTGCTTGCTGTCCAGGGCAGGATCGTCCAGCTGGGCAATGAACTGGGTAGTCAAGCCCTCCTTGCTCTGTAGTACTCTGGCCCATCGAATTCCATGTCCCATGCAAAAATATATCTTGAAACTGGTGCATTCAGGTAGCTCTTAGTATGCCTACCTTAAACGTATATGGCAGTTCAACAAGTTTTAGAATTAAAAGCTGTTCCCTATATCTTAATTAATGTAATCTGGCCATCTGACTGCTATTATTTTCCTAATCAAGAACATATTTGATGGAGACCCAACCTTCTCGTGTGTGAAAAAGCTGAAATCTGTTTTTAACACTGACATCCAAAAACAGAAGTTTTAAAAACCTGCCTATTTTAACAAGCTTGCAAAGTGTAAGAAACATAATTATAAAATCTAATAGTTTAACCTGCTATCAAGCAAGAGAATAAACTTTCTGGGAAGCATAAAAAAAACAAACATATTCTTTTAACAGGAAGTATTCTCTTGCCCGTATTCTACAGATTTATAAAATATACACTACACACATCACTTCATTAACGCATTAAGGGCACAATCCTATGCATGTTTAGACAGATAGGATTGCGCCCTAAGCCCTACAAGACAGTTTAACTAAATCCCCAACATAAAATTCATAGTAACTAATTTCAACTACTCCTCCCGCATCTCAGCATTCTAGCTGAACATCAAAACTGCATTTGCAGAATACAGTCAGGTATAAACGTCAATGTCCTAGAAAGCATTTAGGTATCAGCCTCAGAATGCCAGATCCTATTACACATTTGACAAAGAAAGAATCATCGATTTCAGAGTCTGTTGTATTAGTCCATTGAACTTAACACAACAAAAGACCTTGTGGTATCTTAAAAGACTAATAATTTTATTATAGCATAAGCTTTCATGGACAAGAGCCCACTTCATCAGCTGCATGAACTGAAAACCTCAATTTATATACGCGGTATATATGCATGGGGGTAAAGGATTAAAAAAGTAAGGGCTGGAGTTAATTAAATTAGTCTGACAATTCAATTAGATTGAAATAGAAGCAAAATGACTTTGTACGTCAGCAGTATATTGGATAGAACACAATCATCTTAGCATTGCTGAGTAAACCAACACCTGTAATTGAACAGGAAACCACTGTCTCTATTTAGATGTAGGGATGGCGGAGAATTTCTCCCCGAAACTTCGGGGGGCCGAGCGCCAACATGTTCGGCCCCCCGAACAAGTTTCAGGGAGAAATTCTCTGCACCCTCCCGCCCCCCCCCCCGGGACGGGACTTACCTTTCCCGAATGTCCCTCCCGGTGGCGGGTCCGGCCGGCGGTTCGGCGGGTGTTCGTGCGGGGCAGGAGCAGCAGCCAGTCTTTCGACCGGCTGCCACCGCCGCCATTCCAAGAAAAGAAAAAAAAAACACACGCCCCCGTGATAGGCTACGTGACGATTCACGTAGCCTATCATGGCTAGATTTGCAAAGTCAGCCGTGATAGACTACGTAAATCGTCACGTAGCCTATCACGGGTGACTTAAAAAAAAAAAAGCGCATACGGATAATGGCGGCCCCCATAGGGAGCCGCCATTCGCGTTCCTTATTTGGTCGCTGTAGTCTACGTAAATCTTTACGTAGACTACGTCGAAAATAAGGGCAATGCTATTTGCGTTGCCCTTATTTTCACCGTAGTCTACGTAAAGATTTACGTAGACTACAGCGACCAAATAAGGAACGCGAATGGCGGCTCCCTATGGGGGCCGCCATTAGCCCTACGCGCTTTTTTTTTTTTTAAGTCACCCGTGATAGGCTACGTGACGATTAACGTAGCCTATCATGGCTGACTTTGCAGATCTAGCCGTGATAGGCTACGTTAATCGTCACGTAGCCTATCACGGGGGCGTGTGTTTTTTGTTTTTTTTAAACTTTGGAGTTCGCGGCCGGGCGAGGCGGGAAGCCTCCTCCCCAGCCTGAATTTCGGCCGGGCGAGGCGGGAAGCCTCCCCCCCCGGCCTGAACTTCGCGGGGTGAGCAGCGAAGCGCCTCCCCCCCACCGCGAACAAGCTTCGACGACAGGTAAGTGACTTTCGTCCACCCCTATTTAGATGCAAATTAATACAACAGAACTTTATAATATGGGCATATATATCTAACATTCAAGTCCATCACTTGCAGAACAGAAATCGAGTCTGAACAGCAAAATGCCAAAGGATCTATTGATGCGCAGAAGGGACCAAGATGCAGTGGAGGCTCCAAGTGGAGGAGGTGGAGGAGCCAATTTTTGCCAATTTCCCTTTCCCGCAGCAGGCCCCAAACCACCTCCCACACTGTCCCTGAGGGTCACCCAACCCTCCAGAACAGCTTTTCAGGCGGCACAGGGTATTCTAGGGGGAACTGGCAAAAATCATAACACTCTTCCTCCAGTGGTCTCTAAAGATATGACACCATTTCTGCCAACACCAAATTGCCGTAAGTTCTATGCAGTGACATAATATATTTTAAAACAAGGTCTTAATTGTTCTGTCTCCCTGCCCGACTTTGCCAAGTCTCACCCACCAGTCACCAGATGTAACAGGTGGGGCAGGAGTGGGAAGAGAGGATTTTGCAAATGATAGCATGAGATCTTGCAAAACACAGCAGCCAGCTACAAAATGTGTGTGTGATTGGGTGGAGGTTGTCACAAAAAAAGAAAGCGGAGTTACACTTCAAGACATCTCCCCCCCCCCTCATTTGGGGGAAAAAGAAGACTCCTGCTATATGACAACACGCTGCAATCACTCAGCTTTCCTACTTGCAGATGGGGTTGGAGGAGACAAAGGATGCTACTACTTACTTATAAGTTGAGTCATGTTACGATTCTGATTTGCACTTTGCTTATTCAATCATTTAAATATACGAATTTTGAAAAGAGAACTTTTAACTAAATAAATATGTCTTTTTGGCTCGTTCCCTGCCGAAGCTCAAATTTTGTCTGTTTCCCTAATGCTGTTTTGCAATAATTATTATTTTTCTTTACATTTCATGCTAATGATTAAGTAGATAAAGATCCACAAAAAGCAGATCCTAGATGCTATCCACACTTGCTCCCATCTTTATTGCAACAGAATGATAGCAAGTTTTAAGTAATGTAATATCAGTCACCATTTCACAAGCACAGTCTGCTTCCAAAGAAAAGAAGGTGCTGAATCAATGTGCCTGCAACTGCAATACAATTAACAAATTCCTCTAGGCCAGCCATCCTCAACCTGGTGCCCTCCAACTGTTTTGGACTACATCTCTCAACATTCCTGACCAGTGGCCATGCTGCCTGGAACTCATGGGATTTCAAGTTCCAAACATCTGGAAGACACCATGTTGCGGAAGGCTGCTCTAGGTATACAGGGCATCCATACATAAGCAGCAGCCCCACCATCCAACACTGGCAAACCGCTTTCAACTCCCAGGTTTCAATAGCAGCTTGCAACAAGCCAAGGGGTGGGTTTCTGTTACAAAACAAAACAGACAGTGGGTGTGGGGGCCTAGGCAGGTACTACTCTGGGATATCAGCCAATGAAGTTGCTTTAATAATTTGCTTCATCACTTATTACACTACATGTCACACTAATCCTAGCACAGTTGCACACTGGAAATCTGCTTCAACCTCAGCTAGCAGTTCATACTGGGGTTTACAACATACCAGTTTTCTTTAAATATTTATCTTGTGTTAGGCCCCTATGGCTATCTGCATCTCTGAACAAGCAATTTAATGCAATTATCCTCAAAGTAATGATAAGGAGGCAGTCATGCAAATTTACAACTTATTGGTTTAAAGCATGAAGTTAAACAAGCGAGAGAAATCAAATAAATATGATTCGGTGTTAGACCATATTGGTTGTAAGATATAAGTATTATAAATGTAGCATAATCTCATTTAAAGGGGGTTGAGAACTTATGGGTTTTACCAAATATTTACAGACATTATTCTTGTTAAGTTGATTTTCTGAGTTTTATTCTGTAACAGAATACATTGTGGGGGCTTCTACTTTCAAGACAAAAGCATTTGAATAATGGATTTATTTCAAGTCATTTGCTTATATTCCAAGAACACAGGAAGGCCTCACATCTGTGCTCTTAAGACTGCCAAGACAGACTGACATGTTTCAATGCTATCCATTTTTACAGGGCCCAAAAATCAGGCTGAAGACAATACTTCATGCTTTTCTCTTTTTCATATTTTCCAAAATCAATCGCTATGTCATTGTCACAAGTTATTTCTTCAGGAGGAAGAATCTGATGGATTGTAGAGATTAAGAGTATGAAGTATGATCAGAAAGTTCCCCGTTCAAATCTCAGATTATCTATGAATTGACCCATCAGACTTTAAGCAACCTGCTTTCTAAGCCTGAACCAAGATATTTTGCTGCCTGAAGCAAAGGACAAGATGGTGCCCCTCATTCAATGTATGAAGCCAACTGGACTGGACTTGCAGTTGAATAAGACTTTAAGACTGGCAACTGATAGAATCCTTCATGGTTCTGGAGGACAGCAAGCTAGCTTAGGGGAAACAGGGCAGGCTGAGTAGCATATACAGCTCTGGCCTCCAACACCTCACAGCCATTTCCTGCCCTTCAGCCTGAAGCGAGCAATTCACTCTGCCTAATGGTAGGGCTGGCCCTGCTGCTGTCACTCGAGCCATTATATGGGAATAATGTAAATTAGATTACAACTTCTGCCAGTGCCAGCCAGCACAGTCAATGGAAAGAGATGTGGGAGTTGTAGTCCAAAGCATCTGGAGGGAACCAGGTTGTTGCCTACGCTGGTGTAAGTGAAGTACTTTTGAGAGCACAGTGTATTTAACTAGTGCATTTCCTACAGTTCTCTTCATCTGTAATTACATGGATACGTCAGAAGCTTTATTTGAGTGGTGGGAGAAGGGACAAGAGCTTGACTCTAAAGAATCATGACTGGAAGGAAACTAGCTCTTTTGTGCTATTCTGGCAATGCTTGTAAAAGACTTTGCACAGTGCTATAGTAGGTAGCACTATTCATTTTTCTCAAGCCAGGTGTAAAAAGGCATGCTTCATACGTGGAAGGACATCTCTGGATCTCACAATTTATTATTAAGTATCATCATTTTCCTCTTTCAGTACCTATTCACCCCATAAACTGATTAACTTTGGTTTACTATATCTAACCTAATTTCTCCCCTTGTTTTCTCTTCATATCTTTAGTCAAGTTGCAATGTAATGCATTCATGCATTATTTCCCATGCCAAATTAGAATGCTATGCCAAAAGTGTTTTTGTTTTAAGATCACAGATGAACACCAAAATCTTTATTACCTCTGGAAATGGGGAGGGGGTAGTTACAGATTACAAATCTGGGTGGCCATATATATGAAATTATTAATAAAATTATAGGAAAGCTGAACAGCTGATATTCACATTTTATGGGTACAGCCTGAGTTGAGTATGCAAACAAATGAACTTATGAAAACCCCTGGGTGTTCTAGACAAGGACTAGGGAGAGCACAGCTTTGTTTATTTGTAGTTTAGTTCTGCTTACATCATCTTTAGAAGCTACGTGACCACACTGTAGCACTTGGAACCAAGATCTTTAATTTAATACTTCTATAAAGTTCCACACTTATTTCTATCGAATCATCTCAGGAAGGAGTCCATCCTAGCTCCCTGTGTACTAGTATTGAAAGCCCAAGGGGAAAGATATCCAGTAACACACTAACATCAGTACAGTTAACAGAGAAGGTCCACAGCGAAATAGAAACTTTAACATATCAGTTGATGAGACACATGGCAACATTAAGATTACCAAGAAGTAGGGAAGAAAACACAAGAAGGTGGTGGTTAAGTTATAGGAGGGAGAGGAAATTGGGGAGCAATCGGCAGAAGGCTTCGCTCACTGGCTCCTGCTTGCTTTTTGGTTTAAAGAAACACCGGTGAGTGGACCCAAGTAACCTGGTAGATCCAAATAACCTTCTCCCAACCCCGAAACCTTCCAACAAAAGCTGTCTCTTTCAGTCACCAAGAAAAGCAAATCAAATAGATCCACATTGTTCAAAGGAGGCATCAAGTGACAGATAGCATGGATAAGTCAGATTCTTTAGACAAATTAGTTCCATTTGATTTCTCCCAGCTGGCAACTGCCAGAGTCCACACTTGTTGGACAAAAAAACAAAGGTCATCTTGTTTTGGAATAATGAGAAAAAAATCTAAAATCCGTATTTGGTTGGCCTAATAAAGGTATTTCATTAATATGGATTTTGGAATTGTTAGATAAGATTACTAATTGCCAGGATCAGTCATATATCCAACACTGTGGGCATGCCCAGCTCTTCTCAAGTGCCAGCAGGACCCACTGCTAGTGCAACAGGGAGCTAGCAGTTAAAAAAGAAACCCAGAAGCAGACAGAAATGCTTGTTTCTTGATCAGGGCAAGTCAGAGTAGCTGGCGGCAGGTCAATGGAGCTTGCATCTGTTCCTGCAGGTGTTAGCTTAAAGTTTGCTGGAGAAGCTACTGAAATGCAGGAGTCGCAGACACTTTTCCCAATCCTCCTCATCCCTCTACTCCACCCCCCAAATCTTGCCTTCAGCCTGGCCACAGTTTATATTACACTGGAAACTCCCAGTTTAAAGGTGGAGCAGGGCGGCGGGGGCAGGGGGAGAGAATCCATAAATGTCAGGAGGCTGGTAACAAGAAACGAAATGTGTTAGCTGCTAGGTCATACCACTGAGCCTATTAAATACCAAGTGATGTTTGGAGATAATTTCACAGGCCTGTTAGGACCATCTACTGTCAAGTTTTCTGGAGCCCGAGTTTCTGAAAAGCACAACACCAAAAAACATACAGGTGACACAGATATAGAAATAATAAAACTCGTCAGTCAACATGCTCCAAAATACCAATGCCTCTATGAGTTAAGTTCTTCCCAATGAAACCTTGGAATCTAAGAAGAGTCAAAAGGCTTGAGAGCTGAGTCGCTGAGCTATTTTGGGAGAAGTAAACCAGAGGAATTCCCAATTTAGCTCCACAGAGATTTCCTAGCCAACAACACTCTAGTGCCTGGCACGGAATGAAGCGCTACCACCAGTTTTAGAATGAAAGTATGGCCTGGCTGGCATCCGGGATTGATGTTTACAGGCCAGAGACGTGTGCATTACCAAATAAGTCTATTTAAGCAGGGACAACTTCTTAGGAGCACTGGTTTCATTTTTTGGGAGAAGACAGAAAAGGGCTAGCTACTATTTCCTACTTCTACAGGAGAATCACGTTGTTCTCATTAAGTAAGGCCTTCCTCAAGGCACAGTATAGGTCAACAAACCTATTTTTAAAAAATAGGGCAAAAAATACCTATAAAGCAGGAGTGGGCAACTTCTGGGGGCCAGGGGTCTGTACTGCTACCCCCAGGAATCCACCAGGGGCCATACACCTTTCCCCTGCTGCTGAAAATGACAACAAAAAAGCAGCAACTTTGCTTGAAAACAAGGTGCCAGGGGAGCACACACCTGTTTTTTTCAAGCAAAACTACTTTTCTGGCCACCACCATGGAATATTCAGTGGCAGCAGGCAATGGGGGCCACATGATCCCCACTCCTACTATAAAGAGTAGAAGTTGCCATACAAGGTGGAGGGGCTAGGAATTAAATTCCTCATAGAAGGTAACAAATAAATGCAAATAAAGAGAAGATATGGGAAAAACACTGGGGGGGGGGCAAAGGTTATTGACTGTACTCAACAATGAAGTGCTGCCTCAAAGAGGTCTTTAATGCTGTTCTGAAAGGATACAGTGCGGGAATTAGAACGTTTCATTTTATAGCACTTTTATTGCGAAGACTGCTTTATGGTCTTCAGCTAGGAGTCAGAGATACCTACCCAGATACACAGGACAGCAAGCTGAAACAAAAAGGAGCCATGATTGTTTCAGCATTACTAACTTCATCCTGTGGTATACATTGTACTTGGAAGTCCAGCTGTGTACAAAGGGGCTTAGTGCTAAGTTAAGTTGCACAGTCTAGAAATTAAATGCATGCCTGCATGCAAATTCTTTGTCAATATATATAAAAAATTCCAAACATTTCTTTGGAAATATTTCGCATTAAATATTAATATTTAACACTAAAAATGATGAATAGCTATCAAGTACTTCAAAAGCAAAAACAAAAGCAGGAAAGATAAGAAGATCCCAAGTGATTCTATTCCTATGCAACCTGACTTCTTCATAAAGAAAGAAAAGAATTCTTCCCCTCTAAATGCAACGAAAGACAGGAAACTGCACAAAGAGTGACAACTGCATCAATATTCATATAGGCAGCACGTTGCTGAATTAAACATTTTGCAAGATGGGAAATTTGCAATACTTCAAGTATCTTCGTGTTAACTATACAATATGTCTTAAGCAAGCAAAATCAGAAACGTATTTATGGAGAGCAGCAAAACTGACTCAGAATGCATTGTTTCTCCCTATGAAAATGCTTCCTACAGTGCCATAGAAGCATGCCACATTCAACACAGCTCTAATCACAGCTGATCGGCTTGGTGGAGAAAAAATTATTTTGCGGTAACGAGATATTTTATGCTATTTTGTGTGCTAGAAAAATCCGATCTCTCAGCAATAGCCCTTCTAACATGGAGATGTATGTGGATCCGTGCACCAATTGAGAAACTATGTGAAAAAAGCCATTGAGACCCTTGGACACTTTTGGCATTTTACAGAGGTGCGATTATTACTTTGAAAAGCTTAGGAGCCAGCAAGATTAGAAGGATGGAAAGATGGGGGTCATCTGAGCATACCAGTGAGAGGAGGGATTTATTCTTGTTGGCGAGTTCTAATCTGTCCCTCCATATATACACTTCCTTTCAAACAATAATTAATTCTGGCACCTTATTCACATTACTCATTCCCACTAACGGCCAGGGATTGGTGAAACATTTGTTAGGTTCACATTTTAATGTGAACTTTCCAAATTCACACTTTCCAAATCTACTCACAAACCAAAATGCAGTTGTAAACAATATTTGCACTTTTCCGAATTTTGTGGTGCAGCTTGCAAATTAAAACATGCACAGAAAAATATGCGTAACAGGGAAGACGGTGCACAAAAATCCATATATTAGTGGAAAGAGCACACAAACACATTATATTAGGGGAATTTGCTCACAAAAAAATGCTTTCATTGGGAAAAGTGCATACAAAAATTCATAGATTAGGTGAAATGCACACAAAAATACATACATGCTCAAACTTTTAATAAAAATTGTAAACTGATGTGGAAACATAGAATGAACTTAATGTTGAAAAAATAAGAACATGTGCAGAAACAAACTTGATAGATGTGATTATGGAAAAGATACTAAGGGTGCAATCCCATGCATGCTTAAGCATGCTGGGAGTTGTAGGATTTGTTTCTGTCTAAACATGCTTAGGATTGCACCCTAAATATAATTTAGTATGAAGAACCATAAAGCAAGTCTCCAAACAGCCAACAGATTACACCAATATTTCTGTCAGAAGGGTACAAGAGAAAAATATATTAAATATACTACCCCCTGTCAATAACTAGATTTAAATTTGATCTTTGTTTGTCTTTGTATTTGAGAAACAAAATAAAATAAGACTTGACAAATTCATCCATCGCTATTAAGTAGTAGTGGGATAGGCAACATAAGTGTCTTGTCACTTTGGATGAAAAACGGGGCCACCCAAAAATGAAGTACTTATTTCTTACATACTCTGTGAACTTCCTAGATAGGCAGAAGTATAAAATATTGTAAATTAAAAGATTTTTTTTTAATAAAAGCAACCCCAAAATTTCTCGACAAGAATCTGGAAGGTTATAAAATACTAACAACAGTTGACTCTAGAGAGAGGAGAAAGAGTGTAAAGAAACCAGAAGTCAGGAATCAACAAGCTACTGTGGTGTCCCCTCACTCACTAAGAGGAGTGCTCTTGTTTAGGATTCTGGACAGCCTGAAACAGGAGCACAACCAGACTAATAGAGATGTGGTCATAAAAATTGGACAGGCTCAGTAAGAAGAGCAACATATAATTACGGACAGATGGGCAGGTCTCTGCAAAGGAACAATTGCCTAATGCTTTCTTTGACAACCCAATTTCAAACTGAATGCAAAAAACCAAAATCCCAAGACCAAATTTATTTGTGGACTTTCTGAGCTAAAAGGATGGTTACAGTACTGCTTGTGTAAGCCATTCTGAGCAAGGAAAAGAACTGGAATAGTCTAGAAAACCCACCTCTGCTCATGGGTTTTCAGACTTTCGCCTTCAAAGATCAAGGTGTTGTACACCCCACCCAGTCTCTTATTTATTGGTGTATAAAGATTCTTTCCGGTACACAGTTTGCTTGCTCTTCTTTGTAATTTTTTTAAAAGTTGCTGTTTGTGAAGCCTTATGAACAGTGTCAGGCTTACATTTCATACTAAGTTTAAAGGAAAAATAGATTGCAGTGCCATCCACCTGCTGCACACACTAAATTTTTTTTTAAACCTACTGTTGATTTGTCCTACCAACATGGCTGCCTTCAAATTACTGCTAATCATTGATCCAACAAAAATTTCAATCCTACTGAGAAACAGCTTTTAATTAGTCTTGCTCCAACAGCAGAAATTTAGAAATGAGGAGCGGAGGGTATCAAAATCCACTTCCTCCCCCATCAATGCATTGTGAAAAAAGTAACAGCACCCCACAAATTAAAATGAGAACATAAGAAGAGCCTGCTGGATCAAATCAAAGGCCTATCTAGTCCAGTGTTTTCCTCACACAGTGGCCAACTAGCTGCCTGTGGGAAGCCCACAAAGAGGACATGAGTGCAACAGCACCCTCCCGCAACACTAAGTTTTGCTCATCATATTTCTATCCCACCTTTCATCCAAGGAGCTTGAAATAGTGCACATGGGAGTACCCCCATTTTGCCCAAACAAGTCTGTGAGCCCAGGGCAGCCATGATACTCCAGTATCCCAGCAGAGCCCATTCTGGGCTCCCCTTTAAAAATTATTTTTCTGGCTCAGCATTCTAAGCAGTAGGGGAGAATCAGCAGAGATCAAGGAACCCACTTTGTGCAACCAGAAGTGACTTCTGCTGGTGCGAGACAAAGCACCTTTGGATCCTAGATCAAGTCTCCCGGGCCGAAATCTATCCACTACACTGCACCAAATCAAAATTGATCAATTGATTGATTGATTATATTTCTATACTGCCTTTGTGGGGCCAACTAAGGCAGTTTAGAAAAAGGTCAAAACATAAAAAATGTACTCAAATATAAACATATCAAAACATTAAAAGCACTAAAAGCCATCATAACCATTTTAAAAGCCAAGTTAAGATTTTATTGAAAGAGAACTTTAGAAATATTTTGCTCACTCAGGAAGGGCATATTTAAAACCAAAAGCTCAGTCATAACCAAAGCACTTAACAGTGAAAGAAAAAGCACAAATCAAACCCTCTCTAGCGCAAAGCATATGCCAACAAACAGTAGCAGCTCTTACAGTGTATGCCAAAGGATGTGGGTGTTGTACCTCTCCCGCAGCTTCTCCTCCTTTCACCCCACCCACATCTGGCCACCTGTAACTGTCTCAGAGGAAGCCAACAGTCTCCCACGTAATTTCCAGCTGCACAGCAACAACCACAGAGTATGCACAGAGCTATGAGCGCCTATACAAAGAGCAGTGAAAAGGGCAAATCGATGTCACAAAATTGTTTTTGCTAGCACTATTAATTTACTTGAACTATTTTAACAGGCTATAATGACAGGGTACTTGGAAATTATTTTAAGCAGGACAGAGCCTCCCCCCACCCCCTGTAAGGGGTACTGGGCAGTGTAGTTGTGAAAAATTAAAGAACATACACACATCCACAGGAGTGAGATTTTCCTTTTCTGACAATTCTTTTACACTGATGAACAAACTATGCTGGGGTGGATGGAAGTGGGTAGAAAAAGCTTTATTTTAGCCTTCTGGTGTAATTAATCTGTATGTGCTTTCCCTCACTTCCATTAGATTAGACTGCTCATACACATATCTTGCTATCACCTTTTAAAGCAGGACTCTAGTAGTAGACTATAGGAATATAGAATTGGCCTTTTTATGTAACTTGTTTTGGGGTTGTTGTTTTTAACAAGCCCTTTTTTCCAACTCCATGTCAGAATTAGTCACAATAGTGTGCTTATCAAGGCAAGCCCTCCCATGAAGCAGGGTGAAGGGCACTGGCAGAGTGGGAGGAGTGGCGAACTGCACCACTTCCTCCCACCTCCACCATGAGGGCCCTCAAGCAGGTTCTCCGTAGAGCTCCACCAGCTGCTCACCCACCATGGCATTTGCCGCAGCAAGAGAGAGGCTGGCAGGGCTCTCTGGAACAGCCACCCTCCCTCTGTTTCCATTGTCACATGCCCCCTTACTTTTTCTGACAGTATGTTGGCTCTATGCAAAGTCACACACCAGGAAGAAGAGAAGGGGGAAGGGGAGCATGTGATGTGCTGGCAGGACGGGGTGCCATGCAGCAGGGGCAGCATGTGTTCTCTCCCACCTCAGGCAGCGCCTACACATTGCTATTAAAGGGACAACTAACAGCTTCAGGAACTAACAGCTTCCATGGGGTAAATGGCACTAATGAAAAGGTTACCCCTGCACTGTAGTTCCAAATGAAGATTGGCGGGTGGGGGGTACAGCTGTTATTTACAAAAATACTAGAGATAGAAATGCATTTACACATTACAAATAGCCTTGCCTGGACACGCAAAATAATGTTACAGTTTTTCTCTGCCCATTGCCATAGATAACTTCATTGCACATAAAGATTTTAAAGTTATAATTAATAATAACACTTTCAATAACAGTACTTTTAGTATAGCATAGTCTCCCATAAACTACTTCCTGTTTTCCCTGCCTATTCTCATTCCTTAGGGATTTAGATTTCAGGAAGTGGGTCTAAGCAGGTAGGAAACTTTGGGAGGTCTTGGAGCCATTTTTGCCCCCCTGCCCCACACCCTGCTGTGGACCACAGTCTGCAGGAGTGACTAGAAAACAAAATGTTTTAGGAAAACAAAATGTTTAGAAGAAATGTTTTAGGGAAAAATGGTTTCCATAGCTGCAACAGAGCATCAAAAGGGTAAAATTTAGCTTACTTGCAAGCTAACCTTGACCTTTTTGGTGCTCAATAGCATTTTCCCACTTTAAACGTTTTAAAAAATCAGGTTGCCCCAAATTCACCAGGAGGGCAGGCCACATACTGCCCACCCCTAAGGTAGAGGTACAAAAGGATCAACTAACAGCAGTCAGACAACATGGATTAACTATTCTTCTAAAATATTTTAAATAGTTTAGAAACCTTGGATTTTACATAAGTAGATGCATTAGATTTTTATGTAGGGCCTTTGCTTCTCACAACACTGCCCCTACCAAAATTCTCATCTTCTACACAAAATTACTGAAGTACAACCATGTAATTTTGAAGGATCAGATATCCCTGATGTAAATTAGTATTTTATTTGTTATATCTGTATCTTATCCTTCCTCCAAGGAGCCTGGAGAAGCATTTTTACCTTACAATAACTTTGTGTGTACTGGTGACTTGCCTAAGGCAATTTACATAGCTTCATGGCAGCAAATATCTGAATCTGAATTTCCCAGGTCTAAGCACAACACTTTAGCCATTACTGAAAAAAAGGGAGAATTAAGAGAATTAAAAGGTGCCATGTCCTAAAAATTGGCTATGTAACCAAAGCCTAAAAGGGCCCTTCAGGCACAATGCTAAAGAGACGTTTTCCCCATTTGCTTATTTCACAGAAGGTGTAGAGACTACACAACAGAGCTTCACATCATATAGAACATTATAAATTGTTTAGACAAGCCTAAATAATTTACAAAGATTGCTTACAGTGACTTTAGTTTTAAGAGTATGCCTAGAAAAAGCTTTTACCTTTCAAATGTCCAAAGATGCTCCTCCACCCCCTCCCAGTATATATGGTCTTAAAATGGAAGGGGGAGAAGACTGGGGGGCGGGGGGAGACAAGTAAAAAAGGAAAGCAAACATTTTTATGCCATTTTTAACTATGTTTCACTCGAGCGATTATTTAAAGTAGTGGTTTATTTAACTGAATCGAACTGCACCTGCAAAGTGAATCACTGACAAGACTACCAGCTTTGTAAATTGCAACCAAAAAGGGTTTTTGGTTGCATGTTTACCCACTTTAGATTCAACCACAAATTAGATTTTTTTTTTAAAGACCCGTGCATGTCTCTTATGAAATCTTCCAAAATGTCCAAATTTATATCAATTTGAGATTAAAGGTATTTCACCCAAGAAACTGCCACTGTTTAAGGCTGGGGTCTCCAATGTGCCCGTGGGCACCAACGTGCCTCAAGTCACATCTTCTGGTGCCCATCAGGCTCCCTCCCAGTCCTGAATTTTATTTTATTTCTTAACACTTTTTAAAATTTTTAACAAGGGGGTGGGTATGTTGCAAGTGAAGTGCTGCCTTCCAGTGCCTTCTTTATTTGGGTTCAAAAGAGTAGCTTTGTGTTTTAGAGGTTAGACCCCGCCTCTGCTTTGTAACTAGATTCTTGAGCAAGTTGCTTTTCTTTTAGTCTCCCCAGTTTGCCTTCTGGGAAATGGGTGTTTTGTGACTGGTCATGCCCACCACAATAGCTGTGTTATAAACAGACAAGCTCCACCAGATGGCAGCTATTTTGTGAGAGCACCCTTAACATTCTCTCAAAATTCTAAGTGTGCCCACCAACCAAAAAACATTGGGAACCCTTGGTTTAGGGCTTCATTGCAACACAGTTCTAAGAACTTGCTGTTACGATTCTGCGTGTGTACTGGTGATCAAGAGAATTCCCCAGATCTTAAAAATAGAAAAGAGCATTTATTGCCCCTATTTCTGATTAGCTCCTTTTTTTGAGTTTAAGCTACTGATTTGTCAATATTACCGCAGGTCGATGCCACAAGGAGCATGTGGAAAGGTATGTGCATCTAGGAAGACTTTCTTCTCAGAACTGTGATTTGTACATGTAGCAGGACTCTTTGCAGAACTGTAATAAATGCTACTACCCCACCTCCAAATCCCTGTGCATTAGAAGCTATTGTGAAAAGTTAAAAAGCAGCACGGAGCAGGGAAAGTGCTACTTGGGACAGAAGACAATAAAGTTGCAGGGCTCCTCAAGACACTTCTGTGATATAGCCCATCACGTTTTTGTATATGTATTCATACCTGCTGCCAACATTCTGGAAGTGAATGCAAACAAGGCAGAGAAAGAAGGACAGAGGAGACTGTAGGCCAACACATTGGGGGACAGGAGCTGCTGGTTGCCTATGACTGTTGCTCATGTCTGTTTTACCTTCCCTCCTTTAGTGTATAATTGCCTCTGTTTCTTCGCCAGTCAATCCACTAGGGCGAACTGGCCAGTAAATGAGAGATAAACCATGGGTGGGGAAAGTTGGCCCGTGGTTCCTGTATTTGCACCTTTGTGTCTCTAGCCTGCTCTGCCCATTTCTAGAGGATATTCAGCATTCTCAACTGGCAGAACCTGACTTATACATGGCTACTTTTGATGTGATGGATGTAACATGTAGCCAGGCTCTAATTTAAAGCCACTGGGTATAAATGGAAAACCAGAATAATAAGTTAAAAGTTTTATACCAATTACCTAGTTAAGGAGAAAGAATGAATTTGTTCAGTCTAGGGACCTTTAGCGCTATTTTAAGCTAATTAAATTCAGGTCTACAAATGGGTAAAAGGTTTCACTTGTCTTCTTTCTGCCAAACCAGTTTGTCCAGAGGTAGTTTACATTAAGATAATACCACACTCAAGTGATTATGAATTTGTAATACATCATTATTACTCTAACCTACAATTCTAAAATTGTAAGTTAGGCCCTCCCTATAGACTGCATAGGCAGATAGCTAGTCCTTCCTTCCACATCTGTTTGTGGATAATAAAATGTCAAAAGCATTCTGCATCAGGTGTTTGTTCCTTCTGATTCAGAGGCCACATCATCCAATTTTAAATTGACTAGTCAACCATCACAAAAAATGCACAAGCACACAGTAATCTCTCCTCAGTCCCAAGGCACGCAAGATGCAAGGGGTGTGTTTGCATCCCTAGTCACCTGAAGACAGAGACATCATACAATGACTAAAGGCACAATCCTATGGATGTTTAGACAGAAAAAGGGCCTACAACTCCCAGCATTCCACAGCCAGCCATGCTGGCTAGGGAATGCTGGAAGTTGTAGGACTTTTTTCTGTCTAAACATGCATAGGATTGTACCCTTAATCACGCTGTCATGACGTTAAACAGCCAGCAGTGACATCCGGCAGAGCTTTCATATTAGCCATCATCAGCACATATGGTACTTTTACTAATATGGCTGTTCACGCATTAATGGGGCAATCCTATGCAGACGGGCAGCCGCCTCCGAACTCAGAGGTGACAGCCTATCCAATGCAGGGCAGGAGAAGCATGGAGGGGAATGTTCCCTCCACATTCCTCCTGCCCTGCATTTTCGGCTAGACAGCCGATTGCAGCTGTCTAGCTGCAGGAGGGCTGAGCAGGGGAGGAGGCTGCCATATGACACATTGGATGTGTAGTACAGGCATTTCCACCCTCCCTGGCCCGGAACACCCCCCAGAACGCCCCATTTTGGCTGCTCTGTGCTCCTCTTGTGAGTGTGGAGCACAGGGCTTTTCCATGCTGTCTGTGAGGCAGCACAGAAGTGGGGAAGGTTGGTTCTCTGGGAACTGTGGTTCTCTGGCTCCAAGTTCCATTCCCTGAAAACCAGATATCCTATGGCCACCTAGCCGCTGACTAGCGGCCATAGGATTACTCCCTCCGTGAATTAAAAGAGATAACCCTCTTGGCTTGTTAGACTGAAGGAGTCTTAGTTGTTGCGCAGTCACATGGGACATCCACCAGTTCATTGCAAAATTTAAAATCAAGCCTCAATCTCTCCTCCACTCAAATTTAATTGAGGTCTCACCTTTCTTCCTTGAAGAAAACTCAAGGCTATGTGTACATCAGGTTCTCTGGCAGTCTCCCATCCAGTACCTAACCAGACCCAGACCTGCTTACCTTCAGCACACTTTCAGTATCACATGGCTCCAGACATGTGCAGGCAGTTGTACAAGTCTTTCATTCCATAATAAGCCTGTGAAAGGAACAAACGTGAAGTCTTTGTTCCTTCTTCCCAAGCCAGCAAAAGCCACATGAGAAACAAGGAATCTATGCACTCTCCTTTGTCAGCTCTTCCTACTCCTCTCCACCTCTTTCCTCATCAACTGCTTTTTTTTGCAATGAGCTATTTGGCAACTGTCTGGTGGGTGGGGTTAGAAAGAACAACCCCTGGGCATATGAAAAGCACTTCTTACATGTCCCTTGTGGGGGAACACCAAATTATACAGTAACTGAAATAAAGTGCAAAATCAATTATTTACAATGTTATTTGCAATGTTAATTCCAAAAGGTGTCCAGGACCATAGCAAACTGCCTTGTTGTGGCGAAGGGGCTTGCGTAACTCAGTGAAGCCATAAGCTATGCCGTGCAAGGCCACCCAAGACGGACAGGTCATGGCAGAGAGTTCTGACAAAATGTGGTCCACTGGAGAAGGAAATGGCAACCCACTCCAGGATTCTTGCCAAGAAAACCCCATGGAACGTATCACAAGGCTAAAAGATATGATGCCGGAAGATGAGCCCCTCAGGTCGGAAGGTGTCCAATATGCTACTGGGGAAGAGCAGAGGGGATTTCCAAGTAGCGCCAGAAAGAGTGAAGCGGCTGGGCCAAAGCCGAAAGGACACTCAGCTGTGGATGTGTCTGGCGGTGAAAAGAAAATCCGATGCTGTAAAGAACAATATTGTTTAGGAACCTGGAATGTCAGATCAATGAATCAAGGTAAGCTGGAGGTGGTCAAACATGAGATGGCAAGATTGAACATCGACATCTTGGGAATCAGCGAACTAAAATGGACAGGCATGGGCAAATTTAATTCAGGTGACCATCATATCTACTATTGTGGGCAAGAATCCCTTAGAAGAAATGGAGTAGCACTCATAGTCAACAAAAGGGTGGGAAAAGCAGTACTGGGGTACAATCTTAAAAATGATAGAATGATCTCAGTACGAATCCAAGGCAAATAATTCAACATCACAGTAATTCAAGTCTATGCCCCAACCACTGAGACCGAAGAAGCTGAGGTTGATCGGTTCTATGAAGACCTACAACACCTTCTAGAACTAACACCAAAAAAAGATGTCCTCTTCATCATAGGGGATTGGAATGCTAAAGTAGGAAGTCAAGAAATCACCGGGATAACAGGCAGGCATGGCCTTGGTGTACAAAATGAAGCAGGACAAAAGCTAATAGAGTTTTGCCAAGAGAACATGCTGATCATAGCAAACACTCTTTTCCAACAGCACAAGAGGCGACTCTACACATGGACGTCACCAGATGGTCAATATCGAAATCAGATTGATTATGTCGTTTGCAACCAAAGATGGAGAAGCTCCATACAGTCAGTAAAAACAAGACCTGGAGCTGACTGTGGCTCAGATCATGAGCTGCTTCTTGCAAAATTTCGGCTTAAATTGAAGAACGTTGGGAAAACCACTAAACCGTTCAGGTATGACCTAAATCATATCCCTGATGAATATACAGTGGAGGTGAGGAATAGATTTCAGGGATTAGACCTGATAGACAGAGTGCCTGAGGAACTATGGACGGAGGTCCGTAACATTGTTCAGGAGGCAGCAACGAAATCCATCCCAAAGAAAAAGAAATGCAAGAAAGCAAAGTGGCTGTCTGATGAGGCTTTACAAGTAGCTCATGAAAGAAGGGAAGCGAAAAGCAAGGGAGAAAGGGGAAGATATACCCAACTGAATGCAGAGTTCCAGAGAATAGCAAGGAGAGACAAGAAGGCCTTCTTAAATGAACAATGCAAAGAAATCGAGGAAAACAACAGAATGGGAAAGACTAGAGATCTCTTCAAGAAAATTGGAGATCTCAAGGGAACGTTTTGTGCAAAGACGGGCATGATAAAGGACAAAGAAGGCAGGCACCTAACAGAAGCAGATGAGATTAAGAAGAGGTGGCAAGAATACACAGAAGAACTATACAGGAAAGATCTGAATGTCCCTGATAGCCATGATAGTGCGGTCACTGAACTTGAGCCGGACATCCTAGAGAGTGAAGTCAAGTGGGCCTTAGGAAGCATTAGTAACAACAAAGCTAGCGGAGATGACAGTATTCCAGATGAGCTATTTAAAATCCTAAAAGATGATGCTGTTAAAGTGCTGCATTCAATATGCCAACAAATCTGGAACACTCAACAGTGGCCACAAGACTGGAAAAGGTCGGTTTACATTCCAATTCCAAAGAAGGGCAACGCCAAAGAATGTTCAAACTACCGCACAATTGCGCTCATTTCACATGCCAGCAAGGTAATGCTCAAAATCCTACAAGCTAGGCTTCAGCAGTATGCGAACCGAGAACTACCGGAAGTACAAGCTGGGTTTAGAAGAGGCAGAGGAACTAGAGATCAAATCGCCAACATTCGCTGCATCATGGAGAAAGCAAGAGAATTCCAGAAAAACGTCTATTTCTGCTTCATTGACTACGCTAAAGCCTTTGATTGTGTGGATCACAACAAACTGTGGCAAATTCTTAAAGTGATGGGAGTACCAGACCACCTTACCTGTCTCCTGAGAAACCTGTACGAGGGTCAAGAAGCAACAGTAAGAACCAGACATGGAACAACCGAGTGGTTCAAAATTGGGAAAGGAGTACGACAAGGCTGCATATTGTCACCCTGCTTATTTAACTTATATGCAGAGTGCATCATGAGAAATGCCGGGTTGGATGAATCACAGGTCGGAATTAAGATTGCTGGGAGAATTATCAACAACTTCCGATATGCAGACGATACCACCCTAATGGCAGAAAGCGAAGAGGATCTAAAGAGCCTCTTGTTGAGGGTAAAAGAGGAGAGTGCAAAAGCTGGTTTGAAACTCAACATTAAAAGAACTAAGATCATGGCATCTGGCCCCATCACTTCCTGGCATATAGAAGGGGAAGAAATGGAAGCAGTGACAGATTTTACTTTCTTGGGCTCCAAGATCACCGCAGACGGTGACTGTAGCCATGAAATTAAAAGACGCTTGCTCCTTGGGAGGAAAGCTATGGCCAACCTAGACAGCATAGTAAGAAGCAGAGACATCACCTTGCCGACAAAGGTCCGTCTAATCAAAGCTATGGTTTTCCCAGTAGTAATGTATGGCTGTGAGAGCTGGACTATAAGGAAGGCTGAGCGCCGAAGAATTGATGCTTTCGAACTGTGGTGCTGGAGAAGACTCTTACGAGTCCCCTGGACTGCAAGGAGGTCAAATCAGTCCATCCTAAAGGAAATCAACCCTGACTGCTCATTGGAAGGACAGATAATGAAGCTGAAGCTCCAATATTTTGGCCACCTAATGCGAAGAGAAAACTCCCTGGAAAAGACCCTGATGCTGGGAAAGACTGAAGGCAAAAGGAGAAGGGGACGGCAGAGGATGAGATGGCTAGATAGCATCACTGATGCAATGAATATGAACTTGAGCACGCTCCGGGAGAGAGCGCAGGACAGGAAGGCCTGGCGTGCTATGGTCCATGGGGTCACGAAGAGTTGGACACGACTGAACGACTGAACAACAACAACAACTCTGACAAACCGCACATGAAGAAATAAACCTGCTCCAAGCTTAAACCTTGAGGTGCGGCCTACCATTGTATCATTTTGTGGCAACCCCTTGGGGACTACATAATCCCTACATTTTTTATATAGAAAATAACTCCCTGGACCTTTGGTTAAAAGTTCTCTACAAAAGATTTCCTGCTATCTTTTGGATAGGAAACAGCCCTAAAACTGAATTTTGTACCTGGTCTGTGTAAAACTCTGGGGCTATAATTTCCACACTTTTTGCCCAATCTGGACTCCAGAGGGGTGGATGCAATGTATTGAAATAATTTGTGAGAGGCATTACGGAAAAAATGCAGAATACACAGTGCAACGTGTGAAATAACAATACCTTATGTGTGCTCCATTTTCACTCCATGTAAAGTAGCTGAAGAGTCAATGCATGGTCATTTCTGTATTATTTTTTTAAGAATAACAACAACTGCATGTGTGTTTCATGGAAAAAACATCTTATTTTTCTTATTTGGCAGCATTAAAGAAAATGTGTACACACAAAGCTAATGAGAACAAAATTAACATGTCCAACTGTCTTATCAGGGTAATCAATGGTTTTTTTAGCAAGGATAAATGAACTGGGGAAATACTATAAAACTGTTTACATTTTAGCTTACGTTTTAGTAAATATTTTCTGAGAGAAAATCTGTTTTAACTTCACCATTTCAAAATCACAACATCCCATTCAAAGCCAATAGCATCAGATATACCTTCAATTTCAATTGCACGATTAGAGGAACTTTTCTCATTGGTAGACATGTCAGAACTGTGAGAACAATCAGTGCAATTTAGGCCAGAGGCATAACAGGAATATATTTCTCCTTGAGATGTCATGTGCTTGTAATGACAGTGTACTGCCTTCAGTATATTATCTAGTAGGGCTGTGCAAAAACAAAAACGAACAAAAACCACTTTGGATTTTTGCCTAGTTGGTTCGTATGGCCCTGAACATTTTACAGCACTGAGTGTAAAATTTTATTTTAGGTCTGCTCCTTTAAATCTAGGGTGGGCAACTTTTGGCCCTCCAGATGTTTTGGCCTACAACTCCCATCAGCCCTAGTCAGCATTCCCAATGGTGAAGTCTCATGGGAGTTGTAGGCCAAAACATCCTGAGGACCACAAGTTGCCTACCCCTGCTTTACATGTGTCCTACCAAAAAAGACTCAGGAATTTTACAGAAGACATTTAACCCAAGGTCCCAGGGATTATTGCCTATGAACACATGCAGAGATGATGTAGACCTCAGGGGGTTGCCAAGAAATTCATTTTCTATGCACTTTTTCCAGTTCACCTCATGGCCTAGCTTTGAGTATTCCAGTTTGTGAGGATGCCTGCTTCATTAGGTCTTTCTGGCAACCCACTAAGACCTCAGATTAGAAGAAAAGGGCTTAATAACACTGGTCTTCTTCACCCTAGTCTGCTTCCATGTGTTCCTAAATGCCCCAAGATGATACAGAGTATCTCCATAAGTAAAAAGGACTAGATGCTTGATTTCTGGACTTATCCCCCCCCCCCTTCTCCAAACGGAAGCTAAACATTAAAGGAAAAGGCTTGGCATATCCTTGAAAGAATTTGTATCCTACAGACCCCATTGGCTACAGCCTTGGTACATTTGAATAAATGTGAGTGTGTTTTTAAATGATACAGCACTTCATTTCTGTCACCAATTATAATTATGAGTTTCGGTAATAGGAATGCTGTTTAAAAGCAAACAGCCCAGGGTTTGCTTTTTGAAACCCTCCCCATCAGACAAATGGTTATTTTCAGCAAATAAAGTCACCCCCAACTCCGTGTTTTTCCTGGCCAGCAACGGTGGATATGAGTAATTAGGGAAGACAGGTTATAAACATTTTAAACAGCCATGTAGAAGTTTGTCTTTTTAGAGAAGAGGTGCACAACCTTTCTGCCCCAATGGCCGCATCCCATGCTGTATGGAGGGCCAGAGGCTACACATGTGCACACATGTCCACAAATGCACACAAACACTTACATCCTTGTCCATCCCCCCACAGGCATACACAAATGATTGTCGCCCCCATAGACATACAGCCTCTCCAACCTCTTTCATACAGCTCAGAGCAATGACATAGCTGTCTTTTGCCAATTTTACTCGCGGAAAGCCAGAGGTCTTGCCAGCCAGGTCACTAGGGGTTGGGAGAGACTTTCACTTCTTCTAGCCTCCAGAAATCTCCAGAGAGATAGCTCCTTCTGCACCGTTACTAGCAGCAGGAAGATGGCTATCTCAGAGGTAAGGTTGCTGGGAGTTAGGAGAGGCTTTCACCTCTCCCAAAACCCAAAGATCCCCAGTGAGAGTGCTGTCTCAGCACTGCTAATAACAGTGCCAGAAAAAGCATTTTTTCTCCCTTGCAGTCCAGCTGGTCAGCTGGGCTGCAGGGGAAAGTGGGTGGGGTCCCCAGAGTTCCATGAGCCACAGGTGGGCAGCCAGAGGCTGTAGATTGCACACACCTGCTCCAGAGTTTCTGCAGTCTGACTATAAGGACTCAACTTCCAAAGATGCTTATGAGAAAGGGAAGGGGGAGAAAGAAAAAAAACAAGGAACGGGGTTGTAGTAAAGGAGCTAACAAACAATGGACTGTACTTGCTATTTGTTGTTGACATTTAAGATCCCGACTGCTAAACCCTCCTTACCAGGATCAAGCTACAAAACTCTGCTTTAAGCAAGCAAGCAGATGAATTATTCAAAATAATGAGGACACCATTTTATCTCCCCTCTCCCTGCTACTGATTCGGTTTAGCAAATTACATGTAAAATGGTGAATTTGTAGCTTCATGTGAATAACAGATTGATCTGAAACCAACTTCTCTGCAGGATCAGCCAGAAGAAGAGGTGGCGATATACAAAGGGAAGCTGAATTATTTAAAGGGAACAAATGAACTAGTTGGCAAGTTAACTATTTTTGATACCCTACTCTAGACTGGCAGTGTTCAACTTATGCTTCTTTCAATTCTTTGGCTATTGAGGATTTTTCACACGCCTTTCATGTTATTTAAGACAGGTTGAGATGCCAAGACAACCCTCAATGATCTTTCTATTGAACTCCAATTTCCAAAAGAACATGCAAGACTCTTGAATCCATTGCAGTATTTTGACTATTTTATTAATTTATCTTGTGGTCTGAGCAGCAAGATAAATTATTTGACTTAGAATACAGGGGAAAAAAATATGCAAATCCAAAAAACAAAATATAGACTCTGGGTTGCAGACTAGAATTTGAATCTCAGGTGGTCTAATACAGGGGACCCCAATGCAGCATCTGTGAAGAGGTCCCCAATGTGCTGCCCACAGGCACCTGAAAAATTATATTTGTTTTTATTTTTCCTTTTTCATATACATACATAGATTTGCATGAAATGCATACATCTTTCTAGCAATTATACATAGGTTTCAACAAAAGCAGCCCAAACATCCAAACGAGTATCCATTTGAAGGTGGCGTCCAAATGCCACTCGTTCAAATACTGAACATGTTGTAAGGTGCGCAATCCATTGCATTCTAGGAGGTGAATGTTTATCCTTCCAAAGTTTTAATATCAGTCTTTTAGCTGTCAAAAGGGTGCAGAGAACACATTTATGCGGACTGTTTGTTAATTTCCATGAAGCAGGTAAATAATTTAAAAGAGCATGTGCGTCAGTGAATATTAAAGACTGTCCCAGTAAAAGATGTATCTGTGTGATAAGCTACCCACAAAAAGAAGCAACTACTGGCCATTGCCAAAACATATGTTTAAAAGAAGCTTTTGCTGTATTGCACCTCCAACAATTAGCTGAATTAGATAATCCCTTATTAAAGAGACACTGCAGTGTCCTATTAACATGAAACAAAGGTTTTTGCTGAATAAGACGCAGCATAAGATCCACAGACACAACAGGTGGATGCTAAAGCAGTGATTCACTGATTAGGCATTTTGTGGCGGTGCTCACAGCAGTTTCTCAAATTCTGAAATGTGTCCACAGGTCCAAAAAGGTTGGGGAGCCTGGTCTAATATATAGCCAATGAAATGTAAGCATGATGCAGTGTGCAAAAACTTGTATTATTCTGTACTGAGAAATTTACCTTTATATATGGTTATTCATATATAAAGGTAAAGCAGGACTAAACAAAGCAATTATGTTGTAACTCAATTGGCAAGCATGCCAAATTCTACTGGCTTCAAAACCATGACATGGTTAAACTGGATATTGTTTGTTTTTTTGATGCTTGCATATCTCAGCTGAGAGCTTGGTGGTTACCCTTATTAAGCATTAGTCATTAAATTCCACCAAGTGGAAGGTAAGCCTCAACTGGCAGATGAGCAACTATCTGAGAAAGACAACTGAATGAGTCACCAATCCCACTTTAGTAGAGCCTGCAGGATTAAGAATGAAAAAAACCAACATGAGGCAGGACACCATAGTGCCTACGCAAAAGCACTATTGGTATAGATGTTTATATTTCCGTATTGCATTACCTTGAAATTCCATCTTCAATGAACAAATTGAAAGTAGATGTAGCAGAATGCAGTAATGTATACAGTGTAATACAAATTATGAAATGTAGTGACAATGGGAGTTTCCCTTACCCTCTTCCCTCTTGCAGCCCCCCTCATGCATCCCCCAGATCTACTTCAGAGGGTCTCCCAACTCTCAAGAGCAAATTTGGGGTGTGTACAGGGTCTGGGGGGGGGTGGAATTTGGTCAACCAAATTTGGTTCGCCTGCAGAAGGGCACCGTTGAATACAACCCATCATTTCCTTTGGAACAGGCCACCTAATTAACAATTTAAACTCTGGTGCATAAGGCAGGCCATCTTTTCTCTGTAAAACATTTACTCAAGAAAGACCCACATGAAACAAATAGACTCAAATAATGCTGTTCAAGGGAAGGGGAGGGAGAAATGAGCTTTTACTTCATCACTTTCATTTTGCTCCTTTACGTTACTGAAAAGGGCCACCTTACCCCACTTCTTACTATACAGAAGGCTATTCTCACATTCCCTCACCTGTAGACCTTGAATGAAGCATGTTGTGGGCCCAGGTAGAGTAGCCCCTTTCCTCTCCTCCCCCCCACCCCCACTCCTTTGACACTGGCAAACGCTGCAATCCTAAAATAAAGTACCTCTAGTCCTATGGAGGTCAGTAGGCCTTACATTTTGCTTAACTTTCTCTGGCTACTGGACTAACTGTCTTTATTTTTAAGTTGTGGAAGCTCATGATGTTAACACCCCAACCTTATTCATCTGGGAGCAAGCCTACCAATTTCAATGGGTCCTGCTTTTTGTATGATCTGGATTAGACCCAAAGTCCAGAACCTGTCCTAAATCCTGTCATAAGCCAGTGAATGGCCAGTCATTAAGAATATACAAATACCCTCCTGCACTGTATGTGCACAATGCTTCTCATCCTCCCTCTATATAAGATGCTGCACAGAACTCACTCTTGGAAAATTGGTGCACTAATTTCATAATACTCACTCTGCTGGCACAGATCATAGAATTCATCTTGCACAGATCATAGAATTCATCAGGGTAAGGATAAGGGATTTTTAGAATAAGATCGTGTAAATATCCATCATATTTTACACTTCCTGATCAACCATCAGTTTCTACTAGTTGATATTGTATAGTAGGATTATGCAGCTATGGCAGACAGGTGTGTGCGTGAGAGAGAGAGAGAGAATGAATGAGAATGAGAATGAGAATGATTTGCTTGTAATGAGAAGCCACCACGGGTGAACTTTCCCGCAAGACTTTTTGTTGTGGTGGCAGCTACCATTTTGAAAATTCAAGCAGCGGCAAGGATGTGCTGTAGTTACCCTGGCAAACCTGGCCAGGGTAGGCTACTGGAGTGGTTTACAAGCCACCGAGAACCCATGGCCTGTTTTAGGGTTACGGGTGGCTTGTTAACCACCTCAAAGACCCACCTTGGCCAGGATCACACATAGCAACAAGCTGTGGCTTGCCTCCACTGTGGCTTGAATTTTCAAAATGGCAGCCAGTGCCATGACAAGAAGCCATGTGGGGAATTCACCCACAGTGGCTTCTCGTTACAAGCGAAGCAGGCCAGGGTTTTTACTAAACTCTGTTTTGCCTTTGTTTATAATTCAGGTATTGGTCTCAACCTGATCCAGATGATAATGTTTTTTCTGTTGTTTCACCTCTACCATTGGCAACAAAGGGAGCAATCCTATGGCCGCTAGACAGTGGCTAGACGGCCATAGGATATCTATTTTTCCGGGAACCAACCTCAGAGCCCATGCTCTCAGGTCAGTTCCCTGAGAATTGACCTCCTTCCACTTCTGTGCTGCCTCGGAGGCAGCACGGAACAGCCCCATGCGCTGCGCTCGCAAGAGGAGCACGGAGCAGCTGAAAAGGGGCATTCCGGGGCTGGGAGGGTGGAAATGCCTGTACAACACATCCAATGTGTCATACAGCAGCGTCCTCCCCTGCTCTGCCCTCCCGTGGCTAGACAGCCGCAATCGGCTGTCTAGCTGAAAATGCAGGGCAGGAGAAGAGCGGAGGGAACGATCCCCTCCATGCTTCTCCTGCCCTGCTTTGGACAGGTGGTCGCCTCTGAGTTCGGAGGCGGCTGCCTAACTGAATAGGATTGCGCCCTTACTGATTCACTCAGCTTCTATGAGTCCCAACTATACTAGTGAATAATTGACACCAGTATAATACAGGTGCGTGATTATATTGCATCAAGTCCCTTTCAAAGAAACGATTTCTTTTCTTTAATTTCAGCAAGCCTGCCATAGTATTCCAGGTAAAAACAGCACATTTCTAAACACAGTGACCGCTAAAACTAGGACTATGGATGAAGCATCTAGTGTCAATGATTTCTCATAGAAGCCTTTAAAAATATACAAACTAAAACCAAACAACTAGTATATTTAGACAACTGGTTCATCAACGCTGAGAAAATAATGCAGCTTTCTCATCTTATCTTTAAGGTATTTTTAAACACTGAAAACACGGTCCCAGATAAGTAAACAGTGCAACTCAAAGCACTGATAAATCATGCTACTGTTCAATCTAGCATATTAAACCTAGGATCTTAAGTACACGTCCTAGGAACTAGGGTGCGCACAAATTGGTAGGTTTTACTCCTAAATAATGTGCTTTGATCATTATGCCAATCATTTGGCAGCTTTACATTAGAGAATGCAGATTACCACTACTGTTATCAGCACTAAATATTTATTTACTGAAGAATGTGGTCCATCATACAGAAAAATTCTAAAAATACATCACATGGCCCCATAAAACATTTATGAAGCAATCGTAAGTTAGGCCATTTTATCTTGCCCTCATCCTTATTTGGCCTCACCATTTCTGTGCAACAGATTCAGAAAATTAGGGCTATCTAAAAAGATAATTTACACATGATGAAATATTGAGCTGAATAATTATCATGCTACGAATCAGGATGACTACGGCTTCACTGCCACTTGTAAGAATATTTTCGTGAAACACATGGTATTTAATTCCAAGTAAATTGCTAAAGTTCAAGAGGGTAAATTACCTTCTAATCCTCTGACCTACAGAATTTAGAGCATCTGTCTTACCTTAAAATCTCAATTTATATATATATATAAAATATAGAATGAACTACTTAAGCAGGATGGTTTCTGCCCTACATATTGCGTGTTTTTTCTTTATCTCTTATGGCTATTTCCAGGTTACCTTTTCCAACACTGAAATAAGTGTCAAAAACACAATGCACGTTAGAACTAAAAAAGGTGATTTAATAGTTCCATAGCAATGTGTTCATTTAAGTTGTAGGAAAAACCAGTCTACCATCCCAGGGGACAAAACCTGTCCTGTCCAACTGCAAGAGCAAGCGTGTAGAGTGTGTTGCGAAAAGAAGAAGCAGAGGCTTAACAGGTGAAATAGGGACACTCAGTGGGTCAGATGTGGTTCTCTGGCTGCCTAGGAAACTGGACTGTAGGATTAAGAGGAATATTCCAGTTTATGCTTGTTTAAAACAGGGAAGTCCATGTTTTCTCCCTTCTGAGGTGTAGTTCTTTAACAATGCAGCTAGCATCTACAACAAATATGACACAGGGCTTGGAGGAACAAAAAGAATCCTCTTACTTAAACAACAGCAGCAGCAGCAACAGCAACTAAAGGTGTGAGAAGCCATACAAGCACCAGTGGAGAAATCAATGAATCCTTCATTAAAAAAAAAGCAAGCTGCTTCATATAATGTTTTCCAACCTTTCGCTATGAGTAGGAGCTTACACCACAGATTTTGAAAGTCTTGCATAGATTTATTATTAGAAATAGAAAGCCTCCTGCAACCAATGACTCATACATATTGGTGGAAATGAAGAACACCCATTTCTTTCACAGCTTCCACAACACTCAATTTTTTTAATTTTCTCCCCCACTCCCCCTAATCTATTAGAGATGTGAAGACCTAGGAACAAAAATGGAAAAATACAGGGAAAAACAGGTTTTTTCCAATAACCTTATTTGTTTTTTCTGAGAAATTGACCAATTTTGGATTATGATTTTTTTTTTTAGAATGATTAATAAAACATTTAAGAGAAGGTGTTCATATATTGCTTCATGGCCTTTACTCTTCCACAATGTTTTCTAAAAATGAAGTAATAGTAAGACCTTTACTTAAGACTAGACATATAAAAGTTTTGAAGCCATGGGGAGGGGGGAGGGGAGAGAGAGGGGAGGATTTCTTTTAATCCTCTCTGTAAAATTCCCAACATAGTCATTTTTTTCCTTTCCTTATTAACATATATTTTACTAATAAGACATTTTGGGATGTTCATGCTCAGTTTTCCAACATGTGACTAGAATCACCCTATCATAATATGTGAAGAAAATGTGTAATCTTGACCATTTGGGTTTTGGTCTATAGCGACTTCTGTTTCTTGTTCAGGTTAAATGCTGTAGCAGTGAATAAGTAGTATTCTACTGAGCTCATGTGCCAGCGAGAGCAAACACTTGTGCAACTGAGATTTAGCAGTCCTAAAAGCAACCCGAAATGAGCGGAAATGCTAGTTTCTGGAATGGGGTAAGTCAATGAAGCTCTCAGAAGGGAGCTTCGGTGACCTGTCCAGATTCAGAAACAAGTGTTTCCACTCAATTCCAGGGTTACTTTTAGAACTGTTAATTCACTCCCACCAGCACAAAGGAAACAGCAGCATCAGTGTAAGGTACTGCCCATTGAATGTAGCTCTAAAACCCACATGTGAGAGAAACACTGTAGGTTATTCTGCCACAACTATACACACCCCATGTAACAGGACAATGTGTGGGTTATCCCACCTATGTTTCTTTTTAAAAAAAAATCTGTGAATCTTAGGGATATGGAACTCACTGCCAGAGTTTTTCATTAAATTCCCAATTAGACCTCACTATTATAGACTGCTGCCTCAGCCATAAAACCTTTAAAGGCTGCCACCAAAATAGACCCTCTATACCAAAGAAACTCAGTCGCCTGGTTCCTATGGTGTAAACAGGGGATTAACACCAGCGCTAGAGACAACCTTTCAAAATGAACAAAAATATGTTTATTAAGGAGAATTGTTTAGAAAAGGGAATAAAATGGCACTCTTCAAATCATAAGTTGAGATTGCTTAAAGGTTCTTAAATATGCTTAGTTGCCATTCCTAATAGGTAAGAAAGTCCTTTGGAGCTAAATAAGCTCTCAACAATTCTCTCTTCAGACAAGACTTCCCTGAACCCCACTCAAACGAATTCCTCATAAACAGGAACATATTTTATTTATTTGAAATAATTTTTAGGCCACCTTTAAGGGTAGAACCCTATCAAGGCAGTGTAAGCAACAGAAACAATACAAAAGTATGCAAAACAAAAACAATAGAAAATCAATAAATATTCAATAAGAATGCTATAAAAACATGTAGCACCAGATGCTGTACATCAGTCTTCCTCTGCCTCCAGCTCTTCCTGCTTCTTCTGACTTCTAGGATGAATTCAAGTATTTCAAGGACTACTCACTGAAGTTCCCTCTGGTTAGACATAAAATAGGAACCTAAATTTTATTATGTATAACTTGGCTTGCTCTTAAAATTATTTTATTTGGTGTATTAAATGTAAAAGTATTTTTGGTTTATTTAGAAAATAATTACATTTTTTAAAAAAATTACTTTTAAATGTTTTTAATTCTAATGATAATTTTGTAAGCAAACCAAGTTATACATAATACATGTTATGTTCCTAAAGTAACAAAGCACCTTTAGATCTATAAAGAGCACTAAAAAGGATAAGTATTGCATATTTTTCTCTATTTCCCCAAAATTGTCTTTTCTTCTGGAACCCCTCAGAAAAATCTATTTTTCCCCCTCATGGCTTAAAATTTCCAGAGATTTTACATCTCTACTCTCTATTTATCAATGGTCAGGGGGCTTTATCAGAGTTGACTAATAACAAGATAATTCATCTTGGTTCTTAATACCTGTTCCTTTAGAGCAACCAATTTTGCTTACTAGCTCACAACGTTTATCTGGTCATGAGCGACCCCAATTAAGTTTTAATCAAGGTCTAGCAAAATGTTTCCCTACAATTTTTACTCATTTTTTTTTCAAACTCTGAGAGATAGGATATATTCAGTGCTTTAATGTTATCTGCTTTAATGCAGTTTTGAATCTCTTAATCTTATAAAAATGTCTTATGTCTATAAAAACCAGCAGGGAGGAACAGACAGCTAGGCTAGGGAGGTGATTAACACCTCCTTGTGAAAAGGAGTTGTCTCACGTCACCTGAAAGAGGCAGTGGCAAGACCACTCCTAAAGAACCCCTCTCTGGAACAGGAAAATCTTAATAATTTCAGGCCAGTGGCAAATGTTCCTTTCCTGGGCAAGGTCCTTGAGCTGGTGGTTGTCAACTAGCTCCAGTTATCTATTATCTAGATCCATTTCAGTTATCTATTATCTAGATCCATTTCAGTTATCTATTATCTAGATCCATTTCAGTTGGGATTCAGACTGGGTTTTGGCCCAGAAATAGCCTTGGTCACCCTGTATGGTGTCAGAAGAGAGACTGGGGGAGTGTGACCTTGTTGATGCTCTTTGATCTCTCAGCAGCTTTCAGTGCCATCGACCATGGTATCCTTTTGGGACGATTGTCTGAGTTGGGAGTGGGAGCTACTGCACTGCAGTGGTTTCACACCTGCTTGGATGGTTGATTCCAGAAGGTGGTGCTTGGAGAATATTGCTAAGCCCCATGGATTCTCCAACAGGGGGTTCTGCATAGGTTGGTTTTGTCCCCCATGCTATTCAACATCTACATGAAACCACTGAGTGCGGTCATCCAGAGTTTTGGAGTGTGTTGTCATCAGTATGCTGATGACAAGCAGCTCTATTTCTCCTTCTCATCTTCTTCAGGTGAGGCTGTGGATGTGCTAGATTGGTGCCTGGCTGCAACAATGGACCAGATTAGGGCTAATAAACTGAAACTCAAACCAGACAAGACCAAGATGCTGTTGGTGGGTGGTTCTCCTGACCAGATGGAGGGTACTCAACCTGTTCTGTAGGGGGTTGCACTCCCCCTGAAGGAACAGGTTCGTAGCTTGGGGGTCCTCCTGGAGACATCTTTGTCACTTGAGGTTCAGGTGGCCTGAGTTTGCATGGAATGCTTTCTACCAGCTTCAGTTGGTAGCCCAGCTACACCCCAATCTGGACAGGGATAACCTGGCTTCAGTTGTCTATGCTCTGGTAACCTCCAAGTTTGATTATTGCAATGTGTTTTATGTGGGGCTGCCTTTGAAGATCGTTCAGAAGCAGCAGCTCATGCAAACTGCAGTAGCCAGATTGATTACAGAGACAAGAAGATCCGAACATTTAACACCGATTCTGGCCCACTTGCACTGGCTGCCTGTATGTTTCCAAGCCAATTCAAGGTGCTGGTTTTAACCTATAAAGCCTTACATGGCTTGAGACCACAGTACCTGATGGAGCGCTTCTCCCAGGCTTGATCCTACCCAGACACTATGTCCATCTTCTAAGGCCCTCCTCCAGGAGCCTCCTCTGATGGAAGCTTGGAAGGCAGCAACATGGGAGAAGGCCTTCTTGGTGGTGGCCCTTATTATGGAACAATCTCCCCACTCTGGTGCTAGCATTGTTTTCCTTTGGGGAGCCAGGTTAAGACCTTGCTCTTCTCTCAGGAATTTGGCAGCATATGATGAGGTTTTAATCAGGTCCTGGATTTTTTTTGTTGATTGTTAAAATTATTTAGATATCTCTGTGCCTGTCTGTGTGCTGTCTGTTCATACATTTATACGGAAATGGTTTTTATACTATGTATGATGTATTTTTAAAGCTTTTAATCTTTGAAGCTACCCAGAGAGCTTCAGCTATTGGGCAGTATAGAAACGGAATAAATGAAATGAAATATTACGGCACAAAGGCTATCAGCTGCAAGTGTGAAACTGCTACTCCTAGGTGCTACCAACTGTATTGTGGGATATGACTTTCTTTATAGAGAATAAAAGAAACACACTTCAAGCCTCTAGTTCGCTGACCAGAAAAGACTGAACCCACTCTTAGGGCCCAGAAGTTAGCCATCCCAGTCTTAAGTAATGGACTCTTGTCAAGGTAGAAGTTATAAAGGAATTAGCAAATCTGAATTTAGTATAAGACCCTGCATAGTATTAATATGTGACACAATATTTACACTAGTATACTTTACTCCTCTTGAGTCATGAATGGCATGGCAAAGGTAAACTGGCATCTATATCACACACTCCCAATGCCATGCAGAGCAGGTCTAGACATAGATCCCAGGTGTTTAGATGCATCTCTGCATGCCTCTGATGCAAACAACTTCCATAGCATGCTACAAATTATGCTGATCAGTAGCACTTCAGTCTGAAGACAATGTACAAACCAATATGTGGCTCTGTGCTTGTATAGACACAACCTAAAGAAGAGTAAGCGCTGCAAACTTTTCATTCTCTTATAAATGAAGGAAGGCTCTGATGCCGACAGCTACAACCACTGAAGCACAATGAAACAAGCTGAATCCACAGGGGGATAATGAGACTTTGGGATTTAATGTACTCCTGACGGTACCAACATCATGCTGGTCACAACGAAGCTATGCCTGCTGAGAGCCAGAGGGAACCAGATATGCACTTTTCAGTGCATCTGACGCCTGCAGTCCACAGGCACTTAGCTGCCTATTCACAAAGGTCATGGTCCCTCATTGTGAGATCACTGGCTAGAACGCACAGTGATTCTCAAATGAGCTTTACCTATTTGCACAATGCTAGGAGTCCTCCAATGGCACTGAAAACATGGGATTCAGCTCTGCAGGTGTGTCCTGGGAGAGCTAAATCGTCAAGACTTCCTCATTAGTTACAAGGAAGAAAGTGTATGCCAGGGGAAGAAAAGGAAAGAGGAAAAGGGGAAATGTATTTAAAATATGTACAAGCCACTCCCAAGTTGGTGTAACCAATTTAAAACCATAACACACAATAAGACTAGGATAAAAAACAAAAGAACAACCAAAGTTAAGAATTAAAACCAGGTAACACTATATACACACAAAGGCACTCAAAGTCCCGACTCAATAATAGGCCAAGCTAGGTCTTTAGGGCCCACCTGAAGGCCAGTAAATATGGGGTCTGGCAAACATCAATTGGAACAGAGTTCCACAAGCAGGAGGCCACTATCAAGAAGGCCCTGCCCCTCGTGTCTGCTACCTTTGACAGATGGGCACACAAGTCTGGCAGGTGGCACACAGATAGGGCTGGTTCGTATGAATGAAAGCATCCTGCACCTAAATGTACTGGCAGCCAGTGCTGCTAGTAAGATATAGTTTGCACATGATCCAGCTGCCTAGCACCTACCAGTACTAAGTGGCCACGTACTGTACCGCTTGAACTTTCTGAATGGTCTTTAAAGGCAGCCCCATGTAAAGCACATTACGGTAACCCAGCCTGGATCTCAGTAGAGCATGGATAACTGAAGCAAGGTCGATCCTCTCCAGATAGAGCTGCAGTTGATGTACCAGCCTAAGAGGGTAAAAAGCAGCCCTGGGCACCACTGCCACCTCAGCTTCCCCAGTTAGCATTGAGTTCAGGAGCATGCCTACATTGTGCACTCCAGGGTAAGTGCAGTCCCATCTAGGACCAGTTGCACACCTTCATCCAGAATAGTTGGTGTCCCTACCCATAGCACTTCTTCCTCACCTTGAGTTTTAGCTTGTTAGCCCTCATTCATCCCCAAACCACCTCCAGAAACCTGTTCAAGAGTTCCATCAACTCCCTGGAATGAGTAGATGGAAATGAAAGGTAGAGCTAAGTTTCATAATCTGCATATTGATTACACTCCAGCAGCTTCATATACATACTGAACAGCATAAGGGGCAAGATGGAACTTTGTGGCACCCCGTAATGGCTTCAATGGCCATGAGATAGAGCAATAGTCACACAAACACCACCTTCTGGGATTGATCACTTAGGAAGGATTGAAACCACCACAACACCATGCCTCCCAAATCCAACCTCAATAAACTGTCCAGAAGGATACCATGACTGATGGTACTGAAAGCTGCCAAGAAGTGCAGAAGATTCAGCAAGGTTGCACCACCCCATCCATTCTCTAGCATAAGTCATCCATTAGGGCAATCAAGGCTCTTTCTGTCCCAAAACTGGTCTGAAAACAGACTGCATCGAAATAAATACCACTGCCTGGAGTTGGCAAGCCACCACATGCTCCAACACCTTACACAAGAATGGAAGATTACCCACTGGGTTGTAATTATGCCAATCTATTCTGTATCTCCAACCGAGCTCTAGCAGATTTCAGTAGCCAGGATGGGCAAGGATCAAGGTTAGTCATAATAGGTCTCAGATCACCAAGCAGTTTGTCCATATCCTCAGGCTGTACATGCTGAAAAGCCTAGACTGTACTGTGGTTCCAGCCATATAAGATTCTGTCAAAACTACAGCATGTAAGTTGGCATGCAGGCGAGCAACTTTATCTCCAAGGTATACAGCAAGTTGGTCACAGCAGGCTCCAGCTCTTGCATATCCAAGCATATACCAAGAAGGCCCTTCACCACCCCAAAAAACTCTACTGGATGACACAGCAGTCGCTACGAGTCTCCCATTGTTTGCATTCTAATAGTTGGCCAATAACTCTCCACAATTATCTTCTAGGCATAAAGCCAGTGAATTAAAAGTCCTCATGCAAGCCCACTACCTCTGTTCTCTAGAAACTGCTCCACACACTGCATTTATGTGTTTCATTTTAAAAGGTGAACATCCAAGCATACACCTAAAACTGTAAAATGTGAGTGAGATAAATGTCTTTGGAACATGGACATGATTCACTTTCGAACCCTGTGAAACATTTATTCCATGTTACATCTTGGTGCGCTGCCATGTAATGTACAGAACAGCCCAAGATAAACATAAACCGGCACTCTACAAAATATAACTAAGAGCTACGTTTCATCAGAGGTGCAGCGAATTTGTAAATTTTTGCTTCAAATGTCTATATCCAAAGAGCAATGTGAAAAAGAAAAGAGCTAAAAGGTGTGTTACGATATTTAACAAGGAAGGAAACCGCAGCAGCAAGAGAACTTAAAATAGCCTTTGAGCAACAAAGCAGCTCTCTCACATTCTTCAAGTCTGTACTCGCCTATCATGGATGGCTTAAATTAAGGTAGCTTGTGCTGCAGCAGCAGACACGTGAGTCAGCAAGAGCTGCCTGTAGGAAACTGCTGACATTTTTAAATGGCTCACATACGTTAAATGCAAGCGTGCACACACACAGCCCTTCCCACTCAATAAAGGCACACATACATTAGCATGCAGAGCACCTTCATCCTATAGGTCACGGTTTCCTTATTCCAACTTCAGAATTAAATGTGCTTTTAAAAACAAACAAAAGCACACGTTTTAATGTTAGCGATAAGTAGCAGCTGCAACAGAGTCTCAATGATCAATTTGTTTTAGTTGCTTTTTTATTTATTCAGACAAAGGATTTGAGCTACTTCTCTTTTTTCAAAACTGAAATTGTTGTCACACAGAGCACAACGTACCACACAGGGACAAGCAAGCAATGTGCACTTCCTTTTTTCTTTTCTTTTTTAAAATGAGCGGGAGGCTGATTTTGAACTTGGAACACTTGAAAGATCATACACTGCAATCAGGAGGCTAAAGGTTAATTTCTAGAAAGAGACACAGTCCTACTTGGAAATAAGCCCTCTGTCCTGGAAGACCAAGTTCTTAATCACAGGGTTTGGGCCGCGGGAAGGGGAAGCAGAGGATGGTTGCATTTACTTAATATGAGAAATGCAGCCTTGCACATGCATATTACCACTTCAGAGGTCTGCTAGATGGTAAATGATAATGGGATTATAGCGGTCTATAAACCTTTTAAGATCTCTTCACACAGTATAAAAATTATCAAGTATGTGCTTTCATATCTCCCGCACTTGCGATATATTCTATGATGAGCGAGAACCACTCTTGTGGAGCCTTTTTTTAATGCGCTACTGCATGAATGTGCTACAACGACCCAAGGCCAAATGCAGCTCCCCCAATGGCCACATAAGAGTGAATGTAAAGTAATGGGTGCCAGTAATGGGGAGAATTCTTTTCTTCCAGGAAAAGTCCACAACTATTTTTCTAAAAATACACTGTTTCATAAAACTAATTAGTAACATAATGAATAGATGCAGCCACCTGTCTAACTAGGCAGTTGCAAAGTTGCAAACAACCCTTTTCAGGAGACTTTCCCTAGAAACCACAAGCACACACATTGACCGGGTTCACATGATCAGGACAGGAAAATAAGCCATCATAGCTTATTTTCCCATCCTGCACATGCCAATTACATGCCACATCATTACCATAATTCCCTTCACCAGGCGTAGTATGTCATGTCGTCTGAACCTGGCAAGGGTGTGCAGCAGGGAAGGGCTACAAACCATCCCACAATCTCAGAACAAGCCATGGATTCTAGGGTGGATTGTAAACCCATCCACTGCGCACTCTCACTGGGTTTGGACAACACAACAAACCGTACCTGGCAAGGGTACTTATGGTAATGACGTGGCGCACAACTGACACGTGTGGGTCGGGAAATAAGCTACGATAGCTTATTTTTCTTCCCCAATCATGTGAACCCAGTTATACTGTCTGTATTTGTAAATGGAAGCATACATGTTAAAATCAGATCCCAATCAGTGTAGGGCATTGGACATATTTCCTATCTAACACTGTCTGGAAAATCAGTATCACCGGTTAGTACAGTGTGGAACACGGATGGAGAAACTCCGACTTAATCCTCTCCAACCATAAAATATATTGGATGATCTTGAACATGTCATTCTCTCTCAGCCTAAACTTTATCCATAAGGCTGGATCCAGATTTAACCATGCTTCGAGTAGCCCCATTGAAACCAAGTTAGTCATGACTAATTTAAGTCACAGTTAAAGCAATGGGTCTACTTGAAGCAGAACTAAGTTTGGATCCAACCCAATAAGTTGAGCAAAGTTTTAAAGGGGGGAGGGGAATACAGACATTACTCCAAGCTCTTCAGAGAAGGGTGAGATTGAAGTATCATAAATAGTAGTAAAACTCCTTAGATTGTGGAACCTTACAGAATACAGCTAGATACTGATAAAATTGCTGTAAGCTTCCCTGAGATATAAAAGGTTATAAAAAATAATGAACAAAGGAAGAACAAAGCACAACGGGCAACATCACAGATACACACAATGTACAGGTATGTACTTCCTGATGTCTACAATATACGAAGCACCCCTTGGTATAAACAGCTTGAATTCCTACGCACTCTTGATTTCTGCTCTCTTTGAGCAATTGTCTGTATTAACATATATGGGAAAATATCAAAACCAGGACATATACATACGTTTATAAATGCAAGTCTGCAAGGCCATGCATAAGGAAATGAGAATTTCAAGTCAGTGTTCATGGACACTAGTGGAAATCTTGCACTGATTTCAGAGTATTCTTAATCCATTTAAATCTAAAAACCACTAGGATAAGTAATTTGAATAGAGAAACAATATTATCCAAATATTTCTGAGACACTTGAGTTCCAGAGCCAAGTAAGAAATGATACTAATTCTTTAGTCTTTTAGAAAGACTAATGCTACAATCCTAAACACACACCTGAACACAATGGGACTTATTTCCAAGTAAACATGTCTAGGACTGCACAAAGCATGAAAAGTAGTTTGCTAAAAGTTTGTTTTCCAAGGTTTCCTGCACCTTGGAAAATAGCAGAAATGCAATACGAGACTACTTAGGTATGAGAAATAGGACTACCCAAAATGTCAAATGACAGAGTGGAAGATACCCATTTTAACACCTTTCAGAGGAAATTACAAACATTATATTTCACTCATATAGAGTGAATGTGATTAGGGTTTTTTTTTTAAGTTCTTCCCCTTTTCCCTTTTGATTTACATGTATTGTTCTTGCAGTAGCTTTTCTGTCAATGCTGGTAATTGTTGTACTACACCAGTAGTTTCAATTTAAGCTCATTATTGATCACACATAAATTTATATGCATTCCTCTGCTTGCTCACTTTAAAATTATAATTTCAACTCCAGCAGTGGCAGGCTAAGTATGACACTTTTCAACACACTACAAAGATGCTTCAGTTTGACTAGAACACAAAACAAGCATGCTGCAACTCAGCTGGCTACGCTCATACATTTTACATTTTTTTGAGGCAAGCTTCAAAATGAATACTTAATTCACGCAGCTGCCATAAGATTATTTTCTTTTATTTTTTGTTCAGAACAAAAGAAACAGTGACCAAGTTTTGCAAAAGCTGAGTAGGCATTATTAGCACATATGAGTTGTAGCAAATCATATAAAGATTTCAGAATGGGAAGATGGGCAATTTAAGTATTCCAGCATGTTATGTTCTTTGAAATCCATTAACAGGATTTCAAATACCCTATACTGCTAGCATACGAAGTTCAGTTTAAAAACTTCTGGGTCAATTTACCAGTGAAGTACATGATATTTACTCCCTAATAACACAGGATATTCATCCAGATTAGTGTGGCTGTAGTTGATAAATGACTGAGAGCCGGTTCACACATCATAATAAGCCACCCTGAAAATAACCTATGGTGGGTTGGTTGTTTGCTCGGTAACCCAGGTTACTCCCAACAGATGATCAGGCGCTCTGCGGCTTGCCGTGGTTTGTTTCCCCCTTAGCCCTCCTGCCTGCTCCTGGCACATATCCCATGGGCCTTTGCAGCACAACCTCAACAGCCTACTCTGCTATTCCACAAATGAGCACAAATGCGCTCATTAGCAGAACAGTGTTTATTCTGTAGAATATTTTTTTCCACCTTCAGGGAGATTTGTGGAAAATAAACTTTAAAAAAATTTCAGGGAGATTTGCACAAATTTGCTGAAGTACAAAAAAAGTACATTTGTGCAAATCTGCCCGAAAGTAGAAAGAATAAAAAAGTTAAATATGCACAAATCTCCTGACGGTGAAAAAAAGTGTTGCTGTCTAGAGAGGCGATGAAGTAGAGGAGTAAGTTGACTAGCATCATTTCAAGACATAATATGGAGGGGATATCATTAGCGAGATTGCGAGGAGCAACTGGGTTTTTCACGCCTCTTGCCAGGCAGCTCTGTTGCCCTTTCCGACAAGCTGCACACAAGCCATTGTGCTGGGCTCACACATCACAACAAGCCACTCTGAAAACAAGCCACCCTGCACAACCCAACAAGTCATTGGCTTGTGCTTGGTTAACAAACCACAGTGAGGAAACCATGCTGGGTTCAGATGTATGACAAGCCACCCTGAAACAAGGCTGATAATCCACCATGGGTTGTCGTGTCATGCGAACCAGGTCTATGTGCATCAGAAGATGCATCGGAGGTTAAAGAGAACGTCTATAAGAAGATGTATAGATGGTATATGTCACCGTGTAAACTGTCTAAAATGTATATGGGTGTTTCTGGAAAATGCTGGAAATATGAAGACCAAGATGGAACCTTTTATCATCTATGGTGGACTTGTAAGAAAGCTAAAACATTTTGGAAACGAATACAGTCTCTAGTTCAAAGAATATTAAAGACTACTATAGAATTAAAGCCAGATACTTTTTTACCGGGACTAATGGACAAACACGTAAAAGAGAAGGGGGGAACCCTCTTTCTCTATATGATAACGGCTTCAAGGTTATTGTATGCACAAAAGTGGAAGAATGAAACAATACCAACTGTGAATGAGTGGATCACAAAAATGATGGAGCTGGCAGAGATGGCAAAACTTACTATTATAATTAAAGAAGGATTAATGATTAAATTTATGTCAAAATGGAAACTTTTTTAAAATCTGTACAAGAAATAGAGAAGAATTTTATCTATGTATGTGGATTCTGATCTTTGAGATGGTCAACTTTTTTCTTTGTTAAAAATTAGGAGAGAAAAGAAATAATATCTGTGAACTCAATGTATGATATACAACTAAGATAAGAAGCAGAGAACAATAATAAGCATTTGTTGTGTAAGGGGAGCCGAAGGTAGATACCTTATAATCTTAGATGTATTTTAATGTATCCCTGTGTGTGTTGTTGTAATGACGTGTATTGTGTGTCTATGTTGCTTCCCCCCCGCTTTTTAAATAAAAATAAAACTATTAATCAACAGAAGGTGCATCAGAGGTATGTGATGGTACACAAAAGACACAACCATATCTATAAATGTTGTATGTTTCTGGGACATTATCTTCTAACTTTAATTGGTACACTGTACAATAAAATCCTTCAGTAATAAAAGGTAAACTGATTCACCAATTTTGTGCATATCAAAATGAAAGGCTGGGGGGGAAGATCTTACATGCCGATAATGTCAGCCATTTGCACTGAATCATTTACATCTAACATCTCAACCCCCTAAACTGTTTCACTCATGTATCAGGGGCTTGAGTTGTTTTGCAAGATATGTCTTGTGACATGAGAAGGTTAATAAGCTCCTTCCTCTAAATATTTATCATACAGCAGCTCTTAGGATGCAGAACTTTTGAACTGTTTAGTACTAAAATGCTGTCAACTCTTGTATCAATTTTGTATTGGATTTCATATTTATCCCTCTCAAAAATTAAACACCTTTAGAGGTATTTTGTCCTAAGCTTAAGAAAAACCATAGCGAAATAACAGATATCATGGATGTACGAAGAGACAGCACTCCCTTTCATTGTTCTGGAGGGGAGGCAGGGGAGGATTTTAGGAGTGAAACCCATTGCTATATTGTTGCAGAAGATATTTTAGGAGAAGACAGGTAAACTTTAAAGTGCAAAAACACCGCACTGTTGCTTAAAAGAACAAAAATCTGTTTTATTTATTTTAGCTAATACTCTGTCCTTCAGTATCTTTTATAATTAACCTTTAATAGAAGTGCTTTACAGAACACTTAAAAACTTGAAAAATCAATTCACATACCACATACACAAGTGTTAATTCAAGATTACGCCACAGTAACAAATCCACTTCCTACGTAGACAACTGCCAAATTACAATTTTTCTATATTCCCCTCACTCTTTAGAAAGTGCTTGCATTCTTAGTTCAAACATCTACTGTAAACATAGCATCAAAGATATTATCACATACCCACCCCTTGACCCAGTATGATATCATATTAAGCCTATCATACTTAGCAAGCTCCCTGTTATAATGCCAAATATCTGACAGATGACTTATTTTATGAATCTAAATATAGATTATATCGAATATTGCATCTAGCTGGTGATCTATTATGTCCCTCTGAGTATCAAGGTTTAATGACAAAGATATGAGTATACTGGGACAATAAAGGCTATGGCCCATAGCTATAGTTAACCTGAGTACTAGAGGCTAGGTGAGGTTTCTCTAGCTCAATATGGAATGTGGTTGCTTAATATGAGCTTATTTGGCCTGGCCTGGAACAGTATCCACACTAACTTTTTAAAAACTTAGACCCATTACAAGCTTTAGATCTCACCATGCTTCCAGGGCTAGAAGCCTCCCCCACTGCTCTCCCCTTTCCCTAAAACATACCTGGTGGGATGAACACTGGTGACATGTGTTGCAAGCCGCAGTGGGCAATAACGAAGAGCAGTAATACCCTGGATATCAGAATTCCTGGAAATTATAGTTTCCCAGAACTTCTAGTTCTTTAGCAAACTGAATTAATTTAAAATATTTGTAGGCTGCCTTTCAGGGATGGAGCACTCCCAAGGTGGCTTACAACAATAAAATCAATCCCATATAGTAAAAGCCCCCACCATACCATAATAAAACAGCAACAATACATACAAACAACTAACACCAGCAATAAAACAGCTGGCCTAGACAATACTAGAATCTGCAATACAGTCGCAGCTACCTACAAACCAGACCAAATAAAACATAATCAGGGCTCAGAGGCCTGGAAAGCTGTATTTCCCTGGAGTCCAGGCACCCACAGTAGTGCTGTCTAATGACAACTACAGCAGTAGCCCTCCTGTGCACTGAGGCTAGCCAAGTTTCACGAGAGAGTGAAGGGGGTGGATGTAGTGGTGGTGAAAACTGATGAGATCTAGACTGAGATAATTACAAGTTGTGTCTACACGTCAGAGAGGTTCACACTTGAAGCTCCAAAATAGGGAAATTCATAAGGTGAACTTTCTAACTCTGAACACTGTTGCATAAATGAGTGCCATTAAAGTGAGAGTTATAAATCCAGCCAAAGTAGAAGTAGCTAAAGCATAGTCGTCCACCGTAAGGCTGGGATCTAAGCTCTACTTGAGGCATGCTCAATGCCTTGAGCATGCAGAGTGGCATTTTTTGAATTTTTTTTCTTTGAATAGCAGACTCTCTGCCCTCCCTGCAACACAGTCATATCAATAACTGCTTTTGAAAATCCTCTCCATTTCAAAATCAGTTTGCTCTGTGAAATTGGGGAGGGGGCTGCTCTTTGAGAAACACAAATCCAGAGAAGCCTTGGGCATGTGGAACTAGATGTGTGGTTCCTAGGCTCCATATAAGCAACAACCTCACCCCTTGTGTCCATTCCTGAATGTACCTGCTCCATTTCTGTACACATGAGCCACAGAGTCATAACAAGGGTACACCTTAAAAGCCTTTACAGAAATACCCACTGTGGTTTGGCTTTGGGTGAAAAAGCAACATCTGCTCTATTTACTATCCAGTCCTTTCAAATGTGCAAAAAGACAACTCCACCTGCATTTTTATGAATGGCTAAACCCAACACCTAGGGCTTCCTGATTAATCCTATTAACACTTTCCTGGGAGTAAACATGCATAGGATTGCACTATAGGTTTCTCACAAGGCTACCTAGTGACAGGTTAAGCATTAGTATGTTGTCATCCTTCCACACCTCAACCTGTCTCTCCTGCTTATGAATGCATACCTTCCAGAAGTTAATTAGGGCCAGATTTTATCTCAACGTTGCTTGAACTTCTACAGTACTGCTTCTCGCCAAGAGATCTCTTAACTACACTGAAAACATCAATCATCTTCATAACATTGCTGAAGGCACTACCTATGCAGCTTGAGAAAACGAAGCACGTCACAGAACAAGTTATCCTCAGAACTGGGAATATAAACATACAATCCTGACTCTCATTCCCACGCTTGTGAAGCACAGAATTTTAAAAAGCCTTCCCTGTTTCCATTAAGAGAATTCCGATATCAACTACTGTCCACTATTTTCTAATGCGCATCTCATTTCAGGCTGGAGCATGAAGAGGTATTTAAATGTGAGACAAAAATGACAGTTCTTTAGAATTTTGGTATTCATATTAAAAAAGATTTCTAAATTATAGTGTTGCCATATTCACTGCTACAGGCTAAAATATCTTCAGCAGTTTCATAATAAAGATCTGTTTTCTTAAGGTCCGTACATTGCCACGTACAGGGGAATATTTGTATGCCTACAAAGCTACAATGCCAATCGGCATATTCTCAAATATATTTATTTATTAAATTTATTAATCGCCCATCTGACTGGTCACCCAGCCACTCTGGGCGATGTACAACCCCCATAAAACAATTTAAAACAATAAAATTTTACCATAATTTTTTTTTAAAAAAATACCCTAACCCACCCCAAATGCCTGCCTGAACAACCACGTTTTTAATGCACGACGGAAGCTCAAGTTTCATTCCCTCCCCCTATATTCAAAGAGACATACGTTGAAATAAAAAATGAGCTTCAAGCAAGTTATAATAATACTTTATTATTATATTAGTTATTAGACGTCACCACTCCATTTAAAAATGCTCAAGGCAATTTTTAAAATAGCGTAAAAATAACAGGATAAAGATAGATTAGGAAGATGGGAGATAAAAAATTCACTGGAAACTCATGTTCCAGGGAGTTTAGAACGATCAGCAGCTGGACAAGCCAAACACCTACCAAAAAGGAAAAGCCTTCATGAGATGATGGAAAACCACTGAAGAGGGGGCAGGGAGTTCTAGGTGTGGCAACAGAAAAGACCCTCTTCTGCATCCCAACTGCAGCTCAGTATTGGCGGAACATGAAGGAGCCTCTCCAGTAGATTTTAATGAGCGGGCAGGCTTAGCCATTTATATAACGCTTCACATAATCCTTACAGTAACAAGGTTTAGACTGAGAGTGCGTGGCCCAGTTCAGATGCAACGCTAAACTATGGTTTAACATTACATGCACAAGACTGGTGTGGCTGAGGGGATTGGAAGCATTTACTTCAACTCTTAAATTAACCAAGGTTCCTCAGTACATTTGAAAGCTAGTTCACTTCTATGTTTTGAGAACAAGCCAGAATGATAAACAGTTTGATCATGGCTTGTTTGAACCAACCATAGTTTAAACTAACCAGAATTATCCCCAAATTCAGATATAACAAGGAACTCTAGTTAGTTTGGCTACACCAAAGGAGAAGACAGGAGGGGGAAATGTCCAGCTCATGTACATAACACTATACTATGGTTTAGCAGTATGTATGAAAAGGCCCAATGATTTGCCTAGAATCACCTAATGAGTTCATGACAAAGGCAAAATTCAAACTCAGTCCCAGGTCAGTGTGCTGCAGCCCTAGCCTACACCCAAAAAGCACACTTACTAAGGAGTTAATTTCACCAAACTCAAGAGGGCTTTTTTTCTGAGTAACCATGCACAGAACTGACTGCACATGACAATGTATGGACTTTAACACTTTTTAAAACTAAAATGTTAAGAAATCTTAGCCTGTAACAGTGAATTTGGCAACACTGCAATTTAGCACTCTTTAATATGAATTCCTAAGCTGTAAGAAGGTGTCACTTCTGTATCATGTTTAGTCCCTTGAATAAAAAGAAGTTTACTCCAGCTCTGCCTGGGCTTCAGTAATGAAAAGCATGACGATCTCACAATAACTGAAGCATTTTAAGAACGACGCCTGCTGTATTACAAAAATAGCCTGTTCCACAAAAGGAGAGGCATGATTTCACACTTAGCTTACTTCATGACAGCCAGAGCCTTTGCAGTTAGCTGCCTGGTCTATATGTTACATTTTTAATGATCTGGGAAAATCATTATCAGCGTTAACATCTCTCTCCAACTTCATACTGAGGAGGGGTGGGGGAGGAAAAATGCAAAGTCTTTCATTAGGCATTATCTTCTTTTGGGATCCCACTAGGCAACTGAGATATTTTGTTGGGAAGTAATTACCCTTTGCTGTGCAACTCAGATTAAATTGATAGAGGAAACGATTTTAAGACTATGGTATAATCTGAAATCAACCTATTGAAAGACAAGGAGAAATCACCCTCCGATACTAGTCACAAATAATTTAAATTAGACTCTCACTTGCCAACAGGATGCCTCTAGTAATTAGATGACTTGGCAGCCCAACTTGTATGTCTAATAAATACACCGCAAATGCAATAGTCAGTTTTGATGTCCCAAGCATACACTCTCAGGCACACCCACCCATGTATTTTTACAAGTGCATCTTTAGGAGGAAATAGATGGCAGATTTCATTTCAAGGCAATCCACAGAATGATATAGCAAGCTTTAGAAGCAAGCCGTTTTTCAATAGACAGGAACTTCTATAGCCTAGCCTCCCAAACTGTTCTTCATTGCAACACGCCACAAGGTTACCACCACCACTCCAAAAAGGAAAGAGGGGGAGGGAAGAAAGGAGCCCAGGCAGGCACTGACCAGATTGACATCACAATACACATCAAATTATGAATAGGAAACCCCAATGGGAGAAAGAGGGCAGAAGCAGCGGGGATAATGAGCGCAGCTTTATATGCCTTGCCCATGCTGGATGGCTTTAATGGGTATCTGGCAAGAAGCATTTAGCCACCCAGACTGAACAAACATGCACACACAACTCCCCCCACCCAATCTCTCCCCACCCACTACCCTCGCTATTATGCCACTCGATGCAAAAATTCAATTCTAGCAGCTCTCCCCCCTCCTCTGAGGAATTAACCTCTTTATTAGAACTTGTCTTAAGGCACAAGATTTTCATTTCAGAACCAGCAAGGACCGCTACAGACGAAAACCTGGAACGCATCAAAGACACACGGGTCACCGGGGGCGGGGTGTCAATAAGAGGGGGTGCAAAAGGCCGTGCGTATTTGCCCGCCAACTGCCCCCCCTCCCTCTTTCCCAGCTTGTTAAAAAGGCCTCGCAATCTGACAGCTGCTCTCTCTCTCACACACACGCACAAAACACAACACAAGAACGGCCGCCGCCGCCGCCATCCCCCCTCCAATGCCAGACTTACTATCCCGAGCTCGTCCTCCTGCAGCTTGCTCACAACACCCATCCCCGGGCATGGACTAGGCACGAGCGCCACTTTTCCCCTCGGTGTGTTGGGGCGGAAGCTTTAATGCAATTAAAAATGACCCATTGTAAGACAGCCCATCCCCAGCCGCTCTCGACACTCCGCTTCGCTCCTCCCCGGCCACCTATAAAAGCCACCCTTTCGAGGTATCCCGAGAGAACCAAACCGGTGCGCCGGTCACAAAACCGGAGCAGAACCAAGAGCACACACAACCCAACGGGCTTGGGATCATGTCACGCACACTTTGCAATTATGCAAGATTTCGACTTTCTGGAAAATGAGGCAGAATCGACACACTGAAAATAAAGCGGGAGGGAGGGAGATTAATTTTCAAGAGGGAAAACCAGCCGCTCTCCCAGCTACACGCCACGCCAAAGTTCGTCTCCATCCATCCTTAGGATGGAGGAAAGCAAAGTGTGTGTGTGTGTGTGTGTGTGTGTGTGCGCGCGCGCGCGCGCCCGCGAGCGAGCGAGAGAGACTCACCTTCTATCCACGTTAACTTTCGCTAGCTCCCCGTGCTTTTTGCAAACGTTAGGAAGGGGCGAGAAAAAAAAAAAGGAAAAGACCCAATCTTGCTGAGGATTCTTCTTCTTGTTGCTGAGGTTGTCCGTAGAAAATTTGCACCTAAAGACGACGCACGTCATATGCCGATTGCTTTAAATGATAATAATAATTTTTAAAAGACCACCAGCAGCAACAAATAAATAAAAACAACAACAACACCCGGCTGCCTCACGAAGCAGAGTCTTGCAGAGGAGGGGGGGAGGAGGGGGAGGGGGAGGAGAAACACATATGCATATAAAAAGGAGGGGGCGGGGAAGTGGAAGGGGGAACTGGCGGCGGCGGCGGCAGTAGCGATGGGGGGGCGAGTGGAAGGGCAGCCGCACAGGAGTTGCTCTGCCGCTGGAGCACTCGGGGGCTGTCTGCCCAAGGTGGCGGCGGCTCGGTGCTTCTTTGCAGCCCGGCGGCGGCGCCGTATTGTTGCTGCGGCAGCGGCCCCTGTTCTGCTGCTCGCGCTGACTCTCCCCGCGGCTCGCGCTCTTCCCAATGGAACGCCGCCTACTCCCCTCAATCGCTACATTGTTGACATTCGCAGGCTGACATCATCCCCCTCCCGCCGCCGCCGCCGCCGCCGCCGCCGCCACTACCAACTACCGCGCGCACGCACGCGCGCGCACGCACACCGCCTTCCCCCCATTCACGATAACGCCGCGCAAATCGCGTAGCGCCCTCGCCGAAGGCGGCGGGGATGCGGAGAATCAGGCGCACACGCGCTCCGCGAATAGCGGCTCCTGCGCCGGCATTCTCTCCGAGGGCTTCTGCCGCATGCGCACATCTCCGGTGCCTCCGGCGTTGCTCTTCTTCTTCGTTCCCAACTTCCCCCCCCTCCCCTTTTCCGTTCGAGCGGGGGTCGAAAGGCACGCTGGGAATTGTAGTCCTCCTCATCCTTCTCCAGGTTCCGCGCGTGTGGAAGGAAGGAGAGGGAAACGCGTTTGCGATGCAGCGCATTCCCAGGGGAACGATCGAGCCGCGGCAGCCGCACTCTGTGTAGCCGAAGGGTGCGTGAGGTCATTGTTGCTGTGTAGAAGGGCTGGCGATAGAGCCCCAGCCAGTGCTCTGTGGTCCTTTAAAGAAACAGACGCATGCCATAATATTCCTCTCCGGCACCATCATCACCAGTTAAGCTGCATTTCATAAAAACGAGGCAGGCTCGAAACCGTAATATAATGAAGCGGTAATCACTGTTCGGGGATAAACCAAATGCCTTGGTGGAATTATAAAAAAGCTGACATGGTAATAGGTAGGTTAAGACAATAAGCATCAATGGACTATTGGAATAAATGTTACAGATTTTTGTAAGCCACTTTGCAAGGAGTCATTCTAAAAGGCTGGGTAAAGATATATGAAATAAAATAATATTTTTTATTATTTAAAACAACAACAATGACAACAGTTCAGGTAGCAGACAACATTTTAGTGGGGAAATCTTCCTTCACACACGTGGGAAGGGGAACTACTCTTCTGCTACCACGCATGTGCACCATCAATTCATCATACAGGACCAGCATCTTAAAGGTGGCATCTTAAAAGAGGCATTCCCACCCATGTGAAACACATATACGCATGTATGAATTTATCTGTTTTACAGCCTGCACAATGTGATGACACACTGCCTGGCATCCACATCCTCTTCATTTTGGCATCATTGCAAGGGACAAGTTTTACAAGCACCATTAATACGCAACTCAAGGAGCCTCCCCAGCTCAGTTCTCCATCACCGGCCTTCCTGAATTGAGGTCTTTGTTTCCACCACCACCCCACGGCGCAAACACACATGCACACACACACACACACAAATAAATGGGTGGGGTACACAGGGAAAAAATGTAAACAATGTTGCCAAAAGACAGGCAACTTGCAAAAGATTCAGTAAGTCTGTGGCATTGCTAAAGAGTTCAAATGTATGTAAGATCAGAAGTGATCCATTCACAACAGCAGTGTCCAACTGCAGGGATTAAATTTAGGAAGACAGCATCACCAAGGACTGCTGTTTTGAACAGGTCACTTCTTATCTTGTATATACTTGCACTTTGCATAGAAATGTCACAGACCTAGCAGTGGAACTCTTGCAGTTGTTGATGGTTTTATTTGCTGTGAATCACTTTTGGAAGAAAAGCAGGACACACATTTTAAAATAAATAATAATTAACCTCCCTACCGCCACTGCCCCTTTCAAGTTGTTGATGGCTGGAGGGGTTGGGATGTAACGGAGCCTCTGCCTATGGAGAGAAGCTCCACGTGGCAGAGGCCTGCACCATACCCATGTGGGCAGAAAACCAGTGCTGGCAGTAGTGGGCAGAAAGCCCTGGATCAGGGTGTTTTATGCTTGGCTCAGGAACAGGGCACTGGGCAGCTTTGGATCCACTGGGTCCAAAGCCTGGCAGATCCTCTAAGAGGTCTAATCCTCAAATCAAGGGGTTTTGATATATGTTTACATGCATAGCTGCACAGGCATGTGAGGGTGGGGGTGCGACACTTTGAGTTTTAGTGGCTGTTCTGTATTTTAGGGGTTCTTTTGTGTCTGTCCATTCCTCTTTAGGTAAAATGGGGGTGGTCTGCACCTTCACTACCATGCCAACTGTTTGGCAGTTCTCCAGCCCGAGACTATCGCGATGATTCATGTGTGCCCATGAGAGGCACGTGCCTACCCATCATTCCAAAATGGTGGCTGGAGCGAAGTTGGTCCTGGACCTTCTGCTCCCCTGAGACCCCCCAGCCCTTGACCACTGACTCCAAAGCAGCCATTGTGAAGATATGAAGCTGCGAAAGTGTGTGAAAGTGTGGCTGAAGAAACGAACATATGTACTTCCCCGTGCCTCTGTAACTGTGGAGCCGCAAAGGAACAGGGAGGAGTGAAGAGGCGTCACAGAGTGACACAAGCACTAGGCACACCTACCACATGCCCACCACAAAATGCGAAGTCGGTCCAGGGAAGAGCCAGAAAGCTTCAACTGAGGGAAACGCACAGATGGGGCCCAGTCCTTGTTGTAGAACACTTCCTTATTGGGGGCAGGGATGATAGGTGATAACTGGACCGCACTTTAAAAAGTTTACGTCCCACAGATTTCAATTTGAAAGCTAATTCTCTCTCATTGTACTCCATCAGACCTACAAGTGCTTAACTTTGGCTGGACCATGTCTCATATTTCCAGGGCCAGCCCAAGACATTTTGCTGCTTGAAGCAAAGAACAAGATGACACCCACTCCCATTTCATGTACAAAAGCTGACTAAACTATTTCTTCAACACTGGGGATGGAACAGCATCCCCCATTGAACCTGAAGGTAGCAGGCTAGCTTAGGGCACATAGGGAAGGCTGTGAGGCACATAGCTCTCTTCTCCAACCCCTTGCTGCCAGCTCCCAGCATCTGCCACCTAAGGCGACTGCATCACCCTACCTAACGGGTGGACTGGCCCTGCACATTTCTAAAGATCCCCTGCTTAAGGCTCACAGCTGTAATCCTATTCTTACCTATTTTGGCATAAGTCCTTGTGGCTCGTATCCAAAGGCTCACTCATCTAATGCTTTCGGTGCTTTGGGGCCTGTGTGTCTCAAAAAGCAACCCTCCGTACTCTATGTACCCCACTTTGGAAACTGACAGGCAATTTGGAAAAGCAATGATCATGCATGAAATCCTGCTATTTAAAGAAATAAGTCAACAAGCCTACTAGGCATTCCCAAACCTTTGGGCATATCTGAAGTAATGCTTTAGATCCAGGCTACTGAATTCAATAGGTCTTTTGAAGAAATGTGTATAACAGGGGTGGGCAGAAGGTAAATTGGGATCCACTAATACATCTCTTGGTAACAGTTTACCAAGGCTTTCTAATTCCCAATGGTTTAACAACAGCAACAGCAAAAGGCTCCCCTCCTTCTAAATTAGGCTGCTGAGATGAAGAAGGCTTGAGTGGGACAGGAAACGATTTTATGTGACAGGACTGTGAGCTCAGCACTGGTCCAGAGAACTAATTCCTGGGTTGCGATACTCTTGTTTCTTGTTTCTTAATTATAAGGGTATATTTCCACCCCACCCAAGCCGCTATTTTGCACCTGGCTCTAGTTGATGAATCTCAGAGTTCTAGTAAAAGACAAAGTAGGACTGTGTCTCCATGACAACGGAAGGAGAAGCCAAAGGAGGAGTACTTCCCCCCCCCTTTTTTTAAAGGAATCAGCTTTGCTGTGCTTTGGTCCATGCAGGGCTCCAAGAGCAAGTGCTCTGCACCAGTAAAAATCACAGAACATGCTTCCTGGTGGGAGTGGGGGTTAGAGTGAACATCATCTGACAGATGGCCTGCTCAACCAATAACAGAGGCTTCCTCCCTCTCCCCCCTTTCTCCTTTCCCCTGAAACTCCAGATACACCTGCATTTCAGGAGCAAGCACACATGCTTGTGCTAAGAAAGGGGGGAGGCAGGGATGGGAAACCAGCCCCCTTTCTAACTGCAGGATTTCTATAATGAAGGTATGAAGTAGTAACTTCCTAAGGCAATAAGCCATGGAGAATCAGAGAATCATAAGTTCAGTAAAGTGCTTTACAGGCTTCAGGGAATGCTTTAAATTCTGTATTCAATTCACAGGGATCTCTGTAAATTCTGATGTGGGCATTCAGAGAGTAACCTCATTGAGCTCAATGGGAGTTACTTCTGAGTAGATGCACATATGCTTGTGCTGGGAAAAAGCGGGGGGACACAGAGATGAGAAAGCAGCCCCCTTTCTAACTGCAGGGTCTCTATAACGAAGGTGTGAAGTAGTTACTTCCCAAGGCAATCAACCAAGCCATGGCGAATCGCAAGTTCTGTACAGCGCTTTACAGGCTTCAGGGAATCAGTGCTTTAAAATCTGTATTTCAATTCAGGGGGATCTCTGTAGATTCTGATGTGTGCAAGCCTCCCTGAGTACAGTGGGAGTTACTTCTGAGTAGACACTAATTGTTTTTTACTGGGACAGGAAACACCCCTTGACCGGGGTCACAGTGAAAGGCACACCCCTGGGCAGGGCTAGCATAGGTCAATGCGGGGGCTGGGGCACACAACAACTATACCACAGAGAACCCAATGTAAGGAAAAGAATCAGATTTCAAGCAGTCTCAGGAAATCCGTTTTTTCCCTGATAAGCTGCTGGATGGCCATAACGTCATGTATCCCTAACAATGTCAACACGCAGCCAGCTCGGACTGAATTGCTCGTGGAGACGCCCCCTATATCATGCAAGCCTGAAGTCTTCCCACCCCAGGTGTACAGCTGGGTGTGGGACTTCTTTCAGCCCCAGGGATGAATTATTATTATTATTATTATTATTATTAATTATAACAAAAAAAAAGGAGAAAGGAGGTGGAGAGAAACAGCAACAGAAAGAAGGGTCAAATTCAGTTTTGGAGAAGCTCTGGGGGACTGCATTCCAGTGGTAGGTGGGGCTGAAGACAAAGGGGCCCGGCCAAAGATGAAATGGGTGGGGCAAAAACACAGCAAATATCAACATATTGTAGCTTACAGTTCTTACTGTACTGTTCTTACTTAAGTCACTCAGCCTTAGGAGGGGCATTTCAGCCTTTTAGAATGGGGGAAGTCTACACGTAAGCTGGGAAACCACCAAGTGGTTGGTGGTTTGGGGAAAGAGGGTGTTGCTGTATGGGGAACTCCAGAGAGCCAATTTTGGCCCCCAGGGGGTTCCCCACCCCAGGCCTGAGTTCCCCTATCTCTAGTGTTTAGGATGAGGCCACATGTTACCTTGGAAGGGTTGCTGGGAGAGGGTTAATTGCAAAGATTTGTCTTCAGCAAGACCTTTTAAGGCAGCCAGGAAAATGTGTTTCTTTTCAAGTTAAATAGAGATGCATATAAGGGTGCAACCCTATGCATGTTTAGGCAGAAGAAAGGCCTACGACTGCCAGCTGGGCTGCTGGGAGTTGTAGGATTTGTTTTTTGTCTAAATGTGCATAGGATTACACCCTTAGGGTGCAATCCTGTGCAGATAGGTGGCTGCCTCCAAACTCGGAGAGGACTGCCTATCCAATGCAGGGCAGGAGAAGCACAGAGGGGATTGTTCCCTCCGCACTCCTCCTGCCCTGCATTTTCAAGTAGACAGCTGCTTTGGGCTGTCTAGCCATGGGAGGGCAGAGTGGGAGAGGAGGAGGCTGTAGGACACATACGATGTGTCGTACAGGCATTTCCACACACACCCAACGTGGAACGCCCCGTTTCGGCTGCTCCATGCTCCTCTTGCGAGCGAAGAGCACAGGGCTTGTCTGCGCTGCCTGCAAGGCAGTGAAGAATGGGGGGAAGGTCGGTTCTCCGGGAACCAACCTTGGAGCATGGGCTCTGAGGTTGGTTTCCGGAAAACAAGATATCCTATTGCTATCTAGCTGCTGACTAGCGGCCATAGGATTGCTCCCTCCATCTTCTTAAAATATGTTTACATCCATGTTAAGATGGAACGTAAAACTGATTATTATGTCTATTGTGGTGTGTACTAGAAAAGAGTGTGCTAAAAGGGACTTCAGATTTGTTTAGGTTTAGGAATGTAGCAACTTCAGAGCAAAATATTTCAAAGGGTTTTCAGTGCGCTAACACCAGCCACATTTGAATGGGATTAGGCTCCAATCCTATACATATTGCATGGGAGTACATCCCATTGAACTCATTGGGGCTTCTATCTGAGTAGCTGTGTACTGGTGCATTGTTAAGCACCTGCAGGGAATGTTATGTTCAAAAATGTCTTCATCCATATTTTAATTCAGCACCACCTTTGTATTCAACTTTGTTCTTCCCTCAGTTTAACAGGAGAGCAGACAATTCGCTGAGCTTATTGTTGCTTTAGCGCGAGGAGGGTTTTTTGTTGTTCCAGTGATGAGTCATGCAGGATGTAGCAGATGGCATAAAAAGTGAAGCCACAAAGATATGAAAATACTAATGAGATTGAGGCAGAAGATTGGTATAATGAGGCTGAGTGAGCGAAAGCCAACAAAAATGATGTAGGTCAGTGGAAAGAGGAAATCCAGCCGGCACAGCGTGGCTGGACTTGTGCTGGCAAGTTCAGAGAAAGAAGAAACACAACAAATGTGTGAGGGAAGTAGGGAAGAAAAAGAGAGACAGAATTCTCTCTCTCTCTCTCTCTCTCTCTCAGCATAAGCATAGCAGCAAACACATCAAGAAGAAGTGATGGGGCAAGATACTAGTAAAACTTAAGAGCAATTTATTATTTGTACAGCTAAAATTTCCTTGAAGGACCTGAACTGCTTGCAGGCTATAACATTGAATCTCAGTTGTAAATGACAGTAAGAAAATGGTTTAATATTAATTGGAGAAATACCCAGAAATTCGAGAGAGAGAGAGAGAGAGAGAGAGAGAAATAGTTTACATCCTACATAAAAATGTGAATGGATTAGTTGATTATGCTTGATTTTTGTGCAGAGTCCTCTTCTCTTTTGTAGAAGTTGTTCCACACCAGAACCATGAGATTCTGGGAGGAGTCAATTGACTTAAATCCACCCTGTAGTTCATCTAGCAGGAACCCTTATAGTTTCAAATCACCAAACTGCTTGTCCTTATGACAGCCTGAGTTTACTTTCTTCCATAGAAATTGAGGGACTCCCATTTCTATGGGAGAAAGTAAAGGAGATTTGATAAACTCGATGGATAGGCAGGGGAGAAACCTGTCTGTTGTCCCTGACATTGGGGTCACCAGTGTCAGAAACAGGACCAGGTTTTGCTGCTACCTCATCTGTTCCTGCCTCTAATTTCCGTTGTTCCATAGAAGTGAATGGCTCCCATTGACTTGTATGACAGACAGAAAACGAGCCAGTCATGTGGCCATTCCAAACACTGGCCCAATGCAGATGTAATTGTTATCTGGAATGAGCAACTGTGAAGGACAGATACTGAAGCTGAAGCTCAGATATTTTGGCCACCTAATGCGAAGAGAAAACTCCCTGCAAAAGACCCTGATGCTGGGAAAGACTGAAGGCAAAAGGAGAAGGTGACGGCAGAGTATGAGATGGCTAGATAGCATCACCGATGCAATGAATATGAACTTGAGCACACTCCGGGAGAGAGCGGAGGACAGGAAGGCCTGGCGTGCTATGGTCCATGGGGTCACGAAGAGTCGGAAACGACTTAACCACTGAACAACAACAACAACATGAGCAACTGTGCTGGTGCATGCTGTTTGATTACTCCTACTTTGCTCCTCCTGCCAGTAGGAGTGGATAAACAATCCAGGAAGACTCTGCATGGTTTGTTTAGCACTACAACTGAACCAGGATACCTGGCTTGTTACACTCCTAACAAGCCAGAGTCATAAGCTAAGAACAAACCCTGCTTATAATTCTGGCTTGTTAGGAAAGGAACAATCCAGGGATCCTGGTTTGGATCTAGATTAGCCACTACCACTGGCAGGAGAAGCCAAGAGATTGTGATTGAGCAGGAGGAAGCAGTACGCTTCCTCATTCCCAATAAGCTAGAATTCTGAAATAAATCTGGTTTATTGTTACATCTGAACCAGCTCCCTGTGGTTTACCCATAAAAACCACACAGCCATAATTGAATCAGCTAGATGAGGTCACCACTGAAATATTTTCACTGTGGAGGAATGGTAAATTCTCGCCCTGAAAAGTGGTGTTATTGTGGGTATTTTGCTCAATGGTGCCCATGTTGTCAGTGCACGGCTTATCACAAGCCCCTCTCCCTTCCACCTCTGCAGTTGGACTGCCCTGTCAACGTTCTGCTTCCACCCATACCCCAATTAAACATTTTCCCTGTATATTCCCACTGGCAGCAAGACTAAATCCCTCCCCTTCTATTACATGAGGCCAGAGAGATTACTGGTCATAGAGTAATGTGGGTGAAATACTGAGTGGCAGTGCTTTCACACCCACAGAAAAAAGCCTTCACTCTGGAAAGGCTCTTTGTAACGGGCACTTTGCTAGTGACTTACAGTGGGCAGCATCCAATGCTGCCTGTCTGTGAACAAGGCCCACCGCCACTTCCACTCCACACGCAGCCAGCCCCGCCAATTCCAAGCAGCACCCACTACTTGCGCAACAGAGATTTGTGCTTCTGGAGGCAAGCCCTCAAATGAGCGGAAACTCTTGTTTCTGGAATGGGGCAGATTGGCGGAGCTCCTTTGCGTGAGCTCTGCCAACCTGCCCCATTCTGCTCATTTCAGATTGCCCCCAGAAGCACTAAATCTCTGTCGCAACAGTGATGGGCACCACTTGAGGAATGCAATTGGCAGGGCTGGCCACTTGCAGGCGGTCAGCATTGTATTCTGCCCACTCCGTCTAGGAATACATGATAGCCCTTAAAATAAATGATCATTATGTGGAATTATTCATTACCAATGAGCTGCACGAACAATAGTATATGCATAGTGGACACACTTTCCTTTAAGAGGTCTAACTCATTGGGAGTTTTTTGGGGGCTCATTTTAATTTATCTAGTAATGGATGGGTACACAATATCCTACAGTATCCCTAAAAGAAAATAGTTTGCATCATTGCAAACTATAAGTCACTTGTCTGCAAGAAAGAATTTAAATGCAAGTATATAAAATGGAAACAGGATTAATCCATTCTTTAATTCTTTATCATGCAAACCAGACTGAAAATATAGAAGTTAGGGTTAAAGAAGGTGTCAACTGCCTCCAGTGACAACCCATTTCCTAATGTCTGCCTCCAGTATGTAAACAGTTCCTTCTGTTTGTTGACGTGTGGTGTAGAGTCACTCTAATCTATACTAAGATGGATCTAAAATGTATGACACTGCGTTGTGGACTACATCCACTAGCAGTGCTAGCGTTTGAAACTAAGTGGCCACAATCTGAAGACCTGTGAAACTTGTTCCATAAACCTATTGTTTTTCTCAAGCAGCAGCACCATATTTCTCACAGCAATGAAACTTTTGAAACTGAAGGGGTTTAAAAGTATTTATGATATAGCATGCAGACTACTTTTTGTTAGTTAGTTTGTTTTTAAGCCAAAAATTCTACTGGATTAGTGACACAAGCCCATTGCATTTTAAATTGCTTTTTGGATTCTGACCAATTCTTTGAGCAGTTATGCCATAAATAATACAGGAAAAATGCATAACTAGAGGAAATAACTAGAGTGGTGGTGGTGGGGAAACAATCCTAGAAAAGTCACAATACCTGTCATTATTTTTTTTCACATTTACCAGTTGAATTTTGTATTTTCCAAAGTCTTTCCTGTTAATTTTACTTGTTACAGCCAACATAAGCCAAGAATCTGTTTGCGACATTACAGTGTCCCTTTGAGTAATGAACTACTAGGTACAAATGACTTCAAATGCATTCATTCTTTCTTTCCTTCCTTCCTTCCCTTGCAAAATTCGGACAATGTTTGCTAAGGCTGCATCCTTTGTTTAAAATGTGAAAAGTGCAGTGGGTGTTTGCTCTGTGACAATTTTTTTTATAAAAGTGATGACAAGGAGTAGTACATCTTTGTAATACATCATCATTATGCAACAGAATACTATTTCTCTCCAAAGTGACTGCAAAGTACCGCCCGCCCCTCACTGTGTATGTGTGTGTGTGAATCTGATGCAGCATTGTTCTAAATATAGTTCTAAGCAGCCCACTGCACTCCTTGCAAAGCAAGGTTTTGACATTCTTTTCAGCCTGATGTCAAAAAAGATAAAGAAAAAAAGAGAGATTCTCTTGTAAAAGAAAAGGTACTCTCCAAAATGTATAACATAATAAGTCTCAGCATTTTTCTGGGGATGATAGTAGAGGTGAATATTTTGTCAAACAAGATCAATATCTTAAAAAAAAAAAACCTTTAGAAATCACTGTTCACAGTGATAATATATAAATAGAAATACACTCCAACCGTACTCATCTATTATATTACAGAACAAACAAATCAAGTTATCTTTTCTTAAAAGGCTTGATTTTTGAGCACATCTTTCACTGTTGGCTCACCATAGGATAATAAAATTCCTTTAGGGCAAAGATGAGCTACATCAAAGTGGCAGTGTAGCAAAGAAATCTTTGTTAGTACATGCACTTTCACCTTCATTACTGGTCCCATCTTGCCTTTAATTTGTCAGGAAATACTAGTCATCCAAAATCTTTTATTGAATCTACATCCATATAAATATATCAAAACACAAAGCCCTTTGGACATCAGGAGATTTTTCTCTAACTGTAAATCGAAAGGAAGAGAACTCACTGCTTGACAACAGGGGCAACCTGTAAAGGTCTTCATTCATCTCTGCCCAGGCTTAAAATGCTGTCTGTACTGTATCACTGGGGATAGAGAAAAATAACTCTTTGTAGTTCACCAATAGCAACAGGCAAACATAATTAGGACTAATGAATCTGAAGAGTACTTGGAAGCAAGTGCCATTGATTTCATAACCTGGGGGTGGGGTGTGTGCGTGTGCTTACTTTCAAATAATGTGTTCAGGCTGGTGACTCCAGCATTTCAGTGGGGCTGTGCATTTATTCTGGGTTTCAGTCAGAACCAGCCAGAATTCTAAAGGAGCTATCCAAGGATCCTAAAAATAGGTTCAGCATCTTGGATAGCTCCTTTAGAGTTCTGACTGATTGTGACTGAAACCCAGAATGGATGCACACCCCTACTGAAATCAGAGCCATCAGCCTCCACTGTTTAGGATTGTAGAACTTTACTAATAAAGGAGCACGAAGAATATCCTTTGTAATAACACCACTGGTTAACCTAAGAAGGTTTACAAGATTAACACCACTAACCATGTGAGTAGAAGGCTTTACACTTCCCTGGATTAGCATAGAAGCAACTGCCTTACCTTCTTTGGAGTGACTGATGGTGTGTGTGTATATATATAAAATATTGGAGGGCATTCACAGATGCAAAAGAAAACCTTGCTTTCCACATCCCAAATCAGTCTTTATGTTTTATAATAACCACTATTGCTTATTTGCTTGTTTCTATGGCTATCAAAGGCGTTTTATTCTGATAAGACTGGGAAGGACATTTCTACACAGTTAATTTTGACAAGAGCCTGAAGATTTGCCCCTGTAGCAACAGTTTCACTGGGTGTTTTTCATTTAACAAACAAGGCAGTTCCATATAGTAAACAAAGTACATTAATTTCTTAAGATAAACATATTTAGAAGTCACATAGTTTAGATAAGAACTTCTATGAAGTTATATAAGATCATCTAATACTCCCGAACCCTGTATCTCTCAAAAAAATAAAAATAAAAATAGGATGCTTCCAGATGAGGGTTTTATTGCTTTATCACCCTCCCTCATTCAGGGAATCTTATTGGTGGGGGGTCCAGACAACATTGGCCTGGTTCGCATAATCACTGTGGCTTAAACAAGCCATGGTGGCTTGTTTAAGCTGTGGCATGTGCTGGGCACCTTTGCCTACTTACCCGCCCAGGAGTGTTTTGTCATGTTGTCTTAACCCAGATAGCATGGCCTGTTTGAAGTGGAAGCAACCCTCAAATAACCCAACAACAAGCCAATGTAATGCCAATTTTTAAAAATGGGACCTGGGAAATTACTGGCTAGTTTGCTTAATGTCTGTTATGGATAAACTGGTGGAAAGCATGATTAAAAATAAAATTAGTAAGAATATACAAGGAAAAGCCCTGCTGAAAAAGAATCAAGATGGCTTACAACCAGGCACTGCCAATATCATACTGCCCTTATACAAACTTCTTGTGTGACCACAGTTGAATACTGTCTACAGTTCTGGTTGCTGCACCTTAAAAGAGATATTGTACTGTTGAGAAAAGTGCAGAAAAGAGCAACTAAAACAATGAAGGGGCTGGAGCAACTCTCTTATGAGGAAAGGTTACTACGAAGTCTGGGACTGTTTAGCTTAGAAAAATGGTGAGTAAGGGGAGACATGATTGAAGTGTACAAAATTATGCATGGTGTGGAAAATATGGATAAGGATACATTTTTCTCCCTAATACTAGAATCATAAGTATTTACGTAGCCTATCACAGTAAAGGCAGCCACACAAACGGCGGCCGCTACGTCATAAATACAGCAAAGAGCAGGGGCGCAAACGGCGTAGCGGCCGCTGTTTGCATCCCTGCTCTTTGTGTCCCTGCTCTTTGCTGTGATAGGCTACGTAAATACTTCCATAGCCTATCACGGCAGCCTGGAAGGACGCAAATGGTGGCCACTACGACGGCTGCTATTTGTGACTGCAGCAGCCAGCCGAGAGACCAGCCGCTGCTGGAGCCACGGCCGCCTCCACCCCAGGTAAGCTTCATCCTGGGGGGATTTCGTGGGGTGGTGGGGGGTGGGAGGCTGTTCCGCCATGGGTTTTGGGGGGTCGAATGCCAGTGCATTCAGCCTCACTGAGACCCGTGGAGGAATTCTCCGCTATCCCTATTTAAAACTGAAGCAGAAAGCCCCATTTTTAATGCAGGATTTTAGGCTGGTGTAGACATGCCCTATATGAGTTCTCCTAGAATGATTCCCTTCATCTTGAAAACGTTGGTTAACACTGTAGCAGTGAAGTCTTTTTGACAGAGTGTTTTTGGCAGAAGGAGAAGGAATGGGTATGCTTGATCAAGGTTTAGGTTTCTGCAAGAGCCTGGACTTCTCACTTCACTTTTCACATTGATATCAGCCACTTTTTATAGCAACATAATATAATGTTTGCATGGCTTCAGTTTGAAATTCAGGATTGTTCTTTTGGAATTGCATTTTTTTCTGGAAATGCACATTTTGTGTGTGGTTTCATATTTTGTATATGTAAGAAACACACAAAAGTAGCCATGCTGGTCCATGAGAAAATATTCCAAAATGCACAGTTGGGCAATACCTTTATTAGGACTCTCCAAAATTCTACAAAATTGTGCAAGCTTTTGAGTTCTCCAGAACTCTTAATCAGTCTAAGTGGTACAAAAAGCAGAGGATAGGGGAAGAAATCAAGTCCCAAAATTTGACCAAGTGTCATGGCCATGAGGTCTGCAATTTAGATAGACCTGGTCTCAACATGGAGATTTGCAGGCTGAATGAATTAGTCAGTGGTAAGGATGGAAACAGAGGAAGATTCTCTACCACCCGAAGAGAGACTTTGTGCTAAGACAGACTTTCCATCCCCTCCAACCACTAGGTAATGCTCACAATTTGGCCTCAGTGACTTTTTTACCTAGTGCACCACCTAAAATGAATCTTTAGCTTTGTTAATATAAGGAACATCATGTTACTCTGCACTTCTGCTTTATGCTGCCTCAGGAAGAGGCAGATTAGTTAAAGTCAGCCTTAGTGCTCTCAGAAATGGAGATCAGCCATTGCATCTCCTTCCCAAAATGCATCACTAGGTATAATCTGATATCTGGAACATATACCACTGACTAATTCATTCAGACTGCAAATCTCCCTTTTGCGACCTCTGTTATCTCTCAGTAGGTAGACCTGGTGTCCATACAATGTCTTTCCACTGACAACGGAAACCCTTAGTTCTTTCTAGGGATGTCAGAGAATTCCGCCATGGATTCTAGTGAGGCCGGATTCTTTAGATTCTTTAGATTCTTTAGGCAGCGGCTCTGGCTGGTCTCCTGGCCGGCTGCAGCCAGGCTGCTGCAGCCACCATTTGCGTTCTTGCAGTTGTGATAGGCTATGTAAGTATTTACGTAGCCTATCACGGTAAAGGCAGCCACGCCAATGGCGTAGCAGCTGACATTTGTGTGGCTGCCTTTACCATGATAGGCTACGTAAATACTTACGTAGCCTATCACGGCAAAGAGCAGGGGCGCAAATGGCACAGTGGCTGCCATTTGCATCCCTGCTCTTTGCCGTGATAGGCTACGTAAATACTTACGTAGCTTATCATGGCTGCTTGCAAGGACGCAAATGGTGGCCGCTACAATGGCCACCATTTGCGGCCACAGCAGCCTGGCTGCGGCCGGAACTCTGGCTGCGGCCGGCCCTGGCCAGCGGCTCCGTGGAGCCAGCCACGGAAGATTCCAGGGGGAGGGACGGACTGCCTTCACCCCACCGCGGATGTCCCGGTGCGGAGCCAGGTGAGTTTTTCGTACATCCCTAGTTCTTTCCTTGTTTCCCTTCACCCTTGTAATGGCCCTTGGGCCAAAGGCCATTACAAGTATGGCTTTGTTAATATGGTTAATACTGGGGGTGGAGGGTGACCGGCTCAGTTTGCAGTCCATTCCTAGGTTCTGCTCTCCAGACAACACACAATAAACACAGGTACTTACCTTCACAAAAGGGTTCGTTACTACAATACATGAAGAAAAAACACTAATTTCTGAGGAGCTGCATGCACACTGCCTCAGTTTCAAGGCTTGAACTAAAAGAGAGAGAGAGAGGCCCCATGCAGGCCTCCTGCAAGAACTGAAATGTGCACGTTCTTGGAAAGCTATATACACACAGATACATACATCCCAACAACCCCCTTTATTAACAACTTTAAATAATTGGACTGCTGCTACAGTCAACTTCACAGCACTCCCCATCCCCCTGCATTTTCCTAAAATAATCAACTTGCCAGATAACTGGATAACAACACTGGACTACACTGCAGAGTCATCATATACTACTCTAACTCCCTGCCCCCAGTAAAATCAGAATAATGGGAATAACAACACTGGGCTACTTTGAAACTCAGAAAACAATTATTACTAAGATCTGAGTTAGAAAGATCATGAACTCCTGTCTTTACGCCTACCTTTGCTTTTTAGGTAGACACACTGTCCAATTTGAGCTACACTAAAATCCTGGATTTCCGAGCTGGTCTTTCTGAGGTAACAATCACTTCCCACTAGGGAAGGCCCTCCAAAAGTCTTTAAAAATGAACCAGGAAGATTCTTTTCCGGACGGTGGCTGTATAAAACATTGCTATTACTTTATTCATTGGCTAAAAATCCTGAAAGGTGGGAGCTGGCTATTTTAGGCTTACAAAACAAATGGGCAGAAGAGTGGTTGCACATATTGCCTCACATTCCAGATTTGCTACAAATTGAAGGTGTGACTCAGGGTGTCTGTATGTGAGTGATTTATTGCACACTCTTGATTGGTCATTCACAGAATTTTGCGGGTCCTTTACATGACATTGTAAAGGACCCTTTATCACACTTTCAAAAAGATCGGAGATAAACTAGTAATAAAAGTTAGTGGTGCCATCTTGGCAGTGTGTAATGCCAGCTTACAGCCATGAACTTGCTGAGGAAGGACTTTCCTTGAGTCAAACCACTTGTCTATCGATCGCCAATCAGAGGGAGAAGAGAATAAAATGACTCCCCACAATGAAGGGAGACATATCTGATCCCTAACGCCACCAAGCTCAGAATCAATGTCCTCTGTTGATTCAGAGTACCCCATTAAGTTCAGTGAGGCTTACTCCCAAGTAAGTGTGCTGAAGGTTGCAGACTTATAGCGTGATCTTATGTCTATTCAGAAGTAAGTCCCATTGACTTCATTGGGGCTTATCCCCAACCCCAAGTAAGTGTGCCTAGGGCTGCGAGGAAACAATACAGCAGAAGTTAAGTAAGGAAAGCAAGCCCCCCCACACACACCTTTGCACACATGCCAGGGAGGGAGGGAGGCACTTCCTCTATGCAAACCACTCTGCTGTATAAAGAAGTCCACCCTAATCCCACAAAGAAAGTGAAACCAGAAAGACCCAGAAAGGATGTGGGTTTTTTTGCCTAATGTAGAGACATCCCCAATATTCTAGCATTTTAGTAGCAGTTTCTTTGCTATCACCGTAGGTTTGCAAATGCAGACGTATTGGTCTTAGGGAAAGGACCATATAATCAATATGTATTTTAATATGAGAAGTTCAAAGGTGAAATTACTGAAGTGAACACTAAATTAAAGTAATGGGATATCTCTTCCCAGAAAGGAGATATGATTTTGCATGACCAACCTTGTTACAGATAATAAAAAGGCAAACGTTGCACAAATTATTCTACGTAAACTAAGGAAACCTTTGAATCAACCTGTGATGCATGTGTTAACAACCTCTCCTGAACTGATAAGGACTAAGCTGGTTATAAAAGAGCCAGAGAAGCAAAACTACTAATGAAGCGGCCCTTTGACTAGTGCTGATTTTGGGAAGATGTCAGAGGGATGTGTCATTCTTGAAGAGGTTAAATAAGAATTTCTTTCCTCTGTACCTGAAGCGGAACATTTTTTATGGAAATAATCTCTTTTGTTGCATCCTGCTAAAATATTATTAGGACAACATACAGCAGAGTTGGAAGAAAAACAGAGAAAGTTTAATTCTAGGCATTCGTGTAAAGGCAAGTTCAACTTTATAGCGTAATGAGCAAGAGCAATCACTTGAGATGTTAGCATATGTATCTTTCTTGAATTTCCAAAATGCCTGTGTATGTGTGGTTGTGGGTGGGAAGGTTATATACAGAAACAAAAGCTGAATGGTGGGAAATTCAGAACAGATAAAGGAAGTACATCTTCACACAGCACATAGTTAAACTATGGAATTCATTACCACAAGATGTAGTGATGGCCACCAGCTTGGATAGCTTTAAAAGGGGATTAGACAAATGTATGGAGGATAAGTCTATCAATGGCTACTAGTCATGATGGCCATATGCTGCCTCCAGCATCAGAAGCATTATGCCTCTGTATAGCAGTTGTTGGGGAACATGAATGGGAGGGTGTGATTGTGCTCATGTCCTGCTTGTGAATTTCCCATTGGCCAATATGTGAACAGAATGCTGGACTAGATAGGCATTTTGTCTGATTCAGCATGGCTCTTCTGAAGTTCTTATGTTTATTTGAAACATAACCCCTATCCAGGCATTCAAAAAGTGGTTAAAAATCAACCTGTGAGGAGAAGGAACACTCCAGCCCTGCCCCCCTCTCTCATCTTGTTTGTCACCCTCAACTTGTGGAGGATGACAGTCTGAGGAGGAGTGTCTCCTGTATCTGTGGAGGCTCTCCATGTGAGCCAGAAGACTGAAAACTCCACGTTCTAGCTCGTGTGGAGAGCCTGCACAGATACAGAAGACTCTCCTCTTCAGATTGTCACCCGCCATGAGTTGAGGGCAACAAACGTGAGGAGTGAGAGGCATGGGTCTGGAGCACTCCTTCTCTTCACACATTGCTTTAAACCACTTTTTGAATGCCTGAATACACACACACACATTAACTGAACAGACAGTCTGCAATTTTATTGGGACTGTTTAGCAGCAGCAGCAGAACAATCTAGATCTAGGTGATTTTGTCTGTCTCTTATTGTTTTGATTAACAAATGAGATTATGCATAAACTCTAAAGCGCAAATATGTCTGTAATAAATTTCTGGAGGGATCAGAAGGGATTGTGAGCTGTCAGGAAGATTCTCATTCTCAAACTCTGTGTCAGTGGAGTCCAGGCAACCCAGTGTCAGGAACAAAGGGAAGGATTGCCCTCATTGCAACAGCATCCCCAACAGCAGCACATTTTCCCATAGAAGTAAATGGCAGTCAGAGCACCCAGAGAACACCCTTCGGGTGGTGTGTGTTACGTTACCAGCTAATAGGTTGCAAAATCACTTGCTTCAGATATTTTCTAGGTTTACATCAAAGAATCGAAAGGTCAAAGAATAATTTTTCTTCTATTTTTTCTATGACTTCCCTCATTTTCTCTCAGCTGTTAGAATACCAACTGGAAAATCTGTTGAACAATAGGTATTGCCGTTAATTTTCACCCAGCATTCTACCAGCTGGAGGCTTAATGACAACACTGGTAAGTGTTAGTTAGTACAGTGTACTCTTTCTTTAAACAAACCTATTCTGATGCATTCTGTAAGAGGAAGCAGATTGTTTGTAATGTTTATAGTATACTGTGCTCTGCCTATTGTTATGGTGACACATCATCACCTAAGGTATTTGTTCCATCTGTTTTCATAGTGTGCATGTGTGTGTGTGTGTGCGCGTGAGAGAGAGAGAGAGAGAGAGAGAGAGAGAGAAGTGTCTACTGTTAAGTCTGAAACTACTGTTTGTTTTTAGGGTAAAAATCTAAAGTGGAGAGGAAGAAAAAGAATGGAGGGAGTGCTGGAATTAGTGTAAATGCAGAAAAGATGCTAGTAAATCCAAAAGCTGCTGGAGGATGGAGAATCCCTGGGAGAAATTAATCTGAAGATAATTGTATGAGGATCACATTTGTATTTCTGACTCCAATGAAATCACTGGCCTGGTCAACTGAGGTTCATATGCAACATGTGATGTGGCTAGTATTTTTATGTGGAATAAATATGCACAGCCCCACAGACTGATATGCATTGGCACTGCCAATTAGATATGCATTGGCACTGCTAGGGTGGCCATGTGTCTCCTTTTACAGAGGACAGCCCTCTGTTTGAAAGCCTGCCAGAAGACTATCCTTTATTTTGAAGGTGTACTCTAATTGAAGGGCTCTCCAGTCCAAGTCTGGTTTAAAGATAAAGAACCATCAGAAGGAAGAGCTGGGCCTTGAAGGTGCTCATCAACAGCACTTGGACAGCAGACTGAGCAAAGTACATAGGTCACCTGGTCACAGTTTTCCACACTATGGTTTAACATACTGTATTTCTATTTAATAATTATTTCTATATTTGCATCTATACATATAAATTAGCATATGCAAATTTTATACCATTCAGTGTCTTCTTTTGTCCCCTTTTTCGGATGATGCATTTCCTCTTTTTTGGCAAAGTGGCCACCCTCAACTGTCCAGTATACAGCACTGGGTTGCATTGCAGAGGTCACAGTGGCATGTGCATGACCTTGTGCATAGAGTCCAGTGGATTCATTCCCACATCGCTATGGCGCTGTTAGGTGTAGTAACATCCAGTAGATGGAGGAAAGTTCCTGGATCTACCCTTCCCCCCTTGCCACACAATGCTGCAGGATCAAGTGTGAGTTTGTAATCACAGAAAAACTCCCCACATTCAAGTTCCAGTTTTGTGCATAGATCATTTATTTGCAATCGTGGTTAAATCGCTTCATTGCTGTGTGTCACAGACAGTTCTTGAAGCTGCAAATCTCCCAGTCTCCTTGTGGTGCTGGGGCTGGGTGGGGAAGCAGGAGGTGTGTGTGAAGATAGGCACATGTTTGTTGAATAGCTACTCAAGTCTTTAAAGGGAGGGATGGTTCTGAGAACTGGCAAACAAGCTGTAATAATTTTCCTTCTGCACATAGCTATGAAGCCCCAAAATGTCTTGTTCACTAAGAAGTGGGTTACAGATCTAAGCAATAATAATCAATTATGAATGGTACTTGCAAAGCTGTAATTTAAGGAGGAATTCTATGTTGCATGTCTATGCCTATAACAAAAGCCCAGCAGTTGCTTTTCCTATGGAAAAGCAAATGTGGGAGACAGTGACTTTGAGCAGAGAAGCAGTAGGGGAAAGGCATGAGATGGGCCATTTCATCTTTTCCCCACCCATAAGAACAGCCATGCTGGATCAGACCAAAGTTCCTTCTAGCCAGCATCTTGTTGCCCACAATTTCCAGAAGAGTAACCGTGTTAGTCTATTGCAACAAAAGAGTCTTGTGGCACCTTAAAGACTAACAAATTTATTCTGGCATACAGTCCACAAAAGCTTATGCCTGAATAAATTGTCAGTCTTTCAAGTGCTACAAGAGTCAGACTGTTGTTTTTGTTTCCCACATTGGCTGAACCAGAAGCCTCTGAGAACCCCAAAGTAGGACATAAAAGCCATAGACCTCTCCCACTGTTCTTCCCCAGCAACTGGAATACAAAGGCATGGTGCCTCCGACCCACCACTTCTCTTCTTAAATCTGCTCCCCTTCTTACAGGCACTTGTGGATGACTTGTCATTTCCCCTAAATCACTAAATGTAGGGACTGAGATTAGGATGGCCACTTACACATTGCCACAAAAAAGAGAAAATGCATCTCCAGACCCCCCCCCCCAACTAAAGAGGGCACCAATTGGCATAAAATTCGTATACGTAAATTTATATGTATATATACATACATATAGAAGGGGAAGAAATGGAAGCAGTGACAGATTTTACTTTCTTGGGCTCCAAGATCACTGCAGACAGTGACTGTAGCCATGAAATTAAAAGACGCTTGCTCCTTGGGAGGAAAGCTATGGCAAACCTAGACAGCATAGTAAGAAGCAGAGACATCACCTTGCTGACAAAGGTCCGTCTAATCAAAGCTATGGTTTTCCCAGTAGTAATGTATGGCTGTGAGAGCTGGACTATAAGGAAGGCTGAGCGCCGAAGAATTGATGCTTTCGAACTGTGGTGCTGGAGAAGACTCTTACGAGTCCCCTGGACTGCAAGGAGGTCAAATCAGTCCATCCTAAAGGAAATCAACCCTGAGTGCTCATTGGAAGGACAGATACTGAAGCTGAAGCTCCAATATTTTGGCCACCTAATGCGAAGAGAAAACTCTCTGGAAAAGACCCTGATGCTGGGAAAGACTGAAGGCAAAAGGAGAAGGGGAGGGCAGAGGATGAGATGGCTAGATAGCCTCACCGATGCAATGAATATGAACTTGAGCATGCTCCAGGAGAGAGTGGAGGACAGGAAGGCCTGGCGTGCTATGGTCCATGGGGTCACGAAGAGTCGGACACGACTGAATGACTGAACAACAACAACAACAATTTAGAAATCACTTTGTTTTAGAAATCACTATAATTTAAATAGAAATACACTGTATCTCACCATAGAAGGAAAGGCTGTACCCCACCCTCTTCAAGACCCTCCCCCATGCAGTTCTGGAGGCAGAAAATGTGGCATCTTTCAAGTGCCTCCTAAAAATGCACCTTTTCACCCAGGCATTCCCTGGGTTGTGACTGCTGTTGGGTTTTACTGTGGTTTTACATGCTACTTTTAAACTTGTAGGGCACAATCCTATGGGGATAAGCAGCCGCCTCCGAACTTGGAGGCGACTGCCTATCCAATGCAGGGCAGGAGAAGCACGGAGGGGATTGTTCCCTCCGTGCTTCTCCTGCCCTGCATTTGCTGCTAGACAGACAATTTTGGCTGTCTAGCTGCGGGGAGGCGGAGCGGGGGAGGAGGCTGCTGGATGACACACAGGATGGGTTGTACCAGCATTTCTGCCTTCCCTGCTCCAGAACGCCCCCTGGAATGCCCCATTTTGGCCCCTCTGTGCTCCTCTTGCCAGGCAGCGTGGAAGGGGGGGAAGATCAGTTCCTGGAAAACCACATGACATATCCTATGGCCATCTAGCCGCTGACTAGTGGCCATAGGATCACTCCCTTAAAGTCTTATATTATTATTTTTTATCATGTTGTATTTTATGGTTTTAATTGTTGTGAACTGCCCAGAGATCCTCGACTGTTGGGCACTATATAAAGATAAATGAATAAATAAAATATAATAAGACTGTGACCAGGTGAGCTGTGTGCTGCTGTGCTGCTGTGTGCTGCACACAGACTGTGTGCAGTCTGCTGCTGTCCAGGTGCTAGCTGTTGATGAGACTTGAACTGGACGGCTCTTTAAATCGAGGATATCTTCAAATAGAGGACTGTCCTCTGACAGCTCTCCAAAACAGAGGACTGGTCTCTGTAAAGTACGACACCTGGCCACCCTCACAGAGATTTTTCCATCAATGGACCTCCCACCCCACCCCTTTATTTTACATTACATCATGAAAGAGGGCACAGAAGAGAAGAATGACTGACTTCCTAAGCAGAGATATGAATAAAGAAGAGGGGGAATCAATAATGAGCCTTTAATGAGGAACAGCAGTGAAAAGTTGTTTCACTGCCTTTCAGTTCTCTGTCTTTCTATGAGTTGAACAAGGCAATCCAGTGGGTTGCATTCCACTCTGGCTGGCATATAAATCACAACGCAAAGTGCAAGGCAGTGAAGTTGCCAGCTCTGTACATTGTCCCAGCAGTTGCAGTGCCACTCAGCGCTGCTGATGACTAATCCTCTAATAGCTTATTTATCAACGAAGCTGTAGACAGGAGTTATTTGGCGTGACAAAGGTAGCGATAGATGGAACCAATGTGTCAGGAAACAGTTACCAATGCTATTTCATGTTGTTTGTTGTTCAGTCGTTCAGTCGTGTCCGACTCTTCGTGACCCCGTGGACCACAGCACGCCAGGCCTTCCTGTCCTCCGCTCTCTCCTGGAGCGTGCTCAAGTTCATATTCATTGCATCGGTGAGGCTATCTAGCCATCTCATCCTCTGCCGTCCCCTTCTGTTTTTGCCTTCAGTCTTTCCCAGCATCAGGGTCTTTTCCAGTGAGTTTTCTCTTCGCATTAGGTGGCCAAAATATTTGAGCTTCAGCTTCAGTATCTGTCCTTCCAATGAGCATTTGTGTGTGTTTGAAGATGATGAAAACATCACCTTTTATGTGCTTTGATTAGATCTGGGGTTGCAGGTTTTGACGTGGTGATAAGTTCCTGCTTAAAGTACAAAAGAGATATCCCAGGGAGAAGGAAGGTAATTGTTTTATTGGGGTGGAGTGGGGGAATAAATCCTCCCCCAAAAGAAACTGCTTGAAACTAAGAAACATGTTCATCATTATTAGCAAATTATGATGTTTTCAATTGTTGTTGTTTATTCGTTCAGTTGCTTCCGACTCTTCGTGACTTCATGGACCAGCCCACACCAGAGCTTCCTGATGGCTGTCGCCACCCGCAGCTCCCCTAAGGTCGAGTCCGTCACCTCCAGAATATCATTCATCCATCTTGCCCTTGGTTGGCCCCTCTTCCTTTTGCCTTCCACTTTCCCTAGCATCAGCATCTTCTCCAGGGTATCTTCTCATTATGTGGCTCAGGTCATCACATTATGTGGCCAAAGTACTTCAGTTTTGCCTTTCATATCGTTCCTTCAAGTGAGCAGTCTGGCTTTATTTCCTGGAGTATGGACTAGTTTGATCTTCTTGCAGTCCAAGGCACTCTCAGAATTTTCCTCCAACACCACAGTTCAAAAGCATCTATCTTCCTTCGCTCAGCCTTCCTTCTGGTCCAGCTCTCGCAGCCATAGGTTACTATGGGGAATACCATTGCTTTAACTATGCAGACCTTTGTTGTCAGTGTCATGTCTCTGCTCCTAACTATTTTATCAAGATTTGTCATTGCTCTCCTCCCAAGAAGTAAATGTCTTCTGATTTCCTAGTTGCAGTCAGCATCTGCAGTAATCTTTGCACCTAGAAAGACAAAGTCTGTCACTGCCTCCACATTTTCTCCCTCTATTTGCCAGTTATCAATCAAGCTGGTTGCCATAATCTTGGTTTTTTTGAGGTTTGACTGCAACCCAGCTTTTGCGCTTTCTTCTTTCACCTTTGTCATAAGGTTCCTCAGCTCCTCCTCGCTTTCAGCCATCAAAGTGGTATCATCTGCATATCGGAGATTGTTAATGTTTCTTCCAGTGATTTTAACTCCAGCCTTGGATTCATCAAGCCCAGTACATTACATGATGTGTTCTGCATACAGGTTAAATAGGTAGGGTGAGAGTATACAACCCTGTCATATTCCTTTCCCAATCTTAAATCAGTCCGTTGTTCCGTGGTCTGTTCCTACCGTTGCTACTTGGTCGTTATACAGATTCCTCAGGAGGCAGACAAGATGATTTGGTATCCCCATCCCACCAAGAACTTGCCACAATTTGTTATGATCCACACAGTCAAAGGCTTTAGAATAGTCAATAAAACAGAAATAGATGTTTTTCTGAAACTCCCTGGTTTTCTCCATTATCCAGCAGATATTGGCAATTTGGTCTCTAGTTCCTCTGCCTTTTCTAAACCCAGCTTGTACATCTGGCAATTCTTGTTCCATGAATTGCTGGAGTCTACCTTGCAAGATCTTGAGCATTACCTTACTGGCATGTGAAATAAGTGCCACTGTTCAATAGTTTGAACATTCTTTAGTGTTTCTCTTTTTTGGTATGATTTTTTTGGTATGATAAGTTGATTTTTTCCAATCTGATGGCCATTCTTGTGTTTTCCAAATTTGCTGGCATATGGCATGCATCACCTTGACAGCATCATCTTGCAAGATTTTAAACAGTTCAGCTGGGATACCGTCATCTCCTGCTGCCTTGTTATTAGCAATGCTTCTTAAGGCCCATTCAACCTCACTCTTCAGGAAGTCTGGCTCTAACTCACTGACCACATTGTCAAATCTATCCCCGATATTATTATCCTTCCTATACAGATCTTCCGTATATTCTTACCACCTTTTCTTGATCTCTTCTGCTTCTGTTAGGTCCTTGCCATCTTTCTTTTTGATTATACCCATTTTTGCCTGGAATTTACCTCCGATGGTTCTAATTTTCTGGAAAGTCTCTTGTCCTTCCTATTCTGTTATCTTCTTCCACTTCCGCGCATTGCTTGTTTAAAAATAATTCCTTATCTCTTCTGGCTAACCTCTGGAATTTTGCATTTAATTGGGCATATCTCCCCCTTTCACTGTTGCCTTTTGCTTTCTTTCTTTCTTGGGCTGCTTCCAATGTCTCAGCAGACAGCCATCTTGCCTTCTTGGTTTTCTTTTTCATTGGGACGTTTTTTATTGCCACCTCCTGAACAATGTTGCAAACTTCTGTCCATAGTTCTTCCGGGACCCTATCTACTAAATCTAGTCCCGTAAATCTATTCTTCACCTCCACTGCATATTCATGAGGAATATTAGTGAGCTCATATCTAACTGATCTGTGGGTCTTCCCTATTCTCTTTAGTCTGATTCTAAATTGTGCAATAAGATGCTCATGATCTGAACTACAGTCAGCTCCAGGTCTTGTTTTTACTGACTGTATAGATGTCTGCCACCTTTGGCTACAAAGGATGTAGTCAATCTGATTTCGGTGTCAACCGTCTGGTGAAGTCCTTGTATAAAGTTGTCTTTTAGGTTTTTAGGTATCTTCAGCCTATCACGTGGCGGTGAAGGCAGCAAAAAAGGAATATTATGCTGCCTCCATCGCGTCTGCAGAGTGCTGCCCCAGGAGGCTGTTCCAAGTGGTCCGGAGCCTGGTCGGTCCTGTGGCTCCGGAACCACTGGAGCATTCTAAGGCCTCCTGTGAGGCTTTGGCAAGGCACTTTGCAGATAAAATTGATCAGATTAGGTGTGTTACTCTGCACACTGTGGATACAGTTAGTGAGCAAGAGGCGGCCTGTGGCAAACCGGTTTTGTGGGATCGGTTCCAGCTTCTTCCTCCTGATGAAGTGGACAAGGTGTTTTCATCTGTAAGGCCAACCACCTGCTTACTTGATCCTTGCCCATCTTGGCTCATTATGAGCTGCAGAGAGAGACTGGGTGAGGGGATCAAGGCGGTGGTGAACGCCTCCCTTGAGGAGGGAGTGATGCCATCAGCCCTCAAGGAGGCAGTGATAAGACCGCTCTTAAAGAAGCCCTCCTTGGATCCTCAAGTTCTGAACAACTTTCGCCCAGTCTCAAATCTGCCATTTTTGGGCAAGGTGATTGAGCGGGTGGTGGCGGTGCAGTTGAAGGCACACTTGGAAGAAACTGATTATCTAGACCCATTTCAGTCGGGCTTCAGGCCTGGGCATGGGACAGAAACGGCCTTGGTCGCCTTGGTGGATGATATGAGGAGGGCTCTGGATAGGGGTGAATGCTCCTTCCTTGTTCTCCTCGACCTCTCAGCGGCTTTTGATACCATTGACCACGGTATCCTCCTGGACCGCCTGGAGGGGTTGGGCATTGGAAACACTGTATTGCGGTGGTTCCAGTCCTTCCTCTCTGGCAGGTACCAGAGGGTAGCACTGGGAGAGGAGGTTTCGGACCCGTGGCCACTTACTTGTGGGGTGCCACAGGGTTCCATCCTCTCCCCGATGCTATTTAACATCTATGTGAAGCCACTGGGGGCTATCATCAGGAGGTTTGGGGTGCAGTGTCATCAATATGCGGATGACACTCAGCTCTACCTCTCATTCAAATCTTCACCAAGGTTGGCCGTAGAATCCCTGTCCAAATGTCTGGAGACGGTGAGTGGCTGGATGGGGAGGAATAAGCTGAAGCTCAACCCTGACAAGACCGAGGTACTTTTGGTGGGAGACAAGAGGAAGCTGGGGGATGTTGACCTGGTGTTGAATGGGGTACAGCTACCCTTGAAAGACCAGGTCCGCAGCCTGGGGGTCATTTTGGACTCCCAGCTGTCCATGGAGGCTCAGGTGTCAGCTGTGAGCCGGACAGCGCTGTATCAACTCCATCTGATACGGTGGCTGCGCCCCTACCTTCCCGACCATCTGCTCCCATCGGTAGTACATGCCCTGGCCTCCTCTCGTTTAGACTACTGTAATGCGCTCTACGTGGGGTTACCCTTGAAGACGGTTCTGAAACTGCAGCTGGTACAGAACGCGGCGGCTCGCCTGATTAAAGGCAGCCGCCGGCGAGATCACATCACTCCAGTGCTGAAGGAGTTGCACTGGTTACCAGTTGTTTTCCGGGCCAAATTCAAGGTGTTGGTTTTGACCTTTAAAACCCTATATGGTTCCGGCCCAGCCTATCTTAAGGAGCGCCTCCAGCAACACCAGACAGGCCGCTTAACAAGATCAGCCTCAGATGGCCTTCTCTCTGTCCCATCAGCCAGGACAGCTAGACTGGTGGGGACGAGGGAGAGGGCCTTCTCTGTGGTGGCCCCCACTCTGTGGAACTCCCTCCCTAGGGAACTCCGTCATGCCCCCTCTTTAATGAGCTTCCGTCGTGCATTAAAAACGTGGTTGTTCAGGCAGGCATTTGGGGTGGGTTAGGGTATTTTTTTTAAAAAAAATTTATGGTAAAATTTTATTGTTTTAAATTGTTTATGGTGGGTTGTACATCGCCCAGAGTGGCTGGGTGACCAGTCAGATGGGCGATTAATAAATTTAATAAATAAATAAATAAATAAATTTTGGAAGAGAGTGTTTGTTATGCACAGTGAGTTGTCTTGACAAAATTCTATCAGCCTATGTCCCGCTTCATTTTGTTCTCCCCAGACCATGCTTGCCTGTAATTCCAGGTGTCATTTGACTACCCACCTTAGCATTCCAGTCTCCTGTAATGAAAATAACATCTGTTTTTGGTGTATTATCCAGTAGGTGCTGCAGATCCTCATAGAAATGATCTACTTCTGCTTATTCCGCATCTGTGGTTGGGGCATATATTTGGATCACTGTGATGTTAAATGGCTTACCCTGGATTCAAATTGAGATCATTCTATTGTTTTTTGGATTGTATCCAAGCACTGCTTTAGCCACTTTATTATTAATTATGAAGGCTACTCCATTTCTTCTGTGGTCCTCTTGTCCACAGTAGTAGATCTGGTGGTCATCTGATGTGAATTGGCCCATTCCAGTCCATTTCAGTTCACTGACACCCAAAATGTCTATATTTAATCTTGACATCTCCCCAATAACCACATCCAATTTGCCCTGGCTCATAGATCTTACATTCCAGGTTCCTATGGTGTGTTTATCTTTGGAACATCGGATTCATCGTTCACCACCAGCACCATCAGCTGCTAGCCGTCCTTTCGGCTTTGAGCTAGCTGCGTCATCACATCTGGGGCTAGTTGAACTTATCCTCTGTTCCTCCCCAGTAGCATTTTGACCATCTTCCGACCTGGGAGTCTCATCTTCCGATGGTATACCAACATATCTCTGGTTGTACTGATCCATTTAGTTTTCACGGCAAGAATACTGGGGTGGGTTGCCATTACCTTCCCCAGGGATCGTATTTAGTCTGACCTCTCTGCCATGACCTTCCCGTCTTGGGTGTCTCTTCACGGTTTAGCTGATGGCGTCATTGAGGTGCTCAAGCTCCAGCACCATGACAAGATAATGATCTCCTTTGCTGGAGGATGTTTTCAATAGGGTTTGCTTAAACTGAAAAGTAAAATTTATCAGTCAGGTAGCAATCACAAATTTAACTGCCAGTTGTTTGTCACACACCAGTGTCATTTCTTTAAAAAATAAAGAGTTCTGGAAGAATATGGTCATATCTGCTAAGCTTTGCCAAAATAAAAAATGTTTAATAATGACAACATAATGATCCATTTGCGATGAAAAAAAAAACAAGATTGGCTTGGAACAAATTTGAAAGTATGATATTGACAGATATTCTTAGGACCACAGAAAAAAGACAACCCAGTAATTTCATTAAAGGAAACAGTACTCTTTCCTACCTTGTATGTGTAAGAATATTAATAAAGCCAAATGCAAGTATTTTCTTTTTAGACTCTTTTCTTCTCGCATCCCCTTTTCTTTTCCTCCTTTTTTTCAGAACATAATTTGTATATCTGCCAAATGTTCTGTAATGCCAACACAATAAATTTATTAAATGAAGTCCACCCCCAAATTATACATGAACAGTAAGGCCTTTCTTCTGTTTGAAAGAAGATAGAGATTCTTTCCTTGAACTGTTGTTCTCTTCTTTACCCCCACCCCCACCGCCCAAGTAGGCTCACATGTGGTTGAACATTACTTGAAGGCTGGTGTTGAGAATTTCCTGAAGAAATTTAATGCTTCATTACCTCCTTTTATGAGAGCAGCAAAATAAATTGCTGTAATGTCAGCTAATGTGATTAAAACTCTTCACATTTTAAATAAAGAAATCCCTCCTCTGATTTGTTGAACTCCTCTAAAAAATACTTTCACAATCACTTGTCAGTCTACATCAGCTTTCCCTAATCTAGTGTAGGGATGTTGGAGAATTCCGCCACAGACTCCAGTGAGGCCGGATTCTTTAGAATCTGGCCCCCCGGAGTCTGTGGTGGAACAGGACAATCCCCACCACCACCCCGTGGAATCCCCCCGGGATGGAGCCTACCTGGCGGTGGTGGCCCTGGCTCCGGTGGCTCCAGCGGCGGTGGCGGCTCTGGGTTGTCTTCCGGCCGCTGCCGGGCTGCAGCTGGAAATGGCAGCAGCCATAGTGGCCGCCATTTGCGTCCTTGCAGAAGCCGTGATAGGGTACGTAAGTATCTACGTAGCCTATCACGGCAAAAGGCAGGAACGCAAATGGCGGCTGCTACGCCATTTGTATCCCTGCCAAGCCATGATAGGCTACGTAAGTATCTACGTAGTTTATCACGGCAAAAGGCAGGGACGCAGCCCAGGCAAGCCATTTGTGGCTGGCGCAGCCCAGCAGCGGACGGCCATTGGCAGGCCATTTTTGGCCAGCGCAGCCCAGCAGCGGACGGAAGTTCGGCTGAGGGTGGCCCCGGCCGGCAGCTCTACAGAGGCAGAGCAGAACCGGCCCGGAAGGATTCCGGGGGGAGGGATGGAGTGCCTCCCCCCCCATCGTGGATGCCCCTCAGCGGAGCAAGGTAACGGATTCGTACGTCCCTAATCTAGTGTCCTCCAGATGTTTTGGACTACAACTCACAGAATCCCCCATCCAGCCCTGTTGGGAGTCTGGAGGACAGCAGGTTGGGGAATGCTAATCTATATTCTCTCAGAGAATATAGAGGCATCACTGCATTGGATAAAGCAAAGTTTGTCTCTAGAGAGTAAGTCGAGGCCGTATGAAGAGCAAGCTTGACTGCAAGAAAACTTTATTTTACCGGGTCACAGCTCATGGGTATGAGGAAGAGACCATTAAATTGGATGACTGCTTAGTCAGTGGCCCAGATGGCATGCTCTATTGGTCTTGGATGTAACAGACCAGCCTGGTTCAAATTCTCATTTGGTTACAGACCTGGGGCCACTTCCTGCACACAGATGTCATTTTCTATGTGCATTGGGTGTCATGTTGTAGAGGTCCAAAGTGCCTAAAATCTGTACAAGCCATTTTGTTGTAGGAAGGTCATGATGTCTGAGCTTTATGCAAAGATGGCATCAACAAACGTGTAGATGCCAAAGGGCCAGGGCCAGCTGTTCTAATCCCAATCCTGCACCATGTGTGGAGAAAGAAAGACTATCTGAATTAAAAGAAGGCATGAAAAAGCATAAAGCCTATATATATGTAGATGGTCATATATATGATGATTGTATGAACGCATCCTTTCCACTGCAGGTACCCAGGATGTACCGATGCTGGGAAGCCATGGCCTATCTTGCTGAGTAACCCAATGATCAGATTTTTAAAGAGATTTTCTCATCTGACTTTTATGTATATGTGGAAATAATGATATGAATTCCTTGGACCTTTTCCAGAAAATTGGCTGACAGATTTCAACCTAGTCCTAAGCTTGGGTTTTGGAACATTGTTGTTGTTGTTAAGGATGTCGCTAAATAAAGGTAAAGACAGACAGACATTCTAAAGTGTGATGGAAGCACTTTGAACTACGTGTGTATGAGGGGTTTTGTTTTTTTTCATTTCGTTATTGACCAGCCTCCCAGACCTGAACACAGACCCAAACGCAAACTGCAGTCGAAGTCCATACATTTTTGAGCTTGTGATGCATTTGTGCTTTAATCAATGGGAGAAAAATATGTATATTTCAAAAAATGCAAACACTTGATGCGTACATTTGGAAAATGCGCATGAAAATATATGCACATTTTTGTGTGGAAAGAAAAACACAAAGCTCGCAATCTGATATGGACATGAGGTTTGAGGTAGAATTTGGACAGCATTGACAAACTTGAGTTTTGCTGATTTGCACATCCTGAGGGTGAACACACATCTGCTGCATTGCTTTCCGAATTTAGACTATGTGTTCATTTTGCTTCCACCACATTTTCATCATGGGTTAGAATATTTGCCCATCTTTACCCTTGGGTAGACAAGACTGAGCAAGCAGTGTATTTTGTAGGTGGATGGAGGGATTAATAAATATCTTTGGTTCCATCGGAAAGTCTATGAAACCTGTATAAGGCATTGGTGGTTGTCTGTTGAGGACAGCACAGTGCCCTCAGCATGAAAGAAGCAAACACACTCTGAAAATTGCCAGTGGCACCCTTGCCAAGGAATCAAGGGAATATTATTACAATAAACCTATTGATACTGCATTTAGCTGCTGCTGTGAGACGATGACCTCAATAATGTATGTTTACATTGACAAAGTACGCAGGTAACAAATCATAATCTTGCATCATGGGAATCATTTTAAACAGAGATTTACTTCCTAAAAGCGTGCCCTAAGCCAGAAGATAAGTCTTCCAAAGCCTGTATTTACCACACGGAACACATGTTTAATTCTGGGTGATGTGATTTCACGTGCTGTTAAAGCTTATACTGCAGCTCCAGGGTTCTGTCTGCAAAGATGGACAATATTTTGAGTTGTTTAATTTATGTATTTATTGAACAGTCCACTTTTCTGCACAGTAGTTAGCAATGCATGTGTATATTTAATTGAACTGCTGTTTATATATACACTAGTGTGGTATAGTGTACAGTGTGTTGGACCTGTACTAGGGTTCAACACAAATTTCCATGAGGCTTACTGGGGGAACTTTATATTTCTCAGCCTAGCCTAGTCTACCTCACTGGGTTGTTGTGAGGGTAAAAATGGGGCTTGCTTCTGTGTGCTGTAGGGCCAAATATTTTCTGTCTCTCTGTAAACACACACGCACACACACACGTCCATTAAAACACAGTAAAGACTTTAAAACCCACTGCATTAAAATGTATTAAGCAGTGCCTGCAAACAGATCACTCATGCAATTACTTCATAAAATCTTGTTGAAATAAACATGTTTTAAGCATGTTATGCTCTGGCAGGCTTCATTTCAGTGGGAGTTCCATAACAGAAAAGTCATGAACAGGGGTGTACCTAGAACATTCATCTTAGTGGGGCCCAAGAAATTCTGCTGGGGGATACTGTTTTTGGAGAAAATGTGCACACACACATGGACGCTCATGGACGCTTAATGGAGGCTGAGTCTTGAGGAGAGTATGGGTTGCCTCTATATTAAGCAAAAAAAACCTGCATCCTTTCCGGGGCTTTCTACTTTCACTTTCTTTGTGGGATTAGGACGGACTTCTTTACACAGCAGATGTGTGGTGTACATAGAGGAAGCGCCTCTCTCCCACCCTGGTATGTGTGCAAAGGGGTGGGGGGAGTCTTACTTTCATGGCTTAACTTCTGCTTTATTGTTTCCTTGCAGCCGTAGGCACACTTACTTTGAGCAAGCCCTATTGAAGTCAATGAGTAGACATAAGATCACACTGTAAGTCTGGAACCCTTGGCACACTTACTTGGGAGTAAGCCTCACTTAACTTAATGGCGTGCTCTGAATCAACAGACGACGTTGATTCTGGGCGTGGTGGGGTGGGGGATCAGATCTGTCTCACTTTGTTGCAGGGAGGCATTTTACTCTCTTCTCCCTCCGATCGGTGATCAAGAGACGCATGGCTTGAGTCAAGGAAATTCCTTCTCAGCAAGTTCATGGCGCTAAGCCGGCATTACATGCTGCTGATATGGCACCATTAAGTTTTATTACTTATCTTAGTTTATCTCTGATCTTTTTGAAAGTGCAATAGTGGGGAAAATGTGTGTAAGCAAGGCATCCTGGAGGTTGACGACGTAATGAAAAGGACCTACAAAATTCCATGAATGACCAATCACGAGCATGCAATAAATTGCTTGTGTAGAGACACCCTCAGGGATTGGTGCAGAGCCAGATGCCCCCAAGGTCTTTCATGGTCAATGTACAGTGCCCAACCTGTTTCGCTTACTGCACAGCAGACCTTTTAAAAGGAAATGTTGAACTGGCTTTTGGAGCAGTATCCAAGGGGCCATGTATGCCCCCACTGATTCATTTCTGCCCCACTGATTCCCTTCCGCAAGTGCTAGATGTGTAATTGTAATTTGCACACATGGCATGCACTGCAACAAAACACCTGAGCATTTTCCTTGTCTGTGTGCACACATGTTTTGTTGCTTAGAGTCACATTCCATGATATTTAGAAGCCTGTACTGAGGGCAGAAAATGCTCAGAACCGGGAATTTAACAGCACCGATGCGAAAGAGTGTTATATTCAAGCTTCACACAAGAGTCGTCATGAACTCCAACAAATCTGCAGTCCTCCAGCAGTAACAAAACTGCTGTGCTACCATCAGACAACAGAAAACTACCTACATGTAGGGCAGTGTTAGAAAAAAGGGAGACTCCATAACCATTGGCGTCTCAAGTTACGTAAGAGCCCGAGTGGCGGGAAAATATAGGCGGAGCAAAAAGGGAATCATACTGACGCACTCATGACTAACGGCTTGGTAAGCTGATAGTGACTGTTTATTGGATATTAACTTAGTGAGCCGATGTACTAACTGTTTCATTGGTTACTGGTAAGAACAATAGAAGCAATATGATATAAAGGGCTTTTGCACACGTGTCTCGGGGTCCAGACTGCTCTGCACCCGTTTTGCAAAACGTTCAATAAAATAGTGTTGGATCCACTGCTGCCTGCCTGGCATTCTTTTCTTCTAAACCGAAAGCAAGGACTTTTTATCTAACAGCAGGAACCTCAAGAAAGTGAGCCAAGCCACAGACTACAGGCAACGTCACGGAAGCTGTGCCTTATATGATGAAGGAATTACATACATAGAAGTTTTCCTATAAAATGTATGCCCATTTTAGAGATGGGGTACATAATACCAAAGCCTTAGAGATGACAACACAGAGAGCTTTCTCTGTTGCTGATGCACCAACAGGGCTAACATGTATTTCTTTTGATTGATTGAGTTGAAATATTTTTATGCTGCTCCGTGGCCCAAAAGCCTCCTGGAGCAACTTACGTATAATCAGTAAAACAAGACAGTCCCTCCCCTCAGGCTTTCTGTCTAAAAAGGTAGAACACACAAGGAAAAAGGAATGGGGAGGGAAGAAGGGAAAAATACACCTTCTCTATCTTTCTTCCTCTTTCTGAATACCAAATGCTGGGCCCAAACAGGGGAATGCAGTTGTCCTCATGCCCTGCTACTTCACAGCTTCCCAAAGATACCTTTCTGGCCACTGCTACAGAGTGCTGGACTACACAGAGGCATGTTAATATTTACAGGGACTATTATTTAATAAAGATTAGGTTTTCAGTATGATCATGAACCTGTGCTGCATTTTTTGCTTCCAGTCAGGGTTTGGCAGTCCAGCTGCCCTAGTTTGCCTCCACAGATACAACATATCTCCTCCACCTTGTCACAGCACACGTCTGGTGCTCTGCGCTCCTTTATAGGAGAAGGCAAGCAGGGGGAAAAGAGTGTTCCTGTAGTTCAAAATTCAAGGCATGCAAAAGTTGTATTGTTAGCTGATGTAAAAAGTGGCTGATAACAATGTGAAAAGTAAAGGGAGGCTCCTCTAGAACCCTAAAACGTGATCAAGCTACTGATTTCCCCTCCATTGCAAAAAACACTCCCCACAGACTCCACTGATACTCTCTGGAGCTGCCTTCCCCAACCTGGCGCCCCTCAGATGTTTTGGACTGCAACTCCCATCAGCCCCAGCCAGCATGGCCAATGGTCTGGAATGCAGGGAGTTGTAGTCTAAAACATCTGGAGGGCAACAGGTTGGGAAGACTGTTCTCAAAAGTGTTCGCCAGTGTTTCCAAGATGAAGGAAATCATTCTAGGATAAGTCATGTACAGTTGTCAATGTTATGATAAGGGCAGTGATACCTTAAGGCCGCTATCACTTGTGAAACCCTGGGGCAAAGAGCCACCCAATAAAATTCATGGTTTGGAGGTGGGGTTATAATTTGGGATTGTTTACAATTTTTAGCCATTGTTCTAATGCAGTCTTTGCCAACCTGGTGCCCTCCAGATGAATTGGAATACAGGTCCCATGTGGGCTGGGAATTATGGGAGCTGTAGTCCGACACATTTGGAGGGCACCAGGTTAGGGCTGGCTGTTCTAATAGCTTTTCTGCAGTAGGGGGGGTTGGGTGTTTCAGATTCAGTATTATGTATCTGCTGAGGTTTTGTGGGTGGGTACTTTGGGACGGCAAGGAAAAATATTAAATGACAGCTTCATTGTGCTGCAGTGGCACAAAGCCATTTACAAGAAAGAATAACATCAATGTCTTAAAATGAATATCTCTTACCGTAATGCAGCTCTGATGTCACAAAGTGGAACTCATATCTTTTTGTATAACCATGCTCAGCTGCTCCATGTACCATCAAATATTTCATATTAATAATTAACTTGTTGGTGGCTGTCAGAGCAAGATGCAAAGGGATGGAAGGGGAGTTTGGGTCATCTTCCTTAGCACCAGGAGAGATAAAATTTCCATCATGGTTGGGAAACAACCATGTATCAAAGTGAAAGATTAAAGAATATGTGTCTTAAAAGCAACCTCCTTTTCCTATGTTGGTGTATTTCATTTTGTTTGATTATTTTATATTTTAATTTAGTGTTAATGCACGGCAACTATAAATACACACACAGGGCTTCACCTTTTTTCTCTTCTGCAGTGCACTGAAGGAAAACATTGCTCGTGTCAAATGGGAAGCATTACAGCTGCTGTCCCTCAACCCCCACCCCCACCTGAGAAGTTGTAATGGGCGTTATTGAACAGGGTAAAATGAATGAAACCCAGTGCAGAGAAATGAAATGTAGAGGAGTACCCTGATTTTTCTTTTCTGTATACAATCAAGCCAGCCCAGCAAGGGAGATCCGTGTGTGTAGAATAAACCATAGGACAAGATTCCAGACGGGGAGCTCTTGAAATGATATAAGATGGCCATATGTGCATGGACTATAAATAATAGGAACTCAAACCTTGCAAACAGAAGGAAAGTAGTTTTTGTGCAGATGTTTGGGCAGCAGCAGACGAGCCAGTTGTGGAACACCTGTTGCCCCGGTTTTGCATCATCCAGTGTGTGTGAATGCTGGCCTCCACATTGGCTTCCAAGGTGGGGCAGGGCTGGTCTCCAGGGCCCATCATGTCAGCAAATTGTGGAAACCATGGCAGCCGGGCCCTTGGCTCATTGGATCAATCTGGCCCTTGGCTCATGCTGTGGCTGCTGTGGGGGATCATGTGTGGAGTGGACGGAACAACCACAGAGCGGCTGGTGAGACAGGTCCCATTGCCCTTATCTTGCCAGTTCCCATTGCCCTGGTCCTGTGCATGTGCATGCGTGTGTGTATCTGGCCTCGGCGCTTATGTCCAGGGCACAGAGGATATGTCCAGGTGACACCAAAGGCAAGGCTGGTCCATCCTGTTTGGCCTTCAGCTGGAGTAAAGACTACGTAGCCATTGGATCATATCTTGCTGGATCTTGGCTCTAGTACTTAGCACTCATGTACATTATGTATGTACAAAAGAGAGGGCTTTTTCTGTGGTGGCACCCCAACATTGGAACATGCTCCCTAAGGAAGTTTGACTGGTGCTGACACTACAATATTTTTGGCGCCAGGTTGTGACATTTCTATCTGTCCAGGAGTTTTAAATTATTTTTATTGCTACTGTTCTGCCTGGTTGCTTTAGGCCCTTGCTGCCGCTTTACTTATTTATTTATTTATTACATTTATATCCCACCTTTCCGCTACAAATAGTGCTCAAGGCAGCAGCCAACAAGAAAATACAAAATTACAATTAAAATATAAAATCAGTTAAAATGCATCAATGAAAAAGAAATAAATAGTTTTATTGTTAATTGGAGGTCAATTGTTGCATTGTTTTTATTATGTTGTATTTTTATTGTATGCGACCCTGGAATCTGTCAGAAAAAAGGGCAGGTTAGAAAATCTGAAGATAAGTAAAATAAATAAATAAACAAATAAATAAGAACGAAAGAAAGAAAGATGTGGCTGGATATAATGTTATGCCCCATAGGAATCTTGTCCATTTGCCTTCCCACCAAGGAGAGAATGACATCCTAAGCACAAAAAGTTGTGTGCAGAATTTTGTTTACTCCAGCTGTATATGCCTAGGCGGACAAACAGACAAACTTAGGAAGTGCTGTAGAATGAGCTGCAGTAAGTGCTAATTACACATACAAAAAAAGTCTCGGAGAATTATCCATTGATTGCAATTAAGCTGACTCTATTTTTGCAATCTTGGCAAGATCTAAGAAAAGAGAGAGCTTGTTAGTCAAGCAGATTCCCCCTCCCCCCCCGCCTACTCTCTCTGCCCTAATTAAAAATTCTTTGTGTAAGACCAATGAGCAACCAGATTGCCAGTGTGGAAATCAACCAGACTACCTTGGGTACCTCTAAACACAGTTCTTGGGCATCAGTAAGAATATACAGGTCTCATGGGGAGAGGAAATAGAACCTTGTAAGGTCTTCCCTCCAAGAAAGTCCCACTCATTCCCTTTTGCTGTTTTATTCATCTTGAAATCTTAGCAAACTGAAGAAGTGGATAGGGAGACATTTTTGTCCCTCACTCAAAATACTAGAACCCGGGGTCATCCTATGAAGCTGATTGGTGGGAGATTTGGGACAGAGAAAAGGAAATACTTCTTCACACTGTGCATAGTTAAATTATGGAATTTGCTACTACAGGAAGTAGTGATGGCCACCAATTTGGATGTCTTTAACAGCGGGTTAGACAAATTCCTGGAGAAAAAGGCTATCAATGGCTACTAGTCTTGGTGGCTATGTGTTACTTCCAGTACGAGCAGCAGCAAGCCTATGTACACCAGTTGCTGGGGAACATGGGGGGGGGGGTGCTGTTGTGCTCATGCCCTGCTTGTGGGTTCCCGGTCAACAGCTGGTTGGCCACTGTGTGAACAGAATGCTTGTCTAGATGGAACTTGGTCTGATCCAGCACAGCTTTTCTTATGTTTTTATGTTCTTATGTTCTAAGTTGGCAAATGGACTGGGGAGCAGGAAGCTGAGGGTAATATCCAATGGTGACTGCACATGAGTGGCCACTCTGCTGATTCCATTGGTAAATGAACAGTGAGTTGCAGAGCATGCCACCTGCCCTTTTGAATATTCAAGCTGCAGCAGGCAGTTGCTGTGGCTTATCGTGTTGTGCAAACCTGGAGAGGGTGGCTTATGAGAGGGTTAAACAATCCTTATAGAACCCATGGGCTGTTTCAAAAAGGTGGCTGGCACACGCTACAACCCACCATTTGTCTGAACCCATTTCCTGGATTTTGTGCAGTTTTTTCCCATTCTAAAAGGTTGAAACGTCTGCACAGTAGGAGCTTTAAGCTACAATATACTGATTTTTTGGAATTTTTATTTGTGTTTTTGGCCCCACCGCTTTTGCCTTCATGCCCCACCCCCCCAGAATGTGACCTCCAAAGTTGAATTCCACCCTGAGGCTGAAAGAGGTTCCTCACCCCTGGTTTATGTGAAATTCAGGCTTTTGAGTTACCCAGAACTCTATGTTTGCACACCCATGCCGTGATTGAAATTAGTCCAGTGAAAGCTGCAACCTAACCCAATTTTGTACATTTGAAATCACAATGCTCATCGGATGATCTAGACAGCCAAATAACTAATACTTCTGTAGCTAAGAAATCCAACAACTGAAAGCCGCAAAATAAAAGTGAAATACCACAAAGCATAATATATGCACTCATTATTGCTGAGTTTACATCTTGCATTTGATTTCGACAATACTTAACAATGCAAAACAAAGACGACTAAGCAGACTATAACTGGTACAATTTCTTTAGGCTGAAACCCTCTGCGGATGGTCTGATTGAACTTAGTGGGATTTGCTTCCAAGTAAACTCACCTAGGTTAGGTCTGAATGTAACATTTTGCCCGCAAGGTAAACTATGAAAATGTTTGCTAAACTGTTAAAAAAGAAAAGAGAGAGAAAGAGACAGCATACTTATCTGTAAACATATTACTACAAATATTTATATATACATACACAGGGAGCCTACATGCATACAACCAAAAGAGCAAAAGAGCTCCATGTGCAATCTGAACTCCGAAAAACAACAAAGGGCAGAATCTAATGGGGCCTTCATGCCCCACCTCTGCCCATCCTTTGATGCCCTGCCAATTCCATTGCACAAGTGGCCCCCACTGCTTGCATAAGGGCGACTTAGTGCTTCCGGGACGATCCAAAATCAGTGGAAATGCTGATTTCTGTAAGGAGGCAGATTGGTGGTGTTTGCATAAGGTTGCTCCGCCAACCTGCCTCCTTCCAGAAATGAGTGTTTCTGCTCATTTTGTGGTTTGCCCACAAGCAGCGGGTCCCATTTGTGCATTGGAATTGGTGGGACCCACCACTTGCGGAAGGGAATCAGTGGGGCAGAAATGAATCAGTGGGGGCATACATGGCCCCTTGGATACTGCTCCAAAAGGCAGTGTACAGATTGTGTGTTGGGAACCTACACACTGTGGTGATGTGGCACATTCCTGTGCAAGTGTGACCTTCAGCATGTGGAGTGTCCTGTTTCAACGCAGGCACAGGCAGAGGCATGGTCAGAGCAGTTCAAAGTTCGATTCACCAGCACTGGTTTACTCAAGCATCAAGGCCAGTCAGGGGGTGTCCGGAAGCGTTGTCCAGATGGGTAGCCGAAGGCTGAGGAGCCTGTCAGATCTGATATCCTAGAATGCCAAAGCCGAGGTTAAGGTACCATTGTTTGCAGCAGAGAGTTGGCATCTGCGGGCCTGAATTTATAGATGGTTGTTCAGCAGCACAGCCAGGTAATTAGGTCAGTGTGTTGCTTTTAAGGGAGGCCCCACACTGTGACTTCCTTTTGTTCTTTTGCTGTTCACGTCTGATTCTACGCCGTTCAGAGGGATGGATCAACTCAGGTTCTGCTTCCAGCATCTGGGGAAATTCAGGAACTGCTTGAGAGGGGCCAGGTCGCTCCTGCAGTGTTTCCAGGGGAGGCCCATTGTGCTGGCTCTCCTCCTCCTTTTCTTCCTCAGATGAATCCTCCTCCAGGTAGGGCATGACATAGTGGGGCTGCTTGCCTATCCCTGTCCCACCTCCCATGCATTTATTCCGTGACCATCTATCTAGACAGGGCTGTTTGTTGTGAAGTCAGTTGATCAAAGAACATAGAGCTCTGGCCCTCCAGATACTGTTGCACTCCAACTCCAGTCAGCCCCAGCCACCTAGCCACTGGTCAAGGATGAAGGAAGTTGTAGCCTAACAACAGCTGGAAGGCCACAGGTTCCCCACCCCTGGCAAATAGTACATTAAGAGGTCCTGTGGATGTGCTCTATATCCTTTAAAGATATAACTTTGGAATTCTTAATCCGACTGGGTAAATACAGACAAACATTTACCAAGTGATAACACCTTACACGAGTGTGCATGTAACTGAATCAACTACATCATCCAGCCAAGTGATGAGAAGGTTAACTATTCCTCTGTTTCCCCAAATTTCTGATCAGATACAGAGCTGTATTAGCAGGATGATATAGATCACCAGCTGATCAACTGGTTGCACATGCTGGCAAATAGCCTCTTAGAAAACTGTGTTCATTTACTGTCTTGTGCTGAAGGAACAGAAAATCCCAGAGGATAAACTAGGGTGCCCTTTTAGGAGGATCCCCACAAGTCACTCCAGTGTCCAAAAACATGTTATAAGTATACACATTGCTTATAACAAGCAGCCACATGTACTGCAAAGCTGTGGATGTTGATCTGGAGCTGAGTCGCATGACATGGAGCTCAGTGTGTGGCTCCACATTCCTAAACAAGCATTCTCATAGCCGGACTTGGAGTGGTCCTCTGTCTCCAAAGACTGTCTCCTCTGTCTCCTCTACCAACAGCAGCATCTATGACATTTAAGCCTCCCGAGCTGCAGGAAGCAAGCATGCACTGGTCTAGGAATTAGATAAGTCAAAGTAATGACTCATCCAGCAGCTATGTAACGTTTGTGGTTAAGAAGGCTTTGCCAGAAGATGACTAAAATCTGTTGGCAGCAGCTTTAAAAGAATCATGACTGGGCCTAAACTAGTGTATGCGTAAGTGCATTCAATTTAACTGGAGGAAAGTTAGGGGTGGGGAAAAAATATCCCTGTTTACGTAGAATACTACAGCACTGATGCAGCCTTGGGGGCCTTTCCAACCACTGCTTTCAGCAGGGCCAAGCTCAGACTGAATTTCCCTTGTTCAGGCCTGGCTGTGTGATGCTGTTTTGAAGGCCTCCTTTGGCAGTGTGGGGCTGGCCGAAGGGCATTCATTCTTGACTCAGTGTTTAGCTTACAGGAGGAGGAAGAACCAATTTCCAGTGCCAGGGCCCTTTCCCCCTCTTTTCTTTCCAGAGGAGTAACAAAAACAGAAAGGCAGACTTTTTGTTCCAAGTCTAGACCTAGAGTTATTTGGAGCTCACTCAGGACCTGTTTATGTTTTGTTCTGGTTCCCTTCACTCCCACAAGCCTTTCAGCATCCTTTTCAGACCATTCAAGTTCCTCAACAAGCTTAGATTTCTACTGAGCTGCTCCTTTGGCCTGGAGACCCAAATGAGGTGTTGCAAATGTGGGCATGAAGACAGGAAAAGAAAGTCCTGTCTTGTAGACAGCGCATCGCGAACACGTGGAATCCACTTCCACAAGATGTGGCTTAAGTTTTGTTCCATCATTCAGCTATGTTGGGTGGGCAAACTGTGGGCTCCTGGCCTAATTTCATGTGGCCCTCTGCCTAGTTGCAAAACCCCTCTGTATGGGACCCATTCAGACATCTGGCAAGAATGATTTGTCCCTTCTAGGGTAGTTACTTCCACACCGCCAAAGAAAGAGGACACCAATTTGCATAACATTTGCACATACTCATTTATATGTATAGATGCAAATTTAGAAATAATTGCTATAATTTAAATAGAAATGCAGTGCATCTCAGTCTAGTGGAGAAGACTGACTAGGTGACCTGGATGCCTGCTCAGTCTGCTGTCCAGGTGCTGCTGAAGGGATCTTTGGAGCCCCTGCTCTCCCTTGTGATGGTTCTTTCTCTTTAAATGGGTCTTGGACAGGACAGGACAACCCATCAAATAGAGGACATCTTCAATTTGCGGACTGTCTTCTATAAAGTAGGCCACCTTAGTCTCTTACCTGGCAGCATGCTGCATGGAAAGGAAGAGGGAGAGAAAAGGGGTTAGCAGAAAGAGTGAGAAAAGAGAGTGGAGGAAAAAGAAAAGGGGTGAGCCACCTAATTATGGCTCTGACCCTAGTCACTGCCACCATGCAGCCCCTGAAGGGAATGCAGCCCTCAGCAGAAAAAAAGGTTGCCTACCCCTGATCTAGGTAGAAATGGATGATGGAGACTTAGGGCACAATCCTATGCAGATAGGAGACCGCTTCTGAACTCAGAGGCAACGAAATGCAGGGCAGAAGAAGCACAGAGGGGATTGTTCCCTCCGCGCTTCTCCTGCCCTGCATTTGTGGCTAGACAGCTGATTTTGGCTGTCTAGTCACAGGGGAGGAGGCTGCCAGACAACACATAGGATGTGTCCTACTGGCATTTCCGTCCTCCCCACCCCAGAACGCCCCCTGGAACACCCCATTTTGGCTGCTCTGTGCTCCTCCTGCGGGCACGGACCATGGGGCTGTTCTGCACTGCCTGTGAAGCAGGGCAGAAAGCGGAGAAGGTCGGTTCTCCAGGAACCAATCGTGGTGCGTGGGCTCTGAGGTCAGTTCCCAGAAAACCAGGTATCCTATGGCAGTCTAGCCACTGACTAGCGGCCATAGGATTGCTCCCTTAATGATTGTGTTGGCTTCCTAAGACCCTAGGCTGTACACATTCAAGGTTCCTGTGTCCTTATTAGGGATGGCGGACAATTCTGCCATGGATCTTGGTGAGGCCGAATGCCAGTACATTCAGCCCGCCGAAACCCGTGGTGGAACGAAGCCCCCCACCTCCCCACCCCACGAAAGGCACGCGAAACGGAGCACTCACCTGCTGCCGTTCGCACTGCTCTGCGAATGGCGGCCATGTCTGCGGCCGCCATTCACTTCACCATTTCAGCTGTGATAGGCTACGTAAATACTTACGTAGCCTATCACGGCTAATGTGGGGATGCCATTTGCGTCCCTGCGGAGGCGGTGATAGGCTACATAAATATTTATGTAGCCTATCACGGCAAAAAAAAGGGAACACAAATGGCAGCAGCTATGGCGGCCGCCATTTGCATTCCCTTTTTCGCCGTGATAGGCTATGTAAATATTTACATAGCTTATCCCAGCTAAAAAAGGGAATGCAAATGGCGGCCACTGTAGCTGCCGCCATTTGCGTTCCCTTTTTTTTTGCTGTGATAGGCAATGTAAATATTTACGTAGCCTATCACAGCTAAAAAAGGGAATGCAAATGGCGACCGCCGTAGCCGCCGCCATTTGCGTTCCTTTTTTTTTTTTCCGTGATAGACTACATAAATATTTACGTAGCCTATCACGGCAAAAAAAAGGGAACGCAAATGGTGGCGGCTACAGCGGCCGCCATTTGTGTCCCTGCACAGCCCAGCAGCGGCCGGATGTTGCTGTGGGTTGCCCTGGCCGGCAGCTCTGAGGAGTCACCACAGAGTGGAGCCGGCAGTCAAGGATTTCGGGGGGAGGGACGGAGCGCCTCCCCCCCCACTGTGGATGTACAAAACGAAACAGGCAAGTCGTTTCGTACATCCCTAGTCCTTATGCACCCAGTGCACAAAGGGTCTGGGACCTTCGGTTTTCCAGGGTGCTGTATTGCTTTTACAGGAGCCTATATAGCAGCCTTCCCCAACCTGGTGTCCTCCAGATGTGTTGGACTACACCTCCCTTGAACATATTCAGGTTGGAGTCAGCAGGCACAGCCCTGATCATCCCCTACTATGTATTCAGTAAACTGGTATTTAAACACAATTGGAAAAATGCATGGGAGAGAGGTCTAGCAACAGCTATTACAGATGACAGCTAAATGGAACGTCCATGGATGGAGACAATATACCACTTGACTAACAGACAATGGGGACAGGTAGTAGGGAACAGATGCCCCTTACTTGCCCTGCCTGCAAGTTTTCCAGTGGCATCTGTCTGGTTACTGTTGGAAACAGAACACTGGGTTAGATTGACTGTGGTCACTCAAAGTAGGGTTGCCTGCTTTTCAGCAGGCCATTGCTGTGCTTTTAACAGCAGCTCAGTGGCCAAATCTTAGTAGGTGATATTCCAGGGGTTGGATCCAGATTCACTGATTTCAGAGGGGCAAACTCTTAAGTATGAATAAATCTGGATCTAACCCTTTAACTGTATGCTCCAAAAAACTCTTTGGCTGATTTCTGCACATCAAGCTGTTGTTAAAGGAATAAGAGCAGGTTTTCAAAAAGAAGAAGGAAATAATCTGATCAGTCGGCAACTCCATGGGCAAGGCAGTTCGTATGTTCTTAAGAAAAGACAAATGCAAAATGAATGGGAAAATGTGGGGTTTATTTTACATTGCTGCCACTTACCAAAAGTAACTTTCATATGACTTGCTTTCTCTGGCTAACTCTGAAATACTAAAAACAAAGATGTCCGGAAACTTTTGTGGCAGTCTCACAGACTCTTGAGTCGGAAGCTATTTAATGCCAGTGGGCCCTTTAGCAACTGTTAAATTAACTACTTTAAATTAATTTGGGCATCATTGGTTGATTTTATTTGATGAAGCTCTGTGGCAGGTAATCAACTATGGAATAACCCAGTTGTTTAGTGTGTGCAAACACATATTTCCTCACAGCCAAGGTCAGAGCGGAGCCCTGGCATCGTTCAGAAAAGCCTTCCCACACCTGCTTTTAATTTCCTATATTTCTGATAATGAACGTTGGGCCCTGCACTACAGATTCTCAGCATAAAATGTCGCCTATTTTTCTTCCCCCTTAACCCCCCACCCCTTTCTTTCTCAAGCTTTATTCACATCAAAAATTAATGTGCAACATCATTTCAGCATCCAGTTCTGTACTCTGTGAATGATTTCACATGATTGACTGGCCACGGACCAAAGTTAATTTTGCCTACCTGAACCAGAGATTATGGGTTGTGGAGGGGTGGCTGAAAGGCCACACTGCTGGGGAAACATGAGGTGAGGGGAAACACAGAGGAAAAGGGGCTTTCTGTATCAGGGGCAGGAACCTCAACCCTGGGAAGCCAATTGCCGTGCCTCGTTTTCCCTGACCCCACCCACTTTCCCCCAACCAGGATCGTCTCCTCCCATATACATCGGCCTGGACCCTAAGATCAGCTTCAGGGGTCCTTCTCTGGGAGCCCCTGCCAAAGAAGGTGAGGCAGGTGGCTACCAAGAAGAGGGCCTTTTTTTCTGCTGAGCTTCCCAGAGAGGGCCGCCTGGCATCTTCACTGTGCTGTTTCTGGCACCAGGTGAAGACCTTTTTATTTTCCCAGACACTTTAGTCTTTTAGTTCTGTTGTTTTAAATTTGTTCTTGTATTTTAAATCTCTGTATTGCTGCTAGGTTTTATTTGGGTTTTACTTGTATACCGTAGTTTTAAACTTTTATTTTACATTGTATTTCATGTTGTATTTTGTGATTTTAGTTGTTGTGAACCGCCCAGAGAGCTTCAGCTATTGGGCAGTACAGAAATGTAATAAACTAAAAAAAAAAAATAGACCACCAATTGTTTGGGGATTCCAATTTCCTGGTTTTTATGCAGTTTCCTCCCTTTCTAAAATATTGAAATTCCTCTCCTAAGGCTTAGTTAGTGGCAGTGAGAGCTTTAAGGTGCAATCCAATGCATGCTTAGGCAGAAAAAAGTCCTACAATTCCCAGCATTCTCCAGCCAGTATGGCTGGCTGAGGAATCCTGGGAGTTGTAAGATCTTTTTCTGTCTAAACACACATAAGATTGTGCTCATAAACTACAATATGCTGCATTATTTTTATCCCCCCCCCGCCCCCCGCTGTCCTTTGTCATCCACCCCAAGAGTGTCTCTGAAACTGAATTCAGCCCTTGGGCTGGAAGAGATGCCCCACCCCTGTTCTATATGGAAAGGTTGTGGCTTTGTCACATGGATGAACAATGTTTTCCCTTTCTTCCAGGTCAGCAGCAAAGGCCAAGTGTGGTTGAATTACAGCTTCCAAGTGACAAGGTTGCAGCTTTGACAAGGACAAAGCCATCTAGGAAGCTCCTTCCAAGATTGCTATAGAGACTTTATTTGCTGGTACTAAGTAGCTTACAGAAGAGAGGAAAGTATTTCTCATATTAATGCATAGTCATCATGAAATACACAAAGCAGAAAAGGATTCGTCTAGCTAGATTCCCAGGGGGACAAGCAAGCACACACTTCTTTGCGAGTCTTTAGGAAGGCCATGAAGACCCACTTGTTTTCACTGGCCTTTCTATAATCTGTCGGCAGCTGGTTTTATTGGTGCGCTCTGTTTTTATAGTCTTCTAATAGTATTTTATTGACTATGCATTGCTTTTCTATTTGGTTTTGCCTATTTTTGAATTGTTTTTAATCTTGTATGCTGCCTTGAGAGGGTTCTACCCTTAAAGGAGGCCCAGAAATAATTTAAAATAAATTAAATAAATAAAACTAGGAGAGATCCAGTGTGGTATAGTGATTATAGTGTTGGACTGGGACTTGAGAGATCCAGGTTCTAATCCCCACGGGCCACGGAAGCTCACTGGGTGACTTTGGGCCAGTCACCGACTCTCAGCCCAACCCACCTCACAGGGTTGTTGTTGTGAGGATAAAATGGAGAGGAGGAGGATCATGTACGCTGCTGCACTGGCTCCTTGCAAGAGGAAAAAAGTGGGATAGAAATATAACGATAAATAAAAATAAAATAAAAACACGCACCCAATTTGTTGAACAGGGGTTTAAGAGCGACGAGGAAATGGGCTGATTTTTGGATGGGGAGGGAGAAGGAGTGAGGCAGATAGGGGTGAAAGAGACGTTGCCAAAGAAACCATTTCCCAAAGAAATTAATAATCAGAAAACTTATAGTTGCAAAATATGTTTCATGGCATGTGTGCGTGCGTGCGTGTGTGCGCGCGCGCGCAAGGGAGATTCTGCCAAGTGCACAATGTTAAATTTTATTGCAAAAAAGTGCTCCCTACTCTCTTTGTCTCTGCAAACTGTGCTCTCCCGTGGCATCCTGGGGAAAGTGAGATGCCTCAATGAGAGGATGAATGATGGCAGGCAAGCTTCCCCACCAGGCAGATTGTCCGTTGTGACCGATCTTCTCTGCAGTGCCACCCACAGGAGAGAGCTGGGTGTGTTCTTCTGAGGCTTAACTTATGCAGGGCAATGATGAACCCCAATTGGCCTAGCATGCTCACCACATGAACTGTCTGCGCTCCCTAGGCCATACTCTAGCTGCAAAGGAGGAGAAGCCCTGCAAGTGGGCCTGGCCAGAATTTCTGCAGCTACATTTGGGGAACAAGGAGCTTTGTTAAGTCCAGGCCTTCAGCAAGAGTTGCTCTGTTAATTCCCAAGTTAGAGGAAATATTTGATATATTTGAAGGGGAGGGATGCACACAGTGGAGGCTGGTTGCTCCAGTTTGGAGGGTGGTGGTGAATCCATCCTGGGTTTCAGTCTGAACCAGCAAGAACTCTAGAGGAGCTATCCAAGGTCCTGAACCCTATCCCCAAAGTAGGTTCAGCACCTTAGATAGCTCCTTTAGAGCTCTAGCTGCTTCTGACTGAAATCTAGAATGGATCTACAGCCCCACTGAAATTGGAGCCACCAACCTCCACTGGAAGCACACATCTTTTAAACCAGGGGTGTGGAACCACAGGCCTGGGGGCTAAATCTGGCCCTCCAAGGTCCCCCAGATGGCTTGCCCCCCTTTTCCCCGGCCCCATCCCCTTTTCCTCAACCAATTTTCCAATTGACTTTACAGGGAAATCCAGATTTAAAAATGGGTAAGAAAATGTTTTTGTGGCAAGCTTGGACAGATAAGTTGACTACCTTGGATCATCAGTGGGTGCTGAGAATGAGTTCTTCTCGTTCTTGGCTTTGTGTACCAAATCCACTTTGCTTGCTATGGCTGAATGGCAATATTTGCAGTTGCTACATTTGTTAGAATCTAGGTTTGGCCCTGCTGCTTTTACAGCTTCAGAGTCCCCTTTCCTATTTGAAGTGCTTATTGAGGCTGGTCAGTTACATCAACCTCAATGTATCAACCCACAATCCCTGTTTATAAATACTTACTACTGGTGAATAAATATGGTACACAGGGTCTTAATCAGGAACGGAATAGGGAACTGGATTGTCCCATTTTGCCTAATTAATGCATCACTACTGTAGCATCTGTATCCGAAGTGTCTATGGATCTCAGGTTATGTCTTATTCAGCAAAAACTCTTCTTCCATATCTCCACATGTCTCTTTTTGTCTAAGTCGGCTAATTGCTGGAGGAGTAAAGCAGCTAAATCTTCCTTTAACTATATGTTTTGGCAATGCCCAATTTCTTTTTGGGAGGAGGTTATTATATGGATAAACCTTGTATTGGAACACTCTTTAATATTTACTGATATACATGTCCTCTTAAATTATCTATCTGCTTCCTGGAAGTTAATGCACGGTCAGCGCAAATGAATTCTCCATGCCCTTCTGACAGCTCGTCATCGTGTCGTATCCAGATCAAACTCCGCTCTGCCAAAATGTAGCCACCGCCACACCGCCGAGCTGCGGTTTGATCAGGTGGTAGAAGGATTAGCCGGCGCAATGCACTGTTACCAGGATACACCCGATTGTACAACAATCTTCAAGGAGGCTCCTTCTGTGTACCCCTTCTGACAGCTGAATGACTGATATTACAATATTGGAAGGATATACGCTCACCTCCTATAATGCGATGACTGAGGACCTAACAATGCTTTCGATGTATACTGGTATTTTTGGCCCCACCCCTTTTGCCTTTGGCCCCACCCAGCACTGGAATGCACCCCCCAATAACTTTTTTGAGATGGAATTCAGCCCTCAGTCTGAAAGAGGCTCAACATCCCTTTTTTAAACCGTAGCACTTTTAAAATGGACTTACAGTTGAAATTCGAACTTCTTAAATCACTTGCAGAGATCTGGAGCAATCTTTGAACAACCTGGTACTCTCTGGAAGTTTTGGACTACAACTCCTATGAGCCACAGCCAGTCAGGAATAGTGTTCTGGGATAATGGGAGTTGTTGTCCAAACCATCTGAGGGTACCAGGTTGCAGAAGGCTGAGCTAGAGGTTCCAGAAGCACATGAAGGTCCCCAATCCACAAAGTCTTCCCTGTCCCGTTAGTTGAGTTGCTCCCTTTCCCTTTCCACCTCTTAGCTCATTCCTTCTTCTCTTATGAGTGGTCCTTTCCCATGAGCAGTGGAAGGCCGGGAGCCAACAACCCACACTGTTTGCTGCAGCAGCTTCCATGGGGAAGTAAAACCATGGGGTTTTTCCTTTGCCTTCCAAAACCAGCTTCTCACCTGCTCTCAATTTATACAGATGGAATCTGGATTCATATTGACTGTTCTACATTTCTTTCTCAGACTGTACCCATCAGTCATTTTATATTACTGGAGAAAATAATAATAATAATAATAATAATGATGATGATGATGATGATGATGATGATGAGATAGTGGGCCTATTACTTTATGCATATGAGGGGAGGGGGGTGAAACAATTAAAAGAACATCAGCTTATAAACCTACTGATACAATTATTAGCATCCTGAATAAAATACCAAGGGACACAGAGTTCCCAATTTGCTTCTCTCCTCTCTTGACCTTAAGTGAAAGATAGGGAATCTGGTGTAGTATAACGCAGCAGAATGTGAATAGCTTTAACTGTTGTGTCAGACAGGAAAGAAAAACACACAATAAAAATAGAAGAAATGGAAGAATACAGGAACATTACATGACAGCAACTCAGCTGCTGGTTCATGCATGAATATGAAGAAATTTTGGAGAAACTGAAGTGTGAGACTTGGAGGTTTCAAAGGAAAGGAGTGACATTGTAGGGCCAAAATGTATTTTCTAACATCCAGGGAAAGCAAATCTTTTTCAGTAGATGGAGAAACAGCTCCTGTTCCCCTATGCTGGAATAATATTTACCTAGCATTCATCACTCACTAAGTAGTGTAGTGTAGTGGCTATGAGGATGAGCTGTGAGCCAGGAAATCGCTAGTTCAAATCTCACCTTAGCCATTAAATGACCTCAGCCCAACCAATAGCCAGGGTGAGATGGCATTTTGAAAGTACAATGAAAGGGAAATAAATGGCCAGTTATTTGGTTTATTATTTTATTCCCACAATGTGGGATATGCCATTTGAATTTTCTGCCTCAGGCATCAAAATATGTCAGGTTGTCTCTGCCTTAATGAAGCCACTTAAAAAAAAAAAAAAATCAACTCCAGCCCTCCCCCAAACTGTAGTATGGGATAATAATAGCGGCCCACCTTAAGGGTCACTGAGATAACATATATGGAACAGTTTAGAAAAATGCCTTGGGTTGGATCCAGATTTAAGCTGGATCAACTGTGCTGACAGAAGTGAACTTCCCCGCCCCTCCTTCCCATGGCAGTCCCTGCAAGTGCTACACAGAAAGCCAGGAGACCCTGCCTGCTGAATGGGGTGAGCTGTGGTATGGGAGGGGGGAATCCCCCAAAATTCAGCAGAGCCACCTTCTATGAGTGGAGCCCTTCCTCTTGTGAAAGGTCCTTTCCTCTCATGGAAGGCAGTTCTTAGATACAACCTTACGTATATATTATGTAATTTATTAATAAGAATTTATTATTAATAATGTATTAGTAATTTATTACTGTTGTTCTTATTTCTGATTCTTGCATGAGAAAATGTATACCACCACACACAGTTTGCGCTTTCTTCATTTTGCAGTGTTTGGAATGAAAAATAAAATAAAAGGTAAATGCTATTCCTGAAGCCTTGGTGCATTTAAGAGAAGATGCATAGGGTAAATACAGAGTGGCATATGCATTTTGTGGCCAGAGCGCAGAAATTCACAAGGAGGACCTCAAGGGCCTATGTGAGTGCATACATTTTTCTTAGCTGGGAAGAAAGAAGACAGAAATGACTCAAGCAAGGAGACCTAAATATGCGGATTACACAGCTTACTGTGCTTCTCTCACGCATCAACACCAGACAGGAACGTAGACAAGGTAATCAAGAAGAAGTGCTGACTCCAGGGACACTGCTGAATTGCATTTTGGGGGGGTTGTTGTCACCAGTGACAAAAGGTTAGATTCCAATTACTTTTATATACACATTTCAGATGACATAAAGGAGAACAGCAGCCGGATTAAAAAAGGCAGGGATAAACTCATTGTTGATTTTTCATCTTATTTGCTTAGTCAGGAACAAAGCAGCTGTCTATGGCTTTTAAAACTTTCCTTCAGTCACCAGTCACTAGCAAGTCCTCTTATAATTACAGGGAGCAGGGAATCAGATTTGCCTTGTAACACATGTTCTACACCTAAGAACTGACGCTTCCAAATCATTTTGGAAGGGGCCATAGTGCAGTGATACAGCGCCTGCTTTGCATGCAGAACGTCCCAAGTTCAGTCCCTAGCCTCTCCAGGTAGGGATGGAAAATTTAATGCCTGAAACCAGTGTCGACAATACTGAGCTGGATGGACCAATTGTCTGACTCGGTATATGGCAGTATATTTCTGTGTTCCTTATTGAGTGTCAGTAGCCCTCTTCCGGCATTCAAAATCAATGGGTGGTAAGTGTGCGTATGCATATGTGTGTCAGAAGGTGAGGGCAGGCTGGAAGCCCTGCCCCAACCTACCATGACTGTAGAGGCCTATTCAGGACTGGCCCTGCCATTAGACAGAGCGAGGCAGCTGCCTCAGGCAGCAGATGCGGTGTGTGTGTGTGTGTGTGATACTGACGAGGTTTTGGAGAATAGGGGTGTATGTGTGTGTGTGTGTGTGGCCTACCTTGCACCCACTAAATTAGCCTCAGGGGTGTTGGAGGATGCACTCCTGTCAACAGTATTGAATTAAGATTCAGCTGCAGTCCAGCTGGCTTTTGTATTTCAGTTTGTTTATTTATTTCATTTATTAAAGGCCTCAGAGAATAAATTTCTCTAGGCATTTTACAGTAATAATATTACAAATGAAATCACAATAACATCAACAATATAAAATGAATAAATGTGCCAAACTATGCGTAAAACACATGGTTGGGTATAACAGGGAAGGTACATGGAATGGAGGGGGGAAGTGCCATCTTCTCTTTTGCCGCAGGCAGCGAGAATTCTCGGGCTGGCCCTGGGCCCTTTGCTCATATAGCTGCAATAGCAGGGTTCACAGCCACATGTAGAAAGCCGCAGTGCAGTTAGGTAATTTTAGACCTTGAACCTAATGGTCTTATGTGCAGTTCCCCTTTGGACGGCCATGTATATTTATTTATTTATTTATTATTTATTTATTTCATTTCTATACCGCCCAATAGCCGAAGCTCTCTGGGCGGTTCACAAAAACTAAAACCAAACAACACACAATAAAACAATTTAAAATATATAGAACATTAAAACCACAATATAACAATACAACCACAATAAAACCTAGCAGCAGTACAGGAGTTTAAAATACAGATTTAAAACAGCAAAGATAAAAATTTAGAAAGCTAAAATGCCTGGGAAAATAAAAAGGTCTTCATCTGGCGCCAAAAGGAGTACAATGTAGGTGCCAGGCGAACCTCACTAGGGAGCTCATTCCAGAGCCGGGGTGCCACAACAGACAATGCCCTCCTCCTAGTAGCCACCCGCCTCACTTCCTTTGGCAGGGGCTCACGGAGAAGGGCCGCTGATGAAGGGCCGTATATTTCTTCAGTGCTGAAGTGCACAATTAAAATGTCTCTTCTCCATCACCATTCCATGTTTTAGCGTTGCTTCCACATTCCTGATATGTTTGAACATTTGCCAACTCTTATTTAAAAAAACACTCTGAGCATGTGCAGTTTTGCTTTCTAAACTCAGTTAAATCATAGCATCATTATGACCACAGGAATAAAATGGAGTTTGCCTCTGCTGCCCTGATGCCGTCATCACCTGAGGCTCTCTGGGTGGTCATTGGGGGGTGGGTAGGCTGTGGGACCCGGGACTTTGGCCCCAATGTCCAGCACCAGCTGCACCACTGGTAGAAAGCCCCCATCCACTTGTACAGGTGCAGAAAGCTCAACAGACATTCTAAGGAAATGAGCTTCCTGTACATAGGAAGTTGCCGTTTACCGAGTCAGAGCATCTAGCATCCAAGTCAGAGCATCTGAGTCAGAGCATCTAGCATCTAGCTCCATCTAGCCTAGGGTCAACAGTGACTGGCAGCAGCTCTCCAGGGTTTCAGGCGGCAGTTTTTCCAGGAAATGCCAGGGGACCTTTTGCACGCAAAGCAGGTGCTCTACCACTGAGTCATGGCCCAGTCAGGTAAAAAAGAGAATTTTGGGCAGATGCAGTGACATTCCCTTTTTGACACAACCGTTAAAAGGACAGAAGCCCTTGGTCCTTTGCCTCCTAGCTCAGATTATGAAAATCCTTTCCCACAGAAATCCCAATGGGAACATTTTCCAAAGATGGTAAAGGAACAATAGGAAAAGCAAGGGAGAAAAAATTCAGCCACTGACCTTTCCTCTGCCACTGTGAATGGCTTTTGGTAGCATATATCGCTACGCTCTTGCTTGCGTTGTTTAGATCCCAGGTGCAGGTTTATCCTGTTATTATGTCACAGTGAAAGGACAGTGGAGTAACAAAAAGAAGTGGTGGTGGGAGGAACCACCAAGTCGCACTTGGCATAGAAAGAGTTTTCGAGTGCTAACACAGTAATTAAATGTGTATCCAGGGCTTTCTGACTTCGCAAACAACAGTCTGCGGTTTGCCTGCCCACCCAAAGTGTGTGGGCGGGCAAACCCAAGCCTTAGAATTCAGGCTTCAGTGAAGTGCCACATCACTGTCTTTATCAAGATGTTCACAGTCACTGGGAAAAGGTTGCACCCTTCAGTGCAACATGTCTGGAGCTGGCAACGAGTTTGCATCTCTTCTTTTGCAATCAATTTGCGTGAGAGGCCTGCCTGGTGATGTTCCATTACCTCATCTCCCTGCATTGCGGCAATGCTCAGCGCTGTAATTTTTCCTTTATTTCCAAGTATCAATATAAATACAGGCACCTGAAATGAAGATCCAGCGATGGTATCATGTCCACTCTGAGTGTTCAGAAAGAAACCAAATTAATGAATGCTGCTGTCAATCCCCTATTATCCTGTTGCTTGTGAATAACTGTTCAGCCCTTTTAGTCAACTCCACAACTTAACGTAACTTTATGGTACAAAACTGAACTGTTGATAGCTTTCATAAGTTCAGATCAAGAGCTGTTTCATGGCCTGAATATCCTTGAGTTATTCAAAGGGTTGCAATGCAGACTGTAGTTTTAGATTTTACCGTAGCAGTAAATGTGCCTTTAATCTGCACTTACTCCTTGGACCTGCATGCATAATATACTGCGATGGTCACATGCTGAAGTGCTTCAGGCTTCCATTGGTTGCTTAAGCTAGAATATTGATAGTTGATCCTCTATCCACAGGCAATTATATTTCAGTGCCTTTCATGTAAATAGTTGTTCTAGGATGTACCTTTCTGTATTAGTTCAGCCATTTAAATATAAAATCTAGATGTCGGACAGGAGCCTTGGTCAGTGGAAAACAGAAGAAAATTATCTCCAGTTGTGTATATATAAAGACTGCTTAGCGTAACTCCATTTTTGTTTTCCACTGATTAAGGGACATGTTTGGTTCACCCATGATGGAGACAGTTCTGAGTTAACAGCTGGATTTTATATTTTTAAAAATGAAGGATCAACAATTGTCTGCCACCTTCATGCTCACAGTGGGAGTAAAGACACTGAAACCTGAAGGAGCTCAGTTTGAATGTCTACAAGCCCTCCTCCACTCTATCAGGTGAGGTGATGGTTTCAGGTTTCAGTACGCATACGCCCACTGGGAACAAGAAAGTGACAGACAAGTATTGATCCTCTCTCTATGCAGACATCATGACTTCAACATCAAGTCAGCCTGTTTTGTTTTTTTTCTCCTCTCCCATTTCCCCACATCAACCTGCTTTTGGTAACATCTTGCCTGATGAAGAGATCTGGAGATCTCGAAAGCTTGCACATTTTTGTGACCTTTGAATTGGCCTAATAAAAGTATTACATTAATATGGATTTTGGATGTTTTCTTATGTCCTACATGAGTACCTTTGCTTTTGTTAAAAATGTGAATGTCACTGCAGGACTTGCAGCATTCAGTTTCCTTTTGATCTCAGTTTTCACAGTTCTCTCTCCCCATGATCATATCACTCTCAATAATCCTTGTGCAACTGATGAATTGGACTATGAATTTATTATACAGGATAAATTTGTTAGACTTTAAGGTGCTGCGACACTCTTTGTAGTTTTTGGTTGTAATGTTTGGGAATCTTAGGCTGCAATCCTAAACATGCTTATTAGGGAGTATGCTCCAAGGAGTTCAGAAAGAATTACTTCTGAGTAAGCATGTTTAGGATTGCACTTTAGACATTGGAGGTGCAACAGTGTATATATTGTGCCAGCTGCAGAAATTATGACAAACACAGATGTACATATTTGTCTGTTTCTATTTATCATGGTAAGGGACAAAGAGCTCAGCAAGACCCAGAGGCTGCAACCCTATATATACTTACCTGGGTGTTTTCTTGAATTCAGTGGGGCTTACTTCTGAGTAGATATACATAGGAATGCACTGAGACTTTTCTCCACCTTCTGACCACTCAATATCCTACTCAGAAGCTTCTGTTTCAGTTTCTGAAATTTTAGAGGGCATTGCCCATACACTTTAGACCTATACTCGGGTTGTGTCTTAAATTCTTTTAAAATGAAAGCGGATGAGATTTTGTGAATTCTGTTTCCTGTACCAATTTCTTCACTTTCATCCACTGCAAAATATGCAGTTTTCAGTGGTGCAGCTAGGTAATTTTAGATCCTGGACTTAATGGTCTTACAGATCCCCCGCTTAGACAGCCATGTGTATTACTTCAGTTGTAAAGCATATAACTAACATTTCTCTCCCCCACCTCACTCCCTCTGCCAGTCCATGCTTTACAACTGCTTCTACATTCATGATACTTTAAAGCAAAACCCCAAAACAAAACACTCTTTCCCACCCCTAATTAAAAAAATAATAATACTCTGAGCATGTGCAGTTTTACTTTTTAAACTCACTGAAATCATAGCACTATCATGACTGCAGGAATAAAATGGAGTTTGCTTCTTCTGCTCAACAAATTGACTTGAGAATAATCACCATTTTGCTGTAGAAAAAGAGAGTATCTTTTAAAATAAAAAATAATAACATGAGCATCTATAACCCCCCGGACTATAAAATGTTTTTTTTTAATTGTCTTATAATGTAAGAAAGAAGAAAGGGACACTATGGCAAGCAGCGTTGCCCGCAGGGGGCCCTGGCATCTCCATGCTGGTGCAAGTGCTGATGCCAGGCCTGTTTGCCACTGGCCCCATCACCTCCCTCTCTCTGAGTTGTCATCTGGAGGGCCTTGGGCTGCAGGGCCCCGGACTTAGGGCATTTCTACACCAGCCTAAAATCCTGCATTTAAAATGGGGCTTTCTGCTTCCGTTTTAAATGCAGGATCACCACTGACTCGCTTTACATGCGCTTCCTCCCCCCCTTATCTGAGTCTTCCATTATCTTTCATTGATCTTGGCGTCTTGTCTTGTCGCTTTCACTCTTTTCACAGAGGAAACTGAAGCGGAACACAACGGCATAATTTGATAGCTCATTATCTGCGATCTATTTAAAAATGGAACAAAGGGCGCTTAGTGCAGGAGGGTCACAGCAGGGTCACGGCGTCATGTAAAGAACCTGAAACTTCGCAATCTCAGTTGTGGGATAAAAGCTCTGTGTGATGAAGCCCTTACTCCAAACCCTAGCTGCAACATCTAACAATACTAAGTGAAGCCCTGACCCAACCAGTATTCTTTCTGCTTTCGTAGCCCAAATCAGAGACTGTCGGCATTCTCCAAGTTTTCTTTCATAATTATGAGGAGTAGAAACTTCTTCTTTTTAAATGAAAGGCATATTGCTAGGATAGCAAACCCTGAACCAGACAGGAGATTCAGTGAATTAATGGAACAGGAACATCCCTGGCTAATGGCATCTTTGTTGATAGTTTCTACTGGCATCTTTGCTGATAGTTTCACTTAAAAAAACCCACCCTAATATAATAGTTAAGCTGTATAAATACTCCAGAACAAACATTATACTATATACTTCCTTTTAAAAAAGGGAATGAAAGCGGGGAAGCTGCTTGCTCAGATTTCAGAAACATCATGTCTTGTTGCATTTGGCTACCTAAGTTAAATTGCCTCGAGGCAGCTTAGGTTGTGTCATTGGCTCTTATGCAGCAAATCACTCTGGGTTTAGCTGACCTTGCCAACTTCACAGAGGTCGTGTTTTCTCAGAGCTAAGACCATTCCCTGATGCATGAAGAATAAAAGGGCTTCTTTCACCCAGTATATACAGCGCATGTCATCACCTTTCTCCTTTCTCCCTCCTTTTCCCCATTTCAGACTTTGGAGAAGAAAGTGCGTCAGAGTTCGACCATGAAACAATATATACTTAAAAATAGTAATGACAAATTCATTATTTCTGTCCCCTCCCAGTCCCATACGAACTTGCCCACACAGCGAGGTCGTTGGAGGGGTTGGCGGGAATGCAGAAAAGGGTCTTTTTGGCTGCAGCATCTACCAGAACTGTGGTACTGATAAAGGGGGAGAGTTCCGCACTTGCGGGGCAGACACTGAAGGACACCTTTTCTACAGGAGCTGTTGTGGTTAAGTGGCTAAGAGACTGAGTTATGAATGAGGAAATTCCCGATTTTAATTTAAAACACTGAACAATGTATACAAAGTGCATTGAAACTTTGAGATGCTAAGTATTATTGTTAAATGCTGTCTAGGTATAGTGTCAGAGAAATTGATGGTGATCTCTTGGGCCCAAGCTGTTTCAGGTGTTTTAGGATGTTATAGAACTATGAGTGGGGATGTATGCATGCTGCAATTTCTATACGAGAAAGAGAAGTGAGCACCAGAATTGAGCTTTCATTTTAAAAAGCCTTTGTGTTTCTAGACCTTATGGTTGGAAATATGTGGATGACAGCTTGTGAAATCTCATGAAGTCAGGGGTTGTGGAACAAAATTTTCAACGGTAAGGGTTTCAATATTGTGCATAGCTTTTTGTCCCATCTATGACTACCAGAAGTGGAGGAGGGGGGGAGGGACCCAAAACAGGGAGAAATCATATAAATTTGCTTAACCTGTCTGATTTACAGACGTTGAAGAATTCAGCTCTTCTTGGACACAATTTTGATGGTAACACAGATGAAGAATTAAAATGTGTTTGTTTAGGTCAAAGTACAGACCCTTCCTGTATATACTGCATGATCTTTTGCTGCACAAAACCAGGATTTAGAACTGGCTGTCAAATTGAGAATATCCACTTGACATAAGAAAAATCAAGTTTATAGCCCTGATTAGGTGCGAAGATGGACATGAGAGAATATGAGGGTGGCAAAGATTTTGATAGCCAGATCCTTCCTGTATTCTGTAGTGATGCTGGATTATTTCCTCATCTCATCCTCATTGTAGCATGCTGAAGTGCAAACAGAACACAAATAAATGTATATATATACACTAATGCAAAGTCCAGAACTCATTGGAGGACAAACCACAATGGTAATAAAGCCATGAAACTTCACTGTAATGTCAAAAGTTTCAAAGTCTTTTCAGTATTATAATATGCACCATAACGGGGTGTTTTAATAATAAAAAAAAGAGAGTCATGTCCCAAATATGCAGATCTCGGCTTTATTAGGTAGCTTTGGATAAGCCTACTTTTCTCTCATTATCAGCCCTTCCTGAAAGCAGGATGGGGATACTTCTGGCCTACTTTACAAAGTTGTTGTAAGGATTATTGTGATAATGTAAATGAAGAACTTTGAAAAAGTAAAATGCACTATATCAATGATGATAATGATGGTGATAACAAAAACAATGGTAACAGTGATTTAGCTTTCCACATATATAACTGTGTATAGTGTGTGCGTGTGTGTTCATTCTATAATCTGTACATTCCACAAAAGTTATGAGGAATATTCCCTAAGTTTAATCTACACAGTCATAGAATAATAGGGCCTGAAGCAACTAAAAGGTTACCAACTCTGTACCTCTATCCTGTGGCAAAACAGTCCACATAGTAAGTTCGTTCAGTGCCACATGCAGCGTTACGCTGATGACTGGAGTCGTGATGTTTGTGCAGGTTCTGCTGCTTTTCACTGAGACAGATGCTATTTTTGACACTGTAGAAGAGCGTAATGAAACAAAACCATTTTAAATTTACAAGATTCACCTTGTTCTTGTTATTTGCATGCTGTGTTGATTCAGATAAATTTTAAGTCACATTTCAGTTCATCATAATCTTGGCTCTTTTTAACCTTGAAACAGGCTTCACATGCTTTTCCCTCATTTGTTTCACCTTGCTGTTTTTATAAAATCTGCTAGAGCAGATGATCAGTGAATAGATAGGCAGCTCTGACAGTCCTGCTTAGCTTATAAAGCATGCAGGTGATATGTCTGAAAGAACATGGAAATTGGTGGCAGTGTGTGGGTGAGTGAGTGGGTGGGATGGTGCAGGAGTTGTTTTTAAAGGAAAGTGGGTAAACTATACAGCAGGGCTTTTTACTGGGATTTTGAGATGGAGGTTGGTCTTGGATCAGTGCCCAATGTATTTAATGATGCCTCACTACAGATGCAGAATCTAATTTTTGTATCTATTTTGTTCTTGTTATTTACAGCCTAAGCTGATTCATAGAAATCCTAGCATGCAGTAAATGTTGCAAGTCAAGCCCCGAAATCCCTATTCTGCCTTGATAATAAAAGTAAAAACTCCAGCTAAGCTTAAGGAACTCAAGCTCCAGTCCTATACACATTTACAGCGCAATCCCACACATGTCTATTTGGAAGTAAGTCCCATTGCATTCTGTGGGTCTTACTCCCAGGAAAGTGGATATAGGATTGCAGCCTTACTTGGCTGCAAACAATTCCTGTTCCATGGGAATAGGTCCCATGGAACAAAATTGGGACTTACCTTGAGTAGACATTCATTTAAGATCTGTAGGGTCTTAAATGAGGCTCTGCTTCAAATACAGGACTATATCCAGTCTTCTTTACTAGATGGGGTTGCCATCTTTCTAGGAGGGGGGATTTCAAAGAAAATAATGGATAATCAGCAATTTCCTCGTAACCAATTAGAGATGTAAAATTTCCTGAAATTTTGAAGATGTGGGGAAAAAATTGGGTTTTTCCCTCTGTTTTTTTTTTGGGGGGGGGGAAGCGGAAATTTTGGGAAAAATAAGCAAGACTTATTTTTAAGCACTTTTTACAGACCTAAGTAACTTTGTTGCTTTAGGCCAGGCTTCCTCAACCTGGTGCCCTCTAGATATTTTGGACTGCAGCTTCTATCAGTTTCAGCCAGAATGGACAATGGTCAGGAATGGTGGCCAGTGTAGTCCAAAACATCTGTAGGGCACCAGTTGAGGAAGCCTGCTTCAGGATCGTAAAGTAGTCTTTAGGTTCCTAAAGTTATATTATGTATAGCATGGTTTGCTCATAATATAATCATAATATTTGAAAACTTTAAAAAAGTGAACTCAATTAGTAAATTCATAATTCTTGTCTGAATAAACTATACTTTTAAAATTTAATATACCAAACATGATTAAGTTTATGAGAAAACCAAGTTACACATAACATATTTTAGATTCCTAGTTTATATCTGACCAGAGGGAACTTCCGTAAGTAGCCTCCGAAACATTGGAATCATCCTAGAAGAAGCAGGAAGTACTGGAGGCAGAGGAAGATAAGTCCAGAAACACAGGACTCTGTAGAACAAAACCCAAGCTGTCAAGAAAGTACATTTTCTTACATATTATGACATGGTGACGCTATTCATGTGTTGGGAAACTGAGCATGACTTGGAGCATCCCAAAATGTCTATACGTAAAAAGATACATTGGACCAATAATTTCAATAAGAAATGGAAGAAATAACTGTGCTGAGAAACTTACAGAGATGATTTAAACTATTTTTCCCCATGGCTTTATTATTTCCAGACATTTTCAATCTCTAGTCTTTCTATAAAAGTGCTCTTATAACATCATTTTTAGAAATCATTGGGGGAGGGAGGAGTAAAGCCTTGGTAACAATATATAAACACCTTGTCTTAAAATCTAAAAGAAAGTATTTCATAATCCAAAGCAGTTCAATTTTCCCATTTTTTTCCAGAAAAAACAAATAAGGTCCTTGGAAAAAATGGAAAAACTCTGCCCCCCCCCATTTTCCCATGTTTTCCAGGCCTTTACATCTCCATAACCAACAGAAATACCTAGAACCTTTTGCCTAGCCAAATGTCAGTGTGTATTTAGTGTCTTTGAATTGTTAGTGTCTAAAGAAGGGAAGCGAAAAGCAAAGGAGAAAGGGGAAGATATACTCAACTGAATGCAGATTTCCAGAGAAGAGCAAGGAGAGACAAGAAGGCCTTCTTAAATGAACAATGCAACGAAATCAAGGAAAACAATAGAATGGGAAAGACTAGAGATCTTTTAAAGAAAATCGGAGATCTCAAGGGAACATTTTGTGCAAAGACGGGCATGATGAAGGACAAAGAAGGCAGGGACCTAACAGAAGCAGATGAGATTGGTCACTGAAGTTGAGCCAGACATCATAGAAAGTGAAGTCAAGTGGGCCTTAGGAAGCATTACTAACAACAAACTTAGCGGAGATGACAGCTGAGCTATTTAAAATCCTAAAAGATGATGCTGTTGAAGTGCTGCATTCAATATGCCAACAAATTTGGAACACTCAGCAGTGGCCACAAGACTGGAAAAGGTCAGTTTACATTCCAATTCCAAAGAAGGACAATGCCAAAGAGTGCTCAAACTACCGTACAATTGCACTCATTTCACGTGCCAGGCTAGCAAGGTTATGCTCAAAATCCTACAAGCTAGGCTTCAGCAGTATGTGAACCGAGAACTACCGGAAGTACAAGCTGTGTTTCAAAGAGGCAGAGGAACTAGAGATCAAATCACCAACATTCGCTGGATCATGGAGAAAGCAAGAGAATTCCAGAAAAACGTCTATTTCTGCTTCATTGACTACACTAAAGCCTTTGATGGTGTGGATCACAACAAACTGTGCCAAATTCTGAAAGAGATGGGAGTACCAGACCACCTTACCTGTCTCCTGAGAAACCTGTACAAGGGTTAAGAAGCAACAGTAAGAACCAGACATGGAACAACCGATTGGTTCCAAATTGGGAAAGGAGTACGACAAGGCTGTATACTGTCACCCTGCTTATTTAACTTATATGCAGAGTACATCATGAGAAATGCCAGGTTGGATGAATCACAGGTCGGAATTAAGATTGCCGGGAGAATTATCAACAACCTCAGATATGCAGACTATACCACCCTAGTGGCAGAAAGTGAAGAGGATCTAAAGAGTCTCTTGTTGAAGGCGAAAGAGGAGAATGCAAAAACTGGTTTGAAACTCAACATTAAAAAAACTCAGATCATGGCATCTGGCCCCATCACTTCCTGGCATATAGAAGGGGAAGAAATGGAAGCAGTGACAGATTTTATTTTCTTGGGCTCCAAGATCACCGCAGACGGTGACTGTAGCCATGAAATTAAAAGACGCTTGCTCCTTGGGAGGAAAGCTATGGCAAACCTAGACAGCATAGTAAGAAGCAGAGACATCACCTTGCCGACAAAGGTCCGTCTAATCAAAGCTATGGTTTTCCCAGTAGTAACGTATGGCTGTGAGAGCTGGACTATAAGGAAGGCTGAGCGCCGAAGAATAGACGCTTTCGAACTGTGGTGCTGGAGAAGACTCTTATGAGTCCCCTGGACTGCAAGGAGGTCAAATCAGTCAACCCTAAAGGAAATCAACCCTGACTGCTCATTGGAAGGACAGATACCGAAGCTGAAGCTCAAATATTTTGGCCACCTAATGTGAAGAGAAGAGTCATTGGAAAAGACCCTGATGCTGGGAAAGATTGAAGGCAAAAGGAGAAGGGGACGGCAGAGGATGAGATGGCTAGATAGCATCACCGATGCAATGAATATGGACTTGAGCACACTCCGGGAGAGAGCGGAGGACAGGGAGGCCTGGCATGCTATGGTCCATGGGGTCACGAAGAGTCGGACATAACTTAACGACTGAACAACAATACATACCAACTGAATAAGAAAATCAGAGAGAGAGAGAAAGAGATTGAAGCTTTTACCTACTTACAATTAGTGTCTTCCTTAAATAAATAATGGATTGGATTCGAAGATAAGGAAATTGTTAACTTATACTCTTGCAGCCATTTGCCACCCTGAAAAACCTTGCCCATTGGTTCCATTCCAACTATGGCCCTGTGAACCCTGTAGGGATGTACGAAAGTCACTTACCTTTCTGCGGATTATGTTTATGGTGGGGGGGAGGCGTTCCGTCCCTCCCCCCGGAATCCTCGACAGGGTGGGAGGTGATCCGTTCCTCCCCCACGAAATCCTCGAACGGCCGGTTTTGCTCCGCGGCAGCTCCACGGAGCAGCTGGCCAGGCCCAGGCCAGAGCCATCCGCAGCCGGATTTCCACCTGCAGAGGGCTCTGGGTAAAAAAACAAAAAACCACATATGCAAATGGTGGCGGCTATGGCCGCCGCCATTTGTGTTCCTTATTTTTAGCCATCTTAGTCTATGTAAATATTTATGTAGACTATTACGGCGAAAATAAAGGGGAACGCAAATAGCGCCCGCTACGCTATTTGCGTTCCCCTGTATTTTCACCGTAATAGTCTACATAAATATTTATGTAGACTAAGATGGCCAAAAATAAGGAACACAAATGGTGGCGGCTGTAGCCGCAGCCATTTGCGTATGCGTGTTGTTTTTTATAACCCAGACGCGATAGGCTACGTAAATCTTTACGTAGCCTATCACGTCTCTGTAAAAAAAAAAAACACCTCCAGACTGCAAATGGCGGTGGTGGCAGCCGGTCAGAAGACCAGCCGCCGCCGCCGCTGCGGGAGCCACCACTGCCTGGAACATCCGCCCCAGGTAAGTCTCATTCCGGGGGGGATCCCCGGGGGGGCGGGGGGGGGGAGGCCGTTCCGCCACACATTTTGGGGGGCCGAATGCACTGGCATTCGGCCTCACTGAGATCCGTGGCGGAATTCTCTGACATCCCTAGAACCCTGTCCATCTTCCCCCTGAGAAGTCAAATCAGGGCAGGGCCTCCTCTGTTGTGGCATGCGTCTTGTAGAATAGCCTTCACAAAGGTGCTTGCCTGCCAAGTCTTGTCATTATATGCCTTCTGCTAGATAGTGAAAACTTGTTTTACAAGGGCATTTTTGTATGTCGGTACTGCTGCATTTTGCTGGTTTCTGGAGTCCATGTTTGTTTTTAGCTGCTGAGTATTTAATCTTTGTTGTTCCTTAATTCTTAAATTGCATTTTAATTGAATATAGAATATAGTTATGTGGAGTTTTAATATAGGAGTTCCCCACATACAGAGAGATGAACACCAGCTACCCTCTCCGTCCAATCAATTTCCCCTCCATCCCATTTCACCGACCATTCCCCCCGGCCTCCTTTAAACACTCACCTCTTATAATGCAATGGACTGAGGACTTTACAACACTTTCAACATTTGAACGGGTGCCATCAGATGCCAGCCTTCAAATGGGTAATTTGGATATCTGGTCTGCTTTTGTTGAAGCCTATGTATAATAACTCGTAAGTTGTATTTTCATATAAATGCACTTAATATGTATTCATTGCTATGGATATACACAAATTTATGTATGAGTTTTTCTGCATGATGCTGTTAATCGCTGTATCTACTTTCAGTTTCATCACAGATCCAAGCTCTACACAAAGGGCTTTCCCCTTCCTGCTTTCCCACTACATAACCTCTAGGTGGCGCTGTGCTATAGTGGAATACTAGTTCTTTCGCTTTCAAAAATTTCCCTTGCTTTAAAAAAAACCCTGGGAAAGTTCTCTTTACAAAACAGAAGCAAAACTGGATGACAAAGTCTAAAGAACCTGTAAACTACTGTGAGTAAGGAATCATGAGTGCACAATGAATGTGTCATGTAGAAAAGCTCGATTTATATTTTAAAAACTCAAAAAACAAAACAAAAAACTATTCCCCCCCCCCTTCAGTTCTAGGCTCTTCACTGCCCCTCTATAGCTTTGTATCTAAGATCTACTCAGCTGACTTGTTTAAAATGAAAGGAAGGTGATCCTAGCCATTGTATATAAGGACAGGACATTGTGCTACTAACAATAGATCTAGGCTAGCATTATTTTAGTACTAAGGGGGAAATTCTCCTTTTGCGGTTGTCTGCAAAGGCCCTAAGAGATCCTAAAAGACTGTAGTTAAACCTCAGGAGAAAAGCTTGTATAAACACACAGTCTGAAGAAGCTGATGCTGTCCTGCTAAAACTGTACACTACTAAAACTGCCCTCTCGAGTAGATTGTTGGTAAAATTGCTTTCTGACCTCATATTTGATCATCATGAGTAGCTCAGAGGGAGACCTGAATGAATAATTCACTGGATATAAGACGACCTCAATGAATAATTGACAGCGAATAATTTGCCCATTGAAGGAAGAGCCTTTTTCTCGTGGAATGTGTCTCATCATATTGCTTTGATTCAATCCCCTTCATCCAATTGTCTAATGATCTTGCGTTATCTCGGTATATCTTACTAAAGTGCTTGTGGTCTGCTGCATCTCTTCCCCACCCCCCTTTCCCTCTGTCTCAGGCATATTATATTTAGGGGATTGGAAGCAGGTCAACAAAAGTCAAGTTTGGCATTGGATTTAATCATGGAATCACAGAACAGTAAGAGACCAGGTTATCTGTTTCAGCTCCTTAGTTCTAGTCATGTTCTTTCCCACATACATCCTTCATAGATGAATGTATAGCATTTATTCTGTTACTTATTTAAAATATGTATACCCTGCCTCTCAACCATAATTACCGAGGCATCTCACAACCAGGATTAAACCAACAATAAAAATGCAACAGTAACCAAATCTAAAATGAGCAGCAAAAATAAGATAAAACAGCAGCCAAATCAAAGAATTAGACCCCATTAAAAGCCTCTGTCTTCAATTGGAGTCTAATCACTATCAGGAAGGGCACTAGATGAATGGACAGAGGGTTGGAGTTCCACAAGTGGTTCTTCATAACCAAGAAGGCCCATGCTAGTCAGCCCAGTGCAAGCTCTCCCACAGCCCGAGGGAGCACATGTACCACCGCATCACCATTGCCCTCACCCACTAACACTGCATCGCTTGCCACTGCCTGCCCTCTAGCTCACCCTGAGGATCCTCTCAATGAGAGCCAGAGGGCTGCCATGCTCTTCAGAGAGCCAGCCAAAATGCCTGTCTCTGAGGGGGCCCTTCCTCAGAGTGAGACTTGGGAGGGATGTCCCAGGAGATCACCCACAATGCCTGTCTGAGGAAGGCCCACCTCAGAGACAGATGTTTCAACCTGGCTGGCTCTCTGAGAAGCTGCACCGGCCACTTCCTCAGTTAGTGAGGTTCTCCAGAGAGCTCGCCTCCCCTCTGGCTTACACTGGGGCTCAGAGTAAAACAGGTTGGGTGGCTGCTCCTGAGAGCCCCGCTGGCTTCTCTCTTGCTGTGACATTTTCCACAGTGGGAGGGTGGGATCAGCTGTGCTGTCTGAAACACCTGCTAGCATCACTGACTAGGCGAAAGAGCCCTGCCAGTGGCACGGTGGAAGAGAGGCTGGAGGGGCTCTCTGGAGCACCTGCTGGAAGTGGCAGCAGTGGGCCCTCCTGGCAAGGGCATGGGGGAGTGTGCAATTTGCCACTCCTTCTGCTCCGCTGCCTGAGGTAAGGGATTCACCCAGCTTCATGGGAGGGACGCCACTGCCCCTAGTTGCCACCCACTCATCTCGGAAGACTGAGTACCTGAACTGGGTTTTTGATGAAGATCTTAACTGTTGTATGGAAGCAGGAAGACTCTGGTCCTAGGTCATTTAGTACTTTATAGGGCAATGTCAGCAATTTAAATTGTGCCTGGAAACAAACTTGTAGCCAGAAATGTTCTTTATGTATTGGTTTTCTAATTAGTAGTGCAGTGGTAAATTTTGAAGTGCAGGCACTCCTCATGATATACCCCCCACCACCACCGAGGGTCCAAAATTACAAGGCAGCTCTGTTGATACATATTAACAAACCAGTTCTAGGGGGTTTATATCTGCTAGGAGCAGCTTTTTTGCAAAGCTAATGGGTCTTACCCATTCAAGACCAGGCCACCCCAAAATACTTCACATTACAACAAGGAACAATATATGGTAGCTGGGAAAATTCATTCCCCCCTCCTTCTCCAGCTATTGTGAGGATCGCAGCTAAACATAGAGGGAACAGGGAATTCTGAGTGTGTCTATGTGTGCGTGGCAGATTATGTCAGTGTCCCTGCTAATAAAAAAGTGTCTGTGCTGAGTCTCTGAAAGTCCTGGTTCCACTACAGCACTGTGTGTAGTATCTGTACCAGTTAATAGACTTGCAGCTGTATTCTGCATTAATTGAAATTTCAAAGTCTTCAAAGCAGCCCTAGGTAGAGTCTACTGCAGCTATCTTACCTGGTTGTTATCAGGACATGAATGACTGTGGCTCGATGGTGAGCAGCTGAAGCTGGTTAAAGATGGATGACACCTGAGCATATAATCCATACTGCTCTGTAGCACAAGCAGAGATCAGGAAAAGCAAGGTGCACCAGCCCTCTGCCAATTATTTGTCTCCTTTACATCTGCCCTCTTTCTTTCCCCCTTTTGTTTGATTTGAGACTGCAAGCTTTTATCAAGGACTCAATTAACTTGTAAAATGACACAAATGTTGTGAGAGAAATAATGAGATAATTAATATTAGCAACAGCACAAACATGAATTTATAAATAACCCTGAGCTTCATAACGACAACATTGTTTCTGGTTCTCACGGTGTTTAGGTAGATTTGGATAGTCATTTATTCAGTCATTTGGGTTAGCAGGATAAGTGAGAAATGCAAGGCTGAGAAGAATTCCCATTGTGCAAAATATAAATATAATTTCTATGAGCTTCCAAATTTGACATATTACTTTTACCAAATATACTGGCCAGAGAAAATGAAAAGAGGAACATACCTGAAATGCAAATACAAAACACAAGCAAAACTCAAACCTACTGATGAATGTGCCATCCTATCAGGTCTACAACTCTGCATCTATCCAGGTTTTTGTCTATGATCTGTCTCAGATTATTCTCTTTTCCCATGTTACTTCAAGTGGAAATTAGAGTCATTTACATATCATTCAAAATGAGATGGTCAAGAAGCTAAGGTGGTAGAATATTGGCTTGTGTAAAAGGGTTGACTGAAGGTGGAAGGGAGTTATATACCCTTGAATGCTCTCCCATCTTAAAACAAACTTCCTGAATGTAGCAAATGCTTTATTTATTTATTAAAAACTCTGCCTCTCTAGAACATCATGATGACATCTAATAATTTCAAATCTATAATAATAAAACTAGCCAACCAAAGAGCAAGGTTTTCTGCAGTTCTTTCCCTGATGTGCTAGCTTATGGCACTCAGGGAGATTTGGGGGGGGGGGAAGCATTAAAAAAAAAAGGCATGACCTGCTTGTCCTGAAATCTGACATGGTGCTGTTCAGAATCATTCTTCTTAAAGGTTAAAAAAAAAAAAGGTAAAGGGTGTCCCCAACCAGTCGTGTCCGACTCTAGGGGGTGGTGCTCATCTCCATTTCTAAGCCGAAGAGCCAGCGCTGTCCGAAGACGCTTCCGTGGTCATGTGGCCGGCATGACTGAACACCGAGGTGCACGGAACGCTGTTACCTTTCCCGCCAAAGCGGTACCTATTTATCTATTTGCAATTTCTTGCTTTCGAACTGCTAGGTTGGCAGGAGCTGGGTCTGAAGACGGGAGCTCACTCCGTCACGCGGCACTCGGGTCTTGAACTGCTGTCCTGCCGAGCTTCCGGTCTGCAGTTCAGCGTCTTAAATGCTGAATCGGGTCATTCTTCTTGGCATCTCATTAAATTGTACTGAGATGTTCTGCTGATAGCTGGCTGTATTTTAGCTGAGATCTTGTGGTGCTTTGGGTTTTTCATCAGCTCATAGAGAGGAGAAAGGGTCATACTCTCTCTTCTTTGAACAGGTCTCTTTGGCAGACCTTGTCAGTGTTTCCTAAACCACACAGACCTCTGGTTCAACCTCAAGCATAATATCCCTCAAGCTTAGGTTTCCCAAGGAAAGTAGGAAGAGGCACAGGATGCTTCCAGATATTACTCGACAGTCCAAAGCCATCTAGAGATTGCGGCTGACTTGGTTTTTCCACTTAAAGAACTAAACATTTGGTAGGTGCTCAGCTCCTTCTATGCTGCTCCTTTTTTGTGGTCTTTTCCTCCCCTTCCTTTTCTGCCAGACTGAGTAAGGAGCAAAGAATCCTTCTTCTCCCTGCTCCACCGCAAGCTTTGTGAGGGTAAATAATACAGTATTTTACCATCGGTAGCAGCATCCCCCGGTGCCTGTTCATGGAAGCAGGAATGTTGCAGGAAGGAACATAGTGAGAAAGGGCAGCTTATGAATGACCCCAGTGAGCTAAAGCAATGTGTCATTCTGGCAGAGAGCCTATTAAAGAGAAAGTCATGTTCTGGAATATGTTCAACTTGGGATTTCTGAGAACTCCTTTGTATCCAGTCATTATGTGTTTCACTCTCTGCAAGGAGATGGTTATGTTTGCTTTTGTGACACAGGCCTTAATTGTCCACAGACCTAGATCTTTCAGCCTAATGCAAACATCAGGGTAGCAATTAACATTAAGTGCTGGGAAAACGACTGGCGAAATGATAAACACTTAGTGCATCTTGAGAATGGAAGAGCTTCTCATCTAGGAGGCATCCTATGGATTTTGCTGTCAAGGGCTTGCTGGTGGGGCTCACGCCAGAGCAGGGCCAATGTCAAGGACAGGCATGGTCGGGAACCTGCTGAGAGAGCACATCCCCGCAGGGACCCACTGACAAGAGCCCCCTGGAGTTGCTCCTTCTCTTCCCCATTGCAATCTACTTGTTCACCTGCCTCTCAGTTTAGCCCAGTCAACGGTGGTGGTGAGAAGGGCAAGGAGTAGATGCTGCTGTCTACTTGCTGTCTGCCTGTGACGCAAGCAAGTGGTAGCAACGATGGGAAAGAGGAGGAGGAGCAAAAGCAACTGGTGACAATGGAGGTGAGAAGATAGACTCACTGAGGGAGGGAGTCCATCGAGGGTATTTTGTCCAAGAACCCTCAAAAACTTGGAGCTGGCACTGATCCAGAGCCATGGGTCTGATCCAGTCTCAGGAGCAAAGCCCCAAAGAACACAAATCAAAGTCCATATGAATGCGGGTCCTCAAGAACATTCAATAATCCTTGCAGAATGATGTCCCAGGAACTCCAGGCAAAGGAAGCCAAGCCCAGAACTTGAACTATTCTAGCAATCCAGGACAGACAAATATCCAGGGAAGCAGGTCAAGTGGACCAGTCAGGGTTTCAAAGGACAGACAGAGATGAAGAGTCAGACTAATACAGACTACCCAGGAAGGATAACTGTGATGGGGAATTTAGCTGTTATATTGCTATTCTAACTAAAGATGGCACTGCATCCAACGGCTGCTAGATTGTTCGTGGCAATAACTGTATTTATTTACTTACTTACTTACTTACTTAAAATGTTTCTTGGCCGTCTTTCAGGGCAGGAGCCTTCCCAAAGCAGCATACAACAATAAAACTCACATAATAAAAAACGATATGGTAATAAAAACAGAACAACAATAAAACTCACATAATAAAAAACGATATGGTAATAAAAACTGTAAAAACAGCAACAGCAGCAAACAGCCTAAAAAACAACAAACACCAGCATAAAAATAAAGCTTACCACATACAACTGCAGCTACAACCCAGTCTGATAAAACGTAATTAGGGGAAGTCCAGGCTAAAGTAGTAGGTTTTTATGGTCTTCCTAAAAACTTTCAATGATGGGGCTTGGTGGACCCTCTTACTCCAGAGGTTTGGGGCAACTGCAGAAAAGGCCCTCTGTCATGTAGTCACTCACCAATAACATTGATGTTCTGTTAGGCATACATTATGGCTTAACATTATCTAAGCTTGTAGACTTGAGAGTACTCGCTAAAATATAAATGTCTATTTAATATAGAACAAGCAAACACTGAGGTGACACTGTAAACCACTGTAAACTATTTTTGCATATTAAATCAAAAGTGTGATTTCTCTTAGCTAATGGATATAATTAAACTTTGAGCAGGGAGACTTGGATTCAAATTCCTGATCAGCTATGAAGGGTGTGAGTCTCTATTTCTCAGCTTAATCTACCTCAAATGGCTATTGTAAAGATAAAATGGTTTAAACCATTTCTTAGATGGCAAGACTTTACACCGTGGGCTGAATCTACACATAGCAGTTATCATACTGTTATCATAACTATTGGTACACATGACACCAATGGGCACCAATAGTTATGATAATGGTATGATAACGGTATAACTGCTATGTGTAGATTCAGCCTTAGACTTCTGGTCCTTTTGAGCCAGTCTATTCCTTAGGCCTTCGTATTTGTTCTCTTGCTCGCTATTCTGAGTAGAGGGGTGGAGGGAATACACCCAAGTTGGTTTCCTTGCTTTAGTTACAGATCGGCAAGTTTATATATATTGAATCAAATCCTTATACCATAATATTGCTCTAGCATTTTAAATAAAAATCCTAAAAACAATTAAAATCTGAGATGATGTTGTGGCCTAGCCAAAGCACATTTACAAGAGACTTCAGTACTGAGAGCAATTTTGGGACTTACACCAAAATTGTAGAGGAATTATTGCCATGTGTGCAAAATCACACACTGTGATGACGATGGGAACCATGTTAACAGCCTAGATTGTTAGACAACCAGATGGCATTACTTACAGATCGGAACAACATCCCTGCCTGAAAAGTTATTTCTGTTTCACAGTCTGCTTTTGATTATTCTTGCTGAAAAAGCTTCAGATAGAGGTCTTAGGACATCATTTTTATTTAGCAGCACTTTAGGGGTAGCCATTGCAGGTGGATTCAGTTTAACAAACAAGGTAACACTTTTTCCGCATGGCTCCCATTCAGACACTCAAAATGGTACCATTCAGAATGTGAAGCCTTCCCATTTTTGCCCAAAGCCACTACAAATGTATGCATGAAGCACCTCTCTTACATACCAGACATATTTTGACATCTTGCAAGAAGATGTCACTGAGGCTGTTCTTATTGGGGCTATGTCCTGGGAAGAGCAAATGTAATCTGTAGTGTATACTGGCATTGTCTCTCAAAAAGCAGGGGTGGGGAACTTCTCTCCGCCTAAGGGCTGAATTCAATTTCAGAGAAGCTCTCGGGGGCTGCCTTCTGGTGGTGGGCACTGCAAAAATACAAAAAACAAAATAAAAATACCAGAATATTGTAGCATAAAGCTCTTACTGAGAGCAACCAAGCCTTAGGAGAGGCATTTCAACCTTTCAGAATGGAGGAAAACTGCACAAAAGCCAGGAAACCACCAGGTTGGGGAATGGGGCAGAGCCAGGGGAAGGGGGCCTGGCCATCTGGTGAAACTCCATAGGTCCCCATTTGCCCCCACTTTGGGGTCCCACTTTCTGGAGAAAAGTGAACACCTCATTAATGAGTGCCTCTTGGTAGAAAGGGCTCTAGATCCAATGTGTATTTTATAGTGCTGTGCCGAAACCCCACCGGCTTTTTCGCAGCCTCTTTGTTTCCCTGTGGAAGAGGCAGTAATTTTTCTGCCTCTTTCATTGGGTTGCTGAGAATTTCGGAGACATTTTTCAGGGTACAAGGCTTCAGTGGCTACCTTACTGGAAGGAGGCGGCCAAGGGGTGTGTGTGCATGCTCCTTCTTTTACCATTTCCCCCTTCTGTCCTTGCAGCCTCTCCAGCTGCTTGGAGTTTCTTGGAAAACCCTCTGGAAGACTTTGGCAGGACTTCCTCCCTTGGGGCTTTCCAGTGCGGCTGCCTGCTGAGTGCCTGAAAGCTGAGTGAGGAGTTATTGTTATTTTTCTTATTATTTTCTTATTATTTTTCGTCATGTTGTTGTTAAAAGGACTTTAAATAACAATGAAGCAAAACCAAAAATGCCTCTCTCAGCTTTCATGCACTCTGCAGGTAGCAGCACAGGGAAGCCCCAAAGGCGGAGGGAGCGGTAAAAGAAAGAGCACCCCCATTCCCTCAGCCACCTCTTTACAGTAAGGGAAGCACCGAAGCCCTGCACCCGGAGACATTTCTCCTAAATTCTCACCCTTCCCACAAATTTTCAGGTGCAAGTTCTTTTCACTCCCCCCCCCCCACGAATGGTTGAAAATAAACAGGTCGAAAAATGCAGCACAGTGCTTGTGTTTTCCCAGAACAGGCCATACTTGTCTTGAAGTGGGTCATGAATGGTTGGAGCTTCCCTCCCACCAGCAGATCTGCTGGTGAGGAAGTGCTGCCACCTGCCACTAGAAGGAACACACTGGAGCCCCCTCTCTTCCAGGGGTTCTCTAATAGTTCTCTAACGTAACAATATGGAACACTCTTTTGCCAAGGATGGAAATGGGCTGTGCTCCAGTTCTTCACTAGACACTGAATTGTGTGACAAAATGTACTCAGGAGACCTGTATATGCTTAGCTCCCTGCATATATTATAGGATAAGTGTTTGCCTGATAGTGTTTGATTTAACCACGGAGCTGACCACGTTAGTGCACCACTGGTGACAGGGGCACCACAGTGAAACTCTGTAACTGTCCTATGCTTTTATACACGTTAAGCATTCAGGTCCTGCTCATATCAGAGATCGAATATTGGGCTGACTCAGCAAGGCTGTTCTTATTACATGATTTATTTTCAATAAATCAACACAGCCTCTCACTCTATTTGCATCCAAACAATAATTCCCTACACCTGGTACCTTTGACATAAATAGTATTACATTACATATTTGTAGGTTCCTGGGAGGTGAGATCAGTTTCCAACCCACTGAAGGACTGCTTAAGTCAATATTCACCTGGTTTCTAATTTGTGGCTATGACAGGATAATGTGAAAAAACATGACTGGATTTAGTTTTATTCTTTCCACCTTTATTTTTATATACATTTCCTGTGCTCAGCATTTTTTTGGAATGCCTGTGGTTTAACAGATTGGTGAACTATTAGAACACATGTGCCGATAACTGGAGCCAGCCCAACTTTCCGAAGCATGCTGCAACTCCGTTCATTCAAATGAGAAGGGTTGACCTGGTGTGGATCTGGGTCAGTAGGAAACACAACAACTATCCCACACTCCATGGTTGAATATAGGTTTTTGTTGAACTGTGGGCTAGCGTGTTGTCTGAACCCAGGACATTTTTCACAGGGTAGCTTGTTAATCATGCAGTGTGGCTTATTTTTCTTGAACAAGCCACCTTGAGAACCCATGGTTTGTTGTTGGGTTGTTCAGGGTGGCTAACAAGCCACACTCCACACTGCACAGTTAACAAGCCGCCCTGTGGAAAGTGTCCTGGGTTCAGACAACACGCTAACCCATGGTTCAACAAACAACCCACGGTTCAACAACAACCCAAACTCAACGAGTGTGGGTTAGCATGTTGTGTGAACACAATGAATGAGTGTGAAGAATGCACCCAGCTGCCTTGAAGTCAAGGTAACCTTGCAGTGATTCTCCCTTATTTATTGCTGTTATTTTCAATTCTCCCTAGATCTTTGGCAAGGGGAATTCAAACCCATGTTCCAAATTAAAAAGATTTATTTACTTATTTACTTACTTACTTATTTATTTATTACACACATTGATAAACTGTTTTATAAAAGGATATCAACGTGGTATTAAGATTAAGACTAGGGCTGAAGTATGAGGGCTAACTTTGATAGGTAGCATAAAAATAATAATAAATCAGTTTACTTTCTAGATGACAAGTGAGTGATGACATATTTAATACAGAACACGTTCTGTTTATATACTTGCAGAATTGGCGGGGGGGAGAGTTTGATGTGGGGGAAGTGGACAGGTGTAGCCATTGCAAGATGGACAGGTTCCTTGATATTTGGGATGCAGCATGTTCAACACGTATGCAGAGGGAGATGACCCATTTACACTTTTCAACAACCCTGGCGGGGAAGATTTCCTATTGTACTTCTGATATACAGAACTCTTCTGGGGGTGCAATTCTAGCCTGTGTATCTGAGAGGTGCTTGAGACCGCAAATAAACCTGGAACTTTAAAGAAAATTAGAAGATCCCTGTCTAACAAAGGTGGTTTGGAGCAAGAACGAAGAGAAAGCCAAAGTGGACAATTTATTTTCTTTCGTTCTTTCTTTTTTAGGGGGCACACTAAAATATGGCAACATTGTCAATACACCAACAATCTTCCAGACACTGATGACTTAAACTGCTTGCTCTCCACCCAGGTTAGGGTGGCAAGATGAAAAAGAGTACAGGGCTCCTGCAGCTTTAATGGTTGTGTAGAAGCTACTCCGGCTGAAATTCCCTTTGTGCAACAGTTGAAGGCGCACCAGCACTGTCCTTATTTGCGTCTGACTACTCTAACTCAGATCAAGTGCCAGGTTTGTTTGGTAGTGATGGAGGGGAACCAGAGTGAGCAAACGTCTAGTTTCCAGATTCACTTCAGAAGAATATTCATTCTACGCTTCCTAGAGCTCCTCCAGCACCAGAGGGTCCTTGGGTGGCATCTTCCTAATGTTCCGGGATTATTTTGGAACTACTTTGGTCCCAATATGTCAATCCTGAGCTACCTGAAGTTTTTGGCTTAAATAATATGAAGCTTTCCAACAAACAAATTTGGTCCATTTCTGGGTCCTAAAGCTAGTACAGCACAGGAATCCATGTTGCCAGTTTGCTCTAGCAGGGGCTACCAATGCTGCTACTAAAAATGGTGAACTCTTACTCAGAGGTAATGCCAGTGAGATAGAAGTTTCAGCTGCCTGCCCTCCAGCGTCCTCACTGGGGGAGTGGCGGCGGTGTGGGGGGGATGGTGAAGGTCTACGTGGATATATAAGGCAACAGATCTATCTGGGCAAACAAGGGAAGGAGGTGGTTCTAAGTAGAATGGGCTGGGGGAGAAAATGTGTGTGTGTGTGTGTGTGTGTGTGTGTGTGTGGCGGGGGGACTCTGGCCCTTGAGACATGAGCTAGGCACCAGAGGCTAGGCATCAGTGTGCTAGGATGGAAGGATAACGATGAATGGGTTTGAGAGCCAAGCAAACCCCAGGCTATTCTTGGAGATGTGCAACAGCAAATCAGTCCACACTGAGTCTCACAAAGAACCAGTGGTGTAGTGGGGCCAGGGCTTTCAGGGACACAGCACTGGCAATCCTTTGTTAGCAGGGACACTGATGTCATCTGCGACCCCCTTCAGAATTCCCTGTTCCCTATGAGCTTAGCTGCAATCCTCACAGTAGCTGGTGGGAAGGGTAGGAATGAATTTTCACAGCAACAATTTATTTATTATTTATGTATTTATTACATTTATATCCCACCTTTTTTCCTCTTTAAGGAACCTGAGGCAGTGTACATAATCCTCCTCCTCTTCATTTTATCTTCACAACAACAACCCTGTGAGGTAGGTTGGGCTGAGAGGCAGTGACTGGCCCAAAGTCACCCAGTGAGCTTCCATGGCCGAGTGGGGACTAGAACCCGGATCTCCCAACTTCCAGTCCAACACTCTAGCCACTACACCACACTGGCTCTCACAATGTATAGTTGTGAGCTATTGCTCTTGTAATGTGAAGTATTTTGAGGTGGCTTGATCTTTAATGGGTAATTAAGACCCATTAGCTTTACAGAAGACTTGCTCCTAATAGAAATGAAAACTGCTAGAATTGGTTCGTTGATATGGATCAACACAACTGCCTGCATTTCTTACCTCTCCTTGGGGTGTGTGGCTATGGAGGCTGTTACGATGAGTGCCTGCACTTCAAAGTCTACCATTATACCCCTGCAAAAAAGACTGGGCGACTGAACTCAAGGGAAGCTATAGACTTCAAAACAAAGGATCAGTGGCTCTGCACCAGATACCACCAGATGGGGGTAAGAATAAAGATTCACTAGCTTAATCCTGGTGAAAGAAAGGGGACCTCAAGGAGGTTCCTGGATACTTGACTGCATCAAAACTGGCAGACTAAGCATTACAAAATCTATGCTTATGGGAGACAGGTATACAGAACGAAAGGATATTGCAAGGGGTCCCCAGATGGTGCGTCAACTAGCTGATCAGACTTGGAGTAGGGATGCTTCAGGATTGGACCATGTTTTCCACCAAGGCTCTAGATAGGCCAAGTGAACTGGCGTTTTGCATCGTGCAGCTGGGCAACTCATTTTAATTTAATTAGTCAAGGACACACATATCTCTATTAGATGATCGCTCCCCTGCTACCATCCGGGACTCTCACTCCTGGCAGCCTTCAAGCCTCCTGCTCTTGCAACCTTTTCGTGAACAAAATGGATACTTTAGCCAAGGTGCTTGAGTGATGCCAAAAAAAATATAGGTCACAAGTTACACGTGTACCTAAAGTCATTATGGCTGAGTTTCTCTGCAACATCAGGGCTTTTCTCCAAGGGAGGAAAATGTAAGAAAAATCATATGGCCATATCACCACTTTTTTCTTGAAGTGGGTGGAGATGAAGTTCTTGAAGAACAGATTTAAATCTTGCGAAAACAGCTTTACACTTCAGACTCCTGTAGTCTATAATTTATTATTAGTATTGATAATTTCTAAAAGAGTTTCCAGTGTATACGTGCTTCACACTGATTCTCTCTCATTTGCTTCTAAATCACGTATAAAACTTAACAGAAAGGAAGGTTTGCAACTCTTTTCGAAAAAGGCTTGGGTCTTCCTAAGAGAGTGAGCTAATGCAATTTTAATATATGAAAGTATGAGTCAAACAGATTGTACATGGGAAAGACAATAATCTGATGCAATAGAAACATTTACAAGTCTTGTAACCCTCCTTTCCTCCCCGCTAAGCTTTAAAAAGCCACATAAGGCCAAGGATCAAAGCAATGAAACTGCAGAATTCTCTTTGCTGAAACAATAACAAACTCAGCTTCCTCGGACGTCAATGGGGCAGGTTTACAGAAGGGATATATTTATTATTATTATTTTGCAGCCACTGAAGGAGGACTAATATAATCACATGCATCACAGACTGGAAGTTGAGCTCTAATGCCACCAAGCCTTATCACTACGATAATACAAAACATGATTACAGGGTTCACTGGAAAGTATCAGAAGCAGAATGCCTGGGCAAGGCAGGATTAAGGAAGCTGCGAGCACAGACCAGAAGTGCATGGTTAGCTCATGCTTGCCAGAAGCAATAAAATTAGAGGCCTGTTGAGTTGTGTCTAAGATACATGTATTATCAAGCTACATGTGAAATTTGCTCTCTCACCACAACATAGCTTAGTAATACACTATATCCAGTTTTCTGGCCCAAATCATGAAAGAACTAGGGCACTCCTCATATTATAATGGGGCTGCAACTTGTCCCTTAGTTTAGCTGCCACTCATTAGGGAGGGTAGAAAAGCACAAAATTACATAATATGAGCAAAGCCTGGCACTAGACATTATGGTGGGGGAGTGGGAACTATACACATGAAGCAGTTCTCAGCAGTAGCTGCATGTTTAATAGTGACTAGTCCATCTTTAGCTATCTAGCCTAGAGCTGTGCTCAAATGGCCTCTCAAGATTCTCCAGTCTATTTGTGGGCAGAGAAATTGGGGGGATAATTTCACCTAATTTATCCTAGGGGAGGAGAAATTCTCCAACAGTTTCTCTCAGGCAGGGATCACTATTGGCAGGGGTTGTAGTACAGGTTCTTTCTTTTTTTCTAAGAGTTTTTGGTTTATTGCACTGCTTCTGTAGGTGGTAACAGCATCAACTGTGTTGAGGCTTCCACTTTTCTGAGGCAGATGTGAATTTCTTTTGGTGGTATTTTTGAGCTTACCTAATCACTGTGCCCCTTCATGGATCACTGCCTTGTTGTGGCGAAGGGGCTTGCGTAACTCAGTGAAGCCATAAGCTATGCCGTGCAGGGCCACCCAAGACGGACAGGTCATGGCAGAGAGTTCTGACAAAATGTGGTCCACTGGAGAAGGAAATGGCAACCCACTCCAGGATTCTTGCCAAGAAAACCCCATGGAACGTATCACAAGGCTAAAAGATATGACGCCGGAAGATGAGCCCCTCAGGTCGGAAGGTGTCCAATATACTACTGGGGAAGAGCAGAGGGTATTTCCAAGTAGCGCCAGAAAGAGTGAAGCGGCTGGGCCAAAGCCGAAAGGACACTCAGCTGTGGATGTGTCTGGTGGTGAAAAGAAAATCCGATGCTGTAAAGAACAATATTGTTTAGGAACCTGGAATGTCAGATCAGTGAATCAAGGTAAGCTGGAGGTGGTCAAACATGAGATGGCAAGATTGAACATCGACATCTTGGGAATCAGCGAACTAAAATGGACAGGCATGGGCAAATTTAATTCAGGTGACCATCATATCTACTATTGTGGGCAAGAATCCCTTAGAAGAAATGGAGTAGCACTCATAGTCAACAAAAGGGTGGGAAAAGCAGTACTGGGCAGTACTGGGGTACAATCTTAAAAATGATAGAATGATCTCAGTACGAATCCAAGGCAAACCATTCAACATCACAGTAATTCAAGTCTATGCCCCAACCACTGATGCCAAAGAAGCTGAGGTTGATCGGTTCTGTGAAGACCTACAACACCTTCTAGAACTAACACCAAAAAAAGATGTCCTCTTCATCATAGGGGATTGGAGTGCTAAAGTAGGAAGTCAAGAAATCACCGGGATAACAGGCAAGCATGGCCTTGGTGTACAAAATGAAGCAGGACAAAAGCTAATAGAGTTTTGCCAAGAGAACACGCTGATCATAGCAAACACTCTTTTCCAACAGCACAAGAGACGACTCTACACATGGACATCACCAGATGGTCAATATCGAAATCAGATTGATTATGTCCTTTGCAGTCAAAGATGGAGAAGCTCTATACGGTCAGTAAAAACAAGACCTGGAGCTGACTGTGGCTCAGATCATGAGCTTCTTGTTGCAAAATTTCGGCTGAAATTGAAGAACATCGGGAAAACCACTAAACCATTCAGGTATGACCTAAATCATATCCCTTATGAATATACAGTGGAGGTGAGGAATAGATTTCAGGGATTAGACCTGATAGACAGAGTGCCTGAGGAACTATGGACAGAGGTCCGTAACATTGTTCAGGAGGCAGCAACTCAATCTATCCCAAAGAAAAAGAAATGCAAGAAAGCCAAGTGGCTGTCTGATGAGGCTTTACAAGTAGCTGAGGAAAGAAGGGAAGCGAAAAGCAAGGGAGAAAGGGGAAGATATATCCAACTGAATGCAGAGTTCCAGAGAATAGCAAGGAGAGACAAGAAGGCCTTCTTAAATGAACAATGCAAAGAAATCGAGGAAAACAACAGAATGGGAAAGACTAGAGATCTCTTCAAGAAAATTGGAGATCTCAAGGGAACGTTTTGTGCAAAGACGGGCATGATAAAGGACAAAGAAGGCAGGCACCTAACAGAAGCAGATGAGATTAAGAAGAGGTGGCAAGAATACACAGAAGAACTATACAGGAAAGATCTGAATGTCCCTGATAGCCATGATAGTGCGCTCACTGAACTTGAGCCGGACATCCTAGAGAGTGAAGTCAAGTGGGCCTTAGGAAGCATTAGTAACAACAAAGCTAGCGGAGATGACAGTATTCTAGCTGAGCTATTTATAATCCTAAAAGATGATGGTGTTAAAGTGCTGCATTCAATATGCCAACAAATTTGGAACACTCAACAATGGCCGCAAGACTGGAAAAGGTCAGTTTACATTCCAATTCCAAAGAAGGGCAACGCCAAAGAGTGCTCAAACTACCGCACAATTGCGCTCATTTCACATGCCAGCAAGGTGATGCTCAAAATCCTACAAGCTAGGCTTCAGCAGTATGTGAACCGAGAACTACCGGAAGTACAAGCTGGGTTTCGAAGAGGCAGAGGAACTAGAGATCAAATCGCCAACATTCGCTGCATCATGGAGAAAGCAAGAGAATTCCAGAAAAATGTCTATTTCTGCTTCATTGACTACACTAAAGCGTTTGATTGTGTGGATCACAACAAACTGTGGCAAATTCTTAAAGTGATGGGAGTACCAGACCACCTTACCTGTCTCCTGAGAAACCTGTACGAGGGTCAAGAAGCAACAGTAAGAACCAGACATGGAACAACCGAGTGGTTCAAAATTGGGAAAGGAGTACGACAAGGCTGCATATTGTCACCCTGCTTATTTAACTTATATGCAGAATACATCATGAGAAACGCCGGGCTGGATGAATCACAGGTTGGAATTAAGATTGCCGGGAGAATTATCAACAACCTCCGATATGCAGACGATACCACCCTAATGGCAGAAAGCGAAGAGGATCTCAAGAGCCTCTTGTTGAGGGTGAAAGAGGAGAGTGCAAAAGCTGGTTTGAAACTCAACATTAAAAAAATGAAGATCATGGCATCTGGCCCCATCACTTCCTGGCATATAGAAGGGGAAGAAATGGAAGCAGTGACAGATTTTATTTTCTTGGGCTCCAAGATCACCGCAGATGGTGACTGTAGCCATGAAATTAAAAGACGCTTGCTCCTTGGGAGGAAAGCTATGGCAAACCTAGACAGCATAGTAAGAAGCAGAGACATCACCTTGCCGACAAAGGTCCATCTAGTCAAAGCTATGGTTTTCCCAGTAGTAACGTATGGCTGTGAGAGCTGGACTATAAGGAAGGCTGAGCACCGAAGAATTGATGCTTTCGAACTGTGGTGCTGGAGAAGACTCTTACGAGTCCCCTGGACTGCAAGGAGGTCAAATCAGTCCATCCTAAAGGAAATCAAGCCTGAGTGCTCATTGGAAGGACAGATACTGAAGCTGAAGCTCAAATATTTTGGCCACCTAATGCGAAGAGAAAACTCTCTGGAAAAGACCCTGATGCTGGGAAAGACTGAAGGCAAAAGGAGAAGGGGACGGCAGAGGATGAGATGGCTAGATAGCATCAGCGATGCAATGAATATGAACTTGAGCACACTCCGGGAGAGAGCGCAGGACAGGAAGGCCTGGCGTGCTATGGTCCATGGGGTCACGGAGGGTCGGACACGACTGAACGACTGAACGACTGAACAACAACAAAATCACTGTGAGGTGGCCAAGGGTACCGTGTGTGTTTTCTCCCTCTATTACACATTTTTCAATTGCTATGCAGCCTCCCGGGCCACCTGCACTGTCTGAACTAAAAAAGCCCCACGGGAGGAATTGCCTCATGATGTCTTCCTCATGATGGCTTTACCTGAAGTACAGCAAACTGAGGAGGCTAGAGGCTGCCACAGAGATTATTGTATGATGACAGACAGGACACTCACGCATACTCCTCAGCCACCTCACAAGTAAGGTAAGCACAAGAACCCCAAACCCAACCCATGAGAATTTCTCTGAAACTTCTCCTCTGTTAAATGTCTTTTCGAAAGCAATTTCTTTTCTATCAAATTGAATGAGAATGGTTAAGAAAAAAAAGTGGGAGAAATTTTCAGCATAGCACTAATCTAGTCTATCTAGTTTGGTCCTCAAGCCTCTAGAACATGAATCATTTCTAAATTTTGGTCCAGCTACCCTATATAACTCTTAAATCAGGAGTGGGGGTCTCTTTCAGTCTGAGGCTCAAAATCACTTTTGGAGAAGCTCTTGGGGGCTGCATTCCAGTGGTGGGTGGAGGCAAAAGCACTGGGGCCCAAAATACAAAAAATACCAGCATATTTTAGCATAAAGCTCTCACTGCCAGTAACTATGCCTTAGGAGAGGCAGGACAGCCTTTCAGAATGGGGAAAAAGTCTGCACAGAAGTTGGGAATCCATCAAATGAAAGGTGGTGGGAGGAGAGGGGGTGGGGTAAGGGGGTGGGGGCGTGGCCATCTGGGGAACCCCAGAGGGCTGGATTTGGCCCCCAGATCTGAGATTCCCCCCCCGCCGCCCCATCTTAAACTAAGGAATATCTTCTGGTTTCAGTTTTTGTGGATCAATAATATAGCCTGTACAGTAACTCATTCTGACAAATTTGCACATGGCTTGCTTGCGCAAATTGGTATACGTTTGATACAGATTTGGCATACATGTTCCCAGCGGCCATAGCTTGGCTATAACTGAATTGAGCCTAATGTTGGGAAGGTTTAGCATTTGATAACTCTCTAAAATGCTCCCATATCTTGTATTTTCTGCAGCTCATTCAGTATGAATGTAGAATGTAAATATTGTTGTTTTTGTTGTTGTTGTTGATGATGATGATGCCATACACCTTTGTAAAGAAACAACAACTCACCCCTACAGTTTCCGTTGTTAAATTACAATTGAAAATAAAGTAAGCAAGCCTTGGCCAGCCCAGCACAGAAGAATCTATAAGAGAAACATTGCAATCAAATTTCATAGCAGGGTGACAGGTGTTTTCATGATAGATAGAAAACCACAACAACAAAGTAACAGGAAAAGCAGCACCACAAACCTCCCCCCCCCAATGCCTTTCTAAGTTAAGTTTGCACCAAACTGTAAAAAAAGAAAGAAAGGTGGGTTAAAGTATCATCACCATCTTGACCACTTGAAAATTATCAGAATAAACATACCCTTGCGAGGAAACTTTGAGCCACCCACAAAGCCTCAGATTCTGCACGACAGCATTGGTACAGCGAAGTGATACTTTTCCTGTCAGCTATTGAGATGAAGAGCAAGCTGCAATACATTAATAATTTCATAAACCTGCTCACTGTTTCCTAAATCAGGAATACCACCACCATCTCACACTATACTGCTTCCCCCGTTTTCCTGTGTTAAGTATTAACTGTCACATATTTCTGTCAGAAACAGCTACTGAAGCAGGTACATGTATGTGGAGTTAGCTGGATTTCTTTACTATAAAGCGAGTCCGCCTTTACTCCAGAATTTCAAGCATAGCCTATGTCAGGGGTCCCCAATGCGACGCCCGTGGGCACCCCATTAAAAAAAAAATAATTTTTTCCTGGTTTTTTTAATATGTGTACATGGATTTGCATGAAATGCATACAGCTTTCTAGCAATTATACATAGGCTTCAACAAAAGTGGACCAAATATCCATTTGAAGGTGGTGTCTATATGCCACCTGTTCAAATACTGAAGGTCCTGTTACATCTGTTACATTATAGGAGGTGAGTGTCTATCCTTCCAATGTTGTAATATCAGTCTTTTAGCTGTCAAAACGCTGCAAAGCACCCATTTACACTGACCATTTCTTAATTTCCATGAAGGAGGTATATAATTTAAAAGAGACTGTACATCAGTGAATATTAGAGTGTTCCAGTACAAAATTTTTCTGTGTAATAACCTCTCCCCAGAAGAAGCAACTACAGGGCCTTGCCAAAACATATGATTAAAATAAGCATTAGCTGTATTGCACTGGCAGCAATTAGATGAATTAGACAATCCCCTATTAAAGAGATGTTGCAGTGTCCAAAAGACGTGAAACAAAAGTTTTTTTGCTGAATAAGACACAGCCTAAGATCCATAGACACGACAGGTAGACACCAAAGCAGCAATCCACTGATTAAGCATTTTGTGGTGGTGCCCACAGCACACAGCTGTGCACACAGCACACAGCACCACACGAAGAGTTGGACACGACTGAACGACTGAACAACAACAAAACCACAGCATGGTCTCAAATTCCCAAATGTGTTAACGGGTTCAAAAAGTTTGGGGACCCCTGTCCTATATAATTAGAAAGGCTATAGTTGAAGCTTATCTGGGTTATGGATTGGACTGCATTACTTTCAGGGTTATTGACTGAATAAGTCATAGTGGGATGGTATGACATCTTGGATAACACTTTTCTTTGTTCTGTTGCTTTTAAACTCTTCAAATAGAATGCAAAAGAAGAGCATGTTATTAGGACTATCAAGTGTAATATACAGTTATAAAACATAGTTTATTAACTTTGCTCCTAATTTTTTTTGTTACGTCGCAGTTCTCCTTTGATTTAAAACAATAATAATTTACATTTCTTTATCCAGGTTCTCCTTCAAGGACAGTATCTTATTCAGCACTAGCGCTAATGTAAATTACATTGCGCTAGTGTATGTGACCTTTAGTGCAAAACCAATAGTGTTTGCTGGCATGACAGTTTTTCTGGGGAAACCCATTGTGCCAGCAAACTCTTTTAGTTTTGTGCTAGAAGTGGCTTACACTGGCACAAGATATTTCACGTTAGTGCTAGTGCTGAATAGGATACTGCCCCATATATTCAAAGTTTGCTTTGTAATATTATGTATATATAACACATTAAAGGCACAATGCTATCGGTATGGCCGTAAACCTCTGAACTCACAAAGCTTTTGCAACCTTTGCGGTTCTCTCCAAGCTGGCTGTGAGTGTGAGGTGGAGGGGCGGGGAGCTCAGACTCCTGGGTCCAAGGGCAGAGCACTATCTCTGACCTCAGATCCAGGAATCTGAACTATTCTGTGGCCCCCAGACTCTGTCTAGGGGCCATAAGATTGATCCCTCCTTGTACTTCCTAAACAGTTACATCCTTTTTCTTTGAATTTATTCCTTCTCATTACCCCCTGATTTATATTTCATGATATTTTTCTCACATTAAAAAAATCTTTTAAACGTTTTTTAAGATTGTGATCCTTTGCACGCTTACTTGGAAATAAGTCCCATTGAATAAACTAGAACATATTTCCAAATAAACATGGATAGGATCAGGCTGGATTTTTTTTTTTTTTTAAAGGGGGACAGGAGGCAAATCTTCATTTGAATTTCATATTATTTATGTTATTTGCAATTGTAGTTTGGTTTGCCCACAGGCCCAGTCCAAGGCATTTTTCTGCTGGAAGAAGAGCAGCAAAGTACTCCCCCCAAGTCAAATTGACCTGGGGATGGTAGCAATGGGGTGTGTGTGTGGGGTGGGATGGCTGGGAGACATGGCGGTGGAGGAAATGGGGTGAGTGAGTGGGAGATATAGGAGTATCTGGGGCAACCTGCAGCTGGACATCTGGACGCTGGGCAGCCTGCAGGGACGCAAATGGCAGCTGCCGTAGCTGCCGCCATTTGTGTCCCTGTATTTTGCTGTGATAGGCTACGTAAATATTTACGTAGCCTATCACGGCAAAAAAACCACAAAAAAACAGCGAACGCAAATGACGGCGGCTACGGCGGCCGCCATTTGCGTTCCCTTTTTTTTTTGCCGTGATAGGTTACGTAAATATTTACGTAGCCTATTATGGCAAAAAAAAAAGGGAATGCAAATGGCGGCCACTATGCCATTTGCGCCCCTCTCTTTTGCCCTAATAGCCTACGTAAATATTTACCTAGGCTATCATGGCCCCCCAAAAAAGGGAACGCAAATGGCGTCCCTGTGTTAGCCGTGTATTTACGTAGCCTATCACGGCTATAGTGATGAAGTGAATGGTGGCTGCGGATGCGGCCACCATTCGCAAGTCAGTGCGAACGGCAGCAGGTAGGTGTCCCATTTCGCGTGCCTTTCGCGGGGGGGGGGGGGCTTCGTTCCACCACGGATTTCGGGGACCTGAATGCACTGGCGTTCAGCCTCACCTAAGTCCGTGGTGGAATTCTCTAACATCCCTATCTGTCAGCAGCACACAACGCAGGAAAAGTGGAGTATACTAAAACCCGCTTTCCCAAGTCACACAACAGCACTTTAAACTGCCTTACTTTGGGGTTGGGCAGAGTCCTGCCAGCTGAAATAAATATCATCAACTGCAGTGATGCTGTTCAGTGAATGAGAGAGGCTTGTTCCCTGCCCTGTCCATGCCGCCGCTCCTGGCCGCCCCTTGTCCTTCCTCTCTGTGTATTCCTTAGTTGTAAGTGTATTGCAGTAACACGACTGTGAAATACTGCGGCTGCAGACTCCCACTACTGGCTGCCCCCTTTCCTTCCCCTCTGTGTATTCTTTATTGTACACTACATATAGGCCAGTTACTCCACTACTGTGAATGAAACTGCGCTATTGTGAACAGGAAAAAGAAGCTAGATAGCTAGTGCGCTACTGTGAAGGCTTGAAACAGTGCGGCTCCAATTTTTTAATGGGAAAAAGATGCTACAGATTCTCAATGGGGGTAAAGCAGCAAGTATGCTATTCTGAATACTTGAAACAGTGCTGCTGCGAGATTTTGAATGGGAAAAGATGCTACAGTTTCTTAATGGGTAAATGCTTGTGAATGCGAAGTAGTGCTAAGTGGGAAGAAGCCTGTGTCAAAAAAGAGGGAATGGAGCAGCCCCACCTCTTGATCAGGTCACTGCCAGGTCACAGAAATGGGCACACCCAGGATTTAATGTGGGGGGACGGAGCACACTGCAGTGGAATTGCATGGGAGCTGCGTTTGAGGAAAAATACACGCTAAAAGGACTTTCTGAAAATGCGCCTTTTCCAGCGGGAAGCAGCAGGGTGGCTGAGGATTGGCGACAACGTCATCTGCCGTGAACGACCCTGATGTGTTCTCCCTCCACATTAAATCAGCTGCGTAGATTGGCTCCAATTCTAGCTGTGCTCTAAAACATGTTATTGAGCATTATATAGCGACAAAGATACATGGTTACTTGAAAGTAAGTTCCAATTAACTCTTTGACTCTTACTTTTGAGTAAACATGTACATGACCAAGCTATAATTTTTATTGTTAACTTGCCCTGTACTTTTTCTGTGGCTCCAAAGATTGATCATGGTGCAAGAAGTTAGTTCCAGACTAGATGGATGCTTGTCTGTTAATTTTTTGTTAGTTTAATTGCTGCTCTTCACATTTTTGTTCTGCACTCTCTACGATCCCTACGTCAGTGCTGTCTTTGCTGTGCTTTTTTCTCATACATTCCATATTTCATCAAATGATTTTCATTGGCAGTCTACTATACTTCTTTATTTTTGTTTCAACACCACTGCAGTACTTTCATTTGGTTTGCTAGCAAACTGGATAGGGATTGTTCTTTTTTTCTACTTTCCCCCCTTAAACAATGATTATTGGCTTTTCCTCCTTATTTTATGGTATAATTGCTTGAATAAATTTTAAAATTTAGGGTGCAATCCTATGCATGTTTAGACAGAAAAAAGTCCTACCACACCCAGCATTCCCCAGCCAGCCATGAACGTGTAAGGACGCATGCATAGCATCACACCCTTCCACATTCAACATTTCTTTGAAGGCCACATTTTAAGTGTATGTTCCTTCTACTCCATTATTCCCCCACCCCCCTTGTATGGGTGTTTGGTACATCTACATTTTAAATAATCAGAAAGATCTTCGTCTAGACCTGCCAATAGGGTTGCTAATTGTTTTTCATGATAGGAAGCCAGGTTGACTAGAACAGTGCTTGCTTGGGGCTGATCACAGACATCCAAACTAGCATAAAGGCAGGCCTTCAGGTCCGATTAGCCCTAGCCAGCATAGCCAATGGTGAGGGATGATGGGAGTTGTAGGCCAAATCATCTGGACGCCCACAAGTTGCTCATCCCTGGGCTACAGGATGTCAGAGCAATCCTATGCATATCTACTCAGAAGTAAGCCCCACTGAGTTTAGTGAGGCCTATTTCCAGGTAAGTGTGAATTAGATTGTAGCCTATGGCTCCTATAGCAGATCCCTCTCCTCCCTTCTTGCTTTACTCACTCCACTCTCACCTGTTTTATTGATGGATACTTAGTGAGGAAATAATTCTAGGTAACAGCTGGACAAAGCTTCACCTGCAGAATTTCTGTTTGTTTTGCTGCAGCAGTTTTAAGCTCATGAATCCTGCTAGAGAAAGTTGACAATCCAATTGTATATGAGAGAGCGAGAGAGCAGTTTAAAAGGAATCAGAAAGCAATAAAAAATAGCATGTCTATATCAAGAGACAACTCTCTGGTCAACTCTCCACTGTTTTCAGGCTGGTTGAAATAGCTGCACTGTCGGTATGCCATTCTCCTTGAACACAACAAGACTCCATGAAGATATGCATTCTCAATTAACTCCACAGGCAGAAAAAGCAGCTATAGGAAGTAACATTGTCTTGTACTCTGGGCTCAAATTATCACATTTTACAAATGATAAGAGATAGAGCAACAGCTGGCATGAAGTTGAGGAACTGGAAACATTTAATAATTATGGGGTAAATTGCATCTCGGAGATAACAGAGCATATTATTTGGCAAAAGACAGATACAGAGTTAAGGAAAAATAAATAAATGAACACAGTAACACTGTACAGGAACCTTTATTAAATAAGGCAATAGTAATATATAATAATACACAAATAACAAAAGTCCTAAAAGGCCTGCCTATCCTACCGACTTACCTATCTATTTTTATGGATAATGTCAGCTGTATTAATCAGTTTTGGAAAACTTTTACCAACAGCCACATTGATAAGTTCTGATAAGATTAATTTTGTGGTCTGGGAATTAAGACAATTTTTTAAAAAACTGTCAGACTATTTAGGAGATATATATATATATATATATATATATATAACAACACGTGTCTGTCAAGAATTGTTTCATTCTTTTAAAGTTTTGTATGCTATAGCCAAAGCCTATCAATGAGTTAAAAGAAAAGAAAAAAAAACATTGTCGGATTTTGTTTTAATCTTGTAAGTGGTGATTTCTAATTGTTTCTATTTTAAACAATTTGTTACGTTGACTCTTATTACATTATGTTAAGAGTTTTGTGACAAAATGCATTTGGCTTATGTTGCAATATATTTTATAGTACTACGCTGATTAGAGTTTTTATTATTTTTGTCTTATTATTAGCTTATGTAATAAAGGATCCTGTAGAGTTCATTCATTTTCTCTTTCTTAACTTTGTTTCTGGTTTGATAGGCTTTTGTTAGGGAATACCTCCTCCCAGCTGAGCAGAGCAGAGCAGAGCAGAGCAGAGCAGAACAAGCTGCTCCAGCTGGTCCAGGGACTACAGAAGCAAGCAAGCTCCCAGAGAGTGAGTGAAGTGAACAGAGCGAGCGAACAGGAGTTGGCCAGGGGAGTTGCAGTGGTTGAAGAGACAAAGGAGACAAAGGAGACAGAGGCTAAGAGGTAAGTGGGCTGCAGGAAGCCCAGGGGGCTGCCCTTTATCCTTCTGATTGGCTGTGAGCTCACCAGGTGCTTCTGAGAGCTCCAACTGAATTGGAGGGGTGTGGCCTGAGTACTCCCAGCAGCTGACTGGGCGGGAAGCTTTAGTCTGTTTCCCGCCTCCCAGCTGAGCAGAGCAGAGCAGAGCAAGCTGCTCCAGCTGGCCCAGGGACTACAGAAGCAGGCAAGCTCCCAGAGAGCAAGTGAACAGAGCGAGCGAACAGGGGGAGCAAACAGGAATTGGGCAGGGGAGTTCGGCAGGGGAGGTCAAGGGGGAGGCCCCTAACATTTCATTTTTATTTTTTATTTTATAACTAACTTTTTTCCATTTATTTGTTTTGTAACACACACTTCCACACAAGTGGGACTCTGCTTTTAACCTCTACTAAGCAGAGGAGCAGGCACAGGCTAGTCTAGAACAATCACAAAGCTAGACACAAAAAGGGAAAAGAGGCAATGGAAGGACAGGCCTCTCCAGTGGTGGTGACCTGCAAGGTGTGTGCAATGTTTGTTTTCTTGCCTGAGAACAACATGGCCTACACCTGCAACAAATGCAAGTTGATCACGCTGCTGGAAGAAAAAGTAAGTGGACTGGAGCGGCGACTGTCGACCCACCGGGGAATAAGAGAACATGAAGAGTTCTTGGACAGAATGGGGAACTACAGCAGCAAAGGGAAGACCAGAAGCTTGAAGAGCAACAGCAAGATGAGGCAGTGGGAAATGCTGAGGTGAAGAAAAATGGAGTAGAGGATACTCCTTGGAAAAGGGTGACAGTTAGGAGAAGAAGAACTAGACGCCACTCTGCACCAGTGGAAGCAGTGGAGCTGTGGAACCGATTCCAGGTACTTGCGGATGAGACTGGAGGACAGCCTGCAGAGGAAGAATCACAGGGGAACCTGCATGAGAGTGAGCAAGAGGCTGAAGGTCAGTCAAACAGAGGCGATGAAACCCAGGCCTACAAGAAGAAGAAGAGAAGAGTGGTAGTAGTGGGAGACTCCTTGCTGTGTGGGATTGAGACCCAAGTATGTCGTGAAGACCCGTGGACTCGTTGTCTCCCGGGAGGACAGATTAGAGACGTAACTGAAAGGTTGCCTGCACTCATAAAGCCCACTGAAAGGTATCCCTTTCTTCTCATTCATGTGGGAACAAATGATACCGCCAAGCGGAGCTACGAAGAGATCACGTCAGACTTTGAAGCTTTGGGAAGGAAACTCAAGAACTTTGGGGCCCAGATAGTTTTCTCATCCATCCTTCCAGTAGTTAGAAGAGGGATAGAAAGGGAACGAAAAATACTCCGGGTGAATGACTGGCTACGAAGGTGGTGCCGACGAGAGAGATTTGGATTCTGGGACCACGGGCTATACTTCCTGGAAGATGGGCTGTTGGCTAGGGATGGGTTGCACCTCACAAAGGATTGGAAGAATGTGTTTGGCCACAGCATGAAGAACTTCATCAGGAGGGCTTTAAACTGAATCCTACGGGGAAGGGAGATGTAATGTTGGGGGTAACAATGGACATAGGCACATGCACTGCAACGGAGAGAATAGCTCTGATAGCGCTCAATAATAGTCTTCAGACACATGTAGGAAGAAAGCCAGACTATGAAGCACATGGTCTTCGATGTCTATATACTAATGCCCAGAGTATGGGAAACAAACAGAACGAACTTGAACTCTTAATACAGGAGGGAAATTATGACCTGATAGGTATAACTGAGACTTGGTGGGATGACTCTCATGACTGGAATACAGCAATTGAAGGATATAACTTGTTCAAAAAGAACAGGAGGAACAGAAAGGGAGGTGGGGTTGCACTGTATGTGAAAAATACATATCTCTGCACAGAAATACAGGAGGAGGAGCTTGGTAGCCCCATCGAGAGCATCTGGGTTGAAATAAATGGAGCAAAGAATAAAAGGAACCTGGTGGTCGGAGTCTACTACTGGCCACCCAATCAAGGAGAAGACAAGGATGAAACTTTTGAAAAGCAAATAGCCAATGTTTTAAGGAAGCATGATGTAGTAGTAATGGGGGACTTCAATTTCCCCGATATTTGTTGGGAGACAAATTCTGCAAAACATGGCCCCTCCAGGAAATTCCTGACTTGTGTGGCGGATAACTTCCTCCTACAGAAAGTAGAGGAAGGAACTAGAGGATCGGCTATCCTTGACTGGATAACTAACAGAGATGACTTAGTGGATCAAGTAGCAGTTACAGGAACTCTGGGGGAAAGTGACCATGTTGTACTTGAGTTCTTGGTTCTAAGGGAAGCAAAAGCTGAGTGTAGTCAAACGTGTACCCTGGATTTTAGGAAAGCTGATTTTCATAAACTCAGAACAATGATCAGTAAGGTCCCATGGCAAGCGACGCTAACGAGAAAAGGAGTCCAAGATGGGTGGGAGCTTTTAAAAAAGGAAATTCTCAGGGCACAATCACAAACAATTCCAACAAGAAGAAAAGGTGGAAGACAACAGAAGAAGCCAATGTGGCTTCACAAAAAGCTTAGGGATGACCTGAAAACAAGAAAGGACACATATAGGAAGTGGAAAGAAGGCCAAGTAACAAAGGAAAAGTACAGGCAGATAGCACAGAATTGCAGGGATGGCGTCAGGAAGGCTAAAGCTGAGAATGAGCTGAGGTTAGCAAGGGATGCTAAAAACAACAAAAAGGCTTTCTTCAGCTACGTGCATAGTAAAAGGCAGAGGAAAGAAATGGTGGTTCAGCTATTAAATAAGGATGGCAAAATGATAACAGACGACAAAGAAAAGGCAGAGGTGCTCAATTCTTACTTTGGCTCAGTCTTCTCCCAAAAGAGGGTCTATGATCCCCCTGGCAAAGGCGAGGTACAGGCTGAAGGGGCAGGATTGCAGCTTGAGATCGATAGGCATATGGTCAAGGAACACCTAATTACTTTGAATGAGTTCAAATCTCCAGGGCCAGATGAACTGCATCCTAGAGGAATAAAGGAACTGGCAGAAGAACTCTCAGAACCCCTGTCTATTCTCTTTGAGAAATCATGGAGGATGGGGAAGTGCCAGATGACTGGAGGAGGGCTAATGTTGTCCCTATCTTCAAAAAGGGTAAAAAGGAGGAACCTGGGAACTACAGACCAGTCAGTCTGACATCAATCCCTGGGAAAATTCTGGAGCAGATGATAAAGGAATCCATCTGGAAGCACCTTGACAACAATTCCATGATTACTCAAAGCCAACTTGGATTTGTCAAAAACAAGTCCTGCCAGACAAATCTGATCTCATTTTTTGATCAAGTAACCTCCCTTGTAGACCGTGGGAATGCTGTAGACATCATATACCTCGACTTCAGCCAAGCTTTCGACAAAGTGCCCCATGATATCCTGATGAGCAAACTAGCTCAAAGTGGGCTAGACTAAACAACGATCCGGTGGATCCACAGTTGGCTACAGAGTCGGACTCAAAGAATGCTTATCAATGGGACCTTCTCAAACTGGGGAGAGGTAACGAGTGGGGTACCGCAGGGCTCAGTCCTGGGCCCAGTGCTCTTCAACATTTTTATTAATGACTTGGAGGAGGAGGTGCAGGGAATGCTGATCAAATTTGCAGATGACACAAAATTGGGCGGGATAGCTAATACTTTGGAAGACAGAAATAAAATTCAAAGTGATCTGGATAGACTGGAGTGCTGGGCAGAAAACAACAGAATGACATTTAATAGGGACAAATGCCAAGTTCTGCACCTAGGAAAAAGAAACCAAATGCACAGTTACAAGATGGGGGATACGTGGCTCAACCACACTACAAGCGAGAAGGATCTTGGAATTGTTGTCGATCACAAGCTGAATATGAGCCAACAATGTGATGTGGCTGCAAAAAAGGCAAATGCTCTTTTGGGCTGCATTAATAGAAGCATCGCTTCCAAATCCCGGGAAGTACTAGTTCCCCTCTACTCAGCACTGGTTAGGCCTCATCTGGAGTACTGTGTCCAGTTCTGGGCACCACACTTGAAGAAGGATGCAGACAAACTGGAGAGGGTTCAGAGGAGGGCAACAAAGATGATCAGGGGACTGGAAACAAAGCCCTATGAAGAGAGACTGAAAGAACTGGGCATGTTTAGCCTTGAGAAGAGAAGACTGAGGGAAGATATGATAGCACTCTTCAAGTACTTGAAAGGTTGTCACAGAGAAGAAGGCCAGGATGTCTTCTTGATCATCCCAGAGTGCAGGACATGGAATAATGGGCTCAAGTGACAGGAAGCCAGATTCCGGCTGAACATCAGGAAAAACTTCCTGACTGTAAGAGCAATACGACAATGGAACCAATTACCTGGGGAGGTGGTGGGCTCTCCCACACTGGAGGCCTTCAAGGCGAGGCTGGACAGCCATTTGTCAGGGATGCTCTGACTTGGATTCCTGCATTGAGCAGGGAGTTGGACTCGATGGCCTTGTAGGCCCCTTCCAACCCTACTATTCTATGATTCTATGAATACTTTGTGCCCTTTGTACAAACCATAGACATGTGCAAATAAAGCTATTCATATTTATATTCTAATAAAAGTTGTTTTTTTTTAAATCCTAAATAAGTGTAGCAAGCAATGAGATAGTGCCTAGGTTTGCACGACAACACTAACTGATTGGAGGTTGTTTGTTTGAACAACCTGTGGTAGGTTGGCGTGTCGTGAGAACCTGAACTGGTTTTATCAGGGCGGGTTATTTTTCCCAAACAACCTACCCTAATAACCCATGGTCTGGAGCAGGGGTTGCTTTACCCACAATGAGTCACTGTGTTGTCTGAACCTGGATATGCCAACCCATCATAGTTAAAACAAGCCAGTCGGCAAGAGCGGCAGAAACCCCTGCTGCCCTTCCCAAGCAGGGCCATGATCATGGCCAAACTGCTCTCAGTGCCCCTTTCCCCTTGCCAGCTGCAGCCCCCCCAAAGTGCCCAAACAACACTTCAGAGGGGCTGCTGCCGCCCACCCAGCTCCCACCAAGCCCCCTGTCCCTGCTCTGACTGTGATCCTGATCATGGTTGGACACCCCCCCCCCCGTTTGAATTATGTTTCATATTTTGTGCAAAAATTGGGGCTGGGGAAAGGGTGGGTTTTTTTGCATTTTCCACAGCCCTGTTTTATGTGCGCAAATGGCCCCTTTATTTAATAAAAAAATTATTTCAGTTATTCGCAGTTACGCACTTCCACAACTGTGGGTATCTAAAAATATCGGGGCTTGCCTTGGCTGCTCCCTTGTATGTTGAACTTACAAGGGAGCACTCAAAGCAATGCTGTAGAGAGGCTGTTTTGACAGCTTTGCACAGCTGATAGGTGGGGAAACGGGGTGTAAATCACCCCCCAGCAAGGTTGTCCCCAAGGTTGAATGCATTGCCCTGAACCTTGGGGGTGCACTGCTAGGAATCTCCACTTGCCCGAGTCCCCTGCACCTGTTTTTAAGGGTGCCCGAGCCCCCCTTTCTCTCCCCAGATTGCTGTAACCACTTCTATTTTGATAGCTGTCAAAATAGAAGTAGTTACTCCTTTTGGGGCAGGGAAATGGGGTGTCGCCCACTATTATATGGACACAGAGTGCTCGGGACTGAGGGAGGGTAGGCTAGAAGGAGGGGATCCGCAGGGGGTGGCACTTTAAATCACAAGGATCCTTGGCTTATTGGATGATCTTAGCACTTTTGACAGGTGGGGAAAGTGCTCAAGATCCCCTAGTTAGCCAAGTCCGCCCCCCCCCCGATTTAAAGTTTTGCCTCCACTGATTGAGGTGCCCCGTTCTACTCTACCCCTCCCAAGTCAGCAGGACCTTGTTTTTATTGAAAAGTGCACCACACCCCTTTTTTGTGGTTGTTCTAATAGCCATGCCGGATTTTGACAGCTGTCAACAAGCTGTCAAAATCCAGCTCAGCTAGTGGAAAGTGTGTGTGTGTGTGGGGGGGACAAGTGGGGAAATGGGTGGATCTGGGTGAAAAAGACTCTCTATGACAAAGATTGTTGGAAGAAAGAGTGTTTATTTGCAAAGTCACATTTTTCCATTGGAGAGCATTCGCGGGAGCAGGGGAGCACAATGCCTATGAGTGGGGCAGGGCGGGGTGTGTGTGAGGACCTGCTGTTCTGCATGAGACCTCCAGCTTTTTCAAAGACGCTCCATAGAACTTCAGCTGCCATATGAACAACTATTGTGGAGGGGGAAGCAAAACATTCCCATAATACTGGAGTGGGGAACCGATGGGCCTCCAGATGTTGCTGGACTACACCTCCCATCACCCCAACCATTGGCCGTGCTGGCTGGGGCTGATGGGAAGTGGAGTCCAACACCATCTGGAGAGCCACAGGTTTCCCACCCCTGTTGTAAGAGAAGGAGTGGTGGTACTATTATAGCGTTAGGATTCCTGGCATTTTACAAGGACTGATGAGGTGCCTTTAAATGTGGCCTGACATTAAGAAATTAAGCAGGCAAAGCCTTTGCCTGCCTGCTTAATTTCTGTCTGCCCAGCTGCTGTTAAGGATGCAGGAGGAGGGACAAGCTGCATGTGCAGAAATGTCTGCTTCTATCAGCTATGGAAGGAGCAGGAGCTCGACCCCTGAAAGGCTGCCTTATACCGACTCAGACTATTGGTCCATCTATTCTAGCAGCATCTCTCCAAGTTCCTGGCAGGGGTCTTTCCCAGCCATGTGTATTTTTAAAGAAAGCCATTTGAAATCCTTTAGTCAGCAATGCCAGGGACTTTGCCTGGGATCTTGTTCATGAATGAAGAGCATTCAGGTAGAGATGTGAAGGTGTGAAAACAAAAAAACGGAATGACACCCCCCCCAAAAAAAAATCAGGGGAAAAAGCACCCCCCCACACACAATCCTTGTGAAAAAGCTGGGGAAATGTTTTGTTTTTTAAAATTGCTCTTTTCCCTTCATTTTTTTCTGGTGCCCCCCTCCGTGCCCCCCTGTATTTACAACAGAGCCAGGACCTCACCATATGACCCTGGGTGGAACATCTTCCTTAAACAATGGGTCCAGGTTTCTAATCTGAGGCCCTAAGCATGCTTACTTGGCAGAAAACCCCAATGAAGTCTACAAGGCTTACTTTTGAGTAATGTGGTTAAGAATTGAGGTAGAAGTCTCAACCTTGGAGAAAATGAACTTGCGGAGTATGGATGTTTTTCAAGAACATTGAAAATATTCTGGGCTGGGTACACTAAAAGCTCCATTAGAGCTTTTCCATATATTTTAGAGGGGCTAGAACAGGGGTAGGCAACCTTTCTGGACCACAGGCACAGTGGGCAATTTGAGCAACTGTCCTGGGCACCAACACAAAATGATTGCCATAGTCACTAGAATTTCAACAAAATTGACACTGTAATACATGTATACAGATTTTGAAAATGTAAAGTTAAGGTGGGAGTGTAGAAGCGCATGCTGGATTAGCAGGGCATGCTGAAAAGAAATGAAAACTCCAGGTTATGCTTTGCACTGTCATAATGGCTTTTTTGTGAGCTGTGGATCCTCTCTCTTTAACAATAACTTTAACTTCATCGAATACAGCCATGCTTACATTGCCATCTAGTGTTTAAAATATGTAAATATGGAGTCCTTTGAAACAGAATTAACCTCTGTATAATGTCAGCAGATTTGATATGTCTATGAATATCGCTTACCTTAATTTCTTGCCTTACTGCTTTTGGTTCTCCACATCTTGTTCCTTACTCCCCTCTGTAATTTGCAACCCATTTGCTAATCCACCTTCCTGTTGCCATTTTGACATGGCTCATCTTCAGAAAGGAAATCATATCAATTAAACAAAAAGAATGTGATGTAAATATACAAAAATGTTACTGTAGTCTTAATCTTTCTTCCTTCACAAGAAAGCATGGCCTCATCTAACACTGTTATATTATAATCAAGAGAAGTCTACTTCATCCTGGAAGCTCTCTCCAACCCATATACAATCCACACGATCCTTGTCCCTAGAGGTACAACTCTGTTCAAGTGAGGACAGTGGCTTCTTCCATCTCCCACTCCTGTGTTGATATGCAAGGATTGCAGTTTATCAGCCTTTATTTATTTATTTATTTATTTAATTTATGAATCGCACATCTGGCTGGTCACCCAGCCACTCTGGGCGATGTACAAGAATAAAAACAGTTTAAAACAATAAAATTCTACATTAAAAACATATTTCTAAAAATACCCTAACCCACCCAAAATGCCTGCCTGAACAACCATGTTTTTAATGCGTGGTGGAAGCTCATTAAAGAGGGGCCATGGCAGAGTTCTCTAGGGAGGGAGTTCCACAGAGTGGGGGCCACCACAGAGAAGGCCCATTACTCAGAATGGGAGGCTGTAGTACAGGGGGGTTGAGCCCCAAGCCCACTGGCAAACTCCAGCCCACCTGAGTTCGCCAATGGCCATTCCCCCTTCCCCCAGCTCCACCCATTCCCCTTGATCATTGATAATTTGGTGGCTTCCTGACTTTTGTGCAGTTTCTCTCCCCACTCCCATTCTAAACAGTTGAAATCCCAGTCCCAGAGCTTTGTTAGCAGTGAGAACTTTAAGCTAAAATATGCTTGTATGTTTGGCATTCTGGCCACACCCCTTTTGCTTTCAGCCCTGCCCACCCCGGGAATGCAGCTTCTCCAAAATTGCATTTGGCCTTCAAGCTGAAAGAGGTTCAACACCTCTGTTGAAGTGAGTGTCTCCCATAAAGTCCCGTCCCTCTCACCCCCTGGACCTCAGCCTCAGTTATTCCAATCCCAGCTCTCTAATGAGTATATGATGCATGTAATCTCAGACACCTGCTTGTCACAATCACACATTTACATTTTTCAGTGTAGATTCTGAAAACATTTTTTAGATGTGCACTTAACACCCATAATGTGTGAAGTGGCCTGTTGAACCTATGATGAACATTACCCAGGTATCACTGACAACGGGCTGACCTACACACTCAAAGAGCATCTCTACACAAGCCTAAAATCCCGCATTTTAAAAGGGGCTTTCAACGGACTCCCTTTACATGCGCTTCCTTTCCCCCCTCCCCTTTCCCCCTCCTTCTCCCCCTTATCTCAGCCTTCCATATGTTTAATTGATCTCTCTCCTCTTCTCGCGGCTTTTCCTTTTTCATGGAGGGCACTCAAGCGGAACTCAAGCAGGGTAATGGTCTCCAATCTACTTAAAACGGAATAAAGGTCATTTAGTGCAGAAGACGCCCTGGAGGTTCACGGTGTCATCTAAAGGGCCAGGAAACTTCTGTGAGTGAGCAATCTTAACAGCAGGATAAAAGCTCTGTGTGAAGAAGCCCAAAGTCTCATCTCTAATATAAGGTTCCAGTCAAGAGCATTGCAGACCTATCCCACTAAGGCTGATACATTCTAGATGTTTCAAGTTCACTTGTATGTTTTAGGGACTGGCCTGAATGCTAGGTAGACCTTTCCCTTTAGGAAAGTTCTCTCTCTCTCTCTGTATATGTGTGTGTGTGTGTGTGCGTATAGTGAAAATGGGGTGTGCAAGTGTGATGCATCCTTTTCTTTAATCTCCAAAGATCATTGAGAAAGGGATTGAAGTCTATACACACTTACCTGGGAGTAACTCCCATTGTACTCAGTGGGACTTGAGTAATTTGAGTAAAAGTAATTTAGTGCTAGGAACATGCTATTGTCCCCCAAATCAGAAACCTCAGTGCAGTCTCATTGCGGTCGTGTCCTGCTTGTGGGTTCTTGGTCAATAGGTGGTTGGCCACTGTGTGAACAAAATGCTGGACTAGATGGACCTTGGTGTGATCCAGCAGAGCTCTTCTTACATTGTTTTGACTTACTTCTGACTAGACATGCATAGGGTTGCACTAACAATAAGGTGATGGTTTCAGACATAGCAAAGGGCTAGCTACCTACCCTCTCTGTTCTGAAATCATCAGTACAGAAATGGGATGTTGCTTGAGTATGTCCTAATCCAATTGACTGTTAAGGCAAAATCTGCAAATTTGAGTGCATATATGGCAAGATAGGTGTGAGTTCTCACACCTAATGTCCTGGTGTGTGCGAATTAATTATACTGGCAACATACTGGTGATCTTTTTTTTTTTAAAAAAAGTAAAATACCATGACAATAGGGATCTGTATATTTTACAACTACTTTTAATAATTTGTTATTGTAATAAATACTATTTCAGTCATTTTGATACTGTGTATTCTTTTTCTTATGAACAGATGTAGTATCTTGGATCATGGGTTGAGTAGAAATCCTGCATTCACCTGAGCACAGGTTGGTTTATTTTAACCCTTGCCTGTAGTGATAGTTTACGTGCTGCTTTTCATTGATCAGTCTCTACAGTGCCCATAATTGCGGATGGTAGTTATAATTTTTGCAAGGTGTCAGCAAGTGCTTTAGACTCAATTAGCTTTCGGAAGGGAGCACATGGTGCATAAGGTGTGCCAAATAAGCAGCATGGAACGTCTAGCTAAGCAGCACTGCTTGGATGCGTGACGCCTTTGCTTCCTGCAGTGCCAGATGTAGCGAATGTTTTACCATTGCTTTCTTCAAACAGCAGTGCTCAGGGGGGGATAAACTTTACTTAACCTAATTAATTTTAATCACAGCTTTCCAATCTCATACTGTGTAAAGAATTACAAATTGGAATGCATTAATAGAATCTATGCCTTGTGCTGCAAGATCACTCTGAATTGTGCATTTACATTTTCTACATGAGTTTGCAATGATCATTAGAATTGTAAAAAAAGAAGCAGCAGTTATGTTCCTTTTAAATTACGGAAATTTGAAGAAACAGATTGGGACCAGTCCCATTTGTTGCACTAAATGACTAGAAAATAGCTTACATTTCAAATAACTGAATGACTCTCATTGAACATGCAGCTCCAGAAAATGATTTCCAGTTGTTTAGAGCTAATGTGCTTCTAGGCATTCTTGTTGTTTAAACAATTTTTAAAGCTGATTGCACCCTTAAGGCTTTCCACCTGCTGTAGTTACTCCTGCCGTAGTAACACTTAGGGCTCAATCCTATGGCCACTAGATAGCGGCTAGACGGCCATAGGATTTTTCGGTTTTCAGTAGGGATGTCAGAGAATTCCACCATGGACTGAAATGGGATCGAATTCCCTTCAGTCTGTGCCACGGAATCCTCTGCGGAACGGCACCATGAGGTCCTGCGGAGCCAGCAGTCATGCGGCTTTTTTGTGTCATTCGCAAAAAGTCACGAAATTTTCATAAATAAAAAAGTAGTATAATTTGTAAATTGGAAGGATAGTAAAATATTACGATAATAAATACGTAAGGTTTTTTTTTTTTAATGAATTGTGCTTTCCGCCTTGTTTGTGGGTGTTCTTTTTGAATTGAAATCCTCCTTCTCCGTTGGGGAGTTTACTTTCAGCCAAAACACTTCCTCTTCCTTATAGGAGCTTCCCAAAAGAGGCTGTCTTAGGTGTGCCTGAGAGACAAACGATTTGTTTAAAGCAATGCTGTTTAAAAAAAAAGAAAAAACCTTTTAAAATGACCATGCTGGTCCTGGAGCCCTACACCATGTATTATTCTCCCTGCTAAGCTCCAGGAGTGGTCTGGTCATTTTAAAAGGTTTTTTCTTTCTTTAAAACAGCGTTGCTTGAAACAAATCATTTATCTCTCAGGCACACCTAAGATAGCCTCTTTTGGGAAGCTCCTACAAGGAAGAGGAGGTGTTTTGGCTGAAAGTAATTACTGCACGGAAGGGGAGGGAAAAAATACGTAAACATTTACGAAAAATATTGATTCTTACAGAAGTTATGCAGACTCATGGAGACGGCTGGGCACAGGAATTACGTTTGTCGGTATGGATTTATCTACGTAATTCTTAGAACAGAAAAAAAAGAGGAGAATTCTGGGGACTTGTGAACAGTGGAACGGAGCACAGGACACAAACTGTGGAAGTCAAGAGGAACAGAAGGAGCTCAGTTTGTACATCTCTAGTTTTCGGGAACCAACCTCAGAGCCAGCGCTCTGAGGTTGGTTCCCAGAAATCTGTCTCCCTGCCCTCTCCCCTGCCACCTTGTAGGCGATGGGTTTCATCCCCGGCTCCACGCTTGGAAAAGCAGCATGAAGTGGCTGAAAAGCGGGTCTTCCTGGAGGCGGGGCGAGGACTGCAGAAGTGCCGGTACGATGCTTCCTATGCACCATCCGGCTTTCCCCCTCCACTCCAAGGTGCCCTGGTCAGACAGTTGAAATCGAATGTCTAGCTGCAAATGCAGGGCGGCCAGAGTGTGGAGGAAAACATCCCCTCCGCACTCTGCCCACCCTGCATTGGGTAGTTGCTTGCCTCTGAGTTTGGAGGCAGCTGACTATCCCCATAGGATTGTGAGTTAAGAAATTCTAATAACAATAATAATAATGATGATGATGTCCACATGTAATGAGTCAAACTGGTCTGTCTCTAGGAATGTATGGACATTGTTTGGTTTCTTTTATTATTTACTACCAAAATGAACAACATTTTCATGATAAAACAGAAGGTTTAAAGTAGGGATGTCAGAGAATTCTGCCACGGATCTCGGTGAGGCCGAATGCCAGTGCATTCGGTCCCCCAAAATCTGTGGTGGAATGAAGCCCTCGCCTCCCCACCCCACGAAAGGCGTGCAAAACGGAGCACTTCCCTGCTGCCATCCACGCTGACTTGTGAATGGCGGCCACGCTGCGGCCACCATTTGCTTCCTCATCATAGCCGTGATAGGCTACGTAAATAATTACGTAGCCTATCACCGCTAATGCCGGGACGCCAGTTGCGTCCCTGCGGAGGCCGTGATAGGCTAAGTAAGTATTTACGTAGCCTATCATGGCAAGCTAAAAAACCCCCCAGCAGCCTACGCAAATGGCGGCGGCTACGGCGGCTGCCATTTGCGTTCCCTTTTTTTTCGCTGTTTTAGCCTACATAAATATTTACGTAAGCTATTACAGTGAAAAAAAGGGGAATGCAAATAGCGTAGTGGGTGCTATTTGCGTTCATTTTTTTTCGCCATAATGGCTTACGTAAATATTTACGTAGGCTAAAATAGCAAAAAAAAGGGAACACAAATGGCAGCTGCCATAGCCGCCACCATGTGCGTATGCTGTTTTTTTTTGGGGGGGGCTGCAGGCTGCCCAGCAGCTGGATGTCCGGCTGCGGGTGGCCCCGGCCGGCAGCTCCATGGAATGTCTGTGGAGCGGAGCTGGCTGGGTTAGGATTTCTGGGGGAGGTGCGGAGCACCTCCCCCCCCATGAATCACCCTGTCGAAAAGGTAAGTGACTTTCGTACATCCCTAGTTTAAAGGTTTTTGAATCACATATCTGTACTGAAGTAGAAGGGATATTTTTAATGCAAGCCACAGGCCACTGTCTGTTGTATCTTCAACAGAGAGATTGAATAATATTTAACGGACACTTCGTAGAACTATGGTCTGAAAGAACAGCCACCATATTGATTACATGAGAATAATTCTTTGAAGATGAAGGCTATCATGAGCTATAATGTCTAGACAGTTTCTCCTGATAATGATTAGCTGAGTATCATATGATGACCTGTTCAAGAGCTTTTCAGACTTTGTCCCACTGAGCATCCTAAAAGCTGATAGTGGTGTTAGCACTAGCACTGACAGAGGGGAATGGAAAAGATGAGGAGAGTGCCAATAGTTTATGCTCTCTGGATAATGAAATTGGAAAAATAAGATCAGCTTAACCAGTCACACTTACGCCCTTATGGGGTAGGATGGGGGAAAGATGGTGGCAAAGTGATAAGACACACATTTTTAAAGCAGGGTGGAAAGTATGATAATATGCTGAGAGCTTAAAATCTTTAAGAAAAGTATCTAAGGCTGCAATCCTATGCCCGCTTACCTGGGAGCAAGACCCATTATACTCAATGAGTCTTAACCTTTGAGTATGCATGTATAGGATTGCACTGTAAGAGGAGTAAAAACTCAGGTTGAGCTAGATGGGGAGGTGATTTCTGTGAATGTTTTTGCCAGCATTGCAAGGAGCTTCCTTCCTTTTGGTTATTTTTAGAAGATAGCTGGAAAAGGTGACAAAAATGCTTGCCTACTCAGAAAACATTGCCCCAAATAGTGATATCGCCTTCAGTGATATCACCACATCCACTACTCATGGACTAGTCCAGAAAGCATCACCCCCTCAAGTGACTTTGGTTGCCTGTAATGATGTCAGAATGGAGCTAAATCAGATTGGCTATGTAGCATTGTGATGCCGTTACTCTGAGCTCTTGCCTAACCCTAGTAAAACCCTATATTTTCATCTCTGCCCCCTGGTCTTGAATGCTAACCAAGAAAAAACAGTCACCAAACAGGAAACAATACAAGGCAGTATACAGCTTTGAAGGAAGGTGAACATTTAATTTTTTGGAGGGGGAATATTTTGTCCCCTGTTTTGACCCTAAAATGAAATGGGTGAATATTTTGTGCAGTTTGATGATAACTTACTCTCCAGCTTTTGCAAATCCAAAGGAAGTATATTTTGCCACTGCTCTTGAATGCTCCTCTATTTGACACAAGTTGTGAGATGCATGTTCAGATACTACCCCCAAAAGTATGCTGTGCAAACCTATGTGATCCACCCTCACTACTTGTATGACTCTGAACTCGGAGGCTTATGAGTATCCCATGCTTATAAGTATTCTATGATTGCAGCCAGGGCCAGCATCAAGGGTAGGCATGGTTGGGCATCTGCCGGGGGCCCACATCTCAGCAGGGGACAATGGACAAGAGCTCCCTGGATTTGCTCCTCCTCTTCACCATTGCAACCTACTTGTTTATCTGCCTCTTGCTCTGGTCCAGCAAACAGTGGTGGTGAGAACGAGCAACAGGACATGCCACTGCCTACTTGCTCCCTGGCTCTCTGCCTATCAAGCAAGCAAGAGGTAGCAATGATGAGAAAGAAGATGAGGAACAACAGCAGCTGGTGACAATAGTGGTGAGACAGTAGACTCACTGAGGGAGTGGGGCATTGAGAGAGTTTTGCCTAAGGACCCTCAAAAACCTGGAGCTGGCACTGATGGCAGCTGAGTGTCAGGATTGATTCTGAGCGTATAGTGATAGTTAGCAGTTCAGATTCAGAAGGGGAACAGCCAGAACTGGGGGAGGCATCTTCCTGAGCGAGTTCAGATATGGATAGGTGTGCTTCTCAGGATGCTAACAATCAGATGGCTGGGCCTGAAGCCCCCCCTCCTCTGTGACAACCCAGGAGGAGGAGGAGGAGGAGGAGGAGAGCGTGGGGTGTGACCTGAGGGATGCTACACTGCGGCGCAGAGCGAAGCAGGAAAAGTTAGAGGCGGAGCTCAGATGGTTGACCCAGTTGGCGATGCATGAGGGTCGATGTAGAGGGGCATCACTGGAAGGGAGGGGCATCCCTCCCTAAATTATTCTAGCCAGCAAGTTCTTGTTTCAAACTGCTGGCAACATCATAGCTCCCATTTGTATCCCCTGTTGTCATTCGTAAATGAAGCAGCTGTATTCCTTTGTAGCCTGAGAGTCTTTGAAGATTTGCATCTGTAATGAACCTGTTGATAGTGAATTAAAGGTGTGAGACTGAAGCCTCTCTTCTTGTGTGTGTGCATGAGGAAGGAGGAGGCCAAGGGAACGTGACACTAAGCTAGAGGAAACAGGGAATCTGGAGGGAGGTGGCAGATGACATCAGCATTCCTGCTTATCAAAAGATGTCGGCACTGTGTCCTTGCAGGCTCTGGCTCCATTACACCACCGTCTGTATGTGAAAGAAATGTTCCTCATTTAGTATTAAAGTTTAAATAAGAAACAATTCCTGGAAATAAGGAACAGGTGGCAAGACAACATATTACAAATGCAAGGCATGTATAAGGAGTTGGATCTAGAGTAGGCTTTCTGCAAATGGAAGGGTTCTTTCGATTTGTGGAATAGCTGGCAATCCAGTGGAGGCTTCTGTTAACGGAAGCTAAAGGGGAGATAATCTCCCTCAAGTTATATCTTCTGCAGCCTCCTGTGACCCTGAAGGGTCATCTAGTGCAGGGGCTGCAGGGGGAATAGGTGAAAATTTCCTGTTCCCCTTATGTGAGCAAGAACTCCACTCACGGGTTCTCTGGATCTAGCCCAATTTTTCCTGATGACAAGGCCTTAGCCTAAATGAATACATTCTATGTATTGATTTATTTGATCTATTCACTACTCAACAAGGCTTGTCCTAATATTTATGAGATCTTTGGGACAATATCACTGTAACATTATATGGGAAATAACTCTGATCCAATAGAGCACATGCAGAGCATCAAAGCTGTGGGCTCTTTGCCCTTATTAAAAAGCCCAAATCCTGCCAAACAGCTGTTTTCATCCCTGGCTTCCCCTCCTGATCAGTGATTTGCGTAGCCTATCACGTCAAAAAACAGGGAGGCAAATGGCGTAGTGGATGCCATTTGTGGTCATAAAGCTGGTAGATTAACCTAAGTGCAGCTATAAATGGCTGCATTTAGGCTAATCTACCAGCTTTATGGCCGCAAATGGCGCCCACTATGCCATTTGTGTCTGGAGACTTACTTATACAGTGATATGGCACGGCAATGGCTGCCGCCCGCCCATGTCGACGAAATTCGCCAGCGATGCGGAGCTGGCAACTGGCTCTGCAGGATCGACATGGAGCAGAGCCGGCCTGGACGGATTCTGGGGGGAGGGACAGATCGCCTCCTGCCGTGGGCAGATTCCCCTGCGGAACAACAGGTAGGGAATCCACCCATCCCTACCTTGGTCTGATCCAGCATGGTTCTTATTTTCTTATGCATTAGTTTATTTTATTATGTAGTTGTGATTCTAGAATTTTGATTTTAATGGTGTATAAGTGCTGTATTGTTTTTATATAGGTTGGCTGCCCTGGGCACCTTGTGAGGAAGGCCGGGTCTACATTGTGTCTGCTAGCGCATTGAAGTCGGTATTCTGTCGAGTTAAATGCCATCGCATTAAAACGTGATTATTCACACTCACCCTGTTTCCCCATTCCAGTACTTCATCGAATGCACAAGCACTGTTCACACTCAAGCGCTGCGCTCTTTTCCTGCTCTTAAAGAAGGCAGCTCTCATTGGAGGAGCAGTAACTTTTCCTGTTTCTGCCAATTCCCCGCCCACCGTCCCTCTTTTCCTCTATCCCTGTGTGTGTGTAGGGAAGGTGCGAGCATCCGATTGGGGCTCAAAGCCCAGTGAGAAGTTGCCACTCCACCCCCCCCAACACCAGTTCCCTCAGCAAGAAGAAGGGAAGAAGGCAGCACCTCTTGTCTGCCCCCCATCATTGCTACAGTGGCAGTGGCATGGGAGAGGGTGGTCATTTTCCGTAAGTTTTCGTGGCCTTATGGGAAACGACCACCTTGTCCCTTGCTGCTGCCGCTGTAGCAGGTGGGGGTGGAGGGAAGAAGGAGGCACCTATCCTCTTCTCCTCCCCACCTGCTGGAGGCCAGGGCGAGAAGCTGGGGGGTGTCTGCCAAGGCTCTTTTCCCAGCGTCAGCCCTTGACAGCCAGTGCGAGGAAGAGGGGCGGCTGCAGCGGCACCCCAGTGCTTGGGTTTGGGGGGTCTGCTTGCATCTTCAAAGCTTCGAAGCTTTGAAGACTGCCCTGTTTTTGTCCGCTGTGGAGGGAAATCCCATTGAAAGCAAAGTGCCTTCTGATTTGGAGGTGACAGACACTGCTTTCCCACCCAAGCAGTTGTGCCTAAAGCAACTGCTTAAAAAAAAAAAATCTTAAAAGATGCCAAGCTCTGCCAGATGAATTGCATGAACGGCACAATGGCTGGCTGGGGAATGCTGGGAGTTGTAGGACTTCTTTTCTGTCTAAAGATACATATGATTGTGCCCTAAGTAGCCAGTGAAATCCTATTTTTGAAGGCTTTCTCTTGTTTGGCTGAAAAAGAAGACTCCCCCATCCACCCAATGTGTTGGGAGGTACTGGGTAAAACAAGGGTACATAAAATCAAAAAAGGGATCCTCAATCCTCATAATTTCATATGGTTTTTAAAGGGGAGACCCACAAAACCGGTATCCAATCACAGAGCACATCTGCCTCCACAGACTGAAGTTGAAAAATATGGGTCTGCCACCAGCCTAAACTCCTGCATTTAAAATGGGGTTTTCTGCTTCTGTTTTAAATGCAGGATCACAACTGACTGCCTTTACACATGCTCCCTTCCCCCTCTTCCCCCCCCTCTCCTGGTAGCTTAACTTCTGCTGTACTGTTTTCTCATGACCCCAATCCTGGGCACTTACTTACTTGGGAGTACGCCACATTGAACTCAATGGGACTTACTTCTGAGTAGACATAAGATCACCCTGTAAGTCTGCAACCCTCGAGTAAGCCCCATTGAACTTAATAGGGTGCTATGAAACAACAGAGAACATTGTTTCTGAGCTTGGTGGGGTAAGGGATCAGATGTGTCTCCCTTCATTGCAGGGAAGCATTTTACCTTCTTCTCCCTCTGATTGAGAAATGCAGAGGCAGGGGACGCTCTGGTTTTGGGGGTGTATACTTGCATTTTCGAAGCTTCGAAGCCTGCCCTGTTTTTGTCTGCCGCTCATGAGATGAAGTAAAAATTGCCCACGGACAGTTTTATTGATGTTTGTCCGTGAATAGTGATGACTGTCTGCCTGGATGTGTCTGTGTGTCTTTCCGTTCGGGACAGCGTGCTGCGAGCATGGAAGGGACTGTGAAAAAATTTACGGTTGCCAGGGCTGTGTAGAGAAATCGGGCTGGAAAAGCTATGATTCTTCGAAGATTTGAAGATAATTCCTTAATAATAATTAAAAAAAGCCAAAGCAGGGGATAGAAGGAGGTAAAAATTAGTGTCATTTGAAGGGAGGGAACAACCTCCTGTTCAACGCAGGAAGCCTGATACCCAGGCAGTCTCCCATCCAAGTACTGACCAGGGCTGACCCTGCTGAACTTCTGAGATCAGACAAGAGCAGGCACATCCAGCCCTTTGCTTGTTGGTGATAAAACTTTGAGTGCTGAGGAAGCTATGCTATCAGTAGCTGGAAGACCGCATGGGGGCATTGAGAGCTGTGATTGGACAGGAGGGAAATACAAACACCGCTGTATATGGACAGGCGTGGGAGGAGAATTCCACGCCCATGTACGGTAACGACAGCAGAAAAGCAGAGCACATGAATGAAATCTACTCAGAAATCACAGAATATCAGGGTAATGAAAGCGGTAACAGGGCAGTGGGAAATTGCAGTTCCAAAATGAAACAGGGAGAGCGTCATGTGAAAAGAGGGGAGAGGAGACTCATTGGAAGTGTAACAAACCAGGAGTGTAGATCGGGCTGAAGTGTGGGACGTAAATCAAATATTCCTGACCATTGGTTGTCTTGGCTGGGGCTGATGGTAGCTGGTGTCCTACAACATCTGGAGGGCCACAGGTTCCCCATCCCTGATCTAGGGTTACAAGTCGAGAATCCTGATTCTGCATGCATATGGTACCCTGGCTGGATTGGAGCTTTTATTACTTTAAGTCTCATCAGGCTCTTTTGATTCGTTATTCATATTGTTTGCATTTAGTAAATTAATTTAGGATTTTCTTTGCTGCCTGTGTGAAGTTTCTGAGACATCAGTGGTTTTTTGTGCTTTTTTTTTTGCACAAAGAAAAAAAAGAGGGGATGCTATTGTTCAACAAACCATTGTGGAATTCTAGACTGCTATCACAGCTGTAGATAACAACCACCATGGCCTTAAACTTGGCATCTGTGGATAAAACGCTCAGTCTGCATATGCAAAATGCTGAAATCGTACACTATTGATGCATTTTGCATATGCAAAATGCCGAAATCTATGCCATATGTTAAAGCTCCATTGTGAGACATTCTCAATAGCTCATGAAATATCCTAGCCATTCATCAGATAAATGCTAGCGATTAATGCTTGGCAGCAAGTAACACTGGCTCTCAGACAAATTACAGAGCGAGAGAGCCACTGGCTCTGCTTGGGCTCAGAATCTGAAGTTCCATATGTTGTAATAAAACCCAGGCCTTAACATTTGGGAAGGTCCTTAAAGCTAAATATGTCAAGTACAAAACAGAAAAAAGTAAGAGCAGAATGACAGCTTAGGGGCGCAATCCTATGCATGTTTAGACAGAGAAAAGGCCTACAAGTCCCAGCGTTCCCCAGCCAGGGAACACTGGGAGTGGTAGGCCTTTTCTCCATTTAAACATGCATAGGATTGTGCCCTACTCTCTCTCTTATGGCTCTTTGTCAGAATAAGTGACTCATTAGGAACTTCCAGTGCATAATACATTTTAGGTCTCTGAATGGGGTTATAGTCTGCTACAATGACAAGTCCTGCAGTCTTTACGAAATGGAAGTACTTAAAGTTAATCTAACACCTAAGGCTAGCATGAATTTATCACATGACCCAAGTCTGAGCCATCTGACATTGCTGAAGAATGGCAGAGTTGCCTTCAGTTTCAACCCCTTGGTTCTAACAATTTAACAAATCGTTTATCTTCATTCATCACCAATATATTGTCTAGAGGCCAAAGCTGCAGAATAGTTTATTTGTTTAAGATGTTTAGATCCTGCCTTTCTTTTAAAAAAAGCTCAAGGTGGCTGGGGTTGATTTCTGCAAACTGTATCTTCATAGTCATACCACTTTTTAGACCAGCCTGCAGCCTCCTAAATTGTAAATGGTAAGTAGGACCTGGAACAAAATGTTGTAGTGTGGGGTGCTCCTGTTCAGGATACTCCATTTCATTTTCTCTCCCTCTGGGTTTTCTGTCCCCTCGCCCTCAACAATTAGTCACCATTCTGTGCCCACTGAGCATGCTCAATCCTTGTTGGACTGTTTTGGGGATTTAGTCATTTAAGGCGCAGTCCTGTTTAAACAGAAAAAAAGTCGTACAATTCCCAGCATTCCCCAGCTCGTACTTGTAGGACTTTTTTAGTCTAAAAATGCATAGGATTGCACCCTTATTTAAGAGATTTCAATCTGCTTTTCCCCTTCAAAAAAAGGAGTTGCTCAAAGCGGCTTACAAAGGGCATCTCTACAGCAGCCTAAAATACTGCATTTAAAATGGGGCTTTCAGCTTTCATTTTAAATGCAGGGTTACAACGACTCCCTTTTTCACCTGCATCCTTTCCTCGCTACCCTTCCCCCCTCCTTTCCCTCATATCTGAGTCTTCCATTATCCTTCACTGATCTCACTCCTCTTCTTGCTGCTTTTCCTCTTTTCACAGAGGGAACTGAAGCGGAACACAATGGGGTAATTTGATGGCTCATTATCTGCAATCTATTTAAAAATGGAATAAAAGGCATTTAGTGCAGGAGATGCCCTGGGGGGTCATGGCGTCATGTAAAGAGCTCGCAGACTTCTGTGAGGAAGCAATCTCAACTGCAGGATAAAAGCTCCATGTGAAGAAAGCCAAAGTATAAAAGCTCATTAAAACAAGCTTAAGCAGCAGCAAAACAACAACATCCCCCAAATCAACAGTCAATAAATAAAATCAAGCAATAGCAGCAGCAAATGCTTGTTTAAAGAGAAAGATCTTCATTTGCCAGTGGAGCACAGAGAATGAGGCAGTTGACCTAACTTCTTAGGGAGGGAGTTCCACAGATGGGGCACTGCCACTGAGAAACCCCTCTCACACACGTTGCCACCAACTGTGCCTCTGAGGGCAATGACACACACAAGAGGGCACAGCAGCTGATCTTCAAGCAGGGGTGGGCAACTTTGTTTTGGCATACAACTCCCATCAGCCCTAGCCAGCATAGCTAGTGATGAGGGATCATGAGAGTGGTAGGCCAAAACATCTGGACGGCCACAAGTTGGCCAGCCCTGTCTTAAAGGGATGGGCAGCTTCACATGGGAGGAGATAGTCCTTCAACTAGCTAGGTGCCGAGCCTTTCAGTCTTTAAAGGGGATAACTGCCATCCAGTTCCCTGAAGGGGTTCCCCTTCCCCCCTTAATCCTCCCCTCAAGCATTTGTACCTCTGCAAACCTTGGGGTTTCCTCAGCCTGGTTATACCTTTCCTGTTGTGCACAGAAGTTGCTGTTTTGGCTACATTAGCAACAGCACTCACCTGTGAACATCAGGAACAGATGGAAGTAGGCAATGCCAATGAAGTGAAAATGGAGGACAGGAAATAGAATAGTAAGAGAAAATAATAAGAGGGAGCAAGAATGAACTTCTTGGACTGGTTACAGCAGTGCAGTGTTCTATGAAGGAGTTCCCTTAAAAGCTGACCAGCTTTTGGCTGGGATGAGCCATTACACCTGTGCTAGAATTCACGATGCTGGGCTGACCTTTAAAGCCCTAAATGGTCTAGTTCCAGCATATCTTAGAGCAGGGGTGGGCAGAAGGAGATCTCCAGATGTTTGTAGGGATGTACAAAAGTCACTTACCTTGAACGAAATTTGATTCGCGGTGGGTGGGAGGCACTCTGTCCCTCCCCCCGAAATTCTGGTGGGGGGGGGAGGCGCTCTGTCCCTCCACCACCGAATCCTGGCTGGCCGGGCCGCAAATGGCGGCAGCCGTAGCCGCCGCCGCCGTTTGCGTCCCTGCAGTCAGCCGTGATAGGCTACGTAAATGTTTACGTAGCCTATCACGGCTGAGTAAAAAAACAACAACAATCGCGCGTACGCAAATGGTGGCGCCCATGGGTGCCGCCATTTGTGTTCCTTATTTTGGCACGTCTAGTCTACGTAAACATTTATGTAGACTACAGTGAAAATAAGGGGAACGTAAATAGCATAGCATCTACGCTATTTGCGTTCCCCTTATTTTCGCTGTAGTCTACGTAAATGTTTACGTAGACTAGATGTGCCAAAATAAGGAACGCAAATGGCGGCGCCCATGGGCGCCGCCATGTGTGTAGGCGCGGTTTTTTTTTTTACTTAGCTGTGATAGGCTACGTAAACATTTACGTAGCCTATCATGGTATTTCTTTAAAATCTAGCCGTGATAGGCTACGTAAATCTTTACGTAGCCTATCATGTTTTTTTTTTTTTTTAACTGGAAATGGCAGCGGTGGCATTTTTTTTACTGGAAATGGGAGCCACCGCCGCCAGGAGGATTCGCCCAAGGTAAGTCCCGTCCTGGGTGTGTGTGTGTGGCAGGCGTTTCGCCACCAATTTCGGGGGGCCAAATGCGCTGGCATTCGGCCTCCCCGAGATTCGTGGCAAAATTCTCTGACATCCCTAGTCATGTTTGGGACTTCAACTCCCAGAAGCCTTTGCCAGCATGGCAAATGGTCAGGAATACTAGGAGTCAAAGTCCAAAACATCTGGAGATCTACTTTCTGCCCCCCTTGTCTTGGAGAGTCCCTTCTGTCATGTCGAACTCTCTTCCCTTCCACACATAGGAAGCTGCCCTATCTTTGAATGGAAATCTCTTTCTATTCACTGACAGAAACTTTGGATCCAATCCAGTATGTTCCTATTCAGAAACATAATTTCCATCTAGAAACAAGAATCCTCTGGAAATGTGTGTTACTGTTAGCTTCTGATAATGCAACTGCCACTAAGTTCACTGGCCACATGGGAAAGCCTTTTATCATTGTCCCCTCTCAACTCACCGTTTGTAGTAACCTGGGAACATGGTGGATTGCTGGAACAGCTTCCCATGCCGTAGCAATAACGATGGGGAATAAGTTCAAGTTACGGCTATCTATTCACGTGTAGCTTGTGTGGTGTGGTGGACAGAGTGTTGGACAGAGACCAGAAAGACCTAAATTAAAATCCAGCCAGGGGCCAGTCATGTTCTCAAAGCCTAACCTTCCTCACAGCACTGTTGTGAAGATAAAAAGGGGGCAATTCCATGTGTGCCACCTTGAGTTCTTTGAAGGCTAGACAGGATACAAATGTGAGATGATGAGCATCAGCTGAGCCATCATGCAACAGGATTCGTTCATTTATTGTAGATCCTGTAGCCCTCCAGATGTTGCTGGACTACAGCTCCCATATTTCCTGATCATTGACCATACTGGCTGGGGCTGATGGGAGTTGGTTCCCTACTCCAGATTTTTTTGCAGAGACCAAGTGTTCATATCACATTAACCAATGACTTGCCTGGCCACTACTGCATCTTTTTAGTTGCATGTAAAAACAATGGCCACAGTGTTTACGTTAAGCTTTTGACGCATATGCAGGAGTGGTAGCTGCTTCTCTTTTCTTCCCCTCTGGGCCAAATGCAATAAGGGTGGACATTGCCACTACTAACTGTGTTATTTGGAAATGGCTTTGCTCATTGTGCTGATTGCACAGATAGTTTCCCAGCGAAGAGATGACGTGATGCTGGCTGGACTTCAGAACTGTCAAATTCCATCTTAAAGATGTTTCATTTTCTTAGCTGCTAATGTACAACTGTTGGAAATGGTTGTTAATCTGAGTATTGGAAAGATGTCCTAGCAGCACTGTGGATATTGTTCTCAAAATCACTTAGCCTGGAGTGGTGCCATTGACTTCAGTATAATGTAGTCATCTTAACTACTTCAGCCTCAGTCTGGCTTTATTAGTGATAGCTATGAGCTGTAAACAGGCTTCGTTCTTGGGCTGTCCCAGTTTCCCAGTTTCTTCTTACCTCTGTGTTTGAGGGATGCTTGAGATGTTACTTTTTATTGGCATGTGCTTTATAATTTGGGTAAGTTTTGGGCAGTTTCCAACAGGGCTACTCCGCCTCCGCTGGTTCTGTTGCGCCCATGGGAATGACCGCTTTGGCAACAGGGCTTTTGCATTTCTAAAAATAACCCTGGAAATGAGTGGAAACACTCATTTCCGGATCAGGACAGGTCAGCAGAATTCCCTTCCACGAGCTCTGCTGACCTGCCGTGTTCCAGAAACAATTGTTTTCACTCATTTTGGGTTATTTTTAGAAGCACAAAAGCTCTGTTGCATGAGTGGTCACCCCCATGAGTGCACAGGCACAACAGGATACTACCATTTGTTTCTGAACAGTTACATCAGTTTTTGGGAAGGGCATCTTAGTAAGGTTGAAAGACCCACTCTTGGAACTGTCCAATATCAAGTTGGGAAAATCAAACAACCAACACCTCCCCCTCCCCCCCCGTGCATTTTAGGAACAATTTGTTTTGCTTACTTTTTTATATCTCAGAATAACTATGGCAATGTTATCAGGTCAATGTTATCAGGTCAAATTGATTTTTTGAAAACTTTTTTTTTTTTTTTACACAAAGGATATATTCTTTTGGCATGCATACCTAGTACATTGCTTGATTAAATAGTTAACAATAGTCTCTTAGCATGCAGAATGAATTCACCACAAAGACAGCTACTCCAGAGGAGCAATCACATGTGATCAGAAACGTTGTGTGAGTATACATGCCTCTGCTTTCCCCAAATGGTGCACTTGGGTCAGATGTATGTAGGATTGGGGGAATCTGTCAATGCTGGTTTTAGTCTGTTTCCAAGTTTTCCAATCCTCCGTTCATTCCATCCCATTGCCATGGTCACAATTTAAGGAAAAAAAACACCTCTGCACAAAAATGTATATGTACTTTTGTGTGCATATATGCTTTTTGTGTGTGTGCCTAATATACACCTTTTTTGGGAGTGAATTTCCCTTATATGCTTTTGGGTATCTCCCCCCCCCCCCTGCAATACGTACATTGTTGTGGACACTTTCCCCAAATACATGCATTTTTTGTTTGGGGGACAGTATCACAAAATTCTGAGAACTTCAAATACTGAAGAACTGCTTTCCAGTTCACATATTGATTCCAGAAGTGCGAATCTGGTAAGTTCTTATCAAAATGAAATTTTAGGGGTGTGTCACACCGTCACAGGATGCACAAAGCTGGCTTTAGTCCAAGCTAATGGGATGCAATCATTTTGACTAGCAGCTTCCAGAGTGGATGCCATTTTCCTGCCTCCAGTCTCTATTTTTTTTACCATATTAATGTTTTAATAAGTTGCTTATGTTTTATTTGTATTTTTTTTGTTTTTGTAAACTACCCTGGATGCTAAGCTGAAAAGTGGTATAGATTTTTTTTTTTTTTAAACTGTGTTAATGGTTCAGGTGCAAAATCACATACAGCCCTTACATACATAATTCCCATCTATAGTTGGCTAGCCACTATAGCCAATGGTAAGGGATGATAGGAACTGAGGTCCAATGTCTGGAGGACCACATGTTCTCCATTCCTGGTATGATACTGGGAGAAGGCAATATTTATTTGGGTGGATATGTAAACCACAGTATTGGGGGATCTATACCAGTTGCTGGGGAACATGAGCGGAAGGGTGCTATTGTGCTCAGATTCTGCCAGTGGGCTTCCTATAGGCATTTGGTTGGTCACTGTGGGCCTTTGGTCTCATCCAGCATGTCTCTTATGTATTTATCTAGACCGTTTCCCCTCCCCTCCTTTTGCTATTTTCATTTAAAGTATGTTGGAAGGACAAACCCTTGCCATATCTGTTGGTAGAGATCATAGTATAATTTCCAGTCACAAATACTTGAATTAAGACTAGAGATGGGAGAAACCTGCCCATCTTGATTCAGAATGGGATGGGTCTTTCTGGGCCTTTTTGTAGAACTGCTGGAAATAGCTTGGAAAGTTTCATCTCAGGGGAACTTCCCCAGTTTCTGCCAGGCCTCTTGTCTGCCAGTCTGGTTACTGCTGGTTTTTTGTTTTTACTCCTGGCCAATAAAAGTAATAATAATAAAAATAATAATAAAAAGATACTTCCCCAAATCCCTGTCTGCAAAAACTGTTTTAGAGTACAGGAATATTTTAAGCAGCCTTCAGCATTAGCCTTGACTGCCATTCCCCCTCCCCTCCCTTTTTATGAATGTTTGTAAACATGTGGGAAAGGCTCCCCTGTGTGTGCAAAAACGGACAGATGAGAGATCTTGTGCAGAGCATTATGAAGTAAGGGAAAAGCTGGGATGGGAGGGCAGCTCACCCTGCTAGGGGGTTTCTGATACACCCCCTGCCCCCCCATTTCAGAAATGTGTCTCCCTAGTGAAGATTTCATTGCTAGGGCTGCAAATCACTTCCCTTCTCTTCGGCACAATCCTTCTCTAAGGGTACGTTCATACATTCTTATCAGCGGCAACATCAAATGATGACGAAGAGATTTCACATCACTTGTCATTACACCAGACATGATCCTTTTCAATGAAGGCAGTTCACATGTTCAGCTGAGTCACTGACAGTACAGTCCTAGGCATATCTACTCAGAAGCCAGCCCTATTGAGTTCAGTGGTACTTCCTCCAAGGCAAGTATGCATAGGATTGCAGCCTGAGTGGTATACATACGTACGGCGTTTGAACAAAGCCACAAAATATGGCTGCAGATCCAGATGCTTTAAAATTTTGGAAACGGTGGAGGCCTATCTGTAAAGCAGGGGTGGGGAAGCTGTGGCCCTCCAGATGTTGATGGACTACAACTACCATCAGCCCAGCCAGTATGGCCAATGGTCACAGAGAATGGGAGCTGTAGTCCAGCAACATCCAGAGGGCCACACATAAAGGATGTGGTGACTCTTCCACAAAGGGCATTTCTTTACCCTCAGCTGTTGCACTGTGCTGTCATTCAGAGCACAGGTGTTGACAGAAAAGTATATAAAAATGGCATCTTACTTAACGTTTGTGCTCCTCTGATGTGCTTAATTTACAAAAATAAATCCTAGGTACCATTTTTGCTGCCCAGCCACCACAGCTCCCAGGGAGATTTGTTGCTTTAGTACATAGTGTCACTCACAAATGATGTCAAGCTCTCTTCTAACCACAAAGTGCATGGCTGGAATTGATTTAAGAAGGTGGAAAAGCAGGGTGGGTTGCTGATAAGTTTGGTTGGTTATATTGTGGCCAACAAAGTACCGCTTTCACCCAGCTAGTGTTATTTCTACAGTTTTGATCAACACATCTCAGCTGGTAGGTTTGACCTGTCAAATTGTCCTCCAGGCCCATCGTCTTCAACAGTTTCATAAGTGGCAGTGACATTCAGCCCAATCCTGCAGCATGGGAGCCACTAAAGAAACCCCACACGTATCTTTTTTTGCCATCTCTATTGTTTTCTCTTTGTAAAAACTTATCTCCTTTTGCTTCCTCTGAAAGAACTAGCAGTGGTGCCAGTTTTGATCTACCTTAGGCCACTCAGCTGTGGGTCATGAGCCACCAATAGAAGGGCAGTACCCCCCAAATATATATCTATTCTACCATCAACCCAATTCTACTATGGTTTATTTAAAGTCCCACTTGGTCCCATGTGAGTGTGCATAGCAGAGCAGCATTTAGTGTTCATAATCCCCCCCTTTGTCACAAGACCTTACCAACTTCCCATTGTGAACAGAAATTTTAACCATCACTACTTAAGTCAGTATTTTTTTTTTTTTATCACACTTTGGTTCACAGGTCTGAATGTCAAATTCCATGGTCTGAAAAGCCCAATACTGGATTGAAGAGAGCCCCACAGCTGATCCACATGTCGCTGTGTGAGACACTGTGTCTTATGATAATTCACAACTCAACATGAAAATCACCTCTTTTTGCAAAGTATTGTATCTGAGACAGCACTGGCACATGGCTCTATTTATGATCTTTATCTGCCATGTGCAAGTCATTGCTTGATGTTGCAATCACAGAGGGATGAGCATGCATGCACAAACCCACCTTGAAAATATAAGCTTTAGATAGATGATGAACTCAAGGACTGGACAAATTCATAGAGAAGTCTGGCAGTACATAACTAATCATGGCAGAAAAGGAGTTTCTCTGTCCAAGAAATGCATACTTCAGATTATCAGCTTGTTGTTCAGTCGTGTCCGACTCTTCGTAACCCCATGGACCATAGCACGCCAGGCCTTCCTGTCCTGCGCTCTCTCCCGGAGTGTGCTCAAGTCCATATTCACTGCAACAGTGATAATATCTAGCCATCTCATCCTCTGCCGTCCCCGTCTCCTTTTGCCTTCAGTCTTTCCCAGCATCAGGGTCTTTTCCAGAGAGTTTCCTCTTCGCATTAGGTGGCCAAAATATTTCAGCTTCAGTATCTGTCCTTCCAATGAGCACTCAGGGTTGATTTCCTTTAGGATGGACTGATTTGACCTTGCAGTCCAGGGGACTCGTAAGAGTCTTCTCCAGCACCACAGTTTGAAAGCATCAATTCTTCGGTGCTCAGCCTTCCTTATAGTCCAGCTCTCACAGCCATACGTTACTACTGGGAAAACCATAGCTTTGACTAGACAGACCTTTGTCGGCAAGGTGATGTCTCTGCTTCTTACTATGCTGTCTAGGTTTGCCATAGCTTTCCTCCCAAGGAGCAAGCATCTTTTAATTTCATGGCTACAGCCACCATCTGCGGTGATCTTGGAGCCCAAGAAAATAAAATCTGTCACTGCTTCCATTTCTTCTCCTTCTATATGCCAGGAAGTGATGGGGACAGAGGCCATGATCTTCATTTTTTTAATGTTGAGTTTCAAACCAGCTTTTGCACTCACCTCCTTCACCCTCAACAAGAGGCTCTTTAGATCTTCTTCGCTTTCTGCCATTCGGGTGGTATCATCTGCGTATCTGAGGTTGTTGATAATTCTCCCAGCAATCTTAATTCCGACCTGTGATTCATCCAACCCGGCGTTTCTCATGATGTACTCTGCATATAAGTTAAATAAGCAGGGCGACAATATGCAGCCTTGTCATACTCCTTTCCCTATTTTGAACCAATCGGTTGTTCCGTGTCTGGTTCTGAGGGTCAAATAATAATGTGGGATGGCTACCATCATTTTATCTCTGCTGTGAGAACTTACCATTGATGTATTATTTTATTTATTTAAAGTGTTCTTATCCTGCTCCTCAGACAAAAAGGCTCCTAAAGTAGTTTACCTATGGTCAGTAAAACAAGCCATTCCTAGGAGTGCTGTAAACCATAGCATTTGGTCTGTCCACATATGGCAATTCTTAAGTTTTCATAGTGTACTGGAATAAGTATTTGCTATAGTTGGAGAATTGCTGAGCAATGCTCCAATATTATCATCCATGTGAAACCTGCCACACAATTTTAACCCAACATACAAACGGCACAACTTTATGATTATGCTCAAGCAAATAAGTATATTAGGATGAAGCATGACTGTTGCACTACTGCCATGTTCTGACATGTAGTCTTGTGCTGCGGTAATCTTGTGCAAGGTAATCTTGTGCAAGGTTGTGACCAGCCTTGTCATACTGAACTGGCAAAATAGCAGAGGGCATAGTAGTCACCATTACCCAGTATGGCAGAGATGGCTTGAGTAAACTTGCTTGAAGACCAGATAGTTGGCACTGGGCAGATTTCTCTGGGCACCACCACAGAAAAGACTCCATCAGTGGCTGCCACTTGCCACACATTAAAAGGACAGCAACCTGTGGAAGGAACCCAGTACATCCTACGTGACCTCACCCAGAGAGCCACCCTCTATCTTGCTAAGTAGATTCAACCAACCATTACCCATCTATCTCTGTCACACAGGATTATGGTGGGGCACTTTATTTCATTTCTACCCTGCTCTTCCTTCAAGGAGCTACAGGCAATGTACAAGTTTCTTCCTCCCGTTTATCTGCACAACCATTGTGTGAGGCAGGTTAGGCTGAGAGAAAGTGATTGGACCAAAGTCGCCCAGTGAGCTTCATGGCTGAAGAGGACATGAACTTGGGTTGTCCCAGCCCTAGACAATCCAAACCTCTGATCATTACACCATACCGGTTCTTTCAAGGATGCCCAGACATCCTCACCCCAACTCAGCATCTCCCCACACAGACACACTCTAAGGAAAGGCTCCCTCCCACTGTCTCAAGGGGGTCAAAAGGGAGACTGCAGGGCTTTAGGGGATAACTATAAATGTACAGTTGGTAAGCCAATGGGGATCTTTCCTTATATGGAGCAACTGTAAACATTTCAGATGGATTATTATTATTATTATTGAATCTAGGCATTTCACACTCACGGTGCTTAAGCTGATGTGAGGGGCCGAGCTGTAGAGTAGCTGGGATTTTATTCTGGCAGGAACACATGGGAACAGCAATACAGAAGCACGGAGGGTGCTAAGCGAGAGGGGCCTTCTTGCATGTCCTGAGGCTGCCAGCATCCATGCAGCTCATAGGAAGCAGCAGGAGCAGCCATAGTAATAGAAGCTGCAGTTGCAGAGCTGCTTCGGCTGCCTTTCCTCCACCCCAGGACTTTCCCAGCTTGTCTGCAGTAGAAGCCTTATCAAAGGACGAGGTGGTGGAAAAGGGGTGTTTTGCAGCCAAGGAGCAGCAGTGGCTGCAGCAGTGACTGACCTCTGCAGCTCCTTTTGAGGGAAGCATCAGCAGCAGCAGGAGGAAGGAAAAGAAAGAAGGGCTGAAGTACAGACATTTTCCAGAAATCCTCCCACCCCCTCATCCTGGCTGGAGTGCTTGTAATTTCCGAAGACTGAGGGCTGTGCTGTAGGCCAGCAAAAGCATTAGTGTTGTTTTAAAAACATACCACTACTGGTGGAGGCTATTGAGGGTTCACAGGCTCCCGAAGCTCTCCACAAGCAGAGAGAAAGAAGCTTACTTGGCCATTCATCCACCCTCCTGAGGTAAATATTCCTCTTCCCCCGTCACAGACCCGGGTGCTTCTGCTTCTTCACCCACTTCCTGCTCGAGCAGGCCGCGACTGACCAATTGGGTCTTGGGGTACAGCTGCTGAACTGGAACCTCCATGCCTTCTCACGGATTTGAACTTCCCCTCCCGACTGGCTGCTGTCTAGCAGCGCATCACCGTCATGACTCGCCTCACATTGACGAGATAAAAAAAGGCAGGACAGGGAGCTTGCTGTTGCCAACATGGCGGCAGCAAGTTTTTTGCGACCTAGAAGTGACCCACAGGTTGAAGACCTCTGGGCTAGATGGACCAATGATCTGACTTGGTACAAGGCAGTTTCCTATGTTCCTTCAGGTCCCCAACTTCAGCTACAGAATTCCCACTTCAGCTCCAGCAACACATAGCGCACTCCTGCAAATTTAGATGCAGCTTTGCATCAGTGATTTAGATCTATTCCAGAAATCAACTGGATCCTGCAAAATGACTAGCAGCCTTCCTTGATGAAGCTCTTCCACGCACGTAAAAGCACATCTTATGCCAGAAGGAAATTGCTCAGGGGCACTAAATCCTATGAGTAACTTCCTTAGCACTTCCGTAAGATATAATTTGAATTAGATTAGTCCAAACCTCATTTTTCATTAGAGCACGATTGTTCTAAACATATCACTTATGATTGTAGCCTATGTTGTAAAAAGCCAAATTTTAATGCTTTTTGTACTGATATGTTTACTCATGCTGCAATTTTCTGAGAAAAGTAGATGCGCCACAACTGCATCCATTTGGCTAACCTGACAGATGTATGCAAACAGCAGTGTTTTGGATAACTTGTGCTATTCCTAATACTGTAGTTATTTTCCCTGTCAATTACACTTTGCTATAAATATGTGTGCCCTTAAGTTGATCCCAATATCAGTTTCAGCTAGCTAATCAAATTATCTAATAAGGTTTCAGGAATTATGACCCTCCCCTTTATTTAAACAAAATGAGATGGGTTTTAACTCTCAGAACTTGCCAAGAATAGATTTATTTTAAAGTCAAAGAGACTGTTTTTGGAACACAGACCTTTAGCTTTGATAATCTTTGTGCACAAGTCAGCAATCCCTCAGCATGTAAAGAAATAAAGGAGGACATGCACTGCAATCCTATACCTGTCTACTCAGGGTAAGTCCTATTGAGTTCAATCAGACTTACTCCCTGCACACCCTAGGGAAGAAGCCCAGCTGAACACAGGAGGGCTTATTTATAAGTAGACATATAGACAATTGCACTGTAACCGTAGCGAGTTCTCAGTACCTTGGAGTGGCCCCCGAACAGACCCGTTTTCTGAAGTCTGTTTCATATGAAAGTAGCATCCATGTGCAATGGCTCACCATGTGGATTGGAAGCTACTATATAGCTTCCAATCCACATTTCCTCCATGTCTCTGTAAACCCAACAGAAGTTTTGCAACAATCTGCACAAACTGCATGGTGGCATCTGCAGTGCAGAGCAAGCTGCTACAATTTCAAAGAGCTTTCATGAGGGGACTGTTTTGTGTGAAGCAACCCTGAATGGAAGCCCAGGACTTTTACCAGTTCCAATGTTGTGATGAGATCTTGGGTATTTTGCTGATAGCAATTAAATTTGTTGTTGCTGTAGTAGTTTCAAGTCACTAAAGAATAAAACTGTTTCAAGTGCTTATGTAATGTACTGCCATATTATGGCTGTCCTGTGCATGCTTCCCTGGAGGGAAGCACACTGAATATACAGGAAACATGCATAGAATTGGGCTGCATATTTTAAGTAGGACGGAAAGTTGCCCCAATTCTCATAGCCACTTCTCAGTATAAACCCACAGAATGACAGAAACTGACAAGAAAGAGAGTTTGCATGTGTTGCTTTCAGACAATTCTAACCACAGATTGTTAGCCATATCGTTAATTCTTCTGTGTTTGATATTTGCATAAATGATACCCACATGGCAAAACCATAATTTTCTGACTTACAAAATCTGTGGCCTGAATCCATGACCCCCTCCCTCTCATCACACTGGGTGACATTTATATAGACACCCAGAAGTATTAGCAATTTCTAGTTTTTGCGGCTTAAAGTACTGACACAACAATACATATATTGTAAAAATGCAGCCTTGCTGCTTCAGATTCCAAAAGCAGCAGGGATTTTCAGCAGATTCTACTATGTAAGTCGCTTTTTCAATCAGACTCACGATTTTGTCATGTTGTTCTGAAATTCTTAAACAGCAGCTCCCCATGCTGTATGGAAAACCACATTTGAAACTTAGGGCAGTTCAAAAGCATGTGATAACGACCTGGTTCACACATAACCCCAATTCATGGGTTGTTTAACCCATGAAATGGGAGAGCTGTGCCACAGCATGCTCACCACTTCCGCTTTGCATCTGCTTTCTCTAATAATCCAGGAGTGTCTGAACCCAGAACTCTGGGTTCGTGAGGGACACACAACCAAGAGTCTAAACACAAAGTTTGTTGTTGGATTAAAACTCTGGGCTGTTTGTCCCTCAACAATCTAGAGTTCCAGGTTCGGATGTCACAGTAAATAAGCCAGGAACAGGGCAGTCCTAGATTGTTAGAGCAAATGGATGCAAGTGGAAGCGGTGAGCAGATGGGAGGCAGTGCACTTGCTCATTTCTTTGGAGTCCTGACAACTCATGGTTTAAACACATGGGCTGTCATTATGTGTGAACCGGGCCAACGTATGGAGGCTTGCTAAATGTGTAAAAAAGAATCAAAATGCCACTGGGTACATACAAGTCCTTAACCATGTTTGAAGTCATTGTTTGGATTGTGGACTTTGTTCTCTTAAAACAAAAAGGAGGTAGTGGGAGAATGTCAATTCATGATGTGTTCTTTTTTCAAAGTTAAATTCTGATTGTGGCTTAAGCTATAATGTTCACATTATTTCTTCCAAAACATGGAGCAGGGTTGCCATTTTGCAATCTCAGCACGTTCATTTAAATCTCTCACTGCAGCAGAAGCGAAGGCAGCTGCCCAGTCCTATCATCTGCCTGTTCTCTCACTTGCTGTGTAGTGCACCAGGAATCTTGCTCACAATGGCAGATCAAAGAGAGGGGCACACCAGAGGACCTAGGAGGGGTTAGATGGGAGGAGCTGTACCTTCTCACCCACTGCATCAGGATTTAATTGAATATACCTAGCGACTGGGTTGCAAGGTGACAACCCTTAGGTGGACAGGAGCCAATTCCACACTTGATTAAATAACATAACCAGACCCATTTGGCTTAATGAATCTTTATCCTCAATTAGCACATATGGCCTTGATAAACTTGCTTACCATACCCTTCTTGTTCTTCAACCCTCAAAATAAAGAAATTACAGGATTTTATGATTGCAAGATTACAAGATGCAGGGTGATCAAGCACTCGACTAGTGATGGTGGCATCAGTTTAGACTTCCCATTTTTAATGTGGAAGCTGGAACTATTCGAAAGAATGCACTGTTTAGCCAGCATCACCTCTTGAGTTTGGTGCATGATGGAGACCTGGGAAATGACTGCTTCTTGCTAACGGTCCAAGATGAGAGAAGAACAAAAACATTCTAAAAACTGAAAAGTTTCTACACTGCTCCTATTGCATTAACACCAAAAGGTCTTATACTTTAGCAGCCACTTAATCACTTTTGGTAGGGTAGCCATCACACAAGGGACATGCAAAGAGCCAGAGTTCATTGCATTTTGCTTTATGTTTAGTGCTGCTGACTATTCATGTAGCTGCTCTTACCTTTCCCAAACTCAATGTTCACCCAAATAAAAAGGATACTGAACAGATGCTGGAAGAGCAGCAGGTACGTCTACACATTCAGCACACACCAATAAGGAAACACTCAGAAGTTGTCATATTATGGGATAATTAAAAAAAAGAAGTTTTTCTGTGCATCATTGTCAATTTGAAGTCCCAGTGAATCATGATGTCCCTTGACGTTTTTGTTGCTGATTTCGGATGACCTCCAACTGTTTTTTGCATTGCTGGTAGTATGTGGAAAGACTTTTATTTTCATCTAAAAGCTTTTTATGCTCTTGTACCAGACGTGATGTATTTTGCTGGTCTTTTTCATCCTGGTCCAGTTCTGCTATTAGTTCTTGCCTAAATCAATATAAGTTAGAATGAGAATCTAGAGAGAAAAATCATGATATACATGCTTATCTATAGCTAGTGCTGTTCATTTAAAAAAATTATTGTCAAAAAACTTATCGGATGCGTCATACAGAGCCTGATCACACAATCCCTGTAAGGTGGAAGGGCAAGGTCTCTGTCCATCTGAAAAGTGTCACATGTGACGCAGCATGTCTGCATATACATCTCTGTGTGTACACCTGTCACAGTGATATACGTATACCACATCACCTGTGACAATGGGAATGGGGGGGAGGGGGGAGACAGCGTGAGCCAATCCCGGCTCATTAACACTGAGAAAAGCATATTTACTTCACTGACAAATGTCTGCAGGTACAGAAAGCCCTTAACACCAATCTTTTGAAATAGCACAGTTTAGGTTTCGAGGTTTATGGAATCCAAATTAATCATAGAAGACTTGTCTGAAATTCATGTGTGGATTACTGAAGCTATATGTGAACTTGTCACTGGCTTAGTTTTGATTGTATTAAGACAAGTGGAGTTCTTGTCACTGATGAACAAGTGTAGTGTTCATCAGTCTAGTGTAGACTAATGCACTGCAGGAGACTAATGTTCATAAGCAAAGTGCAACGATCAGTTTGATACTAGGGGGAACTTGGAGAAGGCATGAAGTGCTCGACACTGAAGGCTCCTGTATGGAACTTTAGCCAGGAGGATCTCAGTATCCAATGAATTGTCAGTGACCTGGGCAGAGGTCCACCCAGCAGTCAATGCTCCTTCTGTATCTGCCTCAGTGCTCCCCAAGCTGGAACAATGTCTGGGAATTGTCAAGACACTAGATATCATTCACTAGTTCACCCCAACCACAAGGTTATGCTAATATGCTTAAGAGCCTTTGACCTTTGCATAATTGCAATGCTGCTATCTATGCACACCTGAAAGGATAAACAATTATTACCGAATTCAAGTGGAATCTTATTGGGGCCTAGCTAAATGTGTATGGCAAACCTGGGTTTGCCACTGAAAGCACCCACCATGCTGCATTCTCCCCCCATCTCCTCTTTATGTAGTTTCACATACCTGTAATGTGACATCACATCACGCATTTCCCTGCTCCTTGCAGCAGCCAATGATATGAAACAGGAGTGGGGAAACACATGATAGGACATGATACGTGAATGTAACTACATGTTTCAGGGAGCGAGAGGAGAAGAAAGAGTTGCCAAAGCGTTGCCCTATAGTAGTAAATGAATTTCCTAACCTTCATGTGTTGAAAGAGGCGATGCAGCAATTGGATTGCTTGCAAGTAAATAGTTCTCATTGCTTTTTCATAAGTAGGTCCCCAAGGAGTATGTTGGGGAGCTAGACTTTGTAAAAGACGTGCAAGCACTGTCCAGTAAATAACGGGATTCTTTGGGGCCCAGGAAGAAACTTTGAGAAATAATTTGCTGCAAGTCTGCTTGGGATATTTTTCATCTAAAATTAGAGGCCAAAAGCGTTTTGAATGCTTACCTCATCAATTAAATGAAATGACAGTTGTGAAAAAAATGGTCTAAGTGACTCTCGCCTCTGCTATTTTAGCAAGAGTCTGTCTCAACATAGAACATGAGCTATTTTGAGAATGGTGTAAAAATGACAAAACCTAAACAATCGTTGACATTGTGAACCAGAATAATCTTATAGTATATATTTAGCTAGGTCCTTTTTGGCTAAATTTTCAAGTTGGAACAGACATGGTAAAAGCAGTGATTTGCTCACTGTTTTAACAGGAAAAACCCTGTATTTTATGTAGTTGTGTTCAACGCCATGGAACAGTTATTGTATGTTATTGTGTAAAATAGGTGTATCCCATTAGTTTCAGTCACAACTTTGCCACAAATAATGGCCTCACCACATTGTATTTACCACTACAGGGCAACACTTTGGCAACTCTTTCCACAGGACTGCTGAGTAAACAGCTCCTGACTGGCATGCAGAGAAAGGGGTGTGGTAGTGACATGGCCAAAGCACCAAAGGTTTGCTCACCGATTTGAGAATGGGAAGACTATGCTGCCTGCCCTATCACATCAAGGGTTCTCTACTCAGAAGCAGGAACTGCTGCCAGTTCCAGCTACACTGAGCTATCACGGCACGCCAGGACATTGGTGAGGCATTTGGGAAAAGGAAGACAGAGCACATGTAACTGGTTTGAGATAGTCTGTCAAAGAGTGACTTAACTCATGGTACCAGTATGTCCGGAGTTATACTCTGGGAATTCCCAGAAAATAATACCTTGGACATGACATAAAGACTGAATTTGGACAATCAGCGGGGGAAACAACGCAGTTTCAGTTGTTTCCTCTGTCCCGCTCCTGGGATTACCCTAATTACCGGCACCGCAGTTTGCAGTGTCATCCGGACCCGGTGCATGGCACAGGCGTACTTCATTTTCACCCACTCTACAACCCACATCTTGCAGGATGGGTTGTGGGGTGGGTGAAAATGCACTACGCCTGCGCCGTGTTCGGAGAATACGGCAACCCGCAATGCAGCGCAGGTAATTAGGGTAATCCTGGTTGTGTGACTGGTGCGCATGGGGGCAACAACCAAAGAAACAACAGTCAAAGTTTCTTGCTCACTGGGAACTGCAAACTCCTGGTGTTCAAAAGGAACATGCAGGATCCTCCAGATTGCTTACTCCATAGCAAATAGGTGAAGTGCTTATGACTATCAGCATGATCTGTCATTCCAAGCAGTTCGAGGGGAAGATGATTCAAATGTGGTAGATTATGTAAAATAGGTCACTATATCTTTACATGCTTGTTTACCTTTTGTTTCTATAAATACAGATCGATACATCTAGGGCAGGGGTGGACAACTTGTGGCCCTCCAGAAGTTCTGGCCTACAACTCCCATCAGCCTTAGCCAGCATAGCCAATGGTGGGGGATGATTTATTTATTTATTTATTATTATTTAATTTATTAATCGCCCATCTGGCTGGTCACCCAGCCACTCTGGGCGATGTACAACATACAATAAAACAATAAAATTCTACAATAAAAACATTTTCTAAAATACCCTAACCCACCCCAAATGCCTGCTTGAACAGCCACATTTTTAATGCACGACGGAAGCTCATTAAAGAGGGGGCATGACAGAGTTCCCTAGGGAGGGAGTTCCACAGAGTGGGGGCCACTACAGAAAAGGCCCTCTCCCTCGTCCCCACCAGTCTAGCTGTCCTGCTGATGGGACAGAGAGAAGGCCATCCGAGGCTGATCTTGTTAAGCAGCCTGTCTGGTGCTGCTGGAGGCGCTCCTTAAGATAGGCTGGGCCGGAACCATATAGGGTTTTAAAGGTCAAAACCAACACCTTGAATTTGGCCCGGAAAACAACTGGTAACCAGTGCAACTCCTTCAGCACTGGAGTGATGTGATCTCGCCGGCGGCTGCCTTTAATCAGGCGAGCCGCCGCATTCTGTACCAGCTGCACCTTGATGACAGTTGCTCATCAACTCATGATGAGAGTTGTAGGCCAAAATATCTGGAGGGCCATGACCCTGATCTAGAAAGACTCAATTTTTGCTCCAGTATGATAATTCAAGTTAATTATAGGTGGAACTATGGCTAGAAATAGGCGAATACTCTCATTATAGAATCAGTGTTGACTGCCAATTCATTATGAAGCTATCATACTTTATTGGAGTAAAAATTATCCACCCACGGTAACAGAACACATTTTTTAAAAACTTACTTTCTCTGCAACAGCAGTGCAATTTCTGTCTGAACTTTCATATATTCTTGTGCCATTTTACAGTGCTGCTCAAACACAGCCATAGATTCTTTTGAGTTTGGACATGGTGCTAGAGGCTGAAAATAAAGTCAGATGTGTTAACAACTAATCAACTGATATTTCAATCTATAAGTATGCCAAATCCTTTCTACAATATATTCCAGCCCTTAGAAGCAAGAGAAATAAACTATATTAAAAAATATAGCACAGCAATTCAAACTTGAAATTTGCCTTTACTATTGAAAGAATTTTTGTCCCAAGCAATGAATATCAGAGTATTATTTGATAATCTGCAGAAATACATGAAATATAAGTATGCAGCCAACTGAACCTGTCATCCTTGAGGGAAGTGTTTCAGATGGGCAGCTCAGGATCTCGGTGCTGTCCCACGGGTGAGGGACCATGTAAGTGCCAATGCACTGATAGATGCTCCCTTCATTTATGCTGAGTCCAGCATAAGAGACCAATGCTGGGAAGATGTTCCTCTGTAGCAGTGCTAGAGTACTGCAATTTGACCTTTTGAGCTGCTGTGTCAGAACAGCAATTAATTGCATCAGCTCACTCAATTCAGTCAAAGACCAGGGACTACATTTTTCTACTGCTTGCTTCTGTGTCAAACAAGGTAAGCCAACTGAGTGCTTTATTTTTTAAACACACCCATGCTATCTGACCTGAATTAGGCTTGTATCATACATACAAACCAACATAATTATTCATGGATAGGGCCAAAATATGTGTATTAAAGATGTATAAGGAAATCATACAATTACTTACCTGCAACTGGTGATCTAATGTAAGGTATGCCATTGGGATGGAGTTATCAGACCCATTGGTATCTGTTGGAAAAACACATATATATATTTGGAGTTTTAGGTGTTCAAAGTGATCTCAAAGCATGTTGCATCTTTCCAAGGTCCCACTTAGATGTTGATTTCATTAGGAAATGATGAACACCAGTTTCATATGACTGAGTATCACATGACATTTGCTTATATCTCACTGCATGATGGCTCCATTCACAGCTAGTTGTCTATACTAGCCACTCATGCAGTGAAATATTTACCAAGCAGTTGAAACCACACAGAACTGTACAATTTCCAGAGGTACCTGCATAGGTGAGCCAATTAACACATAGTAGTTGAAGTGTAGTAAGGTCAGATTCATGATTCGAATGGCATCTATTTCATTTAATTTCTATACCACACCTTCAACACCTAAATGTTCTCAGGCAGGCTCTTAATATAGATATAGTTTCCATGTGATATTTTTTTAAAATGTTTGCTACATTTTGAAATATAAATCTGTGTACTTCCAGACTCTCCCCCAGCTGGATACAGGCCAAGAAGAGACCTGCTCAAGTTGCAGAACTACATCAGAAGCCTACAGATCACTCTCTTCATTCTAGCATTCAATATTAAAAAGGATCACTGTGCTGTGCTTGGTCTTCTGAAACCACCCAGTGGAGAAAAAAATACAGTATAATGACAGAAAAACTGCAGTCAAAATCTGCCTAAAAGGGATCAAGGCAAAAGGGAGAACCTTTCTTTCTTTCTTTCTTTATTGCATTTATATCCCACCTTTTTTCCTCTTGCAAGGAACCCAAGGCGGCTTACATTCTCCTCCTCCTCCTCTCCGTTTTATCCTCACAACTACAACCCTGTGAGGTAGGTTGGGCTGAGAGTCTGTGACTGGCCCAAAGTCACCCAGAGAGCTTCCATGGCTGAGTGGGGACTAGAACCCAGATCTCCCGGCTCCCAGTCTGTCACTCTCACCACTACGCTACACTGGCTCTATCCTAAAGATGTGTTGACTGAAAAGGATAGAATGTATAAAGGAAATGTGTAAAGCAATACATATTTTTTTTAATTGCATGTATGTGTTATAGCAAGGCATTTTTTAAACAAACGCGCAAACCTCTGAATGTGCACGTGTGAAATTCACGTGCTGGGCATAAGTGGGGCCTTAGCTGGGTTATGATGAGCACAGACCTACATATCTGCAGAGGCTTCTTTGTTCTCTTAAGTCAAGGCGTGCTTTGTGCAGGCAGTGAAGATTCCCTTCATGAAAATGAAGCATTCTTCACAAAATGTTCCAATTCCTTTAGATGCTGAGCTGTGTGTGGTGTGTGTACCAGAGTTGCTAAATATACCTTCTCCTACCAGCTGCCCCTGCACTAGCTTCTTCAGATAAAGAAAAGGGTCTGGAGAAGGAACTTGCCTGAAGTCAGACCAACATAGAACAGAAAGAGAGCCTTTTCATCCCTCCCATATGAACTTTTGCCCCAAGAAACTTGATAGGCCTGCCTTATTAGAAAAATGGGAAAGCATTTTTATTCCAGAAGGTGTGGATGGAACAATATCGGACAAGTCCGGATTTTAAGATTCTGAGCCTATCTGCTGTTATGTTCTCTTTAGGATTCCGATTTGAACTATTAATGGTTGATACTTTGTTTTGTAGCTTTCATTGTTTTATGCCATGTTGGAAGCTGCCCTGAGGGCTCTGTGGGGCCATGTGGCAGGATATAGATCTCTGAAATAAAATCACAACTGTGTGCTTTTGGGCCAAGTGTGTATGTCCATGTTTAGAGGTGTTCTGTGACAAACTGTGCACCACTGATGTAAGTTGTTTCCCGAGACTAGCTTCTTCCTATGATAAGTTCTTTAATCACATTTACAAAGCATTTGTTATTGGGCATTTATTATCACCATAATTATAGGGGGGAAAGCAGCAAAAGTAGGTGCACTGAAAGAAGGGACACACACACTCTATCTATCTATCTATCTATCTATCTATCTATCTATCTATCTATCTATCTCCCAGTTAGCAATGTGATCTTCTGGGTTTTAAAGTGTTGAACTGACACTTCTCCTCCATCTTTTCAACACTTCCCTGAGTCTCCAGCTACTCCAGAAAGGGGAGATGTTAGCTCTCCCACCTTTATGTGGCTCCTTTTCAGAGCACTTAACTGCTGCAGTTACTGTGGTTCCATGACAGTTCTACCCCCTCCCCTGGAAATGTGTGCGAATTTAATGGCTCGGAAGTACATGGAAGGGAATTCTGCCTAAATTTAAGGGCTGGGAAGTAAATGGAGCAGAAATTTGCACACCTACAATAACTGCTCTGCTAGTGCAGGTGCGCAACTTTCCCCTCCATTTACTTCCCAGCCATTAAATTTGCATATATTCCCAATCCAAAAAATGATGCAAATATTCCCAACAGTTAAAAAAACCCCTTAGAAGTGGCAGAATGGGCAAGAGCAAATGGAGCACCAGAGGTATTTACACCTGCTCCACCATGGGGTCCCATTCACTCCATCTCATTGAGCTGCCTTCTCAGGGTTTTTTTAGAACTATCGGGGAACTGCAGTAACCACCGCAGTAAGTGCTCCAAAAAGGAGCTGTGAAAAGTGGGGTGGAGTAAAGATCTCCCCTTCCTGGAGTAGCTGGAGATTTGGGGAAGCGTTGAAAAGGTGAAGGACAATGAGAATTGTCAGTTCAACACTTAAAACCCAGAAGATCACACTGCTAACTGAGAGATATTGCCCTCCTGCCTCTTGGTGCACCTACTTTTGCTGCCCCCCCCCCTTTACCAGTGCTTTTCAACTGACAACTTGGCAACTGGACCCTAGCAACTGTGTGTAAATTAGACAACACACAGTCTTGCCTTGCCTTGTCAATGTCCATATTATATTGCCTACTGCACTTTGGTGCTCCCCTTGAGAGCTGAAACATACAAGGACATTGCTGCACACATTGGAAAGCTATAAGAGTGCGCTTGTGCACTTGCGAAAGACCGACAAAACAATAAACAACAAAAAAAATTACAACCCCACTTGTGCAAATTTCTGGGGCCGGAACAAAAAGAAGAGACAAACCAGTGACAATTGCTCCAAAGTGCCTCTTGCCCATTGGTGGAGGGGCTGTCACTGGTGGTGGCATAGGCGAGATTGCAAAGAACGGCAGGAGTTTTTGCTCCTCTTGCTGAGCACCTCGCTAGCCAATTCCCGCAACCCACAATGAAATGGCTCTGCTGGGTTTGGATGAAATGCCAACCCATTGTGGGTTGAACAACTCCTAGAACAAGCCATGGGCTGTTGCCCCCAAGTAAGCCACCCTGCGGGAAGCGGCCTCAGTTCGGATGACAGGACAAACCATTGTGGCTAGTTACCCATGATGGGTTATCATGTCATGCGAACCCAGTCACAGAGTCCTTGCTGCTGCTGCTGTCTTTAAATTCTGCTTCAATGTGTTAGGCAAGCATGCAAGAGTCAACAAAGGAGGTGCAACTACTGCAATAGCGGACTCAACTGCACCATGGCAGCAGCCTAATAATACTTACCTTGTTGACTCCAAACCTGATATTTAAAATTATAATTTCAGATACATGCAAGGCTTGTTAAAGTAAATAACAAAACTAACCCAATACATTTCAAAATGTTAGATTATTAAAAAATAGAGTCCAATATCAACAGGAACTTTACCTGTAGAGTCATCAGGTGTCCATGGAAGACTACGAGCTGGTTTTTCAGAGGTTGGTCCCGGGGTAGTGATCATTCTCATACTAGGACTAGATGATCTACTGCTGTTTCTGCTTTCCTGTATCAACACATTTTTTAAAAAATGAATGGTTATCACTAAAAACAGTTTTCATGATGACACTGCTAAAATTATTAGAATTGCCATGTATCTCTGGAAGCTAACTTGCAGCTCAATTTGCCTCTCATGGTTACTTGAGATGTCTGACTTCCCACAAAAAAATCAAATTAGTGAAACATTTGGGATGCATTTCTTCCAGGCCCTCTGCTATATGCTTTATCAGAGCCCAGGAACTATTTACCCAAGGAGAACATATACTTCTGCAGCAGGTCAGAATGGAGGAGATCTAAATTAGCAATGTGCCTTCACCAACCCACCCAGTTGGCACTTCTTCCACTGCAAAGAGCTGGATCTGGCTCACTTTCCCTGCACCAACTATTTAGTTAAAAAAATGCACACCAGGACTAAAGACACGAATAATATTATGTCTACATTGGTCCTCAAGAGTTTGGTTCTACCCATGATGTAACATCATGTAAATAAAAAAAAAAGACCCGGTGGAAAAATAACAAGCACTAGTAATCACCCAAATGAACATGGAATGACATATTGGGTAAAATGAGAGGTATCCTGGGGCAAGATTGCATGAGACAATTAGTTAAGCAAAGTCATCAGTCCCTACATCAGCCATTCTGATTGGCACACCTCCATTCCTAACTGACCCTTTCTTCCTGGAAAAAGGGTTGTTTGCAAGTTGCTCCTGGCTCCTGCCAGGGGACTCAAACTGTTGTCTTGAGGGAGCCATCGAGTTTTTGGCTGTAAGTGTCAGTAGCTGCTTGCCTTCCCACTGGTCTATGAGATGCTATGATCATAGAGTCACTATGGGCTATTTCCCCAATATGCCTACCTGCACACTGTATCCATGGAAAAGCGTTCCATGACAATTTCATGGTGTTCCTGCCATTGCATATTGATTGGTGTCTTCCATGCATGGGTAATGTGGAGCCATTAGTGGTCAGAGCCATGATTGGTAGGCCTTACTGTTGCCATGGGAGTGGCTGTCAGTGTTGCTATGCCAACTCTGGTCCCTATTGCAATTACAGTGCTTCCTACTTTGCTGCTGGAAGCACATAGGACTGTGACTATTTTAAATCAGTGCAGTGCTGGCATAGACGGATCATAGCAGCAGATAGTTAGCATTTGAAGTGAGTCTACTCTTACCTACTCTAAATTAAGATATATAGAGAATTTCTTGAAGGACAAATACCATCACACTCTTTGCACTGGGATGTTGTGTGTGTGTTTCTCTTGCTTCAGTGGAGAAGACTCTGATTTAAGCCCTGTCCACATTGATCTTAAATGTGTGCTGGACAAACCACTCTGAATTATGAAGGCCATGTTCAAAGTTTTACAAAAACTCAGGAAGCATGCACGCTGTCACTATTATTTAGATGTCAACATTAATCATGCCTTAAACACTGTCATTTAAAGACCGTTATCCAACAATATTGTTAGACATATGGGTCAACGTTGTTACTACACAGAGACACAACACATAATAGTTCTCCCCCTTTCCATCCAATGCTTTCACCATGAACCACCAACTGCATGCTGATGAGGTACTATGGCTTTGGTATGCACACATGTAGTTGCCTGAAATACCAGCTCGTAAAACCAGGTGAAATCCTGGGTAAGTCTGAGCATCTATATATATCTCAGCAGTTGTGTTTTGCCTAACCACACCTTTAGGAGTAGCTTTAAAATTCACATCAATGTTGAAAAGTTTAGCCGTAAAAGAATGAAGTAAGTTAACCAAAGCTCCAATCCTATACATGCTTACCTACGTGTAACAAATGTAGAACTGCGCCATACATTTTATAAATAAAGACTTGTATGGGTGAGTGATTTTTCTCAAACTTAACTAAGTCAAAGTATCACATAGCGTAGCTGGGTAGTTTAATTTAAAATTTTAACACACACCGTTACATGTACAGTTAACATTTCATTAATATTTCCAATACATAAAATTAATAAAACTTGCAGTTTATTTTTACACATGGTTCACTTGGAGCCATTTCCTACTTACTTCAGTGGACTTACCCCCAAGTAAGCGATCATCAGATTGTAGTCTTGGTAAACCATTATTAAGCCTTGCCAAAATGAAAGCATTTCATTTGAAATGCTTTCATTTTGGCTTCGTTCATGAAAGAGCTTTGGCTATTGGGCGGCATAGAAATGAATGAATAAATAAATAAATAAAGCAAAAGAAGAGACTATAGCAAACAATGATACATAATATTGAGATTTTTCTTACTAATTTAAGAGGTGTTAATGCAATTCAGAGCTATGGAGGAAGATATTCACAGGTGTACATCACACTACCACAATTTTTATTGTTCCAAGTACTTGGATTAGAAACACTTTTCAATGTCAATTTTGCGATACCCCATTTGAGAGGAGTCGTTCACCCGTACAAGCCTTTTATTTATAAAAATCAGACTGTTATTTAATGAACCAGCTATGAGGGTCTAAAAAGTATTTTTTTACCTGGTTGGAATCTGTTCCAGCAACACTAAGGTCTTGAATGGATCTGCGCCTCTGCTGTCCATTGCCTGCTGGTGAAGGAGGAAGAAAAGCTGAAATGCACTTAAACAAAATAAGAAGGGTGCGACTGTTGCAAAGAGCTTGGAATTTGTACAGATCCAGCGAACAAGAGAGAAAGAGTGTGTTTGTATATGAGGAGGAGGGGGGAGAGCAGAGAGACAGCTGCAAAGTTTTAAGCAAAAAACACACACATGCACACTGGCATGTCAACAGAAAGCATATCCTAATACAATAACCACTCCTCTCCCATTAATAGCTTCTGCACTTTCCTTCACCATCTTCTGTCACATGTGCTTTAACAGACTTAGTGCTGGGGGGCTGGCACTGATGACGACATCTATTTCAAGGAGGTTACATTACGGGGATTTCTAGAGTAAGGCTGCTAAGATAAGATTCTGCTAGCTATCTCACTTTTTTGGATTAGTCTACAAACTGAGCAATCGACAGAAAGTGGTCTTTGTGCCCTATCTCTCTCAGGAAATGCCAATCCCAATTTCTATTCTAGTTATAATGCTACTAATTTTTGTTGCTGTTGAGAATTAGTTATACTTAGTCATCCCATTTTTGGAAAGAAGCAGCACTTCAAACCTTCCTCTAAGTGTAAAAAAACCCCAATTTTCCTCTGGCTAGAGCACCAAATGCTACCAAACTTGTTAAAATGATATGCCATTGATGGCTATATAAAAATAAAACCTATCATTGAAGTCTGCAAGCCAATCAAGGTACATTTTACAAAAGACGACATTTTTGGTATGCATAATTTTCTACAAGCATTTTGGCATTATAGTGGTCACTGTTTTTACTGCTCTTGAGATGAGAGATCAGCTGTCCAAAAGGAAACACTAACACATTGCGATTAGCAGCTGACACAATACTTGGGATTCTTCGTCTTTGAAGGTTGCATTACATAACTTAAAACACACACACCAGAGTAATGGTAACACTTACAGCAAGCACTTCAATGATAAGCACATGCATAAACATCCAGTGTCCCTCAGTTCATCATTCAGTGTTTTACATCATGCAGCCTGCTTTTAATAAGAGGTCTCAAATCCTACTCAACCTTTTTCAAAGTTGAATAAAAGTCACCTAGGAACATTTCAATGTAGGATGTTTCTAATTTGCACATAAATTAAATTGGATAAAAGAGAATGGAAATTCCAGCAGTGTATAACGTAAGAATGAACTTATTTTTCTGAATACTGTCTTGCTTAACATCTTGGGTTGTATGTGATGGTTACATGGCAGAAGGCAGCTCAGACAATCAATCCTTCTCTTCCCTTTCTCCCCCTGTATCCCTGAAAATCCTCTTCAGAGGGTCAGGGGCAACTCCTGAACAGTGGGGACTGTGTGGTATGGGACAGCAGCGTGACCAGGGGGTGGGGGATTGCTTGATGTTGCACCACAGTCTCCACTACTCGAGGCCTCCCACTCCATAGTCTGGAGAGGTCTTTTACAGGTACAGGGGAGCGAAAGGGAAACGAGATTGGTTGCACAAGCTGACTTCTGCTCATGCAACCAGTGGATACAACCTCTTGTCTTTTCCCAAATGTAGTGAGCACTTGGGGCACCTTTTCATTTATTTTTCATGAAGGATTTTGATATATCAAGTTCTTAAAATACAAAAGGGAATAAAATAGTTTTAAGTGTTTTAAAACTTAGTTGAAATTGAAAATGGGATTATGCTCTAAGCCTTGATTTATTTATTTGTTAAGTCTGTATCTTGCCTTTCCACCAAAAGATGCTCAAGGAAGTTGATACTGATGCTGATATTGTGACTTGCCAAGTGGCTTAGAATTTCTGGACCACTTCTGAAAAATACCAGCTGTAAATTATTGTGAGACACATGTGCTCAACTTCCAGATCAACTGCACAAACTTCCAAAGAAGCGCTCAAGCAGTCTCTCATATTAACTAAAAATTCTTACAAATGTACACTAGAAAAAGCAGCCTGGATGTTAAGAAAATCAGCTGTTCAATAATAGATTTACACAGTTGGTCCCTGACTCTAGCAATTCAGCATGGACCTCAAGATGATCCACCCATGACTGATATAACAATTATGTACACATTTCATTCAATAGCTCCATTCTAAAATTAGCCCAGCTGAAATAAACTTGTAAAAAATATCTGGAATACTCATTCTCCTTTCAGATTAGCAACATTTGAGAATCTAAAGAACCCAGCAGATGTATTGCTGAAACATTATATCATGGTTGCCCAAAAGTTAAAATAATCAAGGGTGGGGTAGAATTAAAAATGATTATGCCTATATATCTTATTCAGGAAAGTTGTGCTCAGCAGCATTGTGGACACTGAGCTATTTTAAATGAGAAACCTCCTGATTAGCAGCAAGAGGTTAAAGCAAGCTATTAGACAAATGCGTTTTTACTGCGGTTAACTATTACAGGCATATGGCAAGCAGCTCAAGCACAGCCAAACAAGCAGAATATCAATAAATACTTGTTGCTCCTTAGGAAACACATGCTTCCAGCATTCTAAGCTGTTAGCTCAGCTCACTATACTTTTGGAAGTGATTTCTTAACCGTCTTAATGTTTACTTTAGGAGCTAAAAATAATGCTATTACTACACAAGACAATTTCTTACTACAAAAATGACAAAGATGTCTATTCAAGTTCAAATGAGTGTGTAATTTAGGGGTGAGCGGTGAAGAGAGGCAGCTGCAATAAACAGGTACTGACAGAGGAATGTTTGATTCAGCAGCTTGCTTACAATGCAAGCCACAACATTTAACAATCTACTCCCTGAAAAGTTTATTAAGGTGTTGCAGAGGCTGTAGAATCTGTAGGTCTGGTAGTTTTTGTTGGGGAAGTGGAGCTAGAGTTCACAAAGAGTTGTGTTACAAAGTACACAGAAGCATGAGGAAGTTGACTGTCTGCTTTTGTTGCTTCTCTAACTGCAAACAGGCCTCATGAAAACACAAAGACTTCAGAAAACCATAAAGGATGGAGGCATGAGGTATAAAGCATGAGTAATTCTTTTTTTTTTTTTACACTGTGAAAATACTATGGGGGCAAAACACAGTATGTCTATGAGCACCTAGGTCCTACTTGATTTCAGTGAGGCTTAAACCCCACTGACAGACCTTGAATGTGCCTAACATTTGCAGGATTGTACTCAAAGATCTGAGAAATTAGCCTTAACTTGACACATGTCAAAGAGACTCACCACAACGAACAAAGAGACCCAATTGTATGTAGTTAGTACTTATATTGTACTAGTATAAAAGACTGAACACACCTACAAATTTCCAACAGTGAATACTATAAATCACCAACAATAGGTCACTTGTAAAATGTCAGCTTCAATTGAGTCTATATAAAGTTCATACAAGTGATTGATGGCTTCTAACTCCACGGGAAAAAATCTTTGTCAGATTCCAGCTTGACTTATTGTAAGCACTAGTCCTCCCCAAATAATGATGCAATAGGTTCAATCCTTCAAAGTTGCAGTGTCATCCACTGTAGAAAATTACTTCCTAAAATAATTTTTACAGCTTAATATCATGCTACATATCATCAAAATAAGGAATATCAGAACAGAATTTCATTTACAATGTACTTGATACAAACTGTGCTGTTATATGTCTATCTTTACTCCCCAAACCCAAGAAAAGACTGAACTTGCCCAGATTTGCTCCCAATTTATACGAGCTCTAACAATATATATTTTAGGAAGCCATCTATCACTTGCATAAACTTGATAAAAGCTCACCTTGCAAACCAATTGTACCGTAGTTGGTTTAGTATTCTTGTTATTGGAATTGTGTATGTGAGATCAATCTTTTATACTTTTATACTGGTACAATATAAGAACTAATTGAATATAATTGTTAATATAATAACAACTTATTTGTTATATCAGTCAATCCTAAAGGAAATCAACCCTGAGTGCTCATTGGAAAGACAGATACTGAAGCTGAAGCTCAAATATTTTAGCCACCTAATGCGAAGAGAAAACTCTCTGGAAAAGACCCTGATGCTGGGAAAGATTGAAGGCAAAAGGAGAAGGGGATGGCAGAGGATGAGATGGCTAGATAGCATCACTGATGCAATGAATATGGATTTGAGCACGCTCTGGGAGAGAGCGCAGGACAGGAAGGCCTGGCGTGCTATGGTCCATGGGGTCACGAAGAGTCGGACAAGACTGAACGACAACAACAAAATTTGTTGTGTGGATTACAATTCAAAGTCTAACAATGATATTGAACAGGGAAAAAAGTGAGGCTTTAAAATCATACTATAAAACCCATCACAACTGCAACTGATTGCTAATTAACGTTTTTTCTTAGCTAACAATGCATGGTAGATCTCAACACAGGATAGATGTAGGAAATAATGCAAGTGCCACCTTGCACAAAATTCTATGAATAAAAGTCATGCATAACAGGGAGGCCCATTCCACCCCTGCTCAAATACTTCAAGATATGTGCAGTGTTTTGCTATTGTTGTCCCATGCCTCAAACCTTGTTAAAACACAACATGAGAAATATTATGCCAATAGAAGACTATTGAGGTAAAACACAGATACTGTCAAAAGCCATGAGGGAATTTCTAGACACCGCAGGGTTTCAGATTCCTATTTCTAAAAACAGTTCCCTATGTGTACAAAATGAAGCAGGACAAAGGCTAATAGAGTTTTGCCAAGAGAACACGCTGATCATAGCAAACACTCTTTTCCAACAGCACAAGAGGCAAATCTACACATGGACATCACCAGATGGTCAATATCGAAATCAGACTGATTATGTACTTTGCAGCCAAAGATGGAGAAGCTCCATACAGTCAGTAAAAACAAGACCTGGAGCTGATTGTGGCTCAGATCATGAGCTGCTTCTTGCAAAATTTCGGCTGAAATTGAAGAACGTAGGGAAAACCACTAAACCATTCAGGTATGACTGAAATCATATCCCTTATGAATATACAGTAGAGGTGAGGAATAGATTTCAGGGATTACACCTGATAGACACCGTGCCCGAGGAACTATGCACGGAGGTCCGTAACATTCATCAGGAGGCAGCAACTAAATCCATCCCAAAGAAAAAGAAATGCAAGAAAGCAAAGTGGCTGTCTGATGGGGCTTTACAAGTAGCTGAGGAAAGAAGGGAAGTGAAAAGGAAGGGAGAAAGGGGAAGATAGATCCAACTGAATGCAGAGTTCCAGAGACTAGCAAGGAGAGACAAGAAGACCTTCTTAAATGAACAATGCAAAGAAATTGAGGAAAACAATAGAATGGGAAAGACTAGAGATCTTTATTTAAATAATGCTTATTTAATTTATATGCAGAGTACATCATGAGAAACGCCGGGTTGGATGAATCACAGGTCGGAATTAAGATTGCCGGGAGAATTATCAACAACCTCAGATACACAGACGATACCACCCTAATGGCAGAAAGTGAAGAGGATCTAAAGAACCTCTTGTTGAGGGTAAAAGTTGAGAGTGCAAAAGCTGGTTTGAAACTCAACATTAAAAAAACTAAGATCATGGCACCTGGCGCCATCACTTCCTGGCATATAGAAGGGGAAGAAATGGAAGCAGTGACAAATTTTATTTTCTTGGGCTCCAAGATCACCGCAGACGGTGACTGTAGCCATGAAATTAAAAGACGCTTGCTCCTTGGGAGGAAAGCTATGGCCAACCTAGACAGCATAGTAAGAAGCAGAGACATCACCTTGCCGACAAAGGTCCATCTAATCAAAGCTATGGTTTTCCCAGTAGCAACGTATGGCTGTGAGAGCTGGACTATAAGGAAGGCTGAGCGCCAAAGAATTGATGCCTTCGAACTGTGGTGTTGGAGAAGACTCTTACGAGTCCCCTGGACTGCAAGGAGGTCAAATCAGTCCATCCTAAAGGAAATCAACCCTGAGTGCTCATTGGAAGGACAGATACTGAAGCTGAAGCTCAAATATTTTGGCCACCTAATGTGAAGAGAAAACTCCCTGGAAAAGACCCTGATGCTGGGAAAGATTGAAGGCAAAAGGAGAAGGGGACGGCAGAGGATGAGATGCCTAGATAGCATCACCGATGCAATGAATATGAATTTGACCACACTCCGGGAGAGAGCGGAGGATAGGAAGGCCCGGCGTGCTATGGTCCATGGGGTCACGAAGAGTCAGACACGACTGAACAACTGAACAACAACAACATGCTGCCAAAAAGGCTGTTTCTCAAACTTAGGGGAAACTTTAGAATTTTCCTTCAATGCAGCACAAGGAGATGTTTCAGGGAACATTTCCCTGTATCATCACTTCCTGCCCTCACATGCTGGCTCTGCTTTGGTGGGCAACTGAAGTGGCCATTTTGATGGAGACCTTTATATAAAAATGTGTTTCGTCTTGCATAATGTAATCCAAATGCATAAACGGTCACTGAGATTTTACTCAGTGGAACGTCAACATTTTGGAAAGGGATGTGTAAAACATTCAACAACTGAACTTGCTGGAAAATACCAGCTTCATATTTATTTTTTGTTCATCTGAAGAGGTGGGGTCTAGCCAACAAAAAGTTTATGACAAAACACATTTGTTACTCTTTAAGATGCTACAGGGCTCCATTGTTTCAGAATCACTTCTGTTATGGATGCTGTACAAAGAAGTTCCAAAGCACTTGTCATCTGAGATTCTTTAGCACTTGGGCAAGAGCAGGGGTGTTGGCCCTTGTATCCTGGCCAAGATCTAGGCTAGGCATTACATCTTGCCTATTTAGAATTCCTTTCAAAGCTTTCTTTGCTATGTCCTAACACACTGCATAACATTGTTTTCATTTTTTACTCAGGATGTGGTGGAACTTCTGTGAAGTGATTGGCACATGAAACATGCTCAGCTATTTGACTAGAAATGACTACTATAGAAAATTCATTCATTAGGAGTCTCTTGACTGACCAATGTACAGAAACAAAGCGATAGCCTTATGGAGAACATTAATTCCTCCACAGATTTCATTCCTATGTAATGAAAGGTTACAAACATATGCTTCGATCCTAAGATACACTAACTTAAGTAATTTCATAGGAGGAAAGTTTCCCATCCCTTCTTCTCCCCTGTTCCTCCAGAAAAACCTCTCTGGAGGATTGGGGGGCCCTACTGTGCAGGATGTGCACCCACACCTGCTAAGAGAAGGGACGCTCGCCCAATTTTGAGTCAGACAGCCTCTTGCTTCCCTTAATTTAGCAAAGTGTTTGGCTAGGCTACACCAGAAGTAGCTGGATGGAATATATGTCAAATTTAATGGGTACATAGCACTGCACTTTAGAAACAGGAGTACGCCAAATATGTTTTGTACTGCTATGTTTACTTAACATTATAAATATTCTTCAAAATCAGGACCTATTTTATTCTAATGAAAACATCCAATTAAAAGGCTTTTGTGTTTAATTTGCCAGTAATGAAAGATTTACAAAATGAAAATAATTTTATATTTCAATGGGAAAATAAGTTGGGAATAACTATTAATGGTCCTAAACGGAACAGTTTTCTTTTACCAGAGAATCAAATCCATTTCCACAAATTTATTTTCTCTATTGTTGGTACTTAATGCCACATGAGTTGAATAAGATCTATGAAGCCAGCACATATACTTGTTGGAGATGTACACTGTCACAGCAGATCACTCACACATGTGATAGCACTGTCCTACAATTCAAAGGGCAATATCCATCTTTGACATTACAGTAATGCAAATTATGTTGTGTTAGCATAAGAGACCTCTATCACAACATCAATACTGTTAGCTTAAGCGATGGATTTTCCGGGGAATCCTGTCATGCAAGCTAACGCTATTGGTGTTGCGCTAGAGTTCTGTTCCACTAGCACAACGTAATTTGCAATAGCACAATGACATAGTTGGTGACTACCCAAAGCTTTTGGTATCAAGTAAAAAGAGATATCATGAGAATGATTTATTATGATCTATCCTTAGAAGGAGAAGTGATGTTGCTTGGCACAACTTTTGCTGCTTCAATTTTTATGGAAAACATATGTAAAAGAGATAATTTTATAGAAGTTGGCAGAAGGGAGCATTTATAAAAAGTTGGCAGAAGGGGGCAGGAAAAAATCACTCAAAACTTGGATGCAGGCAACTTTCATAAGTGTGACCATCATCTAAATTTGAGTGATTCCTCCTTCCCCTTTCATCTACCTGCATCAGAGTCTAACCCATTCAGGGTTTGGGAAGGCTGCAGGGAAAAGAAAGGGATGAGGAAGTCCCCTCCCCTCAACTACCTTCCCTGAGGGCTTCTTATGATCCAAAGCATTTTAATTTATAATTTACTGATGGCTGGAAAATCTTTTGGAAGTGGAAGAAATCTACTGTCCCAAAGTGTAAAGTTCAGATAAAGTGTTTGTTTAGATTCAGCAGTTGATCTAGCTGCCAAAGTTGTTAATTAAGAAATAGCAGACAAAGAGAAATTTGTGAAAGAATGGCAACCTTTTATCAACTTTTGAAGAAATAAGCATAATATTAACATAAATATGTATTAGCATTTTTCAATATTGTGTATTTTATACACATATACTTTATTCATAAATATTTATACCTATATTTTAAGTTATTTATTTCATAGCCTACCATATTTTCCTGTAGTTTTATTAAATATTAACAATAAATAAAAAAACACAAAATAAAACATACACCATCCAGTTGTAGGTAGATACATTTGTATTTGAGGAATATTCTTTAGTCCATCAAAGCAGATGTTCCAGAGCTACTTTTAATCCTTTGTGTAAAGCATTTTTGTTGTGCTGACGTAAACCATATGTATGTGCTTAAATGATCGTGACTATATCAAAAATATGTAATAGATCAAAAGTAGTCATTATTTAATAACTGTAAATGCAGACTTCCTCTGCATTTTCATTTTCCTAAGTAGGAGAACCATCTGGTTTTCAAAGACAATAATGCTATTTTTACATACGTATGAAAAAATGCTGCAATTATGTTTTTCTACTTTGAAAATGTAAACAAGCTCAATGGATATTTGTATTTGTTAGGTAAAAGAAATCTGGTAATGTAGAATAGGAGCGAGTGACATAGAAAGTCTCCTTTTCCTCAGTCAGCTCTGACAAGCTGGTGCCAAATGGTAATCATTTATAAATAGGAGCAAGAAGTATTTAAAGATCTGATCATTATTCCAGCATCAGTGTCAATGGATCCACATAGCTGGTATGCGATACCTGGTTTGATGATCTCTGGGACATCCAGAATGTTGCCAAATGAAGCAGTTTTACGATGGCCTCGTTTAGGTTTGGAAAAGGCTGAAAAAACACATACACACATACAATACACATGCAAACGACTACAATGGTAACACAAATCATTCAGGCTAAAACTGCACTTTTTACTTAATTTGGTTAAACCAGAGTACATGCAAAACAGGTCATGCCGAATGAACTGCATAGCTTTCCATTCATGCTTAAAACTGTAAGCATTTGTTAAGAGCAACGTACATAACTAGGGTCAACAATGTAACATAGCACAACATTATTAGTTATAGTTAGAAACAAACATTCAGATGAATAAAGTGGAATGGCAACGAAGGAGGGAAAAACCAAAGCCTAAGCCACAAGACAGACTAAATTGTCCGCTGGCTCCACTTCACTTGTAGGTTAACAAAACGTATGCCCTATGCTGCAATCCAAATGTTCTCTAAAAAGTGCTACTCTCAGAATAAATATTTGTTTTATGTAAATTTCCTTATGTTTTCATGAAAGATACTGTGATTTATTTACTCTAACATTTCAATATTTTTTAATTGGAATCTAATTTCTGTTGTCATTTTGAAAGACAGATAGAATCAACACAATTTCCATAGTATTAAGCACACAGTCATAAAAATTAAGAGATTAAAATGACAAGAATACAACTGTTTGCTGAAAATGAAATTTGTAATGTAAAGCTTTGTAATTAAATATAGATGTTAATGTTAACGTAAAAAAAAGGATGATGATGATGGTGGTAGTATAATGGCTCAACAAGTTAAGTGAAAAGCTCCTTATTAGGAACAGATCTGTGAATGTACCTACCACACACAGCTATTCTAGAAGAATCCTATCAATATGGTGGTTGAAAATCCACCAATAATTCGTGGGATCTGCCTGAAGTAATCCCAGCACAAACTGCTAAGAGAAGGTTTTTCTGGGCTAGGGTGTGGTATTGACAGAGTGGATGTCAACAAAGGCAACATTCCCTGTGACAAAGATTTAAGATCTATTGCTTCAGGAACTTTGCTTCAAAGGCTGTTGTCAGTTAGTTGTACAGGAGCACACAAGCAAGACTTGGTTCTCCCACTGGTCATCTAATATAAGGAATACATCTATCCTTAAAATATTTCATTTATTCTAGGCATAATAGCTTTTGACTTACTCAGCAGCAGGATCTGAGCATGCTGTTCTCCAAACAAGTGGTGTTCAAGAAATCAGTTTCCTACTACCTTTACACAAACATAAATAGAAGATTGCCCATCTTGAAACTCCTTGTTGATTTGTTATTGGTTTGTGTACTTGACATTTTCAAATTAGTCTTTCTTAAATCAGAACAGGGAAAGGATACCCATATCAAATCCTAAGAATAATGTATTGCCTCTCATCTTTCGCTATAAATACCCACGATGCCAGGAAACTAACCTTCTATAAAAACAAATGAGAAACCAGAATCAGTTCTTGGGTAGGACCCAACAGTGCTGCAGCATTAGTACTAATGATGTTGTGCTACCAGTGATTTACACTGCAATGCAATGTCATTAGTGCTACCACTGAGACACCATTGGATCCTACCTCCAGAGTGTTTATTTGTTGCATTTCTTCCTCTGAGAGCCAGAGGGAGAAATGCAAATACTTTATACTTTTATACAAATACTTTATGAATGTAGATAAAAGAGGGGTTAAGGTGTCAGAAAGTAACTGTAGTTATTTAACAACAACTATATATAAAGACATATTAACTTTTGGACTACTACTTTCATGTTTAGATTAGAAAATAGGGTATTGGCAGAGATTTAGTTATCCCATCTGCATATTGAAAGCTTAGCATAATAGGCAGTTGGCCAGTGTCTCATCAGAAGTAAGCAACAGAAAGGCTGCTTGATAAATAAAATGACTGTTTACTGACTTAGGGCACATTAATAGGGTCAGAAAATGAATAATTTTCTATCATATGAAAGGCTATAATATACAGATTGATGAAAAAGTATTATTTTAATTAGACCAGTTCCAACTAAGTTATTGTTATTCTCGCCTGTAAACTTATGTCTGAAGATAATAAATTATGAAAACACAATTAGGTTATTCCTCTAAAAATAATTAGGTATATAATATTTAAAATAATTATTTGGAGATCTAAATTGTTGTATACGGCTTTGATGGCTTTGGCAGATAACGCCGTATGTAAATGCCAATAATAAATAATAACTCTCTCTATATATTATATATTATATCTCACAGCAGTGAAATATGAAAAGTTATCTGCAAAGCACAAAAATATTGGGTTGGATCCAGAATTTGTCTCCCACAGATGGAAGCATCCCTTCTGTTCACGGGACGCTTCTGATACAGTGGAGGAGGAAGGGAAGTGATGGCAACCCTTGTTGATTCCCCCATCCTCCTGTACTCCTCAATGTCTCTCCCCCCACACATTTTCCAATCTGCTCCAGAGAGTTAGAGGATCCTCTACAACAGTGGGGAAGGTGGTGCCGGGGGCTGCAGAGGGATGGGGGAACTGCTGATCACTGCCCCTCATTTCTACCAGCAGGAGCATTCTGAGTAGAGCTCCACTCAGGGAATGCTCCCAGTGGTGGAAAAGGAGCTGGATCCAACCCACAATATTTTCACTTGAGGAAAAAACTGAATTTTATGTATTCTAGTTGTCTGACTCCAGCAAGAGAGAAATATCAATAGAAAACAGAAGGCTTCCCCAGAACAGGGTGGGGAATAGGAAAAAGTGGTGTGCTCTGACCCCATTTAGGCATCTTTTTCTGCTAGCACACAACATATTAGTATCATCAAGTGCTCTTGGTATCCTTCCTGCCTCTGCTCTAATTAGAGACGTACGTACAAATTTTGTCAAATCTGTTCAGTTTGTATTTCACGGATTGTCAGGTGTCTTTTATTCTGTTGTCCACTCATTGATGGAATCAGATTTTTTTAAAATGAGAATTTCATTCCTGTTTACACTTGCGTGAGTGTGCATTTGCACAAATCCCCACAAAAGTTAAAAAAAAGTTTGCAAAATCCATGTGACTTGGACAAGTTGGTCTGCTGTGGAATCTGCAGGTCTGATTCATAGAAATCTGGACTCGTTTGAATCTGTTGTGGGTTTCTCCGACACCCCTAGATCTAATCATACCTCACAGGTGAGGAGCTTTTCTTGGAAGCCTACCTGTTGTGGGTAGCTGGGAGAAAGGCTCTCAGGCTAAATCCAGAGACCCACTTTTCTTTGCTTCCACCCTCTCAGACAGTGGCTTCTGCTTTCCAACCCTAACTGCTTTTTCAGAATGAATGCAAATTTCTATCGTGCTTCCGAGTTCTCTGGATTGTGGCCATTGCAACTGCAGCTAGCATCCTTCACATCATATGCTTATATTAATAATTAATTATGAAAAACAAACATACGTAACACCACTTTTATATTAGTTTAAACATAGCAACGATTAGTAAGAATGCCCTACAAAGATAACCATATTTTATTTCACTATTATTAAAATATTATATTTGTATCAGTTTCTTCTTCCAAATGGGCTTGCATGGGAAGAATTTCACTGTTTTTCAATTAATCAGGCATTCTTAAAAGGGTAGAAATTATTTATGTTCCAAACAAAAGAAACAGACCTAAAGATGACAGTGTATATTGGGGGGGGGGGGGGAAATAACTGACTTTAATAACCACAATCAGAGATATATCTAAAGAAAAGCCAAAATGAAAGCACAATTAATTGTATTGATTGTAATGGGAAATAAGTTCACTTAATCAACAGCCAAATTGCACCCAGCAACTGGGAGGGGATTTAACAGTATCACAAATATGCACAGTTTTTAAGAACTACATAAGCAATTGTCAGGAATGAATCTGAGCATGTGGAGATAGTTAGCAGCTCAGACTCAGAATGGCGTTCTTCTCAAGACCTGGGTACACAGATGGCGTGACCTGAAGTCCCCCTGCCTTCCTCCTCCATGAGAACTTGGGTCTCAGGGGAGGAGAAGACTGAGGGGCGTGACTTGAAGGATGCTAGGTCTGGCACAGAGTGAAGAGGGAAAAGTTAGAGGCGGAGCTCAGATGCTCCACCCGGTTGGCTATACGTGATAGCCTACGTTGGAGGGTGCAACTGTAAGGGAGGGGTATCCCCCCCTAAACTAATCTGGCCAGGAAGTTCTTGTTCAAACTGTCAGCAACTTCTCTAACTTCCATTTTGGCTCTTCTATTGGTATTTGTAATTGTGTGGAGTAGCTGTTCCTTTTGTAGCCTGAGAGTCTCCTAAGATTTGCATTTGTAAAGAACCTGGTCGTTAACTAATAAAGTAGCGAGCCTGAAGGGAGAGGATGAAGGAACGTGACATCCATTTCCTTTGGGATGTTATGATGCTGAAATATGAGACATGCTTACTGTTTGTATCAATGTTCCTGTGTACTGAAAATGACTGATGTAAATCAATTGACATTTTAAGATTTCCTTACAGGTGGTATACAAAGCTTGAATGAGTGGAAAACTGCTCACACAACCAATTTTCCTCCCGTCAACAATACCCTATGTTTCCTTAAAACCTTCTCCAGAGTCAGAGTTCCTCCTGAATAACATGGACTGTATTATGGGAGGCTACAGAGGGCAAGGAAATTGGGTGGAGGCACCCTGTACCAGTGAAGCTCCGCTAGTGAAAGGTGCCTCCACCTGATTTTGGGGGATTGCCTTCTCCCTTTGCAGCCTCCTGCAACACAACCCGTGCTGCTCACAAGGGCTCCTTGGCACTCCTTTTCAATAGGACAGGGACGGGGATTAGGACGGGGAGGAGAAAGTTCAGTTGTGTCAGCAGCCTTCCACACCTCCAACCATTAAATCCCACCAAATATGATTTCTTAAAAGGAAACCTAAAAATTGACTTCACATGGAAGCATATATGGTTTTCTTCATGTTTAACTCTTATTCATCTCAATCCCATTTTGACTGTTTAGTTGTTTAATAATATTTTTACCTGGGGTAGCAGCAATTCTTGCTTCGATTTCAGACATATCAGCACTCATTCGCTTGCTTTCTCCTGAAACAAGGGTTGACTGTGGTCGCCCACGAACTTCTGACAAGCTCTCCACACTACTACCACGAGATGGAGGTAGACTCAAACGGCCAGGCTCTCCCTATAGAAAAGTGATTGATTTACAAGTATTCAAAAACTAATTAATGAAATGGACGAACAAGCAAAAAATGTGTAAATTTCCAATGGTCATTTTTTAAATTAAAGTTCTTAAAATGACATGAAAGTCCATAATTACAGCTGCTCCACAGCAAGGGAAGAGCAGTTTGTAGCTCTGTATTTCTGCCAAGGAATAACACGTACTCACGAGTTTTGAAAACTCTTTACAAGCCTGGCTCACTGTGACAAAAATTCTCTGAAAATCAGATTTGATAAATGTATACATATTGTGCATTTTCATCACAAGCTTTCAACAAGTACTTACTATGGATTCCTGAAAAAATATGCAAAACAATTTTAAAATAATAAAGGGTATGAAGATCTTAATTATTTTGATTCTAAAGTACATCTAATACGAGTTTCTTCAACAGTATCTTACCGACTGCTTTCCTGAATTCTTCATCTGCTGGGCTAGTTTTGATTCTAAGCGTTTAATAGTGTCATTGGTAGAAGTTCCTTGAAAGTCATTTGGGTCCATGTTGACATCACTCTTGTTACTGGTATTTGTGGAAGTCATGTCCATGAATGAGCCTATGAATGTTAGAAGTTATCTTGCTTTAGTTTAGGTCACTTACGACTATAAACTTACACTATATATATATATATATATATATATATACACACACACACACACACCTTATTACTTATTTTGAAAAATACTAGCTAGACTGCCATAATGCAGCTTTAACATATTTGCTAGAGTAGCAGATTTATTTCAGCATGTGAAATCAAGTTCAATATCTCAATATAATAAATCACTAGTAAAGCCCTTTCGTTTAGAAACATGAGAGGTAATTTTGGTTATGGATACCAGGTGGGTTGTCACAAATCCTTCCGCCTTTAGAAGGTTTATGTGTCACAGAGGTTTTAGATAAATGCTGCTTTCAGAATAGTGTAATCCAGCATACCAGCAGCCTCTTGAATATGTACTGTTTATTTATCTTTATGTATATGAGATACTGGTTGATAGCAGCAAACTTTATGAAGAACAAATTCAAACAGGAATCTCGCTTCCAAGTAATTTCTCCACATACGACTTGCTAAAGCATTTCACAACTTTCAGTGAAAAAGATTTTTGGGTTGCTAAAATTATTGCACAGTCAACCAACTACAAAAAGGAGAACTTATTGGCCTAGTTCGCACATAGTGACAACCCAGAGTACGGGTTGAGTATGGGTTGTTGAATTGTGGGTTACTGTTGAATTGCAGGTTATGTGCAAACCCTGCACTATGGTTTAATTATGGGCTGTTAACTACAAACGTAGGAAGAGAACCCATGGGTTTGTGGACTCTGAGTTGTTTGTGGTTAGCAGCTCATAGTTAAACCATAGTGCAAGATTCGCATGTAATGACAACTCATGATTCAACAACAACCCACAATTCAACAACCCATGCTCAACCTGTATTCTGGGTTGCCGTTATGCACAAACCAGGACATATTCTGTTACACAGTGTAACTACAGACTTGTTACTACTTTCCAAATTTTAAAACTTTTGTAAGGCATGAGGAGCAGGACTGTCTCTCTATGGGGAAAGGCAGTAACTTATTGGGACAGCACGCACTTTGTATGCAAAAGGTCCCAGGTTCAATTCCCTGAATCTCCAGGTAGGGCTGGGAAAGTCATGTCAGAAATCCTGGAAAACTGATGCTAGTCAGTGTAGACAATACCGAGCTAGAATGGACTGACTGAGTATAAGGCATCTTACTGTTCCTATACAATCTGTTGGTTGCGAACCTATTTGTAGGGGTGTTTATTTCCATGGTTATAAGCAATACTGCTATAATGGTATCCATCTAACCTAATGCCATTACAGCACTGCAGATTGTGACATAATGCCAGAGCAGTAATTGTAGGCCACATCTATGTCATTTATTTACTCTGACACAATGGGCTGAATACAGAGTTTTTATTCCACTGGTGGGAGTGTTCCCAAGAGGAATTCTGCTCAGAAGGCTTCCACTGGCACTGTGTGCATGTTCTCTGATTCCCCCTCCCTCTGAAGTCCCCAGCACCACCTCCCCCACTGTTCTGGAGGGCACCCCAACCTTCCAGAGCAGATTTTCAGGGGACATATTGGACTGCTGTCAGGGCCCAGCTTCAGTACTGCAGTGGGCCTTGTAGGTTATAGCCAGGATTTGATTAGAAGTAGTTTGGAAGGGCTTGGGCCTATTCAGTTTCTGGAATGTCAGCATCTCTGTGAGCTTATCTCTGTCAGTGTTCTCAGAGCAGAGCCAAGGGGAGTCACCCAAATCCCTGTCCACCTGCTGGCCAGGCCTTTGCAGGCAGGGAGGCTGGAAGGTGTCCGTGAGAACCTGACAGAGGTGGCTTGGGGTTTGCAGAAGAGTTGCGCAGGTTGAAGCATCACTGCTGGAGGGCAAAGCAGTGACGCCCTGTTCAGACAAGGGCCTTGCTGAAAGGCTAAAAGCTCTTGTCTGTCAAGGGATCTGGAGGGGGTTGTGTGTCTGTCGCTGTGGATTGTGTGTCTGTTTGTAGTCAGCTCAGTGTATGGCAGCCTGGGTTTGATCTATGACTTTTGGACTTCTCTCTGCCAGAACTCATGCAGCGTGGAGTTGCCAATGCTAACATGGTGGCCTGGAACTCCTTGCATGTGTGGGTATGCCCTTCCCTTGATCTTGATGGTCCTCGACCATGTAGCCTGGAGTTATCAACAAAAGATTCAAAGTTGGACTCTCTATGGGTGTGAGTTGTTTAGGTCTTTCAAGAAGTTATCCCTTGATTGCCTGATGGGTTCATTCCAGGAATCATTCCCTTTCCATGTCTGGGGTTGGAACCCCATGAAAGGATTGTCTGGGTTAGGTACCCAGTAATCCAGAGTACCTTCCCTTGTGTTCAGAACCGTGGAGATGGCAACGGAGAAACCACGTTGATGAGGATCTGTCACGGTAGCAATGTTTAGCTTTGGACTGTTCTGGAATTGCATAGAGCCTATAGCTACTGACCATCTGACCATCAGCTATATGATTTCTGAAGAGTTTAACCATTAAACTTTTGCAGTGGGATTCCCTGCAATAAAGAAATCTCACTGATGTGGGTGTCCAGTGTCAGATTGCCTGAGCATGTGCACTGGGGGGATCGGGAAACCTGACAACTGCAGAGGGAGGGGGAATTGGTGGAGATCATCTCCTTCCCTGTTCAGTCAGTGAAAAGCAAAAAGCTCAGCCAGATCAAAAGTCTCCTGCACACAGGAGTTCTTCCATCTGTAGGAAGCTTTCGTTGGATCCAACCCAATGACCAGTAGGATTGGACCTAAAATGAGTGTGTTTTTAATTCCTCATCAGTATCTTACCATAATCAACTTTTTATGCAAGCAATCTACTCACCTGTACTAGTGGCAGAATTGCTTTGGCCTTCATCAGAATATTGACAAGGATACTGCAGAGGTTCATCAGCTCCTGGAAAGTACTGCAAGAAGGTAAAGGAGATCTTCATAATTAACAAATCCACTGCATATTTTTTAATCCATGGAAACTGGCCAGAGTAAGAACTGGAAAACCACTTTGTTTTCTGGAACATGGCCTATTACAGAAATTCAAGAGCCACTTAAAAACCCACATCCTACAAATTGATATCTTCAGTTTGTTTCCCAAGATGAATCTGTTGTTTGCTGTTCAGTCAAGAAAGTCCATTGTTTAAGTAAAAGGCCATTACAACATAAAAATGGTGAACAGGGGTAAACAAAAGAAGAGATTTAGCATGACTCACATGTGGTGCTGCCATTAGTCAAGGACCAAATTAAAGGAAATGTATTATTCATTTAAAAAAATGTTATGCCATCTTTCTAATATAAGTGGCATTCAATAAATGGCATTATTGTATCTGTGAAAATATATGGTAACTTTACCTGTCAGACAACCTTGATGTTCAATGCTACCAATGCAGTAATGAAAAGCAGTTATTTATTTGGAAGAGTTAATTTAAAACACAACTGTAGAAAAGTCTTAGAAATAGTTAACTAGCACAAGAGATACTGTTTGCCTGGCATGTTTTGATATAGTGAAGTTATGAAATTATTTGTCAGTATTCCTGGCAAGAGAGACTTGAGCGTTTCCATCCCATGCCAACATAGTTTCGAAAGCACATTTCCATTGTAATCTCGCATATCATGCAAGTAGAGACCAACAGTTGCAATAAGTAACATCTATTATACCCTTTTCTGTTCCTTTAAGAAAAAGGTAGACATCTCTAGATTACAGCACAGATTTTTCCAATGTCTGTGAAACTTGAAAATAAATCCAGTAGTAACTGGTTTACAATTAAATTCTAGGGATGAAACTGACATAGGTAGTCCAAAGAACGGTCCTATGCCTGCTTTGTGCATAATGCTAAACCATAGTTTAGCACAATGGAATGAGCCTAGATGAGACTTGGACCTGCACGCTCCCCTCAACTCCTCTGGTGTGGCCACATGTAGGAAATCTGAAACTTTTGTTCCTGCTTTTAAACTAACCAGAGTTCCTTGTTGATCCAAATATATGGTTTATTCAAACAAGCCAGGATTGAACCATGGTTTACAATCTTGACTTTTTGACAAACCACAGCTTAAATGAACCAGAGTGGATGCTTCTGATCTCTCCTCCCAGCCATGCCAAAGGAAGAAAAGGAAGGGGAAAGCACACAAGCTGAGGCTCATTTCCATAGTGCTAACCTGTGGTTTAGCATGATGTGCAAAATGGGCACTATAATATTTAAATTTTTGAGGGGGAGGTAGTAAGAAAATGTTATTTTTATATCTCAAAGTGAAGAATATAATCAAAGCAGTGGTATTTCTGTTAACTAACACTTCATGGTGCTGAAAGTGAAGGGAATTATGCTTCTGAAAAACCCCACCGTTAAAAAAATATCAACTTTCTAGTAAAAGAAGTATTAAAATGTGCAGGAATTTACCCCAAGCCAGCAATTTCTTATGGGCTGGATGTTCCAATATAGTAAAGTGGATGCTGAACATCTAGTGATCAGAGATTTTATTATCTTATCTCCTTGTGCCTGTCATGGCAGCTACTCTTTCATCTACATTTCTCTTCACCTCACTACTTTAGTGCTTTCTGCTTTCCACACCTTCTACAAGCTAATCTTTTCAGTATATTATAGCAATATCTAAAATGTTATACCTGCATCAAATGTGTCATTATTTTGACAATTTCCTCCATGGAAGGACGTTGCGAGGGATCTTTAGACCAACAACGAGTCATTAAGCTCTCAATAGGCTTAGGTAAATTTTTTATCAGTGGTGGTCGAGTACCTATAAATAGACCATTAAAATTATACAATATAAATGTACACAAAAGCTTTAAGCATTATACACATTTCCCAAACCTAATAATCCAGTTTTGATTAAACCATCCTTGATGGTTTAGGAAAATAAATTAAGCATACTGCTGCTCTTCCAACAAAAATCTTGTAGCTTTTCTCCTGTTTTCCCCACCCTCTTTGCATATTGAAAGATTTCACAGGAGTGAATGTAGGGATTTAGTTTACTCTTTCATTAAGTTGCTTCTTAAGGAAGTATGGCAAGTTGAGAATGGCAAAGGCACTTTAAATGACGAAAATGCTGTGTATCCTAAATGTTCAATGGAATATTTTTAACTATGGTTTTACATTGACAAATTACTCAAGGACTCTTGTAAAATATTCAGACTTATACAGGCATGACATATCTTTATTATTACACAGAGCCAAGTAATAGCCACTACTCAAGGCACTACCTTTTCACTATCCACAGTCTAAAGTTTAGACTCTAACAGTGAAATCCTATACATGTCTACTGAGAAGTAAGCCCCACTGAGTTTAACAGAACTTACTCCAGGTAAGTGAGTATAAGACGACAGCCTAAAAGATGTAAAAGTGTTTTAAAGAACTAAAGTGTCTTGATAAAAAAAGAATACAACCAAACCAACCTTGTTGAATTACAAAGTATTATTTATGCATAAAACCATTCCTGAAAAAATACAATATAAATCATATATGCTGAAGATGGATGACTAATTTGAACAAATAAAAGTATCAATTTTTGAAACAGGCAGTAATATTAAAAGCTACAGATATACCATCATCCCCTATATCAGCTGAAGGAATGGCCAAACTAGACATGAAGATAACAGATCTTCAAGTCTAAATAAGGACCTGTCCCACCATAAAGTGTGTGGGAAAGAGGGGCTGCAGGGAGAAAATGGGGTGGGTGGGGTGTTGCATCATGCACCCAATGCCCCCTTTGCTTTTTATATCAGACCCTACCCTCTGCTTTCTGCATGATTGCGGCAGATCAGAGTTTAAGCACACAATTTTCATACGCAAATTTGCCAACGGTGTTAAGCTTTCATCAGTGCATCTGGCATCGGAGTAGTGCACTATACTAAATATATACACACACTTCATAAAATTTTAACTTACCATTGTGAACTGCCCACATGATTCGAAAAGCAGGACCACCAATCTCATCAAAAGGTTTTCTACGGGTAATCACTTCCCAAAGAATAATACCCCAACTGAATACATCACATTTTTCACTGTAGTTGCTACCTGAAAAAATGTCATTTATATAATTTGTCCTTTTAAAAAAACATTATATTCTCTGAATGTTAGTGACAAAACTGAACAAAGTTTATGGCAACACTGTATTAGATGCTTCAACACAAAGGCATAAAAGGGCTGATGTAGCTATTCTACCTTCCCTTGAGTCAGCAATGGATATTACTAAGTTCAGACAAGTTTATCAACAGCATAGATGTGGACAAGAATCCAGTGATTTATATATTCATGCCGATAATGTTGCGCACCAGGCCATTTGTATGTTCAGCCAACCATTGAGTGTGATCTACGACATTCTTACACAAAGTTCACACAGATAGGAATCTGTATCCTCATTTGCTGACTGATGCCACTACTAGACTCATGCACAGTAACAGTTGAATGATAGAGGTGGGGAACCTCTTTCAGCCTGAAGGTCAAATTCTATTCTGGAGAAGCAATCAGAGGCCACATTCCAGTGGTGAGAAGGGCTGAAGGCAAAGGGGTGGGGCCAAAAATACAAAATAATGCCAGCATATTGTAGCTTAAAGCTCTCATTGCCAATAATTAGGTCTTAGGAGAGGCAGTTCAACCTTTTAGAATGGGGGGGGGGACATGCACAAAAGCCGGGAAACCACCAAATGATTGGTGGTCAAGTGAAAGGGGGTGAGGCCAGAGGATGGGTGTGTGGCCATATGGGGAACCCTGATGGACCAGACTGGGACCCCAGGAGGACCAGATCTGGCCCCCAGGCCTGAGGTTCCCCATCTCTGCCTTAGGGTCTCAAATTCTCTTAGTACAACAGTTGAAAGTTTTCTGAATAAGATATTGTTTTTAACACATTATAAGAAGGTAATACATTTTCCCTTAAAAATATGTATCATTCTAAGGATGTTATAAAGTTTCCTTTGTGTGACAGCTGTGAATGAATGACAAGCACACCTTAACTGGCCATTATATACACAAAAACACAGATTGAGAACATGACCAAGCAGATTATCTTTGAATATTAGTTTCTATCCTGTCTCAGGTGGTTGCTGAGTGTGTAGGGACTTTCACTGAGATGTGGTCATGCAAGGATACTACTAGAAATGAAAAGACTCCCAATGAGCATCTCCGGAATGCATAATCTCACTTGCATGCATTTCAGCACCACAAAAAGATAACACTCAATAGTTTTTACAAACAGCACCACTGCAATTCAATCACTGTCTGAGTACAAATATAGATTATGATAGAAGTAGATGTATTACTCTGGAGACTGGTAATACCTTTCCAGCGATATAATTTACATCGGGTTCATTAAACTGCATAGATTGTTACCAGTCTAACTATTTGGAAGTTTATTGCTTAATTTTAAATTATGGCTAGACTACGGACCCCAAATATCAAAAGCCTACCTGTTAAAGATGTTTTTTAAGTGTTTGTTTCCTGGCTCCTCCCCACTGTCTCCCAATACGCAACTTTTATATGCAAATAGGAAAATTACATCTGTACTTTAATTATAGAATTTACTATAAAAAGGACCCACCCATAATACTTGTAAAACACACAAAAATACATAGTAGGTTACCTTCAAAAACTTCTGGTGCCATCCAAGCAGCACTTCCCTTATTGTTGGTCATGTGTGTCTGAATATCACAGGCTGTACCAAAATCACAGATTTTTAAAACCGTCCCCCCAGCCACCAAGAGCAAGCTGCCAAATGAACAGAATAGTTTAGTAGTCTTGTAGTTAAAGCAGATCAGTTATTACACTCAAAGAATTTTTAAGAATTGTAGACAATCTCTTCTAAGATCACGTAGGCATGTTATCTGCAGATTTAGATATACACAAATTCCGAAAAGTGGAAATATCTTTTTAATTAAAAAACTCCAGTTTTATTAAACAATCTACCCTCCATCTGTATTTGTACTAACAAAATGCTAGGTATTGTGACTGACAGTATGTACTGGAAGAGAGATCCCATTAACTGAAGGAACCACAGAGGACTGCACTGTGTCTCTGTCAATGAAAGCCAGGTTATTCACTGTCAGAAGGGACAGTGACCACAATGTAGTCACTAAGTGCAGCATTCCCCACCCTCTGCTCCAAATTAAGTGTGAATGGAAGCCATACGTATATGGGAGAAAGCAAATGGGTGTAGCTGAGGCCTCCATTTTGTGGGGTTAAATCTACTCCCAGTGCCCTGTCCCTATTTACCTGTGTCTGGAGGGGCCAGGTTTTGCTCCTCTTCTACCTCAGATTTGCAGGTTACAGCAGTTTTACACTGGCCTATTTCTTTCAATAGGAGCCACTGAGAACAGAGCCTGCTCCATGCGCCGAGTCACATCTTAGGTTCCAATTTTGGCCCTGGCATATGTATGTTATTATTAAATAGCTAACTTCTTCCTGTCACATTTTAATAGTTACTAAGGTTATATCCACTCAGTTGTGGACAGAGAAATAAATGATGTGTAGCACATCTTATTTATTTATTTTCTATATCACCCAATAGCCGAAGCTGCCTGGGAGGTTCACAAAGCTCTCAAGGTGGTTCAAAATGAGTATCTAGGCCAATACTCATTTTGAAACAACAAATACTTTGCTCCAAATCTGTGTTTTAGTTTTTAATAGTTATTGTTTTATGTTGTATTTTAATGTGTTTGTTTTGTGAGCTGCTCAGAGAACTTGTATTACAGGGCAGCTACATAAATTCAGTAATAAAATAAATAAATTTGGTAGAGTGGAAAGTTGGACTTATCATGAAGTGTCCTTCTGGTCAGTGAAGGGTGGACCTGACAGTAATGGGTTAACTTCTCTCCTCCATGAGAAGGCAGGGCTAAAATATTGATACATATCCCCCTGTGAGAGGAGAAACTCTCTCAGTCACAGGACTTGACTTCAGCTGTACTTCAAACTCCTATGTTTGTAAAAAACTTGCACGAGAACAATTGCAAACAGATAAAACCACTCTAGTCACAAACCAACATACATGCGACTTGCCCAGAAAAACTGGACTAAACAGATAGAAGAATGAATCATAGGACACCCTATCTCCCTAGTGAGACACTACACAAACGTGATACGCTGATCCCCATTCACTCAGATATACCAAACCAAACTGAGCAAAGGGAGGTTGAGTTCACCCTTCACTGACCAGAAGGACACTCCATGGTAAGTCCATCCTTCCATTCTTTGTCAGCGGAGGGTGGAGCCAACAGGAATGGGATGTCCAACAGCAGTATCCCAAGAACAAGGTAGGAGAGTGAAGGTTACAATACCCTCTGCAACAATCAATGTCCAAAGATGCATCCACTGAAGCATATTTATCAATCCTATAGTGCTGCTTTACAAATACCCTCTAGAAGGGCCTTTACATCAACCGCTGCCCCCTAGATGGAGCGAGCTATTACCACCTGGCAGCAAGCTATCCTGGGACCAGTTTCCTATGGCTCTACAACTCCATACCCAGTGGCTGACTGTCCCCCTGGATACTTTTCTACCCTGTGCCCACAATTTAAAGGAGACAAACAGGCTATCCGAGCATCTGATCTCCTTCGTATGTCTAATATACACTTTGAGGGCCCTATGAACATTCAGGCTGTGTCACTCCTTTTCCTTAGGATGGACTGGCTTGGGGGGGAAATCAGGTAGCGCTACTTCTTGGGCCCTATAGAAACTGGTATTTACCTTTAGAATAAAGGCCAGGTCTGGCTTCAGAACCACCCTATCTTCATGGAAAGTGCAGACATCATCCCAGATTGAAATGGCATATATCTCCCCCACTCTCCTAGCAGACATTAAGGCCACTAGAAATACAGTCCTTCGGGGAATGGTTCTGATTGGCTTAAACTGAGGTTTTGTGAGGGCCCTGACCACCAAGGTGAGGTCCCAAGTGGGAAATTTATGAGCCACCAGTGGCAGCAATAGAGATGTTCCCTTAAGGAAGCATGGGTGACCCACTTGACTTGAGGGTGGGACAACCAAGATTGGTGTGTGTCCTGACATAGGACATTACTCAAAGCTGCTACTTGTCTTTTTAAGGTGTCAGTCGAGACAGCCTGGTCCAGGCCTGCTTGGAAGAAACTGAGCAACTCTGGAAGGCCAGCTGAGTTAGGGGATATTTGATGTTGTCTACACCATCTTTGGAAGGCAAGGCAGGTCATCTGGTAAATTTTGTTTGTTGAAGGCTTCCTGAAGGCTTGACCACTCCTTCTGACAGTCTGGCTATTGCTGGACACCTAGCAGTTATTGCTGTTCAACCTCCATGCAGCCAGTTACAGCCATTCTTGGTCCAGGTTGAAAACTGAAACCTGAGTCAGTAGATCCAGCTGAACTGGAAGTCTCCATGGGCAACCCATGCAGAGCTCCTGAAGGTCTGAAAACCACAGGCTCTGTGGCTAATATGGAGCTATTTGCACCAGCAACCTGACCTTGTGCAAAACTCTGGAAATTAATGGAAAGGGAAGAAAAAGAATATAGTAGCCTTCGGAGCCAGGACGCAGACATCATATACACTGCCTCCGCTTGTGGGTCTTGATACCTGGCTAAATATCTCCACCGTGAAACGTCAGGTGGATCTCCACCCATGTCAGGAGTAGGTTTGTCTTTTCCCATACAGCACCAGAAAGAGAATCGCCTTGATGACTTACATATACTCTTGTTGCTATGTTGTCTGTATGTACCAAAACATGCTTGTGGAGGACCAAAGACACCTGAAGGACCAGGCAAACCACTTTGAGTTCCAGCCAAATGATTGGCTGCTGTATCTCAAACTTCAGCAAGGTCCCCTGAGCTATTTAGCCCTAACAGTGGGCTCCCAATTGTGTGTGACTTGAGCCCAAGTTGGTTTCTTTAGGAGCACTTCCCTGGAAAATTGTTGAGGGTCGAGCCACCAAAAGGACTAGATCATCCATTGCGATAGAGACAGTGTGATGTGTTCTCTGCAGGCAACCTGGAGCTCGTTGCTGTATCCTCTGAGCAGGTCAAGGAACTTGCGGTTCTGTTGACAATGAAGCCATGCTCCTCAAGACATGCAACAGTAGTTGATATGTAGGACAGCGCCTGCCCCATAGTAGCGGCTCTGATGAGAAGATTGTCCAAATAAGGGTATATGTGGATCACCAGAGTGTGGAGGTGACTCACCAGAGCCACTACGACCTTGGTGAATACCTGGGGAATCGAGGACAAACCGAAAGGAAGCAGAATTTATCCAGACCATATGCGAAGTGTAGGAAGTGCTGGTGCAACTCCCTGATCAGAATGTGGGGAAGAATCAACTCTGTTGTCAATCTCATGGTCTCTATCCTGAACTTCCTCTTCCTGATGAGGAAACTGAGGTCCAAAATAGCTCCATGCCTCATTCCTTTTGGGGACTATGGAAAAATATGAAAAAAAACACCCGAAAATCACTCTGCACAAGGCACCGGTTTCAACTTCCACAGTCCATATGGCCAGTAGATGTTTGATGATTGCACGAACTCTGAGGTGTTTTTCCCAATTCTTGGTAGAGGTAGAAAATCATCACTGGGAAGTTTGGAATTTGAGAACCCAAATCTGTCCGAACAAATTAAACCTCATTTGTGCCCAAAATCATGCAAGTGTCCCCCCACAAAATCATGCAAGTGTCCCCCCACACTGAGAGCTGCTTTCCCTATTGCTTGCCTCCTCGGCCTGGCTTGGCATGTGGCTTGGACTGCTAATGGTAGCCCGACCATTAGGATCAGAAAGGCCTGTTGAACTGAAAGATAGAATATGAGGCCCTGTGATCAAAGGAATGTACAGGCTTTTTCTTCCCTTTGGCCTCTTGATTCTTATGGGCTACTGGAAGGACCTTCTTCTGTTTGGTTTCTATGAGCACAGGAGTTACGGCTTCCTCAAAGAATCCCCCCGCCCCGCAAGAGAATGGTGGCCAAGCTTCCTTTTGATTGGGCCTCCAGCTGCCAATGTTTTAGCCACAGCCTGCAGCACACCACAACCTGAGGACATAGTTCTGGCTGCAAACTAGAAGCAGTCCATTGAAGAGTCTGCAATGAACTCAGTGGTTATAGTTTATTCATGCCTTCCATGATATGTTTGGATCCAGTGGAGGCTTCTGATAGGAGGGACCGTGCCATAAGACTGATGCCCAGGCTATGACTGAATTTGCTGTAGCCACTCTTATTGTCAAGGCCATAGCCTCAAGCATCTGCCAAAGGGCAGGATCATGTTTTTGCTCACCAGGATCGATTAGGGGTTCCGCCTTCCTTATGGAAAACCAGCCTATAGGTGAGGGCCACTACTGGTTCATCCATAGTAGGGACCTTCAGTGACTCCAGGATGACTGGAGCCAGTGAACAGAGCCTCTTCTGCATTGCCAAGAAAGCCCCCTCTTGGCAGGGTCCTTTCACTCTGTGGCTAGAACTTTGGAGAAAAACCATGGGAAGGGAACTGTAGGCTCAGGGGGTGTCCCCTAGAAAAACTTCAGTACATTCTTGTGGCTGATCTTCAGCAGTGGTTACCTTGGTTTGAATAAGCAGATGCTGCAGGTTTAAAACCATGACTACTTTATTGACAATAATGGGGAAATAAATGTCCTGCTTTAACAATCTTTGTTGTGGGGATGGTGGAGGTAGGCTAATTTCCCTCTGACAATTCCCCCTCCTTGATGCTCGATCCTCCCTGGGAATTCTCACCCAGGATGCAGGCCCCCTCTGAGACTGATTTTCACACACTGCCACTCCGACTGTTAGCTATATCTAGAAAATGGGTGGAAGAGGGACAAACTTTGTTTCCTCCTGCTCTCCAGCCGACTTTGGCTTTTGAAAGGAGGGGGAGCCTTGCCTGTGGATGACTGGTGGCTTGTCTTCTCCCCATTCTTGGATTTCTTGAGTCTCTCCCCCCCCCCCCCAGCAACTGGTTCTGCCCCTATGCTTTGAGCGGGGCTCTTAAATTGATGAGGCAGTGGAAGATGAACATGATGACCTACTGAATGCAGAGGATGGAAATCTTGTCCTCCTCCCATCACGACGCTTTTTATGTTGCCACTGCTGCGTGCCCTCCATATGGGATGCCCACCACTGATCCAGCAACCCCAGTATTTCCTCTGGAAGGGCATCACTGGGCTGCTGGTCTTTGGGTGGGGGCAGACATGTGTGGACTACACGAGAGTCCACCTGGGAGGATAGTATTGGGGAAGAAAGAGCACTCTGCTCCAGTAGGCCTGCTTCCAAAATGGCTGCCCGAGTTTGCTGGAGTGAGACAGAGAGGTTTCCTGCATGCAGGTTCCCCTCCCCCCCACTTAGCAACATATCCGACTCCACCAGTGAGTTGTGAAGGCTTCCTTGGTATGACTAGGCAGCGGCAGCAAGGGATAGAGTCCCATTCGGCCCACCTCCTCCCGAGGAGCTGTTGCAGAGGCAAGCAATGCCAATTGCTTGGTCACGTCAGGTTCCTGCCGATATGCCTGGTGCCTGGTGAGTCTCAAGGGAGCGGCTGCTCTGCACCTCCTCACCTCTGCCTAGGGAAGCCCACCTGGGCCCTGAGGGACAATTTCGATGAGCTAGTCCTTTCCCCTGTTGACTGATCGATGACAGAATGGGGGTAAAACGTGATAGAAAGTTCAGTTTGCTCTTTGTTTTTTCGCCCCTGAAGTAAGCTAGGCACCCTGCCATTCCCTAGAAGGCAGAGCAAAAGACTGAGGGGGTTTCTCCTCTCCATACGAGATAACTATCAATACTTTAGTCCTGCCTTCTCATGGAAGAGAGGAGTTAATCCATTCCTTTTGGCTCCACCCTCCACTGACCAAGAATGATGCAACCTTGCTAGAAAGTTAGTCTTATCAGAAGATCCCATATCATGTTGTCCCGAGCTATTTCCAGTCATAGGCCAGAGTAAAGAACTGAGGATGACAGAGGGAGTTTCTTTATAACTAGCAACAATATATTTTATTTAAAAGACTGTCATTTCATTACCCAGTTCTAATAAACCAAGATGTTCTCAAAATTAATAACTACAATGTTGTTCAGGGACATACTTTCTATACTCCTACAGTGAGTAGTTGTGCTGAATACATTCATGCTAATGAAAAGCACCATAATATTAGCATAAAATTGAGATAGCTTACATCACATCTAAAAGTAGATACTACGTATCACAATATCCGCTAGAATTAGTAGAAAATGGGCTACAAGATCGCCTGAATGACAGAAGCTTACATGATTCCTGAAAACCTACTTTGGTGGTTTTAGGTCCCTGTGAATGAGAGCCTTTGGTTTCATGCTGTGAAGATATGCCACTCCCTGGGAACACTGTAAACACCAACTCATGGCATGTGCAGCAGTGTAGTAAGGCAGAGGCTCAGCACCATGTAGGACTGAAAAAGAAAAGTACAAACTAAAAAGAACTTTATTGCACATTACAGTAGACACAACATGGGAACACTACTCCTGTGAACATTACATAAAATATACAACAAAATGCATTCTTTTTTCCCACTTTGTCTAAAGGGTTTCTTCTAGCTTAAACTAGGGGCCACCTATGTAGATGTGAGGCCAAATAAACTGTAGTCCAAGTATCAAAACTGATCTGAGCCATTGCTTGTTTTCAGCAGCTTTGGTCACAAAACAGCCCACAATATTTATGAACCTCAGCACTTATATGAATAATAAGTTAAAAACTTACTTTGTTATTGGAGTAAGTCTGTTTTTAGAACATAGAAGCATCAACAGTTTTAAGGCTAAACTTGCAGGAAAAGTATGTGTGCTCAGTGTTATTTGACTTGACTGGTGATTGTGGTAAAGAAATAAATGGATTGCTGTTACCATGAGTACAACTCAATCCACAATTACAATGCCACAACTCAGTGTGCTTTCAACATTTTTGTGGTGACTTGTTAGATGTGGGTTGAGCTGTGAATTGTGCGCAGTCACACAACCATTTTACCGGAGTACATCTCATTGCTGATCTCACTTTTTTGCTCAGTCAATTTAGCAGTATGAATTGGCCTTTAACTTTACAAATTAGCTATGTGGAGTTCGTTAACAGCAGCTGACTAGAATGCTTAATCCTGAGTTCTGATTTTTTTTAAGTAGTCAAAACAAGAACATAGGAATTTACATTATAAATCAAACAACGCTATAAATTATTTATGCCACTTCATTGGCTTTCACTTTATAGAACAAATCTGTAAACACAACCTTACATTTTACGCAGAATTCTGGACAACACAATTCAAGAGAGATGCTCACCATTATAGAGAGAACCTCCTTCAGCATATTCCATAACAAGACACACCTTAGTGGAAAAAAAACATGTGTTAGGTTAAAAGAAGCTTTTGCTTTTTATGTGAAATGTTTAAAGTAGAGATGTTTATGAAATTATTCCCATCTGAACTACTGTTTGGGCTTGAGTGTTCCAAATTACCTGGCCTTTTTTGTGTAGCAGCAACAATAACTTAGGATCATGCAATTCTTGTGTTTTGATTTCCACACTTTGTGGACAAATGCACACACAATTTGCTGTAGCTTTAGTTTCCTTCTGTTCTTCCTCTTCCTCCCCAGTCCCCTCACTCTACCTTACTGATGCACACAAGTGGTTGCACATATCGTCAAAAAGCAGCACAAAAAGGAAATTCTGATGCACTTCTGCTCTCATCTATACTGTGTTTCAACGATTATCATCTCTGCACATTGGTAACATAGAGGAGAGAGTAACTAACAAATGGGAGGTAATGAAATCTATGGCAAAGTGCATGCACCAGTTCCTGAATTAGTTTTAGACATTCTTCACGTTAAATTGGGATGAGGGCAGAGCAGAATGCTGTACCAAGTGAACCTATGGAGCAAGAGTGGAATAGAACCACGCTTATTCAAAATGTATTAATATATGGTAAAAGGATATTCAAGATATTCATTCTCAGAAATAAAAAAGGGGGGACCTAATGCAGTATGTGAAAAGAAGAAGTTACTAGGCACCGATATTAGCTCAAACAAAACCTTTACTCATCTTAAAATGTTTAGGCCCGCAACAACATGATATGGTGATCTCAAAAGCCAAAGAGGTCCTACTTACTGGATTCAAACAAGCGCCATATAACTTGACAATATTAGGATGGTTCACACGTGACAACTGTCGAAGCTGGAATTCAAAAAAGCCATGTATGTAAAGGTTACGTTCTTAGATACAATTAGTCTGTTTCTTAATCTTTTTTCATACAGGATTCATACCTAAGCTTAAAGACCAAATTGGCTTGATTACGTATAATACATTGCCTGCATCTGGAGAAAGAGCTGCAGTCCACTCCTACACCCTGTTTCAGTTCCTGTAGAGATATAACGGCTACATCTAATACACAACTTGTCTTTTTTAAAATGACTCTCTCCTCTACTGCAACTTCTCAGTGGGCATGGTTGCTATGATCAATGGTGACCCTGCCGTACTCTCCATTTTACTTCCAAAAATGTCTCTTGCTAGCCTATGGCTGCCACTGCTCCAGTGCTAGAAGCAGTGTTGCTGGCATTACTTTAATTTTTTAAAAATGTAAACATAACTTGTAAGGTTTTTTTTTTAATATGTTAACAAAGGGACAAGTGCCTTGAGGCTGAGCAAGTCACTTTGCATGCTTCCAAAGTGTATGTTTACCAGGTGGCTTAATGATACATCTATACACATGCTTTCAGAATAATAATAATCTTCATACCACATTTAGAGCTGTACAGAAATGTTGTAACACCAATGCTAGAGGTGACTGGCAATGCCAATACTTCATTGGTATTAATACTTAAGCTAGTCAAGAAATCAACCAATTGGGAAATTCTGGCCTACAATTCAATCCAAATCAATTTACTTTGATTTACAGGAAATGTAATTCTGAAGTCCTTGGTTCCAAATAGGATTCACTGCTATAGCTTACAGTTGGTCACTGGCTTCAGGGCTGGGGAAGAATGTATTAACACGTCTCTATATCAGGTCCTGGTGGCCAGATCCCCACCTCCCATAGTGGCCTCCATTTCCCCTGTGCTGGTCTGGGGACACTGCTGTCACCACAGTCACTTTTGCTTCCTCAGAAACCTAGGCTTCCTCAGAAAATAGAAGGTAAGAAGGTTTGGGCACTTGCTAACCCCACAAGAACCCTGTGGAGGATCCTCTGGGCACCAAGAACCATTCATAAAAAGAAATGGAATTCACTCATACCCCCAGAGAATAGCAAAATGCATGGAACCCATTTGTGACAGGCCCCTGTCACCATTTTTTCTACCAGGTTTACTGAAGAAATCAGACCAGGTCGCTGTGGAAGCTTCCTCAGCAGTTGGGCTGGGGAAATTAAGGTCAATGTCCATGTTCTCATATGCCAAACAAAGTAGAAGCATAGCTAGTAAGGATGTGGCCTGTTTTTCACTAAGCTGTGTGTCAGCTCCACCTTTTCTCACCCATTCCCAATGCTATCCTTGGTTAAATGAAATAAAAATTAAATGGTATGTTTAAACTGAATGTACTCATCATGGACTCTTCATTTCCTTCAGAAGTATAATAGGAGCCATGACTATCCCCCTCACCTTAATTAAGAACCTTAATTTTTAACCAAGTCTTGAGCATATTATACATAGTTGTAAATATTCTATTAGTTTCTTGTCACTTGGAGCACCCTGGTTTAGATTCTCTTCCATGGGTGATGAAAGAGTGAAAACATGTCTTCCCTCCCCATCCACCCTGACACACCTTCAAGACCAATGGAAATACACACATGGGCATAACATTTGAATAGGTTTCATACATATGCGATACAATGTGTGATTCAACGTGACTGTCAGATTGTGCAGTCAATTCCCAGATTGTATATGAGATACTGATTCAAACGTCACATCAGCATTTCCCAACCTGGTGCCATCCAGATGTTTTGGAATTCAACTCCATCAAATCCAGCTAGCATGATCAATTTTTGGTGGGGATCAGGGTGTTTCATGGACAAACACAAACCAGTTCATTTACTGATAGATTATTTATTTTTCTTCCATGTATAAAGCTGTAGAGAAAGTAGGGATGTACGAAAGTGACTTACCTTTCGCAGATTATGTTGATGGTGGCGGGAGAGGCATTCCGTCCCTCCCCCCGGAATCCTGGCTGGGGGGGGGGAGGCGCTCCGTTCCTCCCCCCCGGAATCCTTGAACGGCCGGCTGTGCTCCGCGGCAGCTCCGCGGAGCAGCCGGTCAGGCCAGAGCCATCCGCAGCCGGATTTCCGGCCGCAGAGGGCTCCGGGTAAAAAACAAAACAAAAAACACGTACGCAAATGGTGGTGGCTACGGCCGCCGCCATTTGCATTCCTTCTTTTTACCATCTTAATCTACGTAAATATTTACGTAGACTATGACAGCAAAAATCAAGGGGAACGCAAATAGCGTAGCGGGTGCCATTTGCGTCTCCTTTTGATTTGCGTACGCGTTTTTTTTTTTTAAACCCACCCCCAACCATGATAGGCTACTTAAAGATTTATGTAGCCTATCACGTCTTTTTTTTCAAACCTAGCCATGATAGGCTACGTAAATCTTTACGTAAATTTTTTACGTAGCCTATCATGTCTTTTTTTCCCCACAAGCCTGGAAATGGTGGTGGCGGCAGCCGGTAGGAAGATCCGCCCCAGATAAGTCTCGTCCCGGGGGGGAGCCGCGGGGGGGGGGTGGCAGGCCGTTCCGCCACAGAGTTCGGGGGGCTGAATGCACTGGCATTCGGCCTCACCGAGATCCGTGGTGGAATTCTCTGACATCCCTAAGAGAAAGGAATATATTACACCAAGTGGTGGAGGAAGGTAGTGCACTATTACTGTAAAAAAAGCCAAAATTCAACACTGAGAAGGAGCCTATTTGTATCTTAGGAGCAGCTGAACATGTTTTACTGTAACTGCTGGAATAAGTTAAGGAACAAATGAGTGCTTGGGACACTTGTGGCTTCTCACCATGCACCTTCATTGAGGGATCATCAGAGAGCACACCGGCTGTTTTGTCAGAAGTCTTGACATGGCTCTGATAAAACCTCCTTCTCCGTTGCAGGTTTTATCATTTGCCCCTTGGAGCCAGAGCTCCAGAGGGAAAGAAGAGAGGGGCAGGAGGGATCAGAAGGAAAACTGAAAGCAGTTAGGATAAAAGGTTATTTTTAAAACAAACAAACAAACAACAACAGGAACCAGAGTAAGGGGTGAGAGGAATAGAAAGCAGCGGGTAAGTTGGAGAATGAACAAGCTAGACAATAAAAGAGAAACAAGACTGTGAGGAGAAGGCAGAGAACAAACTGGGAAAAAGGAACAAAGATCACTAGTACAAAAGGAAAAGAACTTGGTCATACGAGCCCAGTCTTTGCCTGGGTGGCAGGGAGACTTGACCATTGTTGGATGCCTCCTCACACCAAACAGGAAACCTTTATGGCTTGAATATTAAAGTGCTGATTGGTTGCTGTTAGATGCGCTTGCTGTAGGATCTACAAGAGCTGAATGCTTGAAATAGAGAATTGCTAAGATTTGCCATAGAAATCCTACACTGTAATTTCTGTTGGCTGAAATCACTAAATAGGTACAGTATGCTCATCCTTCCTGGTTGAAATCACTACTAAAATGGGAAGTTTTGAACTATGCTAGCAGCTTGGATCTGGCTTAACAATTTCTGTTGGCTTGGAGCTGTAAATATCAAAAGGAGCCAGAGGAGTTGCCACCCACACCCAATTTGCTGCTGCTCACTGCTGGAACACAAGATATCGCAACACATCTGATTTCTGATGCCCCTTGATGGAGCAGAATATATTGCAATGCTCTCAAATTTCTACATCTTCATAGTTCATGCAAGCAACCCCAACTCATTGACTGCATTCTTGAATGAACTGTACATAGAAAGATTTCCATTGGCACATATAGACCTTGAGAGGAGGTGGAAAGTTTTGGACTTTGACTGTCTATGTTGCTAATCTCTTCTTGATGCACTGTTTGTTACCTTGAATAAATATTGTTGTTTGCCCGTATCTTGGGTGCCTGCGTAAAACTGCTATGTAGACAACCAAATTGAGGTTGTATAGGAAAACCCAGGTTTTCCTGGGTGGGGACTCAAGTCCTGGCTTGAAACACAATGTAATGTAGCTTGAGCGTAGTGTCACTATATGGTATAGCTCAAACCCTCCCATTCTAGTAGTGATAACATCTTGTGACAACCCACTATATTATGACAGTTCAACAGTGTCACCTCGAGTGTCTGGTGAGTTGGCACCATGCTGGGATGCCTGAATAGGCTTATCTCTCACCTTTTTGTTCCCCAGTGGCTTTTTTAAAACAACAACAGTTTGCCTGATTCAAACTGGCTGGCTCTTTTGAGATGTAAGCGTAGGGTCATTATGAAGGTGGGTCCAGCTACTTTGATTTGCTGGCTAGACTGACATCAGAAATGGAAGGTATTGCACTGTTGGACAAAACAAGAGTCAGTCTCTGTTCAGCAGTCAGCTTTTATTGAATGCAGGTTCCCATAAAAGTGAGTTCTCTCACTCCTTGTCATCCTCCTAATAACATTTAATTCAGAGGTGGGCAACATGTGGCCCTCCTGATGTTTTGGCCTACAAGTCCCATAATCCCTCATCGTTGGCTATGCAGACTAGGGCTAATGGGGAGCTGTAGGTCAAAATATGGGGAGCTGTAGGTCAACACATGGGGAGTTGTAGGCCAAAACAAGTTGCCCACTCCTGATCTATTTAGTATCTGATACTGAGGGCGCAATCCTATGGGTAAGCCCCTGAACGTCAAGGCTTACAATTATCCTATGCTGAGTGGGAGCCTCCTGCACTGCATTTAAGCTAGACTGGTGATTTCTCCCATCTAGTGGAGGTTTAGGAGAGAGGGAGGGAAGGAGTAAGCCAGCTGCTCTGGTTTCCTCCCCGCTCCCCTTTCTCTCCTCTCCATGTTCCATTTACCTAACGTGCCGGCTAAAAGGGGGAGAGGGCAGGGAGCGTGCTGGCTAAAAGGGGGAGAGGGCAGGGAGCACAGTTTCCTGGCTACGAGGTTGGAGCCCTGTTTACAACCTTGTATCCAGGAAACCAAAGAATCCTATGTCTCCCAGATGTTGTCTAGGGGGCACAGGATTGCTCTTTTGAGATGCTTGCTTGCTCTCTCGCAGACCATCCCCTCTGCAAGGAACTGTGCATATGCTGTGAAACGAAAGCACCTTTCTTGTTTTTTATTTCCTAGGGCTGGGCTGAAGGGAGGGGTCCTAGGCAATAGGGCTCAGAAAATCCCCAAGCAGCTAGAGTAAGGTATGTCTGGAGTTTCAATCTGACTGGTGGCAGCCTATCAGTAATTCTATTTTGGGGAACCCTTGTAAAGAAGGGGGTCTACTAGTTGGGAAAGTCATCCCTCCTTCCAGATCTACAATATTTCTACATACTGAACTCAGCCCTGGGTGCTAATCCAAGGATTACACATATATAAACAATAATTCTTTAGTACAACATTTCTCAAATCCATACAAAACTTTCTGTAAGGACCAGTAGGAGGAGTGGGGAAGGCATGATCTCCCTCCACCTTCTGCACATATGGTGAAGATAAGAGGAAAGTACTATCTGAACAGGGCCAGTGTGGCTGAAGAGGCAGGACACCAATAAACCATGATGGATCAATTTGCAGAATTATTTTATTCTAAACCAATCTGGTTTACAGAATATCCTTACAGGCAAGGAAGGCTTCAGTTTTTAATCACCTAAGGAAGCTTGCAGTTCAGAGGGATCTTTAAGTTCACTTCCCAACTTGTTCCCTACTCCCCAGTCCTGATCATATGCCTGGGATGTAGAAAGTTTCCAAAACACAACACAGAAATAAACCTTAAAAGAACATTTAATGACACATAAATAAACATATAAGCACCCATACAAATCCGTGGATTAGTAAACCAGCAGCTCTAAATGCACTTTATAAACAATACACTCTTCAGAGACTACATTTCCTTTTTTTTCAGGTGCTTTCTGCTCCAAAACAACCTAAACATATTATTCTGAAACCAACAAGTTATTCTGAAACCAACAAGTTACAACAAGTCTGTGTTAGAATAAATTTTAAAGCAAAATTGTACCTCTACTATGAAGGCTTTTCGTTCAGATTCACTTTCTATTTGCTTAATGGCCACATCTTTCCCTCGCCATTTTGCTTTGCAAACCACTCCAAAGGCTCCTCTTCCAACAACCTAAATAAGAAGGCAATTGTAAATTTTCAGATAAGTAAGTCAAACTATCTGCACAGCCCACATTAATTCTATTCTTAACGTTGTAGAACGACATAACAAAAGACCTGCACAACTTATGACTTGTGAAGATGCACACAATCCAAAAGCCATTCACTGTAGGGATGCTGGACAAATTTGAGACGGGCTAAAAGAAGCTCGGATTTCTAAGAATCTGACCTGCAGAATCTGCTGTGGAGCAGCCCCCTCAGGGAAAGTTTGTGGACTTTTGGATTTTTTTTTACTTTTCCAAAATTTACGTATATTTATAGGAAAATACGCACATCTATGCTGAGGAAAAGTTGAATGGAATGGGGGACAATACGCTAGATGTAATGTACTAAGGCAAATTTTGTAACTTGTTACAAAAGCTCTTATGTAATTATTTGCATATTTTTCCGCATGACAAAAAAAAATCGAATGTCTGTGAGCGGATGACGGAACAAAAGGTACCTGAGAATCCGCGAAACACAGACGGAATGGATTTTATACAGTCCATACATCCCTAATTCACAGTAGCCTGCCAGGTGCTTGGCGACCTCCTGTTTTTGCAGTCCTGGGCAGGAAACAAAACTATGAGAATTAATCAAAATCCTGGAAGACATCACACATGGCTAGTGGGCTGTGTTTGACTTGTGGGAAAGCTTATCTAGAACTTATTTCCCTACTTACATGATCAGATTTTTCTTTGTCCCCAGCAGCATACAAAGGGGGGGGGGAATTAGAAATAGACCTTGGAAGTCTTGTGCTCCCTCTCCCAGTCCCAGTCCTGTCACCTCAGGAAGAAATGAACGAATGAATAAGGGGGGCTCATTGTTTATCTGAATAAAGGTTCTCCCTGTCCTCAGGAATTAACGTATAGGGTCAGGGAGATCCCACATTCAAACAAACATAGAGTCTTCCACTGGTTCAATGTTTACTTCTGGTCATGCTGGCAATAGCAGGAGAGGACCAGGAGTAGAAGTGAATAAGCCCAAGCCCTTGTCTCCCCCGGTAATGCAGGAGCTTAATGCAAAAATATTTCACTTCGGCTACCCACAGTTTATTGCAGATATAAGTTGTGTGCATATGGAAGTTTGCAATTCACGCAGGATAAACTATCTCACATATCCTAGATGGAGAAGCTCCACTGAGCTCAGTGGGACCTACTCTGAAGTAAAGTTGCATAGGAGTGTCTTTATTATTACCTCTCAAACATTAGGTATTACTCAAACATATATTCTTGAAGAATCTTTGCTGCACAGGTTAAAGAGATCCCATCACCAATGGCATTATTTTCATAGGCATCACATATGGCATTGCGCACATCCCTTCAAACGTAGCATAACCTCTTGGCCAATTTTATCCTCATGATGTCATGAGATAAATGCAACAAGCTCTTCTTTCAGATGGGTTCAATCGCTGGTATGTCCAAATCCAAGAATGACAAGATGTAATAATCTGAAAGCAGGAGCTGTAGGGTTGTACATGTACATACCTTGCATGTAGGCAACCTGCTTACTGAGAAATGATCCATATGCAGTTTGAGAAGAACTGTTCACCATATTTGATTGTGATCTGTTTCTACGTCTTCTGTTGTAAAATCCTGTTAACAGGATTTGTGATGTTTTGCAACCAGATTTTTAGAGAACACTTTACCTTCAAGTGCCACTGCATATGAGCACCTATTCAGAGCAATACTAAATGTTGACCATCAACCTATGTGATGCCTGTGAAAATAATGCCATCAGTTCTGGGATGTGCCTAGCCCAAGCAACAAAATGTATGATAAGTCTTTCACAATAATGACACAACTATGCAAATACACTTGCAAGGAGTCACATTGGCTTCAGTGGGACCTAACTGTTCCATCTGGGGTGTGAGAGTTTCTCCTGGGTGATTTTCCAATTTCTAAATGCATACAACTTCCACTGGCAATACTGGTAGTTCCTGACAGGTTATTTAGATCTGGGTTTTTCCTTCCCCATGAACAATTTTTTGTTGTTTGTTTCTGTTCACTTTCACTATCTGATTACTTCAATCACAACTAACTTGTTGAGTGATGGGGCATTGGGCAAGGATAATAGCCTGAAGACGGGTGGGTCCTGTCCTCATAAGGGCTTCCCTTACAGGCCTAAGGGGCAATGGCTCATTTCTGGCCCAACTCGGGCATCTTGGTTCCTGCCACACAGCTTGGTTGGTCACAACAGATATCATGAACAGATATCAAAACTGGCTGCTGCCACAACCTGACCTTCACAAGTACACATCCCCCAGCAGTCGGGGTAAACAGGTACTATTGGCAGAAGTTACAATGGCACTTGGTCCCTTGCCCATGCCTTGCCAATAGTCATCTGGAAGCTGTAATTTAATCAAGTTTTTGTCTGATTTACCCAATCTTGGTACCTGTTCTTATCTGTTCCCTTCCTGCTGCATTCTACTCCCAGCTATAGGAACAAGTCTTCTTTTCTGTGGCCGTATGTTTATGCTTGTTTGCCAAAAGCATATGTTTTAGGGAAGAGACATTCCAATGGCTGAGGGTTGTGGGTGGGCAAGGATGCACTGGGATACAGGAATGGAGAGATGGAGGTGGCAGAAGGCCATACGGCCTGTCAAAGTTAGGCTGAGCAGCTTATGTGTAGTGATTTAAGGAGAGGCATCACATGAACAGAATGATGAAAAGCAACCGATTTTGGCAAAGCTGTAGAGAGGTGAGAGGTCCAAGTTGACATCATGTGTATATTTCATTACATATATACACATACTGGGAAGCAGTGGCCTATTACAGCCTCCAAGCACACACATACAGATGAAGTTACACAAATGTTGGATGGGCATACACAGGTTTCATGTTCCTCCCAGTCTCCATGGAAGAGCTTTCTGTGTAGAGAAAGCATAATGTGTGAAGCTGTCCATGGCTGACATAGAACAAGAAGTGCCACCTCTCCATACTTTATTCCAATGATATAAAGTAACACAAAATGCCACTTGAGGCTTCAAATGTTGTACCTTGAAATAAACAAGCATTCAAGCCTGTTGTAGTTCTTTACAACATCAACTTAAAATTTAACTTACAAGGTCCCCTAAACAAGTGCACACTTCTTTGGTGTGCTCAAGCCTTAATAGGATTCAATTCTCAACAGATCAGCCTCAGAACTAGTTTTTACCAGCAAAGCTCAACTCTGGTGCTTAATGAAGTACTCGGGGCATATTGTTTTGCTGTTATTATTTTTTGCCCATCTTTCTCCCAAGAAACTCAGTCTCTGGGTCCCTGCCCATGTGATCCTCACAACAACGCTGTGACTTCAGTTGAAAGATGGCAACTGGCTCAAAATCACCAAGTGAGCTTCAAGGCTGTATGAGAACTTGAACCTGAGTCTACCTGCTCTAAGGCCAACATTTTAACCACTACACGAAAAGTGTAGTGAGTACTATCCTGAACATCTTTCTCTCACCAATGGGTGAGGAGTACCATTAGGCTGTACACATCCTGGGTGGGGGAGCGAAAAAGCAACTTCCCAAGTAGCTTTGGGTCCTAGCACCTCTTCGAAATAAGCAGTACATGCTTACTCAGAAGGAAGATCCACTGAGCTCAAGGGGGCTTACTCCCAAGCAAGCAAGCAAGCAGAGGATGGCAACCTCAGGCTCAGCGGGTGCATACGGCACTGCTGGTGGGTTTGTCGCCGGGCACCAAGGCTGTAGTCATAAGTATGTACCCCAGGAAATAAGTTTCTCTGGAGTAAGTGCGGCTTACTGTTGAGTCGACACGTTTAGGCTCGCTAAACACCATCGCTGTGGGACTCACCTCTTCCACTTCAATCTCTTTGTAGTCAATTTTTTCGAAGTTAAGCACTGGGGGGGTTTCAATCATGTCCACGGAGCTGGCAGAAGACATCCCTTCACTTCCAACGGCGTGTGTGCGGGGCGGGTGCGCGTCTAGAGGCCGGGCGGGACAGGAGGCTGGGGCAGCCCGGTCTGGAAGCGGTGAGGCAGCGCCCGGCTCTTCTCGCCAGACTGTTTCCCAGGGTTTTCCCCCGCCGCTCAGGGGAAGGAGGGCCTGGCGGAGGCACCCCCTGGGCCTCGGAGAGGCCTCATACGAGGCTCTTCCGCCCCGGCTTTATTGGGGCCGCCGGGAAGCCCGGGCCGTGGGGGCCTGGCTCGACATCCTGCGCCTCGGGCGCAAGCAGCCCCCGCCGCCCCTTCTCTCTAGAGCTGCGCTTGCAGGCCGCGGCCTCTCCTCGGTCGGAGCCTCGGAGTCGCGTCGGCGGCTGCGCGCCCCCGGGAGCAAAAGAGAGAGGGGGGAGTTGAATGAACACGACCAGGAGCCGCCGCTCGGAGCCCCGCCGCCGCCGCTCCTGACGTTGGGGCCGTTTCTCAGCAAAGGGGAACGCAGAGGTTGTCCCCACACTTCGGGCTTCCCCCACTCGTTCCCGCCTCCGTAGCGGCTACTGAAGAGGCCCGGCCCGGGCTAGGGCCTGGCAGCAGCGGTGGGCCTCCTCTTCCTTCCCCGCTCACCGCCTGTCTCTTCCCGGAGCTGCTCCGCCTCCCTCCTTTGCCGCCTCCCAGAGGCCGCTGAGGGAGGGACGGGTAGCGTGGTAGGAGGTAGCACCCATTTCTCTAGTGCCGTCGGAAAACCTGACGGCGGGCTAATGTCTTCCTCGCGACAGGAGCCGGCTTGGTGGAGGACGCGGAAGGGTAGCTGGCCTCCGCCTCAGAGCAGGTGAGGGATGTGAAAGCGAGCGGCGGGACAGAAAAGAGTTGCCTCCCTCAGGCGGGCCACCGTCGGTGCCTGTAGCAGCTGCGTGTCAGGCAGGAATCCGTGAGGTGATGCTTTCCCTCAGCAGTGCAGCGTCTTACCAGGGGAAAGCGCCACCAATTTGTCTAGTCCAGCCGTCCCCAACCTGGTGCCCTCCAGATGTTTTGGGCTACAATTCCTGACCATTGGCCATGCTGGCTGGGACTGATGGGAGCTGAAGTCCAACATTTATTTATGTATTTATTATTAACAGTTATATTCTGCCTCCTATGCTAAAAAGCCATCAAGTTAGCGTACAACAATTTAAAACAATAAAACCTTGCAACAGTAAAAACAAGGACATGAAAAACTACACATTTTAAAAGGCTAAATGGAAAAGATGTGTCTTTACACCCTTTCTAAAGGCCAAGAGAGTGGGGGCCAATTGTAGTTCTTGAGGGAGCGTATTCCATAGTTCGGGGGCAACACAGGAGAAAGCCCTTTCGTGCATGCCTGACAACCGGTCTCTGTGGGTAATGGTGCCCTCAAAAGGGCCTCTGCTGCAGATCTTACTACTTGGGCAGGTTCATAGCGAAACATCTGGAGGACACTGGGAGAGAATGGACTCTAGACTGAATGGGAAGAGACGGCAACTTGCTGCTAAAGACACAGAGCAATTCTTCTGATCTGGAAACACCAAAAGACAACCTATTCAAGGTTTACATATACGTGGATTTCCCAATGAAGGAAGTTATATATTCTGTTGCTGTGTATGGAAAAGAAAGGGGGTGGGGAGGAATAATCAGATTTGCCGATAGTCAGGTCTCGCCCAAATCCATCAGCTAATTAGAGCTCACATCCATGCCCACTGACTGCAATTTAGCCCCCCCCCCCACATTAATCCAGCACCTCAAGGCACTGCCATTGCTCAAAAACACACACCCAAAGTACTTTCTAATTAGAGATCACAAGTGTGCCTATGAGTTGCACTTTAAGATTCACAGCTCCAGCACCTCATGGCATCACCGTGGTACCAAAAAACTAAAACTAAGGTAAGGATCATCATAATGTTTGCCTGTACAAGCTCCCAAACCACCTTTAATAATAGCTTGTATCCATGTCTACAGACTGCATTGTAAAAACAAGGGTTCCAGTTCCAGAGCTTTGTGTTCCTGCCATGTCTAAAGCTCCAAGTATGCCTCCAGATGAGGCTTTACCATGCAATCGTGATAAATTCTGTACATCATTCATAGAGTGTGTGTGTGTCCGTGTGTGTGTCCAGAAGACACTAGGAGCCCTCCATTTGGAAGGAGGACAAGTTGTTGGGGTATACTAGCAGATAAGGGTGCTTTCAGATGGGCAGCTCCTAGCTCTCTCAATCAAAAGGCATTGTGCATCTTTTCCATCTTTCCTTCCATAATGGATTTTTTGTGGTAAGAAAAAAGATGGAAGAAGCAGTGGGAAAACAGAGGAGGGTTGCGAATGAAAGATGTCATCATCTGGACCCTTGTACAATTCCATGTTTGGAGCAGGGTGGTGGCACAATAAAATACTTGTCTGTAAGCACTCTAAGAATCATAATTAATGGACAGATTCAAAAGGCAATCTAGATAAATCCCTTATTTATTGTATCCCGCCTTTCTACCAAAATGGCACCCAAGGCGGCTTAAAGAAACAATTAAAATTGATTAAAACAGTACATGGGGAGAGCAATCCTAAGGCCCCTAGACAGCATCTGAGGGGCCATAGGATACCTTGGATTCCCAGATCCGAGGCTGTAGACAGCACTCTGACCTCGGAGGAGGGACTCTGTGCTCCACCTTCTCCCCCTTGAAGCTGGCACAGAAAGAACACCACTGGTGTGGTTGGGAACATTTTGGAGAGGGGGAAAAGGGGGGAATTTGGGGGGAGGGGAGGGGACTGGAGAGGTTGGGATACAAGCTATCCTGAGGCCTCTTCAGCCTTCTCTCCCCCTCTGAGATGCTCCAGCTAAATGGGCAAAAAAGCTCGTCTAGAGAAAACGCAGAGCGGCAGGAGTAGGGAGGCGATTTTCTCTGCTGCTTCTCCTGCTCTGTACTGTATGCTTGTAAGCCTCTGAGTTCAGAGGCTTATGAGCATCGAGGGTGTAAACAACAGGATTGTGCCCTAAAATGCAACAAAGTTAACAATTACAGAAAAAAAATATTACTTAAAACAACACCTAACTCAACAGACTCATTTATAGGCTAATGGGGACACGGGTGGCGCAGCAGCTTAACGACGCTGGAGTTTGCTGGCCAGAAATGGTCGACACTCCAACGGTTCAAGCCCAGCTCCATGTGACGGAAGTGAGCTCCTGTCATTTCATCCCTAGCTCCTGCCCACCTAGCAGTTCGAAAGCATACCATCTGCGAGTAGATAAATAGGTATCCCCATTTCGGTGGGAGGAAACGCTGGCAGCACTCTATGCGGGGAGCAGGAACCAGTGCTGGATCTGCCTGGATGCGATTGGTGGAGGAGCGGTGGAGAAAAAGCCCGGATGAGCAGACTTCCCTAAGAACGCTGCTGGCCAGCTGATGCAAAGCTAGTTCACCCTCTTGTGGTGCATCAGTGCAACAAAGACTAGCAACTAGTGGCGCCAGAACATCTACCGTGTAAAAACATTGTAGACTCCCTGGCAATGTGTGCCATACGCTAAATAAATAAATAAATAAAGAAAGAAAGATAGGCTAATGGCCTTCTTAAATAAAGTGGTCTTTGCCTGCTGGCAGAAGGACAACAAAGAAGGAGCAATCCTTAGGGATGTCAGAGAATTCCGCCACGGACTCCAGTGAGTCCTCCCCCCAGAATCCGTGGTGGAATGGCCTCCCCCCCACCCCATGGAATCCCCCCGGGACGGAGCTTACCTGGTGGCAGATGTGGCGGTGGATGCGGCTGGTCTCCCGGCTGCTGCTGGGTTGCTGTGGCTGCAAATGGCAGCCGTCATAGCGGCTGCCATTTGTGTGGCTTCCTTTTGCCATGATAGGCTACGTAAATACTTACGTAGGCTATCACGGCAAAGAGCAGGAGCGCAAATGTCGGCCGCTATGCCATTTGCGCCCCTGCTCTTTGTCATGATAGGCTATGTAAGTATTTATGTAGCCTATCACGGCAAAAGGCAGCTACGCAAATGGCATCGTGGCCGCCATTTGCGTGGCTGTCTTTTGCCGTGATAAGCTACGTAAATACTTACGTAGCCTATCATGGCTTGACAGCCATGCAAATGGCGCCTGGCGTAGCGACTGCCATTTGCTGCTGCAGCAGCCCGGCCGCGGCCGGCCCTGGCCAGCAGCTCCGTGGACTTGCCGCGGAGCGGAGCCAGCTGGGGATTCCGGGGGGGAGGGACGGAGCACCTCCCCCCACCTCTGATGCCCCGGAATGGATTGGTGAGTGGGATTCGTACATCCCTAGCAATCCTAGCCTCCCTTGGAAGGGAGTTCCACAGCCTGGGAGCAGCCACCAAAAAGTCCCTCTCTTGAGCCGTCACCATGTGCACCTCTGAAGGTGGTGGTCTAGAAAGAAGGGCCTTTCCAGAAGATCTTAAGGACTGTGCAGGCTCATATGGGAGAAGGCGGTCTTTCAAGTAGCCTGGTCCCAAGCCATATAGGGCTTTATAGGTCATAAGCAGCAATTTGAATTCTGCCCAGAAACAGGCTTGTTACAGGGAAGATGTAACAAGGGAGTCATGTGCTCCCTATAACCAGCCCTGGTCAACAGTCTGGCTGCAGCATTCTGGACCAGTTGAAGTTTCTGAACAGTTTTCGAAGGCAGCCCCATGTGGAGCACATTACAGTAGCCCAAATGGGATGTAACTAAGGCATGTGTGACATGTCCAGGTCAGATGTCTCTAGGAACGAGTGCTGTTGGCACACTAGGCAGGATATCCTATACAAGGATCACTGTCAGATGGCTATTTAATCTTTCCTTGAAGACCTCCCAGAAATGTTCCCCAGTATCTCTAGGGAGCTTTACGCAGCCCGCCAGAATGTTATCCTGCATATCTCATTGTACTACTTTTGTACAACTCCCATTCATTTCGACAGAGGCTGGGCAGAAGAATTTCCAGATAGATTATATGCCAATATTTTTGAAGGATTTTTCTAATGTTTAACTTACATTTTCCTGTAAATCAGTGATTTTCAAACATCTTAAACTTAGAGAACATTTTCCCCTTGCTTCTTTGCCATTGGCATCCTTCCTCTATTGACAAGTTTTGTTAATAGTAACTACAATTTATTCTTTTACTTATTTTCTTTTACTTTGTTTACTTTAATAAATGTTTACACAACCTGCTTGCTTTCAGTATAATGTATATACCTGTATTATTTTCTGCACAACGGCTTTTCATGTTTGGCATCATGCTGGTTGACAATTGTAGATACACATCTGCTTACACATCTGGCCTAGATAATGAGTAGCAGTTTATTTGAAAAAGTAGTACATGTGGGTCTCCGTGTGACAATGAGCGTGTAGAAGGTGCATGAGCGATGGGATGTCTGTTGCATAGGTATGTGTGAAAGAAAGAACAGGTGTTCTTCCTGACATTGTGTGTACAATAGCTAGTTCAGTGTGTGATGTGGAGTATTGCAAAAGTCTGTATCAAAGACAAAGAATGGTGTATATTTTTTGAGTGTAGAGAGAATGCGATGACAAAGGTACCATGTGTGTGTTTGTGAAAACCTACTTATGGTGTGCATGGATGAGTGTAAAATGAGGAGAGATGGTAGTGGTGGGGAGACTATCAGTAACACTCTTGTTCTTATCATAGACCAATAGACTTTGTATCCTTTCTCCATTGTCTTCAGCCCATACAATAAAGAAAAGCTGGCCTTAGTAACTGCCCCACCACCTCCCTTTAAAGATTAATTAAAACAACAACAACATCAGTCAGGGCCAGAAATAAGCTGGACTCTCAGTTTCATAATTTAACATATGCATGCTTCCCTGGTAATGCTTTGGGCCACATCCAACATCACACAAGTAGACATCTGTGTTTGCAATGGGAGCACCCCTCTATGCTCCCACATCTGTTTTAGAGGGTTTGGGTGGTGCACAGGTGGCCGTAGGGGGAGAGGAACCTGTTTGGCTGGCTGACGGACACAGGATAGCAATGAACCAGTGTCAACATGGTAATCTTTCTTTGTACTGAAAAATTTAAAATTTAAAGTTTAAATGATACTTTAAAATTTAAAGTAAAGTTTAAAGTAAAGTATAAATTTAGTAAAGTAAAATTTAAAGTATAAAATTTTAAAATTTAAAATTTAAAGTTTAAATGATTCACAACTATGAGAAAAACAGCTGTGCAGGCATTTTCTTTTTTCCCATCATTTCTACCATTACTAGTATTCTAGCTGTGATGTATCTAATTACAAATTGGTTTAACCACTGATTGTAAAGATCAGTAATAATGGTGATAACTATAGAAACCAAGATGGCTGCACAGATGTTTCTCTTTCTTGAAGTCTTAAATGCTCTGTGTAATCTTAAGATTCCAAAACAGAGAGATACTCCAACATCCCATCTTCAGTATCTATCATCAGGTCTTCTGTAGCAAGAATTAGTCCCAAGCAATCCAGCAGGAAAGCTTAACAGATGTTCTTTTGTCTTCTTTTAGGCCAGAAATTATGGAACATATTGGAAGAAAGCAGGCGAATATTTGTGTGTGCTGGTAACCTTTGTGGATTTATTTTATTCTTTTAAATATTTATATCGTATTTTATATTTTTATCTTTGTTTTAAAATGGTAATTTTAGTTTTTTAACTGGTTGTACTCTGCCCAGAGAATATTAGTTATTAGGCAGATTACAAATGTACTAAATAAATATTTGCCAGGCTGGTTTAAACCCGTTGCTTTATGCCCTATTCACAAAGGACACAGTAAATGATTGTTCTACATATTCTTTCCAGCATCCTTTTAAATATTTGAAAACCACAGTACCAGGTTTATAAAGCAACAGAAGAGGGATTTTAAATAGGGCTCATCTCTCATTGACAAACATATGTCCAAATTGTTAAGAGAGTAATCTGTCAAAAACCTACAACCATAAAAGCCACAAGGTGCTATGCCCTTAAAAACAAACAAACAAACAAACAAACAAACTAACTAACACTAGCCCTCAGTGGGATTGCTAACTGCTTGAAAATGTGCTCTCTATTGGCTTTGTGAGTAGAATATCAGCTTGTGAGATTGCACAGAAATTTCAGCAACTTGCTTCCTGCTGAGAAAGAGATAATTGGTTTGAACCAACAGAATTGCCATGCCATGAGGCGTGATTTAGGCCTAAGATATCCACAAAGATATTTTCTAAGTAATTCACACACATATAGCTGTGTTGCCAAATCTTCCCTGCAACATTGCATTTTTTTTCTCAGTTTTGTTTTTAAAGCTTGGGTAGTCTCAATTTCAACAGCAAAATAGAACTTTAGTTGTAACTCTGTTGGATTCTGATAAAACTGAAGGAACTAGGTGCTTCCAGACAGAGGGCTCCTAGCGCTAACAGTCAAAAGACATTGTGCAGCCATTCTATCTTTCCCTCCTTAATGGATTTTCTGTGGTAAGAAAAAAACAGAAGAAGCGGTGGGAAAACTCATGAGGTTACAGATGGAAGAGGATGTCATCTGGACTGGCTTTAACATTCTGTGAATGAGGCAGGGCAATTGCACAATAAAAATCTTGTCTGGAAGCAACTCCTGCCATGTTATAGGGCTGGTTTGCAAGACACGGCTGACTCATTGAAGGTTATTTAACCCATGATGAGCCGCAGTGCATGCTGGGTGCATGTGGCTGCCATTTTGAACATGCAACTCCCAATCGGGGCAATCTGGGGTTGTGGCATATTTAAGGGTTAAAGAATCATTGTATAACCCTACTACTAATGAGGGGTTATGTGAGGGTTGTTAATCAAAATGGTGGCTGCACACTCCTGGCATGCACCACAGCTCATCATGGGTTAAATAACCCATGATAAATAACCCACAATGACCTGGCCATGTTGTGCAAATCAGGTCAAGAGAAATCAGAAGATGGCACTGATTCCAGATATATTTGGAGGAGTAGGTTTCTGTCACCAAGTGTGTATGTTTAACTGAACTATAGCTTTTCCGCTACCAGTTCACTCAGTATCACACATTATTATTGTTGTTGTTGTTGTTGTTGTTGTTATTATTAATTACATTTCTATACTGCCCCATAGCCAAAGTTCTTTGGGTGGTTTACAGAAGTGAAAACATTAAATACAATATAAAAAGTTTAAAAGCCATTTACATAAAAGCACACAGACAATATACACAAACAACATATAACTTAAAACAACTTTGAACTGTCAGTCATAACTGACAGGACCAATTAAAACTCATCATGTCTTGGAAATATGGATAGGTACCCCTATTTTAGCCCCTGTTGTATGTAAACATGAGCAAATATTGAACAATTTTTTGTTTAAAACATTGTAAATTTTGTTTTAAAATAATAAAAGAAGCGGCAGTGGAGGAAGCCCAGTTTCAGGGGCTTCAAGAAAGCACCCCAAACATCCTTCTATTCGCAGACACTGAAGGATAGCCACAGCAAGGGAACTCCCCTCCCCAGTGGGAGAACAGAGTGATTGCCCTGAACCCTGTTAGGTTCCTGATTGCCTGATAGCCTGGGCTGGTGTGACAAATGCAATCTCTCTCTTTTCCCATCAATAAGTCTCTGACAAGGAAACACACCCAGACATGACCAGGCATCTGTAGGCACCAAAATCTGCATTACTACACATCCAATGCTGAATCTCTTCCTTCACTCCCTCCACCGCACCAACTCAGCTCTGTTAAATAGCTTCATGCAGAAATCACCTGGAGGTCATATGATCAGGTTATTGACTGATCAGTTTGAATTTCCAGTCCCTCTTTGGGGACCCTCCTTAGGAATACCTTTCTTTGTGAAATCTCACATTGTCTTTGCTAGCTGGCAAAGAATCAAGTTTCATTTCTTACATACTGTGGAATCCCAGGCAAGTCTCGTCCCTCCCTGCCTGCAAGCTGCTTTGGCAAGCTAGGATTCATGTCCCGCAAAAGTAATGTCTTAGCTAGTTTATTGTTTAATTTTTTTAAAAAAAGCATCTGACCATTTCTGAACTTCTCTCTGCTTGGTTCTCGAATAAATATATTCAGCTGGAAACTTTCACAATTGGAGGTGATTTAGTTCTTTTGCCTAAGCTGATTGTTGGTCTTACACATGGGCTAACCCAGCCTTCCACAACCTGATGCCCTCCATATGTGTTGGACTGTAGGGTTGGAGTCCAACACATCTGGAGGGTGCCAGATTGGAGAAGGCTTGGCTAGACTCCTCGGCATACATATTACCCTGGTTTTCTTGGAGATCAAAGGAAGCTCTGGAAAACAGGCCTACCCTTCTCCATATGTACAAGCTCTAAGCCTGGATTCCTGCATGTCCAGACTAAGAGCCAAGCAACATGTTACGCTAATTGTGTAGTCTCCATTATGGAGGGTTTTTTCTCTTTTTTTCTTTTTTACCCCCTTCCCCATGTATGGGATTTTAGAAAGCAAATATTGGGTGGGGGAAGGTTTAATCTTTCTGTCCTGGAGTGTGGTAGTCCTGATATGCATGTGCTTATGTACTGCCTGCCTCTTAAGGACCTTAGATTGTAGGCTGTGTAAAGTGGGAGGGGGATGGATTGGAGGGAGGAGAGAGTAAAATGCCAGTTGCAAAGAGAAGGCAGTTGGTGCAGAGGAGGGGAGGAGGCAGCAGGGGAGGGAAGGAGGAGAGCAAGAGAAGGAAATTCAGGGAAACCAACAATGTGGCAAAGAAGAGAAAGAGATAAAGCAGCCTTCAGCTAGAAGCGTGAACCTTTACAACAGAGTTGGGCAACAAAAGGAACTGGGAAAAGAAACTGTTGTTAGTCTAGCAACAGTAACACTGCACTTTACAGTGAGCTGTGGCTTAAAGTTAAGAGTTGTTCATATTTGGCTTATAGTTCTATTAATTATTTTATTAATATTGTTATTGATCAAACATTCTAAAATTAAGTAAATACTGTTAAATATCTATTTGTTTGTCTCTGAAGTGATTGCAATCTGCCCCTCCTCATCCTAGTTACAGAAACCAGAAACATTACTTACATTAGAGTAAAAAAGAGCTAACCTCCAGCAACATTCTAGGTGATTAGCGTAACATGTAGTTTAGCTCTAAGAGTTAATTATGTGGGTGGTGGCAACAAATACCCCTGAATAGACAACAAAGGGTGCCTTGCAGTCTGTTCTACCTTGCAGGATTGGTGATGGAGACTTCCGTTTGTCACAGTTGGTGACCCTTAGAACATGAACAGAACTATGTATCTGGATTTTGAGCTTTGAGATGGTTAACTCTCTTTTGTTGTTGTTGTTAAAATTAGGAGAAATAATATAATGTCTGTGAACTCAATGTATGATATACAACCAAAATAAGAATTAGAGAATAATAATGAGCATTTGTTGTGTAGGTGGAGCCAAAGGTAGATACCTTATAATCATAAGAGATATTTTACTGTATGTCTATTGTGTGTTTATGTTGTTGTTTCGTTTTGTTTTTTAAAAAATAAAAAAATTATAAAAATAAAGAACATGCACAGAAGCAGTGCCCCCACAGAAGTGCTAGACTTGAGGTAAGGTCTCTGCTCTTTAAAGAAAATGTATGTACAGCTCAGGAGCTGAGACTGCTGGGGGTCGTACCAGAGAAAACCCCTCTTGTATAAAAGGACTGATGCTGGGTTAATGTTTCAGCTGCTCTGGCTGCTAGTCTCTACAACCATGAACTAAGGGTTTATGAGACTGGTTTCTTCTGCAGTCCCTTGATTCCTTGTTCCCTCATTGCTAGACTTTACTTTTGCCTGTCCTGCTTCACTCCTCCTAGTCAGGTTTCCTGCTGCTTACCCTTTGGTAATTTCATCATGCAGAAGATATCCATGTACAGGTGATGTGGGGTCCAGGTTCCCTCTCAGGTTCATCATCTCTGGTTGAATGTAGATCTTGTACAGGACATGAGTTATTTTAGTAGCAGCGTTGTTCCTATACTGTCATATCTAGCTTTACAACAATTTTCAAATTACCATTCTGCAAGAAACATGAAATGTTGAGCCCTAAATAAAATGACAATGGACCAGATCTTAGCTGATTACCTGGTCTCTGCCCGTATGAAAGCTATGATTTGCCTATTTCCCATTCTGTCTCAATAAGGAGATGTCTGTCATTGTGCTGGACCCTCTGAAATTATTTATTATTATTATTACTTATTACATTTCTATACTGCCCAATAGCCAAAGCTCTCTGGGCGGTTTACAAAGATTAAAAACAGTATACAGATATTAAAAACTATTTACAAAAACACACACATGAACAGACAATATACCCCAAAGAAACATATCTAAAACAACTTCAAACAAACAATCTCAAAAATAAACAACCATAACCATAAGAAATTCCAGGATCGATTAAAAACTTATCATAGGCTGGCAAACACCTAGGAGAAGAGAAAGGTCTTAACCTGGTGCCAAAAAGATAACAATGTTGCCGCCAGGAGGGCCTCGTTGGGGAGATCACTCCATAATTTGGGGGCCACCACCAAGAAGGCCCTCTCCCTTATCACGGTCTTCCGAGCTTCCCTTGTTGTAGGCAGCCAGAGGAGGGCCTTAGATGTTGAGTGTAGTGTATGGGTAGGTTCATGTCAGGAGAGGTATTGTGGTCCCAAGCTGTGTAAGGCTTTATAGATTAAAACCAGCACCCTGAATCGGGCTCAGAAACATACAGGCAGCCAGTGCAAGTGAGCCAGAGTCGGTCTTATATGTTTGGACCTCATGGTCCCTGTCATGAATCTGGCCACCACATTTTGCACAAGCTGCAGGTTCTGAACCATCTTCAAAGGCAGCCCCACATAGAGTGCATTGAAGTAATCTAACTTGGAGATTACCAGAGCGTAGACAACTGAAGCCAGGTTATCCCTGTTCAGATAGGGGCGTGGCTGGGCCACCAACCGAAGTTGGTAGAAGGAACTCCATGCCACTGAGGCCACCTGAGCCTCAAGTGACAAAGATGGCTCAAGAAGAAACCCCAAGCTACGGACCTGCTCGTTCAGGGGGAGTGCAACCCCATCCAGAACAGATTGAGCACCCTTCATCTGGTCAGAAGAACCACCCACCAATCTCAGTCTTGTCTGGACTGAGTTTCAGTTTATTAGCCATCATCCAGTCCATTGTTGCAGCCAGGCACCAATTCAGCACATCCACAGCCTCACCTGAAGAAGATGAAAAGGAGAAATAGCTGCGTGTCATCAGCGTACTGATTACAACGCACCCCAAAACTCCGGATGACCGCAGTCAACGGTTTCATGTAGATGTTAAATAGCATGGGGGACAGAACTGACCCCTGTGGGACCCCATACTGGAGAATCCACGGGGCTGAGCAATATTCCCCAAGCACTACCTTCTGGAGCTGACCATCCTGGTAGGAGGAAAACCACTGCAATGCAATGCCTCCTACTCCCAGCTCAGACAATCGTCCCAGAAGGATACCATGGTTGATGGTATTGAAAGCCACTGAGAGATCAAGAAAAATCAACAAGGTCACACTCCCCCGTCTCTCTCCCGACATAGGTCAACATATAGGGCAACCAAGGCTATATCCGTGCCAAAACCTGGCCTGATCTCCAACTGAAATGGATCTAGATAATCGGTCTCATCCAAGAGTGTCTGGAGCTGGTTGGCAACCACCCTCTCAAGAACCTTGCCCAGGAAAGGAACATTTGCCACTGGCCTAAAATTACTAAGATTTTCTGGGTCCAGGGAGGGCTTCATAGGAATGGTCTCACTACCGCCTCTTTGAGGCAGCCCAGGAACACTCCCTCTCGCAAGGAGGCATTAATCACCTCCCTGGCCCAGCCAGCTGCTCCTTCCTTGCCAGTTTTTATAAGCCAAGAGGGGCAAGGATCCAGTACGGAAGTGGTTGCACGAACCTGTCAAAGCACCTTGTCAACGTCCTCGAGCTGTACCAACTGAAACTCATCCAGGAGAACAGGACAAGGCTGTGCTCTGGATACCTCACCAGATTCACCTGCTATAACACTGCAGTCCAACTCCAGGCAGATGCAAGAGATCTTATCCTGGAAATGCCTAGCAAATGCATTACAGCAGGCCTGAAAGACATTATGAGGAGGCAGGGAGAAGAAGATTTGCTAGAATAACACCACCCCTCCTATATATTTATTTATTACATTTATATCCCACCTTTCCTCCATCATGGTGGCTACATGTGGTTCCCAGGTGGTCTCCCCTCCAAGCACTGACCAGACCCAGACCTGCTTAGCTTCAGCAGGGTGGCTGCCTTATGTGCCTTCTGACCATGCCCTGGGGCTTAAATTTGCTGGGACTCCGAATCTCTGCAGGGGTGGGACATGGGGGCTTGTTAAGATAGTCTGCCTAGGGAAACAAATGGATCCAGGAGGATTCCTGAATGCTCTGGAAGATTTTCCCACTGTTAGAACTGGTGATCCTATCAAAGCCCTGGCTGACCTGTGAAATGGAGAGATGACTAGGGCAGTTGACATGATTGCTCCTAAGCACCTTTTCCTATTGCACAGAGCTCGGACTCCTTGGTTTTCTGAAGAGCTTAGTGCAGTGAAGTGCTTAGGTAGATGGCTACAACATGGGTAGAGGAAAACCTGGGATGAAGCTGCCTGAGCATGAGCAAAAGCTCATTTCAAGTTCTACTCTGTGACAGTGATGGTAGCAAAGAAGTCATTATTTTCTGCAGCCATTGCATCAGCACACTATTGTATTGTCCAGCGGACTTGTTTCGAGTTGTAAAGGGACTGTTACATCCTAGGCCCCAGAGGGAAGGAGTTTTCTGCAACCTGCTGTGATATGTTTGTAACTAAACACCGATAAAATCACCCGCATCCATTCTGCCTTGGACCCTACATTGAGAACAGTCTCTGGGGTGGTGATTGAGGCAGCCACCTGTCCTGTTTTGATGGATGAATTTCCTCTTGTTCAACCTGAAGTTGTGGACAAGTTTCTTGGAGGTCTGAGGCCAACCACTTGTTTGTTGGACCCTTGTACATTCTGGTTAGTAAAAGCTACCAGAAGGAGACTTGCCCACTGGGTGGTTGAGGTTCTAAATTCTTCTTTGGCAGAGGGTTGTGTTTTAATTCCTTTAAAGGAAGATGCAGTAATAATCATTGGATCCCACCATCTTAGGTAAGTATTGGTCAGTCTCCAACATTCCTTTTCTGGGGAAGGTCCTAGAGCTAGTGGTGGCAACTCAGCCCCAGGCCTTCTAGGGTAAAGCTGATTATTTTGATCTTTTCCATTCTGGGTTCAGGCTGGGTTTTGGGACTGAAACAGCCTTAGTTGTCTTGGTGGATGACCTATGCTGGGGGAACTAGACAGATGAAGTATGTTCCTGTTAGTTCTTCTGAACCTCTTAGCAGCATTTGATACCATCAGTCATGGTCTCCTTCTGAGGTGTTCAGCCCATATGGAACTTGGAGGCACTGTGTTGCAGTGGTTCCAATCTTACCTGAGTGAGTGCTCCCAGGAGGTGGTGCTGGGGGACTACTGCTCAGCCCTATCGCCTCTGTCTAAAGGACTACTACTCAGCCATTACACTGGAATATTGGGAGTGTTCTGCCAGCATATCTGGCATTGTGGCGGGGCTTCTTTTATTTTATTTATTTATTGCATTTATACCCCGCCTTTCTTCCTCTCGCAAGGAACCCAAGGCGGCTTACATTATGATGAAGTATAGCCTATAGTCCATACACAAGTGGATCTTCAGTATAGGACTGTACCCTACATTAGTTACTATGAAATGCTTTCTCATTTTCTGAGCTGCCATTTCAGATTTTGTAAGTCTATAAGTAATTTGTCATGACTTGAACCAAGAGTGAACAATATTGCACCATATACGAAAAACTTGGATTTTTCAATAAGTTATTAGAAGTATTATTCTATTGCATCATATGTTTAACTAAAATTCATGCTCTTATGCTTAGACTTAATATTCCCTTTCTTTCTTTCTTTCTTTCTTTCTTTCTTTCTTTCTTTCTTTCTTTTAAACTTGAATTTTACTGAATGTTTTTCAGACATCCCAACACCATAAAATCAGTATATAAATGAAACATGACAAACAGAAAAGAAGATATCTGCTCATTTTCCTTTTCTGTGGAATAAGAAATAACAAATCTTTTTCTTCCCACAAGGTGGTACTGTGGTACTATTGCTACAAGAAATAACTTTTGCGGTATTAATATATTTCTGAAACCCACCTCCAGATTTTCAAATTAGAGGATTAAAAAAAATTAATGACATTTGCAAGTACTTTTTAAAAAGTGGTATGTCCAACCACTTGTTAGTGTCTTTGTTTTTCCTTAGCTTTTACATTGTAAACAATATTTAGAATATTTTCTTACAAGGTAGTCCTTCTACAACAATTTCCTTACATAATTTCCATTTTGAAACATTAATTTGGAGAGGTATGTTTAGCCAAATGATTGAGAAAATGCTTTAAAAAAGAAAAGAAAAAAAGATTTGGCCGTTTGAGCACACTGTAGCCGCTATAGGTGCCTTTTTTTCCATTTTTGGGGGACAATGGGAAGCAGTGGGGGGTGGCAGGAGCTGCATGTGGCCTATCCCTGCTCTAACATTTCCCCCCCACACACAACAGTGGGGAGCAGTGACTCCCACACAGGGAAGGCAGCCATTCCCCCACAAAGATAAGCTCTCTGTTGTCAAAGGTCAGGCAGTCCACTCCAACCAGTGGCACTGCCTATGAGCACTTTTGCCTTTTGTCTTGGACCTCCAAGTTGCCTTGCCAAGACTGGAAGAACCTTCCTAAGAAGAAAGGGACTGCGGTATTGTTAAGAGACATAGGTAGTCAGGTCTCTGCAGAGACGAGTAGCCACCATACTTACCTGTCTTGCAGAGGGCAGGGGGAGTCCCTTGTGTGGTTGTGACCTGGATTCAGTCCTAGGACCTCCTGCATGGAAAATGTGTGATTGTCCACCAGGCTATGACTGTTCCTCAAGCCCCTGTGCTGTTGGCAGATATGATTGGGTGTTGAGGCTGGGGCAGCGGGGAGACAAATGCCCCATGATGTTTCATGTCCTTCCCCTTGGTGAGGCTCAAACGCCCATCTCCTGTTTCCCAGCCTCATGTCCCATTTTGGTGAGCCTTTGGAGGTCGTTGCTGTCAGTATGTGTCTGTGATTTCCCTTGTTGCCTATCCTGGCCTCTTTCTTTGGCTGCTTGGCAAAAGAGTATTCTCTCTGTTGGTGGGTCTTGAACCTTTGTCCTGGGGAGCACTGTATATGGCTTTGCAGTTCTGCCAAGGCGCTATGTTGGTACTGTGTTGTGTGGGTTCTCCTTCTGTCCATTGTGTGTAATACTCCAAAATAGTGACTGTGAACAGCATAAGGGGAGTCAAACTCCTCTCTGTAGGGATGCCTGGGCACTTTATTTATTTATTTATTAAATTTATTAATCGCCCATCTGGCTGGTCACCCAGCCACTCTGGGTGATGTACAACATATAATAAAACAGTTTAAAACAATAAAATTCTACAGTAAAAACATTTTCTAAAATACCCTAACCCACCCCATATGCCTGCCTGAACAACCATGTTTTTAATGCACAGCGGAAGCTCATTAAAGAGGGGGCATGACAGAGTTCCCTACGAAGGGCATTCACCTCTTCCCCAGTGGTGGCAGCTTCTCCTGCAGGCCCTGGCTCTCCCAGGCCACCTCAGCCAGCCAGCTTATGTAGCCCCTCCAGGGAGGGGCAGGTGGAAGCAGCACAGCTGGCTTGGTACCTGGGGGCCTGGTCCTGCAGGGACTGGAGGTCTGCCAGGCAGAAGTCCATGGGGAAGGCCTGGTGTTGGTGGTGATGGCGGCAGCAGCAGCAGGCCCAGCAGCAGCAGGCATGCCTCTTCCCCAGTGCTGGTGGCTTCTCCTGCAGGCCCTGGCTGTCACACTTGCAGCTGTGGAGTCATTGATGCCTGTATCACTGGAGCTCATGGGATGGGGGTGGGTTGATGTGTTTTTGTGCGTGCCGTGATGCCGGGAGGAGTGCCTCAGATTCCTGTTGTTCATTGGCTCAGTTCATGTGTGGGGGTGGTCCCCAGCACAGGCCCTGAACAGTGAGCTTTGGCGGTGCTTCCATAGATGCTGTGTTTTAATTGTGGTATTCATTTTTAATTGAGTCATGTTGTATTTTAATCATTGTATTTATTTTGTGAGCTCTGCAGAGAACCTGTGTTATGGATAGGGATGTCAGAGAAATCCACAATGGAATCAAATGGGTTTGGATTTCTGTGAATCCGACCTGCAGATTCCTCAGCGGACTGGCTTTTACTGAGTTGCGCAGATTCTGTGGACTTTTGGACCAATTTTTTTTTATATTGGAATTTTGCGCACATTTATGTAAATACAAAAACACTGGCTAAAAATGCAGATTTCCCCCACAGGCTAAAGCGTGACAATTCACATTTTGGAGGGGTTTGCACATCTGGGTTGGATTTGCATATTTGCGCAAGTGTGAATTTGTGCAAATTCAGGAACTTGGAAAAATTGGTTCTGCCAATGAGCAGATGATGGAACGAAAGGAACCTGACAATCCATGAAATGCAGATGGAATTGATTTTACACAATCCGTACATCCCTAGTTATGGGTCAGATATACAAATTTAGTAAGTATGTAAATAAATTCTGGGGGATGGCAGGAGTGTTACTAAGCACCATAGGACACATTTACATAAAATGTGTGTGCATATATGCAAATTTATGCAAATTTATATATGCACACTTAGAAATAATTACTAGGATTTACTTAAAAAATTAACAAAAAGCAAAACTAGACAACTGCCCATCTAAATCACCCTGAATAAAATTCTTCAATTAATTTGCACCCTACCCCCCAGATCATTCCAAATAAATTACAGATAAATTGCCATACTTTTGAACAGATGTGAAAAAAATGCACAAACAAGAATAAGCACCTTAAATTATAGAATAGTAGTAGGGTTGGAAGAGTCCTATAAGACCATCAAGTCCAGCCTTCTCTCTCTCTCTCTCCCTCTCTCTCTTTCTCATGCGCACGCACGCACAGACACACACACACAGAGTACCTGAAAGTGACAATGTTTGCATCAATACCAAGTTCTAAATTTTTACAGAGCAGTAATCAAAATACACCCCCCCCCCAAATGCTGCATGATTCCTTTGTGGGGGCAGGGATTCAAGCTGAGTGGGTGATGGGAGAAGGAGTGAGGGATGGAGAGTGGGGCAGAAGAGGTTACGGAAAGGGGGAAATGGAAGACTGTTAGGAAGGAAAGTAGATGGAGGATGCCCAGCAAAAGGAAGAGGCAGGTTTGGGAATGGGGGATCAGAGTGAGCAGGTGGATGGAGCAAGAACTGGGTAGCATGGAGGACTGAGAGGACTAAGAGGATGTCTGAAAAGGGAAGAAGGGGCAGAAGCAGGGTGCATGGGAAGATGGGTCTGTTTCTTTCTCTGCAGTTTCTAGGGTTGTCTGGCTCTACATGGTGGGGACTTGTGACTTTCCTCTCACTCCACAATGCACACACATACTGATGAAGACACAAACAAAGCGGGTTCCAAAGCAGGGCAGGGGGATACACAAAGATTAAGAGTGCACCAGCCAAGTGCACCCTCATGCACACAGGATCTAATACACACTTGGGATGCCTTTAGGAGGGCAAAAATAAAATGTTTTTGCACTGATGGGGATTTTCTGAGTGGTGTTGAGCACATAAAGGATCTACCGCATATACTGGTAGTCGCACCAGTATACTGGCATTGTCTCTCCCTGCCCCCACAACGTAATTGGTGTATACGATTACATGGTTAATGGTTTGGAACAATATCCACTCAGAGTATTTAGAACCAGTCAGAAGGCCAGTGATTTTGGCTGGGTTCGGACGATCAGCAGGAAAAGAAGTCACCTTGAGTTCTTTTCCCTGCCTTGTGCATGCTGCCCACGTCCCTGCCATGGCTTGGGTTGTGTCATCTGAACTGGTGAGGTGCCTGGTGGAAGTGGCTTGTTGCAGGGTTTGTGGGGTGGTTTGGAAGCCACCCCTGCTGCACACCTTGCTGGATTCAGATGACATGACAACCTGTGCCATGGCGTGGATAATTAGGGAAATAGTGGGTGCATGAAGAGCACGCGTGGGATGGGGAAAAGAAGCCACGGTGGCTTCTTTTCCTCTGATGATCGTCCGAACCTAGCCATAGGGATGTCAGAGAATTCCGCGACAGATCTCAGTGAGGCCGAATGCCAGTGCATTTGGCCCCCCGAAATCCGTCACGGAATGAAGCCCCCACCCCCCACCCCAAGAAAGGTGCACGAGACGAAGTCCCCGCCACCCCCAACCCACAAAAGGCGCGCAAAATGGAGCACTTACCTGCTCCTGTCCGCGCTGCTTTGCGAATGGCGGCCGTCCTGCAGCCACCATTCGCTTCCTCTTCATAGCCGTGATAGGCTACATAAATACTTACGTAGCCTATCACAGCAGGGGGAAAAAAACCCAGCGTACGCAAATGGCAGCGGCTACCGCCATTTGTGTATGCTGGTTTTTTCCGCCCTGCCATGATAGGCTACGTAAATATTTACGTAGCCTATCATGGCTCAATACAGGGACGCAAATGGTGGCGGCTATGACAGCCGCCATTTGCGTCCCTGCAGGGCTGCCCAGCGGTCGGATGTCCGGCTGCGGGTGGCCGGAGCCAGCTGGCGGCTCTGCGGCTTGGCCATGGAGCGGAGCCAGCCGGGCAGGATTCCGGGGGGGAGGATCAGATCGCCTCCCCCCGTCGAGGATTCCGGGGGGAGGGACGGAGCGCCTCCCCCCCCAGCGGAAACAGAACGGAACGGAAGGTAAGTGTTCCGTCCATCCCTACCTAGCCATTGATGTGCCTGTAGAATAATCACATTTTTACAGTCTACATTTTGTCACTTACTAAGGCCACTCTGGACCTGATATGAACAGAACCACAGAGAGCACACCTCTCCGTGGGACTGCCCTTGAAGAGTTTTCAAGAACTGCAGCTAGCAGAAAATGCAGTGGCCAGATTTCTTTCTGATACACAGTTTGTTGAACATATTCATTGGTTTTGTATCAACTACACTGGCTGCCTATCTGTTTCTAATCTGGGCACAATCCAAAGTGCTGGTGCCTATCTAGAAAACCCTAAATCTCTGCGGGTGAGGATATCTGAGAGATCACTTCCTCCCATATGAACCTGCCCATAGCTGCAGGTTCATATCCTGCCCATAAAAAAGAGAATACAAAAATGTGTTGTTAGGGGAAAGTGTGCACAAAAATGCATATATTAGTGAAAGAAAAGCACAACATCACATTATATTAAGGAAAATGTCTTGCCAAAAATACATATATTAGGCAAACTTGTGTAAAGTGTGTATATAAGGGGAAATGCACAGAAAAGTGCCGACAAATCCTTATGCAAACTTTAAAAAAAATCAAAGTGATGCAGAAATGGGACAGAGCAAACTTAAGATAGGAAAAATGAATAACTGTCAGAAACCAAAATGGACAAATTCGTTCATCCCTACTACTCAAAGTTGCTTAACATTTTTATAACTGCTGCTTTAACTGTGTGTTTCTCACAGCCTGATTCATCACTCATAGTGATGTTGCAAGTACAAGTGAAGTGGGAGCCCACTATATTACATTCTATGCCTGTGGCAAGGTATTGCAGCATTGCAAGGAAATGGGGCGACAGAATACCAAAGTTCCCTCCATTTAATCAATCTAAATGTAACTATTTGGCAAAAGCCACCCTGGGTTTCCTAATACTTTGGAGCCTGCCTTGCTTCTCCTTCAGCTCTGAGTGTTCCGCCCTCTTTTAAGTGCATATGCACTTTATTATGACTAGTTATTGTGCTAGGTTGCGAGATGAGCAAAAGTGTGAGCAAGGCAGCTATAAGAATGCCCTTTCCTCCTAGTAATGATATTACTAGGACTGAAGTCAATTAGGCAACTATTCACCTGGGGAAAATCTCCCTGCAGGATATTGGTCTTGGCAAATGCCTTTGTTATGTCTTGATGCCTTGGCTCTTGACTCCAGCTGGACTAAGTGTGTATGTTGTATATATGAAGATGCTTTTATGATGTCCAGGTTCAAGTCCGAAGAGCTTAACATCATGCATTGGTGATGAGATCTGTTTCTAAAAGATCAGGTGCCATAATTCTGTTTCCTTTTCGGCTTCTCTTTCTGTTCCCAGTATTAATAATTTGTTCATGTACTTCAGCATACAGATAGTTCAAAGATTACAGAAGGATGCATATTGCACAAGTCATCATTAAAAAATACTGGCCTACGAATGTCAGATACATAAAGTATTATTTTCACAATGGATTAAAGCAATCTCATTTTATTACTTTTTCCCATCTGTAAATTGTAGGTGAAAAGTAAAATCCTCCTCTTTCAAAACTTGAGATGCTTAGCTGTGATTCTAGGCTGTAGGCAACTTCAGCATGAGGAGGGTGAATTGTTGTTTTAGATGACTGGCCATTATATTTTGAATCACTATTTAGAGTAACTGTACTAATATCACTTTGGAACAGAAATCATTGTTTAGGTACTGCATCTGGCTTTCTGCAAGGCACACATTTCTGTTTATCTGCAGGAACACAAATGAAAATATTGATGTGTATGAGAAAATGTAAAATTCAAATGGAAATCAGTGTTTTATAAGTAAATGTCACCTATATGCCCCTTGGAAAAGTATAACATTTTCTTGCCTTCCTAATGTTTGTTTTACCAGAATTAATACAATATACACTATATGGATGCAGGTGTTTTAAAATATGTTTCTATTTATGCTCTTACTAAAGTCGTTAAATTTTCAGTGGCTTCTAAGGCTTTCAGGTTTGCTTTTTCTGAGCAGTCGGGACCTTTTCCTTCTATGAACAAAAACGTATAGGCCTATCTCAACTGTATAAAGCAGTATCTTAAATGTGTCTGTCAAGAAGACTTCTTAGAGAATGAAGGTAGCAGTTGAGAAGGATTAATACTGCTAGCTAGGAATTTTGTTTGAAGGACTTTTTGTCAACTTGTAGTGCAAGGGTGAGCAATTAGCTATGGTGCCTTCTTTGTGAGAGCTCATGGAAGTTGACTAGCCCAGAAGTAGTGCCTGCAAGGAACAGGTCAAAGATGGTGTTTACAATTCTTGGAAGAGTGCTGAAGTCATGTAACCTGCAGTCTGTCTAGCTGGGAATGTCTGTTACAATGGCCATCTGAACAGCCAGTTGTCCATACAGGGCAGTATCCAGTGTGACACTACTACTAACAAAAATTATGTAAATGACCCCTAGTGCAACACCAATAACACTTGCTGGCACAATGGGTTTCTCCAGAAAAGCCTGGGTCCCTGACTTACTGGGGTTCCAGTTTGTGCCGTGATGTGGGTGCTGCACCGGGAGGAGAAGGGTCTGGTGTGGGTTGGAGGCCACGGACCAGCTGCTCTGGGGTGGGGCCTGGGTCATGGCTGTGTTGCCCAGGCAGCAGCATGGGATGGGTTTGTGGGGATGGGGCCTGCAGGAGTGGGCCAGAGGGGGGAGTCTTCCTCGTAGTCTGCTCCACAGCTGTTTTAGGGAGCATGGCCTGGGCCTCCCCCCACAGACTGCAGCAAGCTGTATACACAACTTGTTGCTCCAGCAAGCACTATTGGAGTTGTGCTACATGCTGTTTATGCTAGTGCAATGTTGTATTTCTTGCCTTGATCTTCTGTCTTGCATATCAGGTAGAAGCAGGCAGAAGTCTTTTAAAGGTGCCATGGGCTTTTCCTCCCGTTTTCTCTATAGAGTCTTTGTGTAGAGCCCTGGCCTACTGCTTAGAGTTAGGCATCAAGTCTTCCAGCAGTTCCATGGTTAACTTTTTGCCTCCTTCCCCATCAGCTTGTATTGTCTTCCCTAAGTGAGTATGAAGTCCTATCACTTTTTTTAACCCCACCCCCATTCAAGTGTCTTTCAGTTCTATCCCTATTTCTGCTTCCACTGTTCTCATTTTCTTGGTTTTGATCTGTGCCTTATTTCTTACTATTCCCTATACTTGTCATGGTCCTGCTCTTACCTACCAGTCACCTTCAGTTCTTTCTCTTTGCTTTGTACCAGTACTAATCCTTCAATTTCCCCCTGCTACAGCAACCCTTTGCACTTCATCTTATATTTATTTGTCTCTTGAGTTATTTAGATACAAAATCTTCAGAGAACGTGGATCTTGCGTATCTGTGTGTAGCACTCATTTATTAACAAACAGTTACACTAATAATAATTTGTTAAAAGCAGGCTCAGTAAGCCTCAGCTAGCAAGGACAATGTCATTGTTAGAGTTTCAATGTTGGTATATGGTGTTTCTTTCTGTAGAGTACTTATCAGCACAGTGTCAAACTGGGCAGAATCTGGGGAACATGGACTCCTCACATGCTATACTGAGGATCAGAGATGGATATGGAAAAATCCAGGAACAACAATGACAGCTGCCCAAATAGAACTGCATATCAAAAATATTCCAAATAAACTCGTATTCAAGGGAAATGAAGTACTTCTTGATAAAACTGCTTGGGACAACTTCTCCTCCAGCTCACCTGAGCAGACAGGGACTCTTCCAAAGCAAGGATGTGTAACATTTCAAGATGGTTATCAGCTACTGACTAGTCAGTGTAACCCTTGGGACACCAAAGAAATTGCAAGGGTTTTTTTTTCCACACTTGCCTGAACCCCCACCCACAAAACATGTCTATGAACAGATCACATGGTAAGACTGTTCTTGAGCTATACCATCAGAAATGGAGAATCATGTGGATGAATGTTCCTGTGACAAACACTATATTCTGAACAGACCAACAGTACCCCTTCGGTCAGTCTTCCCCAACTGGTGCCCTCTGCAGCTCCCATAATGCCCAGCCAGCATGGGATGGTACTAGGTTGGGGGGCACTGTCCTAGAGCATGTGATCAGGCCACTTTTCTGGAAATCCTCAACAGATACATATCCTGTGTTTGATTCCCCAATATATTTCCTGAGGTGAGGGTCAGCCCTACTATTAGGCATGGTGAGGTGGCTGCTTCAGATGGCAGATGGGGGGCAGCCATAGCAGCAGCTTCCCCTCCCCCTTGACATGCCTCCTGAGCCCCCTAACAGAGATAAGATCAAACTACACAAATAATTCCTCATGCATAAATGCAGCAAGAAGGGGAGGGGGCAAAGCATGCATAAACTAGGGATGTACGAAAGTCACTTACCTTTCCGCGGATTATGTTGATGGTGGGGGACATCCGGCCGCTGGCTAGCAGGGATGCAAATGGCGGCGGCCGTAGCCGCCGCCGTTTGCATCCCTGCAGTCAGCCATGATAGGCTACGTAAATGTTTACGTAGCCTTTCACTTCTGACTTAAAAAAAAGAAAAAACAACGCGAAAAGATGGCGAAAATAAGGGGAACGCAAATAGCGTAGCGAAAATAGCGTCCGCTACGCTATTTGCGTTCCCCTTATTTTCGCCGTCTTAGTCTACATAAATCTTGACGTAGACTAAGACGTGCCAGAATAAGGAATGCAAATTGCGGCGGCCGTGGCCGCCGCCATTTGCGTATGCGCGTGGTATTTTTTTTTTTTAAGTCAGACGTGATAGGCTACGTAAACATTTACGTAGGCTATCACAGTTATTTTTTTTTTAAAACCTAGCCTTGATAGGCTACATAAATCTTTACATAGCCTATCACGTCTTTTTTTCTTTTTAACTGGAAATGGCGGCGGTGGTAGCGCCGCCGAAGCCACCACCGCCCGGAAGATCCGCCCCAGGTAAGTCTCGTCCCGGGGGGGCGGGGGGGCAGGCCATTCCGCCACCGATTTTGGGGGGCCGAATGCACTGGCATTCGGCCTCCCCGAGATCCATGGCGGAATTCTCTGACATCCCTAGCATAAACCCACAGGATATATAGTCCTTAAAAGCAAATATTCATTTTTGGCCCCTGGCTCAGTGCTCTGGGTTTTGGGGGCCCATACCAATGGGCAGAGGAGGCAGAGTAGTGTCACTTGTGTTTGCTCTACCTACTGTTCTGAAGTCAAATGCTGCTTTAAAGCTAATTCTGTGCATGTTCAGGAGTGCCACTCGTTGCTCTCCCTCAGGCAGCAAAATGTCTTGGGCCATCCCTGTCTGAGGTGGTTCTGTTTTTTAAACAATACCTCAAGTAGTCAAGTCAGGGCAGTCCTTTTGTAATGTAACTCAAAAATTGTTAAGGAGATAGATGCAGCCTCTAAATAAATGTTTGACTGGCTAGCTTTAACCACTTCTGTCTGAAATGGAGCTTCACTCACAATTGGTCCAAACAACAATCTGTTTCTGTGAAGGGTCCAGCTTTTACTGGGCTCACATTTCCATAAATAGGTGAAGCACCACCTCAGTATTTTGTATCTTGGAACCATACAGTCAGGTGACCAAAGATGCTCTGCCTTGCAAGGAACTCTGCATGTACTCTGAAACCCAAGTCTCTGCCCAAGCAGGTAATGTGTACGTAGCTATGTTAGAGTGACTTTATTGGCTTTATTTGCAAACCTTTGTGTGTGTGCAATTGTTGCCTCCCCTTTTGCTCCCCCTCCCCACTTTCCCCCAAATGAATTCCTTTATATACATGCACATCCAACCTTTTGGTTTTAAAAGGTATTTTCTCAGGAACGTTTCACTAAAATTTATTTATTTATTAAATTTATTAATCACCCATCTGGCTGGTCACCCAGCCACTCTGGGCAATGTACAAGGTATATAATAAAACAATTTAAAACAATAAAATTCTACAGTAAAAACATTTTCTAAAATACCCTAACCCACCCTATATGCCTGCCTGAACAACCATGTTTTTAATGCACGGCGGAAGCTCATTAAAGAGGGGGCATGACAGAGTTCCCTACGAAGGGCATTCGCCTCTTCCCCAGTGGTGGCAGCTTCTCCTGCAGGCCCTGGCTCTCCCAGGCCACCTCAGCCAGCCAGCTTATGTAGCCCCTCCAGCAAGGGGCAGGTGGAAACAGCACAGCTGGCTCAGTACCTGGGGGTCTGGTCCTGCAGGGACTGGAGGTCTGCCAGGCAGAAGTCCGCAGGGAAGGCCTGGTGTTGGTGGCGGCGGCAGCCACAGCAGGCCCAGCAGCAACAGGCACGCCTCTTCCCCGGTGGTAGCAGCTTCTCTTGCAGGCTCTAAAATCTTCCCCATGTGCTAAGTTTGCACACCTGACTGATGGCAGCTTATCAGAAATTTTGCTTTTTGGGGAGCCCTATACAAAAAAGGGGTCTGGCAATGGGGAAAATCTCCCCTGCACACAAATCCACCCCAGTACCTATATGGATACCTATACATCTATATCTGTCTCCCTGCACATAGAAATCAACTGTCTTGTGGAGAAGGGTTCTAACCTAGGTTTCCCCCTGACTTGTTAGTTGTTCATGTTTATTAGCTTTGTGGTGGTGGAGCATTGCAACAGTCTGAAATGGAAAAATGCAGGAACAGTTTCAGCACATCTGCTGTCTATGTGTAGCACAATCCCTGGTCTTCCTTGCAAAGGGAATGAGAGTATTTCAGTGCTCTGATTGTATTAACGCTTGTCTGACATTGATGTATGAACGCTTGTCTGACATTCTGGTGGTTCTGCATGGTAACATGCCTTGTACCTTTTTCTCTCTTTCAAAAAAACCAGCATGAGCATGTTATAACTCTTAAACATAATTACTCATGAATGCATTCCACTGAGACAACTGGGATCTGCTAATAAACGTGTTTATTATCACAGCCAGGGAGGGTAATCCAAAGTGAAACATCTGTCAGACATGTTGTTCCATACTGCAAAATTACTGTTGTCCTGGGAAACTTAACTTTTGTACCGTTTTAACATTTTTACATCCACTGTCTTGATAGCAACCCTCCCCCTCGAGTTCAGCATTCATTTATCAAAATAAAAAATTGGGCATAATCACTTGCTCTTATATTTTTGTACTGTATGCGCATGGACACTTTTTTTTTTTTTTCAGGACAGCTTGCAACATTCAGTTAAAATAACATTATAAAAACACCCCCACCCCCTAGAAATAAAACAGCAAATAATTCAGGATAAAAGCCAGTCCAGTTCAGGGCTTTTTTGTTTGTTTGTGAGACCTGGAAAAATGAAAATGCCTGTTGCCAAGGTAATAGCAATGTAGGTGCCAGGTAAACCTCTCTGGGAAGACTGTTCCAGAGATGGGACACTACCACCAACAAGGCTGTATCCCTGGCTGCTACCGTTGCACTTCACTCAGTGTGAGCACCTGGAGAAGAGTGTCCAACAATGAGTGTATGGGCAGGGTGATGTGGAAGTAGATGATCCTTCTTTCCAGAGATCCGGTGTGGTAAAGTCAGGTTCTTCACACGGGGCTTATATTGTGCAATCCAGATTGGTTGCTCATGGAAGTTAGCAGGTCCTTTTCACATCGTCATCAATCTCTAGGGCCTCTCCCACAGTTTATGACCTTTATCCTGCTTTTAAAAAGATCAGGGATAGCATGGTAAGGGACTTAATCCGATCTATCGTCTGTATGTAATGATGGTGTTGTGCAATAATCAATGTGCCATGTAAAATGAAACATATAGAAACATATAGACCTTGGTGAAAAAGGAAGTCCTTAATTCAAAGCACATGTCCACCAGTGTAAAGGAGCCGATCTTAATCCCACAAAGAATCCAGAAGCATCCCAGTAAGGATGTGGGATTTCAGCCTTCTGTGATGAACCCCAGTGAATAAGGTATTCAAGTGCTACTGTAGCGATCCAGATTCAAATCTCCGCTCAGCAATAACGCTCACTGGGTCATCCCGGTCCTTTTTCTCTCTCTCAGCCTAAGTTACCGCAAAGGGATGTTATGATAATAGTGGATAACATATGCAGTCCTGAGTTCCTTGGAGGAAGAGTGGGGCAAAAATGTGATAAATAATTTATAATAGGGCTGTTCATGGCAAAGCAAAAACAAGGCTTCATGGAGGATTATTTTAAAAACTGTCACTGGATTCAAATTGTCTCTGAAGAATTTCTCCCTAACATGAAGTATTTATTTACTTTATTTCTAGCACTTACAACACAGACTTTTCAATGGTGTCTTTTTTCTCCTCCAGCCTCTGGTATGTTTGCAGGAGCAGAGCTCCATGTTTAATTAGTTATTTTAATGCCTCCATGTTGTGGCTCCCCAGGTTTTAATAGGGCCATAATCTTTCAGATTATGAACTCAACCATTATTTGCCATAGAATGGTCTTCAGCAAGTATTTTCAAAAGGGGCCTTAGTTTGTATGGCTTTTCTGTTTAGCATTCAGATTGAGCTTTGTCCCTCAGTAGGTTGCTGCAGACCCATATCATATATTTTGGGTTATGTGAACTGATGGAAATCACAAGTAGTGCTTGTGAGCCCTGGCTAAGTAAACTAGGTAAGCATTTACAACTAGGACATTGAAACTAGGGGCAGGGGAAGGCAAGAGGCCCAGACACCTGCCTTGGTGCCCACAAAATGACAGCCCACTCCCCCCATTTAATTTTTAAAATAATTTTATATTTTTTTACAAGCAGCTGGGATTTCTTCAGAGTGAAATGGGAGCTTCTAACTGCTGCCACCCACCTTAACTTCCCACAAATGCCCCTGGGCAGGTTACTTGTCCTTGTGACTATTCATGCCCACCCGTGGGAGCCATTTTATGGTTATGCCTAGGACAGTTTCTCAAATGTCCCAATAGGATCAAGAACTTGTCTACCCCTGAACTAGGGTATGCAAGGCTGCATGGGTTAATATGATGTTTAGAGTTGGTGTATGTGTGTGCAAGGGCACATATGAGGCCCCCCGGCCCAATGTGGCCCTCAGGGCCAAAAAGGGTTGTGCACAACTGGTTTAGAGCATTACTTTAAAAACATCATTGCCACACTTATTCTCCACTGTATTTGGCACTGGAATATCACAGCATCTTCCACTGTGGCATTTTCCAGAGGGGTAGCTGTGTTAGTCTCTTGCAGCACAAATAACTAAGTCTTGCAGCACCTTTAAGACTAACATTTTTATTCTGGCATAAGACCATAGTCCACCAAGGTTTTAGGCTGAAATACATGTGTTTATCTTTAAGGTGCCACAAGACTGATGTTTTATCTCAGGATCTGTTATCCAACATAATGCTGATTTAAAAAAACAAAAAAGGCCAAATGGGAATGTGCAGCAGCAGCTAGAGTGAATCCTTGCAGAATGTTCTACAGTGATTTTAAACTGCTTTGAACACACAGACATAATGCCATAAACCAGCCTTCCCCAACTTGGCACTTGCCGATGTTTTGGACTATGACTCCCATTAGCCCCAACCAACATGATCAATGGTCAGGAATGATGGACATTGTGGTCCAAAACATCTGGAGGTGCCCAACTTGGAAAGGATGCTATGAACAAACTGCTTTGGAAATCGCTCAAAGGAAAATGAGGAGGGGGATGTTTCCTCTTGGGGATGCAGAGTTCTGTTTCTCTTTGGACGCTGTTTGCTGTTTATTAATATGTGAAGGAAGACTCCCTATGATCACCCTTCTTGTACTTTATTTATTTATATTAAAAAATCCCACCCTTCAGTAATATACCCTCAAGGGCAGCTAACCATCAGTAAGAACAATTAAAATAATAAAACTGTAGTGGAATAACAGGGCAAACATATTAAAAAACAACAGAGGCAATAAAAATGAGTGCATCACAGCAGCAGACTAAACTCAGTTTGGAACAGAACTTTTATGAAAGGTCTGGGCAAATATAAAAGGTCACTGTTTAGTGTCAAAAGGATATCAAAGTAGATACCAGCTAAGCAACCCTTGGAGAAATATTTCAAAAATGGTGTGAAATATTTCACACTGGGTAGCACTGATCAGAACAGTCACAGGGTAAATTTCAGCCAGGTAGCAAAAGGTTAGAGGAAAATAACATCGTCCAAGATGGGCAAGAGGTCAAACATGGGGGCCAAATGTGGACCTCTGGAACTCTCACTCCAGACCACCAGCTGCTACCCAGGCCATGCCCCCTCACTGGTGCTGCTCCATTTTATTGATATTATTTACTCTATCCTGCTCTGCCCCCTCCTACAACTACAAAGCTGATGGCGGGAACCTTGCACAAATTGGGTATGGAAAAATGGCTGAATGCAAATGTCTTCCCCCCGTTGCTTGCTGACCAAAGGCAAGAGTACCACTGTAACTCTTCCCACTTCTGGCTCTGGCCCTACCCAGTTTTTGAGTTTCAACCAAGGTAATGCAGACTTTGGTGGGAAAAAGGTTCCCCACCTTGCAACAGAGGCTAGCACTGCAGCATAGAGCGTATGCCAACTCCCACACGGGGTGGAAGTTCCATTTCCCTTTGAACCAGCCTGGAAAAAAGGGATGGTTTTCAATAGCAGCTGTAAGGCTTCCCTCTTTGCTATGGGTTATGGATAAGGATACTCGCTTTGTGAGAAGACCTTCAGTAGTGGCTGCCCTAAGACCAGGAAGCAACAGGACTCCAGAGTTCAACAGGAAACTTTATTAAACTACTGCAGCAGAACAACAAGGAGCTGTTCATCATCTAGAAGCGACAACAGACTGAACCATTCCAGACACCCAGGGAGGGAGTAACTCCAAGGAATCACATGTCTCTTAAAGAAACAGGCCCTATATACCACAGCAAGGTGAATTTACTAGTTCTATATAATGCAATTTGTTTCCTCTTTTATACAACTCAGAAGGCTGTCCTCCTTTCAACTGGGAATTATATATAAAAAAGAAATTACACCCCCTCTACCAGATGGTTTTCTTTCAGGTCTGCAGTATAAACCATTAAGGGCACAATCCTATTCAGATAGGCAGCTGCCTCTGAACTCGGAGGTGACTGCCTATCCAATGCAGGGCAGGAGAAGCATGGAGGGGATCGTTCCCTTTGCGCTTCTCCTGCCCTGCATTTTCGGCTAGACAGCTAACTGCGGCTGTCTAACCATGGGAGGGCAGAGCAGGGGAGGAGACCACTGTACGACACATTGGATGCGTCATACAGGCATTTCCATCCTCCCCACCCTGGAACACCCTCTAGAAATACCCCTTCTCTGCCGCTCTGCTCTCCTCTTGTGAGTGTGGAGCACGGGGCTGTTCCGTGCTGCCTCTGAGGCAGCATGGAAGTGGGGGTAGGTCAGTTCTTCGGGAACTGACCTCGGAGCGTGGGCTCCAAGGTTGGTTCCCGGAAAACCAGATATCCTATGGCCATCTAGCTAGGGATGTCAGAGAATTCCGCGACGGATCTCGGTGAAGCCGAATGCCAGTACATTCGGCCCCCCGAAATCTGTCGCGGAACGAAGCCCCCACCCCCCCAACCCACGAAAGGCATGTGGGACGAAGTCCCTGCCGCCTACACCCCACGAAAGACACACGAAACAGAGCACTTACCTGCTCCCGTCCGCGCTGCTTTGCGAATGGCGGCCGTCCTGCAGCTGCCATTCGCTTCCTCCTCTCAATAGACGTGATAGGCTACATAAATACTTATGTAGCCTATCACGGCTAACACAGGGACGCCATTTGCGTCCTTGCAGAGGCCGTGATAAGCTACGTAAGTATTTACATAGCCTATCACGGTGGGGGGGGGGGAACCCCAGCGTACGCAAATGGCGGCGGCTACTGCCATTTGCGTACACTGGGTTTTTTCCCTCTGCCGTGATAGGCTACGTAAATATTTACGTAGCCTATCACGGCTCAATACAGGGACGCAAATGACGACAGCCGCCATTTGCTTCCCTGCAGGGCTGCCCAGCAGCCGGATGTCCAGCTGCAGGTGGCCGGGCACGATTCCGGGGGGAGGGACGGAGCGTCTCCCCCCCGTCGAGGATTCCAGGGGGAGGGACGGAGCGCCTCCCCCCGACTGCGGATGCCCCTGCGCGGAGCCAGGTAAGGGATTCGTACATCCCTACATCTAGCTTCTGTCTAGCAGCCATAGGATTGCTCCCTAAGCCACGTGAACAAATAGATAGCTGATTTTTCCCATTACTATAGCCATGAATCAAAGTTTGAAAAACACAAAAACACCCTCTTCAAACATTCTGGCCGGATGGAGGGTGTTCAACCTGTTCTGGATGGGGTTGCACTCCCCCTAAAGGAGCAGGTCTGTAGCTTGGGGGTCCTCCTGGAACCTCTTTGTCACTTGAGGCTCAGGGGGCCTCAGTGGCATGGAGTGCCTTCGACCAACTTCAGTTGGTGGCCCAGCTATGCCCCTATCTAGACAGGGATAACCTGGCTTCAGTTGTCTATGCCCTTGTAATCTCCAAGTTAGATTACTGCAATGCACTCTATGTGGGGCTGCCTTTGAAGACGGTTTGGAAGCTGCAGCTCATGCAAAATGCAGCGGCTAGATTGCTAACAGCGACCAGAAGGTCCGAACACATAAGACTGACTCTGACCCACCTGCACTGGCTGCCTATATGCTTCTGAGCTCAATTCAAGGTGCTGGTTTTAACCTATAAAGCCCTACATGTCCTGGGACCACAGTACCTGATAGCACATCTCTCCTGAAACGAACCTACCCATACGCTATGTTTACCATCTAAGGTCCTCGTCTGAGTGCCTCCTCCAAGGGAAGCTTGGAAGAAAGCAACAGGGGAGAGGGCCTTCTCAGTGGTGGCTCCCCATCTGTGGAACAAGTGCCCTGATGAGGTCCACCTGGCTCCAACATTGTTATCTTTTCAGCACCAGGTTAAGACCTATCTCTTTCCCCAGGCATTTGGCAGCACGTGATGAGTTTTAATTGGTCCTGGATATATCTTTAGTTATGTCTGATAGTTCAATGTTGTTTTTAGTTATTTGTTGTTTGTGTATATTCTCTGTGTGCTTTTATGTGCTTTTTTGTAAATGGCTTTTAAACTTTTTATATTGTATTTAATGTTTTAACTTCTGTAAACTGCCCAGAGAGCTTCAGCTATGGAGCAGTATAGAAATGCAATAAATAAATATAAATAAATAAATAAAGATATCTAATTAACTTGGTATAATAATTGCCAAGGGTTGCATTTATTAAAAAGCCTTATTATCAAAGTAGTTGTACCATCTAGTTCATGAAGAGATAGCTGAGAAATAGGCTGTATACACACACACACACAGAGATATTTAGATCTAAAATCTAGGAGCTAAAATAATCACTGCCATAAAATAACAGAAACCAAAAAATTCACCAGTGGTTTTTTTTTTTAACACTGTTTGCCTTTTGTTTTATACTGATGTATTTTTAAGTCTTCATTTTTACTGTGATTAGACATTTTAATAAAAATCCATCAGAATTTTAAACAGAGCATGAACTATTGACTGAAATATTGGTCTTGTCTTTTTAAGTGGCTGTGTTTGAAAATTGTGCTTCTACTGTCACCTGGTAAGGATGCCCCACCTAGTAGTAACGAACATGGAGGGCCCAATCCTAACGTGATAGTCCACAGCTTCCGAAGTTGGAGGCTGCCATGTATCCAATGCAGGGCAGCCAGAGCACAGAGGATTCAGCCACCCTGCATTTTTGCTCTGTGTTCCAGCTACCCTGCATCTTGGGCTAGACAGGCAATTTTGTCTGTCTAGCAGTGACTTTGGGGACAGGGAGGGAAGGAGGCTAGGATGCGCATAGGAAGCTGTGTAACACGGCTTTGGCAGTCTTCTCCCCTCCCTGGCCCTGGGACTGCCCCCAATCCCCCATCTCCACACTCCGTTTCCGAGCACGGAGAAGTAGTCAGCATGGAGAGAACCACACCGGCTAAGAGGGCAAGGGGGAGGGGAGCATGGTTTCTGGGTTCATAGGTTGGAGCTCTGGTTCTGACCTCGGATCCCAGAAACCAAATTACCCTATGTCCCCCAAATGCTGTCTAAGGGACATAGGATTGCACCCCAAGTTTGTTAGGCTGTCCTCCATTGACAAATACAATGATGAGCATTGTTGGAAGAGGTAAAGTCTGAATACGAATTAATGGTGTGACTATTAAAGCTTAATGAGATTTCCAAAGATTTTTTTGGAAGAAAGTCTAGCTTTTGTCTGAGAAGAGCAAATTCATATTGTAATGGTTTTACTTCTTGGGCATTATAGTACCGCCTTTCTACAGAATCTGGTATGTTTTAGGGGGTCTGGTTGAAAATGTTGCAGTCTGGAACTCAGCAGTCTTTGCTCTCCAGAGTGTCTAGTTTTTCATTAATATTAATATTTCTATATAATACAGAGTTTAAAAGGAAAGACCCATAGTCTTCCTGTTAGTTCAGTGGCTTTAGCCTGGTGGCACAAAATTAAGTCTGCTGTAAAGAAAAGATAATAGGATTCCAAGGCTTTTGTATATGCAGTTTGCTATTTAATGTAAACTTTAAGACCAGCATTATTGTTCTTGGTGTAAACCACATCTTTGGGACTTTAGAAAAAGCAGAAAAAATGATAGCAACAATACACAGTGATCTTCTTTGATACTGTACCAGCTTGGTACATATCAGTGTTGATGTATGTGGGCATCCGTGTATATGTTTGTCTGGTATTTGACCTTTGAAACGGGATTATTGAAGATAACTCCCCTGGCAAAATCTGCCTATCTTCTAGCAAATCATGATGCTACAAATTTGAGCTCCAGTATCCCTCCATTCCTGATGGAGCTTAGCATTCACAAGGATGCACTTCCTATAGCTAGCTTCTGCAAAACATGGCCGCTCTAGGAAATTCCTTCTGCAAAACATGGCCCCTCCAGGAAATTCCTTCTGCAAAACATGGCCCCTCCAGGAAATTCCTGACTTGTGTGGCAGATAACTTCCTCGTACAGAAAGTAGAGGAAGGAACTAGAGGATCAGCTATCCTTGATTTGATCCTAACCAACAGAGATGACTTAATGGATAAAGTAGCAGTTACAGGAACTCTGGGGGAAAGAGACCATGTTGTACTTGAGTTCTTGGTTATAAGGGAAGCAAAAGCCGAGTGTAGTGAAATGCGTACCCTGGATTTTAGGAAAGCTGATTTTCATAAACTCAGAACAATGATCAGTAAGGTCCCATGGCAAGTGACGCTAACAAGAAAGGGAGTCCAAGATGGGTGGGAGCTTTTAAAAAAGGAAATTCTCAAGGCACAATTACAAACAATTCCAACAAGAAGAAAAGGTGGAAGACAACAGAAGAAGCCAATGTGGCTTCACAAAAAGCTTAGAGATGACCTGAAAACAAAAAAGGACAATAGGAAGTGGAAAGAAGGCCAAGCAACAAAGGAAGAGTACAGGCAGATAGCACAGAATTGCAGGGATGGCGTCAGGAAGGCTAAAGCTGAGAACTAGCTGAGGTTAGCGAGGGATGCTGAAAGCAACAAAAAGGCTTTCTTCAGCTATGTGCATAGTAAAAAACAGAGGAAAGAAATGGTTGTTCAGCTATTAAATAAGGATGGTAAAATGATAATAGATGACAAAGAAAAGGCAGAAGTGCTCAATTCCTTCTTTGGCTCAGTCTTCTCCCAAAAGAGGGTCTATGACCCCCCTGGAAAGGCGAAGTACAGGCTGAAGGGGCAGGATTGCAGCTTGAGATCAATAGGCATATGGTCAAGGAACACCTAATTACTTTGAATGAGTTCAGATCTCCAGGGCCAGATGGAGTAATGCATCCTAGAGTAATAAAGGAACTGGTAATGAGTGGGGTACCGCAGGGCTCAGTCCTGGGCCCAGTGCTCTTCAACATTTTTATTAATGACTTGGAGGAGGAGGTGCAGGGAATGCTGATCAAATTTGCAGATGACACAAAATTGGGCGGGATAGCTAATACTTTGGAAGACAGAAACAAAATTCAAAGTGATCTGGATAGACTGGAGCACTGGGCAGAAAACAGAATGACATTTAATAGGGATAAATGCCAAGTTCTGCACCTAGGAAAAAGAAACCAAATGCACAGTTACAAGATGGGGGATACGTGGCTCAACACTACGACAAGCAAGAAGGATCTTGGAATTGTTGTCGATCACAAGCTGAATATGAGCCAACAATGTGATGTAGCTACAAAAAAGGCAAATGCTCTTTTGGGCTGCATTCATAGAAGCAGAGCTTCCAAATCCCGGGAAGTACTAGTTCCCCTGTACTCAGCACTGATTGGGCCTCATCTGGAGTACTGTGTCCAGTTTTGGGCACCACATTTTAAGAAGGATGCAGACAAACTGGAGAGGGTTCAGAGGAGGGCAACAAAGATGATCAGGGGACTGGAAACAAAGCCCTATGAAGAGAGACCGAAAGAACTGGGCATGTTTAGCCTTGTGAAGAGAAGACTGAGGGGAGATATGATAGTGCTCTTCAAGTACTTGAAAGATTGTCATAGAGAGGAAGGCCAGGATCTCTTCTCGATCATCCCAGAGTGCAGGACATGGAATAATGGGCTCAACTTACAGGAAGCCAGATTCTGGCTGAACATCAGGAAAAACTTCCTGACTGTTAGAGCAATACGAGAATGGAACCAATTACCTAGGGAGGTGGTGGGCTCTCCCACACTGGAGGCCTTCAAGACGAGGCTGGACAGCCATCTGTCAGGGATGCTCTGACTTGGATTCCTGCACTGAGCAGGGGGTTGGACTCGATGGCCTTTAGGCCCCTTCCAACCCTACTATTCTATGATTCTATGATTCTGTGACCTTGCTAAGATAGAGCTGGGGGGTGCTTGGGGTCATGTTAAAGCTTCCATAACTGCTGCTTTTAGTGTTGTGACTAGCCTTGTATAGGCATATAGCATGACTGTGGTTTATCATGCAGTGGTTCAGAACATACTCATTATTGCCCCATTTATTCTAGCTTTACTATGATTATTAAACACACTGCACAGTTCTTCTCACCCTTCTCTCATCTTGCTGCCATCAGAGGCACATTTGGTGAGAATGTGAGACAGGGCCTTCGTAGTGGTTCCACCCAGGCTTTGGAACTCCCTGCTATGGGGGGCTCAGTTGGCCTCTCTTTGTTGTCTTTCCACAGGCAGGCAAATACAGTTTTATTCAGGTAAGCCTTTGGCGTATAAGCTGGTTTGCTGCTGAATGGGGTTTTGATTGGTTGGCGCTGTTTATTTCTTTTATTGTTGTGTTTATACTTGTGCTCTTAATTTATTTGTTTTTATGTTATGTTTTAAGTAAGATTTAGTTTTTTAATCTGGATGTTACTGTCAGCTGCCATGAGTGACATTTTTGGCATTCAATAATAATAAGTAATAGTGAACTGGCTCTTCCCCTGTGAAAGTGAACTCCAACCCCAGGATGACACTGCCACCATTCACTGAGGGTGCAGTCCCACCAGGATGGCCATCAGCTTCTGAACTCAGAGGCTGATGGGCATCCTATGCAGAGCAGGAGAAGCAGAGAGGCAATCTTCATGTCTGAGCTTCTCTGGCTGTCCTTCCTGAATGGTTAGTGCCCCACTTTTGTCAAACCCCTTGAATTACAGCTGACAGTCCTGACTTCACTCCCATCTGGGTATGTTTCCTTTGAACTTCAGTGTGGTGGTGTACAGAGGCCAGCTGCCAAAACAGTTATCTTTGTTCCAATATTTCTGGCCCTGACTGTACATCCTAGCTAACTCCAGTCCAGTGAATATGCCTCGAATGGCACTAGTGGAGTATTTTTTTTCCCTGAGAGGATAAATTAGTCTGAGAGCTTAGGCATAATCATGCGAGGCTAATATGAAATGTGACAGCTTGAAAAATGAATTATGTTTCACACAGGAACCATACCACTTCCATGTCATATCATATCTGAAAAAGGGACGCACAAACCAATTTTGTGTTGAACATCAAATGTAACTTTTTATCTGGGAGGTCTTCATCTGTAGAGTGTAGGGGCCAAGTTTAAAATATTTCACTACCCTAAGATTGTGAGGTTGGGTCTTACTAAGTCTCACCTTGTACTACTCCATCAAGGAATCCATTCCGGTGTAAAAAGGAACAGGATACATCTTTCTGGGAAAACAGCAAAGTACATGATACATTCTTCCTCACCACACAATGTTTCCTGTCTCCACCTTCAGTCTGAGTTCTCACTTTATGCCTCATCAGGCTCCCTGTGAAGGGGGATTTCAGACATTCTAAAAGCTTAGGATACATACTGTACTAGAAAACAACTTGGGATTTTTTGGCCCTAGGATCTACTTAATATAGTCAGTGTACTATAGGTTGCAAGGTGATTACTATCTTTCTCATTATTACAAAACATTGATGAATTGATGCCAGTGCCCAATCTCTATCGGTCTAAATTCTGATGGTGTTCCACATCAACCTCTCTCCATTTTCCTTAGATACAAATGGAGAGTGGATCCCTTGGGTTAATTCAGACCAGAATACCACAGGAAACTTTTGTAGCATGGAGGTTGAACATATGACATGAGTTCTGTCATGTTTCTATCATGGATGTATGGATGAACTGATTGCATTTTTAAACTACCTGATAGCCCAAGTTCTCTGGGCGGTGTGCAATACATTAAAAACAAAAAATGCAAACAATGAAACAGTGAATGAAAACAGCAAACTCATAAGATTTTTCAGCTATTGTTAGTGCCTCATAAACTCCATTCATTTGTATGCACACAAGCAATAGACAGTGTGAAAGATCCTGCTAGCTTTTATACTATTCTTCCAGACAGTCAAATCTTACCACGCATTCTGCCATTTATCTGCACCTGATATGTGGTAACGTTCTCCTTACCACTTGAGATTATTATGATACAGAGCAGACCTGACCCCAGGGTTTTTTGGTCATCTCTGTGGACTCATGGAAACCTTGACACTAGGTGTGTATCGACTTATGATGTCATTTTGTGTGACAGTAATGGTGTCTGTGGGTTTCATAGCAGTAATGTCTGTGGTCAAAAGAATGAAAAATTTCCATTTTCTAGAGGAAGGGCCCACTAATTGCCTTCCTACCTAGGGTGCTTCTGCTTCTGCTGTGCAGAAGGTCTCTGGCTACTTTGCATCCAGCAACTAAAGACGGTGTGGTCTTCTGTGCAACAAGGTCATGCCACTTGACCTCTTGGCCTGGAGACAAGCAGCACTGATAGTGTGGCTGCTTATGTATCACTAGAGAAGAGAAACTCATCATCAAAAAAGAAGAGACAAATGTGCAATATATATGCAAATTTATAAATATTATAAAAAGTGTAAATATGAAATAACTATACTTTAAATAGAAATACGGCATTTCAACATAGTAGAGAAGACTGACTAGTATGCCTGCTCAGTCTGCTGTCCAGTGTTAACTGTTGATGGGCACCTTCAAGGCGCTCACTCTTTATGGTTCTTTGACTTTAAATCTGACTTTGACTGGTCAGCCTATCCAACAGAGGACACCTTCAAATAAAGGACTGTCCTCTGACAGGTCTCCAAAACAGAAGGACTGTCCTCTGTAAAGTAGGACTCCTGGCCACCCTATGCACTGGCTTTGCTGATTATAAGGTGGCAGTGAATGATGATGTAAGCAGCAGCAGCCCTCTTGCGGTGCCATTACTACTCAAGCACAGTCAGTCAACCCATTGCGACCCAGCACAGTCCCATGCTGACCATGTGCCCCCTCTCATCATCCAGACTGAGAATGTGAAACGGAACAAGCCACAGGCCAAATCTGGCTCGCCCCATCCTCGATTCTCTATATTCTCTTAGCATCTCGATTTTTCTTGCTAATCCAGAACCTTAGCCCCCTGACAGCCCTGGATCCTAGACACCTGCTCCACCTGCCCAACAGTTGGGGCTGACAGCAAGGCTGTCTGTAGTTGCACCAGGAGCATAGTTCTTCCACGAATGCAGAGTCTTACCAGAAAGACCAAGTTGCTTTATCTTTTGCAATGACTGTCTCCCACAGGAGTTAGGTATCGATTTAATACTTAATTTGAATATGATAAACTAAACTTGTGAGCATACTAAATCCTACACAGACCCATAGGTTGTTAGATTAAAATTACTGGAATCTATTACCATGTTCATGCTGTTTTGAAGCAGTGCTGGTTGGATGACTTTTTTCCCCTTGCTGAGTCAATTATACAACAAATTCTGGTAATTAGCAGCATAAAACCAGGTAATAATATAATTAAAAAGAAAATATTTACTCACAAGGCAGGATCCTTTTTATACATCTTAATTATGTTGTTTTGCTCACCAACTAATAGCAGAGTGTAATAATTGTGTAGGTGTGCATCTTGCAGATATGCAATTAATAAAAACAGATAGCATAATTAAGTCCTAGCTACAACTTGAATTATAATTTGCAGTATGGCCTTTTGATTGAAATGAGATATTGGAAGAAGAGAGAAAGAATAAAGGTTTTACTTACAATTTAATTCCACACTCATTGGCTTCGCTAAGGTCGCCTGGCACCTAATCTTACCAGGGCGAAGTTTTAATATGAGAGATTTCCAGCAGGTTTAGACCCAAGCCCTCCAGCGTTTCACTTGTGCACTTAGAGTGCCCCTATATTCCCACACCAAGATTCACTATCTGCGTCCCCTTACACATTACACATTTTGAGGCTAGAGTGGTTAAACTCAGGAGAAGAAGCTTTATAGAAGAACATAAGAAGAGCACTGCTGGATCATTCAGACCAAAGGCCTATCTCATTCAGCATCCTTTTTCCCAGAATGGTCAACCAGATGTCCATGGAAAGCCTACAAGCAGGACATGAAGGCAATCACCCTCTCCCACAATTGTTTCCCATAACTGGTAATTCAGAGGCATGCTGCTTCTGAACCTGGAGGCAACATACAGCCTTCATCACTAGTAGTCACTGATATCCTTATCTTCCATGAATCTGTCTAATCCTCTTTTCCAGCCATCTCAGCTGATGGCTATCATCACATCTTGTGGGACTGAATTCTATAGTTTAAATCTTCCCTGTGTGAAGAAATACTTCCTTTTGTCTGTCCTGAATCCATTCAGCTTAGTTGGATGAATGTGGATTCTAGTATTATGAGAGAGAGAGAGGGAGAGGGAGAGGGAGAGGGAGAGATGGAGAAAACTCTCTATCCACTTTCTCCATACTATGCATAATTTCACAAACTTCTATAATGTCCTCACTTACTTGTTTTCCCCGCCCCAGACTCTTAAAACCCCAACTGTTGTCATCTTTCCTCATAAGAAAGTTGCTTTAGCCCTTTTCCAGGTCTGCAGTATCCTTTTTGAGATATGGTGATCAGAACTGTAGACAGTACTCTCAGTAGTGTCATCAGGCAGGACTTTGGGGCAGAAGTCTAGGGCCCTACTCAGCAGAATGAGCAGGAGGGCTCCCAAACGCAGCAGGACAGGAATACCACAGTTTGAAGTAACGTAAGTAAAGCAATATACATTACCATCTAAAGAGTCCGCCATCCCCCATAAGACCATTGAGTCCACAGTCTAAAATTACCTAACTCACTACTGAGTATTCCAAGTAGCGTTGTATAAGGCATTATGATATGGACTGTTTTATTTTGATCCCTTTCCTTATGTTCAACCAAAGAAAAAAATCACCCTGTGATAAAAGGTCTATTAGGAAAGAGGATTAATAATTCGTTTAATTAGGAGTTTGAAATGATTTCCTATGGGTAACTGTTCAAAGACTTCCTTGTTTCATATCAGAGGTCATTTTATTCCAGCTGGTAGCCTCTATAGGTCTTCTCCTCTGGGCTAAATGCTATTTAGAAGATGGTTATTCTGTCATTTTTAGGAGAATGAATACGATAATACTTACACCGGCATAACATGAGTGGTCGAGATGCCTGCCCTTGTTTAAGCCAGTGAAAATGGACCATAAATTTGAGTTAAGCAGCCAGATTCCATATTGCCCCAATGCAATTTGGGGATTCCCCAGACTGGGTAAATTGTCTGTTGGCTGATTAAATGGGTTTAATGGCCCATTTGTTCCATTGCAGTATACAAAAGGGTTGTAGTAAAGCCAAAAGTTTGTATGCTTAATGCTGACACACGCTCTCCTTAAACTATGCAGAGACCACCAGGCAGGATTTGAGGCTTTTCATCAAGCCGCAGTGGAACTTATGATGCAGAGACTAGCAAATATTGTGTTCTCATGTGCGAAGGAGAAAAAACCCTTCTGGATACATTTTGTACACTAGCCAGGGCCACTTTCCAGAGCCCACTTTTCTATGGGTTGGATCCAAACCATAGAAAATGTATATTTATTTATTTATTTATTTATTACATTTCTATACTGCCCAATATTAGAAGCTCGCTGGGTGGTTCAAATGTGTCTCTAAGCTCCAGTACCAAAAGTATAACTGGTCAAGAGGCTTTTGCCTATTATCTGTTTTATTTCCTATAGAGGTGTGAGTATACTGGTTCTTACCTTAGCAACTTTTTAGACTTTACTTATCAGCTCTGTAAAACTAATATCTGCACTGAACCAGAAGAGATGAGTATCTTTTTTAACTTTTTATTTTTTTAACCTTTATTTTCCTTTTTGAATTGTCCGTATAGTTGATGATGCCTTTATCTTCCCGGGTTTGCCAATAAAAATACCCTTTTCTGTTTAAATCAGGGTGGGCAACTTGTGGTCCTCCAGATGTTTTGGCCAACATCCCTAACCACTGGCTATGTTGTCTAGTGCTGATGGGAGTTGTAGGCCCAAAAATCTGGAGGGCCACAAACTGCCTACCCTTGGTTTCAGTGCTCTAGGCTGGTGTATCCTGCATCTGAGGAATAGCGCCATATGCCTAGACCAGGAGTGGGAAACCTGTGGCCCGCTAGATGTCATTGGACTTCAATCCCATCACCCCCAGACAGAATGGCTAGAGGGTTGGAATGATGGGAATTTTTGTCCATGGTGCACTTAGGTAATTTTAGTTCCTGGCCTTAATGATCTTATCGGGGGCCCTTTAGATGGCCACAAAGCACACAACTAACATTTCTGTTTTCGTTCTGCCATTCCATGCATTAGATCTGCTTCTACATTCCCGGTATGTTAGAACAACAGCAACCAAATTGTGTGCCAACCCTGATTTAAAAGAATATAATACTCTGAGCATGTGTTGGTTTGTATTTTAACTCACTTAAATCATAGCACCATCATGACTGCTTCTGCTGTCCTGATGCCCTCATCAAGTACCACTCTCTGGGTGGTCATTTGGAAGCCCCCTGGGCTGCAGGACCCTGGACTTTGGCCCCAAAGTTCAGTACTAGCTGCATCACTGATTGTTGCCCTACAACATCTGGAGGGCCACAAAGGTTCCTCTCCCCTGGCCTAGACATTCTGTATTGTTGTCACTGACCTGCACAGGAGTAAATAGTGGGTGATGTTGGGAAGCCCTGAAGCCCAGAAAGAGGTGTGTGTGTGTGTGGTACTCATGGTCATGCTGGCTTGAGCTGATAAGAGTCCATACACCTGGAGGGCCATAGGTTGGGGAAGACTGTGTTAGCATGAACCGACCTGTACAGTATGCTCAGCAGCCCTCCTCTGAGGGAGGCTTGGAAGGTGGCAGCAGGGGAGGGGGCCTTCTTGTCAGTGGCCCCTGCAATTATGAAATGATCTCCTTGATGATGCACCAACATTGCTATCTTTTCGGCACCAGGTGAAGACCTTTCTCTTCACTCAGGCATTTGGCAGCGTATGATGGGTTTTTAATCAGGTCCTGGATTTGTCTTACGGTTGATGGTTTACAATTGTTTTTAGATATATGTTGTCTCTGTGTGTGCTGTCTGTTTATATAGTTTATATAAATGGGTTTACACTTTGTATATTATATCTATAATTGTTTTTAATCTTTGTAAACTGCCCAGAGAGCTTTGGCTGTGGGGAGTATGGAAATGATGATAATAATAATATAATAATAATGCCATCTCTTACAGCGCTCCTTTGAGGTGGCAGTCTCTGAACTCTGGAGGAAAGACCAGAGGGAGAATATTTAGTCAAAATGTACAAGATCCTTTGTCTGGAGGACTGGTCCAACTCCCGCAGGGAAGCAGTTCATAAAATCATGTAATACCGATGTCAATAGGCAATGACGTTATTCATTAGAAGCACTTTTTGGAAATATGACTAGAAAAGGGGCAGCCTGATTATTTTGATGTGGGGTAGCCAATCTGGTACGAGTGGTGGCTAGTGCCAACTCTGATGGTGATAATACATCTTTACAATAGAGCTTCAGAGTATTTACATTCATTATTTCAACAGTCCTTACAGCAACTATGTATTATTTAGTAGTAATTCATAGTATTATGCCCATACTGTAGATGAGTTGCAGTACATGAAAGAGAAATCCTGGGAGTTCCAAGCCAAGGACTAAGGTCCCCTGGGAAAATTAAATTTACCAGGGTCCCTGGCACCTGGAAAGAAGAGAGGCCTCCAGCAAGACCCCCTAATGCTAGAGATGCTACTACTGCTGACAGGTGAGTTAAGTGCGAAGATGGGAGTAGATAGGTTGGAAGGGAGGAAGGAGTTCTTCAGCTTGGATAACAATCTGAGCTGTAAAAGAATGCATAGGTCCATAGTGCTAGCTTTGCATTGAAGGTGAGTATTATGAGTGCCTGAGGTTTGAATTCCAAAGCAGAAAATTATGAACTTCGGCAACATTACTAGCACACACCTGAGGGTTCTTAAAGAATTCAAATGTGAATGTAAAGTTATCCCCCTTACCAGATGACTGGGAGGTGGCCACATAGAACCAATGTATAATTACTGCATAGATTTTATTGTCACGTGGTGTAGAGATGGCCAAATTCATGGAGGATAGGTCTATTCAGTAGCTATAAGCCATCGTGGTAGCTACATGGAATCTCCACGTTCTGGGACAACAGGCCTCTGAGTTCCAGTTTTTGGAGGACAAAGAAGAGGGAAACTGCAGCCTTCATGTCTTGCTTGTGGGCTCCTTGAACATATCTGTCTGGCGTAACCATTGTTAACAGGTGCTGAGCTAGATGTAACAGAGCTCTTCTGTGCTCTTAAGAATCTTACAGAGCAATCCTGTGGGAGCAATCCCCTGGGAGAGCTTCTCAGGGAAAATAGGTTAGGGTGGATTTCCCCTCCCAGGGCTGTAGAAACAGTTACAGCCTCAGGAGGGGAAATCCGAGTGGGGATTTTCAGCCCACTCCCACCCCTCCCAGCCTCTGCAGAAAGCACAGCATCCTTGGGACAGGTCAGGGAGGGTGAAAAAGGGGTGTTCTGGTGGGAGGGGTGGAGATATGTGGATCCGCAATATCCATCACCTGCCCCCAGGTGGATGAGCAAAATGGAGGAACAGGAAGCTGTAAAAAGCCCCATTGTCTCTCTTGCTCTGCCTGGCTCTGGCAAACAAAGCATAGGACAGAGGGAGGGCTCTGAAACTGGAGTTCTCTTTCTATAAAGCATTAGTCCCTTAGCATTGCACTCTTAATGTATATTAATTTCTAAAGTATTGTATTGATTTGTTGAGGGAAACAATATTGACACATTTTCTGAATTAATGGGGTTATAATTTTGGCTATATAGCGTTTAACCACAAGACTGTGCTCTGCTTTTTCTCAGCTTTCTCATACTCAGCACTTTTCACAGCTATGATTTCTGCTTGAAGGTTTGTTGAACAACATCTGATCCAATGCAACATTATTTAAGTGAGTGGAACACACACTGAAAACAGGAATTGCCCATGCTCATGCTTTTCAGAATATGAATATGATCCTGCTCACTGCTTATGATTTGTGAATATAGCATTTTGCAAGGTTCACGTTTCACATGTTATATGCCCCTGTTGAAACAAGGAGTTGACAAGAGTACATTTTGGTTAGGATTAGAAAGTCACACATTTTACATTAATTGCATTTTGATATTTTTGTTGCCAAAGCTAGGTTGTGAATATTTTATCAATAAAGAGGTATGTAGTTCTGCGACATTGGAGATATAATTTGCCTTCTGTCCAACAAAAAATGGAATAATTTGCTCGATCTTCTGAAAGATAATTAATGCAACTCAAGTGGTTACCTTTTAAAATTCAGGGACAGCTTTTGCACCACAGTGATCCATTACCCTCCTCTTGATGTCACTCAATAAATAGAAGTATTATGATAACCTCCTTCCATGACCTTAACTAAAGTGCTGTCAACTGAAAAGTCACCTATGTGCCCCCATTTACAATATGCATGAAAGGACAGGCATCGAAATACATTTTCTGAAGTTCTCCATATCTGACTGCTTGTGCAGCATGGTGCAAAATTGCAAATTAGGCAAACATGGTAGATTGATGCTGAAGACATTTAAGGTGGATGGCGGGGAGAGAATGAAATCTAGTTTATACATGAGATGGCAAGGTAAATTAATAAAAGAAATTGACAGTCATTTATACATGCCAGCATCAGTAGGCCTCTCAGCAAAACTGCCAGCCAAAGGTCATAGCTCATCTGCCACTAAGACAACCTGCAGTGAGGCTAAAAGTTATTCATTTTCAGACATTGTTTGGGCACTTTGATCACAGTGGAGGCAGAATTACTTCTTCTTCTTCCTTTTTTTTTTTAAACCTGCAGAAGCTATAAATCAGTCCCTTTAAGAAGACCCAGCTAGCCCAACATAGATCGATTTCACAGGGAAGTTGATGAGCTGCTAATAGAATTACAACTACCTGTCATAACAGGGAAAACGTATCTGTGGCAGTGACAAAGGGCAAATCAATTCAAGAACAGGTTTTATTTTGTTTTATTTTTACTCCACGCAAGGCACGCAGACGCAGAATACACAGGTGTCTTCCGTAGCCTGAGTCCCTGAATTATAATGGTGTGCTTTAACACTCTGTAGGGTCTGACCTAATTTTTCCATATAGAACAGTTCACTTGAGGTCAGTGGTACAATTTCTTGCACCAGGACTGAAGCACTGAGCCCTTAGTTAATGCTGTTCTCCATGTTTCCTAGAAATTTGTTTTTTGGAGAGTGTCAATACAGCTGTAAAAATGTATGGTTAAGATTAAAGTTAACAGAAAAGATTATAGCATATTTTATTTATTGCTGGGCTTTTCACCCATATAAGTGTAGTCTTTCATCTGGATTCTTCAGTTTGTAGCATTCAGACTTGGAAACCTTTGTCCTATGGTATTTGGGAATCAGTTACTTCATAATATAACACTTAGCTAACCAATTTTATAATGTATAGTTATGTGCAAAGGTTAAGATCAGAGAAATATCATTGGGTCAATAATGATGATTTGTATCATGTTGAATATACATATATTTACTAGGCAAAATGGAATAGCCCCATGGAATTTTCAGTTCTGTTCTATAGTCATTCTATATTTTCCAAAAGTTAGAACTGATAAATTTATCCTGGAAATAAGCAAATTATAATAAAATGGAAAATACATAAATACTAACGTGACATAATAGGTGACCCTTTGGCCCATGGCCAGAAAGGAAGAAAGAAAATCAGGGTCAAGTGGAACCCATGTGATAGTCAGGAGGTCTGTCCGCAGGGACATATTTTTTTCTGCATTCACAATCTGTGTGTCAGAGTTACCCGTCTCAAGGCAGCTTACAACATATGAAAATTATAATAACCCAAACCATAAAATCATAATGTATAACACATGAGCACATCTAAAAATATTATTGCAGTAGTAGAGAGAGAAAAAACCAGGCGAGTCAAACAATATTTAAAAAGTAGGGTGAAATCTAACATCATGCAAGTGCAAGTCCACTCATGCAATGGGACGTGTTCGTCCTCGCTTCCTCCTACAGCCTCTGTGTCCCTCCAAATCTGCTCCACAGGTTCACTAACCGCAGAAGGTCCACCAACCTCCCCATTCTGCTGGCGGAAGCAGTTCCATCAGCAGAGGACTTAACTGGATCCCATCCACGTAAACCAACAGCAAGGATAACAAGTTGTTAAACACTAGCAACAGCAGTTAAAACTAGCAGCAATTAAAGAGAAAACATAAATATCAGCTGAAAGTAGCAACTAAATACCAAGTCATCTGGCTTCAGGTTACTTGGTCTCTCAATCGGTGGCTGAAGTAAGATGAGCCTTGCCTTTCATAGATATTCTGCATTTAGCCAGGCAAGCTACATGAGGAGGGCGATGTACACTGTCAGGGTTGAGCACCACCACATCAAGTTCCCACCATTTCTGGTGTGCTGACCACAAGATTTGGAAAAGAGCCTGATTGGCCTTTGACTGATTTGGAAGCCACCCAATTTGACTCAGGGGTTGAATCTGAATCTTGAGCTTGGAATGAGCTCAGATTTCCCTTGGAAATCCCATTGTGTCTCCCATTGACTATCGTTGCAAATCAACAAACGGCTATAATGCTTTTGCTGTTTTTAACACAATTGGATGGAATTTGCAGATATAGTAACCCTGTTCAGACAAATGCATGCAGGAGGGATTTTTGTGCTTAGATGCACAGGTGCTAGGCACCTTTTAAGTTTTCTTTGTTAAAGGAGGAATCTGCTGATAGGATTTTTGTGCAGCAGCAGCCTTTTACAATTTGGCATCCCCCCAAAGTAAGTGCTTATTTCCCTATGTATTTTCTAGGCAATTGTTATGAAAATGACATAAAGCATAGAGGTGGCCCTAGTTAAGAAGCCTGCAAAATATCAGAAGGAGAGGCGCAGTGGTTTGTGTGGAAGGGGAATCTTTAAATTTTTAGGTGGGGGGAAGTGAGTTGTTTCTCCTTAATGGTTTTTCCAGCATTTTGTATGAAAATGGCTAGATGCAGGGGCTAGGAAGTTATAATGAATGGAAACTATTTAAAGGTTTTTTTTTTCTCTTCTCAGTTGGCATCAAAGTCACGTAAACTGCAATAGGAGAGGGACTGATGATGAATGTGGAGCATACAGCGGCAGAACAAGTAGGACTTGAATATCCAGAATGTTTCAAGCAAGCACCCAGTGCTTCCAGGCTGCATGCACTACACAAAAACTCTTTTAAATTTTCTGCTCCTGGGAGAGAGAACTAGCAAAGGGCTTTTCTACATGAGGCTCTTAATTGACTGTTGATCAGCTGTATCTATTTTAGTTTTCATCGCAGAATTGAGATCCAAGCACTACATGAGATGTGTTTCTTTTCATGCTTTTCCACTACATAACCTCTAAGTGGCACTGTGGTATAATGGAATAGTACAAATACATAAGAGGAAATCACACTTTCTTTTGCTTTCACAATTAAATGCTGCATATTCCCTGCTCTAAAAAAACTTGCCAAAAGTGCTGATTAGACATAGAAGCGAAACTGGAGGGTCATGTCATTGTCTAAAGAACCATAAACAACCGTGAGTAGGGAATGACAAGCGCACAATAAATGTCTCATGTAGAAAAGCCCAGAGTATTGAACACTGAAACAGCCCTGTGATGCATTACTTCAACATTCCTGCCCCAAAGCACCATGATTAGAGAATCCTAGTAAAAGCATTCACTGTGATTAGAAGTTAGAGCTGTCAGTCACAAAACTACACCCCCTCTTCTCCCTCATCTCTCTCCCCACCCTGATTCTTTCTTTATATAGATAGCTTGTATCAAATTTTGCAGACACGCCATCTGTGTCTCTGTGTCCCTCCAAATCTATGAATTCCTAACAAAGCTTCAGGAAGGTTTAGATTTTGATTTGGTCTGCTTTGGAGGAGCTCTGCTTTGGAAAAGCCCAGTTTAGATTTGGATATCTCCCAAATCTTTCTGAATCAGCCCAATTCAGTTTGGGATAAGGCTGAATCTGATGCATACCCCTAATTTCTAGCTGTCTGCCTTTTCTAATTACCTTTCTAAAAATTAGACTAAATATGAGAGTTCCCACTGGAGTGCACATGTGAAAACAAACAAACAGACAAATGGTGGACAGTAGAGAACATTTCCCCATAGTTCTTCCATACCTGTTGCAGCTATATTACCTGCCAACTACTTAGGGACAGGGTATACTGAACTATGGATGTCAAATTTGGGTTAGCATGAGGAACCCACAAAAAATAGGGGAACAGCCCAGTCAAAGATAGGCACATTTAAGTCCCAATTATTTCAACGGTAAAGTTCTGAACATGTGCTTAATTATCCCATTTAAAATAATGAATTTAAAATGCACTTAACATTGACTGGACTGTGCTCCAGCTTTTTAAATAATCTGGAAAGTCTGTTGGAGATTATGGCTGCAATCCTACACATGCTTACATGACAGCATTGAGAAATGTGTGATTTACTTCTGAGCATATACAGTATGCATTTGCTTGCATGTACATGAACTAAATCAGTCATGGGTGGTTGAGTATAGGGTATTTTTGCTTCTGCAAAAAGGAAGCTGCTGAGCTAACAGTGCAGTCCTTTACATGGCTACTCATAAGTAAGGCCCATTGTGTTCAACAGCCCTTACTCCCAGGTAATCGTGTGTAGCATTGCAGCCTAACTGGTTCATTCCATCCTTAACATTCTATCATTCCATTTCAGCTCCTCCATGCGATGTGATAAGGCAAGACCAGTGATGTCAAAATTTCCAGAGGTGAACTGGACAACTGTAGCCTTTATCAAAGGCTAAATTTAGTAATGCTGGAGGTAGAGCAATAACAATTGACCTTTATCTTGCAAACAGGATAGAGCTGTGTTTGGCCCTGTCATTGGCATTTCAAGGCTGGTTCCCAAAGGTGGTTGCCCCATCCCACGTGATGACGTGCTTATGTTATCTGAAATCAGAACTGATCTCCAAGTTCCTTGCATCAGAGACTACCCTTTACTGCTTCACAGGTCTGAAAAGCTCACTGTACATTTGTAACGCTAAAAGTAATTTAAAAGAAGTAATAAGATTCAAGTAATCCCTTCCTTCAGAAAGGCCACTTCTGATGTTAGTTTGCAAATCTTTTTATTTGATGCCTGACAAAGTCACCTACACAGCAGAATGTTTCCTTTCTCTGTGCTGACAATAGATTAAGCTATATATTCCGCTTACAAATGGCCTTCCTATGTGTTTCTCCTATGCTGCCATCTGTTATGATTCTCTAGATATTACCACAGCCACTCTGACTCATTTCCAAATAACTGCAGTGGAGAGTGTAAAGAATATGAATAATAAAATGTATTTAAATGAGATATTTAAGTTAACTGAGTGCATCATAAAAATGATAAATGCAAATTACATGCGCACCATGAATCCTTCCCAAACAAATCTTGTCACTGCGCCTTCCACGTTAATGGCGGGAGCAATTTCTTTGGGCCTTTCTTCATGGTCTCACAAACCTTGCCCAACTACCTTTTAACCTTTGCATGATACTCCTGCAAACTCCTTGTCGACCGCTTGGTTCCACAGAACTGCTAGTGGAAGAAGAAAATGGATCATTGCTATTCAGTGAACACCTGCCCAAGCACTAGTGTGAGATTCCTCACAGTGCAGTGCCCTGATGCACCAGGGGCTGCATTACAGCAGGGGTGTGGGGCCTCTTTTAGCCCGAGGGCTGAATTCTATTTCAGAAAAGCTCTCGGGTGCCACATTCCTCTGGTGGGCCAAAGGCAAAGGGGGAGGGGCCAAAATACCAAAAATACCAGCATATCTTAGCTTAAAGTAAAAATCTCTCCAAACTGGGAGAATGGACGTCCAAATGGCAAATGCAGTTCAATGTAAGCAAGTGTAAAGTGATGCACATAGGGGCAAAAGATCCCAGCTTTGCGTGTACGCTGATGGGATCTGAGCTAGTGGTGACCGACCAAGAAAGAGAGCCTGGGGTTGTGGTGGACAGCTTGATGAAAATGTCCATCTAGTGTGTGGCCGCTGCAAAATAGGCAAATTCCATGTTAGGCATCATTAGGAAAGGAATTGAAATTAAAACTGCCAATATCATACTGCAAATCTGTGGTGCGGCCACACTTGGGGCTCCATCATACAGGCGGAGAATTCCACATCAGAGGCATCGCCACCTTTCCGCAAAAAAGCATTACACGCTCTTGGGGTGTAGCGACAGTGCCTCCCTGGTTCCTGCCGCTTTCCCTCCCCTTGCACATTACTGGTGGATGGGGACTGACACACAGACAGTCCCCCCACCGATCTCCCTGGGCCCCCCCCTCCCTGTTCAGTGTTTTTGATGATCTCTGCTATTTACTCAGCTGTTTACTTGCTGGGAATGCACAGCAGGGGGGTGTCCCAGCAGGTCGGAAGGCCGGCACACTGCTCTGCCGACCTGCCGCTCTGCCACTCTGCTGACCTGCTGCTCTGCTGCCTTGCCGCTCTACCGTTCTGCTGACCTGCTGCCTTGTTCAGAATGCTGCAGGCCAAAAATGGCAAGGACCCAAAGTGGTGAAGGCACGGGAAGGCAACACACCCAATGGCCCATCGTCACCACCTTCGCCACCATGACTGCACCCCCAAAAACTAAAAACAACCACCCACAGCCGCCAACACACAGCAGTTCATTCACACTAGGGGAGAAATACACAGGGAGGTCATGGTGCTCCATTTGCGCATATTTGGAAAAATACCACATTTTTTCCATTTGAGGAAAACATAGGATAGGTGGGTGGAAATGGTGGGATAATGACTGGATGATGACGACGTCGTGTAATGGACCTGCACAGGTCAGTGAGTGGCCAATCATGAATGTGCAATAAACTGGAGGTGTAGAGATGTAGAGAGCCAGTGTGGTGTAGTGGCAAGAGTGTTGGACTAGGAGCTGGGAGATCCGGGTTCTAGTCCCCACTCAGCCATGGAAGCTCACTGAGTGACTTTGGGCCAGTCACAGACTCTCAGCCCAACCCACCTAACAGGGTTGTTGTTGTGAGGATAAAATGGAGAGGAGGAGGATAATGTCAGCCACCTTGGGTTCCTTGCAAGAGAAAAAAAGGCGGGGTATAAATGCAATAAATAAATAAATAAATAAAATAGAGATGCCCTTGGAATGCTGTGTACAGTTCTCATTACTGCACCTAAAAAAGGATATTGTAGAGTTGAAAGAGTTGCAGAAAAGAGCAACTAAAACATCAAACAAGTCCACTATGAGGGAAGTTACAACGTCTGGGACTGTTTAGATTAGAAAAAAGGTGAGTAAGGGGAGACATGATAGAGGTCTACAAAATTATGGTGTGGAGGAAGTGGATAGGGAGAGTTTTTCTTTTTTCTCATAATACTAGAGGTCATCCCAGGAAGCTGATTGGTGGGAGATTCAGGAGATTCCAAGGTGTGAAGAGAGCCTTGTGGGCTGTAAAACGTTCTTGAGAAGATCTTATATAATGTGCAGTGGTTGTGCAAATGGAAGAAGTTCTCTGATTTGGGGTGACTTCTCATGAAACACTCTTCCGCGAGGAGGAGCCTTACTGTGTCTGAAAGATGTTCTGTGTAGGGCACCAGGCTGGGGAAACCGGTGCTAACCAAAGGGCACCTCTTCATCCAAGCCTAACAACGGTGCAATATTCTTTCCCCATGTCATACATGGAGAGGGGATATGTGTGCTGGGCAGGAGATCCTTTTCTTGTGATAAGAGAGCTGCATTGCTGTTTGGCCCCTGTGTAAAAATAACATCTCACTCAGTGTCAATAAGTGGTGCAACATTGGTGGGGGGAGGGAGGGAGGGAGGGAGAAGAGAGCTTTGCTGATCCTGAATATATTATATGAGAGACAAACAGCACTTGGCAGCCTCAGAACTGTCTTTGTATGCAGGTCACCACCCTAAACAATAAAGCAGTGGAGTCAGTTTCCAGTACATATGTAGGAGGGGACTTGCTGAATCATTCCTCTGCCTGCTACTTTCCACTCACAACCCTTCCCACCACGCCATTTTCTTCCAGCCAGGCTCCAACACCAGAAATGAAGCCCCATCCCCGAATGGTGGGGGAAGGCTTTCCTTCCTGGTGCCAATAGTCCACAAACACAGGCAGCAGGAGCAGATCCTAAAACAACCTAAATCCGTAAAGGCCTTCCTGTTATCCATGACTTGAGAAAGCATGGCACATGTCACTCACAAAAGTGGCAGAATTATTATTTACCTGATCTTTGCTGGGTCACTTTTGCTTTGATTCAGGAGCAAACTAGATAGCAGTGTTAATTGTGTGGATGCAATTAATGTGCACAATCGTTATTTAAATAGCAGCCATTGGGTATCCTGAAGAGCCTCAGGACTTGAAGTTGGGGAGAATCTTTGTTTAAAAAAATCTTTCTGTTCCTGCCACAGTCCCAACAAACACTGCCTCTCTCAAGATGCTATTTGTATTTCAAGGGAAGCTCCCATAGGCACCAATGGAAGCTGGCCTTGAAATGAAAATGGCAGCTGCGGAGAGGCGGTTTTTGTCTCACTTATGAGATGGTGTTACATAGGAGCAGATGTTAAGATGGTTAGTATTTTTAGCACAGCCAACTACCTGATTTGTAATCTACCTGACTGCAGGAATTCAATGAGGGTTTCCAGGAGAACTATAACAACATTTATCTGTTACTAAATTACAAAAGCAATTTACAAAATAAATTTCAAAGTATCATTTGGTGGGGGGAAAAATTAAAGCAAGATAAAACTAAATGTAGCAGAACTAAAATGTGCTTTTTTAATTTAGTTTTTTAAATGCTACTTGCTGCAGAAAACCCCCACACTTAATTCTCAGAGAAGAAATATTCTTTACTTAAAATGAAATGAAACTCAGCTCTGCAAAAACATTTTAATTAACTTAGGGCTGCATTATGCAACAAGAAGCACTTTCACAGAAAGACAGCAGATTTGTCATCTGAAAACCTTTTGGCTCTAATTTATTTGTTACCTCATAGAGTTATAAACTACATTAACACTCATGTGTAGGGCTCAGAAATCTTATGGAGCTCTTGAGCAGATGTGCTACAAGAGAGCCTTTTCATTATTTTTATTATTTTTTATTTCAACTCAGAATAATGACTCGGCAATATCATGTGGTGAATGAGCAATAATTTGATAAACATTGTCTTTCAATTAGATTAGAACAATTAATCTGATTCTAATTTAGCTGAAACATTACCATACAGGAATCCCCAGAGCCCTGTGAATAATCTCTAAACACATTGACACACTCGGCAGACAGGCATTATCTCCACTCATACTGTTCTTCCATATGGTCTCCTCCCATGGTGATGGAGGGCACCCTGCTGTTTCAATCAAATAAATGTCAATTATCTGAGATGGATTTTTAGTTCACCAGCCGAAGCTTGCTATTCAGCCAGCACGTTTCCTGTTTGTGGTCCTTTTCTGAAATCCTCTCTCTCTTTCTCTTGGTCTTTTCCCAGAGATCATTTATTTTGGAATTGTCTTCCAACTCTGCTACATCATTGAAAGTTACCTAGGAAATTACAGGTGCAGGAATCAATTTCTAGCTGAGCAAGAAAGACAGAGAGGCAGCAGCGGTGGGCTGTGATGGACTTCAATATGGCTGCTTCTTTACTGGGCTGTTTATAGCCTGTAAAGAAGACATGTACAGCTTATGAGAGGCTAAGCAATTTCCAGTTATGTATGACAGCCCGCTAGGGGCTTGATTAATCTGTTTTTCTTATCTACCTGGGACTGCATGCACAGGAAGGTTGACAAGCACCTAGCAGGCCAACAATTCATGGTAGGTGACAGGGCCAGCGTCAAGGGTGGGTCTGGTTGGGCACCTGCCGAGGGCCAACACCCCAGCAGGGGCCCACTGACGAGAACGTCCTGGAGTTGCTTCTTTTCATCACCATTACAGCCTGCTTGTTTGCCTGCTTCTCGCTCTGCCCCAGACAATGGTGGTGGTTGTCGGGAGTGCCCTTGCTGCCTTCTGAAATGCTCAAGTAGCCCAGAATCAACACGCAGACAAAAGGGCGCTTTTCCAAGGCTTTATTTCCACTTAACCTAATGACGCTTACAGATGATAATTGCCTTAGCCTAAGAGGAAAACTTAAGAGGGAGCAGCCTAGCAGGAGATTCTAGCCTTAGGGAGTCAGTTGGTCTCCATTTGGGGGGAAAGGGTGGGAAGCCTCTGAACTTAAGGGCTAGGAGAGAGAGTTCACCCCTTTCCCGTGGGGCATCGGGGCGCAGCTGTTGTTGTTGTGCCAAGCGGGCTCAGCACCTCCTCTCGGCGCCCGCCACCTCTCATTTGTCTCTGCACCGAATGAGGAGCGATAGCAGCTGGTGACAAAGGCAGTGAGAAGGCAGTGAGATGGTAGACTCACTGAGGAAGGGCGCCAACTGAAGGTGTCTTGCCCAAGGGCCGTCCAAAACCTGGAGTTGACAGTGGTAAGTGGGCTGTGTTCAGCCTTGTGATTCCCATGCTGTACACATTCCCATGCTATGCATAGCTTTCTCCATTGACTTAGAAGAGGCGGAAGAAAAAGAAATGTGTGCAGAACACTGAAATGAATGACAAAGTTCTTGCAGAGGCTTCATGTCCACATCAGGGCCCCTCCTTTTGGCACACAAGAGGGGGGACGGGACTATTTTTCCTGTTTGCCCTGCAGATTACCATCTAGTACAATTGACTACTATTAAATTTCTTTTAATAGACTTTTGCAGATTACCATCTAGTACAATTGACTACTATTAAATTTTCAATTTCACCCCTTCATTCCCATAGAAATGGGCTATTCATTACTACTACTATTGAAGTGTATATAATATTATTTGTGTCTCAAAATTGCTCAAGGGTTTCCTCCATAGGGCCATGCAAGCTGCTCATGTACCATCTTACCTACCCTAATAGATGTTTGCAAAGAATGTGGCCAAGGATAGTTTGGTGATCTGGAAGGAATATGTCATTGATAAATTATATACATAGTAAGAAAAACCTTTCTTGCATGTCTGCTTCTTTTCTACAAATGACTTTAACTTGCATGACTTTGGGCTTTTCTACATGAGGCTTTTAACCAGCACCTTTACTGGATTCTACTTCCAGAATCTTTGTGGGATTAAGATCCTGTCCTTTACACGTCCCCCCCCCGGGGGGGGGTTCTTTTTCTGCCTTTCTACACAATCACTAGGTGGTGCTGTGGTATAGTGGAATTGCATGAATACATGAGCCTGCTATAATGCCACTGAGAAAAATACCAGACTTTGCTTGTTAGGGGAAAATAAAAATCCTATGATAATGATTGCAATGCACAGGAGAGACTCTGGAGGATGGCGATGTTGTATAAAGGACCCACAAACTACCATGAATGAGGAATCATCAGCGTACAATAAAAGCCTCATGTAGAAAGGCTGTTTGACTTACATCCAATTCCCTTGCTTTTGGGGCAGTACAATCCTATGGTCCCAGCTATATCGGTGGCCACTCACATCAGTATAATTACATCAATGTAACCATGGAGAAACACTGGTGTCTACTGTCTATTCTCCCCAGTGTAGACCATAGTGTAGAACATAGACCACTGCAGGGGACTAATGCCAAATTTCAAAGTTCTCTAGTCAGTGTAAATGGAGCATATGATTGCAACTTAAGTCAACCCATAAACTGGTAAGACCTCATGATACTGGCACCCATAAAAGTAAGCCTATAAACAGGGTGCTTTTTCATCCATTGGTCCTGAAACACACATTTCTTTGTATTTATTTACCTAACCCATCTAGTTAATACATTTATACTTCACCCTTTTGGAAACCCAAGGCAGTTTATAATATAAACCATGACAATAAAATAAAAGCAAGCATCTTAAATTTTTTAAAGTGCAACCCTCACACACTTTCTCTTAATAAACCAGGATCCCAAAATGCCAGGCGGTAACAGTAAGAACTATGGAATGGCCTCTCCTAAAAACAAAAGAGCGGGGTTCTGTTCAGCTCAGATAACCACCTTATGTAAATACTACTCTTGGCTGAGGAATTATATAGCAACATCACTCCAGTTTCAGGATCCAACTCTCCCCAGCTTTCTCTGCAGATAAGGCTTTCAATGGAACTATGAAGGTGTCATAAGCAGAATTTGGTGAGGGAAGTCCACACTTTCATACTCCACATGCTTCTGGCTAGTTTTACCAACCACTTCAACAAGCTAAAGGTTTATGCTGATACTTGTTCCAAGAATTGTCTTTTTCTTTTTCCTGTTCTTTTTGGTTCTGGTGAGTTCCAGATTCAAAAATGTATGTTGAGCATCATAAACTTGTCTGAAATATATTTGTGTATCTGAACTCAAATAATTGATATGCACTACTGTATATTATCATTCTCCCTCTATTTTTAGGCCTCTAGCCAGTTACTGCTAAGGAAGCTGTGAAAGTTTCCAAGTTTAAATTATTTAAATGGAAGCTTATGATTGCACAGATGCAAATGCATGTGTGAAATCTGTGCATAATGCTACTCCTAGGGCATGTTTCCATGCTATTGGCTTCACTTTGTTTGCAACTTTGTTGTGATGTTTCCCCAATTGCATCTTCTCCTTTTCCTGTTTCCATAGCCCTTAAAGAAGACTGAGCTTATCATCACTGTGCTGTTTCCACTGAGCTCTAATTGAATTATTTTCTTGATGGCTGGGTGGAGTCTGGGTTGGGTTTGTTTACCTTATCAGTGTTCTCACCTCCTTGGCCGTGTTTCCAGGACAATGGAAGGAGAAGCTAATGGAGGAGCACCAGATTTTTAAAAAGGAATCAGCTTTGCTATGAAGAGAGGCTTCCCCCCTCTCCCCCACTTTCTCCTTTCCCCTGAAAGTCCAGATGCACCTGCATTTCAGGAACAAGCCTCACTGAGCACAATGGGAGTTACTTCTGAGTAGACACACGTACGTTTGTGCTGGGAAAGAGGGGGGAAGAACACAAAGAGGGAAACCATCCCCCATTTTAACCCAGAGGACCTCATTGACCATAATGGGAGTTACTTCTGACGAGACAGTAATGGGTTTGTTGTGGGAAAGAGAACAGTAAATACAAAGACAGAAACCAGCCCCCATTGTAACCCTCGGGATATCTATAATGAAACTGCGAAGGAGTTACATCCTAAGGCAATGGACCAGAGCCTTGAGATCGCTTTCTTCCTAAGGCAATTCATCGGAGCCTCTACATCCCGCTTGGTCGCTTAAGGAATTGCGCTTTAAATTTCAATTGAGGGGAAATCTCTGTAAGCTCTGATGTGGGTATTCAGAGGCAAGCCTCATTCAGCACAATGTGAGTTACTTCTGAGGAGACATTAATGGGTTTGTTGTGGGAAAGAGCCCCCATTTTAACACACAGGATCTCTATATGGAAGCTGCGAAGGAGTTACGTCCTAAGGCAATGGACCAGAGCCTTGAGATCGTGCTTGATGGCATGTAAGGAATAGAGGGCTTTGATATGTGCTGTGTGAATTGAGGGGCTTCTCTGTCATTTCTGCAGTCATTGAGAGGGCAAGCCTCATTCAGCACAATGGGAGAAAACACCCCTTGACTGGGGTCATGGGCTGTGTTCTAGTGCTTATTTTCCATGATGGTTTAAAACTTGGTCCCTTGGCATCCTCCTCCAAAATGGCAATGAAACTTCCAGAAAACAGGGAGGGAAAGGGTTGGGTCACTGAGGTCAGAGCGACATGCTCACAAAGGCTGGCCTACACCCTCATGGGCAGGACTATGATACCGAACCCAGTGCAGTTGTGGAAACAGGTCAGTAATGGAGCCGAAGTAAGCTGGACTATAACCAGTCTCAGAAGAAGCGTTTTTTTCTGTGTTAAAATGTGGGGTTGGTGCTGAATGGCCACAACATCATGGAAACACAGAGACCTCACCGTGCTGCCAGGTTGGAGTAAATCACTGGTAGAAACACAACCCTAGTTTACATCATGTTCAGTATGAAAATACCTCTTTGGGGGACAAATTCCAGAGGTAAAAAAAAATAGATTTTCTGTCAACAATGATTGCTCTTGATTTAAAGGGCTGGGGCTCTATTTTGCAGTACAGTTCACATAGCCTGGGAACTGAAGAAAAGTAAGAAGAGTTGTCATTCCCCATGAGGGATGGGTGTGTTTGGAGAAGCTACTGCTGCATAATGTTGAGGAGCTGTTAAAGATGCTGCCACCTCCAAAAAATATGAAAATATGTCATTTGATGTGTTGCATCTAATAAGTATGGTTATACCCAGCACTGGGGTATGGATAATGAAGGGGTGTGTGCTAAGAAACAAAAGCAGTGGAATGCTCAGGAATAATGTGATGACACCATTACAACCTGATGTCAGAAGATGTCACCACTAGGTAACGCAGGGCAGCTTCAAGTGAGTACAGCTGAACATTTTGAGACCCCCATATAAAAAGCTGAAAATGGGACACAATGTTCACAATAGGTTGGAAAACACAGTTACCTCTGCTCAGCCTTATCTGTATAGGCTAGGGATGTCAGAGAATTCCGCCACGGATCTCAGTGAGGCTGAATGCCAGTGCATTCGGCCCTCCGAACTCTGTGGTGGAACGGCCTGCCACCCCGCTGCGGATCCCCCCCGGGACGAGACTTACCTGGGGCGGATGTTCCGGGCGGCGGCGGCTTCAGCGGCAGCGGCGGCGGCGGCTGGTCTTCCAACCAGCTGCCGCCGCTGCCATTTACAGTCTTGTCGTTTTGTTTTTTTTTACAAGACGTGATAGGCTATGTAAAGATTTACATAGCCTATCATGGCTGGATAAAAAAAAATCAAAAACCGCGTATGCAAATGGCGGCGGCTATGGCCGCCACCATTTACATTCCTTATTTTTGGCCGTCTTAGTCTACGTAAATATTTACGTAGACTATGACAGTGAAAATAAAGGGGAACGCAAATAGCGTAGCGGGCGCTATTTGCGTCCCTTTTTGATTCACTGTTTTAGCCTACGTAAATATTGATGTAGGCTAAAACGGTGAATCAAAAAGGGACGCAAATAGCGCCCGCTACGCTATTTGCGTTCCCCTTTATTTTCGCCTTCATAGTCTACGTAAATATTTACGTAGACTAAGACGGCCAAAAATAAGGAACGCAAATGACGGTGGCTGTAGCCGCCGCCATTTGTGTACGTGGTTTTTTTTGTTTTTGTTTTTACCCAGAGCTCTCTGCGGCTGGAAATCCGGCTGCGGACGGCTCTGGCCTAGCCTGGCTGGCTGCTCTGTGGAGCTGCCACAGAGCACAGCCGGCCGTGGAGGATTCCAGGGGGGAGGAACGGATCGCCTCCCCCCCGTCGAGGATTCCGAGGGGAGGGACGGGATGCCTCCCCCCCCACCATCAACATAATCCGTGGAAAGGTAAGTGACTTTCATACATCCCTAGTATAGGCTGCAATTGTTTCATGACACATTTTACTAAACTCAGCAGCGGCAGCACACTGAGCAAGACATTGGTGAGACATTGGTAAACTACGGTGAGAGACTTCCTGGCTTTCCTGCATGCTGAAAAGGAAGGAGGAAAGTGGCTGCATTTGTGGACAAAAAGTTTGTCCATATCTCAGTTTAATAAGCTGAGATATGATCATCACACAAGCCCAGACTCTAAATATGTTTCCACTAGTAATTCTGATTTCTGAAGTCTGCCTTTTCCTTATGTTTTCCAGATTTACACCTTTTGTATTGATATATTACCTGCCCCACAGCACAATCTAACATCACCTGCCCTGTGGGAAGGGTGGCAGGAGAAAGAGAGAGAGAGAAAGGTAAGTGAAGAAAATGTCAGGGGCCGCTCCAGCTGAACTTTCCACTCCCTGCATAGGGCCATTACTACCAACTGCCCTGTGGGAAGGATCCTGCTGAGTTTTTTATTTGTTTATATTATTTATTGTGATTTTATTATTTTTATATTACCTGTAAACCACCTTGGTAAGATTTGTATCTTGAAAGATGGCACAGAGATAATTGAAATAAATGTCGCCACTATATTTATTTATTTATTTATTAGCAATATTTATATACCGTGGATATCTTATGCCATGCAATATCTTCTTGGTGGCAGCATCCACCATCTGGAAAACCCCTGTGTGGTTCGGGAGGAAGAAAATGTGGTATGTTTCAAAGGTCTCCTGAATATGCACTTGTTCACCCAGGCTTTCTCTGGCTTGTAATTAACTGCACTTAATTATATGCTTTCTGCCAACCTAGCAGCAAGCAAGAAATTGCAAGTAGATAAATAGGTACCGCCTCGGCGGGAAAGGTAACAGCGTTCCGTGCACCTCGGTGTTCAGTCATGCCGGCCACATGACCACGGAAGCGTCTTCGGATAGTGCTGGCTCTTCGGCTTAGAAACGGGGATGAGCACCACACCCTAGAGTTGGACACGACTGGTTGGGGACACCTTTACCTTTAATTATATGCTGCTCCCTTTTAGTGTTCTTGTATTGTTATTGTAGCTGGAATTGTTTTAATAGTCTATTTTAAATGTGATTGTTATTGTTATTGTAGTTGGAATTGTTTTTAATAGTGTTTTTAAATGTGGTTTTTAATATTTATATGTGAACTGCTTAGAGATTTTATTATATTAAGCAGTATATAAGTACTACAAACAAACAAACAAAAATAAAATATTACTGCACAATAATGGAATTCTTTTTGGTGAGAATACTGCTCTTCTTTTCGTTCTGAGTCCTACAGAGCTTTATTGACTGACTCTAATTTTGCCAAAATTATTCCTTTCCTAGGGAGCTATTGGCTAGTTTTCTTCTGTTGCTTACTGCCTATTATTAGAGTTATTTTTGCTGATTACGGACAAGTGAGTTTACTGTCCTTGTTTTCATTCCCTCCTAATGTTGATGAAACTACTCTTTTGAGCATTGCTGATAAAGGCATACGGAACTTTTCTTTGTAACAATTGGTTGCTTTGGTCAGTAATCAAAATAACATGCTAAAACTTTATGACTACTAAGCATCTTTCTATTATTACTGTAATTAACATTCTAACAGTAAAATTTGAGTAACCCTTCCTTCCCTCCTACATGTTCCCTTACTTTGTTTCTTTTTCAGTTAGATTTTTCATTATAATGGGCCTTATCCTGAGTTCTTTTGTAGGTTTCCCTCAATATTATAGTATTCCATCCATTTGAAGAAGACTGATATTTGTTTCTTTTTATTTTCCTGTTTTGGAAGATTGAACACAGAAATTCTATTCGCTACAGCAGCTGAATTTGCATGCACGAGTTATAGAAACCTTTCAGTGCAAGATGAGATAAAAGATGAATAATGTGATATATTTATTGTCTTGAAGCTTGGATTTTTAGTTACCTTTTTTATAAACAAAAAGTGCCACTTACCTAATGAATTTGGACATACTTCTTACCATTAATGTAATCACACAGATTTTGCTTGAGGACATTGTGAACTACACACTCTTGTTGATGTTACTCAATAAAGCAATTAATACAATCAATTTGACCTGATGTGTGCCTTGTCTTGTAAACCACTGGATCATTAACTTTAACAATGTCAGTATACTCTCGTACCAAATTCCACTAAATTAATGTTCAAGGAATAGGTAAGGAGAATTCACTTTGCATAGAGGAAATTATCAGTGCACTAATGGCATTAAAAAAGAGAGGTCACCTAACCTTCAATTTATTTGGAAGAATTTGGGCAAGGACTATGGGTTAGTAGGAGACAAATAAGAGGAACAAAATGTACACATAACAACAGGCAAGCACAGCTTTTGAAGGAAGAATAGGCTACATGAGAAAAGATCCCTCTGTGAAACCTGTGGGAAGATGTTGCTGTAGGGCAGGAGTAGACAACATGGTGCCCACAGGTGCCACTGTGCCCCTAGACACCTTTCTTGGTGCCAACTGAGACACCCTACTCCTCCCAATTTTTATTTAAACAAGTATTTTTATATTTTCTTACTTGCAACTGGGATTGCTTCAAAGTGAAGTGGGAGCCTCTAGCTGTTGCCATCTTAATTTCCCATGAATGCCACTGGGCAGGTTACTTGTCCTTTGCGACTAGCCAGGCCCACCCATGACAGCCATTTTATGGTTGTTCCCATGACAGATTGTCAAATTTCCAAATGTGCCTATGGGCCCAGAAGGTTGCCTACCCCTGGGCATTGGGCCTTGCATTGTGAAGCACTGGGGTCAGTATTGCCCGAAGTCTCATGATACCTGAGATTGGCCTTGGGGTCTTGTGGCACTTCCAATGAGAGGTATGTACAGGGCCTATGAAAGTTCCATTCCCACTTTGCCCAGTCACAGTCAGAGGAGGCAGAAGTGCAACCTACCCAGGCATCAGCTTGTGCATCCAGTCCTAATTGGCTTTTTTGCTGGCATATTTCACCAAGATGCATGTCTTTGTGTGAAATGGCAGTCAGCTGGTACAAATGAGACATGTGAAAACTATAGGGAATAGCTGGATCTGATTGTTCTGAGATTATAAGGATACAATTAGAGAAATTCGATATTAGAAAAGACTTCCACTTTAGTAAACGGGCTCTGTGGTTGCTCACTCTTTCTCTTTTCTATCCATTACTCATTATTTCTTTCATTGATTGCATTCTTATTTCACCCTTCCACTGAGAAGCTCAGAGTAGCATACATGATTCCCCTCTCCTTTATCCTCCCAACAGCCCTGTGAGGCAGGTTAGGCTGAGAGAGAGACAGAGTGACTGGTCCATCGTCATCCAGTAAACCTCATGGTTGGGGAGGGATTGAATCTGAGTATCCCCAGTCCTGCTTTGACGTTCTTAACCATTACACCACGCTGGCTTCAATTAGGAACATAGGAAGCTGCCTTATATCCTGCATGGAGCAGGGGGTTGGACTCGATGGCCTTGTAGGCCCCTTCCAACCCTGCCATTCTATGATTCTATACCAAGTCAGACCATTGGTCCACCTAGTCCAGTATTGTCGACACTGACGGGCAGCGGCTCTCCAGTGTTTCAGGCAGGAATTTTTCTAGCCCTTCCTGGAGATGCCGGGGATCAAACCTGGGACCTTCTGCAAAGCAGGTGCTCTCCCACTGAGCTATGGCCCCTCTTGATGAGATCTTTTATGTCACACCCACACAATGGCCAGTACCCAGAGAGGCACTGTGGGTGCACCCAAGGGACTGGGCATGCCGAATCAGACATTTTCCCTCTAAATAGAACGCCCCCATGCTCTATAACTGAGCTCCCCTCAGATTCAAAAGAGATTTGCCATTTGGTATCAGGCCTCCCTTGCAGTTCAAGAAACACATGTCCAAAGTGAATGGAACTGCCTGTGTAGTTCTTCAGACGCCGTCTCTACATTTCTCATGCTGTCGTCATGTCCCCCAACTCTTGGCCTTCTCAGGGTACAAGAGAAGCAGAGATGAGGATTAGATTGCTCTTCCAAGGACAGTCAGTCCCATATTAAGCCCCCTCCCCCAGCCAGAAGACACAGCCTTGACATCATCCTCTGAGTCAGAGGAGGAACCCCTGGCAGAACCTCCATGTCCCCAGCCTCACAGAAGTCAGAGACTATAAAATCTGGCAAGGGTCCTTTACCATTCCAGCCAGCTGCTCCCGAGGGAATGAGCTGACCACACTACAGATCATGGCTGCCTATGTATGGCTTCTGTTGGATTTGGCTTGCTGCTGAGACAACGGCCTCCTATCGTTTTAGTGGGAGAGAGCTCCAGCCAGCAAAGCTCACTCTGAGTTATCTGTGATCCTGTTGCAGCTGCCCATTACACAAGAAGGCTTCCGCATTTATTTAGCTTGCTGTGTCTGATGTGCTTACCTTGATTCTACCTATCTGACACAATCTTGTCTGCCTAGACCTGACTATTCTACCTACGCTGGACTCTTTACTCAGCTCTAACCCTGTCAGATGCCATTGACTTCCCCGGTGAGCCTCAGGTAACAGCTGCTGTCTGATTTCCTGACCCATTCCAAAGCACTAAATGCCCTAAATTCAGGATAAAAACATGGGGAAATGACTTAGAACCTATATTACCTGCAAAGACAAATTGAATCTAAGCATCCATATTCCTGTATCAAAGTAGCAATACTTTTAAGCCTGCCGTGCTAACCTGAAAACCTCATGTGAACACTGGCACAGGGCCACTGATTTTGGCAATATATTTGTGCTGAATATCCTTTTCCTTCCGGTTACTTCTGTTCTGTTTCCAGACTGATTAATCATTGGTGCAATGCATTCGTATTGGCTGGATCAAAGATTTAATAACCCTTTCATGTCAGAGCTGTGTATGAGCTTTTCCCGAGGGCATTCACTGCACCAACTCTGCTTGTATTGTTTACCCACCCAGTTACATGGTTTAATATTAAAGGGCAGAGCTAGTGTCCTCAGGTGCATAAGACTTTTAAAACACAGTAAAACATATTGCAAAGAAACTTCAGGATAGCATGTGTAATCTGGTTTGGGCGTGTGTGTGTTCAACAACCCCATTATCACGGTCAGATGATTTCTTTGCGACGTTTGGTTTGGCGGTAGCAGATTGGTCTAATGGATTCCTGAATGCTCTGGGGGATTTTCTGGCTGATAGGGCTGGTGATTCAGTCGAGGCTCTGGTCTCACTATGGAATGGTGAGATGGGAAGGGCCATCGATACAATCACTCCCAAGCACCCACTCCAGTGCTGTGGAGTGGAGCCCGTAATTCACCTTGGTTTACAGAAGATCTATGGGCAATGAAACAGGCCGGATGACAGCTAGAGTGCAGGTGGCACAGGTCTCGGAGCAAGTATGATGGACGATTAGCAAAGACTCTTCGTTGTGCCTCTTATGCGGCAGTGAGGATGGCAAAAAAAATCTTTGTTCAGTCGTTCAGTCGTGCCCGACTCTTCGTGACCCCATGGACCATAGCACGCCAGGCCTTCCTGTCCTGCGCTCTCTCCCGGAGTGTGCTCAAGTTCATATTCATTGCATTGGTGATGCTATCTAGCCATCTCATCCTCTGTCGTCCCCTTCTCCTTTTGCCTTCAGTCTTTCCCAGCATCAGGGTCTTTTCCAGAGAGTTTTCTCTTCGCATTAGGTGGCCAAAATATTTGAGCTTCAGCTTCAGTATCTGTCCTTCCAATGAGCACTCAGGGTTGATTTCCTTTAGGATGGACTGATTTGACCTCCTTGCAGTCCAGGGGACTCGTAAGAGTCTTCTCCAGCATCACAGTTCGAAAACATCAATTCTTCAGCGCTCAGCCTTCCTTATAGTCCAGCTCTCACAGCCATACATTACTACTGGGAAAATCACAGCTTTGATTAAACGGACCTTTGTCGGCAAGGTGATGTCTCTGCTTCTTACTATGCTGTCTAGGTTTGCCATAGCTTTTCTCCCAAGGAGCAAGCATCTTTTAATTTCATGGCTACAGTCACCATCTGCAGTGATCTTGGAGCCCAAGAAAGTAAAATCTGTCACTGCTTCCATTTCTTCCCCTTCTATATGCCAGGAAGTGATGAGGCCAGATGCCATGATCTTAGTTTTCTTAATGTTGAGTTTCAAACCAGCTTTTGCACTCTCCTCTTTCACCCTCAACAAGAGGCTCTTGAGATCCTCTTCGCTTTCTGCCATTAGGGTGGTATCGTCTGCATATCGGAGGTTGTTGATAACTCTCCCAGCAATCTTAATTCTGACCTCTGATTCATCCAACCCGGTTGTTCCATGTCTGGTTCTTACTGTTGCTTCTTGACCCTCATACAGGTTTCTCAGGAGACAGGTAAGGTGGTCTGGTACTCCCATTACTTTAAGAATTTGCCACAGTTTGTTGTGATCCACACAATCAAAGGCTTTAGTGTAGTCAATGAAGCAGAAATAGACGTTTTTCTGGAATTCTCTTGCTTTCTCCATGATCCAGCGAACGTTGGTGATTTGATCTCTAGTTCCTCTGCCTCTTCGAAACCCAGCTTGTACTTCCGGTAGTTCTCGGTTCGCATACTGCTGAAGCCTAGCTTGTAGGATTTTGAGCATCACCTTGCTGGCATGTGAAATGAGCGCAATTGTGCGGTAGTTTGAACACTCTTTGGCATTGCCCTTCTTTGGAATTGGAATGTAAACTGACCTTTTCCAGTCTTGTGGCCACTGTTGAGTGTTCCAGATTTGTTGGCATATTGAATGCAGCACTTTAACAGCATCATCTTTTAGGATTTTAAAAAGCTCAGCTGGGATACTGTCATCTTCGCTAGCTTTGTTGTTAGTAATGCTTCCTAAGGCCCACTTGACTTCACTCTCGAGGATGTCCGGCTCAAGTTCAGTGACCGCACTATCATGGCTATCAGGGACATTCAGATCATTCCTGTATAGTTCTTCTGTGTATTCTTGCCACCTCTTCTTAATCTCATCTGCTTCTGTTAGGCCCCTGCCTTCTTTGTCCTTTATCATATCCGTCTTTGCACAAAACGTTCCCTTGAGATCTCCAATTTTCTTGAAGAGATCTCTAGTCTTTCCCAATCTGTTGTTTTCCTTGATTTCTTTGCATTGTTCATTTAAGAAGGCCTTCTTGTCTCTCCTTGCTATTCTCTGGAACTCTACATTCAGTTGGGTATATCTTCCCCTTTCTCCCTTCCTTTTCACTTCCCTTCTTTCCTCAGCTACTTGTAAAGCCTCATCAGACAGCCACTTTGCTTTCTTGCATTTCCTTTTCTTTGGGATGGATTGAGTTGCTGCCTCCTGAACAATGTTACGGACCTCCGTGCATAGTTCCTCAGGCACTCTGTCTATCAGGTCTAATCCCTGAAATCTATTCCTCACCTCCACTGTATATTCATAAGGGATATGATTTAGGTCATACCTGAATGGTTTAGTGGTTTTCCCTACGTTCTTCAATTTAAGCTGAAATTTTGCAACAAGAAGCTCATGATCTGAGCCACAGTCAGCTCCAGGTCTTGTTTTTACTGACTGTATGGAGCTTCTCCATCTTTGGCTGCAAAGGACATAATCAATCTGATTTCGATATTGATCATCTGGTGATGTCCATGCGTAGAGTCGCCTCTTGTGCTGTTGGAAAAGAGTGTTTGCTATGATCAGTGTGTTCTCTTGGCAAAACTCTATTAGCCTTTGTCCTGCTTCATTTTGTACACCAAGGCCATGCTTGCCTGTGATCCCGGTTGTTTCTTGACTTCCTACTTTAGCATTCCAATCCCCTATGATGAAGAGGACATCTTTTTTTGGTGTTAGTTCTAGAAGGTGTTGGAGGTCTTCATAGAACCGATCAACCTCAGCTTCTTTGGCATCAGTGGTTGGGGCATAGACCTGAATTACTGTGATGCTGAATGGTTTGCCTTGGATTCGTACTGAGATCATTCTATCGTTTTTAAAATTGTACCCCAGTACTGCTTTTCCCACCCTTTTGTTGACTATGAGTGCTACTCCATTTCTTCTAAGGGATTCTTGCCCACAGTAGTAGATATGATGGTCACCTGAATTAAATTCGCCCATGTCTCTCCATTTTAGTTCGCTGATTCCCAAGTTGTCGATGTTCAATCTTGCCATCTCATATTTGACCACCTCCAGCTTACCTTGATTCATTGATCTTACATTCCAGGTTCCTAAACAATATTATTCTTTACAGCATAGGATTTTCTTTTCACCACCAGACACATCCACAGCTGAATGTCCTTTCGGGTTTGGCCCAGCCGCTTCATTCTTTCTGGCGCTACTTGGAAATACCCTCTGCTCTTCCCCAGTAGTATATTGGACACCTTCCGACCTGAGGGGCTCATCTTCCGGTGTCATATCTTTTAGCCTTGTGATACGTTCCATGGGGTATTCTTGGCAAGAATACTGGAGTGGGTTGCCATTTCCTTCTCCAGTGGACCAAATTTTGTCAGAACTCTCTGCCATGACCTGTCCGTCTTGGGTGGCCCTGCACGGCATAGCTTGTGGCTTCACTGAGTTACGCAAGCCCCTTAGCCACAACAAGGCAGTGATCCATGAAGGGGGGGGGAAATCTTACTATACATCTATTATTTCATCCTTGAAATGTCACCCAGCAGAATTGTTCCGAGTGGTGAAGAGCCTGTTGGGATCTTGCTCAGGCTCAGAGAAATTGGGATTGGATTGGTCATTTGCTGTAATAAATTTGCTAGGCACTTGGAAGAGAAAATTGCTTATATTGTCTCAGAACTTGACACCACAGTTATCGCAGAGTCAGGGGAGGTATCCATTGTTCCGCCTGGTTGTGTTTCTTGGTATCAGTTTCAGTTGTTGCAGCCTGCTGATGCGGACAAGATGCTTGAATCAGTCCGGCCCACCACATGTAAGCTTGACCCTTGCCCATCTTGGCTAATACAATCTAGCAGGGGTGGATTGGCTGGATGGGTCCAGGGAGAGGTAAATGCTTCGCTCCGTCAGGGGGTGGTTCCTGCTGCCTTGAAAGAGGCTGTAGTGCGCCCTCTCCTGAAGAGGCCCTCCCTGGACCCAGAGGTGTGTGAGAACTATTGCCCCATTGCCAGTTTCCCCTTTGGGGCCAAGGTGCTTGAGCATGTGGTGGCTGGGCAGCTTCAGACGTTCTTGGAAGAAACTGATTATCTGGACCCATTTCAGTCTGTTTCAGGCCAGTGTACGGCACTGAAATGGCCTTGGTTGCTCTGACTGACGACCTACTCCAGCCAGGTGAAAGACGGGGGAGTGCTACCCTGTTGATCTTCCTGGATCTCTCAGCAGCTTTTGACACCATTGATCATGGTGTCTTACTGGATCAGCTCTGCAGGATGGGAGTTGGGGGCACTGTGCTACAGTGGTTCTGCTCCTACCTGCAGGACCGATTCCAGAGACTGGTATTGGGGGATTCCTGTTCTACCCCATGGTTATTAAGCTGTGGGGTGCCACAGGGTTCTATTCTATCCCCCATGCTGTTCAACATCTATATGAAGCTGTTGGGTGAGGTCATTAGGAGTTTGGGGGTGGGGTGTCACCAGTACGCTGATGATGCTCAGCTGTATTTCTCCCTGTCGTCAGAGTTGGCGGAGGGGGTGAAGGTGCTGGACCAATGCCTGGAGGCTATAATGGGCTGGATGAGGGCCAATAAACTGAAGCTAAATCCTGACAAGATGGCAGCTCTGTGGACTGGTGGTTCCCGAGTCTGGGAATTGGGTAAGCGACCTGTCCTGGATGGGGTTGCACTCCCCCTGAAGGAGCAAGTGCATAGCTTGGGAGTACTCCTAGATCCTCTGTCACTGGAGCCCCAGATGGACTCCGTGGCCCAGAGTACTTGGGGCCAGGTTTGGCTGATCCGCAGCTATGGCCTTTCCTGGACAGGGATAACCTAGCCACAGTAGTACATGCACTGGTAACTGTCACGTTCTCTTGGCCCCCACCTTCCTCATGCACACACACAAGAAGAGAGGCTTCAGTCTCACATCTTTAATTCACTGTCAACAGGTTCATCACAGATGCAAATCCCTGAAGACTCTCAGGCTACAAAGGAATAACAGCAGGGAATCCAAATGGGAACTATGATGTTTTTAGCAGTTTGAATGGGGACTTGCTGGCTAGAATAACTTACGGAGGGAAACCCCTCCCATCCAGTGATGTTCCCCTGCATCGACCCTCACGCATCGCCAACTGGGTCGACCGCCTGAGCTCCACCTCTAACTTTTCCTGCTTCGCTCTGCGCCGCAGTCTAGCATCCCTCAGGTCACACCCTGTGCTCTCCTCCTCCTCCTCTTCCTGGATTCTCACAGAGGGGGGGGGGCTTCAGGCCCATCTGGGTGCTAGCATCTTGAGAAGCACGCTTAACCAGATCTGAACTGGCTGGGGAAGATGCCTTCCCCGGTTCTTGCTGTTCCCCTTCTGAATCTGAACTGCTAACTATCTCCATACTCTCAGAATCAATCCTGGCAGTAACTTCCCGATTAGACTATTGCAATGCACATTACATGGGGCTTCCCTTGAAGACAACTCGGAGGTTGCAGCTAATGTGAAATGCAGCAGCTAGACTGCTGACTGGAACACCTCATAAAATTCGTATAACACCAGTTTTAAAGGAATTGCATTGGCTGCTAATACGCTTCCAGTCAGAATTCAAGGTTTTGGTGATGACATTTAAAGCCCTAAGCAGCTTGGGACCTTGATATTTGAGGGAGTGCCTCTCCCTATATATGCCTGCCTGGGGACTGCGATCTGTTGAAGGGGCCCTCCACTGTGTCCCACCAGTGCAAGACATACACTGTGGTGGGACATGGGAGAGGACCTTCTCTGTTGTGGCACCCCGGTTGTGGAATGCCCTCCCTTTGGAGGCCCGATTGGCACAGACATTGGTCCCATTTTGGCACCAAGTGAAAACATGGCTTTTTACCAAACAAAGCCTTTGAGGGCTAAATACATTGCTTAAAGTAGCACACTGTTTTAACTGTTTTATTGTTCTAGATTTTAATTGGTATTAGCTTGCTTAATGGTTTAATATGTTTTTAGGAGTTTAAATTATTTATTGTTTTATACTGCTTAAATAGATTTTATCTGTATGCTGCCCTGAGATCTTAATGATATAGGGCGGGAAACAAATGTTTCAAATAAATAAATAAATACATACATACATACATACATACGTACATACATACATAACATAAATAACAGAAGAATGAGTGGAGGAATGATTGATAGCAGGTATCAGAATGGAATGGTGGGTGAGGTTAGTGTCAGTTGGGAAAGTTGGTTAATGAGTAGGATCAGAGAGGGTTAGTTAGAAAAGAGAGATATAAAGAATTAGTTGAGTCAGGAGTGGGAGTTGACAGGGTTGGCTGGGTAGAAGACAGAGAGAGAGAGAGAAGTTAGTGAGAACTAAGTCCCGGCATTCCTAACCATTGGCATGCTTGCTGGGGCTGATGGGAGTTGAAGTTCAAAACATCTGGAGGGCACCAGGTTTGAGACGGCTGAGTTAGGTTATTAGAACCATTGTTATTATTTATCAGCTGACTATTTGTTATGGATGTTACGTTCCATACATTTATGTTTACCGTGTTCTGGTCTGAGTGGATTCGAAGATAGCTCATCCTACATGCTGGCTTTGATATACATAGGGAAGTATATAAAGAAGAGAGTCCTACTGCTCTCTGCATATCAGTGAGTGGTTGTGGCAGGTTAATTTGGGGAGTAGTAGGGGATGTCTGGACTCAGTGGACCAGCTGAATGATTTAACCAGTGACCTCTAGGGGACAGAGCCTCGTGAGAACCCCTAGAAATGTCACAGCATGATATACTCTTTCAGAATTCTGTGGGATTATTTGATGGATAGCTATGTATCTGTAGCTTGCTTAGGAATAAAATTAAGATTCTGGGTGGTGGCAGCTGCGGTCAGGCCACCCATCAGCTTTGATTATGGTGGGATTTGGGGCCACAGGGTACTAACTCAGATGTGGTTAAGGCACAGTTTGAGAGATATTTTAATGCAACGAGATATAGAAAAGCTGAAGGAAATCAAAGTAGTTCATGGGAATTATATGATCAAATTCACTCACGGATGGTTTAAATAATATATGACGAGTGTTTCCATTTTTTAAATTGGGAGTATTTACATCTCAGTTGACGTGCTCTGCAGTCTTGGATGGCCATTGTAGGAAATTCCAGATCAGTAGACACACTATGCAGCGAAGGAAACATGGAGGGCTTGAATCTGTACTTGCTGTATGACCTGTTCTACAAAGATAGAAGATTACAGGCGCAATTTGTAACCTGGCTATGCTGGCTGTGGAAAGCTGGGAGCTGTAGGATTTTTTTCTGTCTAAACATGCATAGGATTGCACCTAGGGATGTCAGAGAATTCTACCATGGACTCCAGTGAGGCTGGATTCTTTAAAATCTGCCCCCCCTGGAATCCGTGGTGGAACAGCCTCCCCCCCCCGCGGAATCCCCCCGGGATGGAGCTTACCTGGTGGCGGATGTGGCGGCGGCTCCGGCTGGTCTTCCGGCCGCTGCTGGGCTGCTGCGGCCGCAAATGGTGGCCATCGTAGCAGCCACCATTTGCGTCGCTGCCTTTTGCCATGATAGGCTACGTAAATACTACTAAATACTAAAATATTTACGTAGCCTATCACGGCAAAGAGCACGGGCGCAAATGGCGGCCACTACGCTATTTGTGCCCCTGCTCTTTGCCATAATAGGCTATGTAAGTATTTACATAGCCTATCACGGCAAAAGGCAGCCACGCAAATGGTGACGTATCACTTTTGTCGTGATAGGCTACGTAAATACTTACATAGCTTATCACAGCTTGGCAGCCACGCAAATGGTGGCTGGTGTAGCGGCCGCCATTTGCGGCTGCAGCAGCCCGGCAGCAGCCAGAATTCTGGCTGCGGCCGGCCCTGGCCGGTGGCTCCATGGAGATGCCGTGGAGCAGAGCCGGCTGGGGAGGATTCTGTGGGGAGGGACGGAGCGCCTCCTCCCCACCGTGGATGCCCTGGAACGGACGGGTGAGTGGGATTTGTACATCCCTAATTGCACCCTAAAATACTTACACTTTCATTTGTATCGAAAGACTGTTGCTCCAATCAATTAAAATGAATTTCTATTGCCAAATAGCAATAGAAACATTGAAAACACTGCCTCATTTACCTTCAAGGCACAATGTATGTCATACATCTTTAGTTGTTTATGTGGTAGATCACTGTTTTGATGAGTGATTCCTTTTTGTCTGTGATTTGTTTCTCAAGTTTTATTTCATTTTGTTATGGCTTGTGGCACGAACAAGTATGGAATACTTCTTCTTCAGCTACTACCACCACCAGCACATCTCCTTAACTAGGAAGTCTTATCGGTTACTTGTTGCAGCCTTAAGTACACAGCTTTTGACTGTCAGTGGCAGCTTTAATATTCCATTATTATAATTTTCATTTGGAGTTGTTGTAAAGTAATCTTTCTTTGTCATATTCAAATATTTGCAGACAATTAGCATGCATTGTGGAAACTGTTGGCACTGCATACATAATAACCACTTTGTTGTCTTGGTTATGTGAAATAAATGGGGGTCGTAAAGCACTAACACTTAAAAGATATATTTATAATAAGGAAAACAATTCAAAAATGTTTTGTTCTGTCTTTAACTGAGGAAGAGTTTCTTCAAGTACATAGTTGGACACTTGGTAGTGTAATAATAATGTGACTTGTGGCATCATTGAGTAACTGAACATACATTCGTTTATTCCACCAGAGCCAATTTTTGCCCTGAAGAACTGCAAATGAAGGTCATCTGTCAGTCATTCATAGACTGAAGCCCTTAGAGTGTTGCCACCATTTGAGATCGAGCCAGTGGCAAAAAGTGGAGGGTTTTCTTCTTAGCAGTAGTGTCCCGGTTATAGAAATCTTTCTCCAGGGAAGCTTGCCTGGTGCTTGCTTTATTTTCTTTTAGGTGCCAAGTCAAAGACATTTTATTCTCATGCACATTTTCCTGAAGTGGATGAATGAAGTGAAATGTATTTTAAACCCTGGAAAGAGTTGTCTATTCCACTCTGCTGTTGAATTGCTGTATTGAATTGCTTGAAGCGATTCTTTGAATAATGTGTTTTTCTATTCATCTGTGTTATTATATTTTTATTAATAGTTGACTGATTTTTTGAAAAAAGATTGTAAACCACCATAGGATAGATGTATCGAGGATGGAATAGAAATGCCTAAATAAACTATGAGCAATCCTGTGATGTTCCCGCCCAAGGTTCCATCTTTCTCCAGCCTCCTCCTCTGAAATGGAGAACCAACCCACTCAGGAAATGCTTGGGGGCTGTCTACACGAGTAATTTAGTGTGAAGTTAGAGCAGTTTGAGTTCCCTTGTGACAGATGACATTGTCACCAATCCGCTGCCAACCAGCTGCTTCCCTCTTGAAAAGCTGCATTTGCTGAAACTCCTTTTACTCCAACTTTTTTTACTGAAAGCAGCTCCCTGGCGGTTTTACCACAGTGTGCCATGCCCCCCCTTTTCATGATTTATTTAAAACCTGAAGAGTTATAGGTTATTATATTTAATCAATGCTTGTTCCTAACTTCCGTACCTACTCTACCCTCCTAAAATTCTCTGCACAAACCTCACTAACTAGATGTTGCTTCCACGATCTCTAAGGCCCTATCTGGCTAAGTAACTCTCAGTTTGCCCTTTATATAACCTTAGAATTCTTACACACGTCAGGCCATAAATCTTTGTGTGTTTTTAAAAATCCAAATTCCCACGTGTTTATTGATTTTTACACTACCTTTATTATATCTTTTTCCTTGTTACTTCTCCTGTAGTGGGTTGAGAGAACCAATTGAGCATATTGAGTTTCTCTGGAACCCAGAGAGGGTAAAAGGGCTGAAGCTTGTGAGATTTGTGCACGGCACTAGTCTGGAGCTTCCTCATCTGCAGCTCCCTTGCAAGCACTCGACTGTTTCCCTTTTCCCCAAACAGCAGCAGTGACCAACAGTGTTTGTGTGTGTATGAAGGGGAAGGCTGCTCCTCAGGCTTTTGCTAGGCAATAGAGGAGGATTTATCTTGGAGACATATCGTTTTCAGAGATCTCTGCAGGCATTTTAAGAAACGTTGACCCCTGAAGAAGGCCCATATATATCATACTGGCCAAAACGTAATTGGGCTACGTCAAGGAATAAAACTATATATTTTTTCAACAACCTGAGATTTTGTCTCTTCATTCCATTGGGTTACTTTGGATGTTCTCCTAGTTTTGTCTAACCCCAACAGAACCTTACCAACAGATGTTTTCACTGCAAACATCTCTGGGAATTAAAGCTTGCTAAGGCTTCTGAGTCCTTATTCTTGTTTCTGCATGGCAGGCAGACAAGATTCAAGGTTGCTTAGCTGAGCTGAGGAGGCCACATGACATATCAATCATGACAGAATGGGTGTCTCATGATACTCATACAGAACTCAGATAATTCTTTTTCAGTGTGACTGGATGAGAAATTCACAACCCAGCCTTTTTGTATTTTTTCAGATTTACCAGCCTGGCTAGTATATGGAAAATACAGGTTATGCAAACAGCTGCTTCCTAGTGATTTAACTCCTGTAACCAAGATTATATAGCTGTATATGTTTACCCAATAATTTGTGAACAAAAAATGAATAGCAAAACCATTGCTCATCACAACACACATTTATAGTGTCCTTCCTTGGTAGCAGAGACAGAATCCTTATTTTTTCCTTTTGTTTTTTCTGTCTTTTTCAGGGCTGACAGTTACTACTGGCTGTCCTGACAATCTGCCAAAACCAAAAATGGTTTTAAATTTCAGCCTCTGAATTAGGGTGATCAAATCAGATGGTAGAACATATTGTCTGCACCAATACTAGGAACTGTTTTTTAAAAAATGCTGAAGGGCTATGATAGCATTAATGGAATCTGGAAATATATGTTTGCAACAAATCTAACATGACATGTTTGTCTTCCAGTATCACTCTCATATTAGTGACTAGTAATCTTAATTTTAGAAGTTTGCTTTGTATGCCATAAAAGCTGGCAGTAAAAACAATGACCCCCTAAAATGGCCTTTAAAAAATGCAGGGCCTTCTTGTATGCAGTGAGGTTGTCATGCAGCCACTCAGATTCAGCAAGGTGATGACATCACAAAGGGCAAATAAAACGCGTAGTGATAATGCCTTCATTCTGAATAGCTTCATTTGCTCTCAGTGGCACCATCATCTAACCACATATGATTTACTACATCATGGTCTCACTGATTCCATGAGGAATGAGGTAATTTTTTTTAAGTGGCACTGAAGAAATAGCTAACCAAAGCTGTGAGTAGCAGGAAACTGGTACAAAAAAGTTATTTATTTATGTGTGTGTGTGTGTATGTGTGCGCGTGCACATGGAGCTTTCAGGAAATTTTTCACTTCCTCTCAAATCCCATTTTTTTCACAAATCCTGAGAAAATTAGCACAACCTGCTGAGACACGTCGAGGTTTTCAGCACACCTGATCTCTGGTTGTAAGAGGAGAGCTACTGCAGTGGAGTGGCGGAGAGAATGAACTGTAAACCTTAAGTCATGAGTTCAAGTTGCTCCTCTGATTTGAAGTCAGCAGGTGGCCTTTAGGTGAGATACTCTCAGCCACCCATCCCCCCACTAGTCCAGAACATGGTATTTACCTGGTAGAGCTTTCTTAAAAAGTGCCAAAATATTGCATATGAAGGACTTCAAAGAGCACTCTAAGATGTTATATAAATGTTGGGTATTATTATGTTGAAAATCCAAATTAGAATGGATTTTCAACAACAAAAAACACCCAATCTACATCTTCTTCAGCAAATAAAATCTATTTCCTTATTATTTTCACTAAAAATGAATATGTTTTATGATTTTATAGCATAGTACTCTCGCTTTGTAATTCTACTACAATGTGGAGATGGCCACTAGTTTAGATGGCTTTAAAAAGGGCTAGACACATAATGAAACATAGGTCTCTTGGGGAACAATCCTATGCATGCACCCTTAATGGCTATTAGTCATGATGGCTAAGTGGAACGCCAGCCCCAGAGGCAGTGTGCCACTAGCTATATGATTCTGGGAACAAATAAGTGGGAAAGTCTGCCCCGCTTCATGTTCTGTTTGTGGATGCCTCTGGACAGTGGGGAATGAACCCCACAAGGATCCAACTCAGTGCTGAGAGGGCTGGAGTCTTGGAAGGGGCACCAAAGGGGCAGCCTCGTAGACCACCTAAAGGAGTCCCCCCCAAACCTAGTGCCCTCCAGATGCTTTGGACTTCAACTTCCATCAGCCCCAGCCAGCATGACCAATGGTCAGGAATGCTAGGAGTTGTAGTCTAAAACATCTGGAGGGCACCAGGTTGGGGAAGGTTGACCTAGAAGATCAGGGACTAGAAGCAAGCAACAGGCTGTGGCGGCCATGCAAGAGGAGTCAACCAAACTGGTGCCCTCTGCTGCCAAGCTGGTATCTTCTGTAGCCCGAAGAAGCTGCCCCAGACATTAGATGACAACTGGACAAGCATTTCAGCTCAGCTTTAAAATTGCCAATAGCAGCCAAGACTTACATCATGGGCAGCTGGTGTGCAATCAGGTAGCTAGTGGGGATGGCTGGATCACCTCTTTCCAGAACCAGACATTCTGGTGTCTAGGTAGGGCCTGGGGCACAGCTGTTTGGATCCATAGTCGGAGCTCAGAATGGATCTGGGGACTGAGGCAAGGGTGGAGACCAGCAGATCTGGGGTGTGTGTGTACGGGCAAATCTGGGGGACAGAGCCCAACAGTTTTGATGTGCCCAAGGGCAGAGCCTAATACAAGCTAAGAACTTAAGAAGAACTGTGCTGGATCAGACTACCTAGCCCAGCATTCTGTTCACAGCTGCCCATGGGAAACCCACAAGCAGGACAGGCATGCAACAGCACCCTCCTGCCCCTGTTCGCTGGCAACTGGTGTACCGAGGCATACTGCCTTTGATATTTGAGGTAGTATATAGCCATCAGTACTAATAGCTATTGATAGCCTCCTCCAGGAATCTGTCCCCTTTTAACGCCATCCAAAGTAGTGGTCATCACTACATTTTGTGGTATCGAATTCCATAGTTTAACTACAGTATGTACTTTGTGAAGTACTTCCTTTTATCTGTCCTGAATCTTCCACCAATCAGCTTCATGGGATGACCCCGGGTTCTAAGAGCATCTCTATACCAGCCAAAAATCCCGCATTTAAAATGGGGCTTTCTGCTTCCATTTTAAATGCAGGATCATGACAGACTCCCTTTACATGCACTTCCTCCCCCCGCTTCCGCCCTCCTTTCCCCCTTTATCTTAGTCTTCCATATGTTTCATTATACAGCTGCTAGATGGCGCTGTGGTCTAGCTCCTCTTATTGTGGCTTTTTCTCTTTTCAGGAGGGAACTCAAGTGTTGTAATTTGATAGCTCATTATCGCCGATATTTTAAAAAATGGAATAAAGGTCATTTAGTGTGGGAGACACCCTGGAGGTTGACAACATCATCTAAAGGTCAATTTCCATGAGTAACCAATCTCAATAGCAGGATAAAAGCTTTGTGTGAAGAAGCCCTAGTATTATATGAGAGGAAGAAAAACATCTCTCTATCCACTTTCTCCACACCATACATAATTTTGTACACCTCTATCATGTCCCCCCTTACTCGCCACTTTTCTTTCTGTATAGCTAAAACCAATCAATCAAGCAATAAAACAACAACACACAACTTAAAAACTGGGAGAGGGGAACCAGCCTTGTTTTTCAGGTAACTGGCCCCAAAGCAAAAAAGAAATAAATAAGAAACAAACAAAACCCACATACACACAGGATGGTTTTCTTCTGTTTGGAAGACCTGTTCCAGGAATCTTCTAAAGAAGAACAAGTTGAGAAAGGGTATTGTTACATTTGCCTTCAAGGGGAACAAGCTGGAGTTGTGCAGCCTGATCTTATGCATGTTTACTCAGAGGTAAGTCCCACTGAATTAAGTGGGACTTTGTATTGGCCCCAGGAGTATAGCCAAGTCATTTATAGTGTTAGAGGGGCCTAGAGATCCACAATGCTTGCTTAAGTTCATTATTGGTGCAATTCCCATGCTAGTAAGCCTCTGAGCATGTGCAGATGAGTCAAAAAGCCGATAGCAGCCTTCTTGGTGCATTCCTTGCTAATGAGGAGAGTCTTTATCTCTGATGTGCCTGGGAAGCAAAGTCTGTTTGCAGGTGGCTGTGCTTGAGAACCAAACACATCTAGCCTATGCTGAGAATGAACGCTAGGGGTGCTTGCTAGTGCTGTGCTGCCTCATGGCTAACATGTATTGTATAAAACCCATTTGACCCAATGGCTCGGGGTTCAGAGAAGCTGTCTGATCCAACCCTTGGGTACACCTGTGTGCTGTAAGTTACCCAATAAAGTACTCCTTGTAAGTAAACCTTTGAGTCTGATGTATCACTATCTTGGCACCTCTAAATTATGAGTTCAGAGCCTACGGCTGGGGCAACAGAGACTTAAGCCAAGTCAGCGTACGTGGGAATGTGCCTTAATGTTCTCCTCAATTTGCTAATGTTTACTGGAAAGGAAAAGGAAAGAAGAGGAAAAAGCAAGGAAGAAGAAAGACCAAAAATATGCACATCTACCCCTTCTTTTGCATCTTGTCAGCTCTCCCTGATTTTGGGGCTCTGTGTAAAAACAAGCAATTTGCTCTGGTACGACAGATGGCTTATTTCTTCCATACTTTCTTTTCTTAGCATTAACATTATATTTATTCCATTTTTGGAAATAACAAATGCAATGAACAAATGGTCAGGTTGAGAATGATATCACAACACAAAAATAATCAATCAGCAGCAGCAACAACAAAAAGATATTGTTCACCATTGTCTATATATTTAAGGGTAGCATGGGGACTGTGTTAGACTCAACCTTTTTTCCTCAGGAGATTCTACAAAACCACATATTGAAGCAGAACTTTTTGGGGACCTGTGTTCTTGAATTTGACAGGTAATTTTGGGCATGACCATAAGCTCCCATATTTTATTAATCCAATCTCTGCAGGATGAGGCTTCTTTGCTGAGAAGTATGATTCCATCTGCAGTCCTAGTTTTTCATATCTGGCATGTGCAGACTATATTTTCATCTGTGATCTTTAATATGCACACAACAAGACACCATATGCAGCCAATGCACCCATAGGCTCAAATACATTGTTTCACTGAGATTTACTTTGGATACTTTAATGGTTTTTCAATCTCTTGGTGGATTTGTTAAATAAAGCGTGCAATCTTTTTCTTATTTCCTGCTCCCTCCCCCCATATAACAATAATGCAAATGGCTGCTAATACTTCAAATATGGAAGCTTTTATTTTGAACGGTTATTACGAAAGAGCTAGCCTCAAATGCCATTTAATTCTTCTCATTGCTCAAAGTACCTCCGTGAAAGAGGGCATCTTAGGTGCTGTGATAGTTATAATTGAGCATAAAATTATCTGCAAGGATAATACGGTAGGTCATTGGGATTCGTTGGAACTTAGCACAAGAGAAAGGGGCCACTGAAGGGTTAGTGGAATTTGATAGGAGGCCCCACAAAAATATTGAGATGAAGCTACAGCCAATTAGTTCTCAATATTATGTCCTGACTTGGAGGAAACCTTTGTCTGCCCCCCCCCCCACACACAAAAAACTTTTCAAGGCTATAAATTTCTCATTCATAATAAGATCTGTGATATAATGATTTAATTTCACCGCACCGAATAAATCTGAAAGCTGAAAAAAGACAATGTATTAATCTCAGAATGTCATGTAAGATGTTGCTGCTTCCTATTGTGCAGCAGGAACAAACAGCTAGCTTCTCTGTTTATATTTCAGCTCAAATGCTGTTGCTCAGGGAAGGGGTGAGGTGAAAAAAGGGGATAGGAGAGGGACAGTTGAGAGAGTGAGAGTGAGAGGAGAAGTGACCGGAAAACATAGAAATGAGGCCAGTGAGTCCCTCTCAATCTGCCTGGAGCTTAATACAGTAGCAGGCTTCACAGTGATTACATTCAGCTAAAGGAGCCCTTACAGCAGCTTGCATACTGTATTTGATCATATATCATGTGGGCATAACTGAGTGGGAAACTTCACAAAGCACAGTCCCATCATTGAGTGAGGTGATTATTATGCTTTTTGGTTTCATATTTGGCCTTTGGTATTTTCTGACATGAAGAGCAGAAAGAGACAAGTCTATTGTCTATAGCAGAATGGTCTCTGCTCCAGGCTCTTTGAAGAAGCGTGTGATTCAGGGAGTTAAGTTTCATTCTGTTCATAACACTCTGTTAACAACTTCCATAAAGTTACTGTGGCTAAACTTTAGTTGGGAGACAGATCAGACATCCCAGGAATGCAAACATTGATGGAAAGGGACTCTCAGCATCCTAATTCATATCTTTTGCCAAGGATTATCTTTTTCACTGTTAACAAGAACAACGACAACAATTTGAGGCTGCAACTCTATGCACACTTTCTTGGGAATAAGCCACATTGAAAGTGGGCAGTGTCCAACACTGGCATTCCACTAGTGCTAATGATGTGGTGTTAAGGGAAAGCAATGCTGGCACAATGGGAAGAGTAAGGCATAGAGTGGTTGGCTGCTCTGGTAAACCAGTGCCTTGCTCCCAGGGGTTCTCAGAGCAAAGCATCAGCCTGCAGGAGACTACCTGGCACAGCTCTCCAGATAGCCCACTCTGGGGAATAATTCTTGACGGGCTGTCTGCCTGTCAAGCAAGCAAGTGGTAATAATGGAGAGAAAGAGGGGGAGAAGCAATAGCAGTTGGTGACAATGGTGGTGAGTAGGTTGATTCACTGAGGGAGGACCCCATTGGGGGTTTCTTGCCCAAGGGTCCTCCAAAACCTGGAGTTAGCACTGATTAGTGCTAGCTGAATGTCAGAGTTGGATATTACCCATTGGGAGTAAACATGCATCGTATAGTGTAATGATAATTCTTTCTCAGTATATTAGCTGTAGAGTAAGCTAATATTACAGTTACATCCTAATGTGATCATTATATGTTTTTGAATGTAGATGTAGTTGGCCTTTGCCCCTACTTGTGATGCCTTAGTAGAGGACAGAAAATATCTAATTTCCAAGGGGATATAACTTCCCAGATTCCAATAAAAAGTAATGGAGCACCAGAGCCATCATAAAATATCCTTTCTGTTTCTCCTGAACAATGTAATTAACCTGCGATTTTTTGACCTCACAACTATTCTACATAAGAACATAAGAAGAGCCGTGCTGGATCAGACCAAGAGTCTATCTAGTACAGCATTCTGTTCACACAGTGGCCAACCAGGAAGCCCACAAGAAGCACATGAGTGCAGTGCAGACCATACCAGAATTATATTATTATTGTTGTTGTTGTTGTTGTTGTTGTTAACATTTTTCTACCACCCCATAGCCAAAGCTCTCTGGGCGGTTTCATTATATTATATTATTTCTTTATTGGTTACTTTTGCAGGCTCCTTACCATGGATTAGCTTCATAGACATTGTAAACAAGGTCCTCTACCTCTTCCAGTGCTTTTGCCAAGCTGAACCTGCATATCTCTCACCACAAAAAAAATGTATGCAGGACTGCAGGTGCCATCTCTGCATCTGGAGTACACACATCTGCCTAAAGGAACAGCTTTGGATATTCTAAATATGCATGCAAAGTCCAGTTCTTCTCCTATCAGTTTTTTTATATATAGAATCGATTTAGTTCTGTTGCATTCTGAAAATGACAAACACTTGAACGGATATGAGAATTAAATTTTAAAAATCTGGTAATTGGAAATATATATATTTTTTGTACTTGGAAGATCATACCATCTGAGCATCAGGAACCATTCACTCAATATAGATCTTTCACTTCCTTTCTTTCACTTGTTACTATACATTTAATTTTTTTGCTATAAGCAGCTTGGGTATCTCATTTGATAATATTGTTCTTCTCTTTTTCACAATGAGTCATACTGAGGATTTGCATAAGGAAATTGTAAAGCAGGTCGAAAGGTAAAAAGAAAAAAAAGATCTAGGTATCTCTCATTATATGAAAGGAGATATTTACATATATTAAAACAGTATGGAGAGAGAATGGCTTTCTTCTGGTTGTTCAGAATTTGAGGCTTAGATGATGGCGAGGTCATTGTAGAATCAGATATGACTTTTTATCATGGGCTAATGATAGAGAGTATTGCTATCAGTATGCATTGGGCATTCATAATACATGTAGTTCAGAACACAGATACAGACAAGAAATCAACAGGAATGTTTTAAAACCTGGCTTAGAGTTGATCTAATTATTGCAGTAGATTTCTCACTACAATACAACTACAATTATACTCCATCATTTTTATTTCATTTAGGCTGCAATCCTATCAGCATTTACTTGGGAGTAATGCCCACTGAATTCAGTGGGACTTGCATTTGAAATGATATGCATAGGATTACGTTGTTAAGGTGTATTGAATATTTTGCCTCTCCAAGGACCTTTAGCTAAATGGAACTTACAGGCCACTTAACAAGTATGGAGATCTATGCCAAAGGATCAGTTCCAAAGCACCATTCCTTGCATGAACTTTAATGCCAGGAGTGTGCAATGAGGATGCAAATGTGGAACAATGAGGAATAGGAAAATCCTTACGTTCCAAAATGAATTTTAAAAAAATCATAGAAATAAATAAATAAAACATAAAGTAAAGGGGTTACAACATACTGTATAACCAATGCCCTATGCTGCCTAAAACAGGCATAGTCCTTTAGTATGTCATCCTATGCATGTTTAGACAGAAAAAGTCTTACAACTCCCAGCATGCCCCAGCCAGGGGCATGCTGGGAGTTGTAGGAGGTTTTTTTTTTCCTGTCTAAACATGCATAGGATTGCACCCTTAATGACATATGCTGTAGGAAAAGAATGTCCATCATAAATGAATAATGGATATAATTGAAAACAGTTGTGACTGACCCTGTCAAACTTTTGCTTTAAAATCTTATATAAAAACTTTGGGTTTTAAAATAGTGGCTATGGGGGAAAGAAACAATATTAATCACATTAGTATTGGGCGGTATAGAAATGAAATAAATAAATAAAATAAAATAATTAATAGAAAAAGGAACCATGTTACCTGCAGCACAAAACTGTTTGCATGCAATTCAATCCAGCTTTTCCACATTAATCTTAATCATAAGACAATATTTTACCTCAATGGATAACTGAGCTTCAGGATGTTTTACTATTGTATCTACACACCTGCTTATGTTGTAAGCTCGGATGGGGACTAGTTTTTGTAATTAAGTTTGTGGTATTTGTGGGGCTCCCTCTTTCTGCCACTGTGTGCTGTCCTTTCCTATATTCTTGCTTCCCTTTGGTGTCTTCCTGTAACTTTAGGCCCCACTGTTGTCATGATCACATTGGAAGTAGAACTGTGCTGACATGGACTATGCAGTTTTCAAGGTGGCACCAGAAACTTCATAAAGGTATCAGAAACAGTAAATTGCAGACAGTAGGTTGTGTCACAAATTGGCAGTGGCTTTGCATCTTCAAAGCATGGGAACAGTTTTGGGAGCAGTTTTGGTGATCTTGATATCTAAGACTCCAAATAGTCTGATTCAGGCTGCTTCAAAGTCTTATCTGAAGCCACATCCACAATCTTCTGTTTTCCTCCTCATCTCACACTTCATATGTGACAGAAAGGTTATAAAGTACATGTATTTAATGAAGGTTCAAGCTGATACAGCAAATTCATCAAGGTTTCCTCCAAGGCTGCAACCCTATGAAACCAAGATGAACACAATACGGAGTTCCTTTTCACAGCTTACCAGCTCAGGCACAAGAAACCAAGCGCCAAGAATGTATTGACAAAAATCTGTCTCTGTGGATTCATCAACAACAAGCCACACATACCTTGGAGCATGCTCATTTCCTTCTGTCTGGGGTTATGTAATAGCACATGGAAGACCGAAGGAAGTGGCAGGAAGGGTTTCTGAAGGGCAGGAGAACCCAGTCTTTCAAATCTCAAATCCCACTGACAAGAGCAGGAGCAGAAGGTACCTGGTACCTTGCTGGACTGCAGCCCTTCTGAATGGTGTATGATTAATACATGTTATGAATATCTATTAAATGTTACAGCAGGTTGGTGACACTCAGCTGTATCGCTCATTTATTACCAAGCAGCTCTTCAGTTATAGGCTGAACAGGAGGTGAGAGAGCAACTGCACTGCAGTCTTAGATTGATGACACCTCTAAAAATTGTCCAAGCATGTGTGCAAAAATCTGTCAAAATAAGAGTGTAATAAACGAGAAGGTAACTTTTACTGTGCACAAAAGCTGCACTCATGCCTCATTTCTCTCTCCCCACCCCCTCTATACAGGGGGAATCAACAATAGTCTACATAGGTAAATAAAAATCTCAAAAGCAAGGATGGTGTTTTATTTACCAAACAAAGAATAGCCTTTTAGTGGGACAGCAGTGTCAAGTGATGCTGCTGTGTCAGGGTCAGCCTGGCACAAGAGGATGAACTGTTGTAACCTCACAATCTTGCCTCATACGATTGGGCCATTAGAGGATGGCACACCTCAGGGTCCTCTGATCAACTTGAATTGCTTCCATTAATCAGTAGGGCCTGTTGTGAATCACTAGAGCTTCATAACAATGGGGGTGGGCCCTATGGCAGGACTGGATTGGTCATAACGATATCACATGAAAAGAGATAACAACACCGAACTTGAAAACTGGGGTGGTGGAACATTTCCCATAGTTGGATGTAAGCTATCTCTCAAAGATAGCTTACTGTGTCTGGATTGTACCAGTTTAGACTGTGGTTGGAGGCTCATGGAAATGCCCTCCACATAGAGAACAAGTCTACTGAGTAGCAGGCTAGGCTAGAACCCTTTCTCCTGATACGCTCATTTTTCTGAACGGCATCCTGCTTTTCAAGGTCCAGAATTTTATTCAAAATATTGATTATATGAACTTGCTTCGGTTTTTTTTAACAAGTTCTCTTCTTTTGACAAAAGATACATTTTGCCCAAGAGATGCTAGTAATGGCCCTTCGAGATGAGTAACTGCTTTGTGGCTCCTGGGAATGTGATGCAGAATATACAGGTATGGTTGATGGTTTCTTTCCCATATTTCTTTTCCAGTCTCTAACAGCGCAATCCCAGGCCCATCTACTTAGAAATAAATGCCATTGAGTTCAATGAGGTTTACTCCCAGGTAGAAGTACTTAGGACTGCAGCTTGTGGTCTGCAGGTGTGACCAAACCATAACATGTTGCATGATAAAGAATGTGACATGCATCTGCGTCCATGTGAACACACTGTATTTGCTGCTATGTGTTGATGAATCTATGATTTCCAGGAGGTGATACTCACCTTGCTCTGTTGCTCAATGTCCTTTCTTGCTCTCCACTGCCTCACCTTTACCATACTCCTTTTGGCACATAAAGCATTTGTGTGCCAGTTAATTTCTACTTCTTTTCCTCTTTTGACGATATGTAACTGACCACTGGCCCCATCTTTAATGTTCAACCTGAAAATACAGAATGAAGGCACACTATATTCTATGGATTGCAATTAGATTTGCACCAGCACAAATGAGCCAAGACCGCTAGCTTACAAAAGAAAGATGTGGCTTGAGTTTAGCTGTCTGCGAGACAGCTGCGTGTAAATTAAGCTGCCTGTTTTAGGCAGGCAGCTTAATTGGCCTCGAATTATCCACATGGTGGCATTGATAAGGTGGATGAAGGAAGTGAGACAGAAATTAGGAATGGAATAAAAAGAAGGTGCCTGAGGGAATCATGGGTGGAGGAGGCTGTGGCAAACCAGATTTCTTTACATGTGGCCTATGAATAAATGGCTTAGTGGCAGAAAAGACTGTGTGCTATTTAGGGTGGCCAGGTGTTCTACTTTACAGAGAGAAGTCCCCTATTTGATGGTCTGTTAGAGTGCAGTCTTCTATTTGAAGGAATCCTCTGTTTGAAGGACAGGCTAGGACCATCTCTACACCAGCCTAAAATCCGACATTTAAAATGGGGCTTTCTGCTTCCATTTTAAATGCAGGATCAGGAATCACTCCATTTACATGCGCTTCCTTTCCCCCCTCTCCTTTCCCCCACCTTTTCCCCTTATCTGAGTCTTCCATATCTTTCATTGGACTTGCCCCTCTTCTTGCTGCTTTTCCTCTTTTCATGGAGGTAACTCAAGCGGAACACAACCAGGGTAATGTGATAGCTCATTATCTGTGATGTATTTAAAAATGGAATAAAAGGCATTTAGTGCTGGAGATGCCCTAGAGGTTCATGGCATCATCTAAAGGGCCTGCAAACTTCTGTGAATGAGCAATCTCAATAGCAGGATAAAAGCTCTGTGTAAAGGAGCCCTAGATCTACACTACTGCTTTATAGCGGTATTGAAGTGCCCTGGTAACAGTTGGGGCACGTTACAAATTCTACATACCACTTTTGTAGTGTTATTTCCTGCTTTTTATTCCACATTATCCCATCTACTGCAACAAATGTCATTGTGTGACCTATGAGGTATAAATGCGCAAGAGGGATATAGTGTTGCCATAATGGGATCATAATGATATGACACAAGGTGTAGATCTGGCTGTCTAGTCCAGGTCAGGTTTAAAGATAAAGAACCGTTACCAACCTGCCAGGTCACTGAGGTCATCGGAGGGTTTGCTCCTGGTGGTTCCAGATGGACCTATCCACCAGGAGAAGAGCCTTCAGTGTGGCAGCCCCCGTTCTTTGGAACTCCCTGTCCCTGGAGGTCAGGCAGGCACCAATACGGTGTTGTTTCAGGCACCTCCTGAAAACAGCACTGTTCCAGGAGGCATTCTGTAATTGACCAGTCATGGTTTCTGTTGGCATTGTGTGTTTTTTTAAAACATGATTTTAAGGTGGTGTTTTAATCTTCTTATTCTTTCCCTGTTTTATCTTTTGTGTTCACCACTCTGAAATCTGTTTTGGATATGGAGCGCTATACACATATTGTAAAATAAGATAAATAAATAAACAAACAAGAAAGGAGAGGAGGGGCCTTGAAATTTCCCATCCACAGTTACCACCTGGTCAGCACACTGAGCAGGCACACAGGTTACCTCGTCACAGTCCTCTCCACTATGCTGAGCTCTGTTTTTCTATTTAAATCATAGTAATTCTTTCTAAATTTGCACTTATAGATATAAATTAGAATCCGGCATTATACAGGGAAACCTCTGCTTGCACACTGGGAATTTCTCTTGTGCTCCTCCCCCTGCAGCCCTCCACATAGGCCCCAAATTTTCTCTAGAGGGTTACCCAACCGTTTGAAATAGATTTGAAGATGCACACAGTGGGGAGGGGTGTTTGTTCTGCTGGTAGATAGAGCCTGTTGGATGGACATTATTTTTTTCTTTTGTTAACACCCCTCCCCCCATTTTTCAGTCTGTTTTGCAGGCATTACGTTAACAATTTGCTTTATTTCTCTTTTCTTTGCAGTGGGTGACTGCTGCTGTGCATTTAAAAGACTGCTTTTGTATATTTCTTTGCAGATCTCTTTCTCCCCACCCCCTGCTTTGAGGCATCATTTCAAAGTTAATCTGCCTCAGTTTTCTTTTTCTGTGCAACGGGTTGCTGCCTTGGCCCTGCTCACTGCGACCCTTTGGTTCTACCCACTGATACCTGCTCTGTCTTCTACACCACTAGTCCCAGTGGCTTTCTTTTAAAGCCCTAAATGAGATATAGGTAGCTATCCCCCTACAGTTTGGTTTTCTCTGTGCAGATCGTGTGTGTGGGTAGAGGAGCTTTCTGTCATGTGAATTGCTCAAGTGGTACAGCCCTGAAACAGGTTTATCACCACAGTGAGAACAGGCCTTTATTTCACTAGAGATTTGTTTGCTCCAGTAGAGACCCCTCCTTTAATACAGTAATAGGACTGACACTAATGGAAAAACAAGAAATATCATTTTTATTCAGCTATTTAGTAAAGAAAAGAAAAGGAGAAAAATTAAATAGATGCCTTGGCTGATAGGAGCTACATACCTTGGTTTCTTCATGATGGAAAATGAACACCCACATCAGATTAATATTTTGTCATGCAGAATGAATGAAAAGGGCACATCCATTTGTCTTCCCCTTCTGTAATGGAATGAAGCTTGTTTGATCAAATATCTCAAAAACCGTGTTTACTAAGCACTTTGATGCATTGTCCCTATGCCAAGATGGACATGATTTTCAATTTTAAAAGATCAGAACAACAGAATAAACACCTCCTGGGTAGAAGAGTGCAATTTGTAATCTTTTCCTGTGAATGTATATGCCACATTATAAGCTTCCTCCAAAACATCCCTAATTTCAATGTATGTTATTCCTCTCACACAATTCAGTGGGGTCACATAAAAGGACACCATATACACAGAATTCAGTTTTCTGAGAATCTCAGCTTTTTTTCTTTTTTTTAAAAGGCAGGTTTTTAGGCTTGATGGCTACAAAGATATGTGTGAAAGCAAGGGAGCAATGTTTGCTTAAATCTCAGAAGCCAGATAGTAGCTGAAAAAGATCTACAATGGTGGTGATGGTGGATTCATGCCCTACATCGTTCTTTTGGCCCAATGCATAACTATGCAATATAGTAAGAATGCAGAGTAGATTATGGAAATTTCCTGGTTGCAGGACATAACTTTTTTCAGAATCACTGCTTCATGTCTGCTCTTTCCAGCTCTGCATAATGAGACAATTCTAACAGTAGTGTTGTTGTGCTGCATGTGATGATGGCTCTTGCCAATGCGGTAGCCATCACCCTTCTACTCATGCTGGTGCAACAACCTGGAATGGCACATAAAACTATAGCCATGACACATGTCATGGTAACAGTGCACTGTTAGAATTGTTATGGGGCCTAATCCTAAACAGTCATTTGCTGGCCCATAAGGTGATGGTTTATTCACCAATTAGCACTGGGGTTTTGCCCAGAGTTAGGGTTCAGATTTTCAGCCTTGTGCATATCCCAGAGGGATGGTGGTTAAGTGGTTGAGGCACTTGGCTGCAAAACTAAACATGGTTTATTTGTTTTCATTGTTTTCAGAATGGATGCCTACCTCTTGCTGACATGTAAGCCAAACAGGCACATCATGTTTAGGGAGAAATTGTCTAAAGTACAATCCAATTCCCACCCACATCTCAGCTTACAGTATATTATTCCACACAAATGTTGATTTAAAGATGCTCATTTTCCATACCCTGATATTTTCTTTGAAGTGTTCATGATTGTGCACTCTTGGCACTCACCACACTTGAGAGTCACACCAATGGGAAAAAGTGATTGTACATACCTACTGTTCAGGATGTGCCTTAGTATTGTGAAAAGTGGTGCTTCGGGTGTGTGTTTCACATTAACTCCCCCCTCCCCAATGCATTGAAAGAAAGTGTGGGGGGTTCATGGAGTCATACCAACTAACCCTGTCCTCCGCTGTTGCATCCACCGGCCACTCCCCTGCCGGGCCATGTGTTTGGTGGTTGTGTAAAGGGGCCGTATGCACATACTAAAGTATGCATGATAGAGAATCCTGGGCCAATCAATATTTCTCTTGTGTGGTGGAGTCTTAAACCTGTACATTAGTATGTGTGTACAGCCTCTTGATAAGGCTGCTGAACATGTAGCTGGCAGGGGTTTGTGTAATAGTTCGGAACATCCACTTACATGTTCTTCCAATGTGTGAGTGGGTTCACCTGAACTGCCTGTAGCATACTAGAGTGAGTTGTTTTCAGTGCTTTCCCCTGATATGCAAAATATTAGCTCTCAGCATGGTAAGGTACATCCAACTTAAATAGCCATCACAAAAAAAAGAAAGAAAAGAAAGAAAGGGAAACAGAAAAAAAAGGATGTGGTAAAAATAATTTTGAAATTCATGGTGACCTTTCATGCTAAATGTACTTGAGAAACTGCCCTGAACTGTTATTATCTGACATGAGATTTGCAAAGTATGTATTTGAAGCTTTCTGAACGTATATCAACTAGCAGTGTATAGCAGCGAGTGAGAATATTATTTCTGCTGTCTTCAGTGGGCCCATGTTTCCCTCTCAGCATTGTTTTATGAAGAGTGAGAGTTGCTTTGCACACACAACCATTTCCCTATATGATACTGTTCCCATGAAGAAAAAGTGTATATACCTGTGGGTACAATATCATGTCTGGTGAATGCACTGTATGTCTATTTTACCATAAAATAGACAACACATAGACATTTGTCATATATGACAGTTTACACAGAAATGTACATGCCTTTTCGGCAGTGATATCTGTGCAGGAAAATCATCATGCTCAAAAAGAGTCTGAATGTTCTGAAAAATAAGGAACATAAAGGAGAAGAAGGGCTAAGGCTAATAACAGTCAAACTGTCTAAATCAATAGCGTACAGAGCAGATGGCCAACTGGCAGCTCTTGGGCCAGGCCCAACAGCTGCCCTAATTCCACCAATTCCTAATTCCTTTCCTTGGTACTCTAGATCAGAAAAATGGGGCATGTCTTTTTAATTGGCAGACATCCTTCATGTCAGGAACGAAAGATCAACTCAGAGGTTTCTACGGTAACACAAGAGCCTCTGGTGCAACCTCTTATTTTCTAATGGGAAGATCACATTTCAGGTTTTTGTGCTTGGGACAAGGTCAGACTTTCCCTGGCTAAGGTGCTCTGTGAAGGGGTGCAATGTGGTTGCTGAAGTGTGTGTGAGTGTATGTGTTTGGGTGGCCTCTGAGAGCTTCTTCTAGGAGAGTTCAGCTAACAAGTTCTAGAAATGGGCCATTATTGCTGCTCTACAGTGAGAAGGACTTTACTTCTGTGGATAAACCTTTTTCCCCTATCCATTTTTGGAATACAAAAGAATTGATATACTCTGTCCAGAACTTTCTAATGTAAACCATCTTTAGGGCACTAGTTGTTCAGTATCAATTACAGCTCTTTTGCTTCACCTGGGAAGAATAAAAGCTGAAAATAGTGTCTAGTGCAGCAATTACTGGGCTGTTTTGAAAAGGTACGTTGAAGGCCCTTTTAATACTTAATGGAAGCCATCACTGGAATGCAGATTGGTTATCACGTTATCAGTTATCTAATAAATCTGCTACGTTGCAGCTGGAATCTTTCTGGCACATCACTCATCTTCAGCCAGCGTAATTACAGATTTAAAAAGTATAACACTGATAGAGGCTTCTTGTTGTTTTAATTCGAGAACCATTAATGGAAAGAGACTCTCCTAGAAGAGGTGCAGATTTAATTGCACACCTGTTAGTGTCAAGAAGAAAAGGCCATCCAGACTTTGCTGAATCAGCGGTTAAAATGCTGCTAAAATGTTTCTGTCAACCTCAGCCTCATTACAAAAATACATTGATGACGCTGATAGGAACTCAGTATCGCTCAACTGTGCCAAATATATTTATTTTCATTTACTTACTATATTCTATACTCCTATGCAATTTTTAAAAATTTCAAACCAGTTTATTAGCAAATTACTATTGTTTAAACACAACATAAAACCAAAACAGTAATAAATACATAAAATACTTTGAAAAATTCAGCTAAACAGGGGGAAAAAAGCATAGCAGAAGCTGATTTTTTTTTGTTAAAATCAGGGTTAAAACAGGTGATGTGTGACTACATTTAACTTGTCTATTTTTTCCTTTTAAAATAGCAGCCATGGAGTGGGTGATCAGGAATTGGGAGTGCAGCACGAGTGGAGGTGGGGAGGGGTCCATTCCCCCCCCCCATTATGATCCTGACAGAAATAAATCTTCCTGCCTCCCCCGAATCCTGTTATTTGCCCTGGGAGAGTCATTGCCACTGGTACTGATGCCAGCTTCCCTTCCTGGTGGAATAACATGTTTGAGAAGGGTGGGGTGAGGGGTTCACTGGAAGTGCAGCATGGAGAGAAAGGGTGCAACTCCCCTTCCTCTCATGCCACAGTCTTAAACCTGATTGCTACCCCTTTCTCCGGGGTTGCTATTTTGAAAAGAACCCCCACCCCCAGACATATTAAATGCAGTCATAAAATTAACATAGCATCTGTTTCGGCCCTTAGACATATCTTCCATGAAGATGTCTTGTTGCAAGTTAAGGCCACCAAGTTTGTTGAGTCATTGTGTTAAGCCTTTCCAGTGTTTGACAGCATCATTATTAACAAGTGCAGTACAATAATATATTTATTTATTTATTATTCAATGTATTAATTGCCCATCTGGCTGGTCACCCAGCCACTCTGGGCAATGTACAACATACAATAAAACAGTTTAAAACAATAAAATTCTACAATAAAAACATTTTCTAAAATACCCTAACCCACCCCAAATGCCTGCCTGAACAACCACGTTTTTAATGCACGACGGAAGCTCATTAAAGAGGGGGCATGACGGAGTTCCCTAGGGAGGGAGTTCCACAGAGTGGGGGCCACCACAGAAAAGGCCCTCTCCCTCGTCCCCACCAGTCTAGCTGTCCTGGCTGATGGGACAGAGAGAAGGCCATCCGAGGCTGATCTTGTTAAGCGGCCTGTCTGGTGCTGCTGGAGGCGCTCCTTAAGATAGGCTGGGCCAGAACCATATAGGGTTTTAAAGGTCAAAACCAACACCTTGAATTTGGCCCGGAAAACAACTGGTAACCAGTGCAACTCCTTCAGCACTGGAGTGATGTGATCTCGCCGGCGGCTGCCTTTAATCAGGCGAGCCGCCACGTTCTGTACCAGCTGCAGCTTCCGAACCGTCTTCAAGGGTAACCCCACGTAGAGCGCATTACAGTAGTCTAAACAAGAGGAGACCAGGGCATGTACTACCGATGGGAGCAGATGGTCGGGAAGGAAGGGGCGCAGCCGCCGTATCAGATGGAGTTGATACAGCGCTGTCCGGCTCACAGCTGACACCTGAGCCTCCATGGACAGCTGGGAGTCCAAAATGACCCCCAGGCTGCGGACCTGGTCTTTCAAGGGTAGCCGTACCCCATTCAACACCAGGTCAACATCCCCTAGCCTCCTCTTGTCTCCCACCAAAAGTACCTCGGTCTTGTCAGGGTTCAGCTTCAGCTTATTCCTCCCCATCCAGCCACTCACCGTCTCCAGACATTTGGACAGGGATTCTACGGCCAACCTTGGTGAAGATTTGAATGAGAGGTAGAGCTGCGTGTCATCCGCATATTGATGACTCTGCACCCCAAACCTCCTGATGATAGCCCCCAGCGGCTTCACATAGATGTTAAATAGCATCGGGGAGAGGATGGAACCCTGTGGCACCCCACAAGTGAGTGGCCACGGGTCCGAAACCTCCTCCCCCAGTGCTACCCTCTGGTACCTGCCGGAGAGGAAGGACCGGAACCACCGCAATACGGTGTCTCCAATGCCCACCCCCTCCAGGCGGTCCAGGAGGATACCGTGGTCAACGGTATCAAAAGCCGCTGAGAGGTCGAGGAGAACAAGGAAGGAGCATTCACCCCTATCCAGAGCCCTCCTCATATCCTGTACCAAGGCGACCAAGGCCGTTTCTGTTCCATGCCCAAGTCTGAAGCCCGACTGAAATGGGTCTAGATAATCAGTTTCTTCCAAGTGTGCCTTCAACTGCATCGCCACCACCCGCTCAATTACCTTGCCCAAAAATGGCAGATTTGAGACCGGGCAAAAGTTGTTCAGAACTTGAGGATCCAAGGAGGGCTTCTTTAAGAGCGGTCTTATCACTGCCTCCTTGAGGGCTGATGGCATCACTCCCTCCTCAAGGGAGGCGTTCACCACTGTCCTGATCCCCTCACCCAGTCTCTCTCTGCAGCCCATAATGAGCCAAGATGGGCAAGGATCAAGTAAGGAGGTGGTCGGCCATACAGATGAAAGCACCTTGTCCACTTCATCAGGAGGAAGAAGTTGGAACCGATCCCACAAAACCGGTTTGCCACAGGCCGCCTCTTGCTCACTAACTGTATCCACTGCGTGCAGAGTAACACACCTAATCTGATCAATTTTATCTGCAAAGTGCCTTGCCAAGGCCTCACATGAGGCCTTAGAATGCTCCAGTGATTCTGGAGCCACAGGACCGACGAGGCTCCGGACCACTTGGAACAGCCTCCTGGGACAGCACTCTGCAGACGCGATGGAAGCAGCATAATATTCCTTTTTTGCTGCCTTCACCGCCACGTGATAGGCTGAAGATACAGCTCTAGCCCATGTCTGATCGTCTTTGGAGCGAGACTTCCACCACCGGCGCTCTAGCCGTCTCACCTCCTGTTTCAGAGCTCGTAATCGCGGATTGAACCATGGTGCAGTCCGAGCCCTGTTCAGGGGGAGGGGGCGTTTCGGAGCCACCTGATCTAATGCCCCAGTGATTGCGGCATTCCAGCCACCCACCAGGGTCTCGACCGAGTGGCCGTTGGCGTGCCCCAGAGAATCCCCAAGCGCGTTCAGGAATCCATTTGGATCCATAAGACGCCTGGGGCGGACCATTTTAATGGGTCCTCCACCCCTGCAGAGGGGTTGTGGAACTGAGAAGTCCAACGTCACCAGATAGTGATCTGACCATGACAAGGGGGTGGTGGATATACCCCCGACTTCCAGATCACTCCCCGCTTCTCCAGAAACAAACACAAGGTCTAGCGCATGACCGGCTACATGGGTGGGCCCAGTTAGAATATGGTGCAGCTCCCAGGAGGCCATGGTCTCCATGAAGTCCTGAGGTGCTCCTGTGAGGATGGCCTCCGAATGTACGTTGAAGTCCCCCAACACCAATAAGTTAGGGGACTGTACACGCACATCAGAGACCACCTCAAGCACCTCGGCCAGGGAGTCAGTCATGCAGCGGGGTGGACGGTACACGAGCAGAATCCCCAGACTGCCCTTCGGGCCCAACCTCCAGTACATGCACTCAGCAACCTTGGTCTCCCGGAGAGGGGGCCTGGTGAAGACCAAGGACTCTCGGTAGATAACAGCCACTCCCCCTCCCCGATCTCCAGCCCTCGGCTGCTGTGCATACGAAAATCCAGCTGGACACATGGCTGCAAGGGTTGGAGCAGCAGCCTCGGCCAGCCAGGTCTCCGTAATACATTTCTCTAACATTCATGTGCAACCACTATATAGTTCCATTTTGCAAAATGTGTTGGGCTTTCACTTGACAGACCTGGCTTGAAGTGTCATATTAAGTACTGTGAGGCTCCATGGGCTAGCCTCACCCCCTGCCCCCACACACTGCTGTCATGACTCCGGGCCACCAGTTGCACATCAGATGACCATTAGAAGGGACCCCACCCATGTAGTGATGTACATGCATAGAACTCCTCTATGGAAGGGGAGTTCCTGATTGGCCCAGAATCTCGCTGGAGTGGAGGAGTTCCAAATGTGTGAACAAAAGAACACAGGAGATGCCATGATGGTTCCCACCAAAAGCCTATCTAGTACAGCATCTGGTTTCCCATAGTGGCCAACCAGATGCATATGAGAAGCCCACAAGTAGGACATAGCCAGGTATGAATAGGTATGGACTTAGCCCCCCCCTCCCCCCAGATGCTGAATGTGCACAGCAGGAGGGTTTGGGGGAAGGGCTAGCTCAAGCAGCCCCACAATCACCTTGCACATGCTTGTAACTCATTTCTTGCCAGTTGTGAAGTAAGCATGTATGTATCATAAAGCAACAGAAATTGCCATTTTCTTGACTATGCCAGCTAAGCATTGTTTATGTGTCCAGGGCACATAGAATTGCCTTGATGGTTACTGCTCCACAGTCATTGGGCTTCTCCACGTGGGACTTATATCGTGTGATCAAGATTTGTTCCTCACGGAAGTTTGCGGGTCTTTTACACGATGGTGTCAACTATGTGTCCAGGGCATGTAGAATTGTCTTGATGGTTACTGCTCCACAGTTATCGGGCTTCTCCACATGGGACTTATATCATGTGATCAAGATTTGTTCCTCATGGAAGTTTGCAGGTCTTTTACACGATGGTGTCAACCTTCAGGGTGGGTCCCTCTCCCAGTTTATGACCTTTATCCCACCTTTGTAAAATGTGGGGAAAGTCCGATTTTTCTCTAGGAAGCAGAAGTGCTTTACTTGCTGTGTACTTCCTGAAACATAGAGAACTTCTGAGAAATTAAAACAGCACGTGCCAGCCTGTGTAAAGGAGCCAAACTTAATCCCACAAAGCATCTGGAAGCAGAAGCTCCAGTAAGGATATGGGATTTTAGCCTTGTGAGTGAAGCTCATGGAATTCTTTCCCTTTGAGATTCACCAAACCATTGGGAACATTGTAAGAACTATGTATGGAATTATATCTATATAGTTTTATTACCCGCCCTGAGTTCCTGGAAACAGATATACTAAAGCTCTGTAAGCAAACATGCTGTTGTATTCTCTGCTTGACGCTAATTCAACTGTATGACAATCAATTTTCAAAACATCCCTCAAGTTTGTAGAAATATTCCCAGATGCTTCAGTTCTGTCCTCTTTCTCGGAAGAGCCTTGGCATCAGAGAAGAGCCTTGTCTTGTCTTTTCCTGTCTGGTCTTGTCTGCCACTTTCCGGATGTTTGCAATAGTCCATAAGAACTTTGTCTTTTGTCCAGTGGGATTTCTCCTTGTCAGCTCTAAGAAGCCACAAGGAGTAACCTTGATGATGCCTTGCTGTGCTTGTCTGTCTCTGTATACATTTTTTCCTTCCCAAATGGGGAAGGTTTCTACCAGACACACTTCCCTGTCTTTTAGCCTTTCTAGAGCTTCAAAGATTTTCTGCCAAATGTCTGGTGGTCATTGATAGTTTTATTAAGTTAAAAGCATTCATGTCTCTCTAACTAGAGCCTGCATAGAGTACAAACCATGATGCAATCCCTGGAGTTTTGGCAGAAAAAAAAAAACCCTGCACATTTTTCTGAGAAGTTACACTTGAATTATGGGTCATTTTTGAATCTCAACCAGTTATTATTATTTACAAATGGTCATAACAACTTTCAGGTAGGGCTGTGTACTGCTTCGGCCTGAGGCCCAAACCCCGAGTCAAAGCAGGCCCCTTCCAGCCATTTCAGGCCCCTTCCGAGGCAAAGCGGACGGGGCACAAAGTGACCCGGAGCGGGCCGGGGGCTTTTCGAAGCACTCAGTGTGCTTCAGAGCTTCAGCACCCTGGCCCAGCTGCATCAGCGCCTCCAGCTTCTTACTTGAGGGGACTCACAGGAGTTGCTGCTTCCATTGTTTCCATCGGCTCCGCCCCCCACTGCCTCCTCCTCCTCTGCTGCTGCCGCCTCCACCACTGCCACTATCGCTGCTGCCTCCTGCCGCCGCCAGCTTCTGAGCCCTGGATGTGCACAGGCTCTTGTTGCAAGGAGTTGCCATTTTAAAAATGGCGACTCCCCCCAACAAGAGCTGGCGCACATCCAGGGCTCAGAAGCTGGCGGCGGCAGGCGGTGGCGGCACCAGCGATAATGGAGGTGGTGGAGGCGGTGACAGTGGCGGTGGAAGAGGTGGTGATGGCAGCGGAGGCAGCAGCCCAGGTAAGGAGCTCGGGGTTTGCGCAGGGGCGTCGGGGGGGGGGGCTGAAGCGGGATTGAGATGGCCGAATCCTGCTTCAGGTTCAGGGCCGAGTTGGGTTGGCCCCCCCCGAGTCAGCCCAAGCCGAATCAGGCCCACCTCCAAAGCCATGAGGCAGCTTCCGAGTCGGATTGGGAGGTCCCTGCACAGCCCTACTTTCAGGGCTCAGTGAATGTTTGTTTATTATCACTAGAGGTTCATAATCATGTCAGTTTTGTTCACAGATGTTGAAGACAAATCTAGTCTCATCTACCAAACTTTCAGCATTGGGGCCCTGTACTTTAAATGATTGTGTAGAAGAGGGAATTTTAGTAAGTGTAGCTTCTCGAACCTCTGTAGCACCTTGCTGAAATTCCTGCTTCTAGCCAACAGGTGCTGTACTGCTAAAAGCTTGGTTATCTCTGTTGTATAGTACAGTATACTTTAAACAAACATTTCAGCAGTTTTGGCAATTATTATTTAAGCAGTGATTATTATTCTGGTTAGTACAATGTAAGTTAGAGGAGAGGGATCAAATGTATTATTTCTGGTAGCAATGCATAGATTTGAAAAGTACACGATTTTTCTTTCACAGCATCATAATTAATTGTACCAGCCGCATCATAATTAATTGCACCAAACTAATGAAGTTTACTATCCACCTTGAACATTTCTCATGAAATGGAAAGGCTGGTTAAACATCTCTCAATCAATCATAAATAGTTGGTGTGGTGTAGTGGCTAGAGTGTTGGACTGGGAGCCAGGAGATGCGGGTTCTAGTCCCCACTCAGCCATGGAGCTCACTGAGTGACTTTGGGCCAGTCACAGACTCTCAGCCCAACCTACCTTACAGGGTTGTTGTTGTGGGGATAAAATAGAGAGGAGGAGGATAATGTAAACCGCCTTGGGTTCCTTGCAAAAGGAAAAAAGGCAGGATATAAATGCAATAAATAAATAAATAAATAAATAAATAAATAAATTTCTGTAACTTATCGGGCAGTTCTGAACGTGAAACAAAACTTCCTGGTTTCTGTGGATTTAAGGCAGCTGCCATGTAGAACAATTTATTGCTGTGTCCACATGGTGACCTGGTCATGTGTTCCAGTCCATAGTTTCCAGAATGTGGTGAAACTGATCACACAGAGCATTTCACAGGTGATGCTATCAACACATAACATTGAAATGTATCACTTTGTGAATGTTGTTAATATGGTAAGAAAGCTTAAGAGACCTCAGTTTTAGCAACGCAGCTTTAAACAATTTAACCTGTAGACATGGGAAATGCAAAGGTTACAGCATCATTTGTGAAAATTATCATAGAGGGTGGTAGGAAATAAACATAGAACAAATGTTGGGAGAAGAGGTGAGGAGTGTAACAACCATTACAGGGAGTATAAAAACATCTGGTGACTATGATGTGTACATCTATCAACACAGCACATTTGCAATTAAGTGTCCTAAAGATGGATGTATGAGAAAGAGGCAAAAATTGGTCTGATATTCTGTGTCAAAGTCAAAAGTCAAACATTTCTGCCAAAATGCTAATAAATCATCAAATGTGGCCTAGACAAGCTTTTTCATATCTACAATGCATTTAACCCCTTTTCTCCTTCTACTTGTATGAAGTAGGATTATTTAATTTCTGTATGATAATGTTGGGGTCTAGAAGCAGCTCTGAGTGACCCCCGTCACTTGGGGATCATGTGACAGAGACCAGTAAAGCTCTAACAGCAAATTTAAGTTTGTTACTGGAAAAACACTATTGTCTTGTCTGACAAGGTTACTATTATGATTAAACTGACTTACTATATAAAAGCAAGAGAAAATCAAATGTTAGAAAACAGATTTATTGAGAAATGGCTTCTTTTTGCCACATTCTGGAATGAAAAAATCCAGGATGTTAGTCAACCATATTCTTTATTTTCACTGGTTTGACTCTAATCTATATATCAGAAAGATGATTTATTGTTTGTTTTGTATCATTATCTCTATTTTTAAAAATAAAAAGTTTCATAGGAGGTGGGATGGAAACCTTTAGTAATTCATAAACAAGAATAACTGCAAACCAAAATTTGCTCAGAGGCCCAATGGCTGCCCCATCCCCCACCTGTTCCTTTATATTCTGAGATAGGGATATATGGGAATCCAGAAAGAGCCATGAGCAATTTGGCAGAGCTCCATGCCCACTGAACTTATATAGTGCTGCGTGCCTTCCAGCCTGCCACCTGTTTTCTGGTCAAAAATTTACTTTTGTGGTGGTGTGGTGTGCTACTTGCCAATTGGGGCTTAGTTCCACATCTGGTGGCAGTATTGTGGAGGAATTTAAAACATGATACTTCAATTCTCTCTTAAGATCTGGTTTATTCCCCCAAACAACACAGCTGTGCAGTAGTGTAGTGGCAAATTCAGAAGTGCAGGGTCCCTTCATGATAGCCACAGCCACGCCCCCTCACAGCCACACCCCTTCCAAGATTGTACAACTTTGTAAGATTATGCAATAAAAATGAACTTTCAGTCCTTTTGGAGTTCTGTTGAGCGATGAATGCAGGAAGAGGGCATGTCTTTTTGAGATCCAGCAAGAAGAAGGAAATAATAGCTTCCAGAAATTCCAGTTGATCACCCACAGCAGAAACACATCTTGTTATATTCTCCCTAGAGCAGCAGTCTGGATTGTTGATCACTGTTTTGGTTTATTCCAACATTCTGTGGCCTCTGCGACAACTGACTTCATAGGGTTTTTTTTCTCTTTTTTTCATGAGTCCAGAATCCATAGTTCAGTCATCTCTTATGGTGTTTTAGTTGGATGCAGACTTAGTCATGTTTAGAGTAGACTCACTGAAATCAGAGGACCTTAAGATAGTAATAAGTCGTGACTAACTTTTCCCATTGATTTCAGTGAGTCTACTCTAAGCAAGACTAAGTTTGGCTCCAACCCTTTATGCGGCCTTCTGAACAATGTCTCAACCTGAGGAAATCACAGTACACAAAAGCACTCCTCTGGATCCACATTCTCTTGTTCGAGAAACAACGGCTACTGCCATTGGTAATGATGATATCTTCAAAGCCACCCAGCAAGGGCCAGCTCAAGGCCATGATGGGCCCCAGAGTAGCTGTCCCTAGTAAGCCTCCTACTCTGCCCCCAGTACTGAACTCACGCAACACGCACACACACAGAGTCAACAGTGTACAATAATAATGCAAAAACAATTTTCACTAAATCAAAGAAATCAAAGAGGCCTGTCAGGAATCCATGCATGTTTATACCTCATTAACTTGTAGGGGCCTGCACCTGCCTTTTTTAAAAAAATGTAACGTCCTCAAGACCATGTACTGTGCAGTGGCACAACACAGACTCCATCTTCCCCAGTTTCCCTCCCACTAAGCACACAGGGAAAAGCAGAAGGAAAAACACAGAAAGGCTGCAGGAGCTTTCTTAGACACAGCCTCCTCCTCCTCCTCCTCCTCCTCCTCCCCCCTTTCTTCCTCCTCCTGGCTGGAGCTTTTGTTTTTCTTCCCAGCTCTCTATTTTCACATGGGGGTGGGGGAGAGAAAGGTGGGATCAAGAGGAGGAGAAGGAAGGGAATGGAAGAAGGGGAGTGTACAAAGTCGGGCGTGCTCTCCTTGCAGACAGCCAAGATGAAGGGGGGAAACATACCACGCAAGCCCCCAACACCCTTTCTCCTTCCCACAGTGACTGCAGCTCCCTTGCCTCGTAGCCTTCTGCTAACTTGGCGCCCATGGCCACAGGGAGGTGCTCCAGCTGCCATCACCAGCAGCAGCAGCACCTGCTCACAACAACATCTCAGGCTCTTCCAGCCGCCCGCCCCACAGCAGTAGGCTGGGAGTGGGAGGGACCCAGCTGAGACCTGGCTCCAAAAAAAGTCCCGGGTTTTCGTCCCGGTGAGATCCCCCCCCCCCTGCACTGCATTCCTGCAGCCATGTGATGGTCTCAAGCCTGGGCAAGAGAACATACCCCACTGCCACATTCCATGAGGTTATATACTTTTCTTTACATAGCATAAGTACATCTGCGCATGCTAAGAGATTAAGACTGCACAACAACAGCATAAACAATCTAAGCACTTTGGTGTACATTTGGGCTTTTCCTATTAGTCCTTATCTTAAACAAAGCAACTGCAACTCTCTCCTGCTAACTCGGCAAGAATGTTGCTGAGCTTAGTACTTCTTGGTCTGCCATTCCTAAATACTGTTGAGTGATAGTCGCTCACCTTGTCTTGACTTAAGACCTTAGTTCCTGTTTCTTATCACATATGGCCTTTTTACTATTTTTCCCTCTCAGGTTTTTTTTCCTGTACTCTTGACAGTATGCATATCATGAATAGCTTGCTAGGAGTGAGATAGATGAAAGTTAGCACAGGTGGAAAGAAAATCACACCTGCTGCACATCATCATGTGAACTGGTATTTGTGGTGAACGCAAGTGGGGCCCTGTAACAAAGTGTTGCAGGATGGAGGGTTCCAGCCACTCCATTCCATTCCCCAGTTTCACTTCCCCCACCCACCCCCAAAGTCAGTCAATATTCTGTGCCTAATGAGCATGTTCAGTCCCCATAGGCCTATTGGGGTTTTTTCTCTCCTCCATTTTGTTTTTTTCTCCATTTTCACCATATTTTTGAGTGGGAAGAGTGGACCGCTCCAGTAACCTCATTGGCTGCACATCCCCAAAGGCAGCAGCTGATTAATTTAGCTCATTGCTACTCTCACACTTTAGGAAATACTTTATTTTACAATGGTGTACACCAGGCCAGCTAGCCATAGCCACACACAGGGCATCTCTAGACCTCCAGTTTATTGCACATTCATGATTGGCCACTCCCTGACTTGTGCACATCCATTACATGCTGTCATCATCGTCCAGTCGTTATCCCACCATTTCCACCCACCTATCCTGTGTTTTCCTCAAACGGAAAAAATGTGGTATTTTCCCAAATATGCGCAAATGGATTGCCATGACCTCACTGTGTATTCCTCCCCTAGCGCAAATGAACCGCTGTGTGTTGGCAGCTGTGGGCGGTTATTTTGGGTTGTTGGGGGTGCAGTCATGATGGTGAAGTTGGTGACTACGGGCTGTGGGGTACGTCACCTTCCCGTGCCTGCGCCACTTTGGGTCCTTGCCATTTTCGGCCTGCAGCATTCTGAACAAGGCAGCAGGTCAGCAGAATGGTAGAGCGGCAAGGCAGCAGAGCAGCAGGTCAGCAGAGTGGCAGAGCGGCAGGTCGGCAGCATGGCAGAGCAGTGTGCCGGTCTTCTGACCTGCTGGGACACCCCTCTGCTGTGCATTCCTAGCAAGTAAACAGCTGAGTGAATGGCAGAGATCATCAAAAACACTGAACAGGGAGGCGGGGGCCCCCAGGGAGATCGGTGGGGGGACTGTCTGTGTGTCAGTCCCCATCCACCAGTAATGTGCAAGGGGAGGGAAAGCGGCAGGAACCAGGGAGGCACTGTCGCTACACCCCAAGAGCGTGTAATGCTTTTTTGCAGAAAGGGGGTGATGCCTCTGAGCAGCATCACCACCCCTGTGAGAAGGAAAGAAACGAAAAATAACATGACGGGGGACAGCCATCTAAAGAGAACGACCCAGTCCTGCAATGATACTGGATGGGGAAGGAACCAGCATCGATGTGGAATTCTCCGCCTGTGTGATGGAGCCCATAAGCTTTTCAGGAGGCTGTCATAAGCTGAGACGTTTATATGCAGAGTGCTCTGGTGCCTATTGAAATCAATAGGACTTAGGGTGACACCCAATGTTGCATGAGGTCCCTCCCACTCCCAGCCTACCGCTGTGGGGCAGGCAGCTAGAAGAGCCTGAGATGCTGTTGTGAGCGGGTGCTGCTGCTGCTGGCAATGGCATCTGGAACACCTCCCTGTGGCCGTGGGCGCCAAGTTAGCAGAAGACTACGAGGCGAGGGAGCTGCAGTCGCTGTGGGAAGGAGAAAGGGTGTTGGGGGCTTGCGTGGTATGTTTCCCTCCTTCGTCTTGGCTGTCTGCATGGAGAGCGTGCCCGACACTGTACACTCCCCTTCTTCCATTCCTTTCCTTCCTCCCCACCCCCCGATCTCTCAAATCTACTCTGGAGGGTCCCTAGGTCTCCAAAACTGACTTGGGGCATGCACAGGGTGGGTACAAGAGGACGGGTATCCATTCTGCCAGTTGTGTCCATTCTGCTGGTGGACAGACATAGTTGGATACTACTCATAGATTAGTGTGCTGGTGAACAACAGTATTGTAGCCAATACGGTAATGGGAAACAAATGCACATAGACCCCTTCATGGATCACTGCCTTGTTGTGGCGAAGGGGCTTGCGTAACTCAGTGAAGCCATAAGCTATGCCGTGCAGGGCCACCCAAGACAGACAGGTCATGGCAGAGAGTTCTGACAAAATGTGGTCCACTGGAAAAGGAAATGGCAACCCACTCCAGTATTCGTGCCAAGAAAACCCCATGGAACGTATCACAAGGCTAAAAGAGATGACGCTGGAAGATGAGCCCCTCAGGTCGGAAGGTGTCCAATATACTACTGGGGAAGAGCAGAGGGAATTTCCAAGTAGCACCAGAAAGAATGAAGCGGCTGGGCCAAAGCCGAAAGGACACTCAGCTGTGGATGTGTCTGGTGGTGAAAAGAAAATCCGATGCTGTAAAGAACAATATTGTTTAGGAACCTGGAATGTAAGATCAATGAATCAAGGTAAGCTGGAGGTGGTCAAACATGAGATGGCAAGATTGAAAATCGACATCTTGGGAATCAGCGAACTAAAATGGACAAGCATGGGCGAATTTAATTCAGGTGACCATCATATCTACTACTGTGGGCAAGAATCCCTTAGTAGCACTCATAGTCAACAAAAGGGTGGGAAAAGCAGTACTGGGGTACAATCTTAAAAATGATAGAATGATCTCAGTACGAATCCAAGGCAAACCATTCAACATCACAGTAATTCAAGTCTATGCCCCAACCACTGAGGCCGAAGAAGCTGAGGTTGATCGGTTCTATGAAGACCTCCAACACCTTCTAGAACTAACACCAAAAAAAGATGTCCTCTTCATCATAGGGGATTGGAATGCTAAAGTAGAAAGACAAGAAATCACTGGGATAACAGACAAGCATGGCCTTGGTGTACAAAATGAAGCAGGACAAAGGCTAATTGAGTTTTGCCAAGAGAACACGCTGATCATAGCAAACACTCTTTTCCAACAGCAGAAGAGGCGACTCTACACATGGACATCACCAGATGGTCAATATCGAAATCAGATTGATTATGTCCTCTGCAGCCAAAGATGGGGAAGCTCCATACTGTCAGTAAAAACAAGACCTGGAGCTGACTGTGGCTCAGATCATGAGATTCTTATTGCAAAATTTCGGCTTAAATTGAAGAACGTAGGGAAAACCACTAAACCGTTCAGGTATGACCTAAATCATATCCCTTATGAATATACAGTGGAGGTGAGGAATAGATTTCAGGGATTAGACCTGATAGACAAGAGTGCCTGAGGAACTATGGATGGAGGTGCGTAACATTGTTCAGGAGGCAGCAACTCAATCCATCCCAAAGAAAAAGAAATGTAAGAAAGCCAAGTGGCTGTCTGATGAGGCTTTACAAGTAGCTCACGAAAGAAGGGAAGCGAAAAGCAAGGGAGAAAGGGGAAGATATATCCAACTGAATGCAGTGTTCCAGAGAATAGCAAGGAGAGACAAGAAGGCCTTCTTAAATGAACAATGCAAAGAAATCAAGGGAAACAACAGAATGGGAAAGACTAGAGATCTCTTCAAGAAAATCAGAGATCTCAAGGGAACGTTTTGTGCAAAGACGGGCATGATAAAGGACAAAGAAGGCAGGGACCTAATAGAAGCAGATGAGATTAAGAAGTGGTGGCAAGAATACACAGAAGAACTATACAGGAAAGATCTGAATGTCCCTGATAGCCATGATAGTGCGGTCACTGAACTTGAGCCGGACATCCTCGAGAGTGAAGTCAAGTGGGCCTTAGGAAGCATTAGTAACAACAAAGCTAGCGGAGATTACAGTATTCCAGCTGAGCTATTTAAAATCCTAAAAGATGATGCTGTTAAGGTGCTGCATTCAATATGACAACAATTTGGAACACTCAACAATGGCCGCAAGACTGGAAAAGGTCAGTTTACATTCCAATTCCAAAGAAGGGCAATGCCAAAGAGTGCTCAAACTACCGTACAATTGCGCTCATTTCACATGCCAGCAAAGTGATGCTGCAAATCCTACAAGCTAGGCTTCAGCAGTATGCGAACCGAGAAGTACCGGAAGTACAAGCTGGGTTTCGAAGAGGCAGAGGAACTAGAGATCAAATCGCCAACTTTCGCTGGATCATGGAGAAAGCAAGAGAATTCCAGAAAGATGTCTATTTCTGCTTCATTGACTATGCTAAAGCCTTTGATTGTGTGGATCACAACAAACTGTGGCAAATTCTTAAAGAGATGGGAGTACCAGACCACCTTACCTGTCTCCTGAGAAACCTGTACGAGGGTCAAGAAGCAACAGTAAGAACCAGACATGGAACAACCGAGTGGTTCCAAATTGGGAAAGGAGTACGACAAGGCTGCATATTGTCGCCCTGCTTATTTAACTTATATGCAGAGTTCATCATGAGAAACGCCGGGTTGGATGAATCACAGGTCGGAATTAAGATTGCCGGGAGAATTATCAACAACCTCAGATACGCAGATGATACCACCCTAATGGCAGAATGTGAAGAGGATCTAAAGAGCCTCTTGTTGAGGGTGAAAGAGGAGAGTACAAAAGCTGGTTTGAAACTCAACATTAAAAAAAACTAAGATCATGGCATCTGGCCCCATCACTTTGTGGCATATGGAAGGGGAAGAAATGGAAGAAGTGACAGATTTTATTTTCTTGGGCTCCAAGATCACCGCAGACGGTGACTGTAGCCATGAAATTAAAAGACACTTGCTCCTTGGGAGGAAAGCTATGGCAAACCTAGACAGCATAGTAAGAAGCAGAGACATCACCTTGCCGACAAAGGTCTGTATAATCAAAGCTATGGTTTTCCCAGTAGTAACGTATGGCTGTGAGAGCTGGACTATAAGGAAGGCTGAATTGATGCTTTCGAACTGTGGTGCTGGAGAAGACTCTTACGAGTCCCCTGGACTGCAAGGAGGTCAAATCAGTCCATCCTAAAGGAAATCAACCCTGACTGCTCATTGGAAGGACAGATACTGAAGCTGAAGCTCCAATATTTTGGCCACCTAATGCGAAGAGAAAACTCTCTGGAAAAGACCCTGATGCTGGGAAAGACTGAAGGCAAAAGGAGAAGGGGATGGCAGTGGATGAGATGGCGAGATAGCATCACTGATGCAATGAATATGGACTTGAGCACACTCCAGGAGAGAGTGCAGGACAGGAAGGCCTGGCGTGCTATGGTCAATGGGGTCACGAAGAGTCGGACACAACTTAACGACTGAACAACAATGCACATAGAATGAATATATTTGTACCAACACAAATACCATCTTTTATTAGGATGAAATACATCTATCTATCTATCTATCTATCTATCTATCTATCTATCTATCTATCATCTATCTTCAGAATCCTTGAATTCCCTTCCTTTGGAAACAGCTTTCTAGGATTACAGGAGTAAATATGTTCCTAGTTTTGCTGTACCTTTTGCAGCTACCCAGTATGTTCCAAAGATTGGTGAACACCCGTTAAATGCAAGAATCTGCTATTTGTCTTCTCAAATATACAAAAGCCCTAAAGACAGTCCCTCTTAATCATTTTGAAATACCCAAGACCCAGAGACACAGTTTTATAAATTAGTCAGAGCGGCCCGTTCTTTAAAAGGGATGCTACATGACTAGGAGCTAAAGGTTCTTCTGTTTCACTGTGAAACAATGAGAATAGCTCAATTTAAGTGAATGGCACAAGTCAGCAGTCCATGGTAACAACAATTTGACAGCTACCTTATCTAGTATGCTGACACCCTCTTCTAAAGAAGCTATTATAGAGTTTTCAGGTTGCAAAATGATTGGCTTTAATCTTTAATATGGTTAAGCAGCAGGGGGCAGATAGGCATTTTAACATATAAAAAGTAAAGCTAAGTAGCTTTTAATATGTTCTGAATCTCCTAGACAACCTGTCTTCTATCCAATACATTTGGTTTCTAGGGCTTTAATTTATTCTACATTTTAGTGTAATATGGAAAGTTCCAAAGGCTTCCTTAGGGGCCAACATGGTTTCTGAGGCTGACCATCTGCAGAAAATTTTTTAAGATAATAATGGATACAATCCACCTGGTCCTTCTCTTGTGTAAGCTTCACTAAAATGAATTGGACCAGTGCATGAATATGTCTCATCTCTTGTGTAAATGCTTGCTCAGAAGGCATTCTCAGTAGACTGTGCCCAGAATAGATCTGAGGAAGAGAACTAGTACTATTTTTAAAAATTTAATTTCCTTCCCATTTGCTATATCATGGGCATAATTGCTGGACCCTAGACTCAAACTGTCTTGACAATTATTCCATCTTTCCAGGAAATCCTGGGAAATTTAGTTCTGTGAAAGCTGCTTTATTATTTATTCATTGATTTAATTTGTACCCCACCTTTCTACCAGGAAATGGCATTCAAGGCAGCTAACAACAATGAAAGCCAGCATTTAAAAAAACCCGTAATATTGGGCGTTTCTACATGAGTCTTTTAACCTGCCACTTTACTGAGGCTTCTGCTTTTGGATTCTTTGTGGGACTAAGATCAGCTCCTTTACATGTATTTTTGCCCAGGGGGTTTTCAATATGTTCCATTACACAACCACTAGGTGGCGCTGTGGTATAGTGTGCCACAGTATACTGTGGAATTGTGCAAATAAACCAGGGTCTCATGTCGTCATTCACAGAAATACTACTTTCCGTGTTAGAAACCCCTCCCCCCTTATAGTGGTTGCAAAGCATGGAAGAGGCCTTGGAGGATGATGTCATTATGGAAATCACCTGCAAACTACAGTGAGTGAGGAATCGTGAGCACACAATAAATGCCTCGGTAGAAAGGCTCTAAACACCAATAGACTAGCTTATATTCCAAATGCCTGCTTGTATAAAAATCTTTACCTGTTGGCGGAAGGACAACAGAGAGGGAGCCAACCTGAGCTCCCTGAACAGGGAGTTCCACAGCCTGGGAGTGGCTATTGAGAAGGCCCTCTCTCCCGTCTGCTGCAAATATGCTGCTGATGGTGGTGGCACCAAGAGAAGGGCCTCTCCTGAAGATCTTAAGAACCAAGCAGTCTCGTTTGGGAGGAGGTGATCTTCCTGGTACCAAGCCATAGATGGCTTTATAGGTGATAACCAGCACCTTGAATTGCGCACGGAAACAGACTGGAAGCCAGTGAAGCTGTTGTAACAAGGGAGTCATGTGCTTGGGATCTCTATCAGCAGCCCCACCGAACTATGATTTCCTGGTTTCTTTAGAGAAAGCCACAACAGTTAAAGTAGCATGAAACTCATACATATGTGTATACTATAGAGATGCCTGTGAGTGAGGATTTCCACTTAACAGTTGAAAGAAAATGGGATATCGTTGCAAAGAAATTAGATATTTGTCCACTTTGGATGCTTTCAGATGGAGTGCTCTGGGCGTTATCAATAAAAGGCATTGTGCAACTATCCCATCTTTTCTTTCTTAATGGATTATCTGAGTTAAGAGAAAAGATGGAAGAAGAAATGGTGGGAAAACACTGGAGGGTTACAAGTTGCACACAATGTTGTCTGGAGCTCTCCATAAAATTCTGTGAATGAGGCAGGGTGATGATGCCACAAAAGCCTCATCTGGAATCACCGTACGTTAAACTAAAACTCGGATCGAAAACATCTGCTCCTTATAATTGTGGCATCATCTATGTTTCCTGAGCTTATTCAATTCATTTATTTATTCAAAGCATTTATATCCCACTCTTCCATCAAAAGACTCCCAGAGTGGCTTATAAAAATCAACCATCAGATATTCCTTGCCCTCAGGCTCCCATCTGGAGACACAAGCAAAAGGATTGGGAGGGAAGGGGAAAAAGCATGATGGTGGTGCTTAATGTAGTTGCCGAGATGGCTGAACTCAGGTTTGCACTGCATGTATCGCCCTTGTGGATTACCCTGTTCTTTGTTGTTCATTTTAGCACGTGGGAGTTAACTTTGGCTGCAGCAGTCCATAGATGTTAGAGTTTAAAATCTTAATCTGGGTTATTTGATCATCCAAAGGATTCCAGTTATGGACCCATGGAGGTCACCATGCTTTTGGCAGTCTTCAGAACCCTGAGTGCAGACCTGTTGCACAATGAACTTTTTCAGCTGATGCAGCCCCACATAGACCCCACTTAGCACATCTCCAAATGATACCCAGGAAACAGGAACCACTGAAGACCGATATGGCTTAGGACACAGGTGTCTGAAGCTTAATACAAATGCATGTGCAGAGGGGATTTGGTGGGTAGGAAGAAGTGTTATGTAACCCTTCTCCTGCCTGCCAATTTCCCCCATAAATGTTGCCATAACTGTTTTCCTGCCCAGCCAGGCTTATTTCTGGCTTCAGAGTCCAGCAATGGAAAAATGCCCCTAAAATGCCCCTAGGGCAGTTGTAAGTGAGACACCCCTTCCCATCCACCAGTTCTGTGCCTGCAAGCAGGATACATCATAGATCTATAAAGGGCTAATGAAGCATTCTGTGTAGCCTGGATTCTCAGAAGACCTACCTGTGTCCCAAACCAGGCTTTATATAGAGGTGCGGCCTGTGTGTTAAAATGCAGGTTGTGCCAATTTCGGATAAAGTGCGGTGGGGCTTTTTAAAGCTCAGCATGGACAAGCAGAAAGGGGGTAGTGAACTGAACTGAACCCCGCTGAAATGGCTTCGTCTCAGTCCTTTTTCTCTCGGTGGGGCTTTGCTACCTGAACTAACCCTTGCTGGAAGGAAAAGCATGCTGAATAAAAGTTATATATTCATGTTATATTGCTTTATTTGCATTGTTTCAATTAATTTGAAAATCCAGCAAAGAATATTTGAGGAAAGCAACAACAACAACTACATTTCTTTTTCTTTGGGGAGGAGGAGTGAAATGAGGGAATCATATAAATCCTTATAGTACTGCCACCAACTCATGAGCTTTAAATATTCCCCTCAAACTGTTTATAGGAAAGCAGCACAATCCACATTATAACACGTGGATCATGCCACTGTTATACAATATCTAGTTTGGCCCTGTAAGAAACATTTATGATGAAGGCCATGAGCGATGCTAGATCTATTCTAGTGTTTTTTATTGGTATTGAAGGGCACTGATAACTGTTGGGACACATTACACATTCCATATACTGCTTTTCTAGCATTATTTCCCACTTTTTACGCTGCTTATCCAAAATGCCGTAAGAGATGTCATTGTGTGTGCTACGAGGTATAAATGCACAAGAGGGATATGGCATCACTATGGGCATCTCTACAACAGCCTAAAATCCTGCATTTAAAATGGGGCTTTCTGCTTCCATTTTAAATGCTGTATCCCAACTGACTCCCTGTACACGTGCTTCCTTTCCCCCTTCCCTTCCCCCTCCTTCTCCCCATATCTGAGTCTTCCATTATCTTTCATGGATCTCGCTCCTCTTCTTGCTGCTTTTCCTCTTTTCACGGAGGGAACTCAAGTGGAACACAACGGGGTAATTTGATAGCTCATTATCTGCGATCTATTTAAAAATGGAACAAAGGGCATTCAGAGCAGGAGACACTCTGGAGGGTCACGGCAGGGTCATGGCGTCATGTAAAGAGCTCATAAACTTCCGTGAGGGAGCAATCTCAATCGCAGGATAAAAGCTCAATGTGAAGGAGCCCTGTGATGGGATCGTATTGATATGACACATGGTGCAGATCTGGCCCTAGTTTGAATTCTGCCCTGACAACCTGTGAGTAGGGATGTACAAATCCTACTCACCCGTCCGTTCTGGGGCATCGGCAGTGGGGAGGCGCTCCGTCCCTCCCCCGGAATCCTCCTCGGACCGGCTCTGCTCCACAGCGGCTCTGCTGCAGCCAGAATTCCGGCCGTGGCCAGGCTGCTGCGGCCACAAATGGCGGCCGTCATAGTGGCCGCCATTTGCATCCCTACTGTTTGCCGTGATAGGCTACATAAATACTTATGTAGCCTATCATGGCTGACTGCAAGCACGCAAATGGCGGCTGCTACGACGGCTGCCATTTGTGGCCGCAGCAGCCTGGCAGCGGCCGGCCAGGAGGCCAGCTGGAGCTGCTGCCGCTGCCACATCTGCCACCGGAGCCGCCGCCGCATCCACTGCCAGGTAAGCTCTGTCCTGGGGGGATTCCATGAGGTGGCGGGGGGGGGGGAGGCCATTCCGCCATGGATTCCGGGGAGCCGGATTCTAAAGAATCCGGCCTCACTGGAGTCCATGGCGGAATTCTCTGACATCCCTACCTGTGAGGATTTCTGACAACTTTACCAGTCATGGGGTTTCTTTTTTCAAAAAGTATTGCTTTCTTTGTTCGTTTGTTTTTCCAGCAGGAAGTATGTCTAGTCTCATTATACAGCATCAAGGCTCCCAAGGAGAAAATCTCTGTTAAAGTACTGGTTTCATTCTGAATCGAATGCCAACAGACTCTTAAAATAATTGTGTAGCTATTTTTTTTTCTTTTGTTTCCTCATTAAGAGAAGCAAGCTCTGTTGCCCCTGAAATGAAAATGGGGAAAAACTCATAACCCTATCACAGTTTTTGTCTGCCCATCAGCCTTGTACAGATAGCGAACTTTAACTATCATGCTGTGTAGTTCTAAACTAATCCTGTCTTGCTAAGAAAACTTTGATAGATTCCGGCATCCCTTTATTTTCCACCCAGAAGCGACTATTGTGGCACAAAATAATTTTTGAGGTTGTGGGGTAGGAAAAAAGCGCTATTAAAGTAAGCTTTATTGATCTCTGTTGCAGGAGGTCTTATCACAACTGACACCATCTGTGGCTGCAAAAATGGGTTTTAACCAACCACAGAACAGTTAGTGCATTTAAGTGAAGATAAGGTGTTTTTTTTTTTTTTAAAAAGGCCAATACAATAAACTATCCTGGTGTGAAATTATAGATTCAAATGACTTGATATTTATTTCTTTAAAGTTCATACATTATGGTATTCATTTTCTCCCTCATCTTATTGTGATTTCTGAGGTGTCTTTAAGAGAAAAAAAAGATGGGGAGAACTCAAAGTTAATTCCAGCTTATTGCAAACACATGGGATGCCTTTGTTAAGAGGAGAAGGGTAAGCATATGGGAATTCTTCAAGGCTGCACTATACCATATGGCACATTCCATCTTGTGCATTGTATTATACTTCGATATATTCCATTTAAATAAGGTACTAAATCTGTGATAAGCATGTCTTTGCTCCTTAGGTTCCCCAGGAAGTTGTCTTGCTGTTATTCAGATATACATTCAGCCCAAGCCACAGGCTTTTTGAGGGGGGTTGCTGCTCTTGAACATTTCTCATGCACCTGTCATGTTTTAGGCTCAGTGATGAACCCAGAGGTGACATGCTGATCTGCGCAGGACAGGGTCTGGTGAGTTCCTGGATGGCAGATTGCCTGGGTAATACGTTGCCTTGATATCCATGGATGAAAGGTGAGATATACATGAAATCAACAAACCAATAGCCAAGCATGTCAGCCAGGGGTGGACAGGAGTGAGATCCACTGGTGGATCACTGGTGAATCTCTGGTGGACCATCTAGTACCTGCTTATTTCTGGGTGTCTTGAAAGAAATGCTGAACTAGGTGGACCTTGATTTGATCTGGCAAGAGTACATCCCCATGGTTATTTACCTCATATTATTTATTCATTAGATTTATACCCCACCTTTCCACCAAGTAAATGGTGCCTAACGTAGCTAACAACAATAAGAACCAAACTTTGAAATAAAAACTTAGTTAAAACAAGCATAAAACAAATACATTAAAGGTGCAATTCTATGCAGATAGGCGGCCACCTCTGAACTTGGATGCAACCTCCTATCCAATGCAGGGCAGGAGAAGCACAGAGGAGATTGTTCCCTCTGTGCTTCTCCTGCCCTGCACTTTCAGCTAGACAGCCGATTGCGGCTGTCTAGCCGCGGGAGGGCAGAGTGGGGGAGGAGGCTGCTGTATGACAGATTGGATGTGTCGTACAGGCATTTCCGCCCTTTCTGCCCCAGAATGCCCCCTGGGAATGCCCTGTGAGTGCAGAGCATGGGGCTTTTCTGCGCGGCCTGCGAGGCAGTGCAGAAGTGGGGGAAGGTCAGTTCTGCGGGAACCGACCTCGGAGCATGGGCTCTGAGGTCGGTTCCCAGAAAACCAGATATCCTATGGCCGTCTAGCTGCTGACTAACGGATTGCGTCCTAAAACACAATTAAAATTACAATTAAAGAATAAAAACAGCACCCAAAGCAACAGACCAGCTCAAAGGCCTGCTTGAATAAAAATGTCTATACCTGCTGGCAGAAGGACAGCAGAGAAGTTGCCAACCTCCCTTCCTTGGCAGGGAGTTCCACAGCCTGGGAGCAGCCAGTTCATACACTTTGAAATTGGCTGTTTTTTTGGGCTGTATTTCAAGGGTGAGGCAAAATTCATTGCACGGGGGCACATGGGGGGGGGATTGGAACAGCTGCCATTTTCTATTTTGTTTTTCTGAGAAAGCCCTTTTCTGAGGTGCCTTTTGAATTTGGGGGAAATTCAAAATGGCTGCCATTATAAGAAATGGCTGCCTCCTTTGCCACTCACTGGGGGGCTGCCATTACAGTGGACAGCAAATTAATATCGAGAGAAAAACACACACTTTAACAGCGTGGGTGAATTGTTGCTCCAGCTGCTCATTTAATTTGAAGGGTGTTAAATACCAAAGAAAGGATAGTGACTGAGGCAGTCTAGTTAAAAATGTGGAGTCACAATATTAGGGATGTCAGAGAATTCTGCCATGGATCTCGGTGAGGCCAAATGCCAATGCATTCGGCCCCCCGAAACTCGTGGCGGAACGAAGCCCCCCTGCCCCGCGAAAGGCACGCAAAGCAGGACACTTACCTGCTGCTGTTCGTGCTGCTTTGCAAATGGTGGCTGCATCCGCCATTCGCTTCTTCATTATAGCCATGATAGGCTACGTAAATACTTACGTAGCCTATCATGGCTAACGCAGGGACGCCATTTGTGTCCCTGTGGAAGCCGTGATAGGCTGCGTAAGTATTTACGTAGCCTATCACGGCAAAAAAAAGGGAACGCAAATGGCGGCTATGGTGGCTTCCATTTGCGTTCCCTTTTTTTCGCCATGATAGGCTATGTAAATATTTATGTAGCCTATTATGGCAAAAGAGAGGGGCGCAAATGGCGGCGGCTACGGCACCTGCCATTTGCGTCCCTGTGCAGGCAATATATGATTCCAGGCAGCCCTATTTTAAAACCTGAACTACTAGATTTTTTTTTTAACATTTGGATTTCTTAATATAACAAAGTCTTGCAACTCCCCCCCTTCCCCAAAGATTCTTTATTTGAAAGCAGAACTGTCCCACCAGGCTGTATTAAGGGTGGTAGTGGAAGGGAGGAAATCAGAGATTAATAGTACATGTCTAATGCATGAACTGGTCAGAAGTAAATGCTGAAAATCAGTGAAATGATTTGGAGAAACAACATTGGGAAAAGGGCCATTTCACAAAACTGTTTCTTCTCAAATTACATGGTCAATGTCATGACTTTCTGGTTAAATCACTATTTCTCCTTAGCCCAGTGTCAGGCTAAGGCTTAGTGGCTCCTATTGGTCCTAAACGATCACCTGCTCTTGTTGCTGAGTCGAGGGGAGTAGAGAAGAGGGTTGTCTCAGGAGTGGCGGGCAACAGAATCCTGGCAGCACATTACCATCCTCAAAATGGGGTCTGTTGGATGTCTCTGCAAGATCCAGTTTAGAGTTTTTCTGATTCATTCAGCTGCAGTGCTGTGATGAATCTCCCAACTCCCCCCCAACATCTTCCATGAACCAGAAGGCTACTGATGTTGTCCAGGAGGATGAATCTCAAAGCAAGCTTAATGAGTAAATGACACAGTCATTATTGTGGACGCTAAAGTTCCCCAATAAAGGTTGACTTTTTGTTCAAAATTCTATTAGGACACTTTATGCCTTTCTGTTTCATAGCCTTTGAAGCCTTCCATAAAATATGTGTTTACTACTGCCTCAAATGATGGAGTCAGATTTTAAGGTGGTAGGGAGAGAGGAGAAGTGTTTTTTTTAGATTGTTTTTCTCTGTATTTTTGTACCATATTTGCTACTCTCGAATGCAAACAAGGATGAAGCAAAGTATAGGTCAAAACCAGAAGGTCTGTCTTAAAAGATGACACACAGCAGTTTTACCTTCCCTTAATGAGATAAGATGCTACTTTTTCAAAGATTGATGGCTTACATTAGAATCGTAAAATACTAAGGAAGGTCATATTTCCCAGTTCTGTGCATCAAGGCAAGATCTTTTATACCAAAACATCTTTAATAATGTAAGGGTTATTATTCAGACCAAAGGCCTTTCTAGTCCTGCATCTAGAGTGATCAACCCGATGCAGGGCATGAGGGTAATGGTCTTTTCCCATTCTAACTGGTATTCAGAGGCACATTGCCTCTAATCCTGAAGGTAGCAAATAGCCCTCATGACTAGTGGCCACTGATAGCTTTATAACATAATCCAGGCAAGTATATGTTTAGCAAGAATTGTGCGGTGCACTGGATAATGCTGGGTTTGGATGGAGGAGACCTGGGTCAAATGCCCATCAGCTATGAAGCCCAGTGGGTAGCTTTGGGCCAGTCATTATTTCCCAGACTCACTTACCAAAGATAAAATGGGATTCCATATCAAAAGATGAAGATAAAATGGGGTTCCAGGGCCTGGTGAGCTGCCCTGAGCTCCTTGGAGGACAGTTGGAATACAAATGTGATCTATAAAAAGCTGTGTAATGAGACTAGAAATGCTTCCTGCTGAAAAAACAAAACAAAAAAGCAATATTTTTACTTTTCTACTGAAATTTAGTATTATCATAGGAACAGAGGAAGCTGCCTTATACTGGCGTCAGACCACTGGTCCATCTGGTCCACTACTCTCAATACTGACTGGCGGTGGCTCTCCAGGGTTTCAGGCAGGCGTTTTTCCAGCTCTGCCTGGAGATGCCGGGGATCGAACCTGGGGCCTTCTGCATGCAGAGCAGGTGTTCAGTCACTGAGCTTTTTTAGAGTTCTGACTGAAACCCAGAGCGGATTCATTACTCCACTGACACCAGAGCCACCTCCACCGCACACAGCAAAACCAATCAGGCCCATTCGGAGCTGATCTGAATGATCTTCAAAAGTGGATCTTTGCTTTCAGCACCTCACAGTTAATCAAAAATCAAAGTTATAAAGGTGTTCGTGTTCACTGCTAGATTCCCATCCCAAAGACCAAAGACTGAGGCTGCCTTTACACTAAGGAAAACTGCTGCAGTGCTCCCATTCCGGAGCCTTTCCACATTTATCATGGGTTCCCAGACAGCCATCACATGATTGCTGAGAGGGGAAGCTTTTAATTTTCAAGGTTCCATGGAACGCGATGAAACAGCACCATCTAGTGGCTATTTTAATCATAACATTCTGAGTTAAAAAAATGGCTCATTAGTTCCGGATCTTTTTGTGACGAAATAACCGGGAGATACCTCTGGATGTGCCCTGGAGGTTAATGACGTCATGAAAAGGACCCGCAAACTTCCGTGAGTGAGAAATCTCAATAGCAGGATAAAAACTCCATGTGAAGGAGCCCTCATTCACACAATTATGTGTAAAGTATTTATTTATTTACATATTAATTCATATCTCACCTTTCCAGAAAAATAGTACTCAAGAAGGCTAACAAAAATAAAATACGGATAAGATGTAACATAATGCAGACCTAACAACAATTAAAACACAGCAGTTAAAAAGAAATAAGAAATAAACTGCACCCACCAGTTAAACCAAGTACAGGAAACAAAACAGTTTAACAAACAAAAGCCTGCCTGGATAAAAATGTCTTTGTCTACCAGTGGGTGAACACTAAAGATGGAACTAGTTTTGTGCAATTTAATGTGTAATATAATGACTTCTTCACACAGTAACTTGACTGGCTGATTCTGAAGCAAAGGGCCATTTGTATGGAATTTCTCCCATGTGTAAAACTGAAAACTCACCCCAACAGAAAAACTGGCTTTCATGTAAACCTTCCTCAGCAGATACCTCTTGTAGAGCATCCCTACTACAGCTAACCCTATGGGAGACAATGGAGGGATCTGACCCTCCTAGGTGGTGACAATATTTTCAGGTGTAAAGTGAGGCGGATTATCCAGGAAACAGATGGTGCGTACATCTGTGCAAGAGGCAGATTGCAGGAGCAGTATAGATGTATAAAGAGGCCATCTGAAAAGGAATTTATATGGTATTCCTAGTTGATGCTTGACAACATGGCACTGGTCTTTCAAGGGTTCCCTAGCAACTAACTGCTGGTTGCTCTCAGAGCTGCTGCCACCAGTCCCAGATAGGAAGCTGCACTTCAACCATTCCCGCTCCACCCTGTATGCAACAGAAGAAGGAAAAGGATGTTGCTAAGCAACCACAGCGCTCTTTTCTCCCTACTCAACACCTTGGCAAAATGAGTGAGTATGGTACATATATTTTGAAAATGCCGTAGACTGGAATATAAATTCCCCAGGGACATTGTTTAATGTGACCTGTGTGTATATGTATATGTCTTCCTCTCCCTTCATAGGGGAAAAAAGAGTAATATACACTGGCTAGCTAATTCTCTGTCATTTTAAATTTCAAGTCCCAAACATCTTGATTTATCATATTATCATGTGTGTTTTTTTTTTTTAAAGACTCAACCTGCTGGTATTTTGCACGTGAAATTGTCTGCTTAGTTGGGTGCACAGCTATGGGAGCAACATTTCCCATGTCTAATTGCACTATGCACTCCAATTATGGATATAATAACATTTATATATATTCATTTGAATGTGACGTTTTCCCTCTGTGATGAAAACAGAAGCTTTGGAAAACTAATGCAATTGCGTATGTAGATTCTGGGCTGTATTTATGGAAAGTTCTTTAACTCCAGCAATGCCAAGTCACACTGCTTGAATGTGACTAGGGCAGGCTGTATTTTGAAACTGCCATTATCCAAGCAAAATCTGTCTCCTAGAACAGTCAAAATGAAATAATGTTTCACTAAGCCAATGCAGACAAGTGTGGACAATAGTTTCAAAGAAAGATATTTTGGAATTTATACAGTTCAAATAGTTAATGAACCTGCCACTTCACCGAATTCAGCAGATAATGGCTCTTTAAGTACCTTCTATATGAAGTCCTAGAGCAGCTTTTTCTCTTAATGCAATTTTGTTAAAAGCCATATTTCCAGCAGGAAAAATTATACTATTATTTCATTGTTATGACCAACAGCTTCAGGACAAATCTTGCTGGCTACCATAAAACTGCCTTGAATAAAGTATATTAACTCCTAGAGAAAGTGTAATTTTTCTTATAATTACGGATTGATTCTAGTCTTCTCACCTGCACTAAGGCACAGGGAGACAGTGGGGCAAAGAAGAGAGCTGGCCCACAGGCAGGACAGAATATGCCTACAGTTCTTACTGCCACTTCTCCAAGAAGCTCCTGACATGAATGAGAATGGTGCAAAGAGACTGCTAGACACAATTTCGCAAGGCTCACCAACAAAGGAGAATCCCATGCAGTAACACTGGAGGAATCTTGGCACAATACTAAGCAGCAACATAATTCATGGTCATAGGAGTGATGGGGCACTGTTTAAGTACTCCTGATTCCACATGTGTAGTGTCAGGGCTGGCCCTACTATTAGGCAGAATGAGGAAGGTTTTGGAGGGTGGGGAGTAGCAGCAAAGTTCTGGAGGATGGAGCTGAGTCAGCCTATCCTGTGCTTCTTAAACTAACCTGTAGGTGGGGAGGGCAGGATGCCATCCTATCACCAGTGCTGAAGTAAGATTCGACTTCCAGTCTGGTCAGCTTCTGTTTCTGTACATGCAATGTGGGGCCGCCATCTTGTCCTTTGCCTCAGGCAGCAGCATGTCTGGGCCGGCTCTGTGTACTATGCTCCAGCAGGGCTGGGGTTGGGATTGGCATTACTGGGCACCAACTGAAGTCTCCACTCCATTATGGGGCCCATTGCCAATCCCTGGAGCATCTTATCCTTCTCCTGCTCTTCCTCCTTTCTGTTACTGTCTGTTTACCTGCCCTTTCCAAGAGAGCAGTGAGAGGAGTGAGGAGAAGGAGCAGACATCTCTACGCATCTTACCATCTCCCACAGGGGCCCAATATACATGGGGAATTTACTGTGCTGCTACTGCACCTCACTCATGGATGTGACACATGACGTTACCCCCAATCTGTATCAGTCTCAGGTTTTCTTGTCATAAAAAACGTATTTTCCCAAAGTCTTTTTGCAACAGATTTTCTGTTTACTGCGACTTCCCTGTGTTTTGGGACTCAGTGTATCCTAAACTTGCGGTGCTACTCTGGGGTGGTGGTAGTAGTGGAAGAGTGGCTTCAGTGCTGTGAGGAGGAATGGAAAGTTGCATCAGTGAAGGGTGGACCTGACAGGAATGGGAGGAGTTAACCCTTTCTGTCAGCTTCATCCTCCACTGACCAAGTTTTTTTTTTTAAATAGCATTCGCTAATGTGTACCTGCAGAGATGTGAATCTGTGAATAACACACACACATTTCTGCTGGATTGCTTCCCTCCCTCCCTCTCTCTCTCTGCCCTGCCCAGTGAATTGAGGAATTAATGGAATGAGGCATACTCCTGAGAAAGTCAGCATGCTGCTTTTGGGATTATTATTATTTTTTTAAAACTCCACTCCTTTGTATCATCGCATCTGCAAATAAGTTTAATAAATGTCTTTTCAATCCTTCCCAGTTCTCTCCTTTGTCCCTTTTATTTCTTTACCTCAAGGAACAACTAGCTGAAAACACTAGTTTTCTCTTCAGCAAGGCTTACTCCTGAGGAAGTCAGCATGTCGCTTTTTGGATGACTTAAAAAAAAAAAAAAAAAGTCCACTCCTTTGCATCGCCGCACCTGTGAATAACCTTGATGTTAAAAAAAAAAAAAGGAAGGAAACTTGTTGATGTCCAAAGACTCCACATACATAGCCAAATTAATGTGGTTTAAGATTACGTTTGCCTCACAAAAGCAAGATTTATATCATGCCTACTACACTGGCTACATGTGCCACAGGAGGAGTAGATGTGAATTTAAGAAAATGTGTTTTTAAACTGCATCAGTGTCAGCAGATGCTTCTGTGTAGATTGGGTCTGGGTGGTGGTGCCAATTTGGCCTGGAGGAAGGGGCAAGCAAAGGAGCAGTGGCAATTGTGGCAAGGAGGAGGAGGAGGACAAGGAAGATGAAGGGGGCCAGCTTAGGTGGGGAGGCATTTAGAGCATCTTACACAAGAACCTGGAACCGGCACTATGCTTCAGCTTATGTTCCCTTTACTTCTGGGGTTTCCAATGCAATGTTCACAAGCACCCCTGGACACCAGGGGTCTGTGTGTTTCTGTGTGACCTGGTTTGTGTGTGTGTGTGTTTTGGGAGAGGAGGGTTGCCTCATTTGTATGTGGTTTTTTGGGTATCTATTTTGGCTGGGTTTGGGGGGCATTTTGGGGGACAAGTTAGCTGAGGGGGTTTTGTGTGTTTTTCTTTGTGTGCATTGCCTTAGGGTTTTTTGGGTTTTTTTTGGGGGGGGGTTTTCCTGGTGTGTGTGTGTGTGTGTGTGTGTGTTTGCTTGGTTTTTTGTGGTTTTGAATGTTGGTACCTGCTATTTTGGGGTGCATCTGTCTTTTGCCTGGTGTGTGTGTGTTGTCTGAGGTTTGTTTCTTTTGGTTGTATTTGCTTTTCCTGTTTTTGTTGTTGTGTGGAGATTTGGTGGGGGTGTTGCCTGGATTTATTTTGCATTTTTGGGGTGAGTGTGTGTGTTACCTGGGCTTTTGGGGTGAGGTGGGGATGTTGCCTTGGTCTTTTGTGTGTGTGTGTGTTTTGTGTGTGTGTTTTCCTGGGGTCTTTTGTGTATTATTTGTATTTTACTTGTGTGTGTGCATGTGCGCGTGCACTTAGGAGGGTTGCCTGAGGCTTTTGGTGTGTGTGAGTGTGTTTTTCTGAGCACCACCAGTTTTTCCTGGGAAATGGGTATTTTGTTGTGCTGCGGTGTCAAATATATGGTTTGGCATTTGGGGGTCAGTTCTAATCTCTGCCTTGTTCTCAGTTTATTGGGCAAGTGACTTATCTTTTGTGACTAGGCAGCACCCCACAGCAGCCATTTTGTGGTGGTGTCCATGAGAGTTTATCCAATTTTCAAATGTACCCATGGGCCCCAAACGGTTGATGACCCCTGCCTTGCTAGTTCATGCACTCATGTGTTAGGGTATATTTCAGCTAATGGCAACCATTATATACTATATGTTGGGTGTTTTTCTTGGCTTCGCTGATTGACTTTCCATGCTGAGCTCCAAGGGAGAAGGAGAAAACATATTTGTTCTTCTCTTGGACATTTCCTTGTCTAATTGTGTGGTGGACCACACATCTGGGAGTTTGTCCTGATGATTAGAACTTCTGTGCTGCAGTTCTTTCCCATGCCAATGCTGTCAAACTTTCTGGGAGGGGCAATACCATTTGGCAAATGTAAAGGACATGGAATGGTCAAGAAAACATTAATGCATGCATTTCTCCAAGCAACCTGTCTGCAACATCAAGCAATAATAGGCCTGCAGCAAAACAGAATGGCAGCACCATACAAGCAAATAAATGCAGCTATAGACATACGTAGTTATTTATTCACAGAATTCATATATTTCAAGGCAATTCATCTTCATTAAGGAAAAAAGTAAGGGAATGTTTACTCCATAAGACTGAGGCACAATAAAAACCTGAATTATAAATAAAGAGCCTTTCTACACTAGGTTTTTCTTGTGTGCTCATGATTGGTCAGTCACAGTAGTTTGTGGGTCCTTTACATGATGTTGTCATCTTCCACGACCTCTCCTGTGCTTTGCAACCATTATCTCGTTCTTTTTCCTTAATGGGGAAAGTCTGGTATATCCTGATTCCTGAATGGCACCATGAAACCCTCTGTGTAATTGCACAATCACACTATACCACAGTGCCATCTAGTGGCTGTACAAAGAAACATATAGAAATGCAGAGAGAGAAAAACCTGGAAAAAAGCACGTGTAAAGGAGCTGAACTTAATACCGCAAAAAATCCAGAAGCGGAAGCCCAGGTAAAGGTGCAGAATAAAAACCTTGTATAAAAATGCCCATAGACTCAGTTCAGATGGTTTTGGAGCATAAGTTCACGTTACGTTAAATGTTTTGCTTGCAGTGACATCAGGGTGTTTTCTTTTAAACAAAAACATTAATATGAAGTGTGGGGTCCCTGATTTTTATCAGGATTGCAATATGTGGGGAATGGCAGTTTAAGCTTTCTCTTCCCTGCCACAATCCTGACAAAAAATGCGCCCTCTGTGCTGCAAATGCCAATAGGATAAGAGAAGGAGAAGCTCCCACTGGCACCAGATGGAAACTTTTTTTCTATTGCTATTTGCAGCATGGAGGGTATTTTTTTTTTGTCTGGTTCATAGTGGGGAAGGGCAGACATTGACATATGTATCTTTAAAACTGTGACGTTGTGTAAGCAACACACTTCATGTAACATGTAGTTAAACCATCAGGACAGGTTCTCCTGTAATTGGTCATAGGAATGAGCAGGTGGGCTTGCAACCAGCCCGGATCACATGGAAGAATGGGTTGTATGAGCTGGCAGTGCTCCGGGCCAATCACTATAACTTCAAAAAGTGCCCATCGCGATTGTGCAAATTGCAGCAGTTGTGTGCTTGACCCCCCCCCCCAAAGTGCCAAGTTGTACAACTGGCTCTCTTATGCACACTCCCTCAAGCAATCACATGGAAGCCTGCACACATCTGAGTGTCAGCGTCTAATTTATAACCTGCACCTGCCATACGCTCATTTGATTTATACCTCATCTAGTTAAAAACTGACTTTGACTTCAGACCTTGCAACAGTATTTTGTGCAGAAAATGAGTTTTTTTGCTGCTCTGAACAAGATTAGCAAATGTCAGATCAGATATACAGGCCCCATAATGGACTTAGAAAGTATCTAAATGAATCCTATGTGCAAACTTTGCTGGGTTTACAAATCCTGGTTTTGCAGCAGGTTTGCAGGGAAGCTGCTAGCAGAACTTAGCTGCTGGTATGATCAACCTGAACAGCCTGCCTCGCCCACCTTATCGGAACCCTTTTATTTATAAGTGATGATGAGGTTCTCTCTCTTATCTATTTCTCTCCTGGAATTCTTGGTTGGTACATTGTGGGTTGTATCAAAGGGTGTTTTCGTCTCAGTGTGTTGCAGTCTGATTGGGTTCACAGCACTGCAGAAATGGCCCTGCTTTCCTCAATCAGATTGCATCCAGCAAATGTGTACCTTAGAATGCCTGACTGTCAAGGAAATGAAAACAGCCCCCGAATGCCTCCTCAGAAAATATAGTAAACAAAAATGTTGCATTTCTGCTGTGTAGGAGTGTAATATATCAAGTAAACCATGCTTTACCTGCATTAAAGAGAGGCCACTGGCTCAGGTAAGCTGTTAGATAACTAGTGAGTGGGTGGGATGGGTTGCTGCTTTTCAGGGATTCATTTTTTAGATTTATATCCTCCTGCCTTTCCTCCAATAAGCTGCATACAGCAGGCTATATCTAATGCCATGTGATCTAATGCCATGTGCACAGGCTTTCACACTGGACTTTCCCCCTCCGGTTGGGGGACCCTCTAGAGCAGATTTTGGGGGCATGGGGGAGCTGCAGGGAAAAAGCTGCATGGAGTCCATTCCACTGGCATGCCATTCTGTCAGTGGACTGACACAATTGGATTTCACCCATGGTTCTTCCCCCTTTTAATCTTCACCACAACCCGGTGAAGTAGGTTAGGTTGAGAGATAATGATTGGCTCAGGGTCACCTACTGAGCTTCATGGCTGTATGAAGATTTGAATCTGGATCTCCCTAGTTATAGTCCAACACGCCAACCTGGCCTTCCCCAACCTGGTGCCCTCCAGATGTTTTGGACTTCCAACTACCATCAGTCCTAACCAGCATGGTCAATGGTCAGGAATGCTGGGAATTGTAGTCTGGAAGGCACCAGGTTGGGCAAGGGTGCTTTAACTAGTACTCCACACTGTTGTGGCATGCCTGTAATCCTTATAACATGGCTGAAAGACTTCTGTGTAGATAGGAAGGGGTGTTTGGTTTGGGGGGAGATATTGCCACTTTAGTGTTTGCTACTTAACTTTTCCTACAAAAAATGACTAAAACATGTCTGCTTATGGTGCAAACCCTGTAAACTAAACAATTGGAATGTACCTCAACAACTATGGTGATCAGATCTAAAGAAGGATGAGGCTCCTGTAGCTTTAACTGTTGTATGGAAGAGCTGATGCCTTTCCTCCCCCTTACACGTCAAGCTACACCTGCAAAAATTCCTCTTCTATGCAACTCATGTGAAGTTGGCATAAGGCCTGATTTACACACTGCACTGGCCATGCAGGGGAGGTGCCCCCAGCATAATGCCCTCTGGTGGGCCCTGTGTCACGCCAGGGTGCCCCCGGGTGGCTTTATCTGGCAGTGGCAGAGCTCCTTCAGTCAGGGCCAGGTTGCTTCCATTTCAGTTTCCCACAACGCCCCTGACATAGCATCGCTCTGGGATGTTCTGGGAAATGTAAATAGTTTAGGAGCACAGGAAGCGGCCTTTTACAGAGTCAGATCATTGGTCCATCTAGCTTGGTATGCACCAGCTTTCTTCAACCTGGTGCCCTCCAGATTAGACTTCAACTCCCATCAGCCCCAGCTTGGGAGAAATCTTGGCTAATGGCCAAGATTTCTGGGAATTGTAGTCCACCACATCTGGACAGCACCGGGTTGAGGAAAACTGTTCTACACTGGCTGGCAGCAGCTCTCCAGGGTTTCAGGCAGGGGCCTTTCTCCCAGCCCTACCTGGAGACACCAGAGATTGAACCTCTGACCTTCTGCATGCACAGGTGCTCCACCACTGAGCTCCTGTCTGGCCACCCATTGCTGAGCATCAGGGGGAAAAAATTAAAGTGGGCGGCAGGATAAGTGTCAGGAGGGGGTCCTGCTGGGATGCTAATTTCCCAGTGGTTGCCCAGGGATTCCGTGTGGTGATGCTAGGCCTGGGTCGGCTGCTTTAAATCATTCTGTTTGGCAGCTGTTATCATTTAGATCATGTGCAGGAGCTTACCATGCAGACTGCATGCCTCAACACGATCCTGCAAACATCTCAGACGAAAGGCTGCCATCCTGAACTGTGTGATCATAGCTGCCATGATGACCAATCTAAAGCATCTTCTATGTCAGGGGTCCCCAACCTTTTTGGACCCGTGGGAACATTTGGGAATTTGAGACCATGCTGTGGGCAACACCACAAAGTGCCTGATCAGTGGATCATCACTTTGGCATCTACCTGTCGCGGCTATGGATCTTAGGCTGCATCTTATTCAGCAAACCCTTTGTTTAATGTCTATTGGACAATGTTCTATGTGTCCTACCTCCATTCATTTCATGACATATTTGCAGGATCATGTTCAGTTAAAAAAAAATTGAATTAAAAGCAACAAAAACCACCACCACAACACTGGGCAATTATTATGTCCTACAATCCTAGCCTGCAACTTTTTTATATAATAAGAGAGGCACAAAGACTTCACCCACCTTCACGTTCATCAAGAGTGAAGTTCCCAGGAGTGAACAGCAGTTGTGGTTTCGGCAGAGTTTTCCTTTTGTGCTGTTCAGCTTCTCACTTCCATTTGCCTGCATTTGGCTTTTGTACAGAGATGACACAGGGAAGAGGGGAGAATGCTCTATTCCCATGGAGTGTCAGGAGGGGGGTGGTGGCAGGGAGAGTTAAAGCTCTTGTCTGTATCTCAGCTTAGGGAAAAGTGACCAAGGTGCCTAAAGCAGGGGTCCCCAACCTTTTCAGACCTGTGGGCACTTTGGGGAATTTGAGAAACTGCTGTGGGCACCACCACAAAATGCCTAAAATCAGTGGGTCACCACTTTGGCATCTACCTGCCACACCTATGGATCTTAGCCTGAGTCTTATTTAGCAAAACCTTTTGTTTCATGTCTACTGGATCCTGCAATGTCTCTTTAATAAGGGATGGTCTAATTCAGCTAATTGCTGGTGGTGCAATACGGCTAATGCTTTTCTTAAATGTATATTTTGGCAATGTCCAGTTGTTGCTTCTTTTTGGGAGGAGGCTATTACACGGATAGATTTTGTACTGCAACACTCCTTAATATTCAGTGATGCATGCGCTCTTTTAAATTGTTTACCTGCTTCATGGAAATTAACAAATGGTTAGTGTAAATGGATTCTCCGCACCTTTTTGACAGCTAAAAGACAGATATAACAACACTGAAAGGATAAGCACTCACCTCCTGTAATACCATGGACTGAGGACCATATGCTTTCAGTATTTGAACAGGTGACATATAGATGTCACCTTCAAATGGGTACTTATTTGGATATTTGGTCTGCTTTTGTTGAAGCCTATGTATAATTGCTAGAAGGTTATATGCATTTCATATGTATTCATTACTATAAAGGTAAAGGTGTCCCCAACCAGTCCTGTCCGACTCTAGGGTGCGGTGCTCATCCCCGTTTCTAAGCCGAAGAGCCAGTGCTGTCCGAAGACGCTTCCATGGTCATGTGGCCGGCATGACTGAACACCGAGGTGCACGGAACGCTGTTACCTTTCCCGCCGAGGCGGTACCTATTTATCTACTTGCAATTTCTTGCTTTCGAACTGCTAGGTTGGCAGAAGCTGGGACTGAAGACGGGAGCTCACTCCCGGGTCTCGAACTGCTGTCCTTCCGACCTTCCAGTCTGCAGTTCAGCGTCTTAACCACTAAGCCACCGTGGCCCCATTCATTACTATAGATGTATACAAATCTATGTCTGTATATTAAAAACCTGGGGGGAAAAAAGTTTTGTGGCTGCCCGCAGGCACACGTTGGGGTTCCCTGGCCACAGGAGCAAGAAGAAGGGAAATTAGGAGACATGCTGTGTCCCAGATAGGAAGTCAGTGGAGCTCATATTTGGCACCTAGACCCCAGGTGCCCATCTCTGTCTTAGACTCTGATGAGGATGAATAACATTCTCATATGCAAAGTCAGGCTATAATTGTCTGCCAACCTTCTGACAAAAAGAAGGGAAATAATCAGATACAGCTGGAATGCCTAGTATTTAAGTTGCTCAATGTACCAGTTCAGCATACAGTTACTTGGCTATTTGAGGAGAAGTGATAAGATGAGTTGGAGTCTTCTGATTATGCAATGATTTTATTTAAAACCTTGTTTGCTGCTGGGGCTGTTTACAGAACACAGCGGTATGCCAAGTAGCTGCTTTCTGGTCTGAATAAATACATCAGACAAGCCTAATAGTAAACAACATGTTGCCCCCCCCCCAAAAAAAAAACCCTAAAAAAAAAAAATGACCATCTCAGTAGGGTTATGGTAGGATGTTTACATCACTAGCCTTTTCAAATGTTTATCTCAACAGTACTTTTTCTGCCAAATTTTAGGGGTGTGAATGGCCCTACTTTGTATAAGGGCATTGCACTACATTGATAAAAATATATATTCTTAAAAGAGCATGACAGCTGTTGTCACAGCTTTATATCTTAGAATTTAAAACAGAAGTGTAATTTTAACAATACAGAGAATTGCTTCAGGATAAAGGAACTCTGTTAAGGTCTATTTAAATGGTGTGTGGGCCCCCCCTCCAATCTGTCTTTCTACTGGCATTCCCAGTATTCTGTGTGGGCTCTTCTTTTTACTTTCTACAAGCTTCTTAAGATGGAACTGCATGAAACATATTAAAAAACCCCAAACCAAACCATGGGGCTTCCATCAAAAATGGCAGCTTCATATTGCTCTCCCTCCCACCCACATGTTTAAACACTTACATGTGATTTATTTATTTATTACATTTCTATACTGCCCAATAGCTGAAGCTCTCACAAAAATTAAAACTACAAAATACAGCATAAAATATGTTATAAAAATGTAAAAGTTTAAAACTACAGTATAAAATAAAAGTTAAAACCAGAATCAAACCTAGCAGCAATGCAGAGATTTAAAATACAGTAATGGATTTAAAACAACAGAAGTGAAAGACTAAATTTGGTGGGGAAAGCTTTTGGAGATAATTCCAGGCAGCCATTTAACTGAGAACAGAGAATAAATTGACTTGCCATTCTCCATATTGATTATTTTAATGTTCTTCTGACTGGTTTTATTACTTCCACTGTTCAACCTGGATCACAAGCCACTTCTGCTTGATTCATTTTCACTCGGAGAGGGGGAAAAAACGAAAGCTTTTAAGGGTGCAATCCTATGCCTGTTTAGACGGGAAAAAAATCCTACAACTCAAAGCATTCCCCAGCTGGCATGGGGAATTCAATGAAACTGCCCACCCACATGCCGGCATGGGGAATTCAATGAAACCCCACCCACATCATGGCAGCCGCTGCATACAGTGAATTGTTTGTGTGTCCCAGCTCACCACATAGATTGGCTCACGTTGGGTGCTCCCAGATGGATGGTCCCTAGTGCTAGGCCACTGTGCAGCTATTCTGTTTTTCCCTCCTTAAAAGATCTTCTGTGGTAAGAAAAAAGACAGAAGAAACTGTGGGAAAATACAAGGAGATTACAGATGGAAGTTAAAATTCTGTGAATGAGGCTGTGATTGCACGATAAAAGCCCTGCCTTGGTCTCCACATCACTACAAGATGCCACTGGGTAAGTTCTGAGGCCGCTGAAGAAACACCATATGATGGGGTCTGATCTGTTTCAAGGGGTGCTAGGAAAAGAACATGTATGTATGGTACATACATGCTGGTATGTATGTTTGAGCCGTCATCATTTCTTTGCTTTCTAGTTTTATGGAGAAAAGGGAAAAATAATGATCTTAAGCTGAAAGCACGCTGAAGCCACATACAACACAGTTGGAACTGACTAGGACTAGCTGGCGTTTTTTCCTATGGCAATGTAAAAGTGTCCACCAATGAAGAAACAGTAATTCCAAGGAACAGCCTCTGTTCAGGACACGTTCCCAACACTATACGTTCCTGGAATGATTCCAGTAGGCTGCCTCCTTAGTTGCAGTGTACGGTGCAGAAAAGGGAGGGAAGAACCCATTCTCACCTTGAAGTGAGTGCAATTGCATTAAGTTAAAAAGCCCAGCAGATATGGAAAAAAGCTTGTTTAAAAGGCAGGAGAAATGAATGCCCCCCAAATATGTATCCCTCCAGGGATAGCTCTCTCTAGAGTTATGGGCATGCTGCAATGCATTGTGAAGATGTTGCTTTTTGTGTCCACTGCTAACTTCACCCAAAATGATTTTATAATGGCAGCACATTAACCCATATAAGGCAAGGATTCTACGTTAAAGAGATGCGAGGTGCAAAAAGGGAACAGGAAAGTCGTTCAGCTGCACTTATGTCTAAATCAGGCCTGCACAACCTGAAACCTACCAAGCAGAGGACAGCCCGTTATCCATTTATGGTTGCCCACCAGGTTCATTATTAACTTCCTGTTTTTTCTCTCTGCCCAGCATGGCAAAAATGAGGGTTGTCAGGCACCTGACAAGCTATAATACATGCTTAGCAGGCTGCGTTTTGTAGCTTTGCCCCAAATCCATGAGAATTTTCCGTTTAGGGTACAAACGAGACATGACCGGAACAGATCTGTCTGTTTAAATTAGCAACAGGTAAGTAATTCCTGAACCTGTACATGAACTGGATTGCAGCTAGATGTAGAAATGCACACTTTACGAGGTTTGTGCTGCAGTTCAGACACACACACACAGCATGCAAAAATGTGTACATTTGAAAAAGCGTGCACAGAAATGGATATGTTTGAAAAATGCATACAAAAAGTATGTATATATTGGAAGATGTGCATGAAAATATGTACAATTTTTCAAGCAGAATAATAATAAAAAGGAATCCGATGCCGAAATGGGATGGAACAAAAATAGCAGTGGAAAAATGAGAGCCGAAGTGAAATTGAGCTTGACAGATTTGCCCATCCCTAGTTTTATTTATTTATTTATTACATTTATTTGTTTCAATAAATAAATATCTCTTTCCTTTTCCTCCAAGGAGCCCAACCAGCACATATGATCTTACTCTTCCTTTCTCCATTTTATCCTCAAAACAACTCTATGAGGTAGGTTAAGCGGAGAGTCAGTGACTGGCCCAAAGTCACCCTGTGAACTTCATGACCAGGTGTGGACTAGAACCTGGGTCTCCCACACCCCAGTCCAACACTCCAAACAGTACACCACACTAGACAGCTGATGGTCCTTTGCGAACAGAGAGGGGTAATAAAGAGACGGACAGAAGTGCTTGGATTGAAATTGGGTCACATTTATTGAAATATCTGCAAAGGGGAAAACCTAGGAAGGGCACTGAACTGTGCCAGTTGCTAGCTGGCACTACAATGGGTGAAAACGTACACAGCCTGAGGAGTGGTGTGACAGCATCGCCGCCCCTCAGGACTGCCCCTTATGGGGGAGGTAGACCTTCCTCTGTCAACTTCTCCCAGGCCGCAAAGCTCCTGGGTGAGTGAGGTGAATCGGTCTCATAGGCAACCCTTATCCCCCCACCGAGCCGTAAAACCCATTCGGAAGGCCTCAGGCATCACCTGTCACCATAACAGTGCCTCTGAATGTTCATCATCCCTAAGCTCATTCCCCCTTGCCTGTCCTAGCCACCACCAGGAATGACAAGCCTATTGCTTGTCAAACTCTCCCCACCTGCACTGAAGAACTTCCCGCAGGCCCCTTTGCAGATCCGACAAAATTATGTCGATCCCAGCATCAGACAGGTGCTCACCATCCTGTCTGTAAAGCTCCCTCTTTGTCCAGATGATTTCCTGGTGAGTGATGATCCCATCACCGTGCTTGTATAGCCCCAAGGCTATTTCCCCATCCACTTTCTGATGGGCCCTTCCCATGGCCTTCTGGGTCAGAACATTCCTCACTTCATTCTTGTGAACCCACAAGACCAAATTATAGTTATCCCCGGCTCACAGTGCCGGATAACTCAGAATTGGCCAAGGCCTGCAGGATGAGGTCCTTGCCTTCACACAACCAGGTCATTCCCCCCTAAATGCAGCACCAAGACCTGCGGGGGGACATGCACCTCACATAGATGGAATAGAGTGGGGAGGGCGCTCTCACTGCATACCACGTCTGCCAAGCCCCTGAACACGGGCACACTGGGACAGTCGGAGCTGGGATCCATAGCTTGTCTTAAGACCTCCGGCCATCCCCGAACTCCGTGCTGTGACCACATGAGCATACGCACAGGTTCACATCCATTCCATTGATCTAAAGGAGAACAGTAAGTAACACAAAAGAAGAGGCCCACATGTAAGTCCTGAAGGTCTTGGAGTGCCACCTGCCCCCGCCTTCACTTGTTATGGTGAAAAAACCCAAAGACACCACTGTAGGAGCAGCCCCAGTGCTGAAAGGATGTGTCCTAAGTCAAATTTCCTAGACTGAGAGTGCTCAATGCCAGCTTAGTAACAGTCCAAAATTGATATAGTTAAATGAGGGGAAACCATCCAAGGAAAAAGACTGGGCTATCTACTGGGCATCCTCTTTAGATGCAGGGAAGCAGCTAACTCCCTGACAGGCATAACTCGGCTATTAGCGTAGGGAGAAGGAACACCTCTGCGCCCCTAGCTAATTAGTCAGTTTTTAAATTTCCGGAGCCAAATCTGGACAATATCATATTGTGCTTGGGTGTCAAGTATCTCAGGGCCTAATCCGTTGCACATCTGGATGTCCAGCCCAGCTTGGAGATTCTGAAGGCCCCAAAGAAAGCCATTAAGGCAGCCACATAAAATAATGATGCCTCGGAAGGAGAGGTGCAAATTAATGGCCATAATCTCTGGAGTCATAAAGGATATCTGGAGAAAGGGGATGCCTGGAGTCCACAGTTGCAGGTGACATCCTGGCCCAGCCCTGGATGGCATGTAATGCACAGAAGCCTGTATCCTAGCAGCCACTGGGAGTGACAAGCCTAATGCTTAGTCACTCTCCCCCCTCCTGTGCTTAAGGACTTCTTGCAGGCCCCTTAGCCAATCCGACAAAGTTTGTTGTTGCCAAATTGGACAGGTCATGTCTATAAGGCTCCCCCCATGTCATTATAATTTCCAGATGAGAGATGATCCCATTGCTATTCTGATATAGTCCAATGCCATTTCCCAGTTCACTTTCTGATGGGCTCTTTCCATAGCCCTCAAATTCCAAACATTCCTCCAATTAATTTGAGGAAGCAAGCAGGACCAATGATCATTATCCCTGGCCAACTGTGCTGTATGACCTGGGAATCGGCCAAGGCACACAGGATGAGGTCCTTGCCTTTCACACCAACAGGTCATTCCCTCCTAGATGCAGTGCCAGAACCTGTGGGGGGAACACGCACCAAATCATAACGGAATGGAGTGGGAAGGAGGTGCTCTCACTGCATGTTGCATCTGTCAAACCACTAACACATGCACACTGGAACAGTCTGCTCTGGGATCTGCAGCCTGACCTATAAGCCCTCCGACCAGCATGTCTGAACACCATGTCTGAACACCATGCTGTGTCCAGACATGAGCACGCACACACACATGGGTTCACATCCATTCCATTGATCTTATCTAAATATACGACACTCAACGAGAACCTCTTAGCATGGTCTCTGGAAGTGCCGGCATCCGAGTATTAGGCAAAACGTTGGCATTGACGTTCTACCTGTCATTTATATGCCTCATGAGAAAACAGATATTATGCAGTGCAAATTCAAAACTACTACCCGATCCATAACGTTCAGATTGCAAGAGGACTGTGTTTTAATGACATGAACAGAGGCCTGCCCTTCACACACAAGGAATTTGAGAATGGACATTAAGCCTTGAATCGGCCCGCTTAAGCGTTACCACGTATAAGAGAAGTTCGAATAATGGGATCTTGAGAGATTGGAGGGCCAGCCCTTGGGTGTGGCACTACATCGCTAATGATCCTATAAATTAACCATAAAAACTAGGGGCATCATAGTACATCTGCAGCTCTACCTTGAAGTATGGATGTCAGAGAATTCCGTGATGGATCTCAGTGAGGCCGAATGCCAGTGCATTCGCCCCCCTGAAATCTGTCGTGGAACAAAGCTCCCGCCCCCCCAACCCAAGAAAGGTGTGCAGGACGAAGTCCCCGCTGCCCTCAACCCACAAAAGGCGCGTGAAACGAAGCACTTACCTGCTCCCATCCACGCTGCTTTGCGAACAGCGGCCGTCCTACAGCCGCCATTTGCTTCGTCTTCATAGCCATGATAGGCTACGTTAATGCTTACATAGCCTATCATGGCTAACGCAGGGACGCCATTTGCGTCCCTGCAGAGGCCGTGATAGGCTACGTAAGTATTTACGTAGCCTGTCACGGCAGGGGGAAAAAACCCCAGCGTATGCAAATGGCGGCGGCTACCGCCATTTGCGTACACTGGGTTTTTCCCCCCTGCCGTGATAGGCTACGTAAATATTTACATAGCCTATCACGGCTCAATACAGGGACACAAATGGCGGCGGCTATGACAGCTGCCATTTGCCTCCCTGCAGGGCTGCCCAGTGGCCGGATGTCTGGCTGTGGGCGGCTGGAGCTGGCCGGCGGCTCCGCGGCTTGGCCGCGGAGTGGAGCCAACCGGGCAGGATTCCGGGGGGGGGGGAGGACTGGATCGCCTCCCCCCCACTGCAGATTGCCCGGCATGGAGCCAGGTAGGTGTTTCGTACATCCCTACCTTGAAGATGAACTCATGTTTCCAAAAAGGAAACACTGGTAATCTTCAGAAAATTAAAACCCAACCAAAATCCTCTTCCGTGTGCATGTGCATGTGTATGTGTGTGTGGCTAACTCAATGATGTGGGAGCCTAACCCCATTTGTGGTATAACACAGCCTCTACCAAGGCTGGCACGGGACTATGCCGGTGAAACAAGGACTCCTCCGCTCCATAAGGGGATGAAGCGTGACATCACAAGAGCACCAGTACAGGTCAACCTGCCTTGTCCCAGGCTTCCTGTAGGCACTATCGCTCTGAAGGTGCTCACAGAGTAAGAACAAACAAGGCCACAGACCGACTTAGCAACCTGCATGCTGTATCCTTAAATATAAATTTAACCAAATGTACCTACTGTAGATAAATCTCTGATTTCAGAGAAAAAGGGGCCAGACACTAGCCCAGGAATGAAACCCAGAACCTTTCTAAAATGCAAGTTACAAAGCACACTGTATCCTCCTGCCATAGAACCACTACAAAGCCATCTGAGGGGCTTGGTCACAACTGGGAAGGGCCCCTTTGGATAGGGCTATTACTCTGTGCCAGCCTTCCTGTCCCCGAGTATTGATACGAAGGCCTTGTTCCCTTACTTTCCATTCACTAGATGGGGGAAGAGAGCAAATGTTAAAGCCCCTGCCCCAACAAATTATAACCCCTTACAACAACTCGGTGAGGCAGGTTAGGCCGAGGGCCAGGGATTGGCCCAAAGTCACCCGGTTAGCTACGTGGCTGAGTGGGGACTAGAACCCGTATCTCCAAGTCCCAGTACAGCACTCTAACCACTGCACCAAGCTGGCTCTCTAGTCTGCCCAGGGGTGTGACAACAAAAGAACCCCTCAACCCCACAAGGGTACCGGTCTCCCCACACAGGGTTGACAACGGCTCTACCAGGGTGTCAGGCAAGATTCTCACCACGCTCTGGGAGGAAAGGGTGTCCGGAGCCCCTGGGTGGGCAGTCCACCCCACCACCACCCCCAGGAAAGAGTCACCAAGGACCTCCCAATTTGGCAAGTATGCACAAGTGATAGAATCATAGGATTGGAAGGGGTCTACAAGACCATCGAGTCCAGCCCCTTGCTCAGTGCAGGAAGCCTGATTCCCAGGCAGTCACCTATCCGAGTACTAACCAGGGCTGACCCTGCTTAGCTTCCAAGATGGTCCTTTTTGTGAAAGTAGTGAAAGAATGGTGTATACGAGAAAGAACATTGCCACCAACCGTGCCTCTGAAGGAAACAGCATGCAAGAAGAGTCAGTAATATCATGACTATGGCAAATCTAAATGAATCAGCAGACACTGTTATCTTCAGACCTGGGTGTGTTTGTATGTTTAATGGAGAATATGAATCCCAATCTTCACTTTTATGTATTTATGCCAAGAAAGGGAAGGAGAAATATCCCAAGGTGACCTAATTACTACTACCTAAGAAAGTATTTAACCCTCCCATTTTTGCTTGAAGGTTGTTTTGGTAGTATATTTGTTTATTTATTACATTATTGTCCCGTCTTTCTTCTAAGGAGCCTAAGGCGCTGTATATGATCCTCCTTCTCTCCATTTTATCCTCACAACAACCCTGTGAGGTAGGTAAGGCTTAGAATCAGTCACTGGCCCAAAGTCATCCAGTGAGCTTCATGGCTGGGGTTGGGGGGGACTAGAATCCACATCTCCTGCCTCCCAGCCCAACACCGTAACCAATACAATATACTGGCTGTCAGTTTAAAACCACATTTGTTCTGATCACATATAAAACAGGGAATGGGAATTTGATTTTAAGAGCTAAAGCTGTCCACAGGTGAGGAGAATGGAACTTTCCCTTCCCCATAGTTTGTTGGTCCAGGCACCTTTTTTCCAGCTGGACTCCCTACCAGTGTCAAAGGCTGACTGGGGGAAAAAGGGAGATGATGGGCTATAGGAAAGTAAGCCATGGGAAGAGAGAAGGTTCATCACCTCTCCCACCTGCATATCCCCTTTGTTATTTAAATCAGAGCCTTCCTTTCTGCTGAGGCAGATCTGTGTTTTGACACCTGGAACAACTTCCACCACCGTAGTTTGGGAGTGCCCTCCCATGTGCATAGGATATACTAGAGCGATATTTAACTCTGAACAGATAGATCTTGAGATCACACAGTAAATCAATTTGAACCAGAGAGGTGCTGCCAGCAACAATTCTTCGGGTAGCACTAAAACTTTAGAAATAAAACTAGCCGAAAAGAGTAATGATTCCGTACATTTCAAATACAGTCTGTGATTTTATCCCCCGCCCCCCCCCCCGGAAAGAAGAGATGATTTAGGTTTTGGCTTCCTAGTGATGCAAATGCAAAGTGTGTGCCCATGCGGACGTGAGTGAGTATTCAAAGCCACACGCCATCTCACAGTGGAAAGAAATGGAAAATTAAACCTCTCATTATTGTGCTGGAAATTATAGGATTATATCCAACCACCCATAGCTGATAACAGATAAAATGCCCAGCTTTGTTTAGCATGCTTGTAAAAGTGTGCTGGAAAAGTGAAAACTCAGGCATTATTTTAATTTTGTAAACAAATAAACAAGATAATTCCAGGAAATCATTTTCCTCCTGAGGTATATCTTCTCAGCCAGATATTCTTTGTGGCTCCAGTCCTATAAACACTTGCCTGGGAGTTGCTTCTGAGTAGACATGCCTAGGATTGCACTATTGAAGACATATCAATGTCTTTAACATTGGGGTTTCTTCAAATGATAATGAAATCTGAGGTATGGTTGATTTAGAATGGAAATAGACTGAGCTGTTTAAGGCAGAATATTTAGGTCTAAGCTGCCTTGGTCTGATTGGTAAGCAAATGGGAACCTATAAATCATGTATGGTAAATTTTTTAAAGCTGGAACAGTGTTTAAGTTTTTCAATCCATTTTTTGACCTGAATGGATCCACAAAATAGCTTACAAAAAGAAAACAGAAAACCATGCTCTGTCAAATATCCAATCAGCCACTATATCTGTGCCTTTAACTTGATATACAGACACTATGAGGTGAAAATTTTAATCTCCATGCTGTGGAAAGCTTCACCTATTGAGTTTTGCACACTGAGCCATGCTTAAAGGTACAGGAGCAAGCGGTCTGTTTTTTTTTTTCCTAGTTGGCAACCCTAGCTGGCTGGCTGTTGTGTGGCCTGCCATTAGGGATGAACAAAAGAGCAAAACGTGAGTTCGCCAAAATCCTCCAAATTCCATCTCGAAGCTTGTTCCAACTTGAGTCCATGGGGCCGATCTACATTGCGCCCGCCATCGCAATGAATTCGGTGTCCCGTCGGGTTAAACGCTCTCGCATTAAAATGTGATTATTCACACTCACCCATTTTCCCTGTTGCAGTGCTTCATTGAATGCATGAGCTCGTTTCAAACTCGAGATCTGTGCTGTTTTCCCGCTGTTTTCCTGCGCGTGCTTGTCTGATCTCAGATGCTAAGTGGGGTCGGCCCCGGTCAGTAGTTGGATGGGCAACCGCCTGAGAATCAGGCTTCCTGCATTGAGCAGGGGGTTGTTGTATCCCTTCAAATGAGGCTAGTTTTACCCCCTCCTATCCCCCCCTCTGGATTTTTTTTTTAATTAAGGTGCTATCCTCGCAGAATTGGGGCTTCTCCGTGATGTTTTTTTTTTCTAATTGAGGCTTCCAAGCTTCAAAGTTGTGAAGCTTCACAACTTTGAAGCTTTGAAGATCATGCCTCAATTAGAAAAAAAAACATCGTGGAGAAGCCCCGATTCTGCGAGGATAACGCCCTAATTAAAAAAACAAACATCCGGAGTGGGGGATAGGAGGGGGTAAAACTTAATCTCATTTGAAGGGATACAACAACCCCTTGCTCAGTGCAGGAAGCCTGATTCCCAGGCAGTCTCCCATCCAAGCACTGACCAGGACCGACCCCGCTTAGCTTCCAAGATCAGACAAGCGCACGCACATCCAGCCCTTTGCTTGTTGCTGAGGAAATGCAGGCTGCTGAGGAAGCTATGCGATCAGTAGCCGGAAGAAGACATGGGGCTGTCGAGAGCTGTGACTGGACAGAAGGGAAATTAGGGATGTCAGAGAATTTCTCCACGAATCTCCGGGAGGCCGAATGTCAACGCATTCGGCCCCCCGAAATTGGTGGAGAAACGGTCCGCCCCCCGCCCCCCCTGGGATGGGACTTACCTTGTGCGAATGTCTCTGGCGGCGGCGGCTCCCGGCGGTGGTTCGGTGGTGGTTTGGCTGCGGCGGCTGCGGCAGCTGGTCTTCCGACCGGCTGCCACCGTTTCCAAGTAAAAAAAAACAAAAACAACAAACGTGATAGGCTATGTAAAAATTTACGTAGCCTATCACGGCTAGATTTTCAAAAAACACAGTGATAGGCTACATAAATGTTTATGTAGCCTATCACGGCTGACTTTGGAAAAAAAAAAAGCGCATACGCAAATGGCGGCGCCCATGGGCGCCGCCATTTGCATTCCTTATTTGGGCACGTGTAGTCTACGTAAACATTTACGTAGACTACGGCGAAAATAAGGGCAACGCTATTTGCGTTGCCCTTATTTTCGCCGTAGTCTACATAAATGTTTACGTAGACTACACGTGCCCAAATAAGGACCGCAAATGGCGGTGCCCATGGGCGCCACCATTTGCGTACATGCTTTTCCCCTCCCCCAAAGTCAGCCGTGATAGGCTATGTAAACATTTACATAGCCTATCACGGCTGACTGCAGGGATGGAAAAAGCGGTGGCTATGGCCGCCGCCATTTGCGTCCCAGCAGGAGACGAGGTTTTGCGGCTGGAGGGACAGGGCGCCTCCCCCCCAGCCAGAATTTCGGCCGGAGGGACGGGGCGCCTCCCCCCCGGCCAGAATTTTAGGGGGGAGGGATGGGGCACCTCCCTCCACCCAGACTTTTGGGGGGAGGGACGGAGCACCTCCCCCCCACCGCGAAGCAAGCTGCGGGATCAGGTAAGGGACTTTTGTCCATCCCTAAGGGAAATACAAACACTGCCGCATATGGTCAGGCGGGGGAGGGGACTACGACTGGATACGGTAGCAAAGGCGGAAAATCAGAGCACATTAAGGGGAAATACTGGGATTTTAGGGTATTGAAAGCGGGAGCACGGAAGTGGGAAATTCCTGTTCCAATTCGAGGCAGCTACTGCGTAGTGTGAAAGGCGGGTGGTGAAACCTCATTGGAAGTGAAAAAAGGAGGTAAGTGTAGATCCAGCCCATATCAGATTGCAAACATTTTTCTTTTCTTTTCACATGAAAATACAAGTGTATTTGCATGTGTATTTTTCCAAATGCACGCACCAGTTATGAGCAGCTTTGAAATGTACCCATTCATCTCTCATTGATTAAAGTGTATTTGTGTGCATTTTTCAAAAGTACACATTTTTTATGTGCATTTATCAAATGTACGAATGCTGTCGAACTACGGATGTACGTATTGTGCTCATACCGTTCTGCTTGACTTCCGCAGTTTGTGTCCTCTGTCCCGATCTGCTAGCCGCAAGCCCCCGAAATCCTCTGTTTTTTTTTCCGACTTGGAAGTTACGTAAATAAATCCCCACCATACATCGAATAATCCTCCGCACCCAACAGCCGCCCGTCCCGTCCCACGATCCCACGATCCCACGAAACATTATTCTTCGTAAATATTTATGTAGTTTCCGTTGGCCAGAATCGACCCTATGTAACTTCTGCCGCACTCGCCATTGTTTGTTGTGATTGCTTACGTATTTTCTCCCTGGGGGGAATCCCCCCGTAACTTCCGCCGCACTCGCCATTGTTGTGATTGCCTTGGCTGGAACTTTCCTGCTATTTTTGTAATTGTTTACATATTTTTTTCATTGCCGCCTGGAATGTTTCCTGCCCTCTGTGCGCTCCCCTGCTGTCTTGTTTTCTCGGACAGGGACAGGGACTGTGATTTTATTAATTTCTGTGTATTTGTGCTTGATGTTCCTCGCGTTTACTGGACTTATTAACCTCAGAAAACCATCTCCCAAATAAAAAAACCACGGGGCTGCAGCTCCGCTTCCGCAAAATCTGTCGTCAACTTCCTGCTAACTTCCTGAATGTCATCTGCATCTGCGTTTGCGTCTGTGTGGTGACCTGTGGGTGGAGTTCTGTTGTGTGGTGGCGGTTGTGTGTTAGTGGTGGTGCTTATTGGATTTGTTTGTGTCAGTGTTGTTTGTGCATTGTGGTGTTTTTGTCTGGTCTGTGTGTGTGTAGTTGTGCATTGTGGTGTTTTTGTCTGGTCTCTGTGTGTGTGCAGTTAAGTGGTGGTTGTGCGTGGCTGTCTGGTGTGTGTGTGTGTTTGTGTGTAGCAGTGTGGCTGTACTAAAATGGCTGCAGCAGCTGCACCAGTGCTTGGCAGGAGGTGGGACCATGAGGAGACCAAGGCCCTTTTCATTAACATTAGGAGCAGCGAGGCAGTGGCAGCGCTGTTTGGCAGCTGCTCCTGCCACAATGAAGTTTATTGGGGGCGGATAAAGAGGAGGATGGAGCGAGCGGGCCACCACTGGACAACAGGAAAATTATGGTCCAAATGGAAGGTGTTGAAGCAGTCCTTCATCAGGGAGAGGATAGCTGCTGCTGACAGGAGGGCACCGCTGTTGAAACCCCCCACCTACTACTGGCGCATCCATAGAGTGTGGGTCAAGGCAGGCCAGCCCTCATTTTCGCAGAGGCATATGCCTGGTAAGTTATATTTATCCCATCCCATCATCAAGCTTAACTAAATATGAAAACAATGATGTGTACGGAAAATGAAGCTATCTCTTTGTGGTCCCATGTGGAAGCAAACAAATCCTGACATTTAGCCTGCAATCCTATGCTTGTTGAACATGGACAGAAAAAGGTCTCATCATCTTCCGGCCACTTTGGCTGGTTGAAGAAAGGATGCTGGGAACTGCATTGCTTTTTCCTGTACAACCACATGCATAGGATTATGCGGGCCTGGCTACAACTCATATTACACACTGACATGCTGTCCATTTCCAGGGAAATGCTGCTGCTGGTCTCTGCACAGTGCACAGAGGGGGACTGGCACCAGTCCAGCAGCAACAGGACCAGCCTCTCTGTGTGTGCACGTCATCCTTCTTTATGTAGTGATTGCTGAATTTTGGAACCCCACCCACCCCTCCTTTCTACCAAGACATTGGCACTCAAGTCAACTCATGAGCAAGTGTTGATCTGAGAGCTTGGAGATCTGGGTATAGTCCACTCAGCCATGGAAGCTCGCTGGGTGACTTTGGCCCAGTCAGAAAGCCCCAGCCTACCTCAGTGTTGCTGTTGTGAGCATTAAATGGAGAGGAAGAGGATAATGTGAGCCGCCTTGGGTTCCTTGCACTTGGAAAAAAGGTGGCATTTATGCAATGCATCAATAGAATAAATAAATACCATGGCATTGCAGATGTAGAAATGGGGTGACTAGAAGTGCAATCCTGTGCATGTTTACAGAAGTCCAACAGTCCCCATCACGCCAAAACTGTCAGTACTATATAATCCACCTCCCTAATTATCACCTCATCATTAGACCTTGTGGTGGGAGGACAGAATCAGTGGTTCTTATGGTAGTGGGGATGGTGATAGACAGATCAATGAATGACTGTGGTGTAGCCAGAGCCAGCAGCAAGAGGAGCAGCATCTGTGGAGGAAGGCCACCCTTCTTCCACAGATGAAGCCCCTCCTCTTGTGCTCCTGAGGCGTCTCTTGACAGATGTCCAGAGGCTCAGCAAGACCTGTAAGTAGTACTACAGAATGGCACCTGAGCTAAGAACTCTGCCTGCAAGATGCATATTACCATTGTTATTCTTCTGTTTCTACACACAGGTGATGACCTTCAAAGAAGGGTGAAGGTCATAGAGTGGGAACTGCATCCTCCTCCGAACTGAGGCCTGCAGCCAGCCAGTACCCAGCCCAATGTTACAATTGTTTCTGTGTTTTGTTTTGATCTGTTCTGTTTGTATAAAAAGTTCTTTTTTTAAAAAAGTTAACAATTCCTTGGTTCAAGTCCGCAGATATAATTTTTTAAATCTAGATCATTTTACACAATGATCTCTGTGTTTGCTTACTGTTAACCACAACAAGAATGCTTTCCAAGCCAAACAAGCCCAGCTGCTGTAAGCTTCCCTCATAGGGAGATGGTCAGTCAGCATCCCTGATGTTATGAAGTATGCTTTATTTTATATGGAGGTGCATATCACATACATGTAAACTAAACACATACCAGAGGGATCTTTGCACATATAACTCTCGGTGCTTAGGAAAACCCAAAAGCTGAGGGAGTCAAGAGAGAGACTACAACAAGGTCTTTGAAAGCAGTAGGGATGGCAGAGAATTCCACCACGGATCTCGGTGAGGCCAAATGCCAGTGCATTCGGCCCCCCGAAATCTGTGGCGGAACAGCCTGCCCCTCCACCCCCCCCATGGATCCCCCCTGGGACGAGACTTACCTGGGGCGGATCATCTGGGCGGCGGCAGCTTCGGCTGGTCTTCTGACCAGCTGCCGCTAGGGGTGGACGGAAGTCCCTTACCTGTCCTCGAAGGACGTTCGCGGTGGGGGGGAGGCGCTTCGCTGCTCCCCCCGTGAAGTTCAGGCCGGGGGGAGGCTTCCCGCCTCGGCCCGGCCAAAATTCAGGCTGGGGGGGAGGCTTCCCGCCTCGCCCCGGCCAAAATTCAGGCCGGGGAGGAGGCTTCCCACCTCGCCCGGCCGCGAACGCGAAAGTTAAAAAAAAAAACAAAAAATGCCCCCTGATAGGCTACGTGACAATTCACGTAGCCTATCACGGCTAGATCTGCAAAGTCAGCCGTGATAGGCTACGTCAATCGTCACGTAGCCTATCACGGGTGACTTAAAAAAAAAAAAAAAGCACGTACGCTAATGGCGGCCCCCATAGGGAGCCGCCATTCGCATTCCTTATTTAGTCGCTGTAGTCTACGTAAATGTTTACGTAGACTACGGCGACCAAATAAGGAACGGAAATGGCGGCTCCCTATGGGGGCCGCCATTATCCGTACACACTTTTTTTTTTTTTTTTAAAGTCACCCGTGATAGGCTACGTGACGATTGACGTCGCCTATCACGGCTGACTTTGCAAATCTAGCCGTGATAGGCTACGTTAATCGTCACGTAGCCTATCAGGGGGCGTTTTTTTTTTCTTTTATTGCAATGGCGGCGGCGGCAGCCGGTCGAAAGACCGGCTGCCGCTCCCGCCCCGCTCGAACACCCGCCGAACCGCCGGCCGGACCCGCCGCCGGGAGGGACATTCGGCAAAGGTAAGTCCCGTCCCGGGGGGGGTGCAGGGGCGGGGGGGGGTTCAGAGGATTTCTCCCCGAAACTTGTTCGGGGGGCCGAACACGTTGGCGCTCGGCCCCCCGAAGTTTCGGGGAGAAATTCTCCGCCAACCCTAGCTGCCGCCGCTGCCATTTGCAGTCTTGTCGGTTTTTTTTTTTTTACAAGATGTGATAGGCTACGTAAAGACTTACATAGCCTATCATGTCTGGCTTAAAAAAAAAAATGCGTACGCAAATGGCGGTGGCTACGGCCGCCACCATTTGCGTTCCTTATTTTTGGCCGTCTTAGTCTATGTAAATATTTATGTAGACGAAGACAGCGAAAATAAGGGGAATGCAAATAGCGTAGCGTTCCCCCTTATTTTCGCCATTATTTTCGCTGCTGGCGGAGCCGGCCGGCGGCTCTGTGGAATCCCCGCGGAGCGGAGCCGGCTGGCCAGGTAAGGGGAGTTTCGTACATCCCTAGAAAGCAATTCCTTGATTTATGAAAGAAGAATTTAAAATGAATTAAAAGCACATATCAAGAGAATTAGAACTATACATACATTTGGGGAATCAGAATCATACTAACATTCAGAGGGGTAAAGATACACATATACAGTCAATAGCAAAGTACACTGGGATGGATAGAAAATTGTGCGTGTGTGTAGCAGGGATGTACGCTGTTGCATAGTCCGCCACACACAGTCGGGCAGCGCAACTGGACTCTGCATGTGAGTTATTATAAAGCTCCGTGACATATCGCCAGTGCTTTGGGCTCTGCCCAGGCCAGACAGGGACTGCAGGTTTGGACAAAGTTCTGAGGGACACCTCAGTGTGACCACATTCACAATTACATGATTCTGCCTCATTGTCCCTCAGAACTTTGGCTCACATTAGCAGCAGTATCATCATCCAAGGGGTCCTCCTCCTCACTTGATGACTGCTCTACTCTGCTGACAGCTGGTGGTGGTGGAGGAAGGTGCTGCTTGGGAATCCATTCCCTATTGGAATGTATGAAAGCAAGGGTGGAGACATGTTCTGGTGTGAGTCTACTTCGGCGGGTAGTGACAATGTTGCCAGTGGTGGAGAAAAGCCTTTCAGAGGCCACACTCGAGGGAGGGCAAGATACATGCTAAATGGCGACTTTGGTCAGATTTGGCCAAACGCCACGTTTTGTCTCCCAGTATAGGAGAGGATCACTCTCTGGGCTGCTCTCCATTCCTGAGAAACTCTCTCTGGCATAAACTTGCAGTTCCTGGATAGCCACATCATAAGCTGATCTTTTCCTGGCTGCTTTGGCACATTTCCCCTGCCCGCTTACACTGAGCTCCACTGCCATTGAGGAGTAGAGGTAGAACTTTCCACAAGATGCCCCTGTATCTGTATGTCGTGTTGGTGGTGCAGCTGCTGTTGCATCATCATCGCCCCTCCTGTTGGTGATGGTGCTACTGCTGCAGATATTAACTTCAGGGGAGGTAGTAGCACTACTAGCCTCACTCTTCCCCAGCTCCTTCTCATACAGAACATCTCTCTGGCAGCACTCCATGACTTTCTCTGTCAAATAGTTTTTTAGACTTCGGAAGTCAGGGTTCTGGTTTGACAGCACCCCCCTTGTTGTGCTATCCCGGAACCGTGGTTCAAGGAATGCGGCAGCAACATATTTCATGTCCCCCCTCATCGAAGTGATGTGTTTGTTGGTGCCCAGCTCCTGCAGAAGGAATTCAGCAAGCCTAACTGCAGGATTGGGGACTTGACTGCCTACAGCACTGGTGCGCTCACAAAGCTTAGCATGGCGTTTTCTCAGCACCCCCTCTATAATCTTCAGCACAGGTAGAACTTGGCCCAGTGAAGCATAGTCTGAACTCAGTAGCATTGTGCATTCATCAGATATGTTTAAAATGTCCACCAGGTCTTGCATCCAGAGCCACTGATGTGGTGTGACAAAAAATTTGTTGGCATTGTTGATGGCGATGACCAGTGCTTAGCAGGGGATGTTTGTTCCTGAGGTTTGGGATTGCTCCCAAAGAACCCAGCAGGCTGGAACACAGAGCCAGACTCAGTCTCAGCAGGGACATTGATATAGAAGGGCTCTTCATCATCTTCACTGTCCGGATCACTGATGAAACTAAGTCCTCTGGCCTTTTTTTCCAAATCACGTGAGCTGCTGCCCATGAGGTGATTATCAGCAGGCAGCTGTGGACCTGGTTCATCTGTCACACTTCCGCTTTCTGATGCAGGGAGGACGGTTGTGGGCATCTCTGTAAAGATTCAAACTAGATAGAAACAGAGTTTAATGAGAAATGCACCTTTTACACATGAGTAATAGCCAAGAGAATAAAACTGTGTACTTGTAGAAATCTATGAAACATAGCTTGGAATTGTGATCAATCAACATTACACAAGGTGTAGATGTAAGCTACTACTGCACTAGCTAGCACTGAGAAAACAACACATGACACAAGGTGCAAAAAAAATGTACTGTACAGACTTCAAAACTCCACGAGAGTTATCTAAACGTGTCCTCACTGGTAAAAGTCTGAAAAGCATGGGGGAGGAGATATCTGGCTCCCGTGCAAGGTCCACACCTTATCGTCAGCTCTATTATACCATTGTGTGAGACTCAGCACCTACAGGGCTGGCCCAAAGCGTTTTGCTTCCTGAGGCAAAGGATAAAATGGCACCCTCCATCCTACATAGAGCGATAGCTGAATCTTACTTGAACAGTGACAACAGGAGAGTTTCTTCCACCACACCAGAGGACAACAAGCTGGCTGAGGAGGTACAAGGCAGTCTGAGGAGCACCCACAGTTCTGTGCCCCAACACCTTGCTGCTGCCTAATGATAGGGCTGGTCCTGAGCACATACTTGGCAAATCCCACAGCCTTTTTCCGGAGTGCATTTGTGGTCCCCCGGGAGCAGTGCCTGATTAGTCAGGTCCTGTTTTAAAAACCATCCTCCGAAATGTAATTGATTAATCAATTCACATTGCAGCTTTAGTTAAAAGAGATCAAGGCCAAACAAGACAGCAAACTATGAATGGCTTTGGAAACAAAGCAAAAACAAAACACTGCAGTGTTTTCCCACCGAAAAGGTGTATCATTTGAGAAATTATTGCAGTTCTTTTAAAGAGTTGGGGTTTTCTTTAGTACTGGAGTACCATATAACATTTTAATAATATGAAATATGTTCACAGCAATGAATATGAATGAATGTAAAACAGTCGTGTATGTTTTCTGGTGTTGAAGAAGATCCCGCAGGGTAGTCTTCCCCAAATGGTTCCCTCCAAAGGTTTTGGACTTCAACTCCCATCAGCCCCAGCCAGCATGACCAATGGTAAAAAATGCTGGGAGTTGTAGCCCAATACATCTGGAAGGCTGCAGGTTGCAGAAGGCTAATGTAGGGACTATTCAAATATTCAAAGATATTTATTTGTATCCAGATATTTACAAGCACCTGTGATGACAGAGTCTTACCAGATTCATCCTTTGGAATGACGTAGACATCTTGACTTTCATTCTGCCACTGTAGAGTCTCCTTGGGAGCATTTTCATCCACTTTGGAAACACTGCCCTTCCACTCACCATCCATGAACCTTCTTCCTCTTCCTCTGGAGTTGTGGCTGGCTGTGCCTGTGCCACTTTCTGTGGCGGTAATTGGTGGTGTGCGCTGCTTACGGTTGCGGGGTGGACTACTACTGGGGCTGCTGTCACTGCTGGTCACACCTTGGGCTTCCTCCTCTTCCATCTCATTCTTAAAATACCACTGAAATGCAACCTTAGTGGTGTATGTTCTCGCCAGGCGTCACACCTCTTTTGAGTGCTGGATTGACTACGGGTTCCTCTTTTCTCCATGTTCATGTCTCTGGGCAGAAGGAGACATAAATGCAAGTGGCAAAGCTGAAATCATGTGAACAGCCTACAGTCGTAGATATAGTGCAGTGTAAAAGTAGTTCCCCACCAATCCAGCCATCCAATGCTAACTAAATAGGGGCATATTGTACAGCAGATTAGGCTGAAAAGCCCAGATGGAGGTTGTAGTCCATCCATATGGCCTGAAAAACACAAGCCTACAGTACACACAGGATGCTGGGGAATGGAGTCCTTCTCAGCAGGCCTAAACAGCAGGCTGCTGGCCTGGCCTGACCTGACCTGGCTACGTGCACTTCGTGATTCAGGCAGGCTATGTGCACTTCGTGACCCCGTCCCTCCCAGCGAAAGAAAGCCATGTCGTTGCAGGAAACTGCGTATTTATTAAATACTTTAGTAAAATCCCTTTTGCTGTCTATTTATTTTGTTCCGATTTACGGAATTTCTTTTGTAAATACTTCTGTAAAATTTACAGCGGAGAAAAAAAAAGGGTCCGCGTGAGCTCCGGTCTGAGTAGACCGGGGCGCCCTGTTCCGGAGAGGGTTCCACAGACCGGATGTGTCAGAATTTGATCCCATTTAACTTTCAGGCAGATTTCTCTGACATCCCTATGTCGAACACATTTTTTTGGGGGTCTGCAAATCACTTTGCAAGCTTGGAAGTGTATGGACTTCAACCACAGATTGTATCTGACTCTGGTAGGGATGGCGGAGAATTCTGCATGGATTTCAGTGAGTCTGAATGCACTGGCATTTGCCATCCTGAAACCCATGGCGGAACAGCCTCCCACACCCCGCCACCCTGTGGAATCCCCCTGGGACGAAGCTTACCTGGGGCGGATGTGGAGGCGGCGGCGGCGGCTCTGGCGGTGGCTCCGGCAGCTGGTCTCTTGGCCGGCTGCTGTGGCCACAAATGGCGGCTGTCGTAGCAGCCGCCATTTGCGTCCTGCCAGGCTGCCGTGATAGGCTACATAAGTATTTACATAGCCTATCACGGTAAAGGCAGCCACGCAAATGGTGGCCACTATGCCATTTGCGTGGCTGCCTTTACCGTGATAGGCTGTGTAAATACTTATGTAGCCTATCACAGCAGCCTGGCAGGACGCAAATGGCGGCTGCTACGACAGCCGCCATTTGTGGCCACAGCAGCCGGCCAAGAGACCAGCTGCCGGAGCCACCGCCAGAGCCGCCGCCGCCGCCTCCACATCCGCCCCAGGTAAGCTTCGTCCCAGGGGGATTCCACAGGGTGGCGGGGTGTGGGAGGCTGTTCCGCCATGGGTTTCAGGAGGGCAAATGCCAGTGCATTCAGACTCACTGAAATCCATGCAGAATTCTCCGCCATCCCTACCAGAGTCAGATACAATCTGTGGTTGAAGTCCATACACTTCCAAGCTTGCATTCCATTTGCGGCCGCAGCAGCCCGGCTGCGGCCAGAACTCCAGCTGCGGCCGGCCCTGGCCAGCGGCTCAGTGGAGCTGGCCAGGGAGGATTCTGGGGGGAGGGACGGAGCGCCTCCCCCCCCCACGGATGTCCCTGCACGGAGCCAGGTAAGGGATTTACATCCCTAGACCCTGGAAGGTGCAAAATGGGGAAATCTTGATCAAAATGGAACTGAAACAAATTTCTCCTACATCCCTACCTGCCATTTGGGATATCCAATCGCATCTCCAGTCCTTCCTCTGCTTCGACTTAATTGCCCACGTGTGGGTGTCGAAGGGAATGTAGGAAGCACAAAGCTTTCCCATTTAGCATCTAGAGAACACAAGCACTGCCCTGCTGTACCAAGTGGCACAGAAAAGGAATTTTTTTGCAGGCCAAATGCTGCTTGCAGCCAGCCAGCTGGCCAGCTGGCCATCTCTTCAACTGCCATAGATTGCTCTTAGGCCGCTCTGCTCCCTGAAGTTCAGGACATAATCATGGCAGCCACTGAATTATCTGAGTCATTTTTTAAGTCCAATTATGCCTGCATAACTGGATAGTGTACCGAAAAACATTGTAGTTCATCAAGTACATTTATGCACTTTGGAGCCGTAAAGACTGTTGTCAGCACTGAATGACTTTCTGGTTGAAATAAACAGAGTAAAAAGTTGGAGGCTTACGAGTATCCTATGCAGAGAGGGAGGTGCGCTGTGCCTCCCTCTCTGCATTTTAGCTAGACGGGTGATTTTGCCTGTCTAGTGAAGGCTTCAGGGAGGGGGAGGGAAGGAGGCTGGGGTGGCTATAGGAAAAATAGTAGGAATGCTAGCCGGTATCCTCCCCTCCTCTCTCCTGGGAACGTCCCTTCTCCCTGTCACTTGTGCTCTGTCTTACAAGTGTGGAGAAGCAACTGGTGTGATCTTCTCTGCACTGGCTATGAGGGGGAGGGGGCAGGGAGCATGGTTTCCCTGGCTCCGGGCTTGGAGACCTGTCTATGAGCTTGGAGCCTGGGGAAACCAAAAAAATCCTAAGTCCCCCAGACACTGTCTAGGGCATATAGGATTACTCCCTCCACCACTTCAAATGCTTTTGCTGCTCGCAGTTCACCACTGGAAATCACCCCTGAGTGAAAGAGGATTTGGACTAGATCTAACAGATTAGGGCCAGCCCCACCATTAGGCAGAGCGAGGTGTGAATGCCAAGGGTGGCAAGTCCCCTGGGCCCTTCTCCCTGAGCCCCCTGCTGTTTCCATCCTCATGATCTGGTGTCCCATGGCAGCAGTGGTTGCTTGTCACTGGCCTGACTGGCTTTCCTGGTTGCTTTTTCCCAATGTGTCACAGCCAGCACAATTGGGAAAGATCCCGAACTGAGGACCAAAACAGACATTACTGTAAATGTGTGGCTTGCAGTTACATCTTTGTTTTCATGTTTACTTTAGAATAGGGGCAGGAGGGCTGATACAGATCATGAACCGTGTGTGTGTGTGTGTGTGTGTGTGTGTGGTGGGTGGGCATGGGGGCTTTTAAGATCTGCATCAGGGGCCCTGTACTTACTTTAGAATAAAAATGAAAAGAAGACATAGGCGAGACAGACATTTAAAGTAATGTCCGTTTTGGCCCTGGGCAAGCAGGTAGAGAGACAGGCAACCGAGGCTGCACACTCCAGCAGGGCATTGTGCCTGTGCATACATTGCTTTGTTCATGCAATGCACACTAGTACCACTTCTGTTGCATTGCAGCATTTGTTTGAGTGAGCAGCAAGTGGGTGCCAGATGGAGCAACGAGTGAACAGCAACGAGTTGTTGGAGGACAGAGCTGTGTGTGTTCCATGCGGCCTGCCCTGTACTTGCGAAGCTCCCCTGTTGTTCCCCTCAGGTACACTGTCCTATTGTCAGTGCTGAAGTAAAATTGAACTTCCAGACATGTCAGCTTCTGTATGTGTGTGTGCTCTTTTCTTCACCTTAGGCATGCAGCTGCTCGAGGGGAGAATTTGGAGCGGTAAAATGGCAACATGGCAAAGGTTTAAGTATTCCATCACCTGAAGCTCTTCCATTCCAAATCACCTCCTCCCAAAGCAATGATTCAACCAGAAAAAGGGGCATCCAACTACCATTTTACACACACACACACACACACACACACACACACGTGTATAATATGGTGTTTGCCCCCTCCCTCCATCCTTCCCATTAATGCCATTTCTGTATATATAACTTAAAGTCTTGTATGAACTGAACAGGGATGACAATACACTATTAGGGTGACCACTTACACATCCCTCCGAAAAGAGGAAATGTATCACCCAAACAGAGGACACTAAAAGAGGACACTAATCTGCATAACTTTTGAATATACTAATTTATATGTATCGATACAAATTTAGAAATAATTGGTATAATTTAATTAGAAATGCCATGCATTTCATCATAGTGGAGAAGACTAACTAAGAGCGCAATCCTATGCAAGTTGTGGGACATTTTTCTGTCCAAACAACATGGTTGGCTAGGGCATGCTGGGAGTTGTAGGACCTTTTTCTGTGAAAATATGCATAGGATTGCGCCCTAGGTGACCTGTGTGCCTGTTTGGTTTACTGTCCAGCTCCTAAGTGTTGATGGCCAACTTCAAGCGCCCTGCCCTTCCTCCTTATGACTTCAGACCAGACCTGGATTGGACAGCCTATCAAATAGAGGACTGTAAAGTAGGGCACTTGGTGACTCTAGCTATAGATATGTGGAGAGTCCACTCTGGTTATACTGAGGCATGGCTGAATGACAGAGACCTCTAAAAAAAAAAAAATACTGTTTATCAGGCGTCTTCTGTTACTCACAAAATGATAAAACCTGCTCCATTGTACTGCATATTTTAAAAATGTTTTCTTTCTTGACTCTGCCTTTTTCTACAATGATGGTGAATGCTAAAAATACGCAGTCTAGACACATAAGTATCCATTGCAGCACCATGTACTAAACCATGGTGTGAAGAGCTGGAAAAAAGAAGAAGCTCGATTTAGTGCAATTCCCCTCTCACCTTCCCTAATGTATTCCATTGTGCCGTCCAACTTTTTGCATGAATTACATTTTCAAAATTGTATGACACCTTAGGAATGACTTTAATAATCAACTGATAACAAAATCTCCAAATGACTTCACTTATGTAAGGATATAGGCGTAGCAACTTGATCTAATGGAAAGTGCTGGTCTGTTGTTAAATGAATGGCCTCTACTTCGGTTTCAGGAGTGTGTCATTTTTCTTACTTAAAAACAGATGTGAAAAAAAGATTTAAACTAATTTCAAGAATAGCTGTGTTTGTTTATTATACCAGATGACGATCTTATGTATTGATTATAATCTAGCACCTCTAGATGCGACTTACTGGCTGTAATAAGCCTGCTGTGGAATAAGTGGGTACTAAACTGAAGCAAAATACTGTGACCACTGCTCAGTGAATCCACTGGATAGTGAATTGCTGATGTGGTATTTTGTGTCAAGTCTTCCAGAAAGTTTTGTCATCGTTGGTCCTTTTTTAGCTCATGCCACGTCCAACTACCTTCTATGGACTGGACTGTGACAAGTATCAGATCCCGTGAAAGAGCTCAGGAAACAGGGAAGATTCTCAGGGCACAGACTTTCCAGAAAGTCTACTCCAGAAAGTAATCTCCAGATGTTTTTAGATTTCAAAACCTGACCATTTACTATGCTGGCAGGGACTTCTGGGAGTTGAAGTACAAAACATCTGGAGATTTACCTTCTGCCCAGCCCTGGTTTACTCTATGCCTCTCTCCTAGTATCTAGGGAGGGAGAAAGGAAGGCAGGCCGCATGTCACTTCCCTCAAGCAGAGGGTGTGTGTAGAGGTGATGGAAAGAAAGTATCTGGAGAACAGCTGTGCAATGGTGCAGCTAGGTAATTTTAGATCCTGGACTTCATGGTTTTATGAGAGTGCTCTCATGAGCATTTGGCTGATCTCTCGCTGGGCCCAGCTGTGGCTGCTGTAAGGGCAAGCATGGGGCACGTGATGGTGTTAGATAAAAAGTCCTTGCTTCCGGTTTAGAAGAAAAGCATGCCAGGCAGGCAGCAGTGGATCCAACACTATTTTATTGAACGTTTTGCAAAACGGGTGCAGAGCAGTCTGGACCCCGAGACACGTGTGCAAAAGCCCTTTATATCATATCGCTTCTATTGTTCTTACCAGTAACCAATGAAACAGTTAGTACATCGGCTCACTAAGTTAATATCCAATAAACAGTCACTATCAGCTTACCAAGCCGTTAGTCATGAGCGCGTCAGTATGATTCCCTTTTTGCTCCGCCTATATTTTCCCGCCACTCGGGCTCTTACGTAACTTGAGACGCCAATGGTTATGGAGTCTCCTTTTTCTAACAATGGGAAGATGCGTGGTTGCTCCAGGGAGCCCTGCTATGTGAACACTTGTGAGAATTTGAGCAAGCTCCCTCAGGACATAGGCAATGTGGCAAGCACATCAGTCCTGGTAGGGCTGGCCCTGGGGGATGGAGGATAGATGGCTATGTGTATTGCTTCAGTTGTGAAGCAAACAAATAACATTTCTCTTCCAAACCTCTCTGACTGTCATTCCGTGCTTTACAAATGCTTCTGCATCAGAACAACAGCAACACTCTTTGCCAACGCTGAATTAAAACATACATACATGCTCTGAACATGGACAGCTTTTCATTTCAGCTCACTTAAATCATAATACCATCATGACTACGGATATAAAATGGAGTTTGCTTCTGCACCTGCTGATCTCTGGCTGGTCCTTTGGGGGCCCCTGAGTTGTGGGGCCCTGGCCTTTGACCCCAGAGTTCAGCCCTAGCTGTGCCACTGCAGCTGTGGGAAGGGATAGGACAGCCTTCCTCAGCCTGGTGCCCTCCACACAACTCTTCTCATTCGCAGCCAGCATGGCCAGCATCCATACTGGTTGGGAATGATGGAAGTTGCCATCCATCTGGAGAACAGCAGGCTGGGGAAAGACCGGGATAGGAGATGGAGCTTGGTTGTTGTTGTTGTTGTTGTTGTTGTTATAAGACTGTAGGTATGGAGGACAGTTATTGTTTTATCCAAGGACCCAATTTATTTTCAAGGGGTTTGGGGAGATCCATCACCAGTCATTCTTCAATTATATGCAGATCTTTGACAATAGGGGATAACCCTGTGTATGCTGCCCTAAATTCCCTGGAAGAAAGGCAGGATACAAATATGAATATATGTGTGGTAAACACTGAGAGAAAACAGTGGAGTTTTCTTATTTCTTTATTTTGCAAATTTCTGTGCTGCTTAAATGCCTGCCTGTGTTCCTGATATTAAAAATTAGAGGCTTGCAACCAACAATTTGGCTGGTCCATTCCACTGCTCATAAGCCTCTCCCTTCCACTGACCTAGCTTCCTAAATAGTGAACTGTGGGAGAATCCTATATACCAGCCTTCTTCAACCTGGTGCCCTCCAGCTGCTTTGCCTTCAACTCCCATCTGTCCCAGCCAGCATGGCCAATGGTCAGGAATGCTAGATGTTGTATTCCAAAACAACTGGAGGGATCTAGGTTGGGGAAGAGTGCTACATGCTGACAGCAAACTCATTCTCTGAATGAGGATCCTCATGTAGCCAAAACAGCACCTTCCATGCGCAAGAGGGAGGCATGGGGTGGGCATGGAATGGTTACTGACAGTTAAGGGGTGGGGGACAGAAAAATATGAGGGGAGAGGGGAATGGAATGAAATATCTTGGAGGAGCATATGGCTGGCTGGAACCCTAACAAGGGCACTCTGTACTGCAACATTTTGTTGCAAGTTCCACTTGTCAATCTCTAACTTCCATCTCTTTCTTGCCATCCTTATCTCTCCTCTCAAGTCCATCTCTCTCTCTCTCTCTCTCTCTCTCTCTCCCCCCTGCCCTTGTGTGTTTTAATCTGTTTTGTGTTCCCATCTCTCCATCTTTCTCTCCTTCTCATCCACTGTTGTCCCTCTCTTATGTACCATTTTGGTCTTGCATGACCCTCTTCTCTCCCTTCAGCCCATCTCTCTCCCATTCTTTTCTTCACCACCACAAGAATAAAACAATGTAGATGAAAAGCAGTAAAACATAAAGCAGAATCATAAAACAGCAATAGCAGTCTTGTTTAAGCAAAGTGCCTAACCCCACTGCTCTGGCAAGGCAAATGCTCTCTCAAAGACAAACGAAACACATCCCCACAGTTTTTGCCTGCCTTCTAAAGATGGAGCAGAATGTGGACAGGCAAACTGTTGTCTCATAACTAGGGTGCCACCTCTGAGAAATTAGTAGATCTTGTAGACACCCAGCATATCTCAGATGGCAAAAGAGTCTCTTTAGTGTCCTTTAGTGTCCCAGGACAGATATATGGGAGGAGATTGAGCTTTGAAGGTCCAGACCAGCACTTTGAATCCTGTCCAGAAATCAACAGGGAACCTCTGTAGCTCTTTAAGGACAGACAATATGGTCCTTACAACTGTCTGTTGGCTGTTCCATCCTGAACTAGCTGTACTTTTGGAGCAGTCTCCAAAGGCCCCATGTAGAGCCAGTAGCATAATCTAATCTAGAGGTTACCATGGTATGACTCACAGAGGCAAGGCCTCAATTGTCAAGTTGCCCAATAACTGCTGTTTTCCATTTGAATTGCTATCATTCCGTTACTGATCTGCCTATGTTTCCCCATTCTTGTCTGTGGCAGATGCATATAGGGATGGTGGAGAATTCTGCCGTGGACCCAAATGAGGCCAGATTCAAAAGAATCCAGCCTCTGGAGTCCGTGGAGGAACAGATCACTTACCTCCGCCTCCCCCCTAGAATCCACCGGAGCCGGCTCCTCTCTGCAGTGATTCTGCAGAGCCGCATGCCGGCTCCATATCACTGGAGATATGGTAATGGCGGCTGCCATTACTGTATCGCTGTGAGGAATGAATACAGCTGCAAATGGCATAGTGGACACCACTTGCGGCCATAAAGCCCTTAGTTTAACCTAATTGCAGTGATTTATGGCTGCATTTAGGTTAAACTAAGCACTTGATGGAGCCTCGTGTGGCGCAGAGTGGTAGGCTGCAGTATTGCAACCGAAACTCTCCCCATGACCTGAATTCGATCCCAGCGGAAGCTGGGTCTCGGGTAGCTGGCTCAGGTCGACTCAGCCTTCCATCCTTCTGAGGTCAGTAAAATCAGCACCCAGCTTGCTGGGGGAAAGGTAGTCACGACTGGGGAAGGCAATGGCAAACCACCCCGCTATAGTCTGCCATGAAAACGCCAGCGCAAGCGGTGTCCCTCTAGGGGTCAGCAACGACCCGGTGCTTGCACAGGAGGAACTAAGCACTTTATGGCCGCAAGTGGCATCCACTATGCCATTTACGGCTGTATTCATTCCTCACAGTGATACGGAGCTGGTGTGCAGCTCCACGGAATCGCCATGGAGAGGAGCCGGCTCCAGAGGATTCTGGGGGGAAGAACGGATCGCCTCTCCACCCGGGCGGATTCCCCATGGACCAGAAGGTAGGGAATCTGCCCATCCCTAGATGCATAGCAGTGAAATACATGAAATTCTTTTCCCTCCCTTAATGGGCATCACACAAACAGTACTGGTTACTTCTCACATTTTTATACTGCTTGTGGCACAAGTATGTGTGTGGGGTACACTTCAAATTCTATGTGGTAAATATCTGTCAAGGGCTCCTTGGAGGGCTCTCTCAGTTTAATCCAGTAGCCAAGTCCAGACACAGACAAAGGGATTCTTTTCAAAGCTTTATTCTTCTTTTACAACTTAACAACTCTACAGGTAGCAACTAGATCTGAGCAGCAGCATCCCTATGCCCTAAGTTGGAACAGTTGGTCCCCATTTGAAAGGCAATTACTGGCAGACCCCTGAATATAAGGACTAGGGAGAATCCCTCCCCTTTTCCCTTGGATCCTCTGGGCGCAGCCGTTCTTTGAGCGCCAACCGGGCGCTACGCCTCCTTTCCGCGCCCTCCATCTGGCGCCGCTCTCTGCGTCGCGCATCCACCAAGACTGCTTCCCGCGCTTGATCACTCCCTGGACTGCTTTCTAAACTAGGAATGTGGGTAGGAGGAATCTCCGTCAGCTGTTGGTCCTGGGAAAGAGGAGCGCGCTCTTCTCCCAGGAGCGACTGCTCTTCCTCAGCATCAGAACTACTCTGGGATTCTATGGGCTCAGTGTCCACCCTGACATCATCATTCTTCTAGACAGACTGAGCTCTCAGGTTAACAGACCTCAATGCCGAGACCATTCCCTTCCCCATCCTGTTTCTCAATTTGCAGTTCACCGACAGATGCCACCACCGGGGGCTCCTTCACACAGAGCTTTTATCCTTCTATTGAGATTGCTCAGTCATGGAAGTTTGCGGGTCCTTTTCATGACGTTGTTAACCTCCAGGGCACATCCAGAGCTATTTCCTGGTTATTTTGCTCCAAAAAGATCTGGAACGAATGAACCATTTTTAAAAGTCGGAATATAATGCAACTGAAACAGCCATTAGATGGCGCTGTTTCATTATGTTCTATGGAACCTTGAAAATTAAAAGGTTCCCCTCTCAGCAATCATGTGGTTGCTGTCTGGGTGCCTGTGATAAACATGGAAAGCCTCCAGAACGGGAGGACTGTGGGGGTTTTCTTTAGTGTAAAGGCAGCCTGGGAGTCAGAAGGGAAGTTACTGGTGAAGTTCTCCTAGAAACTTTAGGGAAAATTCATACGCAGACACACACCCTTGCGTCTAGAAGCAGTTTACACATCCTTCTTTGGACCCTCGTCTATGAATCCTTGAATGCCCATGAAGGATCTGATTCTGAAGACAGTCCTACATGAAAGCTGGATAACATGCATTACTGCTTCGAAGTAAGTGGCAAAAGGCATACAGTGTCTCAGTTCATACACTTGTCCTACCAGTTTGATCCAACTTTTAAAATGATGCTTGAGAATCTCAGGCCTAGTTTAATCAGTGTCTAGTTCGGCCACATAATTTGCATTTGCTTGCAAGGATGCAACTTGTCATTGATCATATGCATGGAGCTATAGGGTTCTCTGTATGTGTGTATGTATTTAAATGGTCCGCTATATAGATCATGATAGCATCTGCTTATAAAATTTACAGATTGTAGACCAAGAAGAAGAAATTTCCATTAACTGGTTATGCATGTGGAATCAAAGCAAGCGATCATATTCCTTACTCCTGAACAGGGGCAGGCTGCAATAATTTGCAGGAAATTAAAGCCATTTTTCCTTGCTTTGTGTGTTTCGTATAATGGTGTGCCAAGTTTCAGCCTGAAACAGATTTTAATGGCTGCATTACAAAACTCTGAAAGTGGTCATAATGAAGACACAGCCAAACACTGAACAATCTCTTTGTTGCCCACTTAGGTAAGACGTATGAATCTTTTGCTTCAGGGGGACAAGGTAGCAGTTGCTAACTGATAGAACAGCTCAGTCTTCAAGGTTCTAGTGCAGGCCTGGCTACACTAGCCTTGCGGACAGAAGAGAGACAGATGCCAGATTCTACAGCCATTTTTTTCTCAGTGTAGGGGCCTTACAGAGAGGAGAGTGGAATTTGACATCCATTTCACAAGTGAGTCTCTAGATATAGCTATTCACTTACCTGGTAGTAAATCCTGCTGAACTCAATGGGGCTTTCTTCTGAGTAGACATGTGTAGGATTACACTGCTAATCAGTCTGTAATATCCATTGGTTCTGGATGAGAACTTTGCATTCTTTTCTGCATTAGCTATCACCAGACATTTACATAGTGCAAGAGAAGCTCTACAGCAATGTAAGCTTCATGGCTGGAAATGCTTTCCAACTCCCGCAGCTTCTCTTGGATGGAGGGTTCAGTGCAAAGCCTGCTCTTTTTCACTAGGGATGTGCGAAAGTCACTTACCTTTTTGAAGGGGGTGATTTGCAGTGGGGGGAGGCGCTCCGCATCTCTGCAGAGCTGCCAGCCGGGTGCATTCGCAGGCATGCAGAGCCTGCGGATGCAAATGGTGACGGCTATGGCGGCCGCCATTATGTTTCTTTTTTTTTTTGCTGTGAAAGGTTACGTAAATATTTACATAGCCTATCATGGCAAAAAACCAGGGGTGCAAATGGCATGGCGGCCGCCATTTGCGCCTCTGTCTTTTGCCGTGATAGGCTATGTAAATATTTATGTAGCCTATCACGGCAAAAAAACGGGCGCAAATGGCAGCAGCTACGGCGGCTGCCATTTGCATTCCCTTTTTTTGCCATGATAGGCTACGTAAATATTTACGTAGCCTATCATGGCAAAAATGGGGAAGCTAATGGCAGCTGCAGACGCGGCCACCATTCATAAAGCAGTGCGAACGGCACCAGGTAAGTGCTCCGTTTTGCACGCCTTTCGTGGGGTGGTGGTGGTGGGGGCTTCATTCCACCATGGATTTGGGGGGGCCGAATGCACTGGCATTCGGCCTCACTGCGATCTGTGGTGGAATTCTCTGACATCCCTACTTTTCACAGATCTCCGTCTACCTGCCACATCCTATAGTGCAGGCTTCCTCAACCCGGTGTCTTCCAGAGGTTTGGGACTACAAACCCCAGCATTCCCAACCATTGGCCATGCTGGCACAGGATGATGGGAGTTGTAGTCCAAAAATATGGTGAGCTCCAGGTTGGGGAAGGCTACTGGTGTAGAGGTTTGGGCTAAAGGTATTCAGAAACATTGTTCAATACAGGCATGGATCTGAAGATTTTGGAGCTCTTGGGGGGTGTGTGTGTGCGTGTGTGTGGAGATATGCATAGAGTTATAGAACTTGAAAATACCTTCTGGATCAATCTTACCCAGCCTGTTGCCCTCCAGATATTTTGAACTACAACATCCAGCATTCCTGACCATTGGCCATGCTGGCTGGGGCTGATAGGAGTTGGTCCAAAACATCTGGGGGGCACCAGGTTGGGGAAGGCTGATTTAGATTAATCCCCTAACACAAAAAAGACCCCCACACACATTTTCTCCTCCCCAGTGTTGTGCAGCCTTAGTGAGACTGAACAAAGAGATGACTGGAAACTGTAAGAGATCTTGAGTGGCTGGCAAGAGCAGTCAGTTAGGAGGAAGTGGCTGCATCCAACCCAAGGCCATGAATCAAGGACTGATTATATGGTGGAGAAAAAGGGTGGCCAGGGACAGGTACTTCAGAGAGCAGATGTCTTTTTCCAGTGAGCTCCCAAGTCCATCTAAGATGTTATATTCTTCCAAGCATAGTTCAAAGTGCTGTTTAGGATTAGGATTAGGGCAAAACCTTCATGCCCCTTCATGGATCACTGCCTTGTTGTGGCAAAGGGACTTGCGTAACTCAGTGAAGCCATAAGCTATGCCATACAGGGCCACCCAAGACGGACAGGTCATGGTGGAGGGTTCTGACAAAATGTGGTCCACTGGAGAAGGAAATGGCAACCCACTCCAGTATTCTTGCCAAGAAAACTCCATGGAACGTATCACAAGGCTAAAAGATATGATGCCGGAAGATGAGCCCCTCAGGTCAGAAGGTGTCCAATATACTGGGGAAGAGCAGAGGGAATTTCCAAGGAGCACCAGAAAGAGTGAAGCGGCTGGGCCAAAGCCGAAAGGACATTCAGCTGTGGATGTGTCTGGTGGTGAAAAGAAAGTCTGATGCTGTAAAGAACAATATTGTTTAGGAACCTGGAATGTAAGATCAATGAATCAAGGTAAGCTGGAGGTGGTCAAACATAAGATGACAAGATTGAACATTGACATCTTGGGAATCAGCGAACTAAAAGGGACAAGCATGGGTGAATTTAATTCAGGTGACCATTATATATACTACTGTGGGCAAGAATCCCTTAGAAGAAATGGAGTAGCACTCATAGTCAACAAAACGGTGGGAAAAGCAGTCCTGGGCTACAATCTCAAAAATGATAGAATGATCTCAGTACGAATCCAAGGCAAACCATTCAACATCACAGTAATTCAAGTCTATGCCCCAACCACTGATGCCGAAGAAGCTGAGGTTGATCAGTTCTATGAAGACCTACAACACCTTCTAGAACTAACACCAAAAAAAGATGTCCTCTTCATCATAGTGGATTGGAATGCTAAAGTAGGAAGTCAAGAAATCACTGGGATAACAGGCAAGCATGGCCTTGGTGTACAAAATGAAGCAGGACAAAGGCTCATAGAGTTTTGCCAAGAGAACACGCTGATCATAGCAAACACTCTTTTCCAACAGCACAAGAGACGACTCTACACATGGACATCACCAGATGGTCAATATTGAAATCAGATTGATTATGTCCTTTGCAGCCAAAGATGGAGAAGCTCTATACAGTCAGTCAAAACAAGACCTGGAGCTGACTGTGGCTCAGATCATGAGCTTCTTATTGCAAAATGTCGGCATAAATTGGAGAACGTAGGGAAAACCACTAAACCATTCAGGTATGACCTAAATCATATCCCTTATGAATATACAGTGGAGGTGAGGAATAGATTTAAGAGATTAGACCTGATAGACAGAGTGCCTGAGGAACTATGGACGGAGGTGCGTAACATTGTTCAGGAGGCAGCAACTCAATCCATCCCAAAGAAAAAGAAATGCAAGAAAGCAAAGTGGCTGTCTGATGAGGCTTTACACATAGCTGAGGAAACAAGGGAAGAGAAAAGGAAGGGAGAAAGGGGAAGATATATCCAACTGAATGCAGAGTTCCAGAGAATAGCAAGGAGAGACAAGAAGGCCTTCTTAAATGAACAATGGAAAGAAACTGAGGAAAAGAATAGAATGGGAAAGACTAGAGATCTCTTCAAGCAAATCGGAGATATCAAGGGAACATTTTGTGCAAAGATGGGCATGATAAAGGACAAAGAAGGTAGGGACCTAACAGAAGCAGATGAGATTAAGAAGAGGTGGCAAGAATACACAGAAGAACTATACAGGAAAGATCTGAATGTCCCTGATAGCCATGATAGTGCGGTCACTGAACTTGAGCCGAACATCCTCGAGAGTGAAGTCAAGTGGGCCTTAGGAAGCATTAGTAACAACAAAGCTAGCGGAGATGACAGTATTCCAGATGAGCTATTTAAAATCCTAAAAGATGGTGCTGTTAAGGTGCTGCACTCAATATGCCAACACATTTGGAACACTCAACAGTGGCCACAAGACTGGAAAAGGTCAGTTTACGTTCCAATTCCAAAGAAGGGCAACGCCAAAGAGTGTTCAAACTACCGCACAAGTGTGCTTATTTCACATGCCAGCAAGGTGATGCTCAAAATCCTACAAGCTAGGCTTCAGCAGCATGTGAACCGAGAACTACCGGAAGTACAAGCAGGGTTTCAAAGAGGCAGAGGAACTAGAGATCAAATCGCCAACATTCGCTGCATCATGGAGAAAGCAAGAGAATTCCAGAAAAACATCTCTTTCTGCTTCATTGACTACACTAAAGCCTTTACTTGTGTGGATCACAACAAACTGTGGCAAATTCTGAAAGAGATGGGAGTACCAGACCACCTTACCTGTCTCCTGAGAAACCTGTACGAGGGTCAAGAAGCAACAGTAAGAACCGGACATGGAACAACCGATTGGTTCCAAATTGGGAAAGGAGTACGACAAGGCTGTATATTATCATCCTGCTTATATATGCAGAGTACATAATGAGAAAAGCTGGGTTGGATGAATCAGAGGTCGGAATTAAGGTTGCCGGGAGAATTATCAACAACCTCAGATATGCAGTCATAGGGATGGCGGAGAATTTCTCCATGAATCTCCGGGAGGCTGAATGCCAACGCATTCGCCCCCCTGAAATTGTTGGGGAAATTCTCTGCCCCCCGCCCCCCCCCAGGATGGGACTTACCTCATGCGAATGTCCCTCTCGGCGGTGGGTCCCGGCGGCGTTTCGGTGGTGTTTTGGCAGCGGCGGTGGTGGCGGCCGGTCTTCCGACTGGCTGCCACCGCCGCCATTTCCCCGTAAAGTAAAAAAAAACAAAACGTGATAGCCTATGTAACGATTTACGTAGCCTATCACGGCTAGATTTTCAAAGTCAGCCATGATAGGCTACGTAAATCGTTACGTAGCCTATCACGTCTGACTTTGAAAAAGAAAAAAGTGCGTATGCAAATGGCGGCGCCCACGGGCGCCACCATTTGCATTCCTTATTTGGGCATGGGTAGTCTACGTAAAGATTTACATAGACTATGGCGAAAATAAGGGCAACGCTATTGCGTTGCCCTTATTTTTGCCGTAGTCTATGTAAATCTTTACGTAGACTAACCATGCCCAAATAAGGAACGCAAATGGCGGCGCCCCTGGGCGCCGCCATTTGCATACGCACTTTTTTCTTTTTCAAAGTCAGCCGTGATAGGCTACGTAACGATTTACGTAGCCTATCACGGCTGACTTTGAAAATCTAGTCATCATAGGCTATGTAAATCATTACGTAGCCCATCACTTTTTTTTTCTTTTCAATTTACTTTTTTTATTTCGTGGCCGGGGAGACGGGGCGCTCCCCCCCGGCCTGAATTTCGGTGGCGAGGGATGGGGTGCCTCCCCCCCGGCCTGAATTTCGGCCGGGAGGGGTGGGGCACCTCCCCCCCGCCAAGAATTTCAGGGGGAGAAATGGAGCGCCTCCCCCCCACTGCGAAGCAAGCTGCAGGACCAGGTAAGGGACTTTCGTCCATCCTTACGGAGACGATACCACACTAATGGCAGAAAGCGAAGAGGATCTCAGGAGCCTCTTGTTGAGGGTCAAAGTGGAGAGTGCAAAAGCTGGTTTGAAACTCAACATTAAAAAAACTAAGATCATGGCATCTGGCCCTATCACTTCCTGGCATATAGAAGGGGACGAAATGGAAGCAGTGACAGATTTTACTTTCTTGGGCTCCAAGATCATCGCAGACAGTGACTGTAGCCATGAAATTAAAAGACGCTTGCTCCTTGGGAAGAAAGCTATGGCACACCTAGACAGCATAGTAAGAAGCAGAGACATCACCATGCCGACAAAGATTCGTATAATCAAAGCTATGGTTTTCCCCGTAGTAACGTATGGCTGTGAGAGCTGGACTATAAGGAAGGCTGAGCACCGAAGAATTGATGCTTTCGAACTGTGCTGCTGGAGAAGACCCTTACAAGTCCCCTGGACTGCAAGGAGGTCAAATCAGTCAGTCCTAAAGGAAATCAACCCTGAGTGCTCACTGGAAGGACAGATACTGAAGCTGAAGCTGAAATATTTTGGCCACCTAATGCAAAGAGAAAAGTCACTGGAAAAGACCCTGATGCTGGGAAAGATTGAAGGCAAAAGGAGAAGGGGACAGCAGAGGATGAGATGGCTAGATAGCATCACCGATGCAATGAATATGAACTTGAGCACAGTCCAGGAGAGAGCGGAGGACAGGAAGGCCTGGCGTGCTATGGTCCATGGGGTCACGAAGAGTCGGACACGACTTAACGACTGAACAACAACAAAACCTTCATGATTTAGGACCAGGTTATCTAACAGACCAGATTCTCCCATAAGAGCTTGCCTGATTTTAAGATCCACAGGAGAGGCTCTGCTGTCTGTCCCACAACATTTGAGGCACATTTGGGAGGAACTCAGGAGAGAGCTCCCGAACTCTGGGACTCCTCGCTAAGGGAGGCCCAGCTAGCCCTATTTCTGATGACCTTCTGTCAGCAGGCAAAGACTGTTCACACAGTGGCCAACTAGCTGTCAACCGGGAACCCACAAGCAGGGCACAAGTGCAACAGCACCCTCCCACCCATGTTCCCCAGCAACTGGTGTACATAGGCTCACTGCCTCTGGTACTGGAAGTAGCACATTGCCATCAAGACTAGTAGCTATTGATAGCATTTTCCTCCAGGAATATGTCTAACCCCTTTTAAAGCCATCGAAATTGGTGGTGATCATTACGTCTTGTGGTAGCGAATTCCATAGTTTAACTATGCGCTGTGTGACAGAGTATTTCCTTTTATCTGTTCTGAATCTCCCACCAATCAGCTTCATGGGATGACCCCGGGTTCTACTATTATGAGGGAGAAAAATGTCTCCCTGTCTACATTCTCCACACCATGCATAATTTTGTACCCCTCTATCATGTCTCTTCTTACTTGTCTTTTTTTCCAAGCGAAACAATCCCAGCTGCTGTAACATTTCCTCATGGGGGAGTTGATCCAGCCCCTTGATAATTTTAATTGCCCTTTTCTGCACTTTTTCCCCCAGCTCTTTGCTGTGCCTATTCCCCCCAACCCCCTGGAACGAAAAGAAAAAAAATCATGGTTTGCTGTAGAAATGGAAAACAAGCTAAATTCGTCAGTTCTATGTCTCTGTAGCCGTGACAGAGGCTTAGAATCGACAAATTTAGCTTGCCTCTTTAGCAGTTTGCTGCTGAATTTCAGTGGCAGACCATGACTTCTCTGCCTTTTTTTTTTTGCTGCTGCAGTAGCAGTAAGGGTGCAACTTGTGTGGATCCAGGAGTGGGGAAAATTGGCCCCCAGACTGCCTGACGTTGCCCACTCCTGCCTTAAAGGGTATAATCTGCTGCTGCATCTGAAGATTTTCCTAACTAGATTGGTAAAGTGGAACGATATAGCAAGGACAAAATTAGCAAACCTGCTTATTAGTACTTCATTGCTATACTGGAATTACTATAGGAATAATGCTAAGGATGAAATGTTTTAATGAAAGTTATCTAGTTTAATAATTATCTTGCTACAAAATAATGGCATGACCCCCTTTGCAATAGGACTTTGTATAAACTCACTCCATCAGCATCACCTCTCCTGAATTATTTCTCTTCCTTTCATATACCGTGGAAGAAAAAAATATTATATCCATTGTCATCTGTTAAGTAGATTCTCTTTATAAAGGGAAACTACTAGAATGATACCACAGATCATGAATTTGTCTTCATGAGATAGGGATGCTCTCATATTTCATAAGCGTAATGGTGAAGCAAAGTTAAATAATGAAGCCACCGTTCTCAAGAATAGATGAATTCAATTTCCTTGCACAGTAAAGTCATATTTGACTCACATCAACTTTTAAAAGTTGCCTGTGGATTTTTGTCCTCTCTCACCACTTTGATGCCATCTCCACTTTGATGCATTTCTCCACTTTTTTTCCGCCAGTACCTATGCCTATTTGCTTTTTGCTTCCTGCCACAATGAGCAATGCTGAACAGCATCAATAGGACACACAGGAACATATTTACAGTCAGGGCCAGAAATATTGGAACAAGGATAACTGTTTTGGCAGTTGGCCTCTGTACACCACCACATTGAAGCTGAAAGGAAACACACCCAGATGGGAGCAAAGTCAGGACTTTCAGCTATAATTCAAAGGGTTTGGCAAAAGTGGGGCACTAACCATTCAGGAAGTACAGCCAGTGGCATACCCCCCCCCCCATCGTTGGTGGCTCATAAATAATGGAACAAACCAACATCATTTCAAACTGAAGGATCGCCTTTAATACTTGGATGAAAATCCTTTGCAGTCAATGACTGCCTGAAGTCTGGAACCCATGGACATGACCAAATACTGAGTTTCCTCCCTTGAGATGCTTTGCCAGGCCTTACTGCAGCTGCCTTCAGCTGCTGCTTGTTTGTGGGTCTTTCTGCCTTCAGTCTTGTCTTCAGTAAGTGAAAAGCATGCTCTATTGGGTGGAGATCAGGTGACTGACTTGGCCATTGAAGAACATCCCAGTTCTTTGCCTTCAGAAACTCTTGGGTAGCTTTTGCTGTATGTTTTGGGTCATTCTCCATCTGCAATATGAAGCGGCGTCCTATCAGTTTGGCAGCATTCGGTTGAATCTGAGCAGAAAGTATAGCCCTACACACTTCAGAATTCATCCTGCTGCTTTTATCAGCGGTCAGGTCATCAATAAACACCAGTGGCCCAGTTCCATTGGCAGCCATACATGCCCATGCCATAACACTGCCTCCACCATGTTTGACAGATGATGTGGTATGCTTTGGATCATGAGCTGTTCCTTTCCTTCTCCATACTTTTCTCTTCCCATCATTCTGGTACAAGTTAATCTTGGTTTCATCAGTCCAAAGAATCTTATTGCAGAACTGGTCAGGCTTTTTTAGGTGTTTGCTGGCAAAGGCTAATCTGGCCTTTTGGTTCTTGAGTGTTACCAGTGGTTTGCACCTTGTTGTGAAGCCTCTGTATTTACATTCATAAAGCCACCTCTTGACTGTAGATGTAGACAATGACATGCCTACCTCCGCAAGAGTGTTCTTGACCTGGCTAGATGTTGTGAAAGGGTTCCTCTTCACCATGAGCAGAATTCTGCGGTCATCCACTTTAGTTGTCTTCCGTGGTCTTCCAGGCCTTTTGTTGTTGGCAACAAAGCTTGTCAGTTAATTCCTTCTTTTTCAGGATGTTCCAAACTGTTGTATTGGCCACTCCCACTGTTTTTGCTATCTCTCCGATGGGTTTATTTTGTTTCCTCAGCCTAATGATGGCCTCCTTCACTCACATGGACACCTCTTTGGATCTCATGTTGGGAGTTCCAGTGAACAGCTACCAAATGCAAATGTAACACTCAAAACCACCTCCAGGCCTTTTATCTGTTTGATTGGTCATGGGGTACCCAGGAAACAGGCCACACCTGGCCATGCAGCTGCTTGTCAGCCATTTGTTCCATTACTTAGGAGCCACCAACAATGGGTGTATGTGTATGCCACTGGATGTCCTTCCTGAATGGTTAGTGCCCCACTTTTGTCAAACCCCTTGAATTACAGCTGAAAGTCCTGACTTCGCTCCCATCTGGGTGTGTTTCCTTTCAACTTCAATGTGGTGGTGTACAGAGGCCAACTGCCAAAACAGTTATCCTTGTTCCAATATTTCTGGCCCTGACTGTACATTGCCAGTTGATAACTGTCTCTCTAGCTTATCAGGGTAATGCCACTTTTCCTGCCTCCAGTGGAGGGGTTTCGAACCAGAGTTGTATAAAGGCCAGACAAGAATAATATCAATTTGTTTGTTTTTTCAAGCAAAATTGAAATTAAGGGTACAATCGTATACCCACTTATCTGGGAACAAGCCTCACTGACTACAGTCGGCTTCCTTCTAAGGAGATGTGTACAGGATTGCACTTGACGAAAATTTACTTGAGAACATTTCCTCCAAATTATTTGGCATCAGCAAAGTCCAACTAGATGTGTGGTGTTGTCTTCTCCACTGACATTTGATTCTTGCCTACCCAATCCATATGGCTTATGTCTCTTCGTCATTCCTGTCTTATAGATAGTACGCTCCTCTGAAAGAAGAATGATGAACCAGAAGATGTGCATGATTGCCTCCTGCATGCCAGTGAAACAAAAATCCTTGTGAAGAGTTCACCGCCATGGAGATGTAGGGATGTACGAAAGTCACTTTCCTTTTCGCGGATCTGCTTCGCGGTGTGGGGGGGAGGCGCTCGGTCCCTCCCCCTGGAATCCTCAATGGGGGGAGGCACTCTGTCACTCCCCCTGGAGTCCTGCCCAGCTGGCTCCGCTCTGCGGGGATTCCGTGGAGCTGCTGGCCAGCTCCGCCAGCAGCTGGACATCTGGCCGTTGGGTAGCAGGGACGCAAATGGCAGCTGCGTAACTGCTGCCGATTGCGTCCCTGTATTCAAACATGATAGGCTACGTAAAGACGTAACCTATCACGTCTATGTAAAAAACCCCCAACACAAATGACCAGACTGCAAATGGCGGTGGCGGCAGCCGGTCGGAAGACCAGCCATCCGGAACATCTGCCGTCCGGAACATCTGCCCCAGGAACATTCGCCCCAAAGTCTCATCCCAGGGGGGATATGTGAGGGGGGCGGGGGCAGGCCATTCCGCCACGGATTTTGGGGGGCCGAATGCACTGGCATTTGGCCTCACCGAGAGCCGTGGCGGAATTCTCTGACATCCCTATGGAGATGTAACAATTAGAATGTCCATTTTCCGTGGATGGCTTGGCTACCCCCATAGGAAAATCTCCATGCCTTCCAACAGCTGCCAGGGATGGGAAGGTGCAAGGTGTGATCCAGTTCTCTGTCATTTCTATGTTCTGTTCAACTCTTCTTCATGTAGGCAGAATCTAAAATGTATGGTTTAGGAACCTGCAAGGTACTAGGGATGTCAGAGAATTCCGTCACGGATTCCAGTGAGGCCGGATTCTAAATCCCCCAGAATCCATGGCAGAATGGCCTTCTGCCCCCGCCACCCCATGAAATCCCACAAGGACGGAACTTACCTGGGGCAGATGCGGCAGCAGCTCCAGCTGGTCTCCCGGCCGGCCATGGCTGGGCTGCTGCGGCTGCCATTTGCGTTCTTGCAGCCGTGATAGGCTACGCAAGTATTTACTCAGCCTATCATGGCAAAGCGCAGGGATGCAAATGGCGGCCATTTACCTAGCCTATCACAGTAAAGACAGCCATGCAAATGGAGTAGCAGCCGCCATTTGCGTGGCTGCCTTTACCATGATAGGCTACGTAAATACTTACGTAGCCTATCACGGCAAAGAGCAGGGGCGCAAATGATGTAGAGGCCACCATTTGCGTCCCTGCTCTTTGCCATGATAAGCTATGTAAATACTTACATAGCCTATCACAGCTGCTTGCAAGGACACAAATGGCAGCCGCTACTACGGCTGCCATTTGCAGCCACAGCAGCCCAGCCGCGGCCAGAACTCCGGCCCTGGATGGCGGCTCTGCGGAGCCGCTGCAGAGCAGAGCTGGCCGGGGAGGATTCCGGGGGGAGGGACGCAGTCCCTCCCCCCCACTGCGGATGCCCTGGTGCGGAGGCAGGAAAGGGATTCGTACATCCCTACAAAGTACTTCATAATTGGAGGAAGATGCAGAGAGGTGGCCATAGCAAATGGTTTGATTTTAAAAATCAGCTACAAATACAAGTATAGAATTAGGATGAAGAGAATCTCCAATGGGGACACTATGGAAAGACTGTGCTCAAACAGCTCTTGATTTAGTACTCTAGAACAGCTATACAACTTGACTTCCAGACTGCAATTTCATCAATATGTACTTATAATGGTGATATCTGTGCCATACGACAGTATGAAGATGCTCTGATCATGGAGCTGGAATAAATGTAGGGATGGCAGAGAATTCCACCACAGATCTCGAATGCACTGGCATTCGGCCCCCCGAACTCCGTGGCGGAATGGCCTGCCACCCCCCCGTGGATCCCCCTTGGGACGAGACTTACCTGGGGCGGATCTTCCGGGTGGCGGTGGTGGCGGCGGTGGCTAGTCTTCTGACCGGCTGCCGCCACCACCATTTGCAGTCTTGTAAAACAAAACAAAACAAAACAAAAACCAACGTGATAAGCTACATAAAGATTTACGTAGCCTAGCATGGCTGGGTTTAAAAAACAACAACAACCCGTGTATGCAAATGGCGGCGGCTACGGCCGCCGCCATTTGTGTTCCTTATTTTTGGCCGTCTTAGTCTACGTAAATATTTACATAGACTATGATGGCGAAAATAAAGGGGAATGCAAATAGCATAGAGGGTGCTATTTGCATCCCTTTTTGATTCGCCATTTTAGCCTACGTAAATATTTACGTAGGCTAAAACGGTGAATCAAAAAGGGACGCAAATAGCACCCACTACGTTATTTGCGTTCCCCTTTTTTTTCGCCGTCATAGTCTACGTAAATATTTAAGTAGATTAAGACGGCCAAAAATAAGGAACAGAAATGGCGGCGGCTGTAGCCGCCACTATTTGTGTACGCGTTTCCCCCCCCCAGAGCCCTCCGTGGCCGGAAATCCGGCTGCGGACGGCTCTGGCCTGGCTGGCTGCTCCGTGGAGCTGCCACGGAGCACAGCTGGCCGTGGAGGATTCCGGGGGGGAGGAACGGATTGCCTCCCCCCCCTGTCAAGGATTCCGGGGGGAGGGGCGGAATGTCTCCCCCCCACCATCAACATGTGGAAAGGTAAGTGACTTTCGTACATCCCTAAGTAATCCTTCAAGATTATAATTGTTGATGATGGGCTAGGGATGTCAGAGAATTCTGCCATGGATCTCAGTGAGGCTGAATGCCAGTGCATTTGGCCCCCCGAAATCCATGGCAGAACGAAGCCTCCTACCCCACCACCCTACGAAAGGCGCGCGAAATGGAGCACTTACCTGGTGCCATTTGCGCTGCTTTGCGAATGGTGGCCGCATCTGCGGCCACCATTCGCTCCCCCATTTTTGCTGTGATAGGCTACGTAAATACTTATGTAGCCTATCACGGCTAACGCAGGGACACCATTTGCATCCCTGCGGAGGCTGTGATAGGCTATGTAAATATTTACGTATCCTATCACAGCAAAAAAAGGGAACGCAAATGGTGGCCACCGTAGACGCCGCCATTTGCGCCCCTGTTTTTTTGCCATGATAGGCTACATAAATATTTATGTAGCCTATCACAGCAAAAAACAGGAATGCAAATGGTGGCTGCCGTAGCTGCTGCCATTTGCGTCCACAGGCTCCGCACCCCTGCGAATGCTCCCGGCTGGCGGCTCCGCAGAGTTGCCGTGGAGCGGAGCCAGCCAGGTTAGGATTTTGGGGGGAGGTGCAGAGTGCCTCCCCCCCACCGTGAATCACTCCCTTCGAAAAGGTAAGTGACTTTCGCACATCCCTATGATGGGCTGAGCCCTTGATTTCTCTGTCCCCCCAGGGTTTTTAAAGTACTCCATGCTTCTCTTCATTGGACACATTTTCTTTGATCTGCCTGTGCCTCACCTCCACCCAGAACAAGAGTCCCCTCTTCTAGTTTTGATATAATTATATCACAGAATAGTTTTTAGAAGTTACATGTCGTAATTGCAATAGAGATCAAGAGAGATAACACAGCATAGGTAGCCACTTGTCAGCTATCCTGCTTACCGTCAAATACCTCTGATCTGTAAATGGAAATGCAGCAATAGCGACAAAATTTCCCTTGTAGTGTATGAGCTTCTATACCAGTTCATGGAGCTTTACCTTTACATCTACAGTTTTCTCCCACAGTTACAGCCATCTTTCTTTGACAAAACAGCCTACCAGATATAACCTTGGTCTAAACACCAGTCAACAGATGATTCTGATTATATAAACAGATATAAGAAGACAAAAGTTCCTCTTCTCTTCCTATTCCTTTTTCCTTGTGTGTCATGTCTTTTCAGATGGTAAGCCTGAGGACAGGGGTTGACTTCTTTTATTGATATTTGTAAGCTGCTCTGGGAGCCTTTTTTGGCTGGGGCTGAATGGGATAAAAATACTATGAAAAAACAAACAAACAAACAAACTGACTTTCCTCTGTACATATGCATATAGCAGGGCTAGACAACCTGGCACCCTCCAGATGTTTGAGCTACTACTCCCATAAGCCCTAGCCAGCATGACCAATGAGCTGGAATTATGGGAGTTGCAATCCAAAACATCTGGAGTGATGCACATAGCTCATTAAACATGTGCTGAAGTCTGCTGGAAACATGGGGTGCCTTGCTGGGCATCTGCCTTTGGATTCAAGAGAGCCTCATTTTAATTCATTGCTGGTTTCCCTGCAATGTATTGCCCCATCTACACAATTGTTGTAACTTCACAGCATATGGGGGTGGCCCAATCGCATATTGTACTTTCAACATTCTCTTTAAGAGAACGAAAAGCACAAAGACTCAATTTTCAACCCAATTATATACTAGTAAGAAAATTCTGTAGGAATGACCTTCCAGGTTTCAAACTCCTCAGAGAAACAAGGAAACATTTTCACATTATATTTACCTAATTGAGGAGATTCAGGCTATTAGATGAGATATAAAATAAATTAAATTCCATGGCAGGTGAACACCCTAAGGGTACTCTGGTGCATTACACTATATTAATATTCTCCAAGACCACTGCATGAGCTTAGGAGAGCTAACTTCAAAATGAGCTTTACAGGCGGCGACCTGCAGCAATACCCCCCCCCCCAAGCTTTCCTAGTCAAGCTACGATCCTAGATAATTTAGCTCCAATTATTGATTAAATAATTGGTTTGGAATACGACAGGTTTAAAGAAATCTCATTCTCATAACACAAAAGCAAGCAATGCAAGCATATGATGGAATGTCCTAACCTTGCAGTTCTAGTTGCCATTAATGCACATATTGAAAAGGTAAATATATTTTTACATATCCCTCAAATGAGATGCATGAAAAAACTTATATTGGAAAGGGGAATATTAATTTACAGGTCTTCATAGAAACTGGACAGAAGAAAGATAAAAGGCTTTAATGAGCAGTAAGTTTTTGGAGTGCATCCATATGTATTTACTGATAGGAATATAAACCGATGGGTTTCATAGTGCTCTTCCGAAAGGATGACTGGTAAAATGGAGCGCTTACTGAGATGATAAGGAATTGGTATTTGGCATGCTTTATTATTGCAGTTTTGGTTAATGGGGGATTTTTAATTAGGCATTAGAATTTTGAAACTCGCAGGGATATCATGGTGTCTTTACTGGGGAAGAGAAGGCACATTTTAGTTGGAAGAAAGCAAAGCATTTCTTTAAAATCCAGTTGCTCTTTCATGCCAGAGCTTGGCAAAGAGATCAAATGGAATTATTCTCAGATGTCAGAATTTTGGCTGTTTCCAAAAGATCTTAATGATATTTTGGGAACAGGTCAGTAAGTCCCCCCCCCCACCTCCACATGTCTTTTTCTCCCCCTCCCCTTGATATTTCCAGTTCTAGAGTTTGATCATTATGACTCAAAAGTCGGTTGCCTCCTTTCCAATTATAGCATAATCTAAGTATAAGCTTTGCAGATTCTCAATAGGTGCCCTTTTCCAACCGCTTCTTTCTTTATAGTTACAGAGGTAGCCTGTGATTTAACCATTGTTTAAGAATTCATCTGCTTCACACACTCCAGTCAATACATTCCCCTTTCTTCTTTGCTATATGGCGAAATCAAATTTCAGAAGGAGCCAGGGGAAGTGGGGGTGGCAGCTAAGTGCCAACTGCAGATACAGAGTTGTCTCTTTTTCTTATTGCAAGGGCCTCCACCTTAGCAGGGCTCATATTTGCTAGTGGTATATAGTATATTGTTAAATGCCAGTTTATGTAATGCTGCAATGGAATGTGATAGTTTTTAACCTCTTGTTTTTACCTCTTCTCTGATCCTCAATGAAGATGCTACCATGACAGTTCGAAGCTGGCTGAACTGAAGTCAAAACACATATTTTTCCAGAATAAACATCAGTCAAAGCACCATTTCAGGTTGCTTTGGGGAAGAACTGTAGCTCCATGGTAGAACACTGCTGCCAGTTAGAGTAGGCCAGGGGCATGGCTTGCATGTAGGGGTGTTAGAGAAATCTGGTTGGGGGGTGTAGCTTGACGAGCTTTCATCGGCTCAGCCCCCTGGCCTTTGGTTCATCTTCCACTACCTGACCTGATTAGTCCTGCAGCTAGTCAGGCCAGCTAGCAGATTTTTGGTATTTTTTAATTTGTGCAAATTACAACCGCAATTCGCACAAATTTGTGTAATTTGCACAACATGCACAAATTACAGCCATGATTTGTGCAAATTACTCAAATTTGTTCGAATTTCTATTTGGGCAAATTATGGCTGACAAAAAATTGTTTTTTGCAAAATGTTGGTGGACTTTGGTGAAAATCCGTGGCTCATCTCACAAATTCAAGTGGAGTTGGGCACACCGTGGAACTCTAGTGAGCCCCCAAAGGGCTGGATTTACTGGCAATGGACATCCCTGCTTGCATGCGCCCCCACCCTCGCCACCACTGAATGTGCTGTGGTGGCCAAAAAAGGAGCATTTTGCCTAAAAACAAAGTACGTGAGGAGTGCACACCTTGTTTGGAAGCAGAATCTCATTCCCGGAAGCCTCCCAGGAGCACCATTCGCTTTATGAACATGGCATGTGTTTCCAAGCAAAACTGCTGCTTTCTTTGCCACTGACATTTCAGTGCCAATTTTGGCAGTGGCAGGAAATTGTGTGGCTCCCAGTGGGTTCTGGGGTGGGGGATGTGACCCCCCAAAGCCAGAGGTTGCCTACCCCTGGAATAGGCAATACTGCACTACTATGACAGACAGAATTGCGAGATTTGCAGTGGCAGCCCAAAAGCTGAGATTTGTTGAGATTTATATGGTGAACTGTAATGATGTAATTTAACTTGATAGTTCTAATGTATAGTAGTTTTTAACTTTTATATATTTATGAGTATCTCTTAAAGTTTTGTTAGCATCCTTTTTACTGTTTTAATCCCTTTTATCAAAGAGTTTGAGTATGGATATTTGAGTATGGATATTTGGCTTATGTATTTGTGGTTGGTATGACCATGATGGTTGAAACAACAAATAATAATTAAAAAAATACTGTGCTATATGGACAACTAGTCTGAGCTATGTTACTATGTTGAGACAATCATATCTCATTCATTTCCAACCATCCTCCAAGAAACATGACATGGAATGGTGGAGAGGGAATCCATACAGTCCCATGGTTTCTGTGTTCACACTTTATAATTAACAGTCAAAGCACGTACTAATTTAAAGACATAGCTAGCAGGTACACTTTTTGTCTATTTTACTCCAGAGTAAGCCCAGGAGGCCCAAAATGGGTTGGGACTCGTGTGTGTGTGTGTGTGTGTGTGTGTGGTGGAGGGAGGCCTTTAATGCTACCCCCTGTTGAAGTCCTGATCTGGATCACCCTCCTCCACCATGCCTGAAACTTATATTGCAAAAAAAGTGATTTCACTATTTTGCAATATAAATGGCAGGGGCTGGGTCCCAGACTGGAACCCTAGCATGAAGAGAGGAACTCTAATCCTTTCCCTCCCTACTGCGGTCCTGTGTGAGGTGGCCTGGGGGATGGGGAGCTGCAGTGGGAGGAGGAATCCACTGATAGAAGCCTCTACTGGATCAAAGAGCCTCTACTGTCAAAGGAGTGGCACCAATCAGATACAATCCAGAGTACCTAACCAAGTGTGGATAACACAGTCTCAAAAAAACTGATCCTGCCGCTCCTGCTGCGGAGTCTTTGTGTCTTCTGAATTGATTTGTATTGGTTGATTAGATTTTTAATAGATCAGTATAACTGGTATTCTTTGCATAATTTATTCTGTTTGCAATAGTTTGCTTTGCAACTTTCAGAGTTCTGTCATTCACTTGCTGTAAGCTAAGATGCCATCATATCACCGTTCCTTTCTGGGAAGACATCTGGCAACCTTGAGATGAAAGGGCAAGGAATGAAATTTTAAAAAGAAAGTTTCTGCGACCTCGGCGAAACACGCAGCTGACTCCTCAAGGGCCTAGGAGCATCAAATTGAAAACCTTGATACATTGCAATGTCTCTAAAGCACTCCTTTCCCCCCACTTACGCTGTGGCAATACTGTAAAGCTAGAGAAAGAAAATGTAATAAATGACCAAAATCGAGTGTAGTGACATTGTATGGCAAATAAATTGAAGCATTTAGTCACAAGACTAGTAACAGAAGGAGAAGGAAATTAAGAAGCATAGGCAATGGAGGCAGAGTTTCTAGCAGAACAAATGGATGCTATCATTTCTGAATGTGTCATTTTTGAATCAAAGTAAACAATTGCTATCTGAATGCATACTTGGACCTAGCAAGGTTTTCTTTTTTTAAGATTATGAAATGTAAGAACTGTAAAGCACCATGAACATTTGGGGCATAAGATATATTTACCTACTTTTTGAATCCTCACTGAGATGGCAGTATTAAGCACACCTTTTCAGATAAATACAAGGTAGTTATTATGTGAGGTAAATTATGCTTTCCCATATTACAACTGGGAAATTTACTTACACAAGAAAATAGGCTGATTGATTAATATATACAAGGTAGCCCAGACTGTCAGCCAAATAAAGAAACAAAAAGCAAAATACTGCCCTGACTTATTAACTTGCCTACGACAATATTAAGCTAGGAATGCACTCATTTTATGGCTGGAAGAGAAGCTCAGTCGCTTCTGAGGTCAAAAATAAATTCTTGTCTTTGCTTCTGTTGGAGAAATTCAGCATGGACAGTCTATCAGTGTATCTTCTACCAACTCTGAGGACAGCTTGAATCAGCTTTGCTCTGTCTTTATACAGAGAAATTGTCTGAGGGCTAGCCTGGGATTTGGAGCTAGTAGCTGGGAAAAGGATCTACAACTGCACTTGCCAAGTAGGTGGTCACAACCATAAATGTAATAAATGTAGGGACTGCCCCTGACATACTTCACCTTGCATTGCCTCCCTTTTGATTCACCCGTTTCTCCTCTCTTATCTTCCTTTCCTGCTGGAGCTTGTCCCCTGCTCATTCTTTTCCTCCTCTGCTGACTGTGGAAGAGGGAGACATTTGTTTCAGTTTGTTTGTTTTTATTAGAAATGAACCAAATTCACAAATTTCTTCATATTCACAATGGAAAGGGATCCCCCCCCCCAAATCTGAGAGAAACAGAAAGTGACATATTTGTCCCTCAAGGACCAAGACTTGAGTGCTCAGCTCTTTAAAATCTGGGTTTGAGGCCCTGTGCACTCAACCATAATAGTGCTGAATTAGGATTGCAACCGCTTTTTTTCCCCTGACAGGTCCCCATCCTTAACAGCTGCTTGGCAGGCAGGTACATCATGGCCTTCTTCATTCTGGAATAATTGTCCTATTGAATTTGGCTGGTTGTTGTTGTTGTTGTTGTTGTTGTTCAGTCGTTCAGTCGTGTCCGACTCTTCCTGACCCCATGGACCATAGCACGCCAGGCCTTCCTTTCCTGCAGGTGGGTAAGAATTTAGTTTCAGTTTATTTTTGATAAGAATTTACCAAAATTTGCAAAGTTGAATGGGTATTTCCCCCCCCCCCACCCGGGGTGGGTCAATAGGTCCCTAACCCAGGGAGAATGGGGCAGGGAGGGTGGGCTCTCGGCCAGTGCCTCCTCCAAATGTCCATCTCAGTGGAACCACTGAAGTGCTATGGCAGCAACCACCACCACCATTACAGCTGTCAGGATAGTCCTGTCCCAATAGGCCTTCCGGCCTCTGACCCAAAGTTGGCTGCTAGCCCTGTTCCCAATGCAGGGGAATGGTTATGGAGCAGATTGATTCATGTATGTCCTGCATGCATATATAGTCTTATTCTAACTCATTTTGGGGGTGGGGTGAGGATTTTGGGGATCTGGCTCCAAGCTTTTGTATTTATTCAAATCTCAGGGTCCCCCTGGGTAAGCAGATACTGTTGCTCGTGTTTGTGGGTGGAGCCATTTTGGCGCCAACCCTGTGGGCACTCACCACCTGAGTTTGCTCTTAGAAGGAGAGATAAGCATAGATAGAGTAGGGATGTGTTTGAAAGGAGCCACATTCTCTTCATACAGGGAAGCTTCAATACTCTGTTTGGATAGAAAAACATACCGATAAGGCAACGTTATTTTTAGGTAGAAGTGCGGTGTGTGATTTTAAGCTGAGTATGGACACAGGTATGGGAGATTTGCCCTCATAGGAGTTTCTTATAAATACCTGGTATCAAAGATAGGGCATTGGCCAGTCTTAGCCCACAAAATTACTTCATAGAATCTTAGAATCATAGAATAGTAGGGCTGGAAGGGGCCTACAAGGCCATCGAGTCCAACCCCCTGCTCAATGCAGGAATCCAAGTCAGAGCATCCCTGACAAATGGCTGTCCAGCCTCGTCTTGAAGGCCTCCAGTGTGGGAGAGCCCACCACCTCCCTAGGTAATTGGTTCCATTGTCGTATTGCTCTAACAGTCAGGAAGTTTTTCCTGATGTTCAGCCGGAATCTGGCTTCCTGTAACTTGAGCCCATTATTCCGTGTCCTGCACTCTGGGATGATCAAGAAGAGATCCTGGCCTTCTTCTCTGTGACAACCTTTCAAGTACTTGAAGAGTGCTATCATATCTCCCCTCAGTCTTCTCTTCTCAAGGCTAAACATGCCCAGTTCTTTCAGTCTCTCTTCATAGGGTTTTGTTTATAAATGTTTCAGATTTTAAAATGTGTGGAAGAATATATTGTTCATTGATTAAAAGTTCTGGATCCTAGCCCACATCATCCTGGATCTATCTATGTACAGTTTAGGCAATGCTACTCTTATAAGACAGACTTGATAGATAAGGTGTCTGCTAAGTTGATTGGCTATACATCATGTGCTAACCTTTAATCTTTAAGATGACATTTTGTTCCTCTGAAGCTTTAGCTCAGGTAAGGTGGGAAAATGTGCTTCTTGATTTATTCAGTGTTAACTTTTTGCTCTTACAGTATTTATAGACAACTTAAATATCCTAGTTGTGATCATCAGTCATTTAAAGTCTCTGCAGCTAGCTCTGCTGACTTGTCCATTCTGGAAGTGCTAATTTGGGCTAGTTTTCAGGGTTGTGCTCGCTCCCCATTACACTGGCATTGGTTTCTGCTAGTGCTCTGGCATCATTGGCTACTGCTCTAAGAAAGGGCCTTCTCAGTGGCTGTGATTAGACTTTGGAACTTTGATGGGTCAACAAATCTTGTTGACCCATCATTGATGGCCTTCTGCAGACAGCTGAATACTTTTTTATTTAAACACTGGGATTACTTAAACACTGGCCCACTGGCTTATTTCTTTTTCTCTGCTGCTCTGTGTTATAATCTGATTTCTAACTTGCTTATATTTTTAACTGGCTGCCATTGTTTTCATCTTCTTTTACCTGATTTTATTGTGCTATTGCTTATTTGTTAAACATACTATTTTATAATTAGGGATTTTATTGTTTTTAGCTACCAGGCATTTTTTTTATTGAAAGGCAGGGTGTACATGTAACAAATAAATAAACAACAAATAAAGACAGTCAATAAAACAGCCCAAAGTAGCAATAAAATACATCGATATCTATAATTATGTCGAGATTTCTCACCGGATGATAATCATCAGAAACCAAAATTACTCCAGTCATTCTCTCAAAGGGAATTAAGAATTGTTAACTGCTTTTTAAAAGAGAAGATGGGATTAGCCTATTGAACTGTGCTGGGGATCTGACCTTAGTGGGATATCCTTTTTGTGTGCACAGTCTCATTTAAACTGAACCTAACTACTTTGCGAAAATTGTACCTCACTGTTAGTGCAACAGGCTCTTGCAAATCAACTTCTATTTTTTTCTTTAAAAATCTTTATTAAAATTGGTAGGTCATCGGTTTCATAAACACATGGTTTCATAAACCATTGACCTTTCATTCAGCAAAGATTCTGGGAATATCTGTTCCTGATGGTCTTTGACATGAGATAATGCTATTATAATGGAACGCGATTAAAAGTGAGTCTTCATTATGCATGGGCAAAGAGTTTTCTTTTCCTCATTTCAACATCTTGTGGCTTTTCTTCTTCTAGTCTAGATAACAGCATACTCAGAGGACAGCCTCCTGTTTCTAGAGAACTGCTTTGGGCAAGGTGCTGCCCACGAGAACTATGATTTTGGGGAAATTATGTAGCTAGAAGTCTATAGCGACAGAACTGGCTAGTTAGTTCAAATCAATCTATGAAATCGACTTCCCTGCTTCTTGTCCTTCATTGTTCCCTTAAAGACACTGGGTCACAATGTTCCAATGGCATACTCCTCATGATCTAAAGCACTGTGAAGGTTCTTTAAAGACCTCTATCTTATTGAGCCTTTACCTCAATTCTTTGTCTACTATGTCCTCCTCTTTAAGTCCTCCGGTCCTTCTCTTCTACTTACCCTTTTCCCCCCAGGTTCCTTAGTTCATGTTATCCTTCTTCAGTTATCTTGTCTCTGGGTTCCATGTTTCTTAGGCTCACTTGTTGTTCAGTCGTTAAGTTGTGTCCGAATCTTCGTGACCCCATGGACCATAGCACGCCAGGCCTTCCTGTCCTGCGCTCTCTCCCGGACTGTGCTCAAGTTCATATTCATTGCATCAGTGATACTATCTAGCCATCTCATCCTCTGCTGTCCCCTTCTCCTTTTGCCTTCAATCTTTCCCAGGATCAGGGTCTTTTCTGGTGGGTTTTCTCTTTGCATTAGGTGGCCAAAATATTTGAGCTTCAGCTTCAGTATCTGTCCTTCCAATGAGCAGTCAGGGTTGATTTCCTTTAGTATGGACTGATTTGACCTCCTTGCAGTCCAGGGGACACGTAAGAGTCTTCTCCAGCACCACAGATCGAAAGCATCAATTCTACGGAGCTCAGCCTTCCTTATAGTCCAGCTCTCTCACAGCCATATGTTACTACTGGGAAAATCATATCTTTGATTATATGAACCTTTGTCAGCAAGGTGATATCTCTGCTTCTTACTATGCTGTCTAGGTGTGCCATAGCTTTCCTCCCAAGGAGCAAGCATCTTTTAATTTCATGGCTACAGTCACCGTCTGCGGTGATCTTGGAGCCCAAGAAAGTAAAATCTGTCACTGCTTCCATTTCTTCCCCTTCTATATGCCAGGAAGTGATGGGGCCAGATGCCATGATCTTAGTTCTTTTAATGTTGAGTTTCAAACCAGCTTTTGCACTCTCCTCTTTCACCCTCAACAAGAGGCTCTTGAGATCCTCTTCGCTTTCTGCCATTAGGGTGGTATCGTCTGTGTATCTGAGGTTGTTGATAATTCTCCCGGCAATCTTAATTCCGACCTGTGATTCATCCAACCCGGCGTTTCTCATGATGTACTCTGCATATAAATTAAATAAGCAGGGCGACAATATACAGCCTTGTCGTACTCCTTTCCCAATTTTGAACCAATCGGTTGTTCCATGTCCGGTTCTTACTGTTGCTTCTTGACCCTCGTACAGGTTTCTCAGGAGACAGGTAAGGTGGTCTGGTACTCCCATCTCTTTCAGAATTTGCCACAGTTTGTTGTGATCCACACAAACAAAGGCTTTAGTGTAGTCAATGAAGCAGAAAGAGACGTTTTTCTGGAATTCTCTTGCTTTCTCCATGATCCAGCGAATGTTGGTGATTTGATCTCTAGTTCCTCTGCCTTTTCAAAACCCCGCTTGTACTTCCGGTAGTTCTCGGTTCACATGCTGCTGAAGCCTAGCTTGTAGGATTTTGAGCATCACCTTGCTGGCATGTGAAATGAGCGCAATTGTGCGGTAGTTTGAACACTCTTTGGCGTTGTCCTTCTTTGGAATTGGAATGTAAACTGACCTTTTCCAGTCTTGTGGCCACTGTTAAGTGTTCCAAATGTGTTGGCATATTGAGTTCAGCACTTTAACAACATCATCTTTTAGGATTTTAAATAGCTCAGCTGGAATACTGTCATCTCCGCTAGCTTTGTTGTTAGCAATGCTTCCTAAGGCCCACTTGACTTCACTCTTGAGGATGTCCGGCTCAAGTTCAGTGACCGCACTATCATGGCTATCAGGGACATTCAGATCTTTCCTGTATAGTTCTTCTGTGTATTCTTGCCACCACTTCTTAATCTCATCTGCTTGTGTTAGGTCCCTGCCTTCTTTGTCCTTTATCACGCCCGTCTTTGCACAAAACGTTCCCTTGATATCTCCGATTTTCTTGAAGAGATCTCTAGTCTTTCCCATTCTATTGTTTTCCTCAATTTCTTTGCATTGTTCATTTAAGAAGGCCTTCTTTTCTCTCCTTGCTATTCTCTGGAACTCTGCATTCAGTTGGATATATCTTCCCCTTTCTCCCTTCCTTTTCACTTCCCTTGTTTCCTCAGCTACTTGTAAAGCCTCATCAGACAGCCACTTTGCTTTCTTGCATTTCTTTTTCTTTGGGATGGATTGAGTTGCTGCCTCTTGAACAATGTTACGGACCTCCATCCATAGTTCATCAGGCACTCTGTCTATCAGGTCTAATCCCTTAAACCTATTTGTCACCTCCACTGTATATTCATAAGGGATGTGATTTAGGTCATACCTGAATGGTTTAGTGGTTTTCCCTACGTTCTTCAAGGCTCACTACTTGAAGGGAAACTTCTTACCAGTAAAAGCAGTTGGAAACAATTGCCTAGGGAGGTGGTGAACAATATCTCACCGGAGGTCATCGAGCAGAAGCTGGAGAGCCATCTGTTGGCATGGGAACATATTCTAGGGATTTCCTGCATTGAGCAAGGCGTTGTACTAGATGGCCTAAAAGGACCCTTCAGCTCTCTGATTCTACTTCCTGAGTCCTCTTCCTGGGACCCAGCCTGCCCCATAAAGCCCATGGGAAGTTTTAATCCCAAACGGATAACTTTCCCTTCCTTCACAGAACCGGAAAACTTTGTGTTTTGAACAATTGCCATATTCTAAATTGTGAGTGTTCTGCGATGCCCTACTGCTTTGGCCAATTGGTGCCAGAGGCTTCGCTGTCACAAGCACTATACAATAGAGATGGTTCTACAGATGCATCAGTCTTTGTGTAGAAATTGAACAGATAGGTGCATTTAGTCCTTTCAGTCACATTCACTCTTAGAGTTTTGGAGACAATGGGTGAAGAGTATTTTTACAGCCAGTGGTGCAGTGGCAAAGTACTGGATGTGGGGAACCCTAGCTTAACTATGAATCCTATTTGGTCGCAAAGAGAAAGTCACTATCTTCCAGCATAACATATCTTACAGGGGTACACTGTAAATGAAACACCATTTTGGCCAGCTTCAGACATATCAGGAAACATTGTTTCCCATTACATGTTCCCACAGACCATGATGAGCCTCAGAATCAAATTCTCATTTCCCCCTCTCTTGCTCTTTTGTACTCCAGATAAGGAGAATGAAAGCTTCTGCTTGTGATTTTAAGCTGTCCACAGTTCCCTGTGGCATCCACGCCTTGGGCTTTTTGGAGGAAAAGGCAGCATGTAAATGTAACAAATAAACAAATAAATGCTTGTAAATAAAATAAATGCAAATCAATAAATGTAACCAACAACCAAACTGTGGCTTGTTTCAGCTAGGGGTGGTGTTTTGGACTACATATGATTTGGAGTACAGTTCCCATCAACACAAGCCAACACAGCATGGCCATTGGCAAACAATTATGGGAGTTGTGGTCCAAAACATCTAGAGGACACCAGGTTGCCTGCCCTTAGTTTAAACCAGGGGGGTGCAGAATCTCTTTGAGTCAGAAGGCCAAATTCCATTTTGGAGAAGCTCTTGGGGGTTGCAGTTCCATGGTGGAGGAGGGTTGAAAGCAAAAGGGGTGGGGCCAACCCACCCCCAAATACCAGCATATTTTATCTAAAAGCTCACTGCTGGTAACTAAGTGTTTGGAGGATATTTCAACCTTTTAGAAGGGGGGAAAACTGCGCAAAATCTGGGAAACCACTAATCAGTGGTTGGGGAAAGGGGATGGGGCCAAGGAAAGGTGTTGTGGCCCTCTGGGGACCTACTGGACAACAGGTTCCATACCCCTGGTTTAAACTGAGGTTAGGGAGAACCAGACAGGAGCAAGGTTAGCTTACGGTTGGAAGTGGAAGCTTTCAATAGCCTCATAGGCCTGAAAGAGGAAGAGGAGAAGAGAGGCTATGTGCAAGCCCAGGGCTTGTGTAGTAGGAAACTTCCCTGTTATGCTTGACCCTAGCCTAAGTGATGGGAATCAGATCACCTAGAGCATTCATTGAGCAGAGGAGCAATCCAGACCTTCCAAAGAAATTAATAATAAATAACAGTAATAAATTCTGGAGACACTTCTTTGATGATTGCTTCTAGTTTTGGGACCTGAATCTTGCCTCTTGTCGATGTGTACTCATATGTCCTGGTTTAGCTTCTGTTCAGTTACTGTTTATACAAGTTAGTGGGATGGAAACTGCTTTTTTTTGGTATTACCCTTCATTTGCTTTTATTAAATTGTCACAGCGACCTTGCCTATATGTGTAAAACTGCAAAATGGAAAGAAAGATACACTTCTCTAGAAAAGAAAAACACCAATGGTAATACAATTCAAGGGCAGTACATCCTAAATTGGTTTTACTACTTTATCTCTAATGCAAAGCATTTAGTCTTGGTCTCACAGTATGATCTGGGCAGGATAATAGTTTTGAGAAGATTTGATGAAGCAAAAATGGAAGACTGAAGAATATAAAAGCTTTCACTACACAATTTCTTACTCTTCTTGGAACAACACTGGAAGTTTCCAGGCTGTTGGTGTTGCTATCTTCTAGCACAGTAGTGATTTGAGACTCTGATGATATGTGCCCCATCATAGTACTATAAAATGTAATGTAGCTTTAACAGTAGTGATAGAGTTGTTGCTAAGAAGTTGCAGATGAACAGAGTAGGATCTAAAGCCAAAGGCATAACTACAGATAATTGAATTGGAAACCTAGTTCCTAATTCTCATTTATGCCCCAGAGGTAAAGGTAATTTATTCTAATTTCAAAGTTTAAATTATGATTAGCCATCTCAACGTAAACATGGATTAAATAGAGGCAGAGTTCCCAAAACTAAGGTACTGATTAGCATGAATATAGTAAACTAAAGCAGGGGTGGGCAGAAAGTAGTTTTCCAGATGCTTTGAACTTCAACTACCAGCATTCCTGACCATTGGTCATGCTGGCAGGAGCTTGTGGGAGTTGAATTCCCAAACATCTGGAAATCTACCTTCTGCCCATCCCTGAGTATATACACATAGTTCTTGGCTCAGAGAGACTGAGTGGGAACAAAGGTCCTGATCCTTAAGCAGTTAACTATGTTGTCTGATTCCTCCTGCATTTGACAATGGAAAAACTGGGGCAGAAAATGAAAAGCCCCAACATGAATAACCGAGTTACTCATATCTGAGCCTGATATAGGAAATCCATGACTTTAGAATTATGTTTTAGAGCAGCTGTGGGGGTGCTCTGCTTTGTACTGGAACAGTAGTGGTGGAAGAAGGAAAAGTTTAGCCCAGGGGTGTTGAACTTCAGGCCCAGGGGCCAAATCTGGCCCTCCTGGGGTTCTAATCCAGCCCTCTAGCATTCTCCAGATGGCCACCTACCTTCCCCATAGCACCAAGTAGTTCCTGCTTTCCCCCTGTCCCCAATTGTTTCATGGTTTCTTGGTGTTTGTGCAGCTTCCCCCCTATTCTGAAAAGTTGTCCTGCCTCTTCTAAGGCTTAGTTACTGACAGGAAGCGCTTTAAACTAAAATATGATAGTAGTTTTGGTATTTTGGGCCTTCCCCCATTTTCCTTCATCCCTGCTCACCACAGGAATGTGGTACCTGACAGATTCCCCAAAATTAAAGTTGGCCCTCAGGCTGAAAGAGTGTTGGCACCCCCGGTTTAACCCTGTGCCATTTTCCTGAACTAAATCAACTTTCCTGAAACTACTGTTTTAAATCTTATACTGCATTATTTTTCCCTGATGGGGAAAAATATAGGTACCTTGATATAGGTGCCTCTATCTTCCTGCCACCAGTGTAGACAGCCAGGGCCTGCAGGAGAGGCCACCACCACCACCGGCGAAGAGGCGTGCCTGTTGCTGCTGGACCTGCTGCCGCCGCTGCTGCCACCACTACTGTTAGATAAAAAGTTCTTGCTTCTGGCTGAAAGAAAGAAAGGATGCCAGGCAGGCAGCAGTGGATCCAACACTATTTTATTGATCGTTTTGCAAAACAGGTGCAGAGCAGTCTGGACCCCAAGCACGTGTGCAAAAACCTTTTATACCTTATTACTTCTATTGTTCTCGCCAGTAACCAATGAAACAGTCAGCACATCAGCTTACCAAGCCAATAGCCAATAAACAGCCAGTACACCAGCTTACCAAGCCGTTAGTCATGAGCGCGTCAGTATGGTTCCCTTCTTGCTCCGCCTACATTTTTCCCGCCACTCGGGCTTCTACGTAACTGAGGCTTCAACCGGTTATGGAGTCTCTTTGTCTAACACTACCACCACCAGGCCTTCCCTGTAGACTTCTGCCTGGCAGACCGCCAGTCCCTGCAGGACCAGGCCCCCAGGTACCCAGCCAGCTGTGCTGCTCCACCTGCCCCTCCCTGGAGGGGCTACATAAGTTGGCTGGCTGAGGTGGCCTGGGAGAGCCAGGGCCTGCAGGAGAGGCCACTACCACCACCACCACCACCACCACCACCACCACCACCACCACCACCGGGGAAGAGGTGGGCCTGCTGCTGTTATAGAAATTTCAGTTGTAGTATGTCTGTTATCCCATGATTTTATAAGCTAGGCTATGTCTGTTTTACCTCAGTGTGAGACTGCCATGCTAAACAAAGACACAGCGTCTTATCAGAGACTCAGGAATGCCAAGAATGTGTTTACTAGAGTACAAGGCTACCTCTCTGCGCATGCCTAGATATGTCAAAGGTGCTGCCTGTCTTCTGTTTCCCTCTCAGCTAGACAAAGAGATTAGTACAGCGGAAGCGTAAGACAGCCCCAAAGGTCTTGCCTATATAAACTTTTGAATCACATCACTTGATTGTAACCTTTGATGGAGCGTTAGCCCCAAGGGTTGCCTTATTCTGCAGAATAAAATCGTGTTGGACCAGATCTCTGCCTCCTCTCATTCTTGGTAAACTAATTGGAAGGTCTACCAGGGAAAAGAACACAATTTTTGTAACAAATTTGGCGACCGCGGCAGGACAGCCCTGTGTGACCTGGGAGCTAGGCAAACGCTGGATCAACCCAAGCGGAGGGCGCCCTGGACCTTGTTTGGTTCACCGTGAGGTTTGAGGCAGCTGTTGCCTGGCAACCCAGCTAGCAAAGGACTCCTGAAGAGACGAGGCGAGTGGCGGTCTTTGGAGGACAGGACGAAACGCTGTCCGACTCTGGGGTCGTTTGGAGGCTGAGCTACGAGGTAAGTTGGATCGCACTGTCTGGGCCGTCTGGGGAGTGCAAATCTCCCATTCTTGTCTAACTGAGCCTTGCTTAAGCAGCAGTTGGGAAAGAAAAAATAAAAAAAAATTGGCCGACAGGATAGGATCAAAACTTTCGTAGGAGAAAATAGCCAAGACCCACTGGGATGCATGCTTAAGAATTTTAAGTTGTTTAATGACAAAAGATGAGCTCATAAAGTTTTGTAATGGGGAATGGGTGACATTTAGTGTTGGCTGGCCAACTGGGGGAAGCTGAAAAAAATGTTGGGTCCAAGGTATATAATAAAGTGATTGTTGATAACCATGGGGATCAGCTGCCTTATATTGATGCTTGGCAAATGTGGATATTGAAAAATCCTGACTGAATAAGAAAACATAAAGGTCAATATTGTAAAGTCATGATGGTATGCTCCGAGATGAAGCCCAAAGCCCCTGTTCTCCCTGACTCAAGCCCCACGGAAAGAGCTTGGAGATTAAGAGATCCTGCCCAAGGCTCCCTGGGTTTCCCCTGCCCTAAACGGCCTGTTAGGTTGGGAGGAGAGGTTGCTGGGGGGAGGAGGGAGAGAAGCCCCCCCCCACGGAGAACCCATCTGTTACATCCCCACGTCTCGCTCGGTCTAGCTCCTTCTAAGTTGAAACATCTTCCAGTGTATTCAAGTTTGTTAGAGGAAGCAAGAACAGCTACAACAACAACAAAAAAGTTGTAAACTCTGAAGAAAGAGATTTGTTCGAAGTCTTAAAGACTGTGGCAAAATTAAAGGAACAAAGACAGAGCAATGTCTGGGTCTGTGTAAGCTTATCTCTGCCAGTCTATTGAGAGCAGAGCTAAGGGGGGGTTGCCCGGCCCCACCAGAAGATGTCTGTAAGGACCTAATAGAAACAGTAAGATTTGCAAAAGAATTGCCCAAGTTAAAGCATCACAGCTGGAAAGCTGAGCAGACCTTGCTCTTATCTGTCGAAGAATCTAAAAGAGGTGTAAGGTTACACCTTCTACTCTTAAATTAAAGAAAAGACAGACAGCCTTTGCTAACATCCCATTTTTATTGCCCAAAGCTTTTTGTTTGGATCCATTATTGTTTGGATTTTTGAGAGGCACTCTGCACATGGATTAGAACTTTAGACTGTTAGAGATTTGCCATGAACAGTACTGTGAGGCTTGTCATAGCCATAAACTCCGGTTGTTGTAAATTGTGTGTTTGTTTGTGATCAGCTCAGTGCACAGTTTGATTTGTAACTTCAACACTCAGATAAAAAGCTGTATTTCCAAGGCTTTGAGAGATTCACAGACTACAAAGGAAGCAGCCTTCAAAAAGTTCAAAGAGAAACTACGAAAGTTAGTTTCCGTTTAGAAAAAAGGGGGGCCAATAAATTGTATTAAAAAGTGAGAGAGGAAAATTCCCCCTCCCCTTCTCCTGTGGCATCTCTAAGCCCAGCTGTGCTTCTAAAGCCTGAGAAAGTTCCTGCCCCACATGTTCCAGCTCTTTCTCAAAATCTGAACTGTCTGGACACTCTAAATGCTCAGAGGCAAGCTTGTCACTCTGTCAAAATTCATAAAGTGTGGAGTTGCCGATGCAAAAATGGTGGCTTAAAACTTTTTGCATATATAAAAATGCCCTTCCCTTGATCTTAATGGGCCCTGGCTGTGTAGCCAGAAGAACAGTATGATTGCCAGATCTGCTCCACCATGCCCTGCAATGAAAAAAAAAAAATTGTTTTTCAGTCACGCTGTTAGATTTCAATGGTGTAAAGCAGAAAAGGCAAGGAAAAAAAAAAAAGAGAAAGTTGCAGAAGACTGATGGGGCAGCAGCAATGTCTCTGCCCCAGTTGATGGAGATTGCTTATAAGGTGTTTGTGAATCGTGAGAAAGTAGAGAAGAAGGAAGCAGATAAGAAGGGAAGACAGAACGCAGCTTTGATTGCAATGGCAATCACAGGGCAAGTCCCTGATTGGGCAGATAAAGTTTTAAAGAAAGATTTTGGGAATCAGAGAAAGCTGCATTTGGGAAGAAATGAATGCGCTTACTATAAAGAGAAGGGACATTGGCGAAAAGACTGCCCAAAGCGAAAGGGGAAGAAGAGGGGGGCGATGGTGGCCATAAAAGGGAAAGAAGACCAGCCGTGGGTGTCCTTGCTTCAATATTCAAATGACCTTCTTCTGGCCACCAAGACAGAGGACTCATGTGCTAAAGCTACTATCTCCCTCTTGCAAGAATTAAACTTGAAAAGCTATAAAGTGTCAAGAGAAAAGGCTCAGATTTGCCAGACCCATGTCACCTTCTTGGGCTACCTGATTCAAAAGGGAACCAGAGACCTGAGCACTGCTCGGTTGGACGTCATACAGAAGACACAGAGGCCTACAGACCCTCGAGAGTTGCGAGCCTTCCTTGCGCTCACCGGGTTTTTTTTTTACAATGTGGATACCTGATTATAGAGGGAAAGCGAAGCCCCTGTATGAAGCTTTGACAAAAAAAAATCATCCGCTGAAAATGGACAAATAAAATGGAAAAGGCTTTTCTTAAGCTGAAGCAAGCCTTGGTGTCGCCACCTGCTCTGGCCTTACCAGATCCCGACAAACCGTACCGGCTCTATGTACATGAAAATAAAGGAGTGGCATCAGGGGTTTTGACCCAAAGTACAGGTCCTTCCTGGAGACCTGTAGGATACTACTCGAAGACTCTGGATCCAACCGCAAAGAGATGGCCTGCTTGCTTAAGGGCCGTGGCAGCAACTGTGCTTTTATCCGTCACGCCAGTCACGCTATGAGATCTCCCTGCTTTCAAGCCCAGGCCTCATCCTGCCACCTTGCTCCCTAAGCCAGATCTAAATTGTCATGACTGTTTAAAAATTTTAAGTCAGGTGACTCTGATCAGGCCTGACCTCACTGATTCCTTGTTACCAAAGCCAAACCTTAAGGTGTTTGTAGATACACAAGATGTGCAGTAGATACTCTCGAAAAAGCGCATGGAAAGAGTGCCAATCCTGAAAAAATAAGAGGCAATGCTTTGGCAGATAAGGCTGCAAAAGAAGCTGCACAAATGAGAAGTGAGGAGGTGCATTATGAAAGAGACCTAATCCCATATTTGAGTACAGATTTGGTTCCAATCTACTCTCCAGCTGAGCATGAGAGAGCTCTTGAATACAAAGCAAAGCAAACTAAAGATAAATGGTAGATAGTCCCAAGAGGCAAAGTGTTCATATCCAGGCCTCTTCTGAGCTTTATAGTGAGAGACTTGCACCAGGCTACACATCTAAGAAAAATTGCAATAGAAGATCTACTCGTGAGACACAGTGTAGCCCCTAAATTAAAATGGCCACAGGCCTTGCCAATCGCCTTAACTCGAATACAGTGCACCCCCAGGGGAAGTATTAAATTGACACCGTTTAAAATGTTATATGGGCGCCCACCTCAGATGTTACCTATGGCTGATAGCTTAAATATAAACTTTAAAGTAAGAGCTTTAAAGATCCATGAATATGTTACTGCCTTGCAGTCTGTTTTGTCTTGTCTTCACAGGTTCGTAGCACCATACGAATCCTTGCCTTTAGATGCTCCAGTGCATAATTTCAGTCCTGGTAATTAGGTGCTGATCCAGTCCTGGAAAGATGAACCTCTTACTGAAAAATGAAAGGGTCCATTCCAGGTTCTACTCACCACTCACACGGCTATAAAAGTCGCTAGAAGAAAGAAGTGGATCCATCACACCCACATAAAAGCATCACCTGCACCAGAGAGGGTCACACAGGAAGCTGACCCACCTGAAGGCCACCGTTAAAGTAGCAAACCACTAGAAAAATAGGGCAACTTATAAAACAAATGAGTAAAAACTGTGATGACACTGTAATAACAACTGTCAGATTCAGAACCAAACAAGGTAGGGGGTGAACTAGTTACAGGATTGCTTACCCTGGGTTTATACCCAGAAATTATTGCAGAAAAAGTATCCTAGGCCTCACTTGCCATTTAGAAGAGACCATCAGTGCCACAGCCATAATGGTAAGGGCCATGCAATCTGAAATTGAAGATCTCAGCCAGCTAGTGGCCCAGTATCAGTTTGTTTTAGATTATCTCTTAGCACGCCAAGGTGGCTTCTGCACCCTAGTGAAGCAAGGGTGTAGAGTAAAGTTCCATGATTTAAACAAAACCATAGAAGATAAAATTGCCAAACTACAAGATATGATTGGACAGAATTATTCAGAAGCAAGTGATCCTTGGTTATAGTTGACTTCCTGGCTCCCTGATTTTGCATGGTTAAAACAACTTGTAATCAATGCAGTCTTGTTTGTTATGATACTATTGATGCTGGTTTGTGCCTTTAAGTGTGTAGTCCACTGCTGGACCAAAGAGAGGTATGAGATTTAAGAAAAGCCTTTTGAGGGGGGACTGTTATAGAAATTTCAGTTGTAGTATGTCTGTTATCCCATGATTTTATAAGCTAGGCTATGTCTGTTTTACCTCAGTGAGACTGCCATGCTAAACAAAGACACAGCGTCTTATCAGAGACTCAGGAATGCCAAGAATGTGTTTACTAGAGTACAAGGCTACCTCTCTGCGCATGCCTAGATATGTCAAAGGTGCTGCCTGTCTTCTGTTTCCCTCTCAGCTAGACAAAGAGATTAGTACAGCGCAAGCGTAAGACAGCCCCAAAGGTCTTGCCTATATAAACTTTTGAATCACATCACTTGATTGTAACCGTTGATGGACCGTTAGCCCCAAGGGTTGCCTTATTCTGCAGAATAAAATCGTGTTGGACCAGATCTCTGCCTCCTCTCATTCTTGGTAAACTAATTGGAAGGTCTACCAGGGAAAAGAACACAATTTTTGTAACACTACTACCGCCGCCACTACCACCACCGCTGCCACTACTGCCGCCACTACCACCGCCACCAGGCGTTCCCTGTAGACTTCTGCCTGGCAGACTGCCAGTCCCTGCAGGACCAGGCCCCCAGGCACAGAGCCAGCTGTGCTGCTCCACCTGCCCCTCCCTGGAGGGGCTACATAAGCTGGCTGGCTGAGGTGGCCTGGGAGAGCCAGGGCCTGCAGGAGAGGCCACCACCACCACCGGGAAAGAGGCGTGGCGGCTGCTGCTGCTGCTGCCGCCGCCGCCGCCGCGGCCGCCGCCGCCGCGGCCGCCGCCGCCGCGGCCGCCACCACCACCACCACCACCACCAACACCAGGCCTTCCCTGTGGACTCCGGCCTGGCATTATTTTTAAGGGGATTTTTAATTGTTTTTTGTTTGTTTGTTTGTTTTTCTGGGGGATTTTGTTGCATTTTTAGGGGTGGGTAGCCTGCCTGATAGGTGGGAGCGAGGGGGCATGTGTCCACCTGATGGAGGCAGTGGGGGGAGTGTTGGGGGCCAGAACATACTGAGGTTGGGCGGCAGGTGCTGGCGGAGCGCTAGGGGCAGGCCATGCCAGGTAAGGGGAACAAGGGAGAGATGTGTAATATCTATTCCCTGCTCCGGGCCTGTGCAGAGCCAAAGGATGGCTGGGGGAGGCGTGACCCCATCTTCTGGCCTTCGTTTGCTGCTCTGCAATGCCAGGTCTGTTACCCAGAAAACCTTCCTCATCCATGACATGATTCTGGATGAGGGTGCAGACCTGGCATGTATTATGGAGACCTGGCTGGCTGAGGCTGCTGCTCCAACCTTTGCAGCCATGTGTCCAGCTGGATTTTCGTATGCACAGCAGCCGAGGGCTGGGGATCGGGGAGGGGGAGTGGCTGTTATCTACCGAGAGTCCTTGGTCTTCACCAGGACCCCTCTCCGGGAGACCAAGGTTGCTGAGTGCATGTACTGGAGGTTGGGCCCGAAGGGCAGTCTGGGGATTCTGCTTGTGTACCGTCCACCCCGCTGCACGACTGACTCCCTGGCCGAGGTGCTGGAGGTGGTCTCTGATGTGTGTGTACAGTCCCCTAACTTATTGGTGTTGGGGGACTTCAATGTACATTCGGAGGCCATCCTCACAGGAGCACCTTGGGACTTCATGGAGGCCATGGCCTCCTGGGAGCTGCACCATATTCTAACTGGGCCCACCCATGTAGCCGGTCATGCACTAGACCTGTGTTTGTTTCTGGAGAAGCGGGGAGTGATCTGGAAGTCGGGGGTATACCCACCACCCCCTTGTCATGGTCAGATCACTATCTGGTGACATTGGACTTCTCGGTTCCACAACCCCTCCGCAGGGGTGGAGGACCCATTAAAATGGTCCGCCCCAGGCGTCTTATGGATCCAAATGGATTCCTGAACGCGCTTGGGGATTCTCTGGGGCACGCCAGCGGCCTCTCGGTTGAGACCCTGGTGGGTGGCTGGAATTCCGCAATCACTGGGGCATTAGATCAGGTGGCTCCAAAACGCCCTCTCCCCCTGAACAGGGCTCGGACTGCACCATGGTTCAATCTGCGGTTACGAGCTCTGAAACAGGAGGTGAGACGGCTAGAGCGCCGGTGGCGGAAGTCTAGCTCCAAAGACGATCAGACACGGGCTAGAGCTGTATCTTCAGCCTATCACGTGGCGGTGAAGGCAGCAAAAAAGGAATATTATGCTGCCTCCATTGCGTCTGCAGAGTGCTGTCCCAGGAGGCTGTTCCAAGTGGTCCGGAGCCTGGTCGGTCCTGTGGCTCCGGAACCACTGGAGCATTCTAAGGCCTCCTGTGAGGCCTTGGCAAGGCACTTTGCAGATAAAATTGATCAGATTAGGTGTGTTACTCTGCACGCGGTGGATACAGTTAGTGAGCAAGAGGCGGCCTGTGGCAAACCGGTTTTGTGGGATCGGTTCCAGCTTCTTCCTCCTGATGAAGTGGACAAGGTGCTTTCATCTGTACGGCCGACCACCTGCTTACTTGATCCTTGCCCATCTTGGCTCATTATGGGCTGCAGAGAGAGACTGGGTGAGGGGATCAGGGCGGCAGTGAATGCCTCCCTTGAGGAGGGAGTGATGCCATCAGCCCTCAAGGAGGCAGTGATAAGACCACTCTTAAAGAAGCCATCCTTGGATCCTGAAGTTCTGAACAACTTTCGCCCAGTCTCAAATCTGCCATTTTTGGGCAAGGTGATTGAGCGTGTGGTGGCGGTGCAGTTGAAGGCACACTTGGAAGAAACTGATTATCTAGACCCATTTCATTCGGGCTTCAGGCTTGGGCATGGGACAGAAACGGCCTTGGTCGCCTTGGTAGATGATATAAGGAGGGCTCTGGATAGGGGTGAATGCTCCTTCCTTGTTCTCCTCGACCTCTCAGCGGCTTTTGATACCGTTGACCACGGTATCTTCCTGGACCGCCTGGAGGGGTTGGGCATTGGAGACACCGTATTGCGGTGGTTCTGGTCCTTCCTCTCTGGCAGGTACCAGAGGGTAGCACTGGGGGAGGAGGTTTCGGACCCGTGGCCACTCACTTGTGGGGTGCCACAGGGTTCCATCCTCTCCCCGATGCTATTTAACATCTATGTGAAGCCGCTGGGGGCTATAATCAGGAGGTTTGGGGTGCAGTGTCATCAATATGCGGATGACACGCAGCTCTACCTCTCGTTTAAATCTTCACCAAGGTTGGCCATAGAATCCCTGTCCAAATGTCTGGAGATGGTGAGTGGCTGGATGGGGAGGAATAAGCTGAAGCTGAACCCCGGCAAGACCGAGGTACTTTTGGTGGGAGACAAGAGGAGGCTACGGGATGTTGACCTGGTGTGGAATGGGGTATGGCTACCCTTGAAAGACCAGGTCCGCAGCCTGGGGGTCATTTTGGACTCCCAGCTGTCCATGGAGGCTCAGGTGTCAGCTGTGAGCCGGACAGTGCTGTATCAACTCCATCTGATACGGCGGCTGCGCCCCTTCCTTCCCCACCATCTGCTCCCATTGGTAGTACATGCCCTGGTCTCGTCTCATTTAGACTACTGTAATGCGCTCTATGTGGGGTTACCCTTGAAGACGGTTCGGAAGCTGCAGCTGGTACAGAACGCGGCAGCTCGCCTGATTAAAGGCAGCCGCCGGCGAGATCACATCACTCCAGTGCTGAAGGAGTTGCACTGGTTACCAGTTGTTTTCCGGGCCAAATTCAAGGTGTTGGTTTCGACCTTTAAAACCCTATATGGTTCCGGCCCAGCCTATCTTAAGGAGTGCCTCCAGCAGCACCAGACAGGCCGCTTAACAAGATCAGCCTCGGATAGCCTTCTCTCTGTCCCATCAGCCAGGACAGCTAGACTGGTGGGGACGAGGGAGAGGGCCTTTTCTGTGGTGGCCCCCACTCTGTGGAACTCCCTCCCTAGGGAATTCCGTCATGCCCCCTCTTTAATGAGCTTCCATCGTGCATTAAAAACGTGGCTGTTCAGGCAGGCATTTGGGGTGGGTTAGGGTATTTTAGAAAATGTTTTTATTGTAGAATTTTATTGTTTTATTGTACGTTGTACATCGCCCAGAGTGGCTGGGCGACCAGCAAGATGGGCGATTAATAAATTAAATAATAAATAAATAAAATAAATAGATGCTGCTTGGCCAGTGGAGAAGAAGGTCTGCCAGTGAGGTGGCACTTCACTGCCGGAGCCCCCCCTGTAGGCCCACAGAAAGCTCCATAGCTATAGATGTCCCACGCGCAGAGTTGTACTGGCAGTGGTGGCCAAAACAGGGCATGTTAGGGTGTCCTGAATGTCAGGACTGGCCAAGGATTCACAGAATCCTAAGCCCCCTTGTTTCCTTGTCATAGCCCCTGAAACGACCCCAAACTAGGGCAGCCATGGGGCTGGTATAGTATTTCTCTTTCATTGGGAGGGATCTGTCTCTGCACCTCCTGCCCTGCCCAGCAGGTCTTTGGATGTGGCACTTGCTCCAGAACAGAATCCCCCTCCCCACTCCCCAGTACGATTGCTTTGTAATTCTACTGTCATCTGAAGAACATGCAGTACCCTCTCTGATTCCTGCTGGCATTACTTAGGAAATATCAATAGAAATCAAGCCAAGCTCTTCCCTTGTGCATGTCTATGATCTTTCCAAGTTGGAGTGCTGGGCTGGGCTAGAGCATGGGCGAGGAATCTCAGCCTTGGGTGACAAGTTCGGCCCTCTGGGGTTCCCCCGTTTGGTGGTTTCCTGTCTTTTGTGCAGTTCCCCCCTCCATTTCAAAGGTGGAAATGCCTCTCCTAAGGCTTGAAGCTAAAATATAGCTTGAAGCTAAAATATAATGGTGTTTTTTGTATTTTTGGCCCCGCCCCTTTTGCTTTCAGCCCCACTGTTGGCAGGTCCATTGGAAGAGGCACATCAAATCCGCCTTGTTCTACTGCTTCCATAGATCATGTAAACACAAACTCTTGCGGAAACTTAAATTTGTTACTCAAAAGGTGTCAAGTCACATCACTGGCAGCCCACATAAAACAAAATATGAACCCCCAAGCTAGGAAACTGTTACAGTGAAGTTCCTCCCAGCAAAGTCCCTCTAAACTTGTGCATTTTGGGATTGTAGGCAGATATGTCCTCTGTTCTCACTTCCTTCCAAGTCTGCTGGGGAAATTCGCTCTAAAGATAAGAGTTCTTTTGCCTTGCCCTCCCCCTGGAGTTGTTCCTCGAGACAGGATTTTCTAACCACATAGTCACTCCTCTACTGAGGACCCAGATAGGGATGTACGAAAGTTCTGCCATGGATCTCTGGGAGGCTGAATGCCAGGGCATTCGGCCCCCCGAAATCGGTGGCGGAACGGCCTGCCACCCCCCTGCCAGTCCCCCGGGACAGGACTTACCTGGGGTGGCTCTTCCTGCCACTGCCATTTCCAGGTTTAAGAAACAACAACAACAACAAAAACGTGATAGGCTATGTAAAGATTTACGTAGCCAATCACAGCTACATTTTAAAAAAACACCGTGATAGGCTACGTAAATCTTTACGTAGCCTATCATGGCTGATTAAAAAAACAAAAACAAAAACACGCGTACGCAAATGGCAGCGCCCATGGGCGCCGCCATTTGCGTTCCTTATTTTGGCACGTCTTAGTCTACGTAAACATTTACGTAGACTAAGATGGCGAAAATAAGGGGAACGCAAATAGCGTAGATGCTACGCTATTTGCGTTCCCCTTATTTTCGCAGTCTTAGTCTACGTAAATGTTTACGTAGACTAAGACGTGCCAAAATAAGGAACGCAAATGGCGGCGCCCATGGGCGCTGCCATTTGCGTACGTGTGTTTTTGTTTTTTTAATCAGCCATGATACGCTACGTAAAGATTTACGTAGCCTATCATGGCTGACTGCAGGGACGCAAACGGCGGCTATGGCTGCCACCATTTGCGTCCCTGCTAGCCAGCGGCCAGATGTCCGGCTGCTGGCGGAGCCAGCCGGCGGCTCCGCAGAATTGCTGCGGAGCACAGCCGGCCGGCCAGGATTCCGGAGGGGGAGGAACGGAGCGCCTCCCCCCCCGGCGAGGATTCCGGGGGGAGTGACGGAACGCCTCCCCCTGCACCATCAGCATAATCCCCGAAAGGTAAGTGATTTTCGTACATCCCTAGACCCAGATAAACAGTTTCCACAGGATAAGGGCCAGGGATGCCTGCGCCTTCCACCCAATAGTTTACCACTCTGGAGCTGAAGCAACTCTTCTGCTACGTCTCCTGCCACCTGCAGCCTGGAGCTCCGTTTCTTAGAAACATCGGAAGCTGCCTTCTACTGAGTCAGACCATTGGCCCATCTAGCCCAGTATTGTCAACACTGACTGGCAGCAGCTCTCCATGGTCTCAGGCAGGATTCTTTCTTCACCCTGTCTGGAGAAGCTGGTGATTGAATTTGGGAACTTCTGCATGCAAAGCAGGCACTCTACCACACTGAGCTATGGCCCCTCTTCCTCCCAGGTGAGTGCATGTTTCTTCACCCCTTTCTCTTTTCCATCTTTACAGCTGGCTCTTATTCCTCTTCCCACTACACTAACAGTTGCAGGAATTAGGCTAGGGGTTGAAATACCTCTTTCATCTGGTCTTTGTCCCCTCCCTCAGCTTGCCTGCAGTCCTTGTCCTCCACGTAGGGATGTATGAAACACTTACCTTGTTCCGTGCCGGGCAATCTGCGGAGGTGGGGAGGCACTCCATCCCTCCCCCCAGAATCCTCCCGGCCAGCTCCGCTCCGTGGTGGCTCTGTGGAGCCGCCGGCCAGGGCCAGCCACAGCCGGAGTTCTGGCCATGGCCGCGCTGCTGCAGCTGCAAATGGCGGCCCTCATAACAGCTGCCATTTGCATCCTTGCAGTCAGCTGTGATAGGCTACATAAGTATTTACGTAGCCTATCATGGCAAAGAGCAGGGATGCAAATGGCGGCTACTTTAAGGTGCTACTTTAAGGAACCCAAGGTGGCGTACAGAATTTCTCTCCATTTTATCCTCACAACAACAACCCTATGAGGTAGGTTTAGCTGAGAGTCTGTAACTGGCCCAAAGTCACCCAGTTGACTTCCATGGCCGAGTGGGGATAAGAACTCGGATCTCCCGACTCCCAGTCCATCACTCTAGCCACTACACCACATTGGCTCTTCCTGATATGAAGTTGCTTGCTACTCCAAGTGAAGAACACATGAACTTGATAGAGATCCCCAGTCCTGAACCCATGGTTCCTTCTCTTTTCTGGGAATGATGACATCCAACAGGCTTTAACTGGCATGGTGGAAGATTTGGTAGATGCTGAAATGCTCAGAAGTTTTCGGAGTTTCCTTGGCAGATGTACATTGATACAGAATTAAAACTGTAACAGATTGGTGGAGAAGGTTCTTCTCAACTTCTTTTGAACTTTATTTTCAATATATGGGAGAGCTGATGTTTCAAATTGTCTCTGATCCCTGAGCCCAAGGGTTAGTTACGCATCAGCTGTATTAATGAATGTAATCTGAGGAAAATGTTTGTCAGAAAGAGGCAGAAAAAGAGACCATGGAAAAAAAAAGTATTGAGTGGAGTGAAGGGGCAAGCCTTCTGATTATAAATCTAAAATATTAAAATGGATTCACAGAATCCCTATTAGACATCAAAGCTGCCTCCTTATTGGGGTATGCTTTTAATTTATAGGCCTTGAATCAGGCCAAAGCAAGTCTGATAAATTGTACAGTGAATTCCCAAGATGATTAAAAAAACCTGACTCTGGTTCGTTGCTCTCCACAAATATGTGATGTCAGGAAAGCAACATTCTAGTTCACTGGCTAATTTCTGATGTAATTCAATGGTACTTAACATGAATAGCCAACAGCTCTAGAAGATACAACACTCTTTTTGAAAAACACCAATTAGGCCAGTGTTCTGCTATTTCTTTTTTATTGTTCAGTTTCAGCATTTCCAGTTTATAGGAATACAGAATGAGAGTCAAGAGGCAAAAGCAACTTCGGCTCACAACTAATAAACACAAATAAATCCTTTAACAGGAAGGGTAAGAAGGGAACTGGGGAATTTATATATATATATATATACACACACACACACACACACACACACACACATGCAGTCAAACTGAAGTTTACAATGCAGCTGAAAAAGAATTTAGAAACCCTTTTCATTTATTAAATTGTTCAAAAGATACAAAGTTCTGGGCCATGACATTATTACAGATCCCAGAGCCATGAGTTCAATACTATGAATGAGGTTTGTTAGAGGAGGAGTGCTGTTCAAAACGGCTGAAAGCTACAGCCATCTTCCTTCTTTATATGGAGGACTTTCTTCTGCCCTGAGCCTTTGGAACAGCAATGAAGCATTCATCAGTGGTGTAACGTGTGTTTCATGCATGAAAAATGTAAGGTAAGCTTACAGGAGATGACTGATTGCTAAGAAGAATTATCGTGATGCAGTGGGTTGCCAGATGTTACTTCTGCTGAAAGATCATCCCTTTTCCCTATCACATCACAGGCTGAAAGAATATATTGGGTTCCCCCATATTTCCACGCATCACCCTTCCCGGGAATATAGTGGACTGCCTTTATTTCAGACACCACATCATAAAAATATTGATGGCTTAAAAAAAAAGAAAAAAGATGAGTCCAAGTTAGGTCTGTACAACTTGTGATCCACCAAGTCAAGCAGAGCACCAGGGACTTGGCTGATGCTGGGAGAAGCACCTGCTCTTCCCAGCACCAGCTGTAGGGCTTCACATGGTGTGCACTGCTGTCATGGAGACAATGCTCAAAGACTCAGCCTGGCTTGGGAGGACCAGGGTCGCCTGAGTTCCTTTCTCCATGCTGGGAGAGGCACAGAATTCCTTGCCTCTCCCAGCATGGCAAAATGGCCAAGGGGCGGACTGATGACAGTGCACGAGGCCCTGCCCACTGACACCATCTGGCCAGCAAAGGGCCTGGTGGGGAGAAATTCACCCCCGAGCCAAATAGAGTTCTGCATCCCTGGCTTCGGGGGTGCAGGGGAAGTCATGTGGCATACAACCATGCTTACCCCTGGTTGCCTGCTGAAGCAAATGTTGCAATGCACCCACGTGCATCACTGCTTTCATGTGTTCAAGGCCTTTTCCAACTTTTCTGTGGCTTGTTGGGAAAGGGTGACTAGGCAAAACGGCCAGCCCAGGATAGCGACAAGTAAGCATAGCAGAGAATAGTCAGGGGGCTCAGGAAGAGTGGCCTGGGGGCTGCTGCTGTGCCCCAACATCTGCTTTGCCTCATTTCATCTGGTCCACATTTTTAAGCAGCCCTAGCTGAGCTGTGCTTGAAAGACCCTTCTCCCACTTTTGCGGTACAGTCTAGGGCTGTGTGCGGACCTCCTGCTTCACTTGGATGCCACTTCGGACCTTGGGAAGCAGCCCTGCTTTGCTTTGGACTGATTCAGACCCCATCCGTTTCGCTTCGGATTTGGATCCAAAGTGAGATTCGGATATCCGAATCATTCTGATACGACGTTTTCCCATTGAGTGATAGGCGGCAGTATTGCAACCGAAACTCTCCCCACGGCCTGAGTTCGATCCCAGCAGAAGCTGGGTCTTGGGTAGCCAGCTCAGGTCGACTCAGCCCTCCATCCTTCCGAGGTTGGTAAAATGAGTGCCCAGCTTGCTGGGGGAAAGGTAGTCTTGACTGGGGAAGGCAATGGCAAACCACCCCACTACAGTCTGCCATGAAAATGCCAGCACAAGCGGCGTCCCTCTAGGGGTCAGTAATGACTCGGTGCTTGCACAGGAGGAACCTTTCCTTTTCCTTTCCTTTCCATTGACTTTCACTGGAAAATAGAAACAGACATGACTTTTTCAGTGATACATGAATTTTGGGGATCTCTCAGCCCCCATATATGGGATTCCACCTGCCAAATTTCAGACAGTTTGGCTCAGTTTTTGTGCTAGGCAGAGTTAAAGTGTATTTTTTTCAACAAAAACTCTCAAAGCAAAGAGCTATAACTCTCCACTGTTTCCACAAAAGAGCATGACATCTGGGCATCTAGAAGCCCCCACAGAGGTAACTCAACCTGCAAAACCTCAGACAGTTTGGCCCAATAGTTTTTGTGCTAGGCACAGATAAATTGCGCTGTTCTCAGAAACTCAACCAAAGGGCATAAAGGGATAATCAGAGAAGTACGGTGCTTAAGCAGTGATTAGGAGGAGGTCACTATTCCTAATCTCTGCTGTGGGTTTCTTTGAAGTGCAAACCCCTCTCCCCAGTCCTCCTTTCCTATTCAGCTTCATGTTGACTTGAACAAAGAACAACAACAGTGGTCTCTTGTCTGACTGAGGCAGGAAGCAAACAGAGCAACTCTGCCAAGAAGGCACATTGACTTGAACTGACAGCAATGACAGTGGTCTTGTCTGAACAAGGCAGGAAGCAAACACAGCAACCTTTGGGCACTGTGACTGGCCTCCAAACTCTGCTGCCCTACACCAGGATGCACTATCCAGACTGGGGGCAACCCATTTTGACTACCAGCGCTGTTGGTCCCACCAGCACTTTGCCTACCCCTGCCCCTGCTAAGGCCCCGAAAATGTCTCACATTGGGCTTGCTTTGCCACACAGTGTAGTATAAAATTTAAATAATATATGTTGTATAGTGCTTTGCCCACTGTTTTTTGAAATGTGGACTGTGTAGTGCTTTGCCACACAGTTTGCACAAACACAACACAACACAAGCACGCATGCACACATGCATGCACACACAGACACAAAAGAGCAAAAGAAAAGCAAACACTGAACTACCTATAAGTGTGTATGTGGGGGAAGACTATAATCCTAACAGAAGATAAAAAGGTTTTTTTTTTTGGTTTCTTTAGGGAAAAGAGATAAAAAATGGGAAGGGAAGGAATACAGGAACTGAGAAGGGTGGGGTGGTGGTGGTGGAGGGGAACCAAGAACAAGGAAAGGAAGGTACTCTATTTATATTTATATTTATATATCTGTCATCTAGATAGAAAGTAAGGGAAAACTAATGGCTGAGAACTGAGAAGGGTGGTGGGGGGAGCTAAAGAACAAGGCAAGGAAAACTAAAGTACTTTTCAGATTTTTTTTGTTTTTTTTAAATGAACAATCAGGAAAAGAATGAAAGGTAAAACCCATTAGAGAAGGTGGGGGGAGAGAAAAAGAACCAGGCAAGGAAAGGAAGAAACTCTAAGTAGTTTTTAAATGTTTGGTCTTTAAAATAAGGAATATACAAAAGAAAGAAAAAGAATAGTTGAATTGGGAAGGAAGAAGAAAGACAAAGCTGCAGTACAAACACATACACACACCACACAGATCTAGCCAACTAACTAACCAACAGCTCTCTCCAGTAACCACCTCTCTCTCTCTCTCTCTCTCTCTTTTTCTCAATGAAATGAAAGCAGGCTGATCTCTCCAATATATCCAGTATTCCCCTGCCCCCTGTCACTGATTGGATACTGTTGGGCTAAGTTCAACCCTAATTTGGCAACTAGAATTGCCATTCGCCAAGGCTCACCATTTCTCCTGCCCTCCTCCCCCTCCATTCTACTCTACACCCCTCCCTGATCTTTCACAAGTTGATTGAGAGACAAACTGTCTGGTGGGAATGGCTTTAGTAGCTCTGAAGCTCTGAGGCAGACTGAGGTGCCATGGCGATGAGCTGCTTCGCTTTGGGGCACCTCAGTGCTGTTCTTATCTGCTTTGGGTCATGCCAAGGAACCTCCAAAGCAGCCCACTTTGCTTTGGTATTTGGTATTGAGTGGTGCACAGCCCTAGTACAATCCTCAGTTCAAAAGACTACCAAAATCTTATAAAAATATGCCTTTTAGGATTAAGCACATTCAAAATTCATATTTTGTGGAAAGGTGCTTTAAAATAATACACATTTTTTGCATTTTTTTTAAAAAAAATATTCACACATTGATGTGGAAACAGGATGAAACGTCCTTAAGAATGAACACATGCAAAACTGATATGAACTGATCTGCCAATCCGTAAAACCAAGTCAAGTTACCCGAGGTTATTTTGCAAGGCAATGTAGGGATATTGCAGAGTATCCCCCAAGTGAACATCTGAGAAAGCACTATTTATATATGCAAAACCGAGAGAGAGAGAGAGAGACCACCAGAGATGAAATGAGGCCAAACCTGATGATTTTGCCCCAAAGGAACATTTTCTCTTTGCTAATGACAATTACAGAGCTGATGGAAAATTCCTTATTGCCATATTTCCAGAGTCAGCTCAGACTGCATGTAGATCATTCCCCCCTGCCCCCCCGACTTCTTCTGACAGATCAGCCTTTCTTTAACCTTCCGAACTGAGTGTCCCTGCAGGATTTTGATGTTTTCATCAATTATGTATTTTCATTTCATACCGGTAATCAATACTACTTCAGAATACTAATGTCATACAATATTGTTGTCTTGGCTCTGAAATGAATTATACCTAAATAATGCATTTTCAAGCAACGGAACAAACGTACATTCTCCCCCAAGCACACAAAGAAACAAGCAACGAGAAATCACTGAACAATAAGCCATTGATTTTTCTGATTCCAAAACTTTCATCTTGCTCAAAATAGGTGAAGACAACACACTACTGCACACAGCATAAACCAGAGGAATGCTGTAGTATATTATCATCTTTCAAAAACTGGCAAAGAGAGCTAGAGATAGAGATAGAAAGAGAGGAAGGGCCGATCTACATTGCGCCCGCCATCGCAATGAATTCGGTGTCCCGTCGGGTTAAATGCTCTCGCCTTAAAACGTGTTTATTCACACTCACCCATTTTCCCCGTTGCAGTGCTTCATCGAATGTGCAAGCTCAGTTCACGCTCGAGCACTGTGCTGTTTTCCTGCACGCGCTTGTCTGATCTCAGATGCTAAGCGGGGTCGGCCCTGGTCAGTAGTTGGATGGGCGACCACCTGGGAATCAGGCTTCCTGCATTGAGCAGAGGGTTGTTGTATCCCCTCAAATGAGATTAAGTTTTATCCCCTCCTATCCCCCGGTCCTGATGGTTTTTTTTTAAATTAAGGTGTTATCCTCGCAGAATCGGGGCTTCTCTGCAATGTTTTTTCCCCTAATTGAGGCAGGATCTTCAGAGCTTTGAAGTTGAAGCTTCACAACTTTGAAGCTTCGAAGATCATTAATTAAAAAAAAAAACATCAGGAGCCAGGGATAGGAGGGGGTAAAACTTAATCTCCTTTGAGGGGATACAACAACCCCCTGCTCAGTGCAGGAAACCTGATTCCCAGGCGGTCTCCCATCCAAGCACTGACCGGGACCGACCCTGCTTAGCTTCTGAGATCAGACAGGTGCACGCACATCCAGCCCTTTGCTAGTTGCTGAAGAAATGGGGGCTGCTGAGGAAGCTATGCGATCGGTAGCCGGAAGAAGACATGGGGCCGTCGAGAGCTGTGATTGGTCAGGAGGGAAATACAAACACCGCCGCATATGGACAGGCGGGGGAGGGGACAATGACTGGATATGGTAGCGAAGGCGGAAAATCAGAGCGCATTAAGAGGAAATACTGGGATATTCGGGTATTGAAAGTGGGAGCACAGAAGTGGGAAATTCCGGTTCCAATTCGAGGCGGCTACTGCATAGTAGTAGTGAAAGGCAGGTGGTGAAACCTCATTGGAAGCGAAAAAAGGCGGTAAGTGTAGATCCAGCCTAAAACTCCAATAATATCTCTTGTTTCTTCAGAACTGAAGTCAGTAACAGGGTTTGAAAAAGAAGACCAAAAAGAAAAAGTGTGGGTGTGTGTGGCTGGTGGGAGAAGATGGGAAGTGATACCACAAAGCTTACAAAGAGTTTTTGAAAAAAGAGCTACTGTTAGATTGTGGGAATAGTACCAATGGAATTTAAGCCACGACATTAGGAAGTCCAGAGTGACATTATAGTGGGATACCACCCAGCACAAATGGGACTGACGTACAAACGACTATAGACTGGGTTGAGTTCATGGTGCATAATCCAGGCTTTTGTGAAGACAGCTCAGGTAACCGGCCATTACTAATATGTGTGCATGACTTCAACATGTTTTTAAGTAATTGGGCACAGCGTATACCACTGGACCCATGGGTAATTAATTATATTTATTGAACAGATTATTTCACTTCCAGGCCCATTTTTTTTTTTTAAATAAGATGGTTATAACTAGAATTGTACAAGCAGAGCACTATAAAATTATTCCCCCTCATTATTCTTTCTTTGGCAAAGGGGGAATTAATCCCCCTTCATAGCCTGAAGGATATTTGGGTGTGCACATCCTCAATAAAATTCCCCACCCTCAAAATTGTTTCAGTGCCCCACTAAGTGTTAGTACGTGTGAGCTGCCATCTGCTGTTGAAGATGGTACCTGGTCAGAACCTTATTTAAAGGGAGGGGCAGTTGCTCTGGGCATCACACACGGAGGGAGCCACCCAGCTCAGTGACAGAGCACCTGCTTTGCATGTAAAAGTTCCCAGGTTCAGTCCCCAGCATCTCCAGGCAGGGCTGGGAAAGACTCCTCTCTGAAACCCTAGGGGGGCTCTGCTAGCCAGCACAAACAATACTGGCTATGGGGACCATTTGTCTGGCCCAGCATAAGGCAGCTTTCTGTGCTCCATCAGTATGGGTAATTTGGTACACACAGTACTGTCTAACTGAGAAGTGAAGGAAGTGGTAGGTGAAATGAACATTCAGCCTCTCAGAGTCTTAAAATGGTTTTGCATGTGCAACTCTTACCCAGAATGGGTTTTCTTGGGGGGCATTAGGAATTGCTTCAATCACCCATTGTTTTTCTACAGAGGTAGGAGGTATCTACCGTGGGTAAGACACTGTCCTCTCCCGTGCTCCCCCCACTTCCAATTTTCCACCATCAGAGTCCACAGGAGGATTCTGGCCTGGACAATAGATGGATGAAAATATTTAAGTGTATGTGATGGAATGGAAATTAATATGAAATAGCATACAGTCATGATTAAAGCACTGGATGTGCATTGGAAATCTGGCCTCATGTGTTGCCTGGAGTTCCAGAATGCCCCTAATTTGATAAATTTCTGAGAGGTGGGTTTTCCAGAATCAGCATTACAATGCAAATATTATGATGGCATTTTAATGGAAATTAGGCATGTGAAAGGAATTTTGGATGTTGACGTATGTCCCATAATGAATCATCCCCACTTCAACTGTACTGCAGTAATAAAATAGTTCCTTTCATCTACCTTTCATTTAATAATGTCTTTGGGTCAGGAATTGTCTGTTACAGTGAGGATTTATAGCACCTGTAGAAGTGTTTTATTTTTTCTCATTGAGGCCTTCAGATACCATTCCAAATAAACAACAGTCATAACCTTTTCTCAAGTAATGTGGGGCTATATTACTTAAATGCGTATAAAATTACAGAAAAGGCAATGCAGAAGCTCAAATTACCAAAACATGCAATGCCATGATTCAAAAATACTCTTAACAGGTCAATCCTGTACATGTCTATTCAGCAGTAAGCCCCATTGAGTTCAGTGGGACTTATTCCCAGGTTAAATATGTATAGGATTGCAGTCTAAATAGTGTTGTTACTACAGGCCAGGTAAAAATCATGCTTCCATTCAGACATATGCTTAATTAGCATAGGAACAGGCAGTATTCAGCCTCTGACATACATCCAAGCTGCCAAGTTTTTACTTTGGCTTATGCAACACTATGGGGCGGCCATGGTAACTCACCTGCAAGCCAATTTTTTTTACTGAAACATATTACAGGGGTGTTTTTTTCTGGGGGAAAGACCTTGACAGTGTTGGTAAACCATGTGTTGCACAGCAGTCTTCTAGTTCAAGATGGTTTTCTTTATTAAACCCATTTCAACTCTTTGTGATACAAGTCATGCAGTGTTTGCGCTTAATTCCTCTTAACACATTTATCTTGTTCACACCTTGTAAAAAGCAAAAACTGCTCCCAAATCAGTATTTTGACAGCAGTGGTTTTGCATAAGTTTGTAACATGATGAATCTTAAAACAGAGATACAGTTGAGATTAATTTTCCTGCTGGCTTTCACTAAATAAGACCATACACAGAATATGTGGTACAATACAAAAGAAGCTATATAAATGAGTCTCATGTCATTGTTACATCATCAGGAAAAGAATATGAACTCCGGAAAATAGGGCTATCAGTCCAGAATACGATCTTTGGATGTATTCATGTCGTTCCCCATATGCCTCGTATCTGCAATATACTTATACGTCAGTTCAAAAATAATGATCACAGTCTCCTCCTAAGCCAAGGATGGGGCATTTGTGACCTTCCATATGTTGTTGGGCTGCAACTCCCATCATCCCTCACCACTGGCTATATTGACTGAGATTGATGGGAGTTGCAGTCCACCAACATCTGGAGAGTCATAGGTTCCCCGCTTGTGTCCTAAGCAAAATAATCTTAAGAAATGCCTGACATGGACTGTAGATCTTTTTTCACATATGGACCCAAGTCTTCCCTAAGATATGTGCAAAACTGATGATCCAATAAGGGTAATTAGGAATGAATTTAGAAATTAACCTGGATCCATAGTAGCTTGATTCTCTGGCTGTTCAGAATCATGAGGTGATTTAGATAAGTCTTCCACTGGCTGAAGACCATGCACTGTGGGTAAGTGGGAGGGATGTGCAAATCAGCAAAAGTTGTTCTCAGAATTCCATATCTTTATTGTCCTCTTCTGAACCTGTTCCGATATGTCTCTATCCTCTTAAAGTGTAGCACCCAGAACTGGACACAGTACTCTAGATGAGGTCTGACTAGTATAGAATGACCTGGTGGCAGTTCCACCAGGTCACTAAAGAGGAACTATTACTTCCTGCAACTTGAAAACAATGGTTCCATTAATGCTACCTAAAATTGCATTAGCCCCTTTTTGTGGCTATATCATACTGCTACTGCTGACGACTCCTTTTCTCCACCCTTCAATGATCTTGTTCACTATTGACTTTAGGTCTGAAATTCCCTTTTACTGTGAGGATTTAGCACTTGCAATATAGAATCTAATGCACGTGGAATTGTTAGCTGGACTTTTCAGGAGTTAAATATCAAATGAATTGGGCCTGCCCAGGTCAAGATTTAAACATTAGGTCCAGCATGTGAAAGGACAGTCAGAAAACAAGCAGGTGAAGGTCCAGTTCCTCCCACTCCCCCCAAAATGCATGATGTTTACAAAGTTGGAGCTTTTTTAAACTACCACGGTGCTCCATTGCCAAATCTTTGTCTGAAATGTCCCATGTATATTTGAAATTAAAAGATGTTGGACAAGGCCCACTTTGGGCATGGCATATCAGTAGCTGCATCAGCACCAGAAGAATAAAAATGAAACAGTTCTAATAAATGGCATCAACAAATCTGAGAAGCTGCTGTATCCGTCAGTTAAAAGCAATAGGAGCTGGAGAACGACTGGTCCTCCAAAAAAAGCACAATGAAAGAAAATCTTTATGACAATGATATTCCCTAGGAGTTTTGTTTCAGGAAGAATGTTGTTAGGTAAGCCCAAGGGGAAAAAAACACTGAATGCCTGGACTCTCCTTTTCCACCTTAATCAATGAGTGGGTGCTGCACATCACTGTTAATTCGCTGACAACCTTTGCATTGGACTGAATAAGAATAGTCTAGCCAACAAGTGTGAGGTGTGTGATCGCGCCACCTTTACGGAGCACCTCATGGTGCATCTTTATGATACTGCAACCTGAAACCATCATATCACCTGGCAGAGTCCAATTTGGATGTCTACAACCCTTCCTCATCCATATTATCTGAAGAATTCAAGGTGCTGGTTTTAACCGAAAAAGCCCTACATGGCTTGGGACTGCAATACCTGATGGCACGCCTCCTCCTAAATGAGCCTATCCGTACTTAGATATTCAGCATCTAAGATCCACCTCTGCGTGTTTCCTCTGGTGGAAGCTCGGAGTTCAGTGGCAGGGGAGAGGACCTTCTCGGTGGTGGCTCCCTGTCTGTGGAATGAGCTCCCTGAGGGGTCCACCTGGCACCAACATTGGTGTCTTTTCAGTGCCAGGTTAAGACCTCAGTCTTTTCCTAGGCATTTGGCAGCACATGATGAGTTTTAATTGGTCCTGGATGCATCTTTAGTTATGACTGATTGTCCAAAGTTATTTTTCATTATATGGTGTTTGTTTGTATTGTCTGTGTGCTTTTATGTAACTGGCTTTTAAACTTTGTATATTGTATTTTAATGTTTTAACTCCTGTAAATCGCCCAGAGAGCTTCAGCTATGGGGTAGTATAGAAATGTAATAAATAATAACAATAACAATATCTAGATAGCCTCTCCCACATATTTAGCCTCCCCCGCACCAGCCAGCCTACTTTTTGTAATATCTTGCCTGACAAAGAGATCTGGAGACCTCCAAAGCTTGCACGGGTTTTTTTTTTTTTTTGGTGTGGTCTTTGAGTTGGCCTAATAAAGGTGTTACACTACTATGGATTTTGGAACTCCATCTTTATGTGCCCCAGTACTGCTTGGTCATAATTCAAAACTGGCACACCAAGCCTATGAAGCATCTGGAAACATAAGAAGTGTTGCCCTTAACTGGAGCATCCCATTTGGCAAAGGACCTGCTGCAGCAAATAGCTAGTGGAAGGATTTGTTTCATATGGAGAGTCATTAACATTGTCTGTGAGGTTAACATAAGATTATACTTTCATCTTCATTTTAAATGACTTAAGTTCTCTCTCCAGTGTGTAAAACTACATGGAATACAGAATTTTATTGGAGAAAAGAGATCACATTGCTGAGAATATGTGGTGTGGCAGCTGCTTTATTTATGGTTTTTTGCATTTTTATCTCAGAGTGTGAGGCTGGGTTTTATGAGTTAAGTGAAAAGTTGGATGGGAATAATGGAGCAGAGACCAACAAGCCCCTCCTCACAAGTGTGTTTACAGTTTAAAATTCCCAATTTTTCTTGCAACTGTGATGAATATTTTATATAATTACTCATTATGGGAAGAATAAAAAAAAATCCTAAGTGGTAGCAAATGTTATAGGGATCATCTCTAGAAAAACTGTACATTTTGATATGTTTCGATGGTTCTTTAAATAGTTACCAAATGTAGGTTATGTTTTTCATAATCTGCAGTGTAGAGGTTTATGGTTTCCCTTGTGTTCCATGTATACAATTGTTTACACAGATAGCTAGGTATATACTTCAGAGCACAAAGCACCTGTATGCCATAGAAATGTAGCAAAGCATCTGTCTTTGGGGTTATTTTCTTTTGGCTATTTTGGAAATCAGTGCCAACCCTTGGGAGTTTTCTGGGACTACTTTCAAGTTTTTTGGCCAGTGCCCGCTTGTGCTGTGCTGAAACTTGTCCTCCAATTTCCTGAAAGGTTTATTTCCCCTCACATGACGCTTCTGTTTTTCTGCCTCATTCTTGGAGCACTTTCTGATTTCTTTTGAATTGCTTTTGGTGGTGTTTTTCAGTTTATCTTATTGTTGTGAGGCGGCTGAGGGTGCTGCATTTTCCTCAGTGGAGGCTGGTGACTCTGATTTCAGTGGGGCTGTGATTCTATTCTGGGTTTCAGCCAGAACCAGCCAGAACTCTAAATGAGCTATCCAAGGTGCTGAACCCTACCCTCTTCTTAAAAATGGGTTCAGCACCTTGGATAGCTCCTTTAGAGTTCTGGCTGGTTCTGACCGAAACCCAACATGGAATCACAGCCCCACCGAAATTGGAACCACGAGGTCTCCACTGGTTCCCCCACCCTTTCTATTACACATCTTTCCATTGCTCTGGAGGTTCCCCAGCTGCTCATGCTTCTTAATTTGAAAAAGCCGTATGGGAGTAGTTACCTCATGATATCTTCCCCTGGGCTTTAATTGAAGTGTAGGAAGCTGGGGAGGCTGCAGGTTGCCGAGGAGACCTGTGAGCCAGCTTGAGTGCCATTTTTTGATAGAAAGGTAGAGTATAAATCAAATAAATAAATAGAGGAGCCTCAGATGTGCTGGCTGTCTGACACATGTATTGTGTGATATGGAATTAATTGGCATTGCCCTGACACTTTTGCTCAAGAATCCATTGGTTTTGAAGGCAAAGCCTGAAAAGCTGCCAGGAATGTTGTTAAGGCTGTGAAATGCCACAGAGGTACAGGAGCAATAGAATATAGTTGTTTCCGTCTTGATTAGATTAAAGAGGGTTGTTCCCACCCAGCAACTGCAGAAATATAAAAAAGCCTACCTGATTGCCACCTCACCACCCAGTCAACTAACCCATGAGGGTACCTTTGAATTTTACACTCAAAAGCCTCAGTGGGAGAAGTGGTCCAATCCTGAAATGTCAGGTGGAATTCAGCTTGCACAGAAATACAATATGATAGAATCCAACTTGCACAAAAATCGAGCTCATGAAGTGCTCCACCCTCCACCTATGTGATCAGTCTGAAGTGAGAGAGGCAAAACCTTTCACAAAATCACCTATTACTTTTTATGAACTGGAAAATCACAAGCTGCAATTTCCCAGTCCACAGTAATGAGCAGGTGATCTCATCTGAGCTTACTGCACCCACATCACACTGTTCATGCAAGTAAACTGAACATGTGAGCAGTGTTTTTGTGGAAGTTGGTCTCTGATGTATTGTTGGAATCAGCCTAGCTTTTCTTACCTGTATGCAAAGTATTTACTTACATTATGATAACCATAAGACAGCTTTTTATGGAGACAGGTATCCATGACTCTGTGATGAAATAAATGCAGTCGAGTTTTAATTAACATAATAATTATACTTATTTTATTTATATCCCACCTTTCTTCCATCATGGAACTCAAGTTGGCTACTTGGGGTTCCCAGGTAGTCTCCCCTCCCAGCACTGACCAGACCCAAACGTGCTTAGCTTCAGCAAGGTGGCTGCCTCATGTGCCTTCAGACTATGCCCTGAGAGTCAAATCACAGTCAAATACTGTAGTACTGACCTGTCCTTTGCTACTTACTTCTTTCTTTTGAAGTGTATCCATCTGAGCTTCATGTTATCTGGTAAACTATAGCTGAAGCAAATAATTCAATTATTGGCAGAGTCAAGGCCTGAACCATTTTATTTCCTCCCACTCTTTCCTGTGATGTATAAAAAAAAGCTCTTAAAATTGATTTTAATTGGACTTTACTGAAGTGAAGTGTTTTGTTCTGATAAATTCTGATAGACCTTTTCCAAAATTGAATAAGGATAAAAAACAGAAGGACAAAATGCTTTTTTTCTTCCTTTTTAAAATTGTAGTTGACATAACTGAATTATATGTGATAGTTTATTTATCCTTTAGTTGGCTTTTGAGATCAGGAAGTGCTTTTATCCTCTTTGGATAAAAGATAGTATATTTTCCCCCTCATTCCACCACAGCAGGGATGGGTATCCTGTTGCTCTCCAGATGTTTTGGCTTACAATTCCCATCATGCCTCAACATTGGCTATGTTGGCTAGGGATGATGGGAATTGTGGGCAAAAACATCTGGAGGTTGGTAAGTTGCCCACCCATCCACTAAAGCAGCATAAATGGTTTGGACTGGGTCACTGGACTGGGTTGATACATTCTGACAGGAAATTCTGTTTTGCTAAGGGAGCATATTTTGGTACATTTCTACCTAGAAATGTTCATGATTACCTGAGTCATCTGGGACACTTGTCTATACAAGTGTATAGGAATTTGGGGTAGTAACTGCTAATTTGAGTAACATGTAATGCACATCTGACCTGCATTGTCTGAACAGAAAACATCTGGAAATTAATGGTGTTATGATGCTCAGAATTGTATGGGAATTGTATTGTGTGGGAAACTGGCAGTTTAGCACACTGCAAGAAAGAAAAAAGAAAAGAAAAGTAGGGGAAAATTGACAAAAATCCCATTAGTAAAGGTGGGATTATGACTGATGAATGCACAACTACATGATTCTAAAATAATAAAAGTAACAAGTATGGAAGTATTTAAGAGGATGCTGGAAATAAAACAGCATCCATGTGTTCTTAAAGGAAGGGTCATAGCTCAGTGATAAAGCGCATGCTTTGTATACAGAAAGTCCCAGGTTTGATCCCTGGCATCTCCACATACGGCTGGAAAAACTCCTGCCTGAAAATCTGGAGAGCTGCTGCCACTCAGTGTAGACAATACTGAACTAGGGCCCACCTACATGGGGCTTTTACTCCAGTTCTTCTCCAACCCCCAAGTTGATCATGTCAGGGACGCATGCTGCTTTTTGTAGCAAGCCTGGCATTTCTTGCCCTAAATCCGGGTTTTTTTCAAACTCATTTTGTTTTGGATTTTCCCATCATAGTGGCTTCAGTGCCATTAGGGACTCTGTGTGACCTCAGCTGGCTTCTGTGAAGGCTGGTGGAAGTGGTGCTGATTGGTGGAAGGGAAAGTTGCGTGGGACAGGGGCGTGGGGAGAGCAGAGGGGTAAACATGTTTACCCGGAAGTAACTCATTGCCTTCAGTTCCACTTTGCTGAGTACAGGAACATCCCTGCTGCTTTGAAACTGCGCTGTTGCGAGCGTGGGCTCAGTTGCTGCCTCTCACTTTAAATTTTGATTGAGTGTGGGAGTGCCAGCCCTGTTATTTTGAAACTGTTTGATTTGAAGCTGCATAGGGCGGATAATTTTCATGGACATGCATTCAGAAGCATGTCATTGAGCCCGTGTTTGTTTGGGTGGGGGGGAAGCCTGTTGATTGGGCAGTTAATATACATCAAACACAACGTGCTAGTCGCTCTCCCTCCTCGCTGGCTCCGCACTCTCTGCCCTCAGCACCTCTTGCACTCCTGCTCATTCTGCTCAGGCTCCAGGTGGCGGTGGCGGCCTGCCTGCCTGCTAGGGATGTATGAAACCCCTACCTTCCATCACGGGCAGGTGGTCCGTGGGGTGGGGGGAGGTGGTCCATCCCTCCCCCCGGAATCCTCGTGGGCCAGCTCCGCATAGCCAGCGATATGGCCACCATTGCCGTGCCGTATCACTGAGGAGGAAGGAATCTGGATGCAAATGGCGTCCACTATGCCATTTGCGGCTGTGTTTTCCCCCACGATAGGCTAGCCTATCGCGGGAAAAGCCATGGACACAAATGGCGTAGTGGATGCTATTTGCAGCCATAAAACCCTTAGTTTAAGCTAAATGCAGTCATTTATGGCTGCATTTAGGTTAATCTAAGAGCTTTACGGCCACAAATGGAGTAGTGGATGCCATTTGGATCCGCATTCCTTCCTCCTCAGCAATACAGCATGGCAATGGCGGCCGTATCACTGGCTATATGGAGCCGGCCGCGGAGAGGAGCTGGCTTCAAAGTGGATTCGGGGGGGGGGGGCGGAGGTGAATGCTCTGTTCCGCCACGGACTCTGGAGGCCAGATTCCTTTGAATCTGGCCTCATTGGGGTCTGCGGCAGATTTCTCTGATATCCCTACTGCCTGCCCGTCTCATAAATGCGTGTGTATGTGGGTATGTGGGGTTTGTCATGAACGTCTACTCATAAGCAAGTCCTCCATTGCACTTGGTTGAACACACAAGGGAAGAAGGGAGGGGGAGCAAACCTGCGCTCATTGGCTTCCCTGCACCCACAGAATTGATGATGTTCATTTCTACTCACCCACCCTGCCTCAACTAATATGACTTCGGTTCCCATTTGCTCCGCAAAAGCGGAGGACTACACCACTGCATGTACTGTGGAAAGAGCTAATTCATTTCTGTAAAAATGCGGATTTTGATCAAATCGCCTCACAAAAAGTTTCCATTTAGATTGGCCCCTGATGGACCAAGGGCCTGACTCAGTATAAGGCAGCTTCCTACGTTCCAGGTCTAATAAGAATGCATTACTGTTGATACGTAGCAGGCAGAGGAGGGCCTTCTAATACTGGGACACTGGAAGATAGGATTGCCAGGCCTCATTCCAGAGAGTGTACTAGGGATGCTGGAGAAAATCGAGATGGATTGGATTTCTAAGAATCTGACCTGCGGAATCTACTGCGGAGCGCCCCCCCCCCCCGGCTGTGTGGAATCCGTGGACTTTTGGAAGATTTTTTTACTTTCCCGAAATTTATGCATATAAATCCGTAGAAAAATACGCAAGTTTCTGCTGAGGAAATGTTGAATGGAATGGGGGAAGATACACTAAATGCTATGTACTGAGGTAAATTGTGTAAATAATTACGTAAATAATCATGTAAGTTAATTATTTACGCAATTCTTTCTGTATTTTTCCGCATGATGAAAAAAAAATTCACATCCATCTGTGGGTGGATGATAGAACGAAAGGCGCCTGACAATCTGCGAAACGCAGACATAACAGATTTTACACAGTCCGTACATCCCTAGCTTGTGCCCTTAAAAGAGGCCCTTGACCATCCCATGCTGGTGTACAGGGTCAACCTAGGATATTTTGCTACCTGAAGCAAAGGACAAGATGATGCTTCTGCATTCCCCATACAGAAGCTGACTGGACTGGCAGTTGAATGTTAGTTCAACACTGGTGATGGGACAGCATCCTCCATGGCAGCTGAGGGCAGCAGGCTAGTTTAGAGACCACTGCTCTCTGTCCCCACTATAATCTGCTGCCTGAGGCAGCTGCCTCACTCTGCCTAATGGTAGGGCTGGCCCTGCTGATGCATAGTTTGGTCATCCAAGGCTTCTTTTGGCTTTAAATCTGTTCTCTTTTCTTTATCAGTCTATTTCACTACTGTTCCATTAAGATTTGCCTCTGTTCTGGACACTTTTTGCTTCACTTTCCTTATGCTGTCCTCGCCCCAACCACTGTAGATCCTTTCCCACCACTACCCAGTTTCACATGGAATTAATTCCAAACCAGTATCTTCAGGATCCAGGGCCAAAAACTTTGCAGGTGCTCTACTCAAAGCTGTGATGGATGTTAGACACTTAACCATACACATTACATTTTGAAACCTCCTCTAATTGAAACGGATCCTAAAACTACCTTCCAGGGTATAATAAATGCCAGGATTTATCTGTAGCTTTATATTTTAATCCATTATTGGTCTCATTGACTGTTTGACCTTCCTGAGAGATGCTGCAGTTGCTGGAGAGGTCAAGTGGACATGAGGGATGCTCACGTGAGACATGCAACAAGACAAACAAAGAGTGGATTACTTGGTAAGGCCAGCACATTTCTTTCAAAGGTCATACTTTATGTTGAATAGAAGACTGGTTGGGTACTCCTGGCAAGGAACATTTAAATAGCCCTTTAAAGGATTTTTACACTTTTACAGGGGAAATGCTTATTCACAGACATCACATTCCACGATCTTAATCCAAATTGCCATGATCAAGCTCGCAATCTAAGATTTCAAGTACATTTGCCAGTTCATTTTCACCTCTTGGCACAGCCTAGTCTTCTTCTGACTCACCAGTATTCCAGTCCTTTGGGTTTCACCTCCCCCCCCCCCCGCACACACAAATGCTTTCTATTTCCAAAAGATAACATTGTAGCATTTCAAGATTGACTAGAATTGAATGGAATTTATTTATTTGAGTGACAAGTCTCCAAGTGAGGCCCTGTTTTAAGGCATCTTAAAACTGCTACTACTGCACTGTGAATTGCTCTGTCTTATGGGATCAAGGTGCTAGATGGATTCTAGACATATTTTTAAATGTTGTGCGCAGGGCCGGTGTCAAGCGTAGGCATGGTTGGGCACTGGCTGAGGACCCACAACCTGGCAGGCGCCCACTGACAAGAGCCCCTTGGAGTTGCTTTACCCCTTCACCATTGCAGCCAGCTTGTTCACCTGCCTCTCATTCTGGTCCAGGCAATGGCGGTGGTGAGGAGGAGGAGCAGTACATGCCATGGCCTGCTTGCTCCCTGGCTCTCTGCCTGTCAAGCAAGCAAGCAAGCAAGCTGTAGCCATAATGAGAGAGAGGGTGAGGAGCAATAGCGGCTGGTGACAATGGCAATGAGTGAGAGGCTAGACTCATTGAGGAAGGGGGGCATTGAGGGTATCTTGCCCAAGGGCCCTCAAAAACCTGGAGACAGTTGTGTGTCCTGTGTTGTCTTGCATTATATTTTATGCTTCATGTTCTGCTTTGACAGCATTGCCCAGAAGCAGAGTAGAAATGGAGAGCTGCTGCGGAAGAGGCTGAACTGTGAATCAGGAAGTCTTTAGTTTTAATCTTGCTTCTGCCTGAACCCACTAGGTAACCTTAGGCAAGCCCCCTTTTTCTCATCCTTCATCTTTCCCCTCTGCAATATGGGGGATAATAATACTGACTTGCCTTACAGGGTTGTTGCAAGGATTACAACTAGATAATACAAGTGAAGTGCTTTGAACACTTGAAAGTGCTATAAAATGTTAAGTGTGACTATAAACTGACACAGCACAATGCTATGCATGTCTACTCAGAAGTATGTCCCACTACACTGAGTGGGAGTTACTCTCAAATAATTAGAACTCTTGGAACCACTGTAGAACTCTCGGAACCACTGTCTATTATCTTTGAGAAATCACGAAGGACGGGTGAAGTGCCAGATGATTGGAGGAGGGCTAATGTTGTCCCTATCTTCAAAAAGGGTAAACAGGAGGAACCTGGGAACTACAGACCGGTCAGTCTGACATCAATCCCTGGGAAAATTCTGGAGCAGATTATAAAGCAATCAGTGTGTAAGCACCTTGAAAACAATGCAGTGATTACCTGAAGCCAACATGGATTTGTCAAGAACAAATCCTGCCAGACGAATCTGATCTCATTGTTTGATCAAGTAACCTCTGTTGTGGACTGTGGGAATGCTGTGGACATAATATACCTTGACTTCAGCAAAGCTTTCAACAAAGTGCCCCATGATATCCTGATGAGCAAACTAGCTCAAAGTGGGCTAGATGAAACAACGATCCGGTGGATCCACAGTTGGCTACAGAATCGGACTCAAAGAGTGCTTATCAATGGAATCTTCTCAAACTGGGGAGAGGTAATGAGCAGGGTAATGCAGGGCTCAGTCCTGGGCCCAATGCTCTTCAACATTTTTATGAATGACTTGGAGGAGGAGGTGCAGGGAATGTGGATCAAATTTGCAGATGACACAAAATTGGGTGGGATAGCTAATACCTTGGAAGACAGAAACAAAATTCAAAGTGATCTTGATAGGCTGGAGCGCTGGGCAGAAAACAACAGAATGACATTTAATAGGGATAAATGCCAAGTTCTGCACTTAGGAAAAAGAAACCAAATGCACAGTTACAAGACGGGGAATACTTGGCTCAAAAATACTACAAGCGAGAAGGATCTTGGAATTGTTGTAGATCACAAGCTGAATATGAGCCAACAATGTGATATGGCTGCAAAAAAGGCAACTGCTCTTTTGGGCTGCATTAATAGAAGCATAGCTTCCAAATCTCATGAAGTACTAGTTCTCCACTACTCAGCACTGGTTAGGCCTCATATTGAGTACTGTGTCCAGTTGTGGGCACCACAGTTTAAGAAGGAAGAATCCATGGGAGAGGAGCTCGCTCATCTCTCACAAGCACAGCAGCTGGCAGATTCCTCCTGCCAGCATTCCTGGGATAGATAGTGAACCTGGCAGTGAGAGAGCACTGGAGGGGGGCTTGCTGGAAGCTCGGCACTGACGCAGGGAGCGACGACAGATGGAGGGCGCCGAAAGGAGGCATTCCGCTCGTTTGATGCTCAAACAACAGTCGTGTCCCGAGGACCCAAGGGAAAGAGGGAGGATCTCTCCCTCGCCCATAAGTTCAGAGTCTTCCCATGGTTCTCCTTCAATTGGGGACCAACTGCCTTACCTGGAGCTTAGGCTACTCTGCTATCTTTCCCCAGTGCTGTTCCTTGCTTAGTCACTAGTGATTATTATCTGAAAGAGTCATAAAGTAATAAAGGAATAAAGCCTTGGAAAGAATCCTCGTCATCTGTGTCCTGAGTTGGCTACTGGAGGGGACTGCAAGAGGCAGCTAGGGCACTCCTGACAGACACAGAATAATGGGCTCAAGTGACAGGAAGCCAGATTCCGGCTGAACATCAGGAAAAACATCCTGACTGTTAGAGCAATACGACAATGGAACCAATTACCTCGGGAAGTAGTGGGCTCTCCCACACTGGAGGCATTCAAGATGAGGCTGGATAGCCATCTGTCAGGGATGCTCTGACCTGGATTCCTGCATTGAGCAGGGGGTTGGACTCAATGGTCTTATAGGCCCCTTCCAAACCTACTATTCTATGATTCTATGATAAGTGTACATAGGACTGCAGCCTGAATCAACCATAACCCATCAGTCCATGATTGTTCTGATATAAGGATACAAGAAGAGCCCTGCTGGTTTAGACTAAAGTCCTCTCTAGTCCAGCATCCTGTTTCCCACAGTGGCCAACCAGACACCTACAGAAAGCCTCCAAGCAGGACATGAGCACAACAGTCCCTTCTTGCTGTTGTTCTCAGTGACTGGTGTTCAGAGGTCCCAAGTGGCCATCACCACATCTTGTGGAAGTGAACTGCATAGCTTAACTATGGACCATGTAAAGAAGTACTTCATTTTGTCTCTCCTGAATCTTCAGCATTCTGCTTCACTGGAAGACCCCGAGTTCTACTATTATGGGAAAGGGATAAAAAAAATCTCTATCCTCTTTCTTCAAATCATGCATAATTGTATGCACCTCTACCATAGCCCTCTCTGTTTACCTTTTTTCTGAACTAAAATGCCTTAATCTTTGTAATGCCATCTATCTTTCCTCGTAGGGGAGTTGCTTCAGCCCACTGATAGTTTCGGCTGCCTTTTTCTGCACCCTTTCTAGCTCCACAATATCCCTTCTGAAATGCAGCAACCAGAACTGTGTGCAGTATTCCCAGTGTGGTCTCATCATACATTTGTCTTGGCAATTTTGTTTTCAGTTCCCCTTTTCTTAATGCTCCCCAACATGGAATTTGCTCTTTTCACAGCAGCTACACACTGGGCCAACATTTTCGCTGAGCAATCCACCATGACCCAAGATCCATTCCCTGGTCAGTTCCTGCCTGCTCAGACCCAATCAGCAGATATGTGAAGTCAGGATTTTTAGCCTCAGTGTGCAACACTGACCATACAACTGTTCTTCAAACATCTAGCCAGAATCAAGCCCCGGACAGCCATGCTCACCTGCCTCTGCCTGGCTCATTCCAGTAGCAGTTGCACATAGCTTTGCATTGTTGAGGACTCTTTGGGAAGGCAGCACATTGGCTGTCAAGCGTTGAAGCAACAGTATTACAAAAACCCGAATGCTGCATACTTAGAAAAGCAGCACATCCTCCTCCTGCTAACCTTTTAAGAGAAGATCCATGATTTAGCATACAAAACGGATTACCTTTCACCTCAATTAATGTTATAATAATGAGTACCAAAGGCAGAAATAATCTTTTGCCACTTATTATAAAGTGTTGCCAGCACAATCCCTTAAATTCAAGGCTTAGGTCATCAGCAGTCCTGACACAGCGGCAATCACACAGCTGAGGTTTACACCCTTCCAAAGTTTTTAAATAAAATGGGTCAATTTAATTTCCGGCGCTATCGGATCGGTGCTTGGAGTAGTGAAACTCAGAAGTCTGAAATGGCTAGAGGTCTCTGAAAGCTGCTGAAAGTCGCAGATATTTTCATATTTTCAAAGTTTCATATTTTAGTCTTAAAATATGAGGGTTTCCCCATCATCATCAATCATCATTAGATGATGATGATGGTGACGCAAAGAGCATTTAGTCTTGAAATACAACGAAGACAACTTATGGAGTAAAATTAACAGCAGATTGGGCTTTCATAGACGCTACTCAATTGTTCTAAGAACTCATGGTAAATATTTTTCCAATTACATTTTCAAGCTTGCCAAGGCATTGCTGGTTGTTGTTCTTACAAGCACCAGCAAGGCTTGTACAATCGTTATCCTCGTTGACACAGTCTTTGTGTCCTAAGCAATTCTAAACAAACCCCACCCCACCTCCACCACGGCATCGTTTTAATTGCTTGGTTTAATCTGATCCCAAGCCTCTTTTGCATTTTTTATTGCTGCTGTTATTTATCTAATGAGTAATTATATTTGAGGGAGGAAAATAATGTTGGAAGGCAGACAGACACGGAGGGACACCTTAAATGCATTGACATATTGAAGTAAGGCTTTTAAGGAATGCCCTTGGACTTTCTCATAAAGGAGCAATTAGGCTGCCATCAGAGAGTCATACTCCAAAGTAGAGGCATATTAGCCTCAAGCAGAAGTTCAACAGTCAAGCCTGTGCTAGCTTTGCTAGTAAAGGACTTTCACTGGCTCGGAATATTCTGCAGTGAAGAGTGAAGTCAAGAATCATATAGATGACAGCAGCTGCTTCTGAGCTATAGAAGCTGCATGCCCACACTGGTTCTCTAGAATCTGACACTATGACCTAGTTTGCATGTAATGACAACCCAGACTATGCGTTCAATATGGGTTGTCATTTAATAATGGGTTGTTTAATCATGGGTTGTCATTACAAGTGAACCCTGAACTGTAGTTTAACTATGGGTTGTTAACCACAAAAAATCCAGAGTTCACAGCCCAACAACAAACCATGGTTTCTCTTTCTGGGTTGTTCATGGTTAACAGTGTCAAACAATACTGGGCTAGATGGACCAATGGTCTTGACTCAGTATAGCTTCCTATGCTTCTATCAGCTGACGACCTACAAAGGATACCCCACTTTAACTCGTTGAAAGCAATTTTATTTGGCTTCTTCTAGCTTTATTGACTTTTCATCAAGGGCAGGCTTGGTTTAAACTTTTGCCGATGGTTTCACTGTAAGGAAAAGAAAAGTGTTCAAGCTGGAAGAGAAAAAGAACACCCACACTTCACATATAGCATCCAGAAGAGATATAACAATAATATCCTGGCATGGCCTGAGCACATGTGTGCCATAACTGTGCAGCTTTTGGTCGCAGTGAAATTTATTGGCATACTGCATTTCTCCACAATACATTGTGCTTAAAGCACTTCACAAAAGCAAACAAATATAATAACCATAATTATAATATAATATAAACTCTATTACAGTTTATTTAAAGATCTCAACAATTTAAATAAACACAAGGCATACCGACAGGTCCGTTAACAATCATCAGTACCAATAATATAAACATATTATCATTAAATAATCCACTAAACAGTTCATGTTAAGGCCTAACAAAGATACCTCATCTATATCAAACTCACAGCAAAAAAGAGAGAGGATGTGTGTCTGTCTATCAGCACCATAGCTCCAAGATCATGAAACCAAGACACCTGAAACTCTGCATGCATGCTAGGGGTACCCTAGGGGTGTGCAGTTCAGGGTTATTACATTGTTTAAATGATTATTTTTAATGAATTTAAATGTGCCTATGTGTTTGAAGTCTAGTACCATCTTCAGTGACTAGGTGGCAGTCATCTCTAAACAGTGCATAGCTTTGCAGTTGATACACTTTGTCCAGGGCAGAGTGGTCTGAGCGACAGAGTTACATGGTTGTTCCCTCCCTCCATCTGTGGGGTAGCCCCCCCCAGAGCAATGGAATGGGAAGACCCCTCCCTCAGGGGCCTATGGGGGTGCAGCATGGCAAGTGCCATGCCTAGGGGTGCCACTGGCCATGGCTTCACTCCGATGGGGTGAGCACACTGTGTCCCACTATACGGATGTGTGACTTTGCTTGAAAGCTTCACTGTATCAAACTAAAGGCTGTTGCAACCCATGTGAATCCAGGTCCTTCCACGTGCGTGTGTATGTGTGTGCGCTCTCTCTCTCTCTCTCACACACACACACACACACACACAGACAAACCCGCCCCCCCCCTCAATGTTGGGTTAATTTCTGCATGGCATAATCCCATGCTATAAGGAACATGGGTGAATAGTGCAATCAAAAGGGAATGGTGAATTATGAGGATCTTTCCATCTGATTAGCACCACACTGGGTGTGATGGTGCTGATCAGGTGGGAAAAGCCCATACAATTGATCCTACCTAGGTAGTTGTTCACATGTGTTCCCTTGCAGTTGTGGGATCACCCCACATGGAAGCAGTTCCCATACTGCTGGCTGCATGTCTTAAGCGATCCCTTAAGAGCTTTTTTTCCCTCCTCTATGTAACTTATAAATCAAATATTCTGAGGACTCTGCTTGTACGCTTGACTAAACTAAACTATCTGAAATGCAGCCAGGTTTTGTAACCTTTGGTTTCTTTGTGTCTTGTATCGCAAACCATAGGAAGATGTCAGGTGAATGCTATTGATTGATTGAAAATGTGTCATTCCGCTTTTTTGTTTTCCTTTGGCTTTCTGTTAAAAAAACTGTTTCTATCAGTAAAAGCTTTCTATCAGTTGCATCCAGTTTCCATCTCCCTCACTGGTTGTAAACCATTTTAGAGGTCATTTAAAAAAGTGGACCTTTTGCTCCCTGGCAGGCCGTTTGAATATTAGCCTTCAAGTTTTATCTCACCCAGCCAGCATTATTATTAACTACATCAGTGTTGGCTGCTGTTTTACTTTGCCACTGCAGTGAAACCTGAGCTACTAATTGCAGTGAGCTAATTTGGCAGTGCTGCTGCCTGTACTTCCTTGAAGGCATTAGTTAAGCCTCTCTATACCCTTCTTTGCACAAAGCATGCTTGAAAGAGAACAGACTGCTGGGGCAGCAAAAGGCTGACTCCTGTACTGCTATACCTGACGACATGCCATATAATTAGTTAGAAATGGCAATGGATAGATTGGGGAGATGGCAGGAAAACATGCACCTTTTGTAGCAGCGCAGCTTTGTAAAAGTTGGAGGCAGAACGTTTCTTGTAAAAGTAAGTGCATTGAATAGACAGAAGAGAGCTTCGGCTATTGGGCAGTATAGAAATGAAATAAATAGATAGACAGAAAGACAGACAGACAGACACTTGGCTCATGTTGTCCTGGTGAACAAGACAATCTGTCCCTCTCTAGTTTCATATCTTAAGGGCACAATAGTAAGGTTTAGTGAGTTAGGGTTTCCTGTGTAAATAAGGGGGAAAATAAACAGGTTTTAACTAACTTCTTGGAGCAAAAGGCATGTGTATTTGCTGATGGTTTTTAGGAATATATATTTTGGTTTCAGGCTTTGCTATGGAAAAACAAGAAGAAGAAGAGAAGGAATACACTCCAATGCTTTGCTCTCCAGTTATGAGCAAGTCCTATACAGGGGTACAGAACTCCACAGGCAACCCCCAGGACCTTTTGGTTGGCCCCCTAAAACTTTCAGCTGCTGCCATGAAAACCTCCTCTGCTGAAAAAATCACATCGGCATAGGGCAAACTGCAATGGTAAGGCAGCAACCGGCCCAGATAGCTGCTTTACTGCTGGTGACAGCAATCTGGCAAAATCAGTTCCACACCCCAGTGATCCTGAAGCAGTGGGGTCTCTGCTTTGCCACTGATAATAGTGGTGGTAAAGCTGCAGTCGGGTCAGGTTCTCTGTGGCAGGGAGGAGGTTGCCGCCTCCTACCATCTTCGGTGATGGTGAAACAGCCAGGATTGCTATTTCTTCACCACTAATGGTGGTGCAAAAGCAGCAACGTCCATGGGGTTGCAAGGAGGAAGAAGAGACTAAACCCACCCCCTGGTCCTCCATGTGTGTCTCCCTCCACCCCAGTGTGTGTGTGTAGGTGCATGCTTGCTGGGCTGGCATCAAGGGTAGGCATGGTTGGGCACCTGCCGAGGGCCAACACCCCAGTGGAAGCCCACTGACAAGAGCTCCCTGGACTTGCTCCTCCTCTTCACCATCACAACTTGCTTGTCCATCTGCCTCTCACTCTGGCCCAGGCAATGGTGGTGGTGAGGAGGAGCAGCAGTAGATGCCACTGCCTACTCACTCACTGGCTCGCTGCCTGTCAAGCAAATAAGTGGTAACAATGATGAGAAAGAGGATGAGAAGTGATAGCAGCTGGTGACAATGGTGGTGAGAAGATATATTCACTGAGGGAGGGAGTTCATTGAAGGTGCCTTGCCCAAGGGCCCTCCAGAATGTGGAGCTGGTACTGTGTGTGTGTGTCTGTATGTGTGCGCATGCATGCCTCCCCCTACTCCAGTGTGTATGAGCGTGTACCTCCTCACTAGTAGTGGGTGCGGACATGTGTGCAGTGTTCAGACCCCCTGGCAATACTGGATTTGGCCCTTGCAGCCAAAAAGGTGGTGCACACTTGTCCTAAATTATACTCAGGTGAGGGCAGTCTGCTAAGGGGTCAGTCTTTGAACTGGGGCTTCTGCCTCACATTCACCAAACAAGGCTATATGGTCATCTTTGCAGCGCTATTCTCCACTTTGGGTATGGTGTATGGGAAATGGAGTGAGACCCATCCCAATTCTTAGTGTTATTACAGCTGACCATGCTGATGATCTATTTGATGGGTGTGCACATTGGATGTTCTGTCCTTTGGGACCCCTAGTTTTTTAATTTCACCACTGACATCTCTCTTCCCTGTTTCTCCATGGCCTTGTAAACATACATAAAGACTCCTGCTCATCTTACTTTCTGCTGTTTTGATCATTGCTGTCTTCCTGTGAGTTACTCAGATTGTACGTACATTTTAGAATGATTTGGACTTCAGAATTCTTTCTTTGCTCTGAATTAAAGCACTGCAGTGTTACCTAGTGGTGTTAGTGCCTTCTTCCCATGACAGTGGGTTCTACTTGGATAAATAAAATTATTTAAGTGACGTTGGCACATCTCAAAATGTTCAGTTGGCACATCTCAAAATGTACTAGCACAAGACGAAGGCTATGGATCACAAGAAAGAAGAGATCCTTAACGAGCCCCTGTAATATATGCGACACACACAAGGTGGCAGAATGAGCATAGGGCTATCTAGTAAAGGAATGGGAGTGCAGCAAAATATTCTCCCCCCGCCCCCGCTATTTTTGCTTATGTGTCTCAAAAAGTCAAGTGGTGGTTTCTGCATATGTAGAAAGGTGGATATGATTATTTAAGACTTCAGTCTTGCCAATCATGCCATCGTCTCCTAATAATTGGCAATTAAATGTAAATCTTCAGAACTCACTGGCTACTTCTGGAAATTAATAAGCCAGCCAACTGCTCACACCCTCATTTTTATTGAAAACACGATTCTATCAACATATTGATTCTCTAAGTGAGCATGAACTTTTCTCAGCTGAAGGACAGCTGCAAGAACATACTCTTAGATAACATTCTATTTTGCTTTATAGATTTATGGGCAAATTCATCCCTGCTGTAAGAAGGTGTAACCCAAGTATTGGTAAAAGAGTTGTATTCATTTACTTTGAGTGTGATTCTCACATTTATGATTAACTTTAATTCACCCATATTGCAATCTCCTTTTAGCCTATCGCTTGGTCATAGTGTGGTGAGATTAAACCTATCCCTCTATTGCTTGAATAGATTTACATTTCATACTGCCAGTCCTTCTATTGAGTATATGGATATCTATGTAGAATGAGCTGGAGGAAAATTCGGAGAGTGCCTTGGACTGCCAGAAGATCAAACCAGTCCATACTCCAGGAAATCAAGCCAGACTGCTCACTTGAGGGAATGATATTAAAGGCAAAACTGAAGTACTTTGGCCACATAATGAGAAGACAGGATACCCTGGAGAAGATGCTGATGCTAGGGAAAGTGGAGGGCAAAAGGAAGAGGGGCAGACCAAGGGCAAGGTGGATGGATGATATTCTGGAGGTGACGGGCTCGACCTTGGGGGAGCTGGGGGTGGCGATGGCTGACAGGAAGCTCTGGCGTGGGCTGGTCCATGAAGTCACAAAGAGTCGGAAGCGACTGACCGAATAAACAACAACAAATGTAGAATGAAGCCCTGAAAACAGTGCTCTGTGGCCAGCTGCAAGGAGACCTACCTACCATCCTGATGCTACCTCCACTACTTTCCCTGTCTGCCTATTTTATCCTTTGGATAGGGATAGGAGTTCAAGTGTGTCTCAGTTGCTTACATGTCTGTTGCACACACTGTCCAAACACTGCTGGACGCCTAATGCTGGTCTCTGGAAGTTCTCTTGACCCCTTCCCTCTTCCATAATTGGCCATTTTATTTCATAAAATAAGTAGTATCCAGAAACCTGCCATATACAGGTCAGCAGAAAAGCATTCCAGTGTATAATGTATCCATTATCAAAACATATTTATCAAGACATAAGCTTTCAAGGACTAGAATCCACTTGATCAGAAATATTCTGTGGTGATATATGGTGCTGTGCCAAAAATTTCTCCCACATTTTCTTTGACCATTCTCATTCAATTTGGTAGAAAAGAAATTGTTTTCAAAAAGCAATTCAAAGGAGCAGAAAATTTCAGAGACATTCTCATGGGCTGGGGTTGGGATTCTTGTAAGCTTACCTTACTTATGAGGTGACCGAGCAGTGTGTGCAAGTGTTTTGTCTTTCATTGTACAATCATCTCTTCAGCAGTCTGTAGCCTCCTCTGCTTCCCACGCTTTAATTAAAATGCAGGTGAAGGCATCAGGAGGTAATAACTCCCTCAGGGCTTTTTCAGATAAGAAAGTGCAGGCAGCCTAGGATGCTGCAGAGCAAAGGGGGTTGTGTGTGTTTTCCCCCTTTCTATTACACATCACCCTTCACCACCTCACTGTGATTGGATAAATCACCTCAAAAACACCACAGAAATAAATTATAAAATGCCCTGAGAATGAGGCAGAACAATGGAGCACCTTTCATGGGGGAAGAAAACTTTAAGGAAATTAGAGAACAGATTTCGGAACAGTACTAACTCCACCTTGTCCCAGGAGATAGACACAACACTGCCCCCTCACACCTACACTGTGGAGGATGCAAAATGGGGACCAGGCTGCCAACACATTTGCCAGTGCAAAAACATTAAAAACCTTCAGGAAGAAAAAGAAAGAAGCTGTGCTACAACCCTTCCAGTGGTAAGTCCTATGTGTGAGAAATTGTTGGAGAACTTCTCCTCCCCCTGGAGAAATTTGGTGAAATTGTTTCCCCAATTTCTCTGCCCACAAATAGGGTGGAGAATTTTGAGAGACCATTTGCACACAACTCTAATATATATATTTCCATGGGTATAGAGAATTGGTTTAAATCAGAGGGCCAAAAGGTTAAATAAGTGGGCCGAAAGTTTGTGAAATGCAGTTTGTGGCATTCCTATGTAGAGCTCTAATGCATCCAAGATAAGAACAGAGTGGTGATATTTGCCCAGTTTGCACATAATGATAATCCAGAACTTTGTTAAATTATTGGTTGTCAGGAGTGATAACCCTGCAGCAAGAAGGACTGGCTAAACAAACCATGGACCTTCCATCCATGATTTGGCTAGTGTTACATGTGAGCCAGGAACTCTGGCTTGTCCCACCGCAGACAAGCCAGAGGTATCACTCAACAACAAACTGTGGGTTATTTCCAGTTATTGTTCCTGAACATTCAGAATTTAAAAATCTGGGTTGCTGTTGCATGTGAACTAGGCCATTATCTTTGATATGCTATGCTAATTTAACACTTACATTAGGAAAAAAAAAAACCCATAGTTCCAATTAATCCCAAACTGAATAAAATCAAATTTACCAATGAATTCTAATCCAACAATTTCAAGCCATGAAGCCTCCCTTTGAAGTCTTTTTGCTGAAGCACAATAGCAGAGAGTGAGCTGGGAGAGTGAAATTTTCTATTGGTTTTTCAATGTTGCCATTTTTATGTCAGTTGTGCCATGTATTCTCTTTGGTATTTAACATTATATTCCCAATTCCATTATGCAAATCAAAAAAGCATTCTACTTCCAATAAGGAATTGTGTGAGGATGGCAGAAGGTGAGAGGGAAAGGAAAGTCATGCATATTGAATATTGGTAAGTACTTCTAGCTGGGGTGGGGGATGCAGGGACAAGAAGCATATCAGTGGTGGAGAGGACACTGTGCTCATTGGCAACAGGAGGCAGGGCCCGTCAACTTTATCCTGCAACATGTGGGGAGAGTTGTCTGAACCCCACTTTGATGACTTAGAGCTAAATGTGTGGATTGCTTCCTAAACAGCCTGGGAGCTGAAAGCCTGCCATCTACCACAACTGCCTGTCCACCTGCTGGGGCTGTTTTCGAAAGCTTTTGTATCCTCCTTCCATCTTAAGATAGGCCAGTGGTGACTGGAGAAAGGGCCTTCTCAGTCATGGTGCCCCATCTATGGAATGCCTTTCCCAGGAAGTCTTACCTTGAGCAAGAGAAGATCTTTTAATTGGCCCAGTTTGGCACCAGGCAAGGACTTTTTTTTTTTTTTATATTCCTGGAGTTTTTATTTGTGAGCTGCCTTTAGTTTTTATTTTATCCATTCCACTGATTTTTATTCTTTGTTTTTAACTCTTGCTTTCTGCTATTTTCTCTATTTGATATTGATTTTTATTCATTGTTATTGTTGTGGTGGCGGTGTGTGTGTTTTGTTACAGTGTTGGAAGTTGCTCTGCAAAGGGATATTATGAAAGTTCTGTCTGCAGGGTTTCACACATGCAAGTCATCATTTGATATTCTATTCATAAAGTGCTGAATCATAAGGGTCCTTAGGAATTGAAAGGGAAGGTATTGTAACAACAACAAAATAAACACAACTGAATGTGTGAACTCCTACCTAGCTAGTACAAGTGTGGAAAGAAGAGAGGGAAGAGAAAATATTTTCTCATGCTGTATCAGTATCTTTCACCTACTGATACATTTTAGAGTCAGAACTGCAGCTCTTCACCATGACTAGGAGCCTCATATATGAATTGGATTCCCACAGCTGACCATGGGTGTGTTTCCACCCTATTGGCTTCACTTTGTTTGCAACTTTGCTGTGATGTTTCCCCATTCGCATCTTCTCTTTTGCCAGTTTCCACAGTGCTTAAAGTCCCGGCTTATCATCGCTGTAGCATGGGGCTCTGTGCTGTTTCCACTGAGCTCTAATCAAATTATTTTCTTGATGGCTGGGTGGAGTCTGGGTGGAGTCTGAGTTGGGTCTGATTACCTCATCACTGTTCCTGCCTCCTTGGACATGTTTCCAGGACAATGGAAGGAGAAGCCAGTGGAGGAGTATGGGATTTTAAAAAAGGATTCTGCTTTGCTGTGAAGAGAGGCTCCCTCCCCCGTTTCTCCTTTCCCCTGAAAGTCCAGATGCATCTGCATTTCAGGAGCAAGCTTCAGTGAGCACAACTGGAATTACTTCTGAGTAGATACACATATGCTTGGAAAAGGGGGGGAACGCAAGGAGGGAAACTAGCCTCCATTTTAACCCAGAGGACCTCATTGACCACAATGGGAGTTACTTCTGATGAGGCAATGGACAAAAGCCTCGAGATGGTGCTTAATTTCATTTAAGGAAGTGGGCTTAAAAATGTGCCGTTTCAATTCAAGGGGAATCTCTATAAGTTCTGATGTATCATGTAGGCATCCGAAGGCAAGCCTCATTCAGCACAATGGGAGTTACTTTTGAGAAGACACTAAAGGATTTGTTGTGGGAAAGAGAGTAGTAAACACAAAGACAGAATCCAGCCCCCATTGTAACCTGCAGGATAGCTATAACGAAGCTGCGAAGTACTTTTGTCCTAAGGCAATTCATTGGAGCCTCGCACATTTAAGGAATTGGGCTTTAATTAGGGATGTCAGAGAATTCCGCCATGGATCTCGGTGAGGCCGAATGCCAGCGCATTTGGCCCCCCGAAATCGGTGGTGGAACGGTCTGCCCCCCACGCCCCCCGGGATGAGACTTAACTGGGGCAGATCTTCCTGGCGGCAGCGGCTCCTGTGGTGGTTCGGTGGCGGCAGCTGCGGCGGCTGGTCTTCCAACCGGCTGCTGCTGCCGGCATTTCCAGGTTTAAAAAAGAAAAACCACAAAAAAAGTGATAGGCTATGTAAAGATTTATGTAGCCTATCACAGCTAGATTTAAAAAAACACCATGATAGGCTACGTAAATCTTTACGTAGCCTATCACGGCTGACTTAAAAAACAAACAAAACACACACACGCGTGTATGCAAATGGTGGCGCCCATGGGCGCCGCCATTTGCGTTCCTTACTTTGGCACGTCTTAGTCTACGTAAACATTTACGTAGACTAAGACGGCGAAAATAAGGGGAACTCAAATAGCGTAGATGCTATGCTATTTGCGTTCCCCTTATTTTTGCCATCTTAGTCTACGTAAATGTTTACGTAGACTAAGACGTGCCAAAATAAGGAACACAAATGGCGGCACCCATGGGCGCTGCCATTTGTGTACACACTTTTTTTTTTTAATCAGCCATGATAGGCTACGTAAACATTTACGTAGCCTATCACGGCTGAGTGCAGGGACGCAAATGGCGGCGGCTATGGCCGCTGCCATTTGTGTCCCTGCTAGCCAGTGGCCGGATGTCCGGCTGCTGGTGGAGCTGGCCGGCGGCTCCACAGAATCACTGCAGAGCACAGCCGGCCGGCCAGGATTCCGGGGGGGGAGGAACGGAGCGCCTCCCCCCCGCCAGGATTCCAGGGGGAGGGACGGAACGCCTCCCCCCCACCATCAGCATAATCCGTGAAAGGTAAGTGCCTTTCATACATCCCTAGCTTTAATGTGTGCCATTTCAATTGAGGGGGAATCTCAGCCTCATCCATCACAATTGGAGTTACTTCTGAGGAGACACTAATGGGTTTGTTGTGGGAAACAGACTGAAACCAGCCCCCATTTTAATGCACAGGATCTCTATATGGAAGCTGTGAGTGAGTTATGTCCTAAGGCAATGGACCAGAGCCTTGAGATCGTGCTTGATCGCATGTAAGGAATTGAGGGCTTTGATATGTACGGTGTCAGTTGAGGGGCTTCTCTGTTATTTCTGTGGTCATTGAGAGGGCAAGCCTCATTCAGCACAATGGGAGAAAATACCCCTTGACTGGGGTCAAGGGTGTGTTCTAGTGCTTATTTTCAATGATGTTTTTAAAGTTCGTCCCATGGCATCCTGCTCCAAAACAGCGATGAAACTTCTGGAAAACAGGGAGGGAAAGGGTTGGGTCACTGAGGTCAGAGCAACAAACCCACAAACATGCTCCATGGGCAGGACTATGATACTGGACCCAGTGCAATTGCAGAAACAGATCAGTAATGGAGCTGAAGTAAGCTGGGAAAGTCGGACTATAAGCAGTCTCAGAAGAAGCGGTTTTTCAGCAATAAAATGTAGGGCTGATACTGAATAGCCATGGAAACACAGAGACCTCACCGCACAGCCAGGTTAGAGTAAATTGCTGGTTGAAACACAGCCTATGATGATGTTCCATCAGCAAGAAGAGAGTATACACATTATGGGATTGTCAGCAGGAAAATCCAGCTACCTTATTTTACATGTGGATAGCTCATTGGATTGTAGCCTGCCTTTGTTGCAGAATATGTGTTAGAAAAAAATTCTTGCTGAATTTGGATGTAGAATTCAAGAAATATTCAAGCACAGGCATGATGACAATATATGTGAGTTATTATAGTACAATTGCTCAGGCCAAATGAATAGCAAATGGCTTCCAACTTAAAGCTGAAAGGGGTTCCTCAAAGCTGGAAGCAACAATAAAACTTTTATCCACTTACTGAGCCTTGAAGGCAACATACTGTAACTCTCATTAGACAGTGAAAAGACCTTTGATCACATTGAATAGACATTCCTTTCGCATGATCTTTCACTGATGGGGTTTGGCTAAACATGGCTTAACTAGATATGATAAATGTACTGGGGTTCAGTGACCAAGATCTTTACTCACTGCTTTGAATTCAAAGGCTTTCCCCATCTGAAATGTGAGATTAGGCAGGTTTGACCCTACTCTAACTACAGACTATGTGGCCCATGGAATGTGCTCCTGAAAATATGAATGGCAAAAAGTCAGGTATATGCTCCAGAAGCAGTGACACTACATGTCGCCTGTTATAGAGGGCATCTTGGAAACACATTTGCCTGCGCTAATGAGTAGGTTATGAAATTCAAATGTGCTTTGTGGATTGTTAAATTCCTATTGAATGGTATTAGAAAGTAGATACTGGCCTCCCCCTCTCTCCTTTTCCTTTTACAATTCAAACTATGTATAACCACACAGGCACTTCATGGTTGCATATCAAAGAAGAATAAGTATTCTTAACATTGATCTATGCCTCTCACATTATGCTTTTCACCTTTCTTCAAGGAGGAGGTGAGAGTAGACACTTGCATCCTGATCTGGAGAATACAATCTTAATGTGAGTTTAGGTTCTGCATGTTCCACGAAAATACACAATGTTCAAAGGAAAACAGGCCACTTACATCTCAGTGGCTTGGATCCAGCATCACATGTCTACTCAGACAATGGGACTTCCCTCTCCTCTCCTCTCCCCTACAGCCCCCCAATGTTTGTCCCCCAAATCTGCTCCAGAGGGACTCCCACATTTCTGGGGAGTGGCAATCCATTCCACTAGTGGTTTCCTTTCCACTGGCAGAACAACTCCATTGGATCCTACCCAGTGACACTGATCTCCATGTCTATGCCAGGCAGCACACAAGTTTGTGTACCCATTGGTTGAAAAGTCTTGAGCTTCTAACTACAGAGCTCTGGGTATGGATAAATGGGCACAATCCAGACACGGTTGTTGTTGTTGTTCAGTCGTTCAGTCGTGTCCAACTCTTCGTGACCCCATGGACCATAGCACGCCAGGCCTTCCTGTCCTGCGCTCTCTCCCGGAGCGTGCTCAAGTTCATATTCATTGCATCCGTGATGCTATCTAGCCATCTCATCCTCTGCCGTCCCCTTCTCCTTTGGCCTTCAGTCTTTCCCAGCATCAGGGTCTTTTCCAGGGAGTTTTCTCTTCGCATTAGGTGGCCAAAATATTGGAGCTTCAGCTTCATTATCTGTCCTTCCAATGAGCACTCAGGGTTGATTTCCTTTAGGATGGACTGATTGGACCTCCTTGCAGTCCAGGGGACTCGTAAGAGTCTTCTCCAGCACCACAGTTCGAAAGCATCAATTCTTCGGCGCTCAGCCTTCCTTATAGTCCAGCTCTCACAGCCATACATTACTACTGGGAAAACCATAGCTTTGATTAGACGGACCTTTGTCGGCAAGGTGATGTCTCTCCTTCTTACTATGCTGTCTAGGTGTGCCATAGCTTTCCTCCCAAGGAGCAAGCGTCTTTTAATTTCATGGCTACAGTCACTGTCTGCAGTGATCTTGGAGCCCAAGAAAGTAAAATCTGTCACTGCTTCCATTTCTTCCCCTTCTATATGCCAGGAAGTGATGGGGCCAGATGCCATGATCTGAGTTTTTTTAATGTTGAGTTTCAAACCAGCTTTTGCACTCTCCTCTTTCACCCTCAACAAGAGGCTCTTTAGATCCTCTTCATTTTCTGCCATTAGGGTGGTATCGTCTGCATATCGGAAGTTGTTGATAATTCTCCCAGCAATCTTAATTCCGACCTCTGATTCATCCAACCCGGCATTTCTCATGATGTACTCTGCATATAAGTTAAATAAGCAGGGTGACAATATGCAGCCTTGTCGTACTCCTTTCCCAATTTTGAACCAATCGGTTGTTCCATGTCTGGTTCTTAATGTTGCTTCTTGACCCTCGTACAGGTTTCTCAGGAGACAGGTAAGGTGGTCTGGTACTCCCATCACTTTAAGAATTTGCCACAGTTTGTTGTGATCCACACAATCAAAGGCTTTAGCATAGTCAATGAAGCAGAAATAGACGTTTTTCTGGAATTCTCTTGCTTTCTCCATGATGCAGCGAATGTTGGCGATTTGATCTCTAGTTCCTCTGCCTCTTCGAAACCCAGCTTGTACTTCCGGTAGTTCTCGGTTCGCATACTGCTGAAGCCTAGCTTGTAGGATTTTGAGCATCACCTTGCTGGCATGTGAAATGAGCGCAATTGTGCGGTAGTTTGAACACTCTTTGGCATTGCCCTTCTTTGGAATTGGAATGTAAACTGACCTTTTCCAGTCTTGTGGCCACTGTTGAGTGTTCCAGATTTGTTGGCATATTGAATGCAGCACTTTAACAGCATCATCTTTTAGGATTTTAAATAGCTCGGCTGGAATACTGTCATCTCCGCTAGCTTTGTTGTTACTAATGCTTCCTAAGGCCCACTTGACTTCACTCTCTAGGATGTCCGGCTCAAGTTCAGTGACCGCACTATCATGGCTATCAGGAACATTCAGATCTTTCCTGTATAGTTCTTCTGTGTATTCTTTCCACCTCTTCTTAATCTCATCTGCTTCTGTTAGGTCCCTGCCTTCTTTGTCCTTTATCATGCCCGTCTTTGCACAAAACGTTCCCTTGAGATCTCTGATTTTCTTGAAGAGATCTCTAGTCTTTCCCATTCTGTTGTTTTCCTCGATTTCTTTGCATTGTTCATTTAAGAAGGCCTTCTTGTCTCTCCTTGCTATTCTCTGGAACTCTGCATTCAGTTGGGTATATCTTCCCCTTTCTCCCTTGCTTTTCGCTTCCCTTCTTTCCTCAGCTACTTGTAAAGCCTCATCAGACAGCCACTTTGCTTTCTTGCATTTCTTTTTCTTTGGGATGGATTTCGTTGCTGCCTCCTGAACAATGTTACGGACCTCCGTCCATCATTGATCTGACATTCCAGGTTCCTAAACAATATTGTTCTTTACAGCATCGGATTTTCTTTTCACCACCAGACACATCCACAGCTGAGTGTCCTTTCGGGTTTGGCCCAGCCGCTTCACTCTTTCTGGCGCTACTTGGAAATACCCTCTGCTCTTCCCCAGTAGCATATTGGACACCTTCCGACCTGAGGGGCTCATCTTCCGGCGTCATCTCTTTTAGCCTTGTGATACGTTCCATGGGGTTTTCTTGGCAAGAATACTGGAGTGGGTTGCCATTTCCTTCTCCAGTGGACCACATTTTGTCAGAACTCTCTGCCATGACCTGTCCGTCTTGGGTGGCCCTGCACGGCATAGCTTATGGCTTCACTGAGTTACGCAAGCCCCTTCGCCACAACAAGGCAGTGATCCATGAAGGGGCCAGACACGGTTACTAGCACTAAATCCTTTTGAAAGTAATGGAACTCAAGCAAACACACCCTAATGAGTCTTCAATTTATGCTGTTGGCTCCAAACACTTTTGTGTAGCTTTTGTAAGAATCCTAGTTTTCCATTTCTACAGAATACCTTTCCAGTCTCTCCATGCAACCAGGGATGTCAGAGAATTTCGCCATGAATCTCGGGGAGGCTGAATGCCAGTGCATTCGGCCCCCCGAAATTGGTGGCGAAACGGACTGCCTCCCCCCGGGACGGGACTTACCTTGGGTGAATCTCCCTGGCCGCGGCGGCGGCTCTGGCGGCGGTTCAGCGGCGGTTCGGCAGCAGTGGCGGCGGTGGCTGGTCTTCCGACCGGCTGCCGCCACTGCCATTTCCAAGTAAAAAAAAAAAACTGTGATAGGCTACGTAAAGATTTACGTAGCCTATCACGGCTAGCTTTTAAAAAATACCATGATAGGCTACTTAAATGTTTACGTAGTCTATCACGGCTGAGTTAAGAACAAAAACAAAACCCGCGCGTACGCAAATGGCGGCGCCCATGGGCACCGCCATTTGCGTTCCTTATTTTGGCACGTCTAGTCTACATAAACATTTACGTAGACTAGGGCGAAAATAAGGGGAACGCAAATAGCGTAGACGCTATGCTATTTGCGTTCCCCTTATTTTCGCTGTAGTCTACGTAAATGTTTACATAGACTAGACGTGCCAAAGTAAGGAACGCAAATGGCGGCGCCCATGGGCACCGCCATTTGTGTACGTGCTTTTTTTTTTACTCAGCCATGATAGGCTACATAAACATTTATGTAGCCTATCACGGCTGACTGCAGGGACGCAAATGGCGGCGGCTATGGCTGCCGCCATTTGCAGTCCCAGCCGGCCAGGATTCGTGGGAGGAGGGACGGAGCGCCTCCCCCCCACCGCGAATCAAATTTTGTCACAGGTAAGTGACTTTCGTACATCCCTACATTCAACCCTACCTGCCTTCCCGCTCCCTCTATCTTGTACTTTTGCAGAGCCTAAGGTTGTGGGTAGGTCCCTCTAACAGATACCACATAATCAGTGAATAATCAGTAGGGATGTCAGAGAATTCTGCCACGGATCTCGGTGAGGCCGAATGCCAGTGCATTCGGCCCCCCGAACTCCGTGGCGGAACAGCCTGCCACCCCCCTGCCCCCCACGGATCCCCCCCGGGACGAGACTTACCTGGGGCGGATCTTCCGGGCTGCCGCTGCCATTTGCAGTCTTGTTAAAAAAAACAAAAAACAAAAATGCGGTAGGCTACGTAAATCTTTACATAGCCTATCATGGCTGGGTGGGTTAAAAACAAAAAACAAAACGCGTACGCAAATAGCGGCGGCTATGGCTGCCGCCATTTGTGTTCCTTATTTTTGGCCATCTTAGTCTACGTAAATATTTACGTAGACTATGACGGCAAAAATAAAGGGGAATGCAAATAGAGTAGCGGGTGCTATTTGCGTCCCTTTTTGATTTGCCATTTTAGCCTACGTAAAGATTTACGTAGGCTAAAACGGTGAATCAGAAAGGGACGCAAATAGCGCCCGCTATGCTATTTGCGTTCCCCTTTATTTTCGCCATCATAGTCTACGTAAATATTTACGTAGATTCAGGCAGCCAGAAATAAGGAACGCAAATGGCGGCGGCTGTAGCCGCCGCCATTTGCGTACGCGGTTCCCCCCCCCCCAGAGCCCTCCGCGGCCGGAAATCCGGCTGCAGATGGCTCTGGGCTGGGCTGGGCCTGGCTGGCTGCTCCGCGGAGCTGCCGCAGAGCACAGCCGGCCATTGAGGATTCCAGGGGGGAGGAACGGATCGCCTCCCCCCCGTCCAGGATTCCGGGGGGAGGGACGGAACGCCTCCCCCCCCATCAACATAATCCGCGAAAGGTGAGTCACTTTCGTACATCCCTAATAATAAGCACCAATAATTTCAAAGGAAGAAATCTGAGGAACAGTTTTAGGAGCAGATTCATTTAATTTTGAATTTCCCCAATGCTGGAACAAAGACAGTTTGATCCTCACTATGCCCCATCTATGTCACAACTACAGGATATAAACCACAAGACCTGCCACAATAATGAAACCCCCTGGAAGTTGCCCAATGACTCCTGCAGTCCAGTGTGCTGGTGTTTATGCAGTTGCCATTTGGAAGATGCAGGCAGGCATAGGAAGAATGGATCCATGTTCTTGCAGCTCCCAGGGAGGAGCTGTTGTGACTGCTGTGATCAGTTGTAGCAATTCTGGTGGATGACGCAACGTTACTGGGCTACATGATGCTATTATCTCACATATGGGTGTTGGCTGAGCACATGGGGTTGGGTGGACCTCATAGCACACAGCCTCTGTTGGCTTATGGGTGTCTTCATGCTACTGTTCATTGTTGACGTTCTCCACACTACTATAATGTAGCAAGGAGTAGCCCGTGCATTTGCTGTACTACCTCTGCACATGTCTCTGGGTATGCTGGTACTAGGACTGAATACTAGGGCTGACATGAAATCATCACTATCAATAACAACAACAACACAAACTACTGAGCAGTTTTGGAGGCAAACTTTGCTCATCACCACCACCAGGATGAGCAAAGCCTGCCCCCAAACAGTGCAGGGAAAAGTGAAATTCAAGGGCTGCTCTCCTTTAGCAGTGACAGAGAACCTCATTGTTCTAGCACAACGTGGGGGGAAATGGTTGCTGAAAAGAAAAGAGGGCCACCCCCACTGGTAATTGCCATGTTTTTGAGCAGCAGCCCCTTTTCTCCCACAATGCCTCAGTATGACTCTGTGTCAAGAAAATGGCAGTGTATGGGCTACTGAAAATCTGTGATTAAAGGTAAGCAGTCCTCCCCCTCCCAATTTCACCACCACCCAAAGAACTCAGAGAGAATAGATCCCCCTCCCTCCAAATACACCAACCACAAACAGAGTTGTGAACTTGAGAGACCGTTTGGTGTCAGTCCAAGATGGTACTGGAGCAGGAAGTAAGTCTCAGTGCTGTGGGGATTGTCATAGAATCATAGAATAGTAGGGTTGGAAGGGGCCTATAAGACCATTGAGTCCAACCCCTTGTCAGTGAAAAACAGAGGCCCAATGGCGTCTTCCTGGGTGAGGACCAGGGATGGGGAACCTGTGGCTCTCCAGAGGTTGTTAGATTCCATCAGCCCTAGCCATCCCCACACTGTTTTGTTTGAGTTGGCATTTGATGGCTAGGAGTTACACTAGTAAGATTCTAATTTACATAACAACAGCAATGTGGAAACACGTTACTCAACCTAGGTCTTTAGGAAAGAAACAAATATATTTGTGAAGTTGTGCTGAAGAGTTAAGGAGAAAGATATGAACACAACAAATGTGACTTAATAATCACAACAAGCATGGGGATCTGGATAATGGGCATGAAATGAATACTGTGTTTTCTCTTAGAGTCAACTTAATTCAACTGACTATGGCAAGCAGCTTATTTTTAGATTATGGCTTACATTGCTTGATGTTCCCTGCTATTTCTTTACTACAAATACCTGTTCGATGATTGGGGTGGCAGCATTGTTATACGTGGCTTGATTTTTATCTCAGAACACTAACTTATTTGATTGGTACAGGTTCCTTAAGGCTCCTTAAAAGATAAAAATTAGTAAGCAGTTCATCAATCTTCCCTGTTTGTTTTGCTTCAGAAGGGGAAAAGGATAATCCTGGAAGACATTTTCAAGCCAGAAGGCAATGGCAGTTCTAATTGTTCATGTGAAATTGTGCCCATTCATTGACAATGTTGCATTAATCTTTATCTCCAAACACATGTTTTTGTGAAATTCAGGTGAATGCAGTCAGGTAGTTACTCCCAAAGCTATCTTTTAATCTAAAGATTTAAGACAAGAAACAAAGGCAGAATAATTCAGCAGTGCTCTGCTGTCTTCAGTATTTGTCATAGCAATGTATACTGATCCAATACTTTTCCTGTCTGTAGGATTCATAGGGTGGGTGAAGGGAGAGAGGGGGGACAAGGACAGTGATATTGCAGTAGATCTGCTGGATCTGGAAGGCAAATGGTACCAAAGAAAATGGAGAGAAAGGAGGTGATCGTAGAGGGAGTTGTATGGTCTTCTATCTTTCTGCCAGCTGGAAGAATTTCTCCTAAACTGTTCAGTACTTTGTGTTATTATTTTTGTCACACTGGCTTTCATTCATTCTGAGGTTTATTGTTGTATTGTTTTTATCTTGTGAGCTGCCTAAAAGGCAGCCTAAAAGTATTGTAAATAAACAAAATAAATGAATAGAATAGCAATCTTGACACAAAGAGGTACAGCGACTTTACCCCTCCCCCAATAGTGACATCGCTATGTAAAAAAATGGTTGATCATTTGAATCTGGTTTGAAATTTTGACTTGGTTAGCATATAACAACAAACCATGGTTTAATTAGCCATGGTTTATTGAATTGTGGGCTGTTGTTATGTGCGAACCTGGGTTAACTGTGGGTTGTTAGCCACAAACAATCTATGAAGAGTACCCATGGTTTGTTGTTGGGTTGTGAACTGTGAACTGTTTAAACCATGGATTGTTGTTAAATGCAAACCCAGAATCGTGGGTTGTTCATGAGTCATTGCACCAAGCTACAGAGGCAGTGGGCAAGAGCTGTCAAAACCCTCAAGCTTGTCACATGCACTCCCTCCCATTTAAGGCAGTTGGGACAGAGGGAGGGAGTGCATGAAGGAGGAGGGAAACAAACAACGCATGGACTGTGAAAACAAACCATGGTTTGTTCAATCATTTCCAGACAGGCTAGTATGGAGTTTTGGGAGAAGGCAGAGGGAATATGGTTGGCAGGAAAAGTTGTTGTTGTTGTTGATGACATGAGAGAAAGAAAATACTGAAAGACAATCCTGGGAAAAACAAGATCTTTTTTCTCTATGAAATTTTGTACTGAGATCTATCTATCTATCTATCTATCTATCTATCTATCTATCTATCTATCTATCATCTATTCTATCAAAGCACTGTTAACTTTTACATTTTTGACTGACTCAGTCATACTTTGTTTTCCCACTGAAAAATCAGACACTTTAAAATATGGTCTGAAACTGCACAGAGGAAAAATGGTCACGTTTGCAGTCTGTGGTAAACTTGAGAAACAAACAAACAAAGAAACATCAAGCAAATCCAAATTAACTCTCTTTTGTTCCTCACTTTCCTCCCACTCTTTTGAAGGAAAAATAATTTGGATTTCTGCCACCACCACCCAACCCATATTTTCTGTAAGAAAGTCTGATGTGTGCCAGCTTTGCAGGATGTCATATTTTGAGCAGATTATTAGTGAAGCTGTGTTCCATTGGCATAATCTAATTAGTCCCAGTTCCAAGGGTACAGTTCAACATTCTAGCCCACATATAATAGACATAACTTGCGGGAGGGGAGAATATCCTTTCTGTGGAAAGAAACATAGTGACTGCTGCTTGTCTAACTCCCTTAAAAAAAATCAAGGTAGATGAGGACGTCAGTCATGGCTGGCTTCAAGGGTAACTATAGTTGGGCACCTGCCACGGGTACACACCCCACCAGGGGCCCACTGGCAAGAGCCCTCTAGAGCTGCTATTCCTCTTCACCACTACAACCTGCTTATTCACCTGCCCCTCACTCTGGCCCAAACAATGGCGATGGTGAGAAGGAGGAGCAGTAGATGCCACGGTCTGCTTGCTCATTGGCTCTCTCCCTGTCAAGCAAGCAAGTAGTGTCAATGATGAGAAAGAGGACGAGGAGAAACAACAGCTAGAGGAAATGGCAGTGAGAAGGTAGACTCACTGAGTGAGGAGGCCTATTGAGGTCCCTTGGGAAAGGCATCCTCAAAAATCAGGAGCTGGCACAGGCTTCAGTGCTGGGGATTTGCAGGAATGTTCTGCCTTCAAAGAGATAGATCAAATCAAATCAAACAGGGCTTTACAAAATGACAGGACTTTTCTGTGTGTGAGTGGGTAGTCTTGATGCTAAATGAAACAAAAAGTGGAGTGGTACAACCTTTGGAATGTTTATAAATTGTTATTCTTACTATTACTAATATTATAGCAACATTAGTGTACATTGTACTTCACAGACAAGTCAGAAAATGGTGTATGAATTTGTCAGGGTATGGGTTTACTGCAGTAGTGCTGGGAAATGAGATATCTCTTGAGAGAAGATGCCTGGATTGCATGGAACAACTGTGCGTTTATCACACTGAAAACTGAACTGGAAAGGCTTTTCTTCTAGACTGTGATCGTGTGTGTGGTGGCCTAGCTGGCAGAGTGATTTGTCTCTGTGCTTGCCTCTGGCTTTTTGCATACAATAAATGCACATTTCTTACCCACTTACAATCCACATGTCTTTCCTGGAAGGCTGACAAACTAGGGGTGGGCAGACCTCAGGCTTGTGGGATCTACATTTTTTTTACTAGAATCCTAGAATTTTGCACCTGGTTCTAATTGGAACCAGGTGCAAAATGGTGGCTCTTGGGTAGTGTGGCCACTTATGAATCACCAAACAAGAGGAAATGCATCACCAAAAAAGAGGTCAATGATTTGCATAAAATTTGCATATGCTAATTTATATAGATAGATGCAAATGTATAAACATTTATTATAATTTAAATACAAATATAGCAAATCTTGCCATAGTGCTGTGACCAGGTGACCTATGTACTTTCCTCACTCTGCTCTCCAGGTGCTGTTGATGAGCAACTTCAAGGCCCAGCTCTTCCTTCTGATGGTTCTTTATTGTTAAAACAGGATTTGGACTGGACAGAGCAGGGGTGGGCAACTTGTGGGCCTCCAGATGTTTTGGCCTACAACTTCCATCGCCTTAACCAGCATAGCCAATGGGGAGGTGTTGTAGGCTAGAACATCTGAAGTTGCCCACCCCTGAAATAGAGGATGCCTTCAAAATAGAGTATAGTCCTCTGTTAGCCCTTTGAACAGAGGACTGTCCTCTGTAAAAGAGGACACATGACCATCCTACTCTTGGGCTGGACCCAATGACCTACTGTACCATATGAGTGCATATGGCCATTGTCATAACCTGCACATATAAGGGCAAATCTACATCTGAGTCTCTACAGGCCCGTTAATACTAACATTTTATGGTTGAGGATCACTGAGGCTACGCAAATAGCAAAATTTGTTTTTGCTATTTGCAAAATATTTATGTAGGCTAAAATGGAGGGGAAAAAAAGGAATGCAAATGGCGCCCACTATGCTATTTGCGTTCCCTTTTTTTCACCGTAATAGCCTACATAAATATTTACGTAGGCTAAAACGGCTCAAAATAGGGAATGCAAATGGTGGCCGCCGCCGCCATTTACGCACGCTGTTTTTTTTTTTGGGCTTGCCGTGATAGGCTATGTAAATAGTTACGTAGCCTATCACAGCAGCTTCACAGGAAGCAAATGAGGGCCGCTACGGCGGCCGCCATTTGCGTCTGCAGCAGCCCATCTGTGGCCGGAACTCCAGCTGTGGACAGCCCTGGCCGGCGGCTCCGTGGAGCTGCCGTGGAACAGAACCGGACAGTTTAGGATTTTGGGGGGAGGTGCGGAGCACCTCCCCCCCACCGCGAATCACCCCGTCAAAAAGGTAAGTGACTTTCGTACATCACTATCTCTGACTAATTGGGAAAACAATAACAGCCATGCCTGGTGGGAAGATGCAACCTCTTTGCAGGGTGGAGCGGGGTGGCCTGGGCCTGGGTTTGGATTGGGTGCTTCAAATCTGCCTTGGGTTGCTAGGGCTGGGCAATAAAAGGAGGGCGATGGAAGGGCCAGGTGTCTCTTCTTGGCCCTGATGGTACTAGGGTGTGCTGCTGGTCGATGGCTATCCTGGAAGGCCCATTTGATATATATAGGACAGTCTAGCTAGCTTTATTGTTTTGCTCTTGGGAGTGTGTGCCTGGGTGTTTGGCGTTTCTGGTTTTGCTTAGAGTTTTGCACCTTGCTTGTAATTTCCTGTACAACCTACCACCTCTCCCGATTCCTTCCTCTTTGTTCCTTTCCTCTAATAAACTTTTACCCAACTTTCAGTTGGTGTGGTGTGTCCTGAATAACTTTAGTACAAAATACAGTGCCTATTGCCCTGGAAGGGAGTTACTGGGTTAATTTGGGGGAAACCTGTGGCCAAGTTTGGCCTGGTCTACCTTGCAGGGTTGTTGGGGTGAAACCAGCAATCCTTCACGAACTGCCCTTAGTTTGATTCAGGTATGGGTTGCAAACTATGAGTATTTTTAGAGAGATCCCAAGTAGGGATGCACCGACTTTGTAAAATCCACTCTGTCTGTGTTTCACAGATTACCAGGGACCTTTTGCTCCATCGTCCGCTCACAAATGGGTGTGAATATCATTTGTCATCATGCGGAAAAATACGCAAATAATTACATCAGAGGTTTCATAAGAATTTACATAATTTACCTTAGTACGTAACATTTAGCTTATTGTCCCCCATTCTGTTCCACTTTTCCTCAGCAGAAATTTGCTTATTTTCCTACAAATAAATATGCATAAATTTCGGGAAAGTAAAAACATCTATAAGTTCACAGACTCCAAATGGCCTGAGGAGGTTGCTCCACAGCAGATTCCGCAGGTCAGATTCTTAGAAATCCGAGCCCATTTTAGTCCATCTCAAATTTCTCCAGCATCCCTACTCCCAAGGGCTCTATGCATAGGGGAACAGGAAACACATCTCCTGGCTTTGCCCCTGACATCTGATGGCTCTACCTCAACATTTGTGCATTGAAGGTAACTCCTGGAAAGGGGTGCCTCTGCACACAGAGCTTCCATTTGCAGTCATTGCACTTAATGCATAAAACACAGAGGGAAGGGCCAGGAGGCACAGGGCCACCCCTGCCCTCTATGTGTACACTTTAGGCTAGAGTTGTGAAACCTCTTTCAGCCCAAGGGCTGCATTCAATTTTGGAGAAGCGGTTGAGGGCTGCATTCCAGTGGTGGGTGGGGCCAAAGGTAAACAGGGTGGAGCCAAAGGCAAGGGGGTGGAGCCAAAGTACCAAAAGGGAGTGGGGCCAAAATGCCAGCATATTGCAGCTTCAAGCTCTTTTTCCTGCCAGTAACTAAGCCTTAGGAGAGCCAGGACAACCTTGTAGAATTGGGGGGTGGGGGAAAAGCTGTACAACCCCCCGGAAACCACTAAACAATAAGTGTTTTGGGGAAAAGAGGTGGAGCCAGGAGAAGGGGCATGGCCTTCTGGGAACCCTGGAGAGCCAAATTTGGTCCATAAGCCTGAGGTTCTGCACCCCTGCTTTCAGCTTACATAAGAAGGGCAACATATAAAAAGTGCTTCAATTGAGAGCATTGTAGCATGTGCAGACATCAGAGTCTCTACAGATCAATTAATACTCACATTTTGTAAGTGAGTATCACCGAGGCTAAACAAATCACACAAGACCAGCCAGAGGGCAAATTTCCCCACCGCCCTTTGCAATTTTACTTGTGATTATAAACAACTGGGAGACAAAAACCCAGTTGGTTGCACTACAACTGATAGTAACATTTAATCTGTTTGGTGGGGAGTGGGGCGTCGATGGAAACTGAACCAGCTCAATCAAAGAGAGCAAAGCAAACATCTGGTGAGTAGATTCAGTCATGCTCCCAAGGCTTGGGAGAAATGAAACCGTGCATTCTTCTGCAGGGCTGGCCCAATACATTTTTCTCTCAGAAGTGGAGCAGCAAATGGTGCCCCGCTTTCACTACTACGCTGCAGTGTACCAAAGTATTTGGCACTCTGGTCAAGTTATTTTGCTGCTGGAGGCCGAAAATCTTGCAAGTACTACTCTCCCTTCCTGGCAGTAAACATACAACCATAATTAATGTTTAGACATGCTGGCTAGGGAATGCTGGGAGTTGTAGGACTGTTTTCAGTCTAAATGTGCATAGGATTGTGCCCTAAATAACTAATAATTTGCTGCACTTTCATGATGTCCCAAATCAGTTGCCTGATATGGCTGCTTCACTTTGCCTAATGGTAGACCCATTTTGTACTCTTCTTCTGGGGCTCTGGCAACTTTTTGCTACTAATATATTGGGTCAATTTGCACCGTCACCACAGCCCACAGGGGGTTACAGCATGTACAGGTGTCCATTCTGAATATTCAACCCCTAGTGTATGTCAGTGCGTGCGTGCGCCATGACTTTTCGTGTCATCCAAAGCCAGGTAGCAGGAGTTGTTTGGAGGTTAAACAATACTCAAATAATCCTACAACAGCCCATAGGTTACTTGAGGGTTGTTTAACCCTCAAACTACCCCTGCCACCTGGCTTTGGATAACACAACAAGATGCAGCCTAAATAAGCAACCTGGCCTGCAGGGACCCCAGGATGGGGGTGGGGGTGCAGCTTTTAAGATCCAGATTGGATCTCCCCTACACCTACTCTAGAGTAAAAATGAAAAAAAAAAAAGACGTAGCTGCTAGTTAACATGTTTAAAATACTCTGTTTTGGCCTTAAGGCAAGTCTTAAGAAGCACTCGCAGCTTGAAAATAAATTCTGCTGATGAAGTTGTGCAGAAAGAATTGCTGGCAGTCTGTGCCTGAAAAGTCTTCTTCATTAAAATGAATCTGCAAAAAACCCCAGACAAGTCAGGATTGTTTTAGCTTGTATTATTCTACAGCAATGATGGGGCTAGAAAATGCAGTTTGGATATACATACACATACACTGCATGCGAGTATCACAGGGAGGATGATGACTTCTGTCTCCCCTCCCCCAATTTGGGTCCATAAAATTATTCTCTGTGATAACTATTGGCTCTATATTTCAAGATACATTCTGTGAAGCTGTACCCCTGATTAAACAAAGAAACCTTTGCTTCCCAGATTTACTCCATGCCACTCACACTGCCTATGCTTTTGTAAGGCTCTGCGCATGGCACTTTCAGATTATGAACTTGTTGGCAAGTAATTCATGGCCTGGGGAGGGCAAAAATATATCTCTCATATTAGAGTTTTAAATATTAGAAAATATAGGTAAGATTACATATGCAAGGTATATTACTGCCTGAGGTAAAGAACAAGATGGTACCCCCCCCCCACCTCCTGTCAGTACAGAAGCTGACTGGACTGGCAGTTGAATCTTACTTCAGCCCTGGTGATGAGCCAGCATCCTCCGCCATACTTGAGGACAGCTTAAAGGGTACAAACCAGGCCATGTGGCACACACACTTTGGTCCTCCAACACCTTGCTGCCCTTCTCCGCCTCTCCACCCCCAAAACTGCTGCTTGAGGCGGCTGCCTTACTCTGCGTAATGGCAGGGCCAACCCTAGTTGTGAGAATATCAAACCAATGCTCATAATCTTTATTTAATTCCTTTTTAAAATGGACTTTTCCACAAAGGAATCGACAGAGAATTCCTGTAGTCTTTCATATATAAAAATAAATCTCTTCAAATGTTATCAGCTTATCTGACTAGCATGTAAACTGGATAAATGGCACAGTTAGGATTGGAATCCATCTTTGTGAACTAGGTGGCTGCAATTTAATTAATATTCTAATCCACAAAGTCTCATGTCACATTGTCATAGTGTCAACCCTTGGTGTGAAACCACTGGCAAGTAGCTCTCTTCCTTCTGGGCCTCATTACCCAGGCTGTTCTAAATAACAGGCACCTTAGCTCGCACATTAAGACATAGAAAGTCACTGTCACTGAATCAGAACTGATGTGACTGTTGCTTTGTGTAAGGCTTTAGGTGTTTTCCTAAAGGGATTACTGCTCAGCCATAAACGGTGTTAAAAATGCTGAGGTCACTCAGCAACTTAATGAGAATACAGATCCTTGGAATCTAAAGGGAAGAAACAGATATCTTTTATTGGGGGTCCATTTTTAGTTTTCTCTGCTTATTAGGAAAAACAGTAGTTCCAGCAAGAAAGAAGCAAAAGTTGGATCAAACAAATATATGAATTCTCTGAAAAACTTCAACATGCTTTTTCTGATTGTTATCGCAATAACTTTGTTTTGTTTTACTGGCATAAGCAGGGTGGCCAGATTACAATACATAGATCAACACAATTCCTTTAAATTCCCCAGTAAAATGGGAGACTCAGCTTCCAAATGGAGGGTTCATGCTACTACATGCTAGGTTCATGCACAAAAGTTGTTGTGTAGCTATTCTGTCTTCACTGATTTTTGATGGAAAGAAAAATGAGGGAAGGAGCTGTGGAAAATACAGGAGAATTGCAAGCTGAAGATGTTGTTATCTGAGGTGTGTTTCCACACTATCACCTTCACTTCTTTTCCAACTTTGTTGTGCTGTCCCCATTCCCCAAGTGCATTTTTTCTCTTGCGTGTTTCCATGTCCCAAAAGGACCCGGTCTATCATCGTTGTACCCTGGTGGGCTGCGCTGTTTCCACAGAGCCCTAATCCATTATTCTCTTGATGGCTGGGTGGAGCCTTTTTGGAGTGGTTTGATCTGCTTACCCTGTGGGTTTTCCTGCTTCCTTCTGTTTCGGATTCCCCTCTCCCTCGGCCCCTCTGCCCCGCTGAAGTTTCCCTCTATGGCCAGTCTCCTCCTTGCCTTCCCAGACCTTTTGTTTTGCTTTACAGAAGGAGTGAAAAATCAAAGCGCTGTGTCTGGAGTATCCCCCCCCTTTAAACTTTCTTTCTTGTCCCTAAAACAGGTGCTTAAGTGTGCATCTTTTCATCTCTGCCTGACTGCTCCCTCCAGGATCATCTCCCCCTCTCCTTCACACAGCTTCAGTGTTCTTGCCTCCTTGGCCGTGTTTCCAGGACAACAGAAGGAGAAGCTAATGGAGGAGTATGAGATTTTTAAAAAAGGCTTTCCCCTTCTCTTCCACTTTCTCCTTTCCCCTGAAAGTACAGATGCTGAGATGCACCTGCATTTCAGGAGCAAGCCTCACTGAGCACAATGGGAGTTACTTCCGAGTAGACACACATATGCTTGTGTTGGGAATGGGGGGGGGGCGGTAGAAAACACAAAGAGGGAAACTAGTCCCCATTTTAATCCAGAGGACCTCAATGACCACAATGGGAGTTACTTCTGACAAGACAGTAATGGGTTTGTTGTGGGAAACAGAGCAAAACCAGCCCCCGTTTTAACGCACAGGAAGCTGTGAGGGAGTTATGTCCTAAGGCAATGGACCAAAGCCTTGAGATTGCGCTTAATCGCATGTAAGGAATTGGGCTTAAAAGTGATCCATTTCAATTGAGGGGGAATGTCTGTACGTTCCCATGTAGGCATTCAAAGGCAAGCCTCATTTAGCACAATTAGAATTACTTCTGAGGAGACACACTAATGGGTTTGTTATGGGAAAGAGAGTAGGAAAGACAAAGATGGAATCCAGCCCCCATTGTAACCCACAGGATAGCTATAATGAAGCTGCGAAGTACTTTTGTCCTAAGGCAATTCATTGGACCGTCGCTTGCTCACTTAAACACATTTAAGAAACTGGGCTTTAATGTATGCCATTTCAATTGAGGGGGAATCTCATCCTCATCCACAGCAATGGGAGTTACTTCTGAGGAGACACTAATGGTTTACTTGTGGAAAAGAGACTGTCTGAAACCAGCCCCCATTTTAATGCACAGGATCTCTATTTGGAAGCTGCGAAGGAGTTACGTCCTAAGGCAATGGACCAGAGCCTTGAGATCGCGCTTGATCGCATGTAAGGAATTGAGGGCTTTGATATGTGCTGTGTGAATTGAGGGGCTTCTCTGTCATTTCTGCAGTCATTGAGAGGGCAAGCCTCATTCAGCACAATGGGAGAAAACACCCCTTGACTGGGGTCATGGGCTGTGTTCTAGTGCTTATTTTCAATGATGTTTTAAAACTTGGTCCCTCGGCATCCTCCTCCAAAATGGAAATGAAACTTCCAGAAAACAGGGAGGGAAAGGGTTGGGTCACTGAGGTCAGAGTGACACACCCACAAAGGCAGGGCTACACACCCCATGGGCAGGGCTAAGACAGCAAACTCCATGCAATTGTGGAAACAGGTCAGTAATGGAACCGCAATAAGCTGGAAAAGTCAGACTATAAGCAGTCTCAGAAGAAGTGGTTTTTCAGCAATAAAATGCGACACTGGGACTGAATGGCCATGACATCATGGAACCACAGAGACCCCACAGTGAAGGCAGGTTGGAGTAAATCACTGGTGGAAACACAGCCTTGGACTTCTGTAAAATTCTGTGAATGAGACAGGGTGATTGCATAACAAAAGCCTTGCCTGGAAGCATCCTATGTTCCTAAGTCACAGTAGCTTTTCCTATCTGTTTGAACAATCAGCCTTTTGCCTACCATCTCCCTTACCTCCTGTAGTGAGCAAAATTTCAAACATGCTGCTCAGAACATGGGGAAGGAAGAAATGGATAACAGGACTAGAGGAAAACCAGCTAGCAGAATCAACAGCTACTGAATCTCTGACTTAACCAGGGAATGGAAATATAGTGTGTGGTAATCTCTAGGATGTGATGTGGCAAGCCTAGACCTGAGATGACAAAACAACAATGGCTAGGAATCCTAGAAAGTTCTGGTTTCCACTTATGGTTTAACTGAGAAAAACATTATATGATGAACGGATATGGAAGAGTCTATTGTATTCCATACGAATGTTCACTGGGCATTGATACATAGCCTTTGCACCAATGCTTTCCCTTTTCATACAATCATAGAGTTGGAAGGCACCTCGGAGATCATCTAGTCCAACCCCCTGCTCAATGCAGGCTCTGCAATGGAAGATGCAGCTACAACATTTCAGACAGATGGCCATCCAGCCTCTGCTTAAATACATCCAGTGAAAGAGAACCAACACCTTCTGAGGCAGTCTATTCCAAAGCTGCACAGACAGCCCTCATAGGTAGGAAGTTTATCCTAATGTTTGAATGAATTTGTATCCCTGCAACTTCTGACCATTGGTTCTCATCCTACACTCTGGAGCAACAGAATATTCCTCTGCTTATCTTCTGCCTGACAGCCTTTCAGATATCTGAAGACTGCTGTCATTGTCTCCCCTTAATCTTCCTTTCTACAGGCTAAACATATCCAGCTCTTCCAACTGTTCCTCATGGGACTTGGTCTTCAGACCTCTGCCACCCTGGTTGCTCTTCTCTGCACATGTTCCAGTTTATCAATGCCCTTCTTAAAACTGGACAGAGTACTTGAAATGCAGACTTACTAATGCAAAATAGAACAGAAGTATTACTACCCTTGACCTGGACACTATGGTTCTGTCAATGCTGCATAAGATTACATGAGGGTGTTTTTTTTAGCAGCCGCACCGCTAAATGATCTGCACCAATGCAAAGGATTATACAGGGGTCCAGTGAGCACTGCCTAGCCTCCTAGTTTACCTTCCCCATGGCTGCTAAATATGCATGAAGCACTTCTAAGGAACATTCTTTCCCCGTAAGTGAATGGGGTCATTTCCAGAGAGAGTAAATGATACTGCAAATGGGAAAGGGATTTAGCTCGCTGGTCTCAACTTGTGGAGAAGTTATCATTCTGATCATATTCAGAAGGGGATATAGTTCATTAGAGTGTATTTCTATGAAAATAGTGTCTCTGACTTTATATAGAAACCTGCTTTGGCTCTTTTTATGAAAAAAATAGATTTATGAGTTTTTGTAGCCAACAGGATCAAACAACGCACCAGTGTCTTCTCCTGTGCACTATTTCCATTGCCAAAAGTGCAGTTTCTTTTAATTCCATAGGATAGTTTGAAAGTGGGGGTAATACACCCAAGGTAACATGAGTACCATTATTTTAATTACGTTTAACTACAAACGAGTGCAATCATGCTCTAATGGGAAGCATTCAAGTATCTCCTCAATAAGAGATTTAGAGACAGTAGATTTGATGGTAGTCTTTTGTGGAGGCAAGCATTCCACCACTGAACGTAAGCAAAACTGCACAGATATTTACAAAGACTCTCAGTCCCCTTTCAATTAAATAGTAAATGAATATATTAACGTATAAATATCATTTATTTACCCTGGAGTTGATTGCACCTGAAGAGCATTTCCACCATGCAGCTGATGCGTTTCTACTTGTTAATCTTTTCCTCAAAATGCCAATAACACTATTAGAACAATGCAACTTTAAATGGTAGTTTCTTATTGCCACAGAACCCTAATTCAGCTCTTGAAGGGATTTAATGGAGTATTGTGTTGTATGGCTAATGAAATGAGTGAAAATGACTCTATACATTGCATACATATGCATGAGAAGCATATTCCCTCACACTCAATGCCTCAGCAAAGAATTGCCTTAGCACACAATTCACTCTCAAAACAAGTGTGGAATTTGACTTGGAAATGCTTCCTAAATTTCCCCAAGAATCTCACCCTATAATTGTACCACATATACCGCATATTGCTTCCTATTCCAATCTAACATTTTAAAACATAAGGGATGTTAAAATCCTGTAGTAAATGCTGATTGATTGAAAAAGCTGAATGGTGGGATGGGCTCGTAAAATGTATGTTGATTCCAATATCAAGGTTTTGATCACATCAAGAATCCTTTCAAGGGGTTACTTTTTAGCCTCACATAGGAATTTGCCTTCTGCTAGGTCAGATTATTTGTCCATTTGTCCCAATATTGTCTACTCTGCCATACAATCACTCTCCAGGGTCTTGGCAGAGGTCTTTCACATCACATCACATCACATCACATCACATCACATCACATCACTTCACATCACTTGCTACTTCAGCCTTTTAAATGCATATGCCAGGGACTGAACCTGGGACCTGGCATGCAAAATGTGTGCTCTACCACTGAGCTGTGGTACTGGTACCTCCTCAACCCTGATTATTTTTCAGCCTTCATATGCCTTCACAAGAGCCCTGCCCCTGGCCTGGAGACTACCAAGGGGCTTGGGAAGAAGATGGGAAAAGCAATTCCCTTGTTATCTCCAATCACAGTTTGGAGAAAACATGGGGATTCTAGCCAAGTGTGCTCCACTTGCCCTTTGCCTGACCTGTGTAGAACAGATGAAGGATGAGCGAACCTGGCAGCATACTTGGTCAGTCCTTTCAGGAATGCACTCTTTTCATCTCTAACCCTCCCCACAAGGGGAAGATGAAGGATGAGCCAGGCTACTGGAGTACTAAGGTAGTGCTTTAAGGACCCCCTGTAAGCACTGGCTGAGCGCACTCCACTAGTCCTTCACCCTCCCTGTGCCACTTTGGCTGGGGCCCCAGTTATGTTATAATTGACATCATGGGTAGGCCTCACCCCCTGACATCATCTGGTCCATGACGGGATTGTGAAGCAAGCTGCCCCGCAGATCCAATATGGTTTCCTACCCATGTACTATCTCATGATAAGTGTGTAACTGAACATGCTGTTCTTATATGGATGTCTAAACTCACATTCTTCCTCCACCAGACACATACTGTTTCTACTCCCTCCATAAACCTCTGTTAAGATATGGGCCTCACAAGCTCAGTACTCATAATGATTTGAAGATGTGGGGTTGTGAAAGAGCTGAGGAGGCAGTCAAGATCTTTTCAGGGTCTAGTCAACACACATGGAGGATATGTTATTCAATGCAGCCCTCAATAATGGAATAGCTTGAAACTTGGGATAACAGAGAAAACTAAGACAGGGTGGCCAGAAGATAGATCTGGACTGAGTGGTAGATCTCTGGGTGATTGACTGCAAAGCAGCAAGGATTTCTGACACCCACCAGCTGAACAACACCAACAACAAAATGAGTCTTTCCCCAGATTATACTGCTGAAATGAAGAAAACTTGGGATAACCAGGAGTGGAATTTTGTGTGTGGAAGGACTTGTGAGCTCAGTTCAGTTGTGGTATTCAAACATGAATTTCTGGGCTCAGAATACTTTAATTCTAAAGTGTACATATTTTGGACTAGGTTCCATTTGGTGGATCTCAACATAGATCCCATGAGCCAGAGGTCTGCGCAACTCTAGAGTAAGACACACTGCTTTTGTGTGATGTTGTGAGAGGGCTTTTGTTCACATTTCCCTGTCCAGCAGCCTTTTTAAAATCCATGCCTTTCCCTGAACAGTACCACAAGAGTAAGGCATGAGTGAGTGTTTGCTAACCATGACTGCCAGTCATTGTAAGATTTTGCTGTCTTGTAATTGGTATCCGACAACTTAGTTGAAAAGGAATTTGGTTGGACTACTACTGAGTGCACTGTGGGGTCACTTGCTGAGTCAGACATGGTAGAATCAATGTGTGATAATAATTTCTGTACTTGGAGAAAGGAATACCAACACAAACCCCTTTCAGACACATGAAGTTGCCTGTGATGAAGATCTCTGTTTCCACAAGTTTCACAAACATTCCTACATTTCTGTTTCAAAGGCTCAAACTACTTTGTGGTGTGGTGTGGTGGGAGGGGGGGAGCCTACTAACATTTGACAGACTTTGGGAATTCAGTTTTTCTCCATATGTTCCTCATTCCCCAAGCATAGCATGGAGCTCTATAAATTAATTGTCTGTTTCTGTAAGCAGCCTCCAGTGCAGATGGAGGTTTGATTAGCATTTGCACATCCTGCCGATGTCTGTCCACTGCCTTAACCACTTCTAGAAACCCAGCCATTGAACGGTGTAGGCTTCCCAGTCATTAACATTCCTCAGCTCTCCGGGAAACATACATGAAAGGCTAACATTTCCATTAAGCAAGGCAAGGCTTGCAGGAAATAAAAACAGAGATATTGTCACCAATAACTGAAACAATCCAACAAGTCCTGCAAACAAAGTTTTTTAATGAGTGAAGGCATGACCTGGCTTTAGCCAGCTGATGGCTGTGCTGTGTTCAAAATATCTTCCAATGGAGCAAAAGTTTATTGGTCTAAAAGCAATCCTCCAGGTTTGTTTTAGAAGTTATTTTGGTTCTTCTCATAAGGTATTTAATCAAGTTTTCATGGCACAAAACTACAGTGGAATTTCTGAAAGTAATTGAAAAAATGGCTGCCCACACCCTATGCTGCAAATTGCTGTTATTATTCCCCCTCCCCCCCAAAAAAAACCCACCCTGCACCATGGTCTTATAAGTTGATAACATCTTAACTGCAATATTTTGTGCTAATATACTGTTGTTTCTACTGGATTTAAAAATAACAATTCTCTTTACCATCCAGACACAACAGCTAAGGTGTAATCCTTTCCTTTTCTTTCCCTCTGTCTCTCTCTGCCTTCTATGTGGCCTGAGTATATCTGTAAGTGTTCATGTTTTTATTGTTTAATGGTCATTTGTTGTATTTTAAATTATGCATTCTGCTAACTGCCTTGCTCATTGTTTACACAAAGTAAGCCAGTATCCAAAGCTCGCCTTGCCCTAGTAGGAATCACCACTAGTTGAACAAGAAGCTAGCGCTTCCTAGAACATCCCTGGAAACTAGCCATAACCAGCTTTTCCGGAATGGAACAAGTCAGTGGAGCTCACAGAAGGGAGTTCTGCTGTCTTGTGCCATTCTGGAAATGCTGGTTTTGGCTAGTTTCCAGGCATGTTCTAGGAAGCGCTAGCTTCTTGTTCAACTAGTGGTGATTCCTGCTAGTACAATCTAATGAGTGCTGGCAGACTGCCAGCTTTAGATACTGCCCATTTAAAAAACTCTCTCTCACTCTCGAATAGGTGAGCATTCAGTCATGTGCCCCTCCTCAGTCTGAAGATAGGAATATAGGAAGACTAATACCAAGTCAGACCATTGGTCTATCTAGCTCAATATTTTCTATACTGCCAGCATCTGTCAAGAGTTTCAGGGCTTTTCTACAAGAGGTTTTTAACCTGCCACTGTACAGAGGCGTCTGCTTCCCAATTCTTTGTGGGATTAAGATCGGCTCCTTTACACACCCTTTTTCCCAGGGATTTTCTTTCTTTGCCTTTCTATATGTTCCATTGCACAACCACTAGGTGGGGCTGTAGTATAGCAGAATTGTGCAACTATACTAGGGGTTCATTCTGCCATTTTCAGATAATGCTAGACTTTCATCAATCAATCAACAACAACAACAACAACAGCAGCTACGGAAATGGTTGCAAAAATTGGAGAGGCTCTGGAGAATGACAACATCATATAAAGCACTCACAAACTACTGTGAGTGAGGAATCACGAGCACACAATAAATGCCTTGTATAGAAAGGCTCTCAGGCAGGAGCCTTTTTTTGGCCTTCCCTGGATGTGCTGGGGATTGAACCTGGGAACTTTTGGATGCAAAGTGTGTGCTCTATACCACTAAGCTATGGCCATTCCTCTCATCTGCTGTTTGTAGGAAATACGTGATACTTGGGAGTGAGCCTTATTAAATTCATAGGTTTTACTTGCCGGTAAATATGCATATTATTTGGCTTTACATGTAGCAACATATATTTCTGCAATAGTGTCAAAGTAAATACCTTTCTCTTTTAAAATGCTTCCTTCAATCCATTCACAAGATATGATTATCTTGTCCATACTACATCTTGATGGCTGCACTGTGTTGTAGCACTGCTGTGCTGGATATCAGTCATTGACATCATTATGCAATGAGAGTAGCTGCAGTATCTTTGCAGAACTGTCCTGTAATGTCTTCTCATCCTTAACAATTTAAAATTAATCTGTCCAGGTGCAGCAAGGGGAATAGCAGGGTGAATATTGTATGAAACCTTTATGTTCTAGTGCATGCATTTATAGGCACGTGTGCTAGGAGGGGCGATATATCCACAAACATTCCTCCCCTCAGAAATTTAAGTCCTAGAGATCTAGAGCAGGAAATTAAGACCAAAGAATAGCAACTTCAGCAACTCACACTCTTTTAAAAAGGTGTTTTCAAAATCTCCCCCAAAGGCAAAATAGAAGGTGAGGAGCTACTCTGGCCCATGGCAACCCCAGTTCCTTAAGGGGAAGAAATATTGTTCAGAACAAGCGTCTTTCATTTTAAATCAGCAAATTCTGTTTATTAAGCCACTTTCCCACAATTTAAATTTTCCCCACAAGTCTTTTATTTCCACCCCATCTTTCTTGAAACACCATTACTTCACTTATTCTTTACCATCTTCTGCAAGCCAACTCTTGTCTGCTGCCACTTTGGCTATCCATTATCAGGCTCTTCCTCTCTTTACCTGTATCCAATTTCTCTTACTTAGGACCAATCTGCATGTTGCCTCATTCCCACAGCATGTTCCTTTTGTGCAGTGGTTTTCCTCTGATGCCTTGCTGTAACTCAGTGTTCTTCAGCCTGATGCCCTCCAGATGGAGTACAATTTCCAGCATTCCTGACTATTGGCCATGTTGAGTAGGGCTAATGGGAGTGGAGTCCAGAATGTCTAGAGGGCACCATGTTGGGGCAGGCTGCCATAATGCCTTGAATGAAGGGCACACCAATTATCTTGGTCACATGGAGAGTTTCCTCAGCAGAGCCAGATGTTCCTGGATAAGTCTTTTGCCAGCACATAAACTTCCATGCAATCTGAAGGATCTGCATAGCAAGCTGCAAGGGATATTGCAGTGGAGCAAAGCAAGTTGACACATAGGAGCATCTTCCTGGGGAGATACAGCACTGGCCGTTGGCATGTAAGCTTTTTGGGATATGTCCCTTTTGTGTTCTGAACACTATTAAATACTACTACTACTACTAATATAATTTATCAATTGCTTCCCACCTGCAAAAAGCAGTCTTAAGTGACTAACCCATACAAATATAGAAATCTATAATTAGTCTAACAGAAAATGCCAATATCAACCATAATCAGCACAAATAAAAACAAACATAAAAACATAATCTAAAGCCAATACAATATGAAAAGTGTTCATCCACAACATGAAAAATCCCTCCCCACTCTCTGCAGCCTAGAATATCACAAAAGCAGCCCATGACAATTGGGCCATAACTAATGTCCAAATGCCTGGAAAAATAAGTACGACTCCACCTGGAGCCCAAAGGATTGTTGGTGCCAGGCGAGCTTCCTTGTGGAGAGTGTTCCATAAATGCATGGATATCACAGAAAAGGCCCGTTCCCAAATTGCCATCTTCAAAGATTCTCTTGGAAGGGGGGTCACAGAGAAGTCTCTCCAAAGCCCTTCAAAGAACAGACAGACCCATACGGGGAGAAATGCTCTTTGAGGTATTGGGGTCCTGAGCCATGTATATACACTGTTCATGTTAAATAAATTAGAAGTAACAATGATGGTTTTACCAAGTGCTCTTCTCAAGGTGTGCAGGTTCAGTCTTTTCCCCCTACAACTACTTGCAATCAGCTTGAATTTTTCCCATCTCACACAAAACTGAGGAAATCCTTTGGTTTTCAGCAGAAGAGCAGGTTCACTTGAAGGTTTTGACACCTATTTAAGAAAAAGCTCTACAATTCCATAGTGATGTGCGTAATTACTGACTAGCCAGCCTGCTCCCCTTGGCTGCCTTTTGGTCTGATGCTTTTAATCTGCTCCTTGTGGGTGAGCTGTGTTTTACAGATCAAGTGGATTAATGCACTAAGCTCTCTGGTGGTGGATTTCAATGCCTTCATGTATAGAGAACTCGCTTGTAAAGTGTGGCACATAAAGGAAATGTATAACAGACCTCCATAAAGTTAAATATCCTAGTACAAGTAAACTCTTATCAGTGGTAGTTTTAAATAGCCATCTCCAGAAGCAGGACTGAACTGAAACTTCAGAGTAACTCTTGTGTTCTAAGATTTACAGTCCATTAGGAGATCTATTTAATATTTCCTTTCCTTAGCGCCTAATGGCCCTTTAAAAGAAGTGAATGCCTATTAACCACAAAGTAACTCAGAGTGTTCTAAAGAAGTAGATTAATCCATGCAGTGGAAAGATGACAATGCCTGATTCTGCTTTTCTTATGTAGTACCTTTTCGAAAGCAACTAGGAACTTGTACGCCAATCAAACCAACATCATCTTTAAGACATACTCATTTAGTAACTCTCTAGAGGGGTTTTAGAGAAGCATGGTCATAGTGGCTGGCAATAGGTAATGGTGAACTGTTAAATTTTTAAATGCTAGTAGGCCAGCAGTTCCTATAAGAAGCAATGGGACTTGCCATAAAAGGATTTGGAGAGCCATTCCATCCAGACCCACTTTACTGGGGTGTAAAGTTTTTAAGTAGCAAATCATTATTAACATCTGATCATCATTTTTCTGAATACAGCAATGTGGCAGGTAAAATATAAATATATTCCCTACACACACCTTGATAAATTTTGATCCAGATCATTAAATATAAAGCAGACTTGTCATGGACCAGGCAACACCCTCTTCCATGACTGGAAGGGAAAACAGGCAAAAATATAATGTGCCTGCCTGCACACTACTTTTTGCTCTTTGATTCCTGTGCCTTTTACACTGCCACCTAGGTGGAAAACTTTATTTCTCTGGCTGCCTCTACCAGGAAAGCCTCAAAACTTTCTACATTTCAGGTATCTACTTCAGGTAGTGTGGGTGTTGGCTATTAGAAATGGGATGGGTAACATTCCCCTTCAAAAGAGACCACAATGTTTCAAAAAACAAAATCTAAAATTTTACTGACAAAAAATGTCAATACAACAATCTTTTAAAATCTGAATGGAGACACACACACATGAACAATAGGGTAATAAAATAATCAGGGATGCATGCATCCAGCTAACCTAATTAGTCTGTGTCCCTATTTTATCCAAGTCCCTTATCCAAGAAACATCTTACTGTCCTTAGCCCAGCTCTCAATTAGTTCTCCAATTCTAGCAGCTCTGACCCTTTTTATCCTCTAGGACTAGCCTGCCTGCTGTCTCCCTCCCCCCCTTCTCTTTGTCCCTCTGCCTTTCACTTTTATCTACTAAAATAGGTTTTTTTCCTAATTCCTACCAATCAGGAGGTAGTTTCTTGTTCATTTCTACAAACCAAGTTTCTGTTTCCTGAGTTAAAACTTTCTCACACTTCCTCTGACCTTCTGCTGGACTTTATAATCTTCTACTTCCTGACCACTATATTCTAACTCAACTTTTGACCTTTAAACAATCTTTTGGCTAAAACTGACAAGCATACACATACACAAAAGATTTTGCCCCATAATATCCTAAATCCAAACTAAACACAGACATGGGGGGCAGTTCTATTTCTTCACAAATATGTATGTAATTTTGGACCATTTTGGGAAACAAATCTCAGAATGATGTAGACAGAAGCCCTAAGATACCAGGGGGAACTGGCAATGATTTTTGGGGTTTCTCTTTGCAGCGGACCCTGCCACAGGCCTGGAAGTTTCTCCTTCCTTATTGTGCCATAAATTGAGTGCAGTAGGGGAACTGTTCTGATTGGCAAGTAAAGCCTATAGCAGGAGCCACAGATCGGGAAGTAATACCTCAGGAGGCATCATCTCATCTCTGCAGAGCTGGAAGAAATGTCAATAGGATGGTAATGCCATTGCCAATATTTATGGGACTGACTGGTGGCTTGTGGAGTAGGATAGTAGTAGTAGTAATAATTATACTTGGTATTTTTAAAATAATATTTTAGAGTGTTGAAGGCACCTCATATTATTTCAGTAATCCCTACAACGGCCCTTGGTAAGATTATCTCCATACTGCAGATGTCAGGCTAAAGCAAAGAGACAGTGGGTTGCTTTAAGGCAATCTGGTGCAATTTCTTCTCTGCTGGGAACTCACTAGCAATGGAATCACATGCATGCCTACTCTAAAGAAGGCATGCATAGGCACTGCAATCCTATGCATACTTACCTGGAAGTAAGTCCCATTGAACTCAATGGGACTTCCTTTAGGGTAGGCATGCATACAATTGCATTGCTAGTGAGTTCCCAGTAAAGAAGACATTGCACCAGATCCTGGTTCTCTCAGCTGACTTTCTTAAGACTACCATTGTATGTCCATATGTACATGTGAGTAAGGCTTATTAAATACAGTGAGAGGCACATTTGAGTAAACATGCAGAGGATTGAGCTGTCTGTCACTACACTGTATTGACTTCTTCATGGCCCAACATGATCATTGAACCAACTTCTCTCAGTAATGGAGCCATTGCATTGTTCAACTATTTTGCTGTTTCTCTTTTACAGCTGCAATGGGGCCTGTAAAGAAGGAAAATAGAGCTGTAACAACAGCTTGGATGGATCATTATGTAGCAATAACTTGTAACTTTCTTCTTATGGCTCTTTTTCATTTGCTGGGTAAAATATGGTTGCTGAAAACCCTATTTCAAATGCACACAATCTATTATTAACACATCAGTTTGTTTGAGACAACTTCCCTATAAAAAGTATTATTTTGCAAGAGCAGACATCATCCATTTGAAGTACTAATAATATCAGCCTTCTCATTTGTGTGTGTGTGTATGTGTATGCGTATTTGTTTTTGTTGGAACTGGTAGATGCTAGATTAAAGATTTCTATCTTGGCCAAAATTCCAGCTAACTGTAATACTCAGAGTGAAGTTATTTTCCCCTAAGAAATGAGGAAATAACTTGAATTGTTGCTGCCTTCTTTCAGCAATCAAATCCTGATTGACTCTTGTCTATCTGTATTTTTGATGGCTGGAAACATAATGAAGCTATTTTGTTAAAATACACTGTTTGCGAAAAAATAGATGTTTGAATCCCTTTGAAAGATGTCTCTTTTGAACATAAGGGGACAACAGGGGCACATCCTTCAGGATTTCAATAGAAAGAAGATGCTTGAGCCTCAAGGGTCATGTTATACAAAGGTTGTGCACAGGATATTTTTTCAGGTTCATTAGCAACTTGGGGAAAGGATATTATTACAGACACATCTGCATTTCTTGCAAAGAAGTGGCTTGTATTTATGAATGTGAATGTGTTCACTTTGTGCTCTTAGCTCAGTAATTTTTTTTTTTTAAAGGAAGAGAAGCCCAGCTGGCGGCAAGCATTTTGTCCTGTTTGAAAACATCTGGAGATGCTTCACATTTGCTTCTTCTTTAAAGTGTAAGATGAAGGCAGGATCCTTGTGATGGCTCAGAGAGCTGCCTGCCTTCACTTCAGTACAAGGAGGAATATGCCTGTCTTTGCAAAGAGCAACTTGAAAACATTTGTAGCTATTAAGTGATCAAGAAGCATCTGCCTCCATCCTGTCAACAATGTAGAGTGGGAAAAGTGGCTTCCACAGCAGTTGTTCATATGTACTTGGAAACTCTTAAGGGCTCTTCAATGAAATATTCTGTGTAACCCATTGAGATTTCAAATGGAGGTAACCTAAGTAGTTGGTCACATTGGAAAAACAACGGCAGCAGATGTAGGGCATTGTTCTGTCTAATGAGATGACTATATGGTGGGAGAAGATAGCCTTTGATGATTTTGCTTTACTTCATGACTTTCATTGGATTAATATGTTAACTTTAATTCCAGCTGAGAAGACCAAGTCTGTCTTTTCCCTGTCTGACTCCCCAGACCTAGTGATCTTACAAGAAAAAAAGGTGAAAAGGGGTATGATCACAAAGGGAACAAGAAGACCTGCTGGAACCAACCAAAGGCCTATCTTGTCCAGCACCCCCCCCCCCCCACAGTAGCCAACCAGATGCCCTATGGGAAGCACACAAGCAGGACATGACTACAACAGCATGCCTCCACCCATGTTCCCCAGCAACTGGTGTACATAGGCATACTGCCTCTGATCCTGGAGGTGGCATATTCGGGAGGTAGCCATTGATAGCCTTGTCCTCCATGAACTTATCTAATCCCTTTTAAAGCCGTCTATGTTGTTGGCCACCATCATATCTTGTGGTAGCAAATTCTATATATTTATAATCTTGTTGTTGGCAAACTTGCCCGCCTCACTGGTTACCCCAAAAGGTTTTTGAAAGTCCAAGTAGTATACAACATCTATTACATCATCTCAATATCCACATGCTTGTTGAAATGGTCAAAGAGCTGTATATGATTAGTGAGACAGGACATACCTTTGCAGAATCCATTTGGTTCTTCTTCAGCAAGGCATTTCTTCTATATGCTTGTGTGACAGACCGACAATACCCTGTTATGTGGGTGGAAAGGAAAACAGTCAAATTAGTGAGCTTCACTCCTTTTTGCCCTTCCCTTCCTGTGTCCTTTTCAGGTTGAAATCTTTTTCTCTCTGGCTGCTTCCACTAAGCTAGTCTTAAAACTCACTGGGTCTTAGGTATCTACTTTAGGTAGCGTGGGGGCTGGCAGCTATAGATGGGGTGGTGGGTACCCAAAAAAGAGATATAAAATTTCAAATATCAAAGTTATTTACTGGAAAAAATGTCAAAATGATTTAAAAAAAAATCTGAATGGATACTCTCTTTCACGCACATGCACACATCACACAAAAAGCCCAATATGAGCAATAGGGTAATAAAACAGCCAGGGATAAACACAACCAGCTAACCTAACTAGACTATGTCCCTATTTTATCCAGGTCCCTTACTCAAGAAATATCTTACGGTCATTGGTCCAGATCTCTCAAGCAATTCTGCAGTTCAAACAGCTCTTAACTCTTTCTTTTTTCTAGGGCTCTGGCGTTTTTCCTTCCTTCTATCACTCTTCTTTTCTTTAACCCTATAATATCCTAAATCCAAACTAAATTTAAAAAATGGAGGACAGTTCTGTTACTTCACAGCTTGACAATTTTTTAAACAATGTTTTATCTTTAATAATGTTTCTTTCAATTTGGAACCGACATTAACCAGCATGTAATTACTTTGTTCCCTCCTGGATCTTCCTTTTAAAAATTCTAATCATCTAGTACAGAAGGTAATCTTAAGGACAAGTTACATATTTTTGTTAGAAGATCTTTAAGAATTCTCTAGACAATACCATCTAGTGATTTGTTAATTTTTAATTTGTCAATAATCCAAGACCTTTGTCTCTTGTCACCACGAATTGCCTCAGTTCTTCAGACTCTCGTCTTGAAAAAGTCAGTTCAGACATGGACATTTGCCCTACATTTTCTGCAGTGAATCAGACATAAATAATTTAGCTTCTCTGCAATTTTGTTATTCTCCTTTAGCACACTTTTAACTCCCTTGTTATTCAATGATCCATCTGACTCTCTAGCTGGTTTCATTCTTCTGACAAATTTAAAGATTTTTAAAAAACTGATGCTATGCTCCTCAGACTTTTTCTTTTTCTGCATCCCTTATTGTCTGCTTGTATTTCTTTTGCAAAAGTTTGTGCTCCTTCTTGTTGTACTCATTTCAGCAAGACTTCCATTTCCTGAAGGAAGCTTTCTTGACTCTAATAGCTTCCTTGTCAATTCTTGTTAACCACATTGGCATTCTTTTGGACTTGGTGGTTCTTTTCTTGATCTGCAATATATATTATAGTAGAGTTTCTGTTATTGTAGTTTTGAATAACAACAAGCTTTCTGGGGTTATTCAGCTTCCCTTCCCCTAATTTTTGATAAGTTTCCTTTTTGCGACTTAAAATGTGATTGACTTGGACGTCCTTGGTAATTATTCATGTACATATACATTGATTTTAATAGCACTTTTGTCACTGCTTGGAACTGGTTCAACCACACATACATCTTGCGCCAGTTCCAGGGCACCATTTAGGATTAAGTCAAGAGTCACCTTTCTCCTAGTTTCCATGATCAACTGTTCTAAAGCACAGTCATTTAGGATATCTTGACATTTTGCTTCTTTGCCATAACTAGGAAATGCTTTCACCCAGTCTACTGTAGGGTAATTGAAGTGACCCATTACTGCAATCCTTGGGAATGTTTGCCCCATTTGAAATGTTTAGTTTGTTTGCCTTCTTTGATGTACAGAGTGACACTACCCCCAGGAAACCTTCCCTCTCCTTCACATTGAGGGCACATGAGTAGGCCTTGAGCCCTTTGCCAAATCCCTTGTTGACTACAGGCTCCCTCCCTGCTCTAGAAGGAGCTGATTTGTCTCCTTCCCTACCTGCTGCCCATCTCTTTACCCTTTCCCAACACTATTCAGCAGGGCAGTGGCAAGCACATGAAGGGATATCAGTATACCAGGAGGGGAGGTTTAAACATCCCTATCCCTGTGCACTGAGATAGTAGGGAGAACAGGTTGTGTGTGTCTGCGCGCATGGGTCTGCTTGCATGTATGTTTCAATCTGTGCCTTACCTTGTGAGAGTGAGGGAGACGGGGATCACGTTGAGGTAGAGGGGGCCCTACTGCTGGCATGTGGACCCTGACCCCACTGTCCAATACAACATGTGGCTCTCATGGCAAAACATTTGCCCACACCTCTATAACATTTGTATATTCAGAGATATTGTGCTCTGGGGGTTGGAGTCATGTATTCTGTCTGCTACAGCCCCATTTTGATACTCGTTTTGATATTCTAACTGCAGGATCAGAGCCCTTATTCTGGGACAGCACTGGAAGGATGGAAGACATTGTCAATGTGAGCAGAGAAGCTTCTGGGGTGCCCAGTGAAGAGCAGGCTACCATGGAAGTGTGCTCAGGGTGTACTCCTTGCATAATTGTAGAATGCACATCAAATAAGATGATAGGCATATGAATGATTCCTTTGGCATAACTTTTTTTTTTTTTTTAATAAGGTGGGAAAACCTGGCAGCAAAGGGGGAAATCCCATGCAATACAACAGTGAACAGCAGAAGTATTTTAGCTTTCATCATAATGGCTCGAATCCAAAGGCCATGAGTGAAAGAGAAATAACTGAATTTTATTTATGTATTTATTTATTAAATTTCTTAATTGTCCATCTGGCCGGTCACCCAGCCACTCTGGGTGATGTACAACAGTACAATTTAAAACTGTAAAATTTAAAACAGTAAAATTACACATTAAAATTGTTTAAAAATACCCTAACACACCCCAAATGCCTGCCTGAACAACCAAGTTTTCAATGCGTGGCGGAAGCTCATTAAAGAGGGGCATGGCGGACTTTCCTAGGGAGGGAGTTCCACAGAGTGGGGGCCACCACAGAGAAGGCCCTCTCCCTCATCAGCCTAGCTGACCTGGATGATGGGGCAGAGAGAAGGCCATCTGAGGCTGATCTTGTTGAGCAGCCTGTCTGGTGTTGCTGGAGGTGTTCCTTGAGATAGGCTGGGCAGGAGTTCTACGTATGGATTCTTGAGTACTGGCACAAGAAGTCATAAATACATTGAATTTAAATCCTATTGTTGCTAGAGGGTAGTACATTTAACTCCTCCACCCCTTTTACTTCATAAACAAAAATATAGGTGGAATCCTTTGGCTGCTTGGAGGTTTTCATTATGATTCTTCATAATAAATTATATTTAGTATTTTCCATAATCTGAGGAAAGCTTTTTGACAGATATTGCTGCATAAGTCCCTGGTTTACATATACAATAAAATAATACTTTATAAAAATCAGATAGTTTGACTTTAGCTAATTTCAGTTGGTAAGTCAATTTTTCTGCCATGGCTTTTTGCCACAGCTCCATGTACCAGGACTTCAACGTAGGGGTGTATGAACCCAACTTACCAGTCCGCTCCGGGGTCTGCTGAGGCAGGGAGGCGATCTGTCCCTCCCCCCAGAATCCTCCCTGGCCTGTTCTGCTCCGCAGCGAGTCTGCGGAGCCGCCGGCCGGGGCTGTCCGCAGCTGGACTTCCGTCTGCTGTCGGGCTGCAGCCGCAAATGGCATCCAGCATAGGGGACGCCATTTGCGTCCCTGCCCTTTGCTGCAATTGGCTATGTAAATATTTATGTAGCCAATCATGACAAAGGCCAGGGACTCAAATGGCATCCGATACGCTGGATGCCATTTGCGTCTGCAGCCTGGCAGCAGACGGCTGCGGAACCAAGAGGACGGACCTGGACTGGCTGGTGCCAGGTAGGGTCCATCCCGACCTTAGTTCGCAGGGTGGCGGGGGGGAGCAGTCCGTTCCACCATGGACTCTGGGTGACCAGATTCTTTAGGCTGGTCGCCATTTGCAGCTGCAGCCCGGCAGCGGACAGAAGTCCGGCTGCGGACAGCCCCAGCCAGTGGCTCCGCGGACTTGCCGCGGAGTGGAACCGGCCAGGGAGAATTCCGGGATCGCCTCCCCACCTCAGCGGACTCCGCTGGGTTCATACCAGTTGGGTTCATACACCCCTATGCTGATGTCCTGGTACATGGAGCTGTAGCAAAAAGCCATGGCAGAAAAATTGACTTACCAACTGAAATTAGCTAAAGTCAAACTATCTGATTTTCATAAAATATTATTTTATTGTATATGCAAACTAGGGACTTAAGCAGCAATATCTGTCAAAAGGCTTTCCTCAGATTATGGAAAACACTAAATATAATTTATTATATTTAGTACTTTCTTTAGAATCCGGCCTCATTGGAGTCCGTGGCGGATTTCTCCGCCATTCCTACTTCAGCGTTAGAAGTTCTGCTGCTGCTGTGATCCAGCTTTTAGCTACAGTATCACCTTGCAAGCTGACATGATGGGCATGAACATGATTGATTCCTTAGATGTCACGTTTGCATGTTGTTCTTCCCATATTGTTAATAGAACCAATGCTGATGTAAGATACACAGATTGATGTGTAATATTTGCCTTTTCTGAGAATATCATGTTCCAAATTTATAACATGACAGGGCATGGCCACCACATATGAATATATAAAGCTTACTTATTACAATTTCTCCAACATTTTGTACTGTTAGTATTTCCTATTCTTGCCAGATGCACTGGCATAATACACCATTGGGGTACCAATTTTAATGAATTCTCCCTAAGGATTATTAATACAGTATTCTTTGAGACATCCATAATATATCCCATACTTTTCACTCTATATTTGTTATCCCAATTTTAGAAATGTCTAAGCAACATACACAAATAAGAGAACAAAATAACCTTCCAGGGTATGCCTATAGGAAAAGGTATATTTTCAGCAAGTGTTGAAAACCCAGAAGGGTTGGCACCTGCCTAGTTTGTAGTGGGAGAGGAAGTTGCATGAACTGGCTATGAACCAATTGCTTAAATACCCTCATATTTATCCACCCCCACCCCATATTTGGGTGTTGTTGTTGTTCTTCAGTCGTTCAGTCGTGTCCGACTCTTCGTGACCCCATGGACCATAGCACGCCAGGCCTTCCTGTCCTGCGCTCTCTCCCGGAGCGTGCTCAAGTTCATATTCATTGCATCAGTGATGCTATCTAGCCATCTCATCCTCTGCCATCCCCTTCTCCTTTTGCCTTCAGTCTTTCCCAGCGTCAGGGTCTTTTCCAGAGAGTTTTCTCTTCGCATTAGGTGGCCAAAATATTTGAGCTTCAGCTTCAGTATCTGTCCTTCCAATGAGCACTCAGGCTTGATTTCCTTTAGGATGGACTGATTTGACCACCTTGCAGTCCAGGGGACTCGTAAGAGTCTTCTCCAGCACCACAGTTCGAAAGCATCAATTCTTCGGCGCTCAGCCTTCCTTATAGTCCAGCTCTCACAGCCATACATTACTACTGGGAAAACCATAGCTTTGATTAGACGGACCTTTGTCGGCAAGGTGATGTCTCTGCTTCTTACTATGCTGTCTAGGTTTGCCATAGCTTTCCTCCCAAGGAGCAAGCGTCTTTGAATTTCATGGCTACAGTCACCGTCTGCGGTGATCTTGGAGCCCAAGAAAGTAAAATCTGTCACTGCTTCCATTTCTTCCCCTTCTATATACCAGGAAGTGATGGGGCCAGATGCCATGATCTTCGTTTTTTTTTAATGTTGAGTTTCAAACCAGCTTTTGCACTCTCCTCTTTCACCCTCAACAAGAGGCTCTTGAGATCCTCTTCACTTTCTGCCATTAGGGTGGTATCATCTGCATATCGGAGGTTGTTGATAATTCTCCCAGCAATCCTAATTCTGACCTCTGATTCATCCAACCCGGCATTTCTCATGATGTACTCTGCATATAAGTTAAATAAGCAGGGTGACAATATGCAGCCTTGTCGTACTCCTTTCCCAATTTTGAACCAATCGATTGTTCCATGTCTGGTTCTTAATGTTGCTTCTTGACCCTCGTACAGGTTTCTCAGGAGACAGGTAAGGTGGTTTGGTACTCCCATCACTTTCAGAATTTGCCACAGTTTGTTGTGATCCACACAATCAAAGGCTTTAGTGTAAAGCCTCATCAGACAGCCACTTGGCTTTCTTGCATTTCTTTTTCTTTGGGATGGATTTCGTTGCTGCCTCCTGAACAATGTTACGGACCTCCGTCCATAGTTCCTCAGGCACTCTGTCTATCAGGTCTAATCCCTAAAATCTATTCCTCACCTCCACTGTATATTCATAAGGGATATGATTTAGGTCATACCTGAATGGTTTAGTGGTTTTCCCTACGTTCTTCAATTTCAGCCGAAATTTTGCAACAAGAAGCTCATGATCTGAGCCACAGTCAGCTCCAGGTCTTGTTTTTACTGACTGTATAGAGCTTCTCCATCTTTGGCTGCAAAGGACATAATCAATCTGATTTCGATATTGACCATCTGGTGATGTCCATGTGTAGAGTCGCCTCTTGTGCTGTTGGAAAAGAGTGTTTGCTATGATCAGCGTGTTCTCTTGGCAAAACTCTATTAGCCTTTGTCCTGCTTCATTTTGTACACCAAGGCCATGCCTGCCTGTTATCCCGTTGATTTCTTGACTTCCTACTTTAGCATTCCAATCCCCTATGATGAAGAGGACATCTTTTTTTGGTGTTAGTTCTAGAAGGTGTTGTAAGTCTTCATAGAACCGATCAACCTCAGCTTCTTCGGCATCAGTGGTTGGGGCATAGACTTGAATTACTGTGATGTTGAATGGTTTGCCTTGGATTCGTACTGAGATCATTCTATCATTTTTAAGATTGTACCCCAGTACTGCTTTTCCCACCCTTTTGTTGACTATGAGTGCTACTCCATTTCTTCTAAGGGATTCTTGCTCACAATAGTAGATATGATGGTCCCCTGAATTAAATTCGCCCATGCCTGTTCATTTTAGTTCACTGATTCCCAAGATGTCGATGTTCAATCTTGCCATCTCATGTTTGACCACCTCCAGCTTACCTTGATTCATTGATCTGACATTCCAGGTTCCTAAACAATATTGTTCTTTACAGCATCGGATTTTCTTTTCACCACCAGACACATCCACAGCTGAGTGTCCTTTCGGCTTTGGCCCAGCCGCTTCACTCTTTCTGGTGCTACTTGGAAATACCCTCTCCTCTTCCCCAGTAGTATATTGGACACCTTCCGACCTGAGGGGCTCATCTTCTGGCGTCATCTCTTTTAGGCTTAGCCTTGTGATACATTCCATGGGGTTTTCTTGGCAAGAATACTTGCCATTTCCTTCTCCAGTGGACCACATTTTGTCAGAACTCTCTGCCATGACCTGTCCATGTTGGGTGGCCCTGCACGGCATAGCTTATGGCTTCACTGCGTTACACAAGCCCCTTCACCACAACAAGGCAGTGATCCATGAAGGGGTTGGGTGGTGTATGTATCACTAAGTAAAGAGCAAATTACTTTCTGCTCTGCTTAGTCTCTCTCCATGTGTACCTTGTTAATTCTTGATGTTCTTTGAAAGCTATGAGACCTTAAAACTGTGAGTTATGATCTTTAACCTCCAGGTTAATTCATTGTGTTTAAGGTGTACCTGCTAGAAGTGAACACACAGGAGAGTCTCTAAATACATACATTTTCAATGTCCTTACAGATTGTTCAAGTTAAGCTTTTTGGGTTGAAGAAATATGTTAAATCAGTGATGAGGTTAGAAATTGTTTTCATGCATGATGGAAAAGACCACTTAGACCAGTAATGGGCAAACCTGGTTTTTGGGCTACAAACCCTTTGAGCCCCAGCTAGCATGGTGAATGGTTAGGGATTATGAGAACTGTTGTCAGAAACATCTAGAGGACATCAGGTTGCCTACCTCTGATTTAGACTCTAGACCCTAAAAAGTAATGAAGAGCTTTGGTGGAAAACCTTTCCAGTATGACAATTCTCTTTTAGGCTACTTTCATAAGAGGGTTTAAATAATTTTAAAGTTTGCCCTTGTTTGTGTGAGGAAGGATACCACATTTCCCTGCTTTATGCATCTTCTAAAATTAATTGGCGCCCTTAGAAATACCTTTCTCACATTTGATAGTATGTGAGAGAGTGCAAGCCTTTCTACACAAGGATTTTATTGTGCACTTGTGATTCCTCACTCACTGTAGTTTGCAGGTCCTTTTCACAATGTCATCATGGCCTCCCCTCTGCTTTGCAACTATTACTGCAGGGTTTTTTTTTCCTAATAAGGAAAATCTGGTATTTTTCTCAATGACTTTATAGAAGGCTTGTGTATTTAGGGATGTACGAAACACTTACCTGGTTTCGTCCAGGGACATCCACGGTGGGGGGGAGGCGCTCCGTCCCTCCCCCCGAAATCCTCGATGGGGGGGAGGCGATCCGTTCCTCCCCCCCCGGAATCCTGCCTGGCCAGCTCCGCCTTGCGGCCAGGCAGCAGAGCTGCCGGCCAGGCCAACCTGCAGCGGGGCCTTCAGCCACTGCCGGGCTGCTATGAATGCAAATGGCGTCCTGAGTAGGGAACCGAAGAAATATGATGTATTTGGGAAAAAAATGTAGTTCACAATATGTAAAGGACCTGTAGAAATTTACAAATGGCTTTACTACAAAAGATAGTTAAAGGTTCACATCTTACACTTGTTTGGCCAATGATCCTACTAATGTGTAACAATGGAATAACTTTCTTTAGCTCAGTATTTATGAGATTTCTCTGAGAACCCTCAGAAAAAGCTCACATTTCCATAAGTGTTCTCTCCCAGCTCATAACATTGATATGGATAGGACAAGACAACTTATTGTATTCATAGAATAGAATAGAATAGAATAGAATAGAATAGCAGGGCTGGAAGGGGCCCACAAGGCCATCGAGTCCAACCCCCTGCTCAATGCAGGAATCCAAGTCAGAGCATCCCTGACAGATGGCTGTCCAGCCTCGTCTTGAATGCCTCCAGCGTGGGAGAGCCCACCACCTTCCTACATAATTGGTTCCATTGTCATATTGCTCTAACAGTCAGGAAGTTTTTCCTGATGTTCAGCCAGAATCTGGCATCCTGCAACTTGAGCCCATTATTCCATGTCCTGCACTCTAGGATGATAAAGAAGAGATCCTGGCCTTCTTCTCTGCGACGACCTTTCACGTACTTGAAGAGTGCTATCATATCTCCCCTCAGTCTTCTCTTCTCAAGGCTAAACATGCCCAGTTCTTTCAGTCTCTCTTCATAGGGCTTTGTTTCCAGTCCCCTGATCATCTTTGTTGCCCTCCTCTGAACCCTCTCCAGTTCGTCTGCATCCTTCTTCAAGTGTGGTGCCCAGAACTGGACACAGTACTCCAGATGAGGCCTAACCAGTGCTGAGTAGAGGGGAACTAGTACTTCCTGGGATTTGGAAGCTATGCTTCTATTAATGCAGCCCAAAATAGCATTTGCCTTTTTTGCAGCCACATCACATTGTTGGCTCATATTCAGCTTGTGATCAGCAACAACAATTCCAAGATCCTTCTCGCTTGTAGTGTTGTTGAGCCACGTATCCCCCATCTTGTAACTGTGCATTTGGTTTCTTTTTCCTAGGTGCAGAACTTGGCATTTATCCCTATTAAATGTCATTCTGTTGTTTTCTGCCCAGCGCCCCAGCCTATCCAGATCACTTTGAATTCTGTTTCTGTCTTCCAAAGTATTAGCTATCCCGCCCAATTTTGTGTCATCTGCAAATTTGATCAGCATTCTCTGCACCTCCTTCTCCAAGTCATTAATAAAAATGTTGAAGAGCACTGGGCCCAGGACTGAGCCCTGCGGTACCCCACTCGTTACCTCTCCCCAGTTTGAGAAGGTCCCATTGATAAGCACTCTTTGAGTCCGATTCTGTAGCCAACTGTGGATCCACCGGATCGTTGTTTCATCTAGCCCACTTTGAGCTAGTTTGCTCATCAGGATATCATGGGGCACTTTGTCGAAAGCTTTGCTACAGCATTCCCACGGTCTACAAGGGAGGTTACTTGATCAAAAAATGAGATCAGATTTGTCTGGCAGGACTTGTTTTTGACAAATCCATGTTGGCTTTGAGTAATCACGGCATTGTTTTCAAGGTGCTTCCAGATGGATTGCTTTATCATCTGCTCCAGAATTTTCCCAGGGATTGATGTCAGAGTGACTGGTCTGTAGTTTCCAGGTTCCTCCTTTTTACCCTTTTTGAAGATAGGGACAACATTAGCCCTCCTCCAGTCATCTGGCACTTCCCCCGTCCTCTATGATTTCTCAAAGAGAATAGACAGCAGTTCTGAGAGTTCTTCTGCCAGTTCCTTTCTTACTCTAGGATGCAGTTCATCTGGCCCTGGAGATTTGAACTCATTCAAAGTCATTAGGTGTTCCTTGACCATATGCCTATTGATCTCAAGCTGCAATCCTGCCCCTTCAGCCTGCACTTCGCCTTTGCCAGGGGGATCATAGACCCTCTTTTGGGAGAAGACTGAGCCAAAGTAAGAATTGAGCACCTCTGCCTTTTCTTTGTCATCTGTTATCGTTTTGCCATCCTTATTTAATAGCTGAACCACCATTTCTTTCGTCTGCCTTTTACTATGCACGTAGCTGAAGAAAGCCTTTTTGTTGTTTTTAGTGTCCCTCGCTAACCTCAGCTAGTTCTCAGCTTTAGCCTTCCTGACGCCATCCCTGCAATTCTGTGCTACCTGCCTGTACTCTTCCTTTGTTACTTGGCCTTCTTTCCACTTCCTATTTTATTCTTTGCTCCATTAATTTTGATCCAGATGCTCTTGATGGGGCTATTAAGCTCATTCTCCTGTATTTCTGTGCAGAGATATGTATTTTTCACATATAGTGCAACCCCACCTCCCTTTCTGTTCCTCCTGTTCTTTTTGAACAAGTTATATCCTTCAATTGCTGTATTCCAGTCATGAGAGTCATCCCACCAAGTCTCAGTTATACCTATCAAGTCATAATTTCCCTCCTGTATTAAGAGTTCAAGTTCATTCTGTTTGTTTCCCATACTCTGGGCATTAGTATATAGACATCGAAGACCATGTGCTTCATAGTCTGGCTTTCTTCCTACATGTGTCTGAAGACTATTATTGGGGCGCTATCAGAGCTGTTCTCTCCATTGCAGTGCATGTGCCTACATCCATGTTACCCCCAACATTATGTCTCCCTTCCCCGTAGGATTCAGTTTAAAGCCCTCCTGATGAAATTCTTCATGCTGTGGCCAAACACATTCTTCCCATCCTTTGTGAGGTGCAACCTGTCCCTTCCCAACAGCCCATCTTCCAGGAAGTATAGCCCGTGGTCCCAGAATCCAAATCTCTCTCATCGGCACCACCTTCGTAGCCAGTCATTCACCCGGAGTATTTTTCGTTCCCTTTCTATCCCACTTCTAACTACTGGAAGGATGGATGAGAAAACTATCTGGGCCCCAAAGTTCTTGAGTTTCCTTCCCAAAGCTTCAAAGTCTGACATGATTTCTTCGTAGCTCTGCTTGGCAGTATGATTTGTTCCCACATGGATGAGAAGAAAGGGATACCTGTCAGTGGGATTTATGAGTGCAGGCAACCTTTCAGTCACGTCTCTAATTCGGCCTCCTGGGAGACAACATACCTGGTGAGTCCACGGGTCTTCGTGACATACTTGGGTCTCAATCCCACGCAGCAAGGAGTCTCCCACTACTACCACTCTTCTCTTCTTGTTGTTGTAGGCCTGGGTTTCATCACCTCTGTTTGACTGACCTTCAGCCTCTTGCTCACTCTCATGTAGGTTCCCCTGTGATTCTTCCTCTGCAGGCTGTCCTCTAGTCGCATCCACAAGTACCTGGAATCGGTTCCACAGCTCCACTGCTTCCACTGGTGCAGAGTGGCGTCTAGTTGTTCTTCTAACTGTCACCCTTTTCCAAGGATTATCCAGTACTCCATTTTTCTTCACCTCAGCATTTCCCACTGCCTCATCTTGCTGTTGCTCTTCAAGCTTCTGGTCTTCCCTTTGCTGCTGTAGTTCCCCCATTCTATCCAAGAACTCTTTGTGTTCTCTTATTCCCCAGAGGGTCGACAGTCGCCATGCCAGTCCACTTACTTTTTCTTCCAGCAGCATGATCAACTTGCACTTGTTGCAGGTGTAGGCCATGTTGTTCTCAGGCAAGAAAACAAACACTGCACACACCTTGCAGGTCACCACCACTGGAGAGTCTTGTCCTTCCATAGCCTCTTTTCCCTTTTTGTGTCTAGCTTTGTGATTGTTCTAGACTAGCCTGTGCCTGCTCCTCTACTCAGTAGAGGTTAAAAGCAGAGTCCCACTTGTGTGAAAGTGTGTGTTACAAGACAAATAAATGGAAAAAAGTTAGTTAAAAATAAAATAAAATAAAAAAATGAAAAAAGGTATTACCTTATTGTTTTCAGTTTCTGCACTCTCTCTCATTCCTGAACATTAACAACACCTCAATTAAACCTAATTTTTTAAGGCTCAAGGAAACTGTACAACCGCTTAGCTACAGTCTCTGAGCTGCAGCTCAATGAAGTCCACAAGGCTTAGAAGCAAAAAGCTATGAAACCCTGAGCTTTTCTGACCATAAAATTCCCCCATCTGAATGAACAAAAGCTCTGAGGCAGACTGTTTTTATATATTCCCTGTAACCCCTCCCACTAGACCATGTGATTATATTTAAGGCTGAAGGCTGAAGTGGGGCAAGGTTCTTATCAGACACCTACACTAGGTAGAAGGCTGACAGGAAATATATAAAGGAAGTCTGCCTAGGCTTTGATTTATTTGAGTTGGTGAGCTTCCTGGCTGTTGGTTAGATAAGTATAGGAGTTTTACAGCTCCTTGCTCTTAAGGTTTGGAAGCTTTTGTGAGTTGTGCCCTGTGGGCTAATATTTCAGGATTTGCAAGATTACATAGTTCTGTGGTGGTATAAAAATCAGCCTTTTAAGGCTTTTTATACAGCTCTGTCAGGTTTGTGATTAGTCTCAAGGACGTAGGCTAAAAGCGGGGAGAACTATGGAGTTTTGTGTGGTTTGCTTAGATCAGAAGTGGAGAAGTTGTTCCTGTCCAGGTGTTTTGGCCTACAACTCCTATTATCCCCCCTCATTGGCTATGCTGGCTAGAGCTGATGGGAGCTGTAGGCCAAAACATCTAGAGGGCCACAATTTGCATATCTGTGGCTTAGATGTTCAATAAAAGTTCCCTCCTCATATAGTAAACCTACTTTCCCACAAATGCCTACAAAGCATTCTGGTCAGACTAAAGCTCATGATTCTTTATCCTTAAAAAAAGCTGTGGAAGGTTATACAAATTGGGCTCATGAGCACACAGGCTGGGGCATTCACCTTCAGTGGTATAGTGATAAATTTTGAAGTGCAGCTGCTCATCATGACGGTCCCCATAGCCACATCCCTAACAAGGCTCCAAAAATTCAGGCTGCTATGTTTGATATGTATCAACAACAAACCAGTTCTATTAGTTTTCATCTCCACCCGGAGCAGGTCTTTTGTAAAGCTAATAGGTCTTCATTGTCCATTCAATACCAAATACATTACATTACAACAGGGAACAATATATAAAATAAACAATAAAATTAGACAATAAAAGATACTGTTCCCTGAGAAAATCTGTTTTTCTCCAGCTACTGTGAGGATTGCAGCTACACTGAGAGGGACCAGGGAAGTCTGAGAGGGGTGGCAGATGACATAATTGTTCTTGCTAATAAAATGGTGCTGGTGTTGTGATCCTGAGAGCCCTGGCTCCACTCCACCACTGCTCACATTACATGCCACAGTATGCATGTGGCGAAGGGAAGGGGTGTATGCCTGCTCCTCCACCACATGCTCAGAGGATTACTGACCTGGTAAGAGTTGAACTTACAGCTCCATTCATATGTTTTTACACGTGCAATTCCAGTCACATGAGGGTGAAGAGCAGGGGTGGACCTGCTAGCTCTCCCCTCCGCTGTCACGTTCCTGTTGCTGGGCCTGTCCCCCTCTGTGTTGAAGGGCTGAAAGACTGCACTAGGGAGCCTTTGGTACTTGTATATGCTCCTCGTATGGCTTAAAAGCCTGCACAGTCAGGATTCTGAGTGCCAAAACAGACATTCCTTTAAACATGTGTCCAGCAGCTATGTTTTCTTTTCATTTTTGCCCCTGAGTAGGCATAGGGGCCCTCATTTGGATCGTAAGAGCCCACCTAAAGCCAATGCTAAGGTCTCAATCCAAATTGGGGGCATCTGCATCTACTCAAGAGTAAAAAAGAAAAGAAGTCGTAGCTACAGAGACATTTAAAGGAATGTCTGTTGGTTTGGCCTTAAAACATGCAGGAGCCTACGCAATGAGAAGCAGGCTGCCTGATGCAGATGTGTGGTGATGGGGCCAGAGATGTGACAGAGATGCTAGGGCTGGCAAGGGCAGTCCTGCTTCTCCCTCTCCCCCCTCATGTGACTTGAATTGCATGAGGGAAAACACCAATAGGCTAAAGAGTCGTGTGTGTGTGTGTGTGTGTGTGTGTTTGTGTTTTACCAACGCCTCTATGAAAGGAATGGAACACAAAATAAGATCAACACCACGTACATCATGCAAAAGAGAATCTGACTCCGGGGAAAACAAATGGGAAGCCAAAATTTTTGTGACTTTGAAGCTTTATGTTTGCCAGTGGGGCAGAGACAGGGCTCAAGACTCATTTACAATTCAAATGTGTTTGGGGTTCTAAAGGACAATTTGGAGCTGGATGTGCATAAGATATGTCCTCTGGGTTGTAAAGATGGGACCACCCAGGCTTCAGCTAATATTAGTGCTTATATATCGTTAGAAGGAAGCTACTCTCCAATTAAAGAAACCACCATCTAACTAGATGCTAACTGGTTATATACCCTGTAGTCTAAATGTTAATAGCTTTGACCTCATTCAGCTTTATCTTAATCTACTTGACAGAGCCAGTGAACTCTTGGTTACACTATCCAGGACTGTTCCCTTTCCTTCCACAGCATTTTTCTAACAGTGACAGAGCCACCTATTGTAGGCTGAATGAAAAGCTGCTTCCTCCCCCCCCCCCCCAGCTATAAGGCTAAGTATATGAATGGCAAAACCCTTGTGGCTGACGCTCTTTCAACAAAAGCAGATCCCGTTTACAGATGATAAGAGGCGAAGTCATACAACAGTGTTTACAGAACAGTGCAAGAAAGCAAGAAAAAAAAATAGCGATAAAAGGACTAATCTTATTGTTTCTCTAGATGACAGAGTGACATTTTGTATTTACTCTTGCACAAGCCTCCACATTATAAACTCCCCACCCCCCCACCCCTGGCCACACTTATATCTGGGCTTTTGGCTGCAAAATAATTTCTGGATCCTGAAAGCAAATGTGCTCTTCAACAACGCAACTTGACTTTGCTTGAAAGCATTCTGAAAATAAAAGAACAAATTGTTTAGGTCTTTTGTGCATCTTTCCTGTTGAAAACCAGCACATACATGCATACTACAGCTGATGCACAAGATTTTCCATTTATAAATAACTACAAACAATTTTAAATGTATAGTTGTAAGAGTAATAAGCATTACGCATCGCCACCCCCATCTTTTCATCTTCCATGTTTTAAGCAAGACATAATATTGGCTGATGTGGACTTCCATTAAGGAGGCAAAACATTTTCCCATAGGAGACACCATGGTTGAGTTGGACTGATTTGCCTTGCATTGGGTAGGCATCCTGGACATGGGAAACCATGTGATTTCTGGTCTTACAGCTAAAATGATGGGGTTTATCCATCCTTCAGAAACATCTGAGTTGTCACCCAGGAATTCCCGTCACTCACTGACCAGGCTGAGAACTGATGTAAACCCATTTCTTGGTAACATCTTACATATACAACAGTATCCTCTGTCCAAGTTGCTAATGAAGTTGGGAAAAAATAATGTCCTGCATTCATCCAACTGTGGTGGGTTTAGTAGTATAATACAATAGTCCACTTTCCTATTATGACTTTAATTAATTTGAAGGTTAGTTAATGCATAGTGTAGACACAGTTTAATTCATGAAGGATTCTGCCACAGGATAGAGTTCCATTAGGGAAGCTTTGTGTTTCACCCTGAGACTAAGGGTGCAATCCTATTAACATAGGCAGCCCCCTCCGAACTTGGAGGCGACTGCCTATCCAATGCAGGGCAGGAGAAGCATGGAGGGGATCATTCCCTCTGTGCTTTTCCTATCCTGCATTTTCTGCTAGACAGCCGATCATGGCTGTCTAGCTGTGGGAGGGCTGAGCGGGGGAAGAGGCTGCTGTACGACTCATCCAATGTGTCGTGCAGACATTTCTGCCCTCCCCCCCAGAACGCCCCCCCCCCAGAACACCCCTTTTTGGCTGCTCCATGCTCCTCTTGAGATTGCAGCAGATGGGGCTGTTACGTGCTGCCTCTGAGGCAGCACGGAATTAGGGGAGGTCGGTTCCCAGAAAACCAGATATCCTATGTCCACCTAGCCACTGTCTAGTGGTCACAGGGTTGCTCCCTCCCTGCATCAAAAATCCCCCTTTAAAAAGCAAAGCCAAATCAAGGCTGTTTCTACTAGGGATGGCAGAGAATTCCACCACGGATTCCAGTGAGGCCGGGTTCTTTAGAATCCGGCCCTCCAGAATCCATGGCGGAATAGCCTCCTGCCCCCCCTGCAGAATCCCCCGGGACGGAACTTACCTGGGACGGATGTGGCAGTGGCGGCTCTGGCGGTGGCGGTGGCTCTGGCGGCTGGTCTCCTGGCCGGCTGCAGCCGGGCTGCTGCTGCTGTCATTGGGGTCCTTGCAGCTGTGATAGGCTACATAAGTATTTATGTAGCCTATCACGGCTAACCTCAAAAAGAAAAAATGAAAAAAAAACAGCATATGCAAATGGCGATGGCTATGGCGGCCGCAATTTGCGTTCCCTATTTTTTGCTGTTCTAGCCTACGTAAATATTTATGTAGGCTAGAACGGCGAAAAATAGGGAACGCAAATGGCGGCCGCTGTAGCCACCGCCATTTGTGTAGGCTGGTGTTTTTTTTTCTTTTTGGGGTTAGCCGTGATAGGCTACGTAAATACTTACATACCCTATCATGGCAGCCTGTCTGGACACAAATGGCAGCCTCTACGGTGGCCGCCATTTGTGTCCACAGCAGCCCATCCGCGGCCAGAAATACAGCTGCGGACGGGCCTGGCCGGCTGCTCTGCGGAGCCGGCCAGGCAGGATTCTGTGGGGGAGGACCGGATCGCCTCCCCACCCATCGAGGATTCCTGGGGGAAGGAACGGAGTGCCTCCCCCCCACCGCAAAAAATTCCGCGAAAAGGTAAGTGAGTTTCCTACATCCCTAGTTTCTACAGAAGGCATTTATCATGTGGTAGTGATTGGTCACTCACGGAAGTTTGAAGGTCATTTACACTATGTCATCAGCCTCCAGGATGTCTTCAGTGGTTCTTCCTGGTTATCCTGCCTTTAAAAATATTAAAAGATTAAATTAAAATTTTATTTATATTAAATTAATATTTTATTTTATTAAAATTAATATTTTATTTATATTAAATATTTAAAAACCCTGCCATTTCCACAGTGTATAGTGCTGGCATACTGTGATAATTTTGCCACTAGATGGAGCCGTTTCATTGAAAAGTATAGAAACCCCAGTAAGGCTGCTGAGAAAGGGCTTTTTCGGTTGCACATCACATTCATCATCTAAAGGAGCCAATCCTAATCGTGTTACAGAACCAGAAGCAAAATGCTCCAGTAGGGCTGCGGGATTTTCTGCTAATGTAGATACACCCCCAGAGACTAATGGTGCAACCTGATATCTATGCACATTTACTTGGGAGTAAGGCCAACTGAACTTAGCGGGACTTACATATGAGTAAACATATATTGTATAGGGCTGTATATTATTTCTGTAGCCTGATTCTGTGTTCAGGATAATTTAGGTTACTCAGATAATAATTTACCTAAATTTAGATGTAAGTGTATAATATTTAGATTAGACAAGTGATGTAGGAACATAGGAAGCTGACTTTATACCAAGTCAGACGTGTGGTCCATCTAGCTCAGTCTCGTCTACATAGACTGAGAGCAGCTCTCCAGCGTTTCAGACAGGAGTATTCCTCCTGGAGTCCTCCTTCGATTCCAATATAGTCCACAGAGGGCCTTTTCAGTTGTGGCACCCCATTTGTGGAATGCCCTCCCCAGAGAGGGTCACTTACCACCTATGTTATGGTGTTTTCAGTGCAAGATGAGGATTTTTTTTTTTTCTCCCAGGCATTTTCATAGAATCATAGAATAGTAGGGTTGGAAGGGGACTACAAGGCCATCGAGTCCAACCCCCTGCTCAATGCAGGAATCCAGGTCAGAGCATCCCTGACAGATGTTTTAAGAACTGTTTTTAGTGTTTTTACTGCTGCATTCTGCTGCTGGTTTGAATTCAGTTTAATGTGCTGGAATCATTTTATTCTTTTGCTGCTTTTTAAAATCTTGTTTGTATGTTATGTTTTTGATGTATTATACACTGCTCAGAGAACTTTGGCTACTGTGCAGTTTAAAAGTACAGTAAATAAATAAATATAGCATAACATATGACCTAGTTAAGGTCAATGTATGGCAAACATTGGAGGATAAAGTGCTATGTAGTGATAGCTCTAGTAGCAGCAACCATATAATATTATTTTAAAAAGATGTCTGAAAACAGGTTTAAGTGCCCAACATTAGTTCTATATTGTGCTTTTTCACCTTTCTGATACACAACCTTATAAAATCACTCCTCCCCCTTTAAAATGGCTCTTTTCTTACAGCTTGTTACTCCAAAGGTGTGTGAACTAGGGATGTCAGAGAATTTCACCACGAATCTCGGGGAGGCCGAATGCCAGAGCATTCGGCCTCCCCGAGAATTGTGGTGAAATTCTCTGACATCCCTAGTTCACACACCTTTGGAGCAACAAGCTGTGAGAAAAGAGCCATTTTAAAGGGGGAGGAGTGATTTTATAAGGTTGTGTATCAGAAAGGTGAAAAAGCACAATATATACAGCCGAATATATACAGCACAATATATACAGCCGAAATCGGTGGCGGAACAGTCTGCCCCATGCCTCCCCCGGGACAGGACTTACCTCGGGCGAATCTTCCTGGCGGCGGTGGCTCTGGCGGCGATTCGGCGGCGGTGGCTGCGGTGGCCGGTCTTCCGACCGGCTGCCGCCGCCGCCGCCATTTCCAGTAAAAAAACCAAAAAAAAAAAAAAAACACGTGATAGGCTACGTAAAGATTTACGTAGCCTATCACGGCTAGATTTTTAAAAAACACCGTGATAGGCTACGTAAATGTTTACGTAGCCTATCACGGCTGATTTAAAAGAAAAAAAAACGCGCATACGCAAATGGCGGCGCCCATGGGCGCCACCATTTGCGTATGCACATGTTTTTTTTTCTTCTTTTAAATCAGCCGTGATAGGCTATGTAAACATTTACATAGCCTATCACGGCTGACTGCAGGGACGCAAACGGCAGTGGCTACGGCCGCCGCCATTTGCGGAGCCGGCCGGCCAGGATTCGGGGGGAGAGGGACGGAGCGCCTCCCCCCCGGCCAGAATTTCGGGGGGGGGGAGGGATGGAGCACCTACCCCCCGCCAGAATTTCAGGGGGGGAGGGACGGAGCACCTCCCCCCCAGCCAGAATTTCAGGGGGAGGGACGGAGCACCTCCCCCCCACCGCGAATGTCACCCTTCGAAAAGGTAAGTGACTTTCGTACATCCCTAGTGTGAACACTGAAGCTGGCAAACTAACGCTGAGGTCTTGAGCATAATACAGTTTGCAGTAGTCATCCAACAGCCACCCATGACCCATGGCAATGCCATTCGACCTCAGCTGCTGAATGGACAAAGCCTTCTGCCCCTGCTAACAAGTGATAGGAATTAAGCCATCAAATAATGAACAGTATGGGAAGCAAGTACACGTTCTCTTTCACTGAATCAGATAGTCCCGTAAGAAAGTCTAGCATAAATCCATACTGTTGGTCAAAAAATGGCCACCACGAGGCAGAGTTTTTCATTTACTGTAGGTCTCTGACTCATATGAACGAATCCCATCACCGAGGAATCTGTCCTCCCATTGTCTTAAGGTTTTCATTAGTTAGAGATGTCCTATTCATTACCATGTGTTGGTCATTTTAGCCTATGCTGTAGGGAGGGGGAAGCTCCCAAGAGAGAAATGCTACATGAAAGAAAACTTTCTGATGGGTAACTTCTGAGGGACAGCTACAGATCGTTCCATCTGTGTCAAAGTAGTTTCAAATGTTTAGAAAGGTTCAGGGTTTTGTTTTTGTTTTTGCCTTGTTCCAATATATTTAACAGCCTTGTTCGGTGGTGCACAAACAGTAGGAAGGAAGCACGCAAAAGAGCCCAGGTTCTACCCCTGGCATTTCTAGGTAGGGCTGGAAAAACGCCTGCCTGAAACATTGGAGAAGTGATGCCAATCAGCGTTGAATGTACCGGGATAGACGGACCAATGGTCGGACTCAGAACATCTCTACACCAGCCTAAAGTCCCGCATTTAAAACGGGGCTTTCTGCTTCTGTTTTAAATGCAGGATCATGACAGACTCCCTGTACATGCGCTTCCTTTTCCCACTCCTTTTCCCCCTTATCTGAGTCTTCCATATGTTTCACCATATAGGTGCGAGATGGTGCTGTGGTCTAGCATCTCTTAGTGTGGGTTTTCCTCTTTTCATGAGGGAACTCAAGCAGAACTCAAGTGCAGTAATTTGATAGCTTATTATCTCCGATTTTTAAAAAAATGGAGTAAAGTTCATTTAGCGTGGGAGACACCCTGGAGGTTGAAGACATCATCTAAAGGACCTGCAAAACTCCATGAGTAACCAATCTCAATGGCAGGATAAAAGCTCTGTGTGGAGAAGCCCTCAGTATAAGGCAGAGTCCTATGTTCATAAATGGAGAAACAGTGTGAATTTGGTTCATGTCAATTTCACATGGATCTGATTGAAAGACCATCACTACCTCTGTATGGGGGAAAAACATGGCTGCCCATATTGCCACCTGGTGTGAGCCATCCTTGTTTCCATATAAAGTTCAAGGGAGGGACAGCAAGTTCTCATGTCCTGACTTCCCAGGGGCATTTGCAGCCCCATTTCCAAGGCATGTAGCAGCTGTTCTATTTCCTAGCTGCTCCAAGTGGATAGAAGCTTCTTTTAAAAGGAAGAAATGCCCCCAGAGGTCAGTTCTTGGACCTTCTAATGTAAGTCGTGCTTTGCAGACTTGCATTTTGGAAAAAACACCAACCTCTGTCGCGATTCACACAGTGGTCCGAGAGGTGTGATTAAGCATAGTTCACTCAAAATACTAGGGATGTCAGAGAATTTCACCACGAATCTCAGGGAGGCCGAATGCCAGTGCATTCGGCCCCCTGAAATTGGTGGCAAAACGGTCTGCCCCCTCACCCCCCCCGGGACGGGACTTACCTTGGGCAAATCCTCCTGGCGGTGGCAGCTCCGGTGGGGGTTCGGCGGCGGTTCGGCGGTGGTTTGGCGGCGGTGGCTGCGGCAGCTGGTCTTCTGACCGACTGCCGCCACCGCCATTTCCAATAAAAAAAAAACAAAATCAAAAAAAGTGATAGGCTACATAAAGATTTACGTAGCCTATCACGGCTAGATTTTTAAAAAAATACCGTGATAGGCTACGTAAATGTTTACGTAGCCTATCACGGCTGAGTAAAACAAAAAACAAAAAATGGCACGTACGCAAATGACGGCGCCCATGGGTGCCGCCATTTGCATTCCTTATTTTGGCACGTCTAGTCTACGTAAACATTTACTTAGACTACGGCGAAAATAAGGGGGACGCAAATAGCGTAGCACCTACACTATTTGCATTCCCCTTATTTTCGCTGTAGTCTGCGTAAATGTTTATGTAGACTAGATGTGCCAAAATAAGGAACGCAAATGGTGGCGCCCATGGGCGCTGCCATTTGCGTACACGCGTTTTTTTTTTTTTTTACTCAGTCATGATAGGCTACGTAAACATTTATGTAGCCTATCACGGCTGACTGCAGGGACAGAAACGGCGGCGGCTACAGCCGCCGCCATTTGCGGCCCGGCCGGCCAGGATTCGGGGGTGGAGGGACGGAGCGCCTCCCCCCCGGCCAGAATTTCAGGGGGGAGGGACGGAGCGCCTCCCCCCCACCAGAATTTCGGGGGGAGGGATGGAGCAGACCGAGTGAACCAATTCCTCCCCCCTTCATTATAAGCAGGTAGGAGCAGACACAGCCAAAGTTTTAAAAACACCTCAGGTACATTAGGCACAATTCAAGCAGGGATTGGACATGTTCTGTTTGCACATTGACATTCACCATTGGGCATGCTGAAGAGCTTTTCACAGAAAGCCTCTGAGGATGTGGAACTCTTCCTGCACATAGGAGCTCCAATGACTACTTTGGAACTGCTGAATCACAACCATTGTGTTTATTTATTTATTCAGAGGATTTATATACTGCCTGTCATAATGTTTCTCTCAGGGCAGTTTGCAGTAAAAACTCATAAGCAATAACATATGATCAACACAAACCAAAACCATGATAAAGGCATTCAAAACTTTAATTCATTTCCATGAGATTTACTAACAGATGGTGTGTTCAGGATTGATTTTGCCATTTTTTCTTAGTCAAAGATGGTGAGCTTGTCATTCCTTACCTGTAGTGCTTAGACCATACTGAATTACAGGACATGGGTGCTGAGTAGGGGTGTACGAAGTACTTACCCTGTTCCAGTACATCTGCAGGCTGGGGGAGGTGATCTGGTCCTCCCCCTGGAATCCTCCCCAGCTGGCTCCGCTCCGCGGGGAGTCTGCGGAGCCACCAGCTGGCTCCAGCCGCTGCCGGACGTCCAGCCACAGCTGGTCTGTGGACACAAATGGTGCATAGGGGGCGCCTTTTGTGTCCCTGCTGTTGGCCGTGATTGGCTATGTAAATATTGACATAGCCAATCATGGCCAATGGCAGGGACGCAAATGGCGTCCCCTACGCCGGATGCCATTTTGTTCCACAGCCCGGCAGCAGAACGAAGACTGCGACCCGGACCAGCCACCGTCGGGTAGGTTCCATCCCGGGGGGGATTTCGGGGGGTGGCGGGGGGATAGTCCGTTCCGCCATGGACTCCGGGGGGCTGGATTCCAAAGAATCTGGCCTCATTGGAGTCTGTGGCAGATTTCTACGCCATCCCTAATGCTGAGCTGTATATACTGCGCTGTATGCTGGGGTCATATATATATCACATCTAGGGATGGTTGGATCGATCCGCAGGGGAATCCACCCATGGGGGAGGCAATCCCTCCCTCCCCCCCAATCCATCCAGGCTGGCTCTGCTCCGCATCAGTCCTGCGGAGCCGGCCACCAGCTCCACATTGCTGGCAAATTTAGTTGATACGTGTGGCCAGCAGCCATTGCTGTGCCATATCTCTGTATAAGTAAGTCTCTGGATGCAAATGGCATAATGGGCACCATTTGCAGCCGTAAAGCTGGGAGATTAGCCTAAATGCAGCCATTTACGGCTGCATTTTGGTTAATCTAACAGCTTTACGGCTGCAAATGCATCCACTACGCCACTTGCTTCCCTGTTTTTTTGATGTGATAGGCTACGCAAATATTTGCGTAGCCTATCATGTGAACAGGGATGTAAATGGCATCCAGTATGCCAATGTTCTGCCTCTTAGTATGCAGGTGACTTTTAATTTTTAATTCAGTCACAATGTGGAACTCTGCCACTTAGTCAACACATTCCCAGATATGAAGAATTTTAAGACGGTGTTTACAGGATAGTCAAAAGGGCTTTGCTGTGGAATCAGCCCAACCCCAAGTTTATTCATCCTACCCATGTTGTTTCTCCCCATTTATCCCTTGTCAGGACCCACTGTATCCTGTGACAGGGCCTGGAGTGCTGGAGAAGGCTTTGGTATGATAGACTTGCTCCTAGCCCAGCTTAGGTGGGAGATGGTTTTCACATTCAGATTGATCTTTTCCTAGGAGTAGGATTAGCCAGAAACATAGATAATCTGACATTTGGTTTAGGGAGTATGGTCAAAGCAAACTGCTGCACAAGTTAGCCAATTAGCCTCCCTGTTTAAACAGATACAACCCTGATTGGACATGCCCTAGTATCATGACCTTGAGCTTCTGAGGTCTCATTCTCTTCTCTCTGGGAAGCAATATAGAACTCTTGGATATCTTCATTGTAGGTCTATTTTTATGTAGATCTAATCATCTCCTTTGAGCAAGGCACATAGTTCTGCCTTTGATTTGCTTAGATTGATTTTGTGTGTGCTGATTTATACCATATCATCATCTAGTACCTTGCAATATGTAAATGTGTATGTATGTGTGTATATATATCCCAAGAGTGTTTCCCAGGAATTGAAATTAGGGTGTGTGTTTGAATTTTCAGGAGAGTGAGGGGTGAAGGGTGAGGCCCTTGTTGAAAATTTTGAAACATTGATGACACCAGAGTTAAAAAATGACCAAAAATGTTTCACTTGACTATTTAATTAGGTTTAACTGAAGTTGTAATTAAAGTTAGTGGCATTTATATCCTTCTTGCTTTCTTGTTTCAATTTTGCAAAACCGTTAATCAACTTCTCAAGTTCAGTCACTTCTTGTGTGTCTGATAGTTCTGGCCTATCAGTTGATATACTTATTAGTTCATTTACATAACTAGGGAGAAGGCAGCTTCTGAATGATGAAATTCTATTTGGTGATGAAAAAGAACACAGAACTGTAGTCGCTGTGTTTGGAAGGAGCCGAGATTAATTCCTAGTACTTCATTCCAGGGCCGCACCTACATGGCACCAATTTCATTGTTTTCTCGTTAGGAGCTACACAGTATTAGTGCTGCAAATTAACAGCTGGGGTGATAGATGAGAGGGTTAAAGTGGGCTTCCCAAGCTGGGAAGAGCAGAGAGAGCTGGGGAAGAGGGTGTGTGACTAGCATGTAGGACTTGCTTGTGAGTGGATGTTCATAACAAACCCTGAATACACATTTCTGGGGCGGGCAAGAAGGCAGCCACTGCCTCCACAGATTGAGCAAGTGCTGAGAGCATGAAGTGCTTCTGAGTACATGTTTATGAAAATCATCTGCCCTGGCACCCACCCTTTCTCAACTGCGCAGCTTCGAATCCGCAGGCATCCAGCATTTCTCAGCTGTGTTCCTTTGTAGCTGCACGTCTCCACTCTCAAGCTCAAGTACTTAAAGTGAGATGCAGCAGCATGGAACTAAAGGCAATGACTTACTTCCCAGTAGACATGTTTGCCCCTATGCTCTCCCCCTACCCCTGCCCCAAGCTACTTTCCCTTCCACCAATCAGTGCAGCTTCCACTAGTCTGCTTCTTCATGCCTCTGTAACTGTGGAACTGCGAAGGAGGAGGGACATCACTGATGATGCTGCGATTTCAATCCTTCAATCTGAGGAAGGGACAGACTCCTCAACCCCCCACAGTGAACCTGAAGCAAGTGAAAACTTCACAGCAAACGGACTCAGAGAAACCCAGATTTCTCAGTGAAAACCACGAGTGGGCTGCGAAGCAGGGACTGCATCATCTGTCACAAAGATCTTCCCTTCGAAGTGGCACTGGGGCAAATGGCTCATGTAGATAGGGTCCAGGAAACAGCATCCAGATTGGGTCAAAATGAAGTGTCTTCAACTTGAAACCATGAATACTTCATCCGACAAGTTGATGGGGGTGGGTTTCAGACAAATCAGCAGGGGTATGTGTCATCTCCCCCCACTCCCCCAGAGGTGGTGTATTCCCTGAAACTCAAGGATTTTGTAGAGATGATGAACAATAAAAATACAAAGATTAAAATACATAATGCAGTGGGAGGAGGTGCACACACTACTGGGCCTCCTCTGACTAGTACTTTAAGGAACAGTGTAGCATCTTGCAGCAGCCAGATATTTTTCATCATTGTCTAGCAAGTGCATTTATCTGGTAAAAGTTGCTGCTTAAACCATCTTGGGTAGCTTTCAGACTGAGAAGATGTGTTCTGGAATCAGTGTTGAGGTACCTCAAAGGAAAGTGAAAAGGGATGCATCTCTCTGCTTCTGTCGCACTATGCGTGTCTGAAGTACAGACAACAGGAAATAATTAGAGCTGTAAGCTTTAATCTGTTAATTGGTGTGATTAACTGATTAAAGCTTTAATAATAGATTAGGGGTGCAGCAGGAAGCACACAGACACAAAGCTAAAACTCTCACGCAAACCTTTCTTAGGCAGTAGCAAAGACAGTCTTCATATGTTACCTGAGCAGTGTGATTGTTGTTTCCATGGACACTTCCTATGCTTCTGTCACAATTATTATTTATTTCATTTCTATACTGCCCAATAGCCAAAGCTCTCTTGGTGGATCACAACAATCCACAAGGTAAAATACAGCATAAAAAGTAAATATACAATATTTAGAATCAATTTAAACAGATAAAAACAAGGTTCCCTTGCCAGCACAACACTGCCTTGGGGAGTGTAGGAGTGTCCCATCTGATCTGCCCTTTACATGTGATTTTGCCACACCACTTGAGTAGTGTATTAATTGGGTTCCGGTTCCAGTTAGAACCAAACAGACCCTGTGTAGTGCTGGCTGAGAATGTTGAGAGTTGCAGGTCGGGGAAGGCTGGGTTAGTGTGTTGGACTAGGACCAAGGCTAGTAATTCAAAGATGAAGCTTGCTGCTGACCTTGAGCTTCTGATAAAATGGGAGGGACTGCAGTCTAAATGAAAGGAATTGATAATGCAGCTCTTTCCAACACCAACCCTGCAGTTTCTGAGACAGGTGCCTCTGGTGTGAGAAGGAGCCACAGTCTGGGCTCCTCCCACACAGGACCAGCCAGGGCTTCCCAAGAGAAGGACCAACACAGATTCCAGTTTGTTAGTCGTGATGGATTGGATTAGAGCCTACAGCCTTTTAATGACAGCTAGATCATTGGAGAAGACTCAGAATTCATTCAGGAGACCAGGGGTTGGATCCAAAACTGTTGTTCTACCAGTGGAAGGATACCACTTGTGGAACGGGATTTTCTGAGTGGATTTGCATGGTTCATGGGGGGGGGGCTTCAGGGGGGAGGAGAGAGTAAGGAAGTTCTGTTCTGCAAGTGTGATATCCTTCCCCTGGTGGAATGACAGTTCTGGATCCAGCCCCCTCTTTGTCAAATCTGATTTTAGCACTTTTCCATCTTGGAATTGTAATAGTTATTATAAACAGTTTCTTCTATATTATGACTTCATATGATATGACTGCTGTGTGTTTTTATTTATGAGTTTTATTTCGTGCTGTCTGTTGTTTTAGGGTGCAAACCTGTGGCTGCTACACATCATCTAGACAGCCATAGGATTTTTCAGTTTCTGGGAATCAAGCTTGGAGTCAGCGCTTGTAAGAGCAGCACAGAGTGGCTGAAAAGGGGTGTTCCCGGGGGCAGGGCAGGGAGGGGATTGCAGAAACTCCATTACGATACTTCCTATGCACCATCCAGCCTCCCCCCTCTCTCCAATGTGCCTTGGCTATACAGTCAAAATGGCTGTCTAGCTGCAAATGCAGGGTGGGTGGCCAGAGCGCGGAGGAGAGGATCCCTTCCAAGCTCTGCCCACCCTGCATTGGATAGCAAGCTGCCTCTGAGTTTGGAGGCGGCTAACTATCCCCATAGGATTGTGCCCTTAGATGTTGTTGTAATATTTGTATTTATAATATTTGTATTTGTATTTGTTAGTTCAGGTGGCCAGGATAGTTATGTGACAAAGTCAGTTCTGTCTTTCAACAGAGGGGAACAGTCAGGGAGTTCAGGAGGAACGGCTGGGAGGCTACCATCACTGTTCCCTTCTACCCGAAGCAGCCATTTCACTCTGCCTAATGGTAGGGCCAGCCCTGAACAGCTAACACCACCACTCTAGTATAATTCAGTGTCTAGCAAAGCAGCTACCTAATAGATCACCTTGAACAACATTTAAACATTTATGGCCATAAAGAAGCTCTTCTCTCCAGTTTTCACTAACATGTTCTGCAATATCTTTTTCCAATGAAATGAAAACTTTGATCATCTAACCCTGAAGCATCTGAAACATTTTGCATTGTCAACTGCTAATAGCTACAGTGTTTCTGTTGTGGACGAGATGTAGCATATTTGGGATTTGGTGTAAAAAAAACAAAAGTTGACTGAAATACACTACAACATCAGTGGAATTATCTGTAATAAGCTTTTATTAAAAAAAGGTTTTGCCTGTAGCAGTTCATAAAATAAATTCACAAAGCTGTGTGGAGAAAACAAATAAACATGAAATGATTGTAAAGAGCAATGAAAGGTTCTGTCATCAAAAAAAGATAAAGGAATAACTAAGAAATTATGATGAAGAGAAAGGAAGTGCAAGGGTTGCCTACAGAATTGTGAGAAACCTGGGGATCCAAGTCTGATGAAGAGCCACTCCGTAACTCAATGTGGTGCCCTCCAGAAGTTTTGGACGACAACTCCCAGCATTCCTGATCATTGGCCATGCTGGCTGGGACTGATGATAGGAGTTAAAGCACATAGTTAAACTATGTAATTCACTGCCTCAAGACGTAGTGATGGCCACCAATTTGGATGGCTTTAAAGGGGGGTTAGATAAATACCTGCAGGGGAAGACTATCAATGGCTACTAGTCCCGATGGCTATGTGCTACCTCCAGTACCAGAGGCAGTAAGCTTATGTACACCAGTTGCTGGGGAACATGGGCAGGAGGGTGCTCTTGAACTTGTGTCCTGCTTGTGGGTTCCTGAACTGGTTGGCCACTGTGTGTACAGAATGCAGGACTAGAAAGACCCTTGGTCTGATCCAGCATGGCTCTTCTTATTTTCCTGTGAAGTCCAAATCATCTGGAGGCCATTGGGTTGAGGAAGGCTGCCCTAGCTCCTCTGAAAAGGAATTCCTTCAGAAGAAAAAGCCCTACCCTCTAGCACAGTCTATGATACAGACTCATTATATACAGTGTCAGAAGAACCTCCTGATGAATGGGCTGGCTTACTGTTTCTACACCACACATGGAACCTTTTGAGAGAACTACTGTATGACCTGATCATCTTTGAGGCCTGGTTAACACATTTAAGGCAACCAAATTTCTATTGAGCAGCTATTTAGAATCACAGGCTCCACAAGAGTGAGTCTCACATGGTTTTATGCCCTGCTTGTCGTCTTGCCAGGAGCAGCTTGCTGGCCACTGTGGGAAAGAGGATGACAGACTACATGGGGCTTTTGGCTGATTCAGCAGGGTTTCTTTTATGTTCTTGTGGATCATTCCCAGGAACCAGACCAAAACTACCTAGCGGCCCATAAAATAAAGCAATGCCCTTCAAAGTAGTCCCAGTAAAGAGATCCAATATTAGTATTCCAAGAGCCCAAACTGAGCATGACTATCAGATGGCAGTAATGTCTGACAAACATTTGTTCACCATTCTGCTGAGTGAATATAAACTCGTAAACATGCCAAGACTCTTACCTATGGGGTTATGCTATTCAAGGGGAGAAAGTGAGTAAGTGTTGTTGACAAAGTACAGGGGGTAAATGTGAATGACACCACTTCCAGGTTTCTCTGCTCCAGGTTGCTAAGCAAATAATGTAAAGGAACACTCTGAAAGGAGGCAGGATCGTTATTTGAAAGCCAGTTCAACCACGAGGCATGTCAACATCTCTTGGGGGCCCAGCATCGTTCATCAAGAAGTGAGCTGGCAAAGTGAGAAAGGAAATTGTGGAGAGGCCAATGCGGTAACTACAGGTGTCATTGCTCCAGTTTATTCTGAAAGCTAAACACTAGTTTGCTTACTGAAAGAAGCTTAATGGATCCTAAAGACAATTTAAGTTATTTAACCATGAAATAAAGCAGACAACACTCTCATAGACTCATAGAATCATAGGTTTGGAAGGGGCCTACAAGACCATTGAGTCCAACCCCCTGCTCAGTTCAGGAAGCCTGATTCCCAGGCAGTCTCCCATCCAAGTACTAACCAGGGCTGACCCTGCTTAGCTTCCTAGATCAGACGAGATCAGGCACATCCAGCCCTTAAGGTATGTTTATTTGATAATTCCATTGATTTCAGTTAAATTGATTTTTAAGTAACAGAGGTTAGAAGGATTGTAGCCTGAGTAAGCATGGTTGATAACTCTCAACCAGTGGTGTAGTGGAGCCAGGACCTGCAGGGATGCAGCACCAACCATTTTTGATTAGCAGGGATGCTGACTGCCCAAACCCTTCAGAATTCCCTGTTTCCTCTGAGCTTAGCTGCAATTCTCATAGTAGCTGGGGGGAAATGATTTTCCCCAGCCACAATATAGTCTTCATGGTGTAATGCAAAACATTTTGGGGTGGCTTGGTTTTGAATGGGCAATTAAGGCCTATTAGCATCACAAAAGACCTGCTTCTGGGGGATATAAAACTGCTAGAACTGGTTTGTTGCTATAACTCAACACAACTGTCTGTAGTTTGGGATTCACCTTGAACTATGGGGGCCATCATGAGGAGCGCCTGCACTTCAACATTTACGACTACGCTGCTGGTACCAACACGTCAGCAGCAGTAACAGACTTAATGATTAAGCCTTAAAATGCAGTGCTACTGCCTAATATTCATTTAGTAACGAAAGTGTGCAAAGTGCTGTACCCACTCCAAGAAGGGTTATAATCAAAAGACTGACAGACATGGCAATTTTCAAGTTCATTAGGTGTCGATCTGAGTTCTGATGGCTGTTTTGGCCCTACAGAATGAGTAGCAGATAATAAGTGGTGCATATTTAACTTGGAAGCAATGTTTTGATTATACAGAATTATTTGGGTGTGTGTGTTTAGGTATGGAGAAGGAAAATCTGTAATAATAATGAAGGATGTCTGTCAGTCCATCTGTCAGCACTAGGGATGTAAGAAAGTCACTTACCGTTTCGCGGATCTGCTTCGCGGTGGGAGGGGAGGCGCTCCGTCCCTCCCCCCGGAATCCTGCCTGGCTGGCTCCACTCCACGGGGATTCTGCGGAGCCACCGGCCAGCTCCACCCGCAGCTGGACATCTGGCCGCTGGGCAGCAGGGACGCAAATACACTAAGGGTGTGTATTTCAGGGTTATTTGTTTGTTTTTACACAATGCATTAATTAATTTTAATTAATTTAAATGTGTCAGTAAGTTTGAAGCCTGTAGTACTATCTTCAGTCACTAGGTAGCAGACTTCCCTAATCAGTGCATATTTTTTGCAGTTGAAGCTGTGTGTGTGTGTACTCTGTGGGACAGAGTTGTATGGTTGCACCCTCCTTCTTGCTGTAGGGCAGCCCCCCTCAAGGGAATGGAGTGGGCAGACTCCCTTTTCAGGGGGGTGTAGGGATGCACCATGGCAAGGACTTTATCTAGGTCTATCAGTGCCTGTGGTTTCACTCAGATGAGGCAGGCACAGTTTGTCCAACTCTGAGTGCTGTGTAACTTTGTTTCAGGGCTAGAGAAAACATTCTGTTGGGGAGGGGGGGGAAATCAACACTTTCATGTCAAGAAGACTTGGATATAGTAAACTAAGGCTACAGTTATCTTCTGCTCTAGGGAAACCCCCCTCAGGGGAAGGTAGGGAGGTATGCCTAGGGTTGCCAGAAGGCATGGCTTCACTCAGAGGTGCCAGGGACAAGTTAAGTTTACTTGAGGGCTTTGGTGTATCAAAGTAAGGGCTAGATAGAAGATTCTCTGGGGAGAACACATTGTACGGATCATTATCTGGATCATTTTCAGTCTGGGTTCAGACCTGGTTTGGGGATAGAAACAATGTTGGTTACCTTTGTTGAAAACCTATATCAGGATTTAGGCAGGGGAGTGCATCCCTGTTGGTTCTACTGGATCTCATAGTGGCATTTGATGTCTTCAGTTATGGTATCTTTCTGGGATTCTTGGCTGATTTGGAATTTTGAGACACTGTGTTGCAATGGCTCCTATTTCCTAGAAGATAGTGCTGGGGGATTATTACTTGTTCCCTTGCCTGCTGGCCTATGGGGTTCCTCAGGGCTCTAATTTTGTCCCCCATACTCCTTAATATATACATGAAGCCACTGGGAGAGGCCATCCAGAGTAGGGATGTATGAAAGTCACTTACCTTTTCGCAGGGGTGATTCGTGGTGGTGGTGGGGATTTCTCCCCCTGAAATCCTAACCCGGCCGGCTCTGCTCTGCGGCAACTCCACGGAGCTGCTGGCCGGGTGCATTCGCAGGCATGTGGAACCTGCGGACGCAAATGGCGGTGGCTATGGCGGCCGCCATTTGCATTCATGTTTTTGGTCGTGATAGGCTATGTAAATATTTACCTAGCCTATCATGGCGAAAGACATGGGTGCAAATGGCGGCCGCTATGCCATTTGCGCCCCTGTTTTTTTACCGTGATAGGCTACGTAAATATTTATGTAGCCTATCATGGCCTCCACAGGGACGCAAATGGCATCCCTGCATTAGCCGTGATAGGCTACGTAAGTATTTACGTAAGTATTTACGTAGCCTAGCATGGACTAAATGGGGAAGCGAATGGCAGCCGCAGATGTGGCCGCCATTCACAAAGCGGCACGAATGGCACCAGGTAAGTGCTCCGTTTCGTGCGCCTTTTGCGGGGTGGTAGGGTGGTGGGCTTCATTCCACCAAGGATTTCGGGGGGCTGAATGCAGTGTCATTCGGCCTCACTGAGATCTGTGGTGGAATTCTCTGACATCCCTAAGAGTTTCATCAGTATGCTGATCAATGCCAGGGAGGCTGTCCAGGTCCTGAATTGGTGCCTGGATGCAGTGAAGGACTGGATGTGGGTGAACAAACTGAGGCTCAATCCAGACAAAATAGAGGTCCTGTTGGTCAGTAGACTGGCCAACCCAGGATTGGTGCGCAGCGTACCACCTCTTTTGGATGAAGGATCATGTATGCAGCTGTGGGCGCTCTTGGGTCCTTTGCCGCTCCTGAATGATCAGTTGGGTGTGATGGCCAGGGGTGCCTTTTCCCAGCTTCAGCTGGTATGCCAGTTGCATCACTTCCTGGGGAAGCTGTATCGGGCCACAGTGATACATGCCTTCATCACTTCATGTTTAGTTTTAGTGCAATGCACTCTACATCAGGCTGTACTTGAGAAGTGTCTAGGTTTTGGTGGTGGCCAGAAGTGTGTTTGCGCAGCTGAGGTTAGTGCACCGACTGCACCCATTCAGACAGATGTCTGATCTGCCCATTGTCTGGCATGCCTTAGTTACATCCCATTTAGATGACTGCTGCAGCCAGACTATTGAATGGGGCCAGTTACAGGGAGCACATGACTCCCTGGTTACAACAGTTTCACTGGCTACTGGTCTGTTTCCAGCCTCAATTCAAAGTGCTAGTTACCTATAAAGCCCTTATATGGCTTCAGACCAGGCTACCTGAAAGGCTGCCTTCTCCCATATGAGCATGCCCAGGTCTTAAGGAGAGGCCCTTGTTTCGGTACTGCCGCCTTCAAAAGCACTTTTGGTGGAGATGTGAGAGAGAGCCTTCTCAGTGGCTGCTCCCAGGCTGTGAAGCCCCCTTCCAAGGGAGAGAGGTTCACTCCCTCTCTGCTGTCCTTCTGCCAGCAGGCAAAGACCTCTTTATTCAAGCAGGCCTTAGGCATGTAAGCAGATCTGTTGGGTTGGATCCTGTTTTTATCCTATTATTGTTGTGTTTTTATTTTGTTTTAATGCATTGTTTTATTGTTGCTTTAGTAAAGTTTTATTTATGACTGTAAATTACCTTTAATGCCATTTCCTTGGTAGAAAGTATAAATCAATCAATCAACCCTTCAGCTAGTGCAAAACATGGCAGCCAGACTATTTTTTTTTTCTGGTGTGCATTTTATAGACCATATAACACTGGTCTTGAAACAGCTGCACTGGTATCCATTTTTTTTTCTGAGTTCAATTTATGGTGCTGCTTCTTTCCTATCATTCCTAAATATCTTGGGGCCAGGGTATTTGAAAGACTGTCTCCTCCCATATGACCATGCCCAAAATTTGCATCCATTCTTTGAGGCCCTGTTGTGTGCCCCACCTCCTAGAGAGGCGAAATTAGTGGGCACTTGTAACAGGGCCTTTTGTGTAGCAGCACCCCAGAAAAATATACATATTTCTCAGACGTATATATACTTCAAACACATCACATCAGATTTTTTTGTTTTTACCTTTAGACTAGTCCCGCCACCTATTCAAATTCTGTTAATTCTCTTATCATTTCCCTTATTCCCTTTTCTGAATTTCCTAATATAAAGAAAATGTCATCTGCATATAGGTTTAGTTTAAATTCTCTCTTGCATATGAGTATCCCTTTAATATCTTTATTTCCCCTGATTCTGTCAGCCAAAACCTCAATTACCATTGTAAAAAAAAGTGGTGAAAGGGGGCACCCCTGCCTTGTTCCTGAATTAAGCCTTATTTCTAATCCATTGTACCTTATTTTTGCTGTTGTTTGTATGTATATCACCTCTATTATATGTTTAAACTTATTCCCAAGTGGAAGGCAAAAGGAAGAGGGGCCGACCAAGGGCAAGATGGATGGATGATATTTTGGAGGTGATGGACTCAACCTTGGGGGGGGGGTGGCGACAGCCGACAGGAAGCTCTGGAGTGGGCTGGTCCATAAAGTCATGAAGAGTTGAAAGCGACTGACCGAATAAACAACAACAACAACAAGCAGACTTAATATAAATTTTGGATTAACCATAAAGATCAAGTGTCATGATTACAACCAGGATCTTTCTTGTCTTATTAATCATACTAAATACTTTCCTAATTGGATCTGCAATTAACCTATTTCTTAAAAAAAAGCATATTGATCTGAACCTATACAGTCATTAATAACTTCTTTCAGTAGTTTTGCCCATATTTTAGTAAATATCTTATAATCCACATTCAGTAGAGATATTGGTCTGTAGGAGTCCAGGTTACATTTATCTTTGTTTAATTTGGGTATCAGTGTTATTATAGCTTGTGTCTATGTTTTTGGGAGTGGGGCCCCCTCTTGTATTTCCTGATATAATTTCTTCAGTTATGGCACCAACACATCTACAGTGCTCTATAAAATTCACCCGTAAACCCATCTCAGCCTGGTGATTTATTATTTTTTTAATTCTTTTATAGCTTTAGTCTCCTCTTCTCCTATCTCAGCTTCTAATAACTGTTTCTGTTCTTCCTTTAGTGGGGGTATTTTTGTTTTGTCTTGATATTCCTGCATCTGCTTTATTTCTATCTGTTTCCCTTCATAAAGATCTTTATAATAACTTTGTAACAATTTTCCCATTTCCTTTTGATCATATGTTTTATTCCTTCTTTTGTATTCAAAGGTAAAATTCTGTTCCTAGTTCTCTTTTTCTGGACTCTGTACGCCAACAATTTTGAGCTTTTTCCTTTAAACTCACAATACCTTTGCTTGACATATAATGTGTCTATCATTGTTTTATTTATTTCTATTCTAATGCCTCTCTTTTTTCCCTCAATTTTTCCATTTCTTTTCTGATTCTAGTCTGACCAGTATACTTGTACTGCTCCATTAATCTGCTACTTTCTTGATCCAGTGTCTCCTTCTTCTCCTTTTTCTTTATTAAACTTCACTCTTTTATACATACCCCTCTTATTGTTGCCTTGCCCGCTTCTCATCTAATTGTTTCTGTTGTTTCCTCTGTTTTATTTTTTTTCAAAATATCTTTCTATATTCCTTTTTTATCCTAGCTTTAATATCTTCCTTAGTTAATAATATGGGAGTCAATCTCCATATATAATTTCTTCAAATGTCTTGGTCCATCGCTACATACATTTTAATTAGGGCATGATCTGTTACTTTTATTTGTCCAATTCCCATTTTTTTAAGTCTTCGTAAGAAAGTTTCTGTTGTTAAAATTGTGTCGAACCTTCTGAAACTTTTATATACTTCTGAAAAATATGTATGACTATAGTCATTAGGGTTTATTTCAATCCAAGTATCATAAATATCATATTTTTTCAAAATCTCCATATACCAGGATACTCTTCTGTCTTGCTCTAACATTGTTCTTCATTTCGTATTGCCCATTGGTGTTGCCCCTGCAGATTCCAATTTAAATCTCCTGCAAATGATTTTTTTTTTTCTGATATTGAGAATCTGTTAACTTTAGCTAAGATCTTCTGTAGAAAATTTAATTGATTCATGTTAGGGCTATATACTGATGCCAATATTATTAACTCTTTGTTATTATATATCCCCTCTACAAATATATATCTCCCCTTTTTATCTTTCATCATTCTTTTTAATCAAAAATTTATCTCATTAATTAATATCCCTACCCCCCTTGCTCTTCTAGATCCTGAAGCTAAGAATTTATGTCCCCATTGTCTGCTGCCCAATATCCCACTGTTTGCCTTTCGTTTGTGAAGTTCTTGCAAAAATAGCACCTCAGGCTTCATTTCAGATATCAATTTATACATTCAAGTTTATTTTACCCAACCCCTTCTCCTATTATATTCTGAGATGTACACTGTACCATATTTATTTTAAGTTTTCTTTTATTTTTCTCCTAAAAGCTACCTGTTATTTCCATTCCCTCTCCATTTCCTCCCCTCTTGCTGAAAGGTTCTTTGCTCCTGCTTCCAAGAGCTAATGTCTCCTTCAGTTATTTTTAATTTCCTCCTCCCTACTCTTATCTCCAAAGCTTATCATTGTAGTGTCACAATACTATCTTATATAAACACACAGGATATTTAGACAAATTTACAAGTTTAGAGAGAAAAGTTGTAAGAGAGAAATACACAGAGAGAGAGAGAAAGAGAGAGAGAGAGAGAGAGAAGAGCAAAACTGGAATAATATGAGAGGATAACTAAACTTCTTTATCCTCTCTGGGGAGGTCAGCCAACATATTTCTTCATCAGCTGGCTCCTTGCCTTAGATTCCCTCACCCGCAGTTTATTTGTTTTTCTTTTCCTTTTTTGCCGATAATTATTTCATCTCCTCCTGTTTATGACTCAGTCCATATTTTCCTTTGTGGCCACCCCGTTAACTCTCTTGTAGAAACATTTATCTTCTTTTCTTTCTTATTTCCTCTTATGCTTGTAGTTGGCCACCATATCTCCTCCCCCTCGCCAACTGAAACATCTGCCTGGTCATCTACAGTCCCTTCTTCTTCTTCTTCTTCTTCTTCTTCTTCTTCTTCTTCTTCTTCTTCTTCTTCTTCTTCTTCTGGGATTTCTACCTTTAACTCTCAGAACAGGCCCTTGATCCCAGATTTAGTTGTTACCAGATATGTTTTCCCTTTATATATTATTGTCAGTCTGAAAGGGAAGCCCCAGAAATATTTAATTCCTTCCTTCCTCTCAAAGTTTTCTTGTAAATGCACCTAGATTTTTCCTTCCCTCTGGGGTTAAATCTTGTAGAAACATCACAGGCATGTCCATATACTTTATTTCTTTCATTAGCTGTATTTCTTTCATTATCTTTTCCTTTAAAGAAAAGTTTACAAAACAAAATATTATAACTCATGGAATGCTTGTTTCTAACCTTCTGCCTGATGAGCTCTTTCAAAATCATCCATCTGTATTTTACATGCAGGCAATAGTTCTGTAAGCCATTTTACTTTAAATTCTTTAACAGATCCTCATTCTGTAGTCTCCATAATTCCACGAATATGCACATTTTTGCTATGATTTCTATTGGACAAATCTTCACATTTTAAGCTATTCTATTCAATTAGATTTCTTAAAGATTTAATTTGTACCTCATGTGCATCAAGTCTGCATTCCCTGAAACTGCCGCTTCTGTTTCTCTCATCCTCTCTTGTAGTTGCTCCAATTTCTCTTCTAGTATTTCCTTCCAAGCAGTCAATAAATCTTGTTTGAGTGTTGTTAATTGCTCGGTCAGTTCTTCTTTTGATACTGCCATTCCACCGATCTCAGCTTCTTCTCGCAGCTTCTTTGCTGATTTAAAGAAGTATTTTATTCTGCTCTCTGTTCTCCCTGATACATTCATTAACGGCTGTCTGGAATTTTGTTTCCAGGGGTTATTTTCTTTTTAGATAACCTTTCTCGGCTTAAAATATTTCCTGAGGGCTGGGAGCTTCAACATCACACTGCCATTGCCTTCAGCATCCAAACTCCACCCCCGGTTTTAAAATTTGTTGAGATTGTTGTATTTTTATTGTACATCACCTCATGTGCTCATTGAAGTGGAGGGGCAATCTAAAAAAATAAATACTCAAAATAAAGAATAATATTGACACATATTTTAGGGGCTGTCTTCATGAGCGATTTAGTGTGAAGTTAGAGCACTTTGAATTCCTTTGCTACAGATGACATTGTCACCAATCTGCTGCCAATCAGCTGCTTCCCTCTTGAAAAGCTGCATTTTCTGAAACTCCTTCTCTGACATTTTTTTTTTTTTTTACTGAAAGTGGCTCCCTGTCCCTGGCAGTTTTACCATGGTGTGCCATGTCCCCCCTGTATTAAATCCTTGGTGTGCCTCTGTGACCTGGCAGTGACATGATCAAGGGGGTGGGATGCCCCATTCCCTTTTGTTTCCCTAATTAAATTAGTTTTTCCCATTGAGAAAATCCCCAGGAGCGCAGCAGCGACCCCTCACATTACCATAGTAATGGGGACACTCATTCACCTTAGCTAGTCTTCTTTTAATCTTTGATATATCCCCCTTCTGTGCATGTTTACTCAGAAGTAAGAAATAAATCTCACTCCTCTGCAGTGAAAGGGTTAAAGGCTAACTTTAGTAACTCACCCTAAAGCACTGTTTTGCTTCTCTGATACTCTCTTAAATCGCTATTGCAATGTTGTGCTTCTTTGATGTTCTGTAGTTTCTCTGATGGAAAGTCATTTCTCTGTTGCTATGTAAAGTCCCTTCTCCACTTTATCGCTTTATCGCAGTAATGATCTTTTGGGTTTACAGGAGCTTCTCATTTAAGCAGGGAAAAGGAGAAAGGGAGAAAGGGGGGTGGGTTGGAAGCAATAGAGAAAAGTGCACACATGAGGAGAAATGGGGTGGGACCAATAACTCCGCAGCAGATTGCTGGGATGTGGCAAAATTGGGGTGTGGGGAGCTCTCAGGAGCCTTCAGATGTTGCACTGGAGAACTGGGGATTTTGGTTTCTTCAGGGAAATCTGCATACACAGGGAAAAATTAGTTGTTCTCTATTCATAATGTACTAGCAGCAGAAGGGAGCTGGACAGGGGCAGGAAACAAACCTCTCTCATTGGTTGAGCAGCCCCTGCCAGCTTGATGATATTCAGTTCTACTCCCCCCACCCCACCTGGAAGTATGTTCCTTTCAAGCACTGAAAACCAGTTTTTTTTTAAGGTATGCTACACTCGGCTTATCTTGCTTTGTGTGTCCCTGACGGACCAAAGCTGATTCCATGAAAATCTGGATAATACTCCAACTAGGGGTGCACGAAAGTCACTTACCTGGTCTCGCAGCTTGCTTCCCGGTGGGGGGGAAGCACTTCGCTGCTCCCCCCGAAGTTCAGGCCGGGGGGGGGAGGCTTCCCTCCTCGCCCGGCCGAAATTCAGGCCGGGGAGGAGGCACCTCGCCTGGCCTGGCCGCAAAATAAAAAGTTAAAAAAAAAAACGCCCCCGTGATAGGCTACGTGATAATTTACGTAGCCTATCTCGGCTAGATTTGCAAAGTCAGCCGTGATAGGCTATGTAAATCGTCACATAGCCTATCACGGGTGACTTAAAAAAAAAAAAGTGTGTACGCAAATGGTGGCCCCCATAGGGAGCCGCCAGTCACGTTCCTTATTTGGTCGCTGTAGTCTATGTAATCTTTATGTAGACTACAGCGACCAAATAAGGAACATGAATGGTGGCTCCCTATGGGGGCCGCCATTAGCCGTACGCGCTTTTTTTTTTTTTAAGTCACCCGTGATAGGCTACGTGACGATTTACGTAGCCTATCATGGCTGACTTTTCAAATCTAGCCGTGATAGGCTACGTGATGATTAACGTAGCCTATCACGGGGGTGTTTTTGTTTTTGTTTTACTTTTCTTGGAATGGCGGCGGCAGCAGCCGGTCAAAAGACCGGCTGCCGCCCCTGCCCCTGTCGAAGCCCTGCTGAACCGCCGTTGCGACCTGACACCGGAAGCGACATTCGGGAAAGGTAAGTCCCATCCCGGGGGGGTGTGGGGTGCGGGGGGGGGTGCGGAGAATTTCTCCCCAAAACTACTTCGGGGGGCCGAATACGTTGGCACTCGGCCCCCCGAAGTTTCGGGGAGAAATTCTCCCCCATCCCTAACTCCAACGCACTTCTCATTCCGTTGTTGTGAAGATCCCCCCCTTAGTGACTGCCAAATGGATTTGTTCAGATACAATCATTTGTTGGAACTAGTAGAGCTGATTTGCTCAAGGTCATCTAATGAATCCATGTCTAAACTTGAATTTGAAACAGTGTCTCCTAGATGCAGGTCCATTCTTTAGGCATTGGGCGATATTAGCTGTTGAATGTCACAGCAAGTGATTTGAGAACAGCAACTATAGTCATGAGTTAACAATTTTAAAATTACAAGGTTACCATAATACCCCCAAACATACAACAAACACAAAATTATATACTCTCTATATTAGCTAAACTGAGACAAAGCATATTCTCAGCCAACATCTGTGTTCTGGCATTACTGCCATCATCAGGCAGGCATGAATATGGTCCACATCTGTCCAGATTCAGCTGAACTTTAAGTTCATTGTCTTCAATGCCTCAAATAGAGCTTCACTCAGATATGGAAATTCCAGTGCTCAGCTAATGACTGAAAACCTGGATCAGATTATCTTGCTTTAATTGTGCATCTGTTTACAGAGTTATGATTTCCATTCTGTGTCAGCTGTGTGTATATTAGCAATTGTGCGTATTCACCAATGATGAAAGGGTTAGTAAGAAAATTGACTGCTGGCTTGATATGTGTGTAGTCCAAAATTCTTCTTTCAGAGTCTTTGCAAGCTTGTCAAGCTATTCAGCAAAGTGTTACAAACATTTATGTCTCCTTTAACTTTCTTTTGAAGATGGAGAAACGATGAAAAGAAACTTTGTGATAGTGTAGCGGATCATCCACAGCTGTGGTTCTATTTTAAAGATCCTTACTGATCCAATCATTTTGTGTGACAATTTTCCCTTTTGCCTTGAAGTTTAAAATTATAGCCATTAATTTTGTATGTCAGTTCAGTGATGCAAGCTGAATCAGCCAAACACCATGGATCACTAATTTCTTCACAGTCGTCACCTCTGCATTTCAAACACTGTCATATTTCTCAAGGAACAGTTTGGAATCTTTTCAACCTTATATTCTGGCTGACCTTTGAGTAACTTGATGTGTAAGTGAAACTGTACTTTAGAACAATTTTGTGTACACATTTTGAAAGGTGGGGAAGGATTTGTTACTATTTGACTGTAGTGCCATCAAAAAACACATTTATGGCAACCAGGATACTGGAATCAGTGGATACATTGCGAGCGGAGATGGGTCAAAGAAGACGCAGACAACAAGCTTGGATTGAAAATTGGGCCACATTTATTGAAATATTTGCAAAGGGGTAACTAGGACGGGCATCTAACTGTGTCAGCGTCTAGCTGACACTTCTAGGGCGAAAACACACGCAGCCTGAGGGGTGGCGGTGATCTCGCCATCCCTCCGGACTGCCCCTTCTGGGGGAGGTAGACCTTCCGGTGTCACCCCCAACCCGGTGCCGCAAAACACCTGGGTGAGTGAGTAGGGTTGGTCTCCCAGGCAACCCTTATCCCCCCGCCGAGCCGCACAACCCGTTCGGGGGGCCTCAGATGTCACTTGTCACCATAAGGTGCCTCTGCGTGCACACCATCCCTACTCCCTTTCCTGTTTTGCCCGTCCTAGCTGCCAAGTGGAATGTGACCAATGATATAGACTGTATTCCCTTACAGGACACACACAACCCGCATAACAGTGTGACGTAGGCAAAAAAGACTCACAGTCCTAGGCCAATCTGGCTGTGAACCAAAAAATTCCTACATGGCTCCCAAAGGGGCAACCGGCAAAACCCACACTGCTAAGGGGAGGGTGGGAGGGAGCTGCGTCGCGCTCAAGAGCTGAGATAGGGAGGGGGGTCGAGTTTAAGACAACTTGGCCCACTCCTCCCTGACTGGTGGTGCGACTGGGGTGCACCAATCAGAGGCCCATATGTCTTATCACCCCACCCACCCGCAATGGCCCCCCCTTTCAGCCAGACAAGCTGGCGCCGGGTAGGGCATTTGCTAGTGGAGATGGGTCAAAGAAGATGCAGACAACAAGCTTGGATTGAAAATTGGGCCACATTTATTGAAATATTTGCAAAGGGTTAACTAGGACGGGCATCTAACTGTGTCAGCGTCTAGCTGACACTTCTAGGGCGAAAACACACCCAGCCTGAGGGGTGGCGGTGATCTTGCCATCCCTCCGGACTGCCCCTTCTGGGGGAGGTAGACCTTCCGGTGTCACCCCCAACCCGGTGCCGCAAAACACCTGGGTGAGTGAGTAAGGTTGGTCTCCCAGGCAACCCTTATCCCCCCGCCGAGCCGCACAACCCGTTCGGGGGGCCTCAGAAGTCACCTGTCAACATAAGGTGCCTCTGCGTGCACACCATCCCTACTCCCTTTCCTATTTTGCCCATCCTAGCAGCCACAGGAGTCACAAGCCTATTGCTTGTGAAACTCCCCCCACCTGCGCAGAAGAACTTCCCACAGGCCCCTTTGCAGATCGGCCAAAAATAAGTTGTTGCCTATGTCTGACAGGTGGACTCCGTCCTGCCTGTAAAGCTCCCTCCTAGTCCAATGGATTCCTTGGTGGTTGATATAACCGTCACCATGCTCTGACAACGCACGTGCCAATTCTCTGTTCACCTTGCGCCGGGCCCGTTCCATGGCCGCATTGCTCTGCGCCCTCCACATGATTCTTGGGAGCATTGAGGACCATAATATGGTCACCCCCGGCCAACGATGTTGGATCGTCCGCAGATCAGCCAATGCCTGCTCAATCAAGAGCTTTCCAGGCTTGTAGCCCAGGTCGTTCCCTCCTAGGTGCAGCACCAGGACCTGTGGAGGGAAACTGACCAAACCTCGTTGAAAGTGTGTGGGAAGAAGACTGTCCCAACGCATACCACGTCGGCCGAGCCATTGTATTACCACCTGTTGGGGAAACTGCAGCCGGGATCCGAAGGCCGACGTAGAAGCTCTGCGGGCAGCCCAAAAAACCATACTGTGCCCACAAATGAGCACCTGTACTGGCGTCGGTCGAATCCCATCTAAATAAAACACTGGGGAAGGCGAAGAGAATCATCATGAAGCATCAGGCAACTTGCGAATGTAAGAGCGGAAGGCCCTGGAGCGCCATCTCCCTACCGCCTTCACTTGCTTGGAAGAAAAGCCTATGGCAGCTGCCGTAGAGGCCGCCCCAATACGGAATGAGTGAGTCCCAAAACGATAATGCCCCAGACCCAGTGTGGTCAAGGCTAACTTGGTGACTGCCCAAAATTGGAACTTTGTCAGTTGTGAACCGTCAGCATGGCAAAATAGGGGACCCTCCTTTGCCCCGCGATGCTCAAAGAAAGCCCGCAAGGCCCTGACAGGGCATAACTCAGCCTGGGCCTGGTTAAGGGTCACCAATGTTCCCTTGCCTGACTGATCGGTTTTTGAACGTCGAATATGGAGGTGAATCAGGTTAGATATCAGGATATTGGAATACCTCAAGGCCCTCCCGGTGGTGTTGGATTTGGATGCCCAGACCAGTTCTGAAATCCTAAGGGCCCCAAAAAAGGCTGTTAAGGCTGCAGCGTGAAAGAGGGAGGCTTCGTATGGAGAAGAGCAAATGGAGGGCCACAATGCCCGAAGCCCTATAAGAATAACTGGTGACAAAGGATGTCTGGAGTCTGGCGGGGTGGGAGACATCCGTGCCCAGCCTTGCACAGCCTTCCTGATTCGGAAATCTGAGGTGGAGTCCTCCACCCCTCGCACTTTGGCCCAGAAGGCCAAAGAGGCGAGTTTCCCCGAAATGGTCCTAGCAGATAGTCCCTTATTGTGCAGATGTACACAGAATTGTAACAAGTGGTCCACAGGTAAGGGCCACACATCCTGCAACTGCAGTCCACACCTGAAGGCGCTAAATTCCCTACCTGCTTTCTCGTAGGTAGCTCTAGTGCTGGGGGCTATAGAATTCAGGATAGCGTGTTTGACTTGAGAGCGCCAATCTCCCACAGTTCGTCTGGCATGGGGTCTGGCAGCGGACGTGCCCACGGAGCCAATGCATGGAACCGGTCGATCTGGTTTCGTGACAAAGCATCGGGTACAGGGTTCCTCAGACCCGGCACGTGGCGGGCATGGAACCATATGTTGTGGCGTAGGCATTGGAGGGTAATTGCTCTAACTAACTCCATAACCCTTTGGTTTCTGGAGGATAAAGTATTAATGACGTGCACTACCACCAAATTGTCACACCAAAAGAGAGTGACAGAGTTGGCCATCAATTCTGCCCAAATATGTACAGCCACGTAAATGGGGAAGAATTCCAGGAAGGTGAGGTCACGACAGATACTGCCAGCAGCCCAGCTCTCTGGCCACTGGCCCCGGCACCACCGCTTTCGCCAAATTAGCCCAAAGCCAAAGGTGCCAGCCACATCGAATGGATCTGCATGTCGGCTTGTAGAAGTAACTCACGCCTCTGAAAGGAGATTCCGTTAAAGTCTCTCAAAAATTTAAGCCATACTCGCAGGTCCATGCGCATAGCGGAGGTGACTCCGGTGCGATGATGCGGTAGTCGAAGACCCCGCATTGCCCAGCTGAGCCGTCGCAGGAATGCGCGGCCGGGGGCCACTACCCTACAAGCGAAGTTCAAATGGCCAACTATCTCTTGGAGGGCTCTAAGGGAGACTTTACGACGGTGCAAGATGGATTGGATCTTATTCCTAAGTACTAGCAATTTATCAAGAGGGAGACGAGAACACTTAGCGAGCTCGATCCCTAAGAACGTCAAAGTAACAGCTGGGCCCTCTGTCTTCTCGTGTGCCAAAGGGACACCTAAATCTGAGGACAGGGATATGAACGCCTTAATCAGGTCAGAGCATTGACTGCCATCCCCGGGTCCAGCAAACAAGAAGTCATCGAAATAATGAACCACATCACCGCAGCCCGTCTTATCCCGTATGGCCCATTCCAGAAAGGTACTAAATGTTTCAAACATGGCGCAAGGAATGGAGCATCCGATAGGGAGGGCGCGGTCGATGTAAAATTTGTCCTGGAAGGAAAATCCCAGCAAATCAAAGTCCAGAGGATTGATAGGCAAAATGCGAAAAGCGGATTTGATATCACATTTGCCCATCAATGCCCCGCGGCCCAGGGCTCTTATCATGGCTACCGCAGTGTCGAAGGAAGTGTAACTCACGGAGCATAGGGAATCTGGGATTTCATCGTTAACAGACTGACCTTTGGGGAAAGAGAGGTCATGAATTAACCTGAACTCACCAGGCGTTTTCTTGGGGATAATTCCCAAAGGGGAAATCCGCAGGTTGGGTAGTGGGGGCGAGGGAAAGGGGCCGATGACCCGACCTGACTGAACTTCTTTGTTAATTTTGTCTTGCACTAAGCGCCGCATGCTAAGAACAGACCGGTGGTTACCGGTCAAATACAGCTTTCGCAGACCCATAAAGGGGATCCTGAAACCCAGTGTAAAGCTGCGTTCCAAATAGATCACTGCCCGACGATTTGGGTAACACCTTAGAAGTTGAAGGAGCGGAAGAATCTTAACTGGGCTGGGGCCCTTTGGGGAGGGTGCCCACCGCCATGTTTTCTGCCACCACGGCCATCCCTTGGGGAACCTCTCAAACCTCTGGCTCTCGGGCAGGAGGAGCAGGAGTGTTGACCGCCACAAAGAGAGCACTCGTGCCGGAAGTGGCATGTGTTTTGGGAACAGGAACCTTTGGAGCTGAACTCCCAGCACAGCCAGCGGTGTTGAACCCCTGGACCCGCAATAGGCCTAACGGCTATTGCGGGCGACAGCTTGGCCAGGATGTGGCCGCTGTCGGACCTGTCGCCGAAGCCTGGCCTAGAAGGGGTCATGAATTGGAGCCAAAGGTCCTGGTCCTTCAGATCTCAGCTCATGGAGGGATCAATGGCAGCCCTCCTACGAAAGGCTTCATCGTAGGCCAGCCATGCACTCCCTTCATATTCGGTGTAAGCCCTGTATATTATGTCAAGGTATTTGGTGAGAACCCAAGCCCTCTCAGGGAATCTCTGTTGGAGGATGCCAGCGTAAATTAAAAAACCTGGCAACCAGTTCGCCCATGTGCGAGGCACTTTGCGGGCTTTGCTCCGCTCAGGATCTCGGTCTCGGGACCTATCTTTATCACTGGGTTCGGGCTCACGAAAGAGCAGGGCAAAGACATCAGTAAATTCACCCTGCAGAATTTTTTCTCTGGTGGCAATGGTTAAGTGAAAACCAATAGGGGAGGAAGTAGCACCAGTGGGCATAGATCCTCTACTCAGGTTGGCACATGTGTCAATCATGGACAACTGTGGGGCTAGGAGAGGAGGAGATAGGGAAGCCAGGGGGTTCTGAAAAGAACCGGCGGGCCCCTGCCAAACACTGGCAGAGGTGATGTTAATTGGATGAGGCTGGAGCAGTGGCGGAGCTGACGTGGTGGCATCTCCTGCTAAGGGGAATGAAGCGCCAGGCCCCACTGAATTAGGTGGGCTAGCCACCGGAGCAGTTGAGCTGAGAGCTGAGGCTGAGGCAACGGGCTGGGGAGTACTAAATGGGGAGGCTGAAGTAACTGAAGGAAGTGAGAGAGGGGGAACTGGGCCACCCTGAAGAGTAAACCACGGCAACCAACCCCATGGGGTGATTTGTCCCATGCCCGGCCATGCGAATTGAGGTGCCAAAGCAGTCTCACCTGTATCAATCGTAGGTGTGTTCTGATCCCTAGCTGGAAAAACCGACGTTGCTGCTTGTGCGCCCAGGGAAAATGAGGCCACAGAAGGGAGGAGCTCCACTGAAGGCGGTGCGCCTTCTGGAAGAGCTGAGGAAGAGGAGGTGGATGCCTCAATAGCGTCTAGATGAGCTGAAATAGAAAGAAGCAACAAGCGTTGGGTCTGCTGTCGCTTTTGCTTAGGTTGGACCGCTGAGAGTTTTTGGGGCCTGGCTGGGGGAGGGAGAGGTATCCCCGAGGAATGCTCAGCAGCTTCCAAACAAGAAAGAATTGATGACAGTACCGGGTCTGAGTCCTCATCAGACTCAGAATCAGGCCTTGGCAGTGGTCTTTTGGGGAGGGGGGGAGGGGCCCTCCCTTTACCTTTCTTACCACCTTGGCCCTTCTTGGGAGGCATGATGCAAAAGGTAAGTTAAGCTTAGCTGCTACTGACTGAAGTAAGCAAGTGGGCATGCCGGGCAACAGGCAGCTATCACACAATCTTCACAACCAGCGGATACGCATTCCAGACCGAGAGATTAAAGCTTAAGAGGTGCAGCAAAGTGGTTTTTTTTTTTTGGAAGGAAACGCGCTTGAGCCCGGCCACCCTCAGCTGAGGGCACCCTAGCTCAGGAGGTGCCAAAGAGGCAGCCGCGGCTGCTTTAATAGTTTAAGTAATTAAATTTATTTATTTATTTATTTATTTATTTATTTATTTTTGGGGGGGAGATGCCAACAGGAGAATAGCAAGGCACTGGGAGGGAAACACCTAGTCCCTGGCCCTGCCGTCAGACTCCCCTCCCCATCAGGCAGCCTAAACTGTCGAGCTGGGGTGGGGGAGGCAGGCACGCAGCTGCCGGGACAGCCGGAGCTGGCAAACGCGGGAGCCGTGCTCAACGCGCACCGCCGCCGCAACTCGCCGCCACCAGCCCCAGAGGCCCAGCGAGGTAAGCGACAGGCCGCGGCCAGCGGAGGCCGGCGGAAGGCGAGCCCGGCAGACCAATACGCCGGCTGGCAGACAGGCCAGGAGCCGGCCGGCCAGCCGGCCAGCCGGCCAACAAAAAAGGGGCGGGAGATTGAGAGACCGTGCGGGCGGGTGAGCGAGCGAGCGGGCGGGCGGGTGAGCGGGCGGGCAGGCAGGCAGGCAAAGGAACGGGGGGGCGGGCGGGCGACCGAAGTGATTGGGGGGGGTGAACAAAGGCCGGGGGGGCAAGCGGGCGGGCGCGCGCCGCCCCACCTGGACCCCGGGAAGGAGTAAGGCGCCTCACCCAGGCACGCGAAGAAGAGGGATCACGTGCTCGGGCACAGCCGCTGCGCCGCCGGCCAAACCGGGGCTGCGGTGGGCGCTCGAGGAAAGGAGCCGGCAGGGAGGGAGGGAAGGGGGGTGGAAACGATATCACCAGTAACGTTGGCTCTCCTGACGGCTGGCCCCTGCCAAACACTGGCAGAGGCGACGTTAATTGGATGAGGCTGGAGCAGTGGCTCCCAGAGGGAGCGGCGCCGGAGCGCACGAGACCCGTCGCGAGTGTCGGCAACTCGATAGCTGCGTGTGAAGAGATGCTTTGGCGCGCAGAAGCACGCTGAGTCCAGGTGGCTGGAAAGACGACGATGAAGCCAGTCTCCAGCAGGCGAGAATCCCTCGTCAAATCCAGGCGAGTCTTTAGTTCTCAATAGCTGCGTCGCGCTCAAGAGCTGAGATAGGGAGGGGGGTCGAGTTTAAGACAACTTGGCCCGCTCCTCCCTGACTGGTGGTGCGACTGGGGTGCACCAATCAGAGGTCCATACGTCTTATCACCCCACCCACCCGCAATGGCCCCCCCCTTTCAGCCAGACAAGCTGGCGCCCGGTAGGGCATTTCTCAACACAAACTACATTCTACTATGGCAGGTCCCCTTTAAAAAAAGTGGAACATAGTCAATCCACACAGTAAAGAATATTACTTTTTTATTTTGAAGTCCATTAGTCAGCACAATCAGTGTATATAGCCAAAGGAATTTATATATGTATTTCCATCAGTGTTTTAAAGTTGTGCAAGATATGTCTCATTTGTATACAGAATTAACAAGAGAGAAATTAATCAGAAATCTAAACTTAGGAGAGGCCTAACTCACATAAAAGGGCATATAACAAAGGATAAACATGGATGGCCTGGGGTAATTCAAAAGGAAGGAAGTTGAAAAGGATTGAAAAATAGCATCAGGCAAGGACTGTATCCCAAAAGGAGAGAGGAAAAGGCAAAGTGGGGAGAGGAAAGACAGGAAGTGTAGTATTGAATATAGTTCTGGTGTTCCTATGGTCTATTTCAGCTGTTCCCAAACTTGGGCCCCCATTGATGTTGGAATATAATTCCCACCATCCCAAATCATTGGCCATGATGGCTGGGGATGATGGAAATTGTAGTCCAACATCATCTGGGCATCTGAAGTTGGAAAAGGCTAGCCTAGTTCCTCATTTTGGCTTTAGATTGTCAGATTGTTTGTGGGCATCACAATATCATTGTTCCTCTTTTTGGCAGGGTTGTATGAAAGTTACTTACCGTTTTGCGGATCTGCTTCGTGGTGGGGGGAAGGCGCTCCGTCCCTCCCCCCGGAGTCCTGCCAGGCCGGTTTCGCTCCGTGGGGATTCCGTGGAGCCACCGGCTGGCTCTGCCAGCAGCCGGACATCCGGCCGCTGGGTAGAAGGGACACAAATGGCGGCTGCCGTAGCCTCCGCCGTTTGCGTCCCTGTATTCAACCATGATAGGCTATGTAAAGACTTACGTAGCCTACCACGTCTGGGTTAAAAAAAAAAAAAGTGTACGCAAATGGTGGTGGCTACGGTGGCTGCCAATTGCATTCCTTATTTTTAGCCATCTTAGTCTACATAAATATTTACGTAGGCTAAAACAGCGAATCAAAAAGGAACGCAAATAGCGGCCACTACACTATTTGCGTTCCCCTTTATTTTCGCCGTAATAGTCTATGTAAATATTTACGTAGACTAAGACAGCAAAAAATAAGGAACACAAATGGCGGCCGCCGTAGCCGCCGCCATTTGTGTATGCGTTTTTTTTAAAAAAAACAGACGTGATAGGCTACATAAGTCTTTACGTAGCCTATCACATCTATGTAAAAAAAAAAGACAAAAAAAGAGACAAGACTGCAAATGGTGGTGGTGGCAGCTGGTTGGAAGACCAGCTGCCGCCGCCGCTGAAGCCGCCGCTGGAGCTGCTGCCATCTGGAACATCCCCCCCAGGTAAGTCTCATCCCGGGGGGGATCCATGGGGGGTGTGGCAGGCTGTTCTGCCACAGATTTCAGGGGGCCGAATTCCAGTGCGTTCGGCCTCACTGAAATCTGTGGCGGAATTCTCCGCCATCCCGATTTTTGGTTTGTGTGTGTGTTGTTTTAGACTTTTTGTTATACATCCATATGAAGTATAACATCTGTATGAAGGGACTCTAATTGCAAGGGAAGTACACTGTGACACATTCCTTACATACATTATTTTTTCATTAGTTGCTAACTCTAATAAGTTTACTAGGGCTGTGCATGGACCTCCCAATTTGCTTCAGATGCTGCTTCGGATCCTCAGAAGTGACCCCTATCCACCATGGATTGTTTTGGACCCCCTTTGCTCTGACTTGGATCCGAATCCGAAACGAGATTTGGATATCCGAATCGCTTGTTTTTGGCCTTTTCCCATTGACTTGCATGAGAAAATACAAATGGTCATAACGTTTTCAGTTTTTATGATACAGGCATGAAATTTGGGGACCTCTCCACCCCCCTGGAGAGGAGGCCAGCTGCAGAAGTTCAGACAGTTTGGTCCAGTAGTTTTTGTGCTAGGCAAAGTTAAAATCTGATGTTTTCCACAGAAACTCTTAAAGCAAAGAGCTGTTACTTCTCCCTGTTTATACACACACACACACACACACACACACATGACACCTTGGCATCTCCCAGCCCCCCTCAAGGGCATTGCACCCCCAAAGCCCAGGCAGTTTGGCCCACCAGCTTGTGTGCTACACACAGTGGAAATTTGAATTTTTCCAGGAAAACTTCCAAAGCAAGGAGCTGTAACTTCTCCCCAACTCTGCCCCTGCCAACACCCCAAAGATGCTTCATATTGTGCTGGATTGCTTTGCCACACAGTGGAATGTTATTGGAATAAGAAGGTAATTAATATAAACACGATGTGTCTCATGCTTTTTCAACACTGTCTTGAAATTTGGATGTATAGTGTTGGTGGAATGACAACCTAGCACACACACACACACAGACACACAAGAGCTAAAGAAAAGCAGAACTACCTAAGCAAATAATGGGTGTTTTTAATTTATTGTTTTATATTTCATGTTCTTTTATGGAAAGCAGATTAACTTCAAGAAATACAGGACAATAGTGGAGGTGAGAGGAGCCAAGAGCATTATAATAATATAATATATAATAATATCATATATTAATATCATATATAATAATAAAAACCCCTTCTTTAATTTCTGTTTTGGGAGGATAAACACTGAGAAGACACATATGGTTCACTTCAGCGGGGGGGGATGGGATGGGACACAAACACTATACACATAGGCTGCTGTAATATGCCTTTCTTTAAGAATTTAGAAAGAAAACACTAAATGCCTGAATATAACATAGAACGGGCGGGGGGAGGAGGAACATGGCCAGAAGTCAATGTTTGCTTTTAAAAATTGAAATAAGACTGAGTTTGTAAAAATCTAAAAGAGACAGAGCTGACTGACAAAAACGACAAGAAAATAGAATGGAAGTAAGGGTCAACATTACACAATAGCAGAAGTAAGGGTCAACATTACACAGTAAACACAGCCTTTTCCAGAGTCCAAAATCAAGATAAACAAACACAGGAATGGCGGGGGAGGGGAGAGTGTAGCAGTAACAAGCGAGGAAAAGCTATGTTAGTTTGAAAAAATATGGAAAGGAGAGAGGAATCTCCCTAGCAGCCAGATGTCCGGCTGCAGGCGGCCCCGGCCAGCGGCTCTGCAGAATCTCTGAGGAGCGGAGCCAGCCGGAGAGAATTTCGGGGGGAAAGATGGAGCGCCTCTCCCCCACTGCGAATGTCATCCTTCGAAAAGGTAAGTGAGTTTCGTACAACCTTATGGACGATCAAGGAGCGAGGGAAGAGAAAGCTCCCAGTACAACCAAGCTGTTTCCTTTTAATTTAAATTTTGAGGAAAGCCTAATGGCAATCAAAATCAAATAAACTGAAGGAACAACTCCTAGGAATGTGTGTGTGTGTGTGCGCGTGCGCGCGCGTGTGCATGCACACACACACACACACACCAGCCTTCTCCCAAAGACACAGCTAGCGCAATAACCAAATGCAGCCTTTTGCCCAAGTAAATATGCTGCCTTCCTCAGCCACTCTCTCTGATTGGAGACTGCTGGCATCGGTTCTGGCTGAGAGTTCCTACTTGCCAAAGCACGCTCCCTCCTCCACCTGCACTCACCTTCCCGCCTCCCCCTGCCTTCCCGTATCTGCTCACCTTCCCCCTCCCTCCTCCTCCTCCTCCTCCTCCTCATGCCCCTTCATGTGAGCGTTGAGAAGTTGATACATTTTGGAGACAGCATGTCTGGACTGCTCAGGCATTAAGTAGAACTCTGAATATATGGGGCAGAGGAGGTGCTTCATGTGGAGGGGGCACTTCCGTACTGCTCTGACCTGCCTCGTATCATGAGGATTTTGATCCAAATAAGCCCACTTCGCCTTGTTATTGAGGCTTCGTAATGAGGTGGTGCACAGTAGGGATGTGCGAACTCATCCCCGTCTGGGTTCTCTGGATCCCCGCCCAGCCCCTCCCCCTGCTCACTGGTCCCCAGACCATGCTTGAGCCCCTTTCACACTCAGCAAGCAGCCCGCACTCACCCAAGCAGCCTTACTGAGCTCTGTGGCTCTTAGTATGTTTCTGAATGTGTGAAAATGAGCATTTTTACAAAAGCACACATTAGCATGTCTTCAAAAATGTGCATTTTTTGGAAAATAAGCACACGCAAATGAGCACACGCAAATATGTGCATTCGCAAAACTGCATTTTCGCATACAGGATGGGCATTGGAGACATCGTCTTACAGTGGTTCCGGTCCTTCCTCTCTGGCACGTACTAGAGGGTAGCACTGGGAGAGGAGGTGTCAGACTCATGGCCACTCATGTCTAGGGATGTCAGAGAATTCCACCACGGATCTCAGGGAGGCCGAATGCCAGCGCATTCAGCCCCCCAAAATCGGTGGCGGAATGGTCTGCCCCCCCCGGGACGAGACTTACCTGGGGCAGATCTTCCTGGTGGCGGCGGCTCCAGCGGTGGTTCGGCAGCGGCGGCGGCAGCCGGTCTTCCGACCGGCTGCTGCCGCCGCCGCCATTTCCAGTTAAAAAACAAAACAAAACTTAATAGGCTAAGTAAAGATTTACGTAGCCTATCACAGCAAAGTTTTTTTAAAAAAACCATGATAGGCTACGTAAATGTTTATGTAGCCTATCACGGTTGACTTAAAAAACAACAACAACAACGCGCGTACGCAAATGGTGGTGGCCACTGCCGCCGCCATTTGCGTTCCTTATTTTGGCACGTCTTAGTCTACGTCAAGATTTACGTAGACTAAGACGGCGAAAATAAGGGGAATGCAAATAGCGTAGCAGACCGTGGCTGCCGCCATTTGCATACACGCGTTGTTTTTTTTTTTTTAAGTCAGCCGTGATAGGCTATGTAAACATTTATGTAGCCTATCACAGCTGACTGCAGGGATGCAAACGGCGGCAGCTACGGCCGCCGCCATTTGCGTTCCTGCTAGCCAGTGGCTGGATGTCTGGCTGCTGGTGGAGCCGGCCGGCGGCCCTGCAGAATCCCTGCAGAGCACAGCCGGCCGGCCAGGATTCCCGGGGAGGGGGAGGAACGGAGCGCCTCCCCCCCATCCAGGATTCCGGTGGGAGGGACGGAGCGCCTCCCCCCCCACTATCAACATAATCCGCAAAAGGTGAGTGCCTTTTGTACATCCCTACTCATGTCTGGGTTGCCACGGGGTTCCATCCTCTCCCCGATGCTATTTAACATCTATGTGAAGTCACTGGGGACTATCATCAGGAGGTTTGGGGTATGGTGTCATCAATATGCGGATGACACGCAGCTCTACCTCCCGTTTAAATCTTCACCAAGGTTGGCCGTAGAATCCCTGTCCAAATGTCTGGAGATGGTGAGTGGTTGGATGGGGAGGAATAAGCTGAACCCTGACAAGATTGAGTACTTTTGGTGGGAGACAAGAGTAGGTTGGGGGATGTTGACTTGGTGTTGAATGGGGTACGGCTACCCTTGAAAGGCCAGGTCCACAGCCCGGGGGTCATTTTACACTCCCAGCTATCCATGGAGGCTCAGGTGTCAGCTGTGAGCTGGACAGCGTTGTACCAGCTCTATCTGATACGGTGGCTGCGCCCCTACCTTCCTGACCATCTGCTCCCATCAGTAGTACATGCCCTGGTCTCCTCTCTTCTAGACTACTGGAATGCGCTCTACGTGGGGTTACCTTTGAAGACAATTCAGAAGCTGTAGCTGGTGCAGAACGCGGTGGCTCTCCTGATTAAAGGCAGCTGCCGGCATGATCACATCACTGAAGGAGTTGCACTGGTTACCCATTGTTTTCTGGGCCAAATTCAAGGTCTTGTTTTTGACCTTTAAAACACAATACGGTTCTGGCCCAGCCTATCTCAAGGAGCACCTCCAGCAACACCAGACAGGCCTCTTAACAAGATCACCCTCAGATGGTCTTCTCTCTGTCCTATCAGCTAGGACAGCTAGGCTCGTGAGGATGAGGGAGAGGGCCTTCTCTGTGGTGGCCCCCACTCCATGGAACTCCCTCCCTAGGGAACTCTATCATACCCCCTCTTTAATGAGCTTCCGCCACACACTGAAAACTTGATTATTCAGGCAGGCATTTGGGGTGGGTTAGGGTATTTCTAAATAATAATTTAATGTATAATTTTACTGTTTTAAATTGTGCTGTTGTACATCGCCCAGAGTGGCCGGGTGACCGGCCAGATGGGCGATTAAGAAATTTAATAAATAAACAAATATGTGCAAATATGTGCATTCACAAAAATACACATTTTTGCGTGGTGCAAATACACACATTTTTGTGATCAACATTTTATTTCTATGGTGACCACAAAGCTCAACGAGGCTGCCAAGGTGAGTGCAGGCCATTCACCGGGGATGGGCAGGGGGTGAGCAAGGGCAGGGGCTCGGCAAGCAGGGCTCGGGGGTGCGGGCAGGAGTGGGTCCACCGGAATCCTGGATTGAATTGGGCCATCCCTACTGCACAGCCCTAAAGTTTACCATTCATTGCTCAATCCTGGATTAATTCTGATATTGTCATATAAACTAGTTTGCAGCTAGGGCTGCCTGTTGTAGTAATTCTTTCTATTGTTTATAACTCACTGTCAAGCATATTTGCTAGTACTGAAGAAACTCTGATTGAAGCAGTGGAAGGATTCAGATTAATCAAAAGATAACTGACATGACCATTCTAGATGCTAATAAACCCTATTTTGTCAACTATAAGGCATCCACTGATTTACCAATAATAATAAAGTAATTATGTATTTTATCACATTTTTAATCTGCCTGTAATCCAAGGCTCTCAGGGTTGGTTGCATTCATCATGGCTCCCTCATTTGATCCTCTCAACAACGCTTTGAGGTAGATAGATTATACTGAGAGAGAGTGAGGATAGATCAAGATCACCTGTGAGCTTTGTTGTCTGAGCACAGATGTGAATTGATGTCCTTCTGGTCCAAGTCTGCCACTATAACAACACTGTAATCTTGTTCATTGAATGGCAGCAAACTCTGGAAACAAGTTGTCTATACTGAAACTGGGTGAAGAACTGGTTCAAGCCAGGAAACTAGCAACTAAGTCCAAATGAGATGGATATAAAATTGGACAAAATATTGATAAATACAACAGAAATGAAGTCCAAAAGGCAGTGAGTTGTTTGCAGCCAGTCAGATGCTGTCCTTGGCATATGTATGGGGTAAACTTGCATATATTCTAGTGTTCCTAGAGTTGAGTGAGGTCAAGTAGTCATGAAGACTTTCATCACATTCTCCACTGACTGGATTCACATGATCACTGTAGCCTGCCATGGCTTATTTAAGCTTCAGTGGGTTGTGCTGAGTGCTGTCCACCCTTTTGAATATTCAGGCTGCAGAGGGCAGTTGCTGTGGCTTTATCATGTTGTATGAACCTGGTGAGGGTGGCTTATGAGAAAGGCAAACAACAGCCCATGGGTTAAATGAGGGCCACTTAACCCTTGCATAAGCCACCCTTGCCAGGTTCGCATGACGCGATAAGCCAGAGTGACTGCCCACTGTGGCTTGAAAACAGGCTGCGGTGATTGTGTGAAGTGGCTGGCTCAATAGACTATCTTCATGTGGTGGGAACAGGTTTGTGACTAGGGTGGCCATTTATGTATTGCCCAAAGTGGAAATGCATCACCAAAAGAAGTCAAAAGAGGACATAGAATTGCATAAAAATTGCACATGCTAATTTATATGTACAGCTGCAAATTTAGAATTAATTGGTATAATTTAAGTAGAAAATCAGTATATCTCACCATAGTTGGGAAGCCCGTGACCAAACTGGTATGCTGGTTTGGTCTGCTTTCCAGGTATTAACTCTTGATAGGGAACTTCAAGGGCCCAGCTCCCCTTCTTATCTTTATCTTTTCCTTTATCTTTAAACTGGACAGCCCTTCAAATAAAGGATGCCTTCAAACAGAGGACTGTCCTCTATAAAGCAGGACACATGGTCACCCTGTTTACGTCACATCTACAATGCTGAGAATCTGTAATGTTAGCTATGTCTGAGGTGTTGTTTTGCCATAGGGAGAGTTTATTAGCACAACATGTGTTTAAAAATTGCTATGAAATTTGGGATGATCTGTTATTGCTAGTGACACACAACACTGCAGATTTTGCCCCAGAGCGAGGTTAAAGAACTCAGAAGCAAAAGCAAACAATCAAGGAATCTGACAATTTGCAGGGCCTCTCTTTCTGCCTTAGAGAAATGTAGGACAACTATAATTTGTACCTCATTATAATAATTTTAGGTTGGAGGGGTATTTAAGCAGTGATGTACATCTGTGCTTCATGAACCAAAAAGCCAGAAAGAGTTATATTTTATTTAAAAGGCTAATAGAGAATTTAGATTATTTCCTATATTGGAAACAGGCATTTTATCCATTGGGGTGCTAATGAACAATTGCAAGGCACTGTGTCACAATCCTAAGAATGGATTAAAAAATAAGAGAGAGAATGAAAGCAAAATAACTCCATGGTGCAGAAGGGAAGAAACTGAACTCTGACAACCAATGTGGTCCATTTACTAGGGAGCTGGAGTTAGATCTCGAAAAGGGGGGCTATTTATTTAGGGCACAATCCTATGCATGTTTAGAACTCCCAGCATGCCCCAGCCATGGCTGGCTGGGGAATGCTGGGAGTTGTAGGTCTTTTCTCTGTCTAAACATGCATAGGATTGCACCCTTAATTGCTTATATCCTGCCTTTCCACCAAAAATGGCACTCAAGATGGCTAACAATAATAAACTACAGATAAAAAACAAAATCTTAATTAAAATGAATCAATTAAAAACACAATGAAAAGCACAACAATAAAAGAAATGGCCAGAACCCAACCAGTTAAAACCCCCTTCAGCAGCAGACCAGCTTACATGCCAAACACCTGCCTGGATAAAAACTTCTTTGCCTGCGGGCAGAAGGACAAAAGAGAGGAAGCCTCCCTAGGTTCCCACAGCAGAGAGTTCCAGAGCCTGGGAGGGGCCACTGAGAAACTCTTCACTTGTGTTCCCAAATGCTGAAGTCTTGCCCTCGATGACACATTGTGTGATCTTGATCAGATTGTCTCTCAGCCCCAGGTCTTTGCTTTTGCCAGTGAGGTCACACAACAAGATATAACACTACATCTGCAAAACTAGGACTGCTATCTCTTTATATGGACTCTGATATACAAATAAGACATAAAGAGCTCCTGACTTTTTTCTGGATGGCAGCCAGGTTGGTCATAGCACCTAAGTGGAAATCAGCAAATGAACTTTGTCTTATCATATGGAACCAGAAAATCTGAGACCTTGCACTAATGGAGAAACTCACTAAACATCTTCAAGTACAAAGAGGCCAAGGTGACAGTTTTTATGGAATGTGGTATCCATTTATTGAATTCACTAATATTGAGAAGGATACACGACAACCTCTTAAGACACGTGGAACTCTATGGCATGATCTGTTAGGGTGATGAGTGATAACTTTATCAGATCATCTTGCTTGTACCAAATAGAGATCCTGAGCGATCAGAAAGACTGTAAAGAAATTGACTCACATGCGGTGTATTTGGATTTGTTACTGTTCATTGTTACTATGAAAAATTCAATAAAAAAATAATAATTTTAAAAGTTGTCTCTGTGGTTATTATTATTCTGTCGGTGTGCTTTACAGAGTACAAGAGGACAGGTTCTTGCTCTGAGGAGCCTCAAATCTCAAATCCAACACATGAGGAACAAGAGATAAGGGGAGGGAAGTTAAGCAATGTATAGCGTTTTTTTTAGTTATATGTGTGTGGGCCTAATTACAGGCACAGTTACAGTAGAGCAAGGGAATTAGGGGGTGGTGCCAAAGGCTTCATGAAACATGGGATTTTTGAGGAGGGATTTGAAAGACGAAAGAGAGGCAGCATCGCGCTGGTGTTCCAAGCACAAAGGAAGACAGGGTGGAGTTTTTGAGGGAGCAGGAGTTCTTCAGATGGTGGAAGGTGATAGATTGATTGAGCTGGAAGAGTAAAGATCATGAGCTGGAATGTCTTAGGGTTGGTTCATCAAGACTTATTCTTATTTATTAATTAATTGAATTTCTGTACCGCCTTTCTGGAACCAACCAAGGCAGTTCACACAAATTCAGAAAACAGAAATCATAAAGACATAGTAAAAAAAACAACCTTAAAAATGATTACAATTTAAAAAGCCAAAAGATGTCTCTTGACTCCCTTCCTGAACACACAGAGAATGGGGACCAGTCATAACTCCATAAGGAGCATGTTCCAAAGTTTGGGAGCAACACAAGGAGAAAACCCTTTCAGGTGTGCCCGAAGTGGGCTTCTGTAAGCAAGGGTGCTTTCAAAAGGCCCTCTCCTGCCAATCTTAGTAACTGAGAAGCCTTGTGCCAATGGAGACAATCCCTCAGATAGACAACCCTAAGCCATTTAGAGCTTTAAAGGTTAAAATGAACACCTGGAGTTGAGTCTGGAAAACATCTTGGACCAACTGAAGCTTCCGGATGCTCTCCAAGGGTAGCCCCATGTAGAGGATATTGCAATAGTCTAACCATGAACTAACCAAGACATGGATAACTGTTGCCAGATCATACTGACTAAGAAAGGGCCACAGCTGGTGCACTAGGCATAGCTGTGTAAATTTATTCTTTGCCACCACTGTCAACTGAAGATCCAAGGACAACATAGGATCCAGGAGCACTCCCAAGCTATGAACCTGATCTTTCAGGGGGAGCATTATCCTATCCAGAACAGGTTGAATCCCAGTCTCCGGGTTAGGCTTTCTACTGACACCAGCACCTCTGCATTTTTGGGGTTGAGTCTCAGCTTGTTCACCCTCATTCAGCCCATTATTGAAGGCAACATTCAGTGGGAGTTCATTGCTTTTTTGGAGCCAGGAACAAAGACCAATAGATTTTTAGAGATGAGTGCCATCAGCATATTGATGGCATCTCACTCCAAAGCTCTATCTAACCTCTCCTAGTGATTTTATGTAAATGGGACAGGACAAACAGACCCACTGAAATCAATGGTCCTAACTTACATCCCATGGATGCCAATGCATCTAAGTATGACTAAGGCTGGATCCAACCCTTAATGCCTCATCTGCAAAATGAAGCAATCTACACCACAAGATTGTCATGAGAGAAAAATACAAGGAAGAGTGTAGAGTATGTTATGAACTAGCACTCTGTTAATCATAGCTAATGCAGTTGCGTCTATAAGTCTTCTATACAGGTACTCTTTTTATACAAGTGTTCAATGACACCTTTTCAAAACAATGCCAGAACTTTCCTGATAACTCAGATGACACAGTGAATCTTTAAAGAATGTGCAGTAAAGCCAACCAATAATACTTCTTTTCTAAGAATATTGGAGCTAGCAAGGATATACATGTCAGGGTGGACACTGAGCCCATAGAATCCCAGAGTAGTTCTGATTCTGAGGAAGAGCAGTCGCTCCTGGGAGGGGAGCGCGCTCCTCTTTCCCAGGGCCAATAGCTGAGGGAGATTCCTCCCACCAACATTCCTAGCTTAGATAGCAGTCCAGGGAGTAACGGAGCGCGGATAGCAGACTTGGTGGACGCGCGACGCAGATGCAGAGAGCGGCGCCAGATGGAGGGCGCGGAAAGGAGGCGTAGTGCCCGGTTGGCGCGCAAACAATGGCTGCACCCAGAGGATCCAAGGGAAAAGGGGAGGGACTCTCCCTAGTCCTTAAGTTCAGGGGTCTGCCAGTAATTCCCTTTCAAATGGGGACCAACTGTTCCAACTTAGGGCATAGGTACTGTGCTGCTCAGATCTAGTTGCAAACGGTATAGTTGTTAAGTTGTAAAAGAAGAATAAAGCTTTGAAAGGAATCCCTTTGTCTGTGTCTGGACTTGGCTACTGGATTAGACTGAGAGAGGCCTCTAAGGAGCCCTTGACAATACATTTCCCCAGCATATGGAATTTCCTGGGGGTGGGGGTGGGGCAGGGAGAACTAAGAGCATAAGAAGAGCTGTGCTGGATCAGACCAAGTTCCATGTAGTCCAGTAGTCTGTTCACACAGTGGCCAATCACCTGTTGACTGGGAAACCACAAGCAGCACATGGGTGCAACAGCACCCTCCCGCCCATGTTACCCAGCAACTGGTGTACATAGGCATATCGCCTCAGGTACTGGCGGTAGCACATAGCCCTCAAGCCTAGTAGCCATTGATAGCCTTTTCCTCAAGGTAAGAGGTAAGAAGAACCTTAGTACTTCTTACTAAGGTAAGAAGTCTGAGAAGCAAGATTAAAAATAGGTGGTGTAAGTTTTGAGGTTATTTGAATTAGACATCAGGTACTGCTAGCATTTCCATGCAAACAATGAATGGCTCTTCTGGAATACTGGTTAAAGCTTTGGGCTTTTATACAGAGCTATCTGGCCCCATCACTTCCTGGCATATAGAAGGGGAAGAAATGGAAGCAGTGACAGATTTTATTTTCTTGGGCTCCAAGATCACCGCAGATGGTGACTGTAGCCATGAAATTAAAAGACGCTTGCTCCTTGGGAGGAAAGCTATGGCAAACCTAGACAGCATAGTAAGAAGCAGAGACATCACCTTTCCGACAAAGGTCTGTCTAATCAAAGCTATGGTTTTCCCAGTAGTAATGTAGGGCTGTGAGAGCTGGACTATAAGGAAGGCTGAGCACTGAAGAATCAATGCTTTCGAACTGTGGTGCTGGAGAAGACTCTTATGAGTCCCCTGGACTGCAAGGAGTTCAAATCAGTCCATCCTAAAGGAAATCAACCCTGACTGCTCATTGGAAGGACAGATACTGAAACTGAAGCTGAAATATTTTGGCCACCTAATGCAAAGAGAAAAGTCCCTGGAAAAGACCCTGATGCTGGGAAAGATTGAAGGCAAAAGGAGAAGGGGACAGCAGAGGATGAGATGGCTAGATAGCATCACTGATTCAATGAATATGAACTCCAGCACACTCCAGGAGAGAGCGGAGGACAGGATGGCCTGGCGTGCTATGGTCCATGGGGTCACGAAGAGTCGGACACGACTTAATGACTGAACAATTATGTGAGTAGGCCTTCAGCCAGCATATGTGGAAATACATAGCACATTACATTCTTCTTCTAACATATCCCAGTTATAGCTAATACAAGCTGAAATAGCTGACATAATTGACAGTTGTGTGTAGCGAATGGCCTCAGAAATCTGAAGGACTCTTGAATTTCTACCAGAAGTAGCTGTTATGTTCAGTTAACAATACACCTCTTCTGTTCTCAGAGAATGAACATTTAAAAGTGTCAACTCATTTTTAGTTGTCAGATAGCAGTAGTATAGTGGCAAATTTAGAAGTGCAGGGTCCCTTCATGATAGTCACACCCCTCACAGCCACACCCCCTTCTAAAATTATACAACCGTGTAAGATTATACAATACAAATGAGCTTTCAGTCACTTTGTTTTGAGCATCTGGTCATGCTAATTCAGAATTATTAAAAGGTCCATTTGAAAAGAAAACATACACACACAAAGTCATGTCCAGCAACTTGCTAGAAAATATTATTTGTTTAATCATAGAATAGTAGGGTTGGAAGCAGCCTATAAGACCATCGAGTCTAACCCCCTGCTCAATGCAGGAATCCAGGTCAGAGCATCCTGACAGATGGCTGTCCAGACTCCAGCTTCATCTTGAATGCTTCCAGTGGGGACTAAAAAGGTTAGTCCTTTTTAATTCAAGAAACATGTAATAATAATAGAATCATAGAATCATAGAATCATAGAATCATAGAATCATAGAATCATAGAATCATAGAATCATAGAATAGTAGGGTTGGAAGGGGCCTACAAGGCCATCGAGTCCAACCCCCTGCTCAATGCAGGAATCCAAGTCAGAGCATCCCTGACAAATGGCTGTCCAGCCTCGTCTTGAAGGCCTCCAGTGTGGGAGAGCCCACCACCTCCCCAGGTAATTGGTTCCATTGTCGTATTGCTCTTACAGTCAGGAAGTTTTTCCTGATGTTCAGCTGGAATCTGGCTTCCTGTAACTTGAGCCCATTATTCCGTGTCCTGCACTCTGGGATAATAATGATATATTATAATAATAATAATGATAATAATAAATAATAATTATTTATTATTAATAATAAATAATAAAATTATAATAATGATAATAATATCATAGTGTTGTTGTTGTTGTTGTTGTTGCTATTGAGCCATTGCAACCAGGTGTGAAGCAATGCCCCATTAAAATAAATGGAACTTGGTCTGTGGTGACCCACAACTCCTTTAAGGCTGTAATCCTATACACACTTATTTGGGAGTAAATTCCATTGAACGTGATGGTACTTACTTCTGAATAGACAAGTAGGATTGCCCTACAAGGCTACAAGCATAACTATAATCACTAGGGGAGTAAACTGAAGTCTGAATCAGCCCCCCATCAAAAGCCACGGATGTAGACAAAACACACTTGAGTGGTGAGTTAGGAACAGGCTTTTACTGGAGATATAACAAAATTACGTCTCAAGATAACCTAGCTGAGGTCAGCATCACTTGCAGGAAGAAGAAGGAAGAAGTAGTGATGTATGGATCCCCTTACCTCGTGTCTGTGGGGGGGGGGTCCACCAGGGGCGGCGGCAATCCGTTCTTCCCCCCAGAATCCTCAACGGGGGCGGAGGCAATCCGTTCCTCCCCCCCAGAATCTAAGCTGGCTGGCTCCGTCCTGGCTCCTACAGTGCTCTCCAGACGCAAATGGCATCAACTACGCCATTTGCGTCCCTATTTCTTCTTGCAATAGGCTACATGTCTATATTTACATAGATACTTACATAGCCTATTGTGTGAAAAACCAGGGACGCAAATGGCATCCATTACGCCGTTTGCGTCCCTGGTTTTTCATGCGATAGGCTATGTAAGTATCTACATAAATAGAGACGCGTAGCCTATTGCGAGGAAAAACGGGGACAGAAATGGCATAGCGGATGCCATTTGTGTCCGATCACTTACTTCCTGGTTCTGTACAGATGGTGGAACGGAACCAGCCAGGAGCGGATATTTGGTCTGCAGAGGCACAGGTAAGTGTGTTAGTTCCGCCGTGGACTTTGGGGGGCCGAATTCACTGGAATTTGGCCTCATTGGAGTCCACGGCAGATTCCGCAGACATCCCTAGGAAGAAGATAGGAAAGTAGAGGGAGGAGACAGGCAGAAGGACCTCTCAGAGATCCCCTCCACCTTACTCATATTAACCCTTCAAATTCAGGTTAAGTGACTCATGGCCCTAGTCCCTCCAACATAAACTCCATTGAACACATTGGGACTTACTTCTGAGTAAACAATCCAAGGATCCTACTGTCGATCAGAGGGGTTGGATCCAACCCCAGGCCCCCTCCTGTGCCTTGAAGGACAAACTTGATGTGCAAACAAACAGCAGGGGAAAACTTTTCACTGCATGGTGCTAAAACATGATCCCCTGCTAACATCTGCACATCAAGCCCACTAGGATCCCACTCCCACACACAGCAAACCCCATGCATAAGCACCAGCGACAGGCAATGGTGGTGGCAGCACCCCCCCATCTGCTCCTGCTGTGGCCAGCAGCAGCAGCCCTGAATGGGTGGCGGGTGCTGCAGGATGACGAGGGCAGTGCCGGGCGCGCAGACATGAAGCGGGGATGGGCAGCAGGGTGTGAAAAGGATCAGGAAGCTGAGGGGTTGGCTGGGAACGGTCAAGTTGCGAGGCATGGTGGCTGCTCAGGGGCTGGAAGGCAGAGAAGCCGAGAGCTGAAAAGGAGAATAGGGGGTGCCAGGAGGAAGCTGCAGAGCTGCCTCAGACTCCCTCTCTCACCCCCTTTGTCTGGCCAGCTCTGCGTGGTAGGTGAGAGGCTGCCGCCAGTCGCCCGCACTCCCTTCCTCTGCTCCCTGCTCCCACCGCTGCATCTGCCCCTGCAGCAGCAGCAGACTGCAACCTGGCTGGGAGCCAGCTCCAATAAAACTGCAGGAGTGAAGCCGGTGCAACCCCCCCAGCACTACACCACTGGATATCAGGGTATCTCTACCCAGGAGGTTCCTGCACTTTCCTGGTGCAGTATTGTGGTGCTAAATTGGAAGTACCAGCCATGTTCCAAGAAAAAGTGCAGATTGCCAAGCCTAGGAGAACTCCACGCAAACGCTGTATGTTTAGGTCAGAATGAGTGCATGGAGTTGGTCCTACCCGCTCTGAAAATGGGCACCTTATGTGGTCAAGGCTCAACACCTAGGCAGCATGAATGGGGGTGCGGTAGGAGAAGGCACAAAGCGAAACATGAAGTGAAGAGGCGGTGGAGGATGCCAGGCAGCTGAAGAAGTGATGAGAGGAAGGGAACTATCAGTATCAAGAATGGAAAGCAAACTCATAGTTCATTTTAGGCTGCCTGAAGGAAGACATCTTGCTGGCAGCACAAAGCCTGTTTTGTACAAAACCGGGCCTGTGTTTGGATGATAGCTGGGAGATAAATATAATGTGGAACTTGGCACAAAGGAATAGAAGCCTGCCCAGCTTCTGGAATCACATCTCTTTTAGTGTTCATTGTACAGAAACAAAAGAAGTGCTTAAAAGACCTGGTAAATGTGTCCATAAATTCTTGCTAGCTTAGTCGGCACAACTAATGGTTTGAACTAAATTAAACCAAATAAGCAGAGAAGTCTGTTCAAATAAACACTGTGTCCTGGGACCGAGTTTGAAATGAAAATACAATTCAAGCCCCCATCTATAGGAATATATGTTTGTCAGGTGTGTATTGCATTTTATTTAGGGCAGGCAACTGGCAAGGTCTCTGAGTTCTTAGAAAATCCACATATTAACCAGAAGAAAGGCTCTAAGGCTGAAGACCCAAAAGTACTTACTAGGAACTAAGGATGTACAGATTGTGTAAAATCCATTCCATCTGTGTTTCGTGGGTTGCCAGGCACCTTTCATTCCATCATTCACCCATCTATGGAATAGGATTTTTTTGTTTCCAAATTTGTGCACATTAGCATTTGCATAAATTTGCACGTGCGAAAATGCACCAATTCCCCCCAGATCCACATTTTCACACTTTAGCCTATGGGGGGGAAATGCACATTTTTGGCTCAGTTTTTTTATTTCATATGTATTTTCTATGATGAAATGTGTGCAAAATTTGGGAAAGTTAGAAAACAGGCCCACATATCCATGGAATCCACTTGACAGGGGAAAAGCCAGTCCAGTCTGGAATCCATGGGTCAGGTTCATGAAAATCTGAACTCATTTGATTCCACTGTGGATTTCTTTGACATCCTTACTCGGAGGTAAGCACCACTGAGCACAGAGAGACTTATTTCTGAGTAAACATGTATAGAATTATACTGCAAGTCAAGTCCTATTTGAGCTGGACTAAGATAATCACATAGGGTAGAGAAGGGCTTTAACCTTTTGCTCCACTGTGGTCCTATTCCAGATTAGGGCCCCACACCACCTATTTGTAAGGGTAAAAATCTTCCATTTGTTCCAATGGGTGATTTTCCCCATGCAAATGACAGGCATGGGGGGCAGGGAGGTTGGTATGGATTGGAACCACGGTGGTGTCAAGGGCTCCTTGGAGGTCTCTCTCAGTCTAATCCAGTAGCCAAGTCCAGACACAGACAAATGGATTCTTTTCAAAGCTTTATTCCTCTTTTACAACTTAACAACTCTACTGTTAGCAACTAGATATGAGCAGCAGAGTACCTATGCCCTACGTTGGAACAGTTGGTCCCCGTTTGAAAGGGAATTACTGGCAGACCCCTGAACTTAAGGACTAGGGAGAGTCCCTCCCCTTTTCCCTTGGATCCTCTGGGTGCAGCCGTTGTTTGCGCGCCAACTGGGCACTACGTCTCCTTTCTGCGCCCTCCATTTGGCGCCGCTCTCTGCGTCGGCGTCGCACGTCCATCAAGTCTGCTTCCCATGCTCTGTCACTCCCAGGACTGCTATCTAAGCTAGGAATGCTGGTGGGAGGAATCTCCGTCAGCTGTTGGCCCTGGGAAAGAGGAGCGCGCTCCTCTCCCAGGAGTGACTCCTCTTCCTCAGAATCAGAACTACTCTGGGATTCTATGGGCTCAGTGTCCACCCTGACAGGTGGGGGCAAATGGTTAAAACAATCCTTCCTCCATGCCATGGTCTCTTTACCTTGCCCCCTTCCTGCTGGACTGGCTATTTCTGAAAGAAAACTCTTGCACTCAAGGGCAAACCACATGAATGATGTTACGTGTAGATTGGCCCTTGGATGAAAGCATTTTCATCTAAATATTATCATGCAATTGTTTAAGGTTAGTGATCATCAAGTGACAAAGTTGGAGGTAAGTGATGGGGAGTCATGTCACCAGCTTGGAAACATGAATTTTGACAGCTTGTAATGCTTGACTCAAATATGAGAATACATTATAGCCAAGGAAGTTCTTCTCTAGCCTGGATTTTAATCTGAGCTGAAGAAGAAATCAACCTCCCTCTCTCTTCATCCCTTCCATCTTCCCTCTTAGCATGAGCAGCAATGCTGGTTTGGAAAACTGAGTTTCAGCAACATCACTATCTCTATGATGCATACACCTATGGTTGGAAGTCAGACACCAGGAGTTCTGGGAAGTGTCATTTCCTTGATGCCCCAGAAAATGACTTTTCCCTGCAGTCCAGCAACCTGGCTCACAACCACAGCTGATTGCTAGGCATCAAAGCGTGAAGGTCCTTCCTTCCTTTTTCTAACAGCAAGCCAGGTAAGCAGGTTGGGGCTGGGGAGGTGAGCATGTAGGAGGTGGGACTGAATTTCAGGAGGTGGCTGAATTTTATCTGACATGAGAAGAGTCTTTTTTTTTTTAATAGCTTCCACCCAAAAGGTGGAGAGCATTGGACATGCCAAGCTCTTGTGAAATAAAACCACACCCTCATTATTGCAGCTTCAACACATTTCGTCATCAGTTGTCCCCAGTTAATAAAACCTCTCTAACACCCAATGTGCCCTTAAAATAAGTTAACGCTGTATAAAGTATAGTCTAAGGCCTGTGTTAATGCCCCCTGCACCGTGGAAAATTCATTTGTATTGCCATATTTTTACCCCAGCCTCTAGTGGTAGGAGTCTCTTAGCTTTAATTAATCCTGCCATGTATATATATATACACACACATACACATACATATACATACACACACACACACACACACACACACACATATACATGTATGTATGTATGAATGCAAGTAAGATCACAAGAAGAGACATGCTGGATCAGACCAAGGGCCCATCTAGTCCAGCATTCTGGCCAACAGTGGCCAACCAGGTGCCTATGGGAAGTCCACAAGCAAGATGTGTGAAGTAGTCATGTTACTGAGCTACTGGTATTGATATGCAACTTTGACCTCCCTTTCAGAGAAGGTGAGCAGGACAAAATTTCTGGGGTTTACAAACAATCCAGCAAGTGCATCAGCTCCAAACATCCATTCAATGCAATGTCATAACTGCATGTATTATTATGCAGCTGCTGGTGGGAGCTGGTATTTGTCTTGAAAGGCTACAAAAGTGAGGAAAGCTTCTGTCCATCCACACCCCCCCCCCATTGTCAATGGGAGTTCTGGGAACTGTAGCATTCTCAGTAGTCTCAATTGCAGAGTGGATCTCAGATTCACTGTAGGTTTTTAAATGCCTTCCGTTCAACATCAGGAGTAATAAAAAAGGACACTTTCTAAAGTTCCTGTTGGTGGGAATGTCAGATGCTGTTTTCACTCCCCCCTCTCAACTTGGGAAGTTTTGTAAAAGTATGGAAAAACAAGGGAGGAGGAAAACTGGCAGACAGGATGGCTAATGCCTAGCCATGACAACCAATGTGGAATTTGGAAGGGGTTTGGTTTGGAATGGTGTGGGAATTTCTGCAATGGAAGAGTTTGTTTCCGAGCCCCGGATTTTTGGAATTCTACTCTACCAATAGTAAAACATGTTGAAAGGAATCCATAATGGAGTTTTCAGACAGAAGCTACTGTCAAGGGTTTTGATGCTGGAATGTTGGGACCAAAACATCAACCAAAGCGTTTTAGGAAATAATTGGATCTGAGGGTGTAGGCATAGGGCTATATAGGGCTATACATTACACTAGCCAAAAAATTACAAGGGTGATCATTGTCCTGCTAGCAGTTGCCCAACTGCTAGATGAAAAATCTAGGACAACTAGTGCAAGCAAGCCTAATGAAGTTGTAATTGGTTATGTAAGACCTTGCAGAATGCCTTGTGGAACAGCTTGCACAATATCTTGTGGAGCAGCTTGAAGAAGTGGAATCAAAGTATTGGGTGAGTACTGAGTTTCTGCAAGTGGTAGAAGTAGGGATGTATGGACTGTGTAAAATCTGCTCTGTCTGTGTTTCACAGATCGTCAGGCACCTCTTGTTCCACTGTCTGCCCACAGACAGATGCAATTTTTTTCGTCATGCAGAAAAATATGCAAATAATTATGTAAGTATTTACATAACTTACCTTAGTACGTAACATTTAGTGTATTGTCCCCCATTCCATTCAACTTTTCCTCAGCAGAAATGTACGTATTTTTCTATGAATTTATGTGTGTAAATTTCAGGAAAGTAAAAAAATCATCCGAAAGTCCACAGACTCTGCACGGCCTGAGGGGGTCGCTCCGCAGTGGATTCTGCAGCTCATTTTAGTCCATCTTGAATTTCTCCAGCTACCCTAGGTAGAAGCTTTGCACCAGCAGAATGACACTCTTGGAGGAAACCCACAGAACCTTTTCCCATATGTTGTGTCCTTGCAGGTTTTTTTTTTTTTTTAATGTGGCTGAGCATTCAAAAGTTATATCCAGCCCTGTAATCTGAACTTGTACAGTCCATTCTACCACCCTAGGACTTTACCACTTTGCTCTACTACGTGTGTAGATTGGGTCTTTCTTATGACATCCACGTGTTCTAATCTGGCTATTTTATTCTAACAATAGTGCTTGAAAGGGGCACAGAATGGGCTTTTCCTGCTTAAGGTTTTTATTTTGCCAACAGCCATGTGGCCTATGAATTTCTGCACAATGTGACCTCTTTTGTAATACACCTCCTCAAGTAACAGCCAACATAGAGAGCTCCTTAGTGGATGTTCTCCTCCATCATCTTCTCAAAGCATCTTTTTCTTAATGTTTGTAATGCTAGAAATCTAATATGAAGCTAAAATTCTTTTGTAATTTCATTACCTTGGAAGTGATTTTCTACCCTGCTGAGAATTAAACACTGAAATACAGCACAGTGTACAAAATAATTCCTGTCTTAATATGTTTTATGCTCCTCAGAGGAGTTACTACATAGTTCCGATCATCATTATCTTCTGTATTACTCAGCTTTCCGGGTCTTTAATTTGAAAAGAAAATTAAACAATATTCAGTTGACCCAGAACAGTGTCAGAAAGCAATTTTAAAAAACGTTTTGAAAGGCTCTTCTCAAATCATTTGAAGCCTTCCCTGCCTCCCCCTCGCCACCGCAGTTGGATAACCACAAAATTGAAGGCACAGAACCCCTTGCAAGTGCAGAAGTTGAGTTTCTTCCACACTAATTACACAGCCAAATCACTATTTCTTGTGCATGCTAGTTAAGTGCTATGATCTCATGCATAAAGAACAACATTGGAGGGGAAAATCAATTTGATATCAAACTGCACTGAATAATTCAAGCCATTTTGCTGGATCCTGACGTTACTATGGATGAAATGTGAGCGTTAAGAAGATTGCTTTGAAAATGCTACTGTTCAATCCAAACTGACTACAGCACTTCTATGTCTGAAAATACGGATTGGTTCAGGGATGTTTTTGCCCCATAGTTCTGTAAATGCGTCTCAGGATTCAAACTAGAGGTGTTCGTTATCATTTATACTAATAGTAATTTCAATTCTCCCAGAGCTGGTCTTTTTGAAGCCAAAGTGGCAGCACCAATACAAAAAAGGGAGGTAACTGCAGTCTTGGGAGAACACTGAGGTTGGCAGAAGTACAACCCCACATGCCTTTAGACCTCCTGCCCTCAGCAATCCAATGAGGACTGAATATACTCAGTGGGTTTGAAATACTGACTGACAGTTGGAGGGAAAAAACAACAACAAAAAGCCATGGGCCGTATCTAATGCTGCTGCTCTGCCTCTGCTGATAATGTTGTGCCAGCAGGACCCACTACCAGTGCAACAGGAAGCTAGTGATTCCTAGAGCAACCCTGATAACTAGTCAAAACATTCATTTCTGGAGTGGGACGGGTCAGTAGAGCTCCCTTCAGCCAGTCCCACTGACCTGTTCTGCTCTTGAAACTACCATTTTGGTCCATTTCTGGTTGCTTTAGTAAGCAGTAGCTTCCTGTTGTGCCAGTGGCTGGTCCTGCTGGTGCACAGGCAGCATTCGACACTGCCCCATATTTGTGTGTGTGTATAAGTAATGGAGTATCTGGAATCCTGAACAGAAGCACTCTCAACTACAACCTTTTGTTGGAGGTGCCACTTTTACTAATCTATACACTGTGAATGAAATGGAGGATGGAAGCTGAAGGTGGGATATAGTGTTAAAAATGCTGTGTTCCACTTTATATGGTATTTATGTAGGGGTTTTCTACATGAGCGAATCAAACAGGAATGCAAATAGCACCCACTACACTATTTGTGTTCCCCTTTATTTTCACCGTAATAGTCTACGTAAATATTTACGTAGACTAAAACGGCGAAAAATAAGGAACGCAAATGGCGGCCGTCGTAGCCGCCTCAATTTCCGTACAAGTTTTTTTTTTTTACTTTGCCGTGATAGGCTACGTAAATATTTACATAGCCTATCATGGTTAAATACAGGGATGCAAACGGCGGCGGCTATGGCAGCTGCCATTTGCGTCCCTGCTGCCCAGTGGCCGGATGTCCGGCTGTGGGCGGAGCCGGCTGGCAGCTCTGCGCAATCCCCGCGGAGCGGAGCTGGCCAGGCAGGACTCTGAGGGGAGGGACGGAGCGCCTCCCCCCCATTGAGGATTCCAGCGGGAGGGACGGAGTGCCTCCCCCCCACCGTGAAGCAGATTCGCGAAACGGTAAGTGACTTTCGTACATCCCTAATTACACTAGGTTTCTATAACACCATTCAGAAAAAATAGTGGATTTCCCTTGTTAGGAAAAAAACACAATAATGGTTGCAAAGCATGGGAGAGGCGCTGGAGGAGGATGACATCATGTAAAGGAACCACAAACTACTATGAGTGAGGAACCACGAGTGCACAATAAAAGCCTCATGTAGAAAGGTTCATAACTAGGCTTGAAATCCTGAGGTTTGCTTAAAGAGGAAACAGCATACAGAAAATGTCACACTCTTGAGGCAGTCTCTCATGTATAAGTCTCACAGCCACGTATGTTCTGTACATTGCTTCTGAAATATGGTTATGACACAGCTTCATGCTGTTATACTACTGGTCAATGGAACCCTTCATTGTCTGCTCTGACTAGCAGCTGACCTATAAGGTCTCCAGCTTATTTGAACCCTGCTATTTTTAGATCTAGGCTCTCTGCTCCTGTGCCATGGCCCCTTATTTTAGAATTACTGGTCTAGTATTTGATTTCCTCAGAACAGCAGCTTTCGCTCAAAAGTCAAAGTTTCTAGCTCATGATTGAATAATGTGAAAGTGTGTTTCTCATAATGGCAGCATAAGATTCAGAAGCAAAGAGGGCACATCTGAGCAGGGTTCCCAGATGCCAGCATCTGAAAAAAGGAGACTTTGGCTGTATAGCTACTTGACCTAAGGTAAGGGGAAATTAGAGATATGCTGTTTAGCTTAGGAATAATCAGTGCAGGAGAAGAAATGCAGGTCTATGTTGGACAGATGGCTGTCCAGCCTCATCTTGAATGCCTCCAGTGTGGGAGAGCTCACTACCTAGGGAGGTGGTGGGCTCTCCCACACTGGAGGCATTCAAGACAAGACGAGGCTGGACAGCCATCTGTCAGGGATGGTCTGACTTGGATTTCTGCATTGAGCAGGGGTCAGACTCGATGGTCTTGTAGGCCCCTTCCAACCCTACTATTCTATGGTTCTATGTTCAATTATGCTTAGGGCAGAACTAAACTGTAGGGGAAAAATGGGGCTATCTCTGACAACCTCATGTTCAGCCCCTTCTCCACCATAACATGTAGCATCACTAGGGATGCGTGAATCAGCACAACTTGAGTTCTTTGAAGTTCTCTGAATTCCATCTCAAAGCTCGTTCCGACTTGAGTCTGCATTAGATTGCAAGCTCTTTTTTTTTTAATTTGCATGAAAATCCATGTGTATTTTTGCGTGTAGTTTTCCAAATGTACACATCAATTGTTAACATCTTTGGAATGTGTGCATTCTTTTCCCTTTCATTAAAGCATATTTGTGTACATTTTTCAAAACTACACATTTTTTCATGAACATTTTTCAAATGCATGCATGCTGTCAAATACATTATTTTTTGGTCCACAAATCACACTGCAAGCTTGGAAATGTATGGACACTGAGGTGTGATCTGGGTAAATCTTGATAAAAAATGAACTGAAACGAATTTCTCATACATTCCTAAGCATCACTTTCATCACAATATTGGGTATTTCCCTATCCCTTCTTCATACTGCTAGTCCTGGTGAAGAAATGCTCAGTGTCATGATATAATGATAGAAGGTATGTGCTTTTATTGTACTTTTTTGGTATTTGGTATTTTAACTTGTTGTACACCAGTCGCTCTGAAATCTTTTGATATGGAGCTAAGGATGGCATGGGAGTTTAAAAAGGGGGTGCAGTCCGACGGACTCTTCCCCATTTGGCCTCCCAGACCCTGCTCGCCAAGTCCTGGGGCGCTGATGGACCTGGCTGCCAAGCACTCTGGAGCTTGGTGAGTGGCTAGGAGCACGGCAGAACCCCAGTGCTCTTGCCTTGGCCTCCTTGGGATGAGGCCAGGGTGAGAGCACAGGGGGCTGGCTGTGCTGGGACCCGTCTGGCCTCCACCAGCGGTTAAGGGCTTCCTTAACAACTGGCATTGGGAGGAAGGGCCTTGGCGCACCCCAGCGCTCTCACCCTGGCCTCCTCCTGAGGAGGCCAGGGTAAGAGTGCTGGGGGCTGCTGGCCACTCTGAGGACTTGGCAGTCAAGCCCTTGTGCACATAAAGCAGCTTGCGCAGGGAGGCTCACCAAGTGGGTCTGGACAGTGTGAACGGGGGGGGGGGGAGCACATCACGCTCCCCCCACCCTGAATGGGGATAGGTCCGTCCATCCCTATATGGAGCTGCTTACAAATCCTATGATAAATAAATCTAATTAAATAAGTGTTATTGCATGTTGTAGTGCTGTTGCAAAATGCCACCCTCAAATTTGCCACCGTTTTCACAGGTGGCAAACTGGGAGTGGGAGAGATTTCATAATGGGGTGGTGAGAGCAGCCACAATAAGTTTTTTTTAAAAAAATGTTTTAGCACCTCTAGAAGTGGTTGCAGCAGGGCTCCTTTTGGCAGCTAACACCATTTTCCTTTTTCCAAACTGACTAGGATGTAGTATTGTTTAACATTTTTGGGGAAAGAAAATGATGGCCAGCTATTACAAGGAGCTTTGCTGATACTATTGCCTCAGGCAGTGGCAAAAAAAAGGTAAAATAAAAGATGACCTGCCATGACCACTCCTGTCCTCCAGCAGTAAGCCCACCACCAACCTCACAAGAGGTGTTGTTCTCCCTCTAGTGTCATCTGCTGAATGCCTCCCCCTAGATTCTTGAGGTGGAAGTCCCTATTGGAGAAGGTTTGGGTCAGCTCTAGTTATGAATGGGAGAACCATTTTCACAGTAGCCTTATCCCCCCACCCCAATGTATAATTCCACCCTTACATGAGATTAAAAGTAGAACATGGAGTTGCTCGGGTTTAGATGGAAACTACTTTGTTAGAAATGATGGAAGCCTCTACACCATACACTGTGACATACAGTAGCACTAGGAAGATAGTACTGCTTTTGGGAAAGTTCGGCAGAAGGCCATAAAGTTGTAGGACTGAATATTCTAAATGATGAAAAAAGGTTAAGGACCTTGAGTGTATCCTCATTAAAAATAGCATACTTTGAAGTGTAAAAATTACCAGAGAATTATAGCAGTGAGAAATAGAAAAGGCCAATTATCCAAGGCAAACCCTTATTTCTACCAATGTAGCTATATTCCCTATTGTACATTTAGTAGTGTTTTGTCCAGACTGAATGTAAATGCTCAAGGATTGGGGCTTTTACTTCTTCCTATGGGAGACTATTGCACAGACTAATAGAAAGCTAACTTTCATCTGGCTTTTCCACCCCTGAAATGTATCGTTCTTTGCCTTTTCTTAATTTCATCCCATCAGACCTAGTTTTAATACTTTGAACAACTCTTAAGTAATTCTTTCTGCTCCCAGGGGTTTATGCCTTCAAATACATTATACCATTTCATTTGTCATTTCTTAGTCAAGCTCTCTCATACATATTTAATTCCTTCACTCCAAATTAATTTTTCCATCCCCTTAATAATATTTCCATTTGTCTATATCTTTTGGATTATAGAATACCTAAGCAGAAACTTAATTTCCGAGGTAGCAGTACTCCAAAATAAATAAATAATGCAGAAATAGGTTAGGGTGGCTGCCTTATATCATGATATAATGGGGGCTGAGCAAGCAAAAACGTTTCTCAGACCCTTGAAGCACTTACCTTAGAGAAATTCCACTGCTCTATTATAAAAGATTTCTGGTATAAGTATGTTGAAAACTGTGGCCTTGGAGATCTGCTGTTTATTCCTATTCTCAAATTATGCCAAATTTTCCATTTGGTTCAATTGGAAACTGAAAAGGGCCATCGAGATATGTGTGTTGGCGTTACAGCTCATCTCAATACAATTAGAAGCAGACAAAAGGAAATGTGAAACATCACCCAGTTTTAAAGACATGAGTTTATAGGCTACAGCTGATATATACAGCAGATACATATATGATATATCTAGTTAAATAGGCTTCCTATAGTAGGTTAGGAAGTCTCATTTCACAACATATTAGTTTTAGTTCATGCATACCTGGTTTGGTGATGGAGTTGGGACTGGCATGGTCCCACTGCTCTCTACCATGCAGATAGCATTACTTGTGAGTTGGGCACGCCACACAATTCTGTGGAGGGTGTATTCATGTGACCTTGCTCTCTCCCCGCCCTATTTTTTGAAAGGGAAGAATTATGCAGTAGGCTTTCTTACATCTGAGTACCCATAAGACAAGTGATATTATCTGGTAGAACAGAAGAGGCACCTATGCTGCTGCTGCTTCACCATATAAAGCTTATTGCTGTCCCAGATATGTAGGGACCAGGCCTTACATTGTAGAGTGCAATGGGGCTTTTTGTTGTGTGCTCCAACAGAATAAGAAGGTTGCTCTTCAGGGATTAATGCCAATTAACAGCATTATCCAATGCATGCTTAATCAGACAGTTTACTCAGACTCCTAGTGATGTGTGGGTATAATAGCAGCCTAAACGGTTGACCCTTGCCATTAAATGCCAGCCCAAGTTGAAAGGTCCTGTCATACTTTCAAAAGTGGCTCAAGCACAATCTTAAGCAAGCTTCCCAGTGAAGGACTGGGAACTCTAGTACAATAAAATAAAATGGCATTACACCAGTGCTGCAGTTATTTTCCTGAAGTTGCAAATAAAATTATCTCGGACACCATAGCATTTCACTAAAAAACATCATCTCCCCTTTCTCACCTCTCACACCACAATGTTTAGGGTTATTCCATTCCAAACACAGTTTCGTATTTTGCCTTCCAGGTAGATTTCACAGCACCATAAAGTGATGCATAAGCTTTGTCATTTTCAGAGTGGCACAAAAATGTGATAGCCACATTGCACTTTCCTGATGTTCTGGCCACAAGGTAAGATGTCTGCAGTTTAAAGAACACAGTATAAGTCGGAAGTAAATTTTCCTAGTAGGAAAAATATGCTTACCAGAGTACACTTGGGACACATTTGTAGAAAGCTTCCACAATGGTTTTATGACTGGATTTGTGGTCTTTGCAAGAGAACTGATGTAGGAATGGAAACTCTCTGAGATAGCGCCAGGGCCAGCCTTAGACTTTTGGTACCTTTCCTTGCCACCTTTCTTCCACTCATTTTTAAAAGAAAAATGATGGCACCCTTCTTCCAATCATTTTTTCCCATCATCCTCTGCTCCTGGTACCATTTCTGCGTTGCATTATTCTCATAATGCTACAATGGCAGTTATTGTAATGATGGGAGAAAAAATAATTGTGTGGCATGAGTGGATTCTTCCGGGGTATCCACCCTGTGCTCACAGGATATTGGATGTCCCATTCCATCATTTTTGACCCAGCCTATATTCATCAGCTATTAATGTAAATGGTTGCAGTACCAGCACGAGAAGAATGGGTGGATGGCTATCTGCAATGACTGCATGGGCAACCTGAGGACAAAGGGACCTGACTTCCTAGGGATACTATGACACCCAACGAGTGCGTAGGTCCCACATTTTGCAACCAAACCTGATTATCAGATTTGCTCCAGGTTTTTGCAATATTAGCATAATGTCCCTGTTATTTGCCATGTGGTATAAGCTGAGGCTGGTATAATTTATCATAAGAATGTCTAAGGTTAGGACCATGGAAGTATTTCCTTATATAAAGTGTATAAAAGAAGGCCATCTCTGCTTCCTGTCACAAGGCTTTCTGATAAAATATTAGCTAAATTGGTCTTTCCCCTGTTTCTAAAGCCTCTATGTAATGCAGCTAAGCTATCAAGAAGTCAACAAAGGTTGTCAATGCCCAAAAGCATTTCTATGTGATCCCCCACTGTAACCCCATTTAATCTTGTTTCACATCCTAAATTCTAAGCAGATGGCATTATCTGTCAGGTGCAATAGTGGTAGCATTGGCTTGGAAATATGTGTCTGTAAATTGAAATTCATGCTTTGTTTACACTTGCAAAATTTTGTCATCCTAGTTTTATTTCCTTAGTGGTCTCATTAGTATACCAGAAGGGCATAAGGGCAGCAGACATCCCAGTGAACTATTCCCAGTTTGGATTGTTATGATCTGCTTTGTCTTTTAGGAACAATAACTTCAGTTATCAGCAGACTAAAAGCTGGTTCAGAGTGATGGCACCAAAATTTAGAATTGAGAGTGCGTGGATTTGGAAATGAAAATCCTCAGTTTGGAAAACAATGGACCAGTTGAGCCCAAACCCTATTGACATTTGGGCCTGATTCATAATGGCTCACCCTAGTTCCAGCATTCTCTGATGCCACATAACCCCCACCCCCAGCTATTTGTCTTCCTTGCCCAAAACCTATCCTTCCAAATAAGTGGGGAAATGGCAAGAAGGACTAGTGTGCAGAGCGCTTCAGCAATGGCAAGGCCTTTGTGGAGCATTCATTACTTCCAGGGAACCTGGGAAATGTAATTCCCAATGCCTCTCTGCTGAGTAGATTAAGCTGGCAGGAGCACCAAGGCCTTAAAGAGGAGTCATCCATTGCTCTTGAGGACCTTCCCATTTTTAACAGTGTACATGTTTGGAAAGAGGGAGACTGGCAGGGAGGGCTGGTGGTGAACTCTCCTAAGACTGGCCATTCCAAACTTGTTCAAAAAGACCCTATGGTTTTTCCAAGAGTTCTCAGAGACAGGTCAGAAAAACCAAGCTAATTGTGAGGCAAGATGGGGGAAATTCACCTGTCACTACAGAATCACGTGACTGTTAGCAGCTGATTTTATTTTCAGTCCATTGCAGTCCTCTGCCCACAGATTCAGATGGTTGTAAATAAAAACAGAAACGAACCCTCACCACATGAGGACTACAACTGCCAAAAAGGCTGGCTCTTAGCACCATGAATTTAGCACACAGAGACAATGAGCTGAATTTTACATAGCATCTACTACTCAATATTTCCAATATGTGACAGAGTTAAATATGTCTCAGGGCTGGATACAATGGGCAATTTAAATTATTACATTAAATTAAAAACAATTTCTATACAAAAATTCAGAAATCAACATCATAAACAAATAAGAACACCCTTATCCAGCTCATTACTGAACTTAAGCAATGTTTAAGAGTGCTGACAGCTTCCTTGGAATTAGGTAACAAAGAGCGATAGAGCTGAGTGTCATCAACATACTGATGGTATCTCTCTCCAAAGCTCCACCTGACCTCTCCCAGCAGATTCATGTAGATATTACATAATATAGGTGACAGGACAGAACCCTGTGGGACACTATCAACCAATGGCTGCAGTGCTGAACCATAGTCCCCCAGCACCAGGCTCTGGACATAACCTGGAAAGACAGGAACCACTGCGATACAGTGCCTTCAAGGCCCATCCCCATCAGGAGGTCCCAAAGGATACCATGGTTGATGCTATTGAAAGTCACAGAAAGATCAAGGAGAACTAGTTGGGCCACATTCTTCCCATCCAGTTCCCAGTGTAGGTCTTCCACCAAGGCTACCAAAGCAGTCTCAGTCTCATATCCCAGCTGAAAGCCTGAAGGAAATGGGTCCAGATAATCAGTATTATTCAAATGCACCTGGAATTGTGAGGCCACAACCTTGTTGATCACCATGGCCAAGAATGAAATGTTTGATCTCTTGGGTCAAGGGAAGGTTTCTTCTATCGAGGCCTTATTACTGCCTCCTTCAAGCATGAGAACATGCCCCTCCCACTAGGAGGCATTAATCACAATTGATCTCCAGTAGGGATGTATGAGAAATTCACTTCAGTTTGTTTTAGACCGGAATTTACCCAGTTCATGCCTCCCAAACTTGAGTGTGGACTTGAATGCAATCTGTAGTCGAAGTCCACACATTTCTGAGCTTGTGATGCGATTTGCGGACCAAGCAAAATGCATTTGAAAATGCATATATTTGAAAAGTACACATGAAAAAAGTGCATACTTTTGAAAAATGCACTCTTAACATGCATTAATCAATGGGAGAAAAGTGCGTACTTTAAAATGGTGCACACACACACACACAGAGTGCACTAAAATACACATCAATATTTGTGTGAACAAAAAGAAAGCTCACAGTCTGATACAGACACAAGTTGCACTGAGCTTCCAAGTGGAAATTTGGAGACCTCGAATGATGTGGTCAATTTTTACAGATTTTCTCATCTCTACTTGAAATCACTGTATGCAAGTAAGCTTATACACTCTAGAAGTGAAACAAACTTACCACATAAATTCTCTTCACTATGGATATCAAATAGTCACTGAACATTAGAATGTTGGCCACCTGTCAGATATTTGTAGTTTGACAGTAGCTTGTGATATCTGGTATTTGATTTCAATATGTCACATTTGACAGTTGATAAGGTAATTATATTCAGTATTTAGCAACCTTTGGCTATTTGGTTTGGCTATGACAAGCATAATTATTTAGTATTTGAGAAACAGGCATATAGTAGTAATTGGAATTCAACAGTATTTTACTTGCCATGGAATAGTATTAACAGTAATTGATGTTGGCATTTCCTGGTATTTAGTATTTGGCTTTATTGATAGTATCCAGCTTCATGGCATTTGATCTTTTTGATATTGTATACTTAACTTCCATCCCACCCCAGCATTAAGATTCTGCCAAATGCCAACAATTTTCATTTTTTCATTGAAAATTCCAAATTTTGAGATCCAGTTTCAAATTCAAAATCCAGAAGCCAAAACATTTTCCAAAATTCTATTTCAAAATTCTTTTTCAAAATTCTATTTCTAGTTTTAGACAGCCACCATGGTACACCACCCAGAAATGATCAAGTTGCATCATGCTAGGGAAAATGACCGTAGTGCTGTAGCTGCTTCACAAAAGCACTTTGCTTGTGGGAGACTGTTGCATTTCTCATTCTGTGATGAGTGAATCATCTGTGTCATTTGCTAGAAGTAGAAGGTCAATCATGTATGCTTCTGATATGATGCAGAACTAGCATTTTCTGGTTGTGGCAAACACATCATTTGTCGTGGGCAGGAAGTTGCCATACACTGAAATAAAATGGCAGCCAACAGTACAGCAGCCACACAATTCATGTTTAAAAGGGTTTAGTCTTTGCTGCTTTAGTGCAGAGTGTACTTACCAGGCAAATCTAATAGTAAAAACATAATGCCTTGTTTTAATCATTATTCAAAAGCCATTATTCTCATAAGGGGAGAGAATCTCCTCAATGCAGATATGATCAATTGCTAATGAGTCATTACAGAGTTCTTCTACCTGAAGTCTTCTTTAGTGGTGGGGAATAAATTCATATTCAATTTTTTATTTTTGCACATAGGGATCATCTCCCTCCACTGGAATATATAGGGCAGTATCCAACTGTGTCTTTCTGCTAGTGCAAATGACACTGTGCTACCGGAAACTAGGTTCCAAATTATGCACAAGAAGAGAATCCAACTAGAGTGACATGTGTGCAAATGTGGTTGTATGAGTGGTTGTTCAAGGAGTTATGCAACCAACCAGTTGCATAACCAGATATGCAAGTGCTTTTGCAACAGAAAGATTCAGTGGCGGTCCACTAGCGCTATTTGACTTTGTGGAATGACACCGTTGATACTGCTCAGGATGCTTGACTAGATGGACCTTTGGTCTGATCCACCAGAACTATTCATATGTTCTTAAATAACATTGCATGTTATTTGATGTGAAGGATACTGAACTTTACAGCGCGGTGTTGCATTTTCACTGTACTAACTTCATCCATTCCAAGAAAAGGAACTGTGGTTTGGTCATGTTTATTGATTCCTCACACCATAGAATCATAGAATCATAGAACAGCAGGGTTGGAAGGGGCCTATAAAACCACTGAGTCCAACCCCCTGCTCAGTGTATCCCTGACAGATGGCTGTCCAGCCTCATCTTGAATGCCTCCAGTGTGGGAGAGCCCACGACCTCCCTAGGTAATTGGTCCCATTGCCGTATTGCTTTAACAGTCAGGAAGTTTTTCCTGATAGAATCATAGAATAGTAGGGTTGGAAGGGGCCTACAAGGCCATCGAGTCCAACCCCCTGCTCAATGCAGGAATCCAAGTCAGAGCATCCCTGACAAATGGCTGTCCAGCCTCGTCTTGAAGGCCTCCAGTGTGGGAGAGCCCACCACCTCCCCAGGTAATTGGTTCCATTGCCGTATTGCTCTGACACTCAGGAAGTTTTTCCTGATGTTCAGTCGGAATCTGGCTTCCTGTAACTTGAGCCCATTATTCCGTGTCCTGCACTCTGGGATGATCAAGAAGAGATCCTGGCCTTCTTCTCTGTGACAACCTTTCAAGTACTTGAAGAGCGCTATCATATCTCCCCTCAGTCTTCTCTTCTCAAGGCTAAACATGCCCAGTTCTTTCAGTCTCTCTTCATAGGGCTTTGTTTCCAGTCCCCTGATCATCTTTGTTGCCCTCCTTTGAACCCTCTCCAGCTTGTCTGCATCCTTCTTAAAGTGTGGTGCCCAGAACTGGACACAGTACTCCAGATGAGGCCTAACCAGTGCTGAGTAGAGGGGAACTAGTACTTCCCGGGATTTGGAAGCGATGCTTCTATGAATGCAGCCCAAAATAGCATTTGCCTTTTTTGCAGCCACATCACATTGTTGGCTCATATTCAGCTTGTGATCGACGACAATTCCAAGATCCTTCTCGCTCGTAGTGTGGTTGAGCCACGTATCCCCCATCTTGTAACTGTGCATTTGGTTTCTTTTTCCTAGGTGCAGAACTTGGCATTTGTCCCTATTAAATGCCATTCTGTTGTTTTCTGCCCAGCACTCCAGTCTATCCAGATCACTTTGAATTTTGTTTCTGTCTTCCAAGGTATTAGCTATCCCGCCCAATTTTGTGTCATCTGCAAATTTGATCAGCATTCCCTGCACCTCCTCCTCCAAGTCATTAATAAAAATATTGAAGAGCACTGGGCCCAGGACTGAGCCCTGCGGTACCCCACTCGTTACCTCTCCCCAGCTTGAGAAGGTCCCATTGATAAGCACTCTTTGAGTCCGATTCTGTAGCCAACTGTGGATCCACTGGATCGTTGTTTCATCTAGCCCACTTCGAGCTAGTTTGCTCATCAGGATATCATGGGGCACTTTGTCGAAAGCTTTGCTGAAGTCGAGGTATATGATGTCTACAGCATTCCCACGGTCTACAAGGGAGGTGACTTGATCAAAAAATGAGATCAGATTTGTCTGGCAGGACTTGTTTTTGACAAATCCATGTTGGCTTCGAGTAATCACTGCATTGTTGTCAAGGTGCTTCCAGATGGATTGCTTTATGATCTGCTCCAGAATTTTCCCAGGGATTGATGTCAGACTGACTGGTCTGTAGTTCCCAGGTTCCTCCTTTTTACCCTTTTTGAAGATAGGGACAACGTTAGCCCTCCTCCAGTCATCTGGCACTTCCCCGGTCCTCCATGATTTCTCAAAGAGAATAGACAGTGGTTCTGAGAGCTCTTCTGCCAGTTCCTTTATGACTCTAGGATGCAGTTCATCTGGCCCTGGAGATTTGAACTCATTCAAAGTAATGAGGTGTTCCTTGACCATATGCCTGTCGATCTCAAGCTGCAATCCTGTCCCTTCAGCCTGTACTTCGCCTTTGCCAGGGGGGTCATAGACCCTCTTTTGGGAGAAGACTGAGCCAAAGTAGGAATTGAGCACCTCTGCCTTTTCTTTGTCATCTGTTATCATTTTGCCATCCTTATTTAATAGCTGAACAACCATTTCTTTCCTCTGCCTTTTACTATGCACGTAGCTGAAGAAAGCCTTTTTGTTGTTTTTAGCATCCCTCGCTAACCTCACCTCGTTCTCCGCTTTAGCCTTCCTGACGCCATCCCTGCAATTCTGTGCTACCTGCCTGTACTCTTCCTTTGTTACTTGGCCTTCTTTCCACTTCCTATATGTGTCCTTTTTTGTTTTCAGGTCATCCCTAAGCTTTTTGTGAAGCCACATTGGCTTCTTCTGTTGTCTTCCACCTTTTCTTCTTGTTGGAATTGTTTGTGATTGTGCCTTGAGAATTTCCTTTTTTAAAAGTTCCCACCCATCTTGGACTCCTTTTCTCGCTAGCATTGTTTGCCATGGGACCTTACTGATCATTGTTCTGAGTTTATTAAAATCAGCTTTCCTAAAATTCAGGGTACGCGTTTGAGTACACTCGGCTTTTGCTTCCCTTAGAACCAAGAACTCAAGTACAACATGGTCGCTTTCCCCCAGAGTTCCTGTAACTGCTACTTTATCCACTAAGTCATCTCTGTTGGTTAGGATCAAGTCAAGGATAGCCGATCCTCTAGTTCCTTCCTCTACTTTCTGTAGGAGGAAGTTATCCGCCACACAAGTCAGGAATTTCCTGGAGGGGCCATGTTTTGCAGAATTTGTCTCCCAACAAATATCGGGGAAATTGAAGTCCCCCATTACTACTACATCATGCTTCCTTAAAACATTGGCTATTTGCTTTTCAAAAGTTTCATCCTTGGCTTCTCCTTGATTGGGTGGCCGGTAGTAGACTCCGACCACCAGGTTCCTTTTATTCTTTGCTCCATTTATTTCAACCCAGATGCTCTCGATGGGGCTACCAAGCTCCTCCTCCTGTATTTCTGTGCAGAGATATGTATTTTTCACATACAGTGCAACCCCGCCTCCCTTTCTGTTCCTCCTGTTCTTTTTGAACAAGTTATATCCTTCAACTGCTGTATTCCAGTCATGAGAGTCATCCCACCAAGTCTCAGTTATACCTATCAAGTCATAATTTCCCTCCTGTATTAAGAGTTCAAGTTCGTTCTGTTTGTTTCCCATACTCTGGGCATTAGTATATAGACATCGAAGACCATGTGCTTCATAGTCTGGCTTTCTTCCTACATGTGTCTGAAGACTATTATTGGGCGCTATCAGCGCTGTTCTCTCCATTGCAGTGCATGCGCCTACGTCCATTGTTACCCCCAACATTACATCTCCCTTCCCCGTAGGATTCAGTTTAAAGCCCTCCTGATGAAGTTCTTCATGCTGTGGCCAAACACATTCTTCCCAGCCTTTGTGAGGTGCAACCCATCCCTAGCCAACAGCCCATCTTCCAGGAAGTATAGCCCGTGGTCCCAGAATCCAAATCTCTCTCGTCGGCACCACCTTCGTAGCCAGTCATTCACCCGGAGTATTTTTCGTTCCCTTTCTATCCCTCTTCTAACTACTGGAAGGATGGATGAGAAAACTATCTGGGCCCCAAAGTTCTTGAGTTTCCTTCCCAAAGCTTCAAAGTCTGACGTGATCTCTTCGTAGCTCCGCTTGGCGGTATCATTTGTTCCCACATGGATGAGAAGAAAGGGATACCTGTCAGTGGGCTTTATGAGTGCAGGCAACCTTTCAGTCACGTCTCTAATCTGTCCTCCCGGGAGACAACATACCTGGCGAGTCCACGGGTCTTCGCGACATACTTGGGTCTCGATCCCACGCAGCAAGGAGTCTCCCACTACTACCACTCTTCTCTTCTTCTTCTTGTAGGCCTGGGTTTCATCGCCTCTGTTTGACTGACCTTTAGCCTCTTGCTCACTCTCATGCAGGTTCCCCTGTGATTCTTCCTCTGCAGGCTGTCCTCCAGTCTCATCTGCAAGTACCTGGAATCGGTTCCACAGCTCCACCGCTTCCACTGGTGCAGAGTGGCGTCTAGTTCTTCTTCTCCTAACTGTCACCGTTTTCCAAGGAGTATCCTCTACTCCATTTTTCTTCACCTCAGCATTTCCCACTGCCTCATCTTGCTGTTGCTCTTCAAGCTTCTGGTCTGCCCTTTGCTGCTGTAGTTCCCCCATTCTGTCCAAGAACTCTTCGTGTTCTCTTATTCCCCGGAGGGTTGACAGTCGCCGCTCCAGTCCACTTACTTTTTCCTCCAGCAGCGTGATCAACTTGCACTTGTTGCAGGTGTAGGCCATGTTGTTCTCAGGCAAGAAAACAAACATTGCACACACCTTGCAGGTCACCACCACTGGAGAGTCTTGTCCTTCCATAGCCTCTTTTCCCTTTTTGTGTCTAGCTTTGTGATTGTTCTAGACTAGCCTGTGCCTGCTCCTCTACTCAGTAGAGGTTAAAAGCAGAGTCCCACTGGTGTGGAAGTGTGTGTTACAAGACAAATAAATGGGAAAAAGTTAGTTAAAAAAAAATAAAAAAAAAATGTTAGGGGCCTCCCCCTTGACCTCCCCTGCCGAACTCCCCTGGCCAACTCCTGTTTGCTCCCCCTGTTCGCTCGCTCTCTGGGAGCTTGCCTGCTTCTGTAGTCCCTGGACCAGCTGGAGCAGCTTGCTCTGCTCTGCTCTGCTCAGCTGGGAGGCGGGAAACAGACTGAAGCTTCCCGCCCAGTCAGCTGCTGGGAGTACTCAGGCCACACCCCTCCAATTCAGTTGGAGCTCTCAGAAGCTCCTGGTGAGCTCACAGCCAGTCAGAAGGATAAAGGGCAGCGCCCTGGGCTTCCTGCAACCCACTTACCTCTTAGCCTCTGTCTCCTTTGTCTCCTTTGTCTCTTCAACCACTGCAACTCCCCTGGCCAACTCCTGTTTGCTCCCCCTGTTCGCTCGCTCTGTTCGCTCGCTCTCTGGGAGCTTGCCTGCTTCTGTAGTCCCTGGACCAGCTGGAGCAGCTTGCTCTGCTCTGCTCTGCTCAGCTGGGAGGCGGGAAACAGACTGAAGCTTCCCGCCCAGTCAGCTGCTGGGAGTACTCAGGCCACACCCCTCCAATTCAGTTGGAGCTCTCAGAAGCTCCTGGTGAGCTCACAGCCAGTCAGAAGGATAAAGGGCAGCGCCCTGGGCTTCCTGCAACCCACTTACCTCTTAGCCTCTGTCTCCTTTGTCTCCTTTGTCTCTTCAACCACTGCAACTCCCCTGGCCAACTCCTGTTTGCTCCCCCTGTTCGCTCGCTCTGTTCGCTCGCTCTCTGGGAGCTTGCCTGCTTCTGTAGTCCCTGGACCAGCTGGAGCAGCTTGCTCTGATGTTCAGCTGGAATCTGGCTTCCTGTAACTTGAGCCCATTATTCTGTGTTCTGCACTCTGGCATGATCAAGAAGAGATCCTGGCCTTCTTCTCTGTGACAACCTTTCAAGTACTTGAACAGCACCGAGGAAGCGTGACAGAATGTTGAACTGCCTTCAGTCTAAGAATCCATTTCTGTGCAATACCAGTGATGAGGAAATCACAGCAATCAATCATATCACACACACACACACACACACACACACATATATATATATACACACACACACACACACACACACATATACATGGAAGGCAATCCCAAACCCATTTTAGATAATGTGCAGGGAGCCAAATTAATTTAAGCTCTAACTCGATTTACTTTATTTGAGAGGAACAGGGTTCCAGTGTTCAAAGCAAATGATATTTCCAGTACAGCAAATTGTATCTTGTTGACATGTCACATCCAAGGAAAAAATTAGTTCCCTGATGTTTGCCACATGGGGTTGTATCCAATGTTAGTCCTACTTAGAGTAGACCCATTAAATAAATGTGGCCTAAGTTAGACTAGCATTGGATACAACCCATTTGATACTATCCCCTGTTTCCTACTGAAAAGCCCCTAAACTGGCATGAATGCAACAGTTCTGCCCTGTTGCTGCCCCTCAGAAACTAACATTCAGTTTCATTTACATTCCATTTAGCTATTATACCTAATAGTCATTGATAGCATTATCCTCCACGAATTTGTCTGATCCACTTTTATAGCCATATAAGCCAAGGCCATTACATCCTGTGGCTGTGAATTACATATGTCAATTCTGTGTGAAGAATTGCTTTGCTTTGTCTGTCCTGAACCAACTGCCATCTTCATTGGGAAGCTGTAATATCATGGAAGAGGAAGCAGTGCCAGCTCCAGGTTTCTGACACCCTCAATAGGCCCCCTGCCCTTAGTGGGTCTGCCTTCTCACTGCCACCATCACCAGCTGCTGTTGCTCCACCTTCTCTTTCTCAACATTGACACCACTTGCTTGCTTGACAGGGAGACAGCCCGTGAGATGGTAGGCGGTGGTATCTGCTCCTCCTCTTCAGTCCCACCATTGTCTGATCCAGAGTGAACAAGTAGGTTGCAATGGGGAAGAGGAGGAGCCAGTCCATAGGGCTGTTGTCACTGGGCCCCAGCTGGGGTGTGGTCTCTTGACAGGTGCGCAACCATGCCTATCCTTGATGCTGGTCCTGAGAGGGAAAGAAAATGGCCTGGATCCACTTTCTCCACACCATAAATAACTTTAAAGACCTCCACCATGTTCCTACTTGGTTGTCTTTCTTTCTAAACCAAGGAACCTACAGTGCTGTAGCCTTTCCTCATAGGAAAGGGATGGTGCTCCAATCTGCTTATAGACTCATAGAGTCATAGAATCATAGAATAGCAGGGTTGGAAGGGGCCTACAAGGCTGTCGAGTCCAACCCCCTGCTCAGTGCAGGAATCCAAGTCAGAGCGTCCCTGACAGATGGCTGTCCAGCCTCATCTTGAATGCCTCCAGTGTGGGAGAGCCCACTACCTCCCTAGGTAATGGGTTCCATTTCCGTATTGATCTAACAGTCAGGAAGTTTTTCCTGATGTTCAGCTGGAATCGAACTTCCTGTCACTTGAGCCCATGATTCCGTGTCCTGCATTCTGGGACGATCGAGAAAGAGATCTTGGCCTTCCTCTCTGTGACAACCTTTCAAGTACTTGCGCTATCATCTATCCCCTCAGTCTTTTCTTCTCAAGACTAAACATGGCCAGTTCTTTCAGTCTCTCTTCATAGGGCTTTGTTTCCAGTCCCCTGATCATCTTTGTTGCCCTCCTCTGAACCCTCTCCAGCTTGTCTGCATCCTTCTTAAAGTGTGGTGCCCAGAACTGGACACAGTACTCAAGATGAGGCCTAATCAGTGCTGAGTAGAGGGGAACTAGTACTTCACGGGATCTGGAAGCTGTACTTCTCTTAATGCAGCCCAAAATAGCATTTGCCTTTTTTGCAGCCACATCACATCATTGGCTCATATTCAGCTTGTGATCTACAACAATTCCAAGATCCTTCTTGCTTGTCGTATTTTTGAGCCAAGTATCTCCCATCTTGTAACTGTACATTTGGTTTCTCTTTCCTAGGTGCAGAACTTGGCATATATCCCTATTAAATGTCATTCTGTTGTTTTCTGCCCAGCGCTCCAGCCTATCAAGATCACTTTGAATTTTGTTTCTGTCTTCCAAGGTATTAGCTATCCTGCCCAATTTTGTGTCATCTGCAAATCTGATCCGCATTCCCTGCACCTCCTCCTCCAAGTCATTAATAAATATGTTGAAGAGCACTGGGCCCAGGACTGACCCTGAGGTACCCCACTCATTACCTCTCCCCAGTTTGAGAAGATCCCATTGATAAGCACTCTTTGAGTCCAACCCTGTAGCCAACTGTGGATCCACCTGATAGTTGTTTCGTCTAGCCCACTTTTAGCTAGTTTGCTAATCAGGCTTGGTTGCTTTTTAAAATGTATTTTTCATGGCTCTATGATGACCTTCTCAATACTGAATAACAAGAACTGTACATGGAGTTCCAAATGCATCTGTCCTTCACCACTTGTTTGATGTGATTCCCTACCCCATAGGCTCAGAACTTTTTAAAACAGAGGTAAACAGAATTCATTTTTCCATGGTTTAAGTTGTTTGTTTGCTTTTAAAAAAATGAAATTCCCACAGTCCACTGATGTGTTTAAAATGCAGATCTTTAAATTTACATTTAAGAGCTAGGGGGTTGAACTTTGTACTTCCTGCATGTTAACCATTACCTTGCTACTGCTCTTTGGTACCACGTAGCAGGGTTGCCATATGCTACTATCTCTCAACACAGCCCTCCCAACCTGCAGTACAATATATCAGTGAACCACATGGCAGGCTTGTTGTATTATACTCCCTCAGCCCAGCCTGTTATGTGGGGTTAAAGCAATTATAATATTTATTTTTATGTATTTATTTACAAAACGTATAAACCACCCTATCTCTAAAAAAGATTCCCGAGTGGTGAACAATAAAACCATGGCTGGTCATTCAGGAAAAGCTTGTTTAAATCATTTCCGTAACTCAGGACATTTAGAAATAGCTTCTCAGTATGAACCAGGAAATTACCTATAGAGAGACACTGAGATTATTCTCTCTGCCCCTTTTATATCTGTCTCTTTCTTCATCCTCTTTTGCTCATTTCTGTGGAAGGAAGGAAGAGGAGATATGGATTAAAGACAAAGATGTTGTTCTCAATCTGGAAGGAGCGGGAGAAGAATCAACCAAGAAAACCTGATTGTAAGAAGATAATTCCACTGGTGCTTTAGAAAAATCTGGGTGATGTTGAAGATCAGAACTGAAATTGCTGTAGTGCTCAGTATTGCAGAAATAACCTTTCCTTCTCCATCCATCCCCCCAAAACTTCTCCCCACACAACCCCCCCTTTCCTCCCAAATGTCTCACTTTTAATTTGAATCAAGCTTTTCTCATGCCATGAATACACTGAAGTTTTGTTATCCCAGGTCTTAACTGATTGTAATCTTGGTTAAGTCCCTCTGTTTACCATTCAAATAATAGTTATTTAGATCGCATTTTTGCTACATAATCCCTATCCCTTTTCGCTGTTAACAAAGCCAGTTAATTCAACACTCTGCACTGGCACTACAGCGTGTCATTTCTGAAAAGCAGGTGTGGTATTCATGATGATTTCTCCTGTTGTGTGAAACAAATAGTCTAATTCCTAATGGTAAAAATGGACATTGAGAAAGAAATGGGTTCTACTTTGAATCCAACAGGAACTATTGATAGTATAATCACTGATTTTAAATAGAAAATGAAAGGAGTCTAAAGATGGGTTCAAATGTTGCAAGGAAACAAAAGCAAAGGAGGCATGACTGGGTAATCATGCTCATCATCTCCCCATATCTCTGGGTGTGATGTAAACAGTGGTGTAGAAATAAATTTTGAAGTGCAGGCATTCATCATGACAGTCCCCATAGCCACATCCCCAGGGAGAGTCCAAAATTGCAGGCAGCTGTGTTGATGCATATGAACAAACCAGTTCTAGCAATTCTCATCTCCAGCGGAAGCAGATCTTTTGTAAAGCTAATGGGTCTTCATTGCCAATTCAAGACTAAGGGCACAATCCTATGCATGTTTAGACAGAAAAAAGTCCTACAACTCCCAGCATTCCCCAGCCAGTGACATTTTTCTGTATAAACATGCATAGGATTGTACCTTAAGCTGTGCTACATTAGGGCTGTAGACTGCTTCGGCTATAGATCCAAATTCTGAGCCGAAGTGGGCTGATTCGGACCGCCTCAGTCTGGATTTGGAGTGGGTTAGGATTGGGCTGAAGTGGTGTGAAGCAGTTGGAGTGCTTTGGACCGATCTGGACAGCGGCCCACCCAGCCGGGAGAGCCCCCTGCTCCTTACCTGGACCTGTGGGGAGCTCCTGCAGCTGTCGCCATTTTTGAGGGCGTCGCCATTTTCTTTTCAAATGGTGACTCTTCTTCTGGAAATTAAATGTTGTGCAAATGGTGGCTGCAAGGCCATCATTTACACAACATTACAGGTGTAAATAGCCCAGTAAATAGTAAATAACCCTTAAAGGCAGCATAAAAATAATTTAAAATTACAATAAATAAAATAAATCCTTCATCCATTTCTCTTTTTTTTTTCTTCTTCTTCTTCTTCTTTAAAAAAAAAAACCCTTTTACAGAGATCAGATGTGCTGTGCAGTGAAAGTCCAGTCATGTCCACCATCTTCATTTTCCCAGAGTGCCTCTGGGCTCCATGTGGACCCAGAAGCACTCTGGGGAAATGAAAATAGTGGTTACAACTGGAGCTTAACTGTACAATGTGCCCAACCTCTTTAAAACTTTTTTTTAAAAATAGGAAAGTAAAAGGGATATGTTCCTCCTGTTGCTTCCCTATTAAGTAGAGGGGGAGAGTGAGCAAGTGACTAGGGTGAAAGTGGAAGAAAATAGTGGACCAGTGAAGGTGGTGCAGCAGGTAGAAAGGAAGTGGGGTGGTAACAGTGGAGATGGGGGAGAGAAAGCAGCAGGGTTGCTCAGGGATGCTTCACACCTGGCAGTATTTCTGTTCCTGGTAATATGGAAGTTCTCCTCACAGAGAAAATAGAAATATGATGTTTGGAACTACTTTTGTACCAAAAATTTCTCCCAGATTTTTCCAACCATTCTCATTCAACTTGATAGAAGAGGAATTGCTTTTGAAAAGAAATTCAATGGTGAACAAATTTCGGAGAAATTATCGTGGGTTGAGTCTGGGTTTCTTGGGCTTACCTTACTTAGGAGGTGGCTGAGGAGTGAGCACAAGTGTCCTGTTTTTCACTGTGCAATCATCTCTCTGGCAGCCTGTAGCCTCCTCAGCTTCCTACATCTCTCCAGTGAAGCCCAGTTTAAGGCACCATGAAGTAATTCCTCCCTCAGGGCTTTTTCAGATTAGGAAGTGCAGGCAGCCTGGGAGGTTAGCTGTGATTAGGAAGCTCAAAAACACCGCAAACATAAATGATAAAACATCCTGAATGAGGCAGAACAATGGAAGCCTCTTTCATGGGGGAAGAAAACTTTCAGGAAATTGGAGGACAGCTTTTGGCAAAGCACTAACTCCACGTCATCCCTGGAGCTGGACACAACACTGCCCCCCCCACCTGTATTGTGGGGGATGCAAATTGCCAAGACACTTGATGCTGTTGCAGCACAACCCCTCCCCCCAGCCCTTACCAAAAAAAAAGAGAGAAGCTTTGCTACAAGCCCTGCCAATGGGGAGCCCTACCTGGGAGAAACTGTGGAGAATTTCTCCCCCCGCTGGAGAAACTCAGTGAAATTGTCTCCCAAATTTCTCTGCCCACAAGTGAGGTGGAAAATTTCAAGAGGCCATTTGTGCACAGCTCTATTTGGAACTTGTAGACCACAATATGGATTTTTATCATACAAAACCGACCATTTAGCTGGAAAGAAATCCATTTCAGGAGTGCTACAGGGAAGGAGATCATTTGAAAATGATGTGATGATCTAGTGACTACTGGCATCTGCACCATTCTTTGATGATTGGATCCTTTCAGATTGTGCTTCTGGGACTTGATTTATTAATGTTACTTAAGAATGTAAGAGCCCTGTTGGATCACACCAAACACCTATCTAGCCCAGCATTCTGCTCCCACAGTGGCCAACCAGATGCCTATGGGAAGTCCACAAAGAAGACATGAGTACAATAGCACCCTTCCTCTCATATATTCCCCAGCAACTGGTATACACAGGCATACTACCTCTGATACTGGAGGTAGCATATAGCCATCAGGATTAGTAACCATTGATAGCCTCCTCCAGGGATTTGTCTAATCCCCTTTTAAAGCCATCCAAAGTGGTGGCCATCACTACATCCTGTGGTAGCGAATTCCATAGCTTGACTATGCACTGTGTGAAGCAGTATTTCCTTTAATCTATTTTGAATCTATCACCAATCAGCTTGATGGGATGACCTCGGGTTCTAGTATTATGAGAGAGGGAGAAAAATGTCTCCTCATCCATTTTCTCCACACCATGCATATTTTTATACATCTCTATCATGTCTCCCTTTGCTCACCCCTTTTTTCTAAGCTGAAGTGCCTCCAACTTTGTAAACATTTCAAACCTTGATAATTTTGGTTGTCCTTTTTTCACCTATGTCATCTAATAATAGATGCTTATGCTTTGCACATAGAAGGTCCTAGCATCAAATTCCTGTGAAAAAGATCCAGTAGCTGGTGATAGGAAGGACCTATGCTTGACAGCTTGGAGTGCCACTGCAAGTCAGTGTAGACTGGAGTGGGCAACCTCTGGGGGCCCAGAGGCCAATTCCCCCTTGAACCTTCTGAAGGCTGTAATCTTTACTGCCATTACCAAATTTGCTGCTGAAATTGGGTGACACAGCGGTGGCAAAAAAGCAGTGATTCCTATTTAAAACTCCACATGCTTCCAGTCACTAGGGGACAATAGAGAATGTCCTATTTCCTGCTTCCTCCCCTTCATCTTCCTTCTTCCTCCGTCTTCCCCTCTGTCTCTGCATAAAGTGCCATGTGGCCCTCTCCTGAAGGAAGCAAGTAACCATATCTCTTTGCTTCCTTACACTTACACACCCAGCGTTAGGGGGTGCTTGTAGTTAAACAGTGTTAGATAGCCTTCTCTGATGATGTGTATGAAAGCGCTAATAAAGTAAGTTGATTTGAAAGGAAATGAACTTCTCTTAAACTGGCTCTAACCTGCGTTTATTGCCTGCAATACTAAATGCTGTGTTGTCATGTTTTCTATATATAAACCAACTCTGCTGTAAGTCACACCAGACTTTCCAACAAAAACAAGATGTGTGGGGTACTGCTTTTTTTGCTGCCACCACTGCAAATTCAGAACCATAATAATGGAGACAGTAGGGGCTGCAAAACATGCCAGGGGAGCTGCATGCAGTCCACAGGCCAGCCGTACTCCTGGTACATTTAATACTGAGCTAGTTAGACAAAAAGTCTGACCTGGTATAAGGCAGCAACCTTTTAGGGAAAGACTGTAATTCAGTGGTACAGCACATATTTGCATAGAGGAGGTCCCTGTTTCAATTCTAGTTATCTTCAGTTAAAAGTAGGCAATGGGAAAGAGCTGAGAGAACTGAGATCTCCCATCAGTCAGAGCAGACGAAACTGGGCTGGATGGACAAATAGTGTGTCCTAGACAATGAGAGAATCCTATATACCTGAACAGTACTGGAAATGCCTGAGACCCAACCATGCTTTCTGATGTCTTTCCTACATAGAAATACTCATATTTTATTAGTGTTCAAGTACATTTGATCTGGTTTTTAATCCCAGAAGATGGGGTAAATTCACATGATCTATAGGGACATACACAGGGAAAGTACATCATGTACAAGTTGGGTTTTTTGTTGATGAGCATTTCATTCACAAGATAGGATGATTTTATCTATGACTTATTACATATTTTATAGAAAGGGACATGTGGTTTCCCTTTTTGATCTCACCAAAAGGAAGGCAAAGAATAAGTAGAGAGAATTGGTGCAATCCACCATCACTAATATTACATATTAATATCCACCCCTCGTATTTGACTTTAATGAAGATTTGTAGGCAATTGCTTCATTGTGAATAGTTCTCTTGCAGGAGCGTGAATGGAACCTCTCTGTCCAGAATAGCTTCCCTATTGATTTCAATAGAATGTTATTATGACAAAAAGGGCTTCTGAACTCAAGTGCATTCGCTTTCAATAGGAGGCAAGCTGGTTATCAGGTATTTTTTTACAACATGACCAGGTTATTTGATTTCACCCTTGAAATAGATTCAGATTACAGGAGGACTCCCAAGAGAAAAAAAAAAATCTAAGGGAAAAAAAAGAAGTTGCACTTTGACAGTCATCTTGTTCAACAGTAGGTGAGGTTGCATGAAAAATATATGCCAATAATGAGCCACATTTAATCAGAAGAAAACAAGTGAGCTTTTCCTTCCCTTTAAAAAAATTGTGGATAACTATATAGCTTGAACGTAATAAGGTACCAGACTAATTTGCCCCAAATAGTCTCATTTTAAAGAAACACCTTCACAGACTCCTTCAATGGTGCTTGCCTGCAGTAGCAGATTTCTATTTCACTTGTAGCTGAGCCCCATAATTCACTTAGATGAGTAGTTGTGTAGTCTGTATTATTTGGAGGATGCAAAAGAACATGAGTCAACTTCTGACATTTAAATGTCTTGGTTCTCCCCCTGCCCCCCATGTATATATGTATTTTAATAGCACAAAGGTTAGCAGGGCTAACGTTAGACTTGATGAAACTCCAAGAAGAGCGGTGAGAGTTCTGCCCATAAGAAATATCTATTTTCCAGGTTATTATCATCCTATCTTATATTTCATATCGTTGTCAACTCAAGAGTTTCTAGTTAAGGAAGATTGCAAAACCAGAAATACGGGAAAGATCAATATAATATAAAATGTCTTCTGTGCATAAAACTCAAAGACCTATTATATTCAGTGGTGGCTATGGAGATTGTGAACTAAAAATTCAATGAGGGTAATCGAAATATGTTCATTGACACAGAACATGGGGTTACACGGCTCCAGTCCAGAATGTTTATGATAGATGGGTTAGGACTGCATCAGTGGAGTTGTAGGTAAGCGATGATTCTGGTAAGGCTTAAAGACATGGGTCTTGGAGGATGGGGCCTGCCAAATAATTATGGGACCATTCCTGCAAAAGATTGTGTTCAAATAATAATTTGAGTTTGGGAGGAAGAAAATGACAAGCTTGATTATTTGGACAAGTTACAGTATACCATACCATGTCCATATGTAGAATTTTCAAATGGATGCATATATATTCGATGGCAAAAGAATGGGTTTGTGAATGTAAGCAATCACACACTTTTGAAACATACATTAAAGAGCTCAGTTGTGGCTACTAAGAGCTTTTCAACATGAAGCAGTTAATCAGCTGTTAATCCGCTGTATTTACTTTTGGCTTCATCACAGAATTGAGATCTGAGCTCTACATGAGGAGTATTTTCTTGCCTGCTTTTTTGCTACATAACCTCTAGGTGGCTCTATAGTACAGTGGAATAACACAAATACACAAGAGGAAATCATGCTTTATTTCCCTTTCACAATTAAATGCCACATTTTCCCTGCTCTAAAAAAACTCACTGAAAGTGCTGGTTAGACACAGAAGTGAAACTGGAGGGTCATGTCATTGTCTGAAGAACCCATAAACAACTGTGAGTAGGAAATGATGAGTGCACAATAAATGTCTCATGTAGAAAAGCCCTAAATGAGATGCCTTTCATGCATTAGATGCTTTCTTTCTTTTTAAGGAAATAGTAGGCATGGCTGCCTGATATGGATCTAGACCCTAGTATTTGGCAGGGGGGTAATCTCAGCCTAGTGGTCCCAACTTGGATTGGGGCCTCCCTCACCTGCCACTTGGATTGGAAGAAAAGCTCCTACTCCTGCCAGTCCTTGGCGTGGACAAAAGGAATATAGAAAAAATGTCCATCTCCCATAACACTAGCTTTCAGAATCACCCAAGGAAATTAATTCAGGACAGACCTACCCCCCCCCCCATACATTCAGGACAGACAACAAAGTATTTCTTCACAGAACACTCAGTTCATGCAATTTACAGTCACAAGATACTGTGTGAGGACCACTGAGTGAAATTCCTTTAAAAGACAATTAGAATTCATGGAGGGCAGGTCTACACCGCCTTGAGTTCCTTGAAGGAAAAAAGGCGGGATATAAATGTAATGAATGAATGAATGAATGAATGAATAAATAAAATTAGTTGTGACAAGTGAGATGAGCAACAAAATGTTCCATTGTGGAGTGCTCCCAATCAGGCTTTCAGCCAGACAGTCACAGCCTTTTTCAGGATATAGTCCATGCCATTCCCACTTGCTATTGGTTACCCATTTTTTCTCATCTCAGCCTCAGCTATCAGCCAGCATTCCACGGCCACTGAGCATGCTCAGTCCTCATTGGGCTGTTTTGGGGGGTTTAAAGATCCCCCTAGGGTTCCCCCCTTTTTGTTTGTTTGCACTTCTGCAAACCTTGGGGTTTTCCAAGCCTGCTGAGACTGTCTTCTTGTGCATGCATTTTGTGTACATAAGGATCCCTGCTTAGAAAATGTATTTGCGATGAGTATACAAGATAGCTCAAAAGAACCTCATGTTTCAAAACAGTATGGCTTGGGATTCCAGTTGTCCAACAGCAAACAGTGGTGCTGGGCTCCTGGCTTCATGCCTGCTTGCAGGGCCTGCCCTACCATTAGGATGAGTGAGGCAGCTGCTTCAAGTGAAAGAACATGGGGGTGAGTGGCGGTGAGGTGCTGGAGGACAGAGCAGTATGGGCATCACACAGCCTGCCCTACGCCCACTAAACTGGCCTGCTGTCCTCAACTGTAGTAGTCAGCATTGATTCAACTGCCAGTCTGGTTGGTTTCTGTTCATTGGATGGGTTGGGGTGCCATTTTGTTCTTTGCCTCAGGCAGCAAAACATCTTGGGCCAGCCAGCTTCCAGAAGCATCTGGTTAGAAAAAGGATACTGGACTAGACGGACCACTGGTTTGATCCAGTGGGACACTTCTTATGTCCTTAATGGTGGTTAGGTATGATAGGGATGTCAGATGAATCCATCTGGAGGGTCATGAAGCTTGGCCCCCCAGACTTGGCCTCCCAGACTTTCAGAAGCTTGGCCCCCCAGACTCTGGCTCACTACCTTGTGAGCTGGCCCAACCCAATCTATATCGAGTCAGGCCAGCTCGTGGATTTTCAGGTGTTCCCCACTGCCAAACTGGCATTTATGCAAATCGTGGCTGCAATTTGCATACTTAATGCAAATTTCAGATGTAATTTGCATAATTTGTGGCCGTAATCTGCTTAATTTGAACAAATTGTGCCTGCAATTTGCACAAGTCAAGCATATTTACAGTGCAATTTGCACAGATTATGGCCGAAATTTGCATAACTTAGGCAAATTGCAGCCACAATGCTTGTAAAAGCCAATTTTAAGGGAGGGGGGAACTGCCAAAATTCCCAGATTTGGGAAAAAAAGCCCCAGGCTCCAGGGAAATCTGGCAAGCCCCCAAAGGACCAGATTTCCCGGCGACGGCCATCCTTAATGTAGGATGATGTTGACAAAAAGAACTCAGTGGAAAATCAAGAAACAGAAAATGGATTCTTCTATGTTTGCATTTCATATTGATTGTGCTTTAAGTTATTGTGATGACTCTAACAAGGAAGGATGAATTCAATTATGCTATATTGGCCCATTTTCGATATAGGACTTAAGAGCCTATGTCTTTAGGCTTAAGACCTATCTTCGTGATGGTATCATGACAGTGTCTTGCACAAGGCATTATATCTCAGTTCTTCGTCTGTAAAATCAAAACAATAATGACCTACCTGACAGGGTTGTTGTAAGGGCAAATTCAATAAAGTCTGAAAGTACATCATATCTGAAATTGCCATACAGATGAAAAATGGTAGCTGGAGAATATCTGACAGCAGAGGCAATATCTCCTGGTCAGTAAGTATTGTTCAGGTTCGTTAAGGTAGCTTTCAGTCTTTAAGCTTTTTGTAAATATGAAAAAAAATCCGCTTGCCTGAGTTTGTTCAGCAGACCAAACAAATCCATTCTTTTATATGACATTTTGAAGGAACAAACCCTTTTCACTGAATTTTGTGTCAAGACTCATCTGTGAAACAAATTCTGGTGTGCTGCATTTGAAAAGCAAACTTATTTTGTGGAATTTGCGCATTGCTGTTTCCACAGTAACAAAAATAAGAACTAATTTAGCACTGGAAAAAACAATTTAAAGTGGATTTATGAGGCTGTATTCATTTTGGTTGCCCTGTGCCTTTCAGATTCCAAATGGTAAGGTTTGTATATTAAAAAACAAACCAATAAAAACGGTTGGGTTATTTAAGCTATAAGGAAAATTAAATATTATGTTCTGAACAAAATTCTAGCTTTAAAAATGCAGTAGGGAAATTCTGGCTCCCTTCCACACAATATAACAGGTTATGGGCAGTTTCCATGTCATGAGGCATCAGGTTAACTTTATTTGGAGACTAAAACAGAAGAACGAGAAACCAGCAGAATGAACAAAGATGCAGTATGATTGAGGTAGGCCTATATACAACACAAGGCAGGTATACAGCTGTCTGCTAGTTGCAGTGATCACACAGAGCTTATATATTACAAGTTTACCTCTTTAAGGTTCAGAAACCACACTCTCCTCACCTGTATATGTGTGTATGGTTCCCCCCTCTTTTTTTCTTTTCTTTAGAAATATTTGTTGTTGTTGTTGTTCAGTCGTTCAGTCGTGTCCGACTCTTCGTGACCCCATGGACCATAGCACGCCAGGCCTTCCTGTCCTGCGCTCTCTCCCGGAGCGTGCTCAAGTTCATATTCATTGCATCCGTGATGCTATCTAGCCATCTCATCCTCTGCCGTCCCCTTCTCCTTTTGCCTTCAGTCTTTCCCAGCATCAAGGTCTTTTCCAGGGAGTTTTCTCTTCGCATTAGGTGGCCAAAATATTGGAGCTTCAGCTTCATTATCTGTCCTTCCAATGAGCACTCAGGGTTGATTTCCTTTAGGATGGACTGATTTGACCTCCTTGCAGTCCAGGGGACTCGTAAGAGTCTTCTCCAGCACCACAGTTCGAAAGCATCAATTCTTCGGCGCTCAGCCTTCCTTATAGTCCAGCTCTCACAGCCATACATTACTACTGGGAAAACCATAGCTTTGATTAGACGGACCTTTGTCGGCAAGGTGATGTCTCTGCTTCTTACTATGCTGTCTAGGTGTGCCATAGCTTTCCTCCCAAGGAGCAAGCATCTTTTAATTTCATGGCTACAGTCACCGTCTGCGGTGATCTTGGAGCCCAAGAAAGTAAAATCTGTCACTGCTTCCATTTCTTCCCCTTCTATATGCCAGGAGGTGATAGGGCCAGATGACATGATCTTCGTTTTTTTAATGTTGAGTTTCAAACCAGCTTTTGCACTCTCCTCTTTCACCCTCAACAAGAGGCTCTTGAGATCCTCTTCGCTTTCTGCCATTAGGGTGGTATCGTCTGCATATCGGAGGTTGTTGATAATTCTCCCGGCAATCTTAATTCCGACCTGTGATTCATCCAACCCGGCATTTCTCATGATGTACTCTGCATATAAGTTAAATATACCTGTTTGGTAATTTGCAGTTCTGGTTCTATCTTGTCGGAGAGAACTCCACAGAAAAAGTAATCATATCTTTCCAATCAAGGTCTTTTTCAATCAATCAATCAATCAATCAATCATCAACCTTTATTTGCTTAAAATGTATCATTGCAAAACAGCAGAGAAGAAGAAAAACAAAAGCACAATAAAGGGTCAGAGCAGATAATCTCCACCACTAATATATATGATTATACGTTTTCCCGTCTAATTTTAAACGCACCCATTGATGTTACATATTTGTTCTGATCAGCCAAAACCATACATATTTTGTCAAAATTTGACATCTCAGAGCAAGAAAGGAAACTGGATAAAAATCTCTCTTGGGCGCCCTATGCAATGGGCAGTACAGCAAATAATAACAGATATCCTCTGCCTCTCCCTACCCACAAACACAATGACGTGGAACTTTAAGGAACTTTTCTTCCAAATAAGCAGTAGGCATAGTTTGAAAGTGCAGCATAGAGCTTAGTTAAAGACTTTCTTAATAAAGAAAATGTAAGCTCGCATAAATACTGCTGCGGAGTGTGATCAACATTTATATGTCTATGCCACAAAGAAAACCTGGTATTTGCTACATTTTCCATATCCCAGTTACAATTGTTATTAAATGCAATTGGCAGTATCCAACAGGGTGCAACTGCAACCATTCATGTTAATTACATTATGCTAGGATCACTGCCTCCCCTTCATGGATCACTGCCTTGTTGTGGCGAAGGGGCTTGCGTAACTCAGTGAAGCCATAAGCTATGCCGTGCAGGGCCACCCAAGACAGACAGGTCATGGCAGAGAATTCTGACAAAATGTGGTCCACTGGAGAAGGAAATGGCAACCCACTCCAGTATTCTTGCCAAGAAAACCCCATGGAACGTATCACAAGGCTAAAAGATATGACGCCGGAAGATGAGACCCTCAGGTCGGAAGGTCAAGGTGTCCAATATACTACTGGGGAAGAGCAGAGGGAATTTCCAAGTAGCGCCAGAAAGAGTGAAGCGGCTGGGCCAAAGCCGAAAGGACACTCAGCTGTGGATGTGTCTGGTGGTGAAAAGAAAATCCGATGCTGTAAAAAACAATATTGTTTAGGATCCTGGAATGTAAGATCAATGAATCAAGGTAAGCTGGAGATGGTCAAACATGAGATGGCAAGAGTGAACATCGACATCTTGGGAATCAGCGAACTAAAATGGACAAGCATGGGCGAATTTAATTCAGGTGACCATCATATCTACTACTGTGGGCAAGAATCTCTTAGAAGAAATGGAGTAGCACTCACAGTCAACAAAACGATTGGAAAAGCAGTACTGGGGTACAATCTTAAAAATGATAGAATGATCTCAGTACGAATCCAAGGCAAACCATTCAACATCACAGTAATTCAAGTCTATGCCCCAACCACTCAGGCCAAAGAAGCTGAGGTTGATCGGTTCTATGAAGACCTACAACACCTTCTAGAACTAACACCAAAAAAAGATATCCTCTTCATCATAGGAGATTGGAATGCTAAAGTAGGAAGTCAAGAAATCACTGGGATAACAGGCAAGCATGGCCTTGGTGTACAAAATGAAGCAGGACAAAGGCTCATAGAGTTTTGCCAAGAGAACATGCTGATCATAGCAAACACTCTTTTCCAACAGCACAAGAGGTGACTCTACACATAGACATCACCAGGTGGTCAATATCGAAATCAGATTGATTATGTACTTTGCAGCCAAAGATGGAGAACAGAAGCTCCATACAGTCAGTAAAAACAAGACCTGGAGCTGACTGTGGCTCAGATCATGAGCTGCTTCTTGCAAAATTTCGGCTTAAATTGAAGAACGTCGGGAAAACCACTAAACCATTCAGGTATGACCTAAATCATATCCTGAATGAATATACAGTGGAGGTGAGGAATAGATTTAAGAGATTAGACCTGATAGACAGAATGCCGAGGAACTATGGATGGAGGTCTGTAACATTGTTCAGGAGGCAGCAACTCAATCCATCCCAAAGAAAAAGAAATGCAAGAAAGCCAAGTGGCTGTCTGATGAGGCTTTACAAGTAGCTGAGGAAAGAAGGGAAGTGAAAAGCAAGGGAGAAAGGGAAAGATATATCCAACTGAATGCAGGTTTCCGGAGAATAGCAAGGAGAGACAAGAAGGCCTTCTTAAATGAACAATGCAAAGAAATCGAGGAACACAATAGAATGGGAAAGGCTAGAGATCATTTCAAGAAAATTGGAGATCTCAAGGGAATGTTTTGTGCAAAAACGGGCATGATAAAGGACAAAGAAGGCAGGGACCTAACAGAAGCAGATGAGATTAAGAAGAGGTGGAAAGAATACACAGAAGAACTATACAGGAAAGATCTGAATGTCCCTGATAGCCATGATAGTGCGGTCACTGAACTTGAGCCGGACATCCTAGAGAGTGAAGTCAAGTAGGCCTTAGGAAGCATTACTAACAACAAAGCTAGCGGAGATGACAGTATTCCAGCTGAGCTATTTAAGATCCTAAAAGGTGATGCTCTTAAAGTGCTGCTCTCAATATGCCAACACATTTGGAACACTCAACAGTGGCCACAAGACTGGAAAAGGTCAGTTTACATTCCAATTCCAAAGAAGGGCAATGCCAAACTACTGTACAATTTTGCTCATTTCACATGCCAGCAAGGTGATGCTCAAAATCCTACAAGCTAGGTTTTAGCAGCATGTGAACCGAGAACTACCGGAAGTACAAGCAGGGTTTCGAAGAGGCAGAGGAACTAGAGATCAAATCGCCAACATTTGCTGGATCATGGAGAAAGCAAGAGAATTCCAGAAAAACGTCTATTTCTGCTTCATTGACTATGCTAAAGCCTTTGATTGTGTGAATCACAACAAACTGTGGCAAATTCTTAAAGAGATAGGAGTACCAGACCACCTTGCCTTTCTCCTGAGAAACCTGTACGAGGGACAAAAAGCAACAGTAAGAACCGGACATGGAACAACCGATTGGTTCAAAATTGGGAAAGGAGTATGACAAGGCTGTATATTGTCACCCTGCTTATTTAATTTATATGCAGAGTACATCATGAAAAACGCCGGGTTAATCACAGCTCAGAATTAAGATTGCTGGGAGAATTATCAACACCCTCCAATATGCAGACGATACCACCCTAATGGCAGAAAGCGAAGAGGATCTAAAGAGCTTCTTGCTGAGGGTGAAAGAGGAGAGTGCAAAAGCTGGTTTGAAACTCAACATTAAAAAAACTAAGATCATGGCATCTGGCCCCATCACTTCCTGGCATATAGAAGGGGAAGAAATGGAAGCAGTGACAGATTTTATTTTCTTGGGTTCCAAGATCACCGCAGACGATGACTGTAGCCATGAAATTAAAAGATGCTTGCTCCTTGGGAGGAAAGCTATGGCACACCTAGACAGCACAGTAAGAAGCAGAGACATCACCTTGCCGACAAAGGTTCGTATAATTAAAGCTATGGTGTTCCCAGTAGCAACATATGGCTGTGAGAGCTGGACTATAAGGAAGGCTGAGCGCCGAAGAATTGATGCTTTCGAACTGTGGTGCTGGAGAAGACTCTTACGAGTCCCCTGGACTGCAAGGAGGTCAAATCAGTCCATCCTAAAGGAAATCAAGCCTGAGTGCTCATTGGAAGGACAGATACTGAAGCTGAAGCTCAAATATTTTGGCCAACTAATGCAAAGAGAAAACTCCCTGGAAAAGACCCTGATGCTCTGAAAGATTGAAGGCAAAAGCAGAAGGATGAGATGGCTAGATAGCATCACCGATGCAATGAATATGAACTTGAGCACAGTCTGGGAGAGAGCGGAGGACAGGAAGGCCCGGCGTGCTATGGTCCATGGGGTCACGAAGACGCGGACACGACTTAACGACTGAACAACAACAACAAGTGTAAACTACTCTAGCACAGCACCAATACCATTAGCTGGCATGCCAATTTCCCTGGAGAAATAACTAATACTATTGGTGTTGCACTAGGCTAGTTTACGCTAGTGCAACAGAATTTACATTAGTCGGTGAGCGCCATTAGACGCTAGCCATTATCATTAAGCAATCTTGTATCCCTGCAAAGTCATTTATCCCTAATGTCTCAAATAAGAGGTCATAATCTGCGGACAGTGCTTCACATCTCCCCTACTACTGTTTCCCAGTAGAACTGGGTTCTGCCTAGTTGTAAGGATGTTTTTTAGAATCAGGGACTACCTCAACTTCCTCAGTGGACTCATTTTCTGACCAGGAATTAGGGTAGCCACATTGCATGTCTTCTTTTACAGAGAACACTTCTCTCTTTGAAGGGCTGCCCTAGCCCAAGACTGGTTTACAGAGAAAGAAGACAAAACGAAGACCTGGGTCATGAAGTTGCCCATCAACAGCTCCTGACTGAGCAGAGCACACAGGCCACCTGGTCACAGTCTTCCATACTATGTACTGTATTTCTATTTAAATAATAATAGTTATTTCTAAATTTGCATGTATACATATAAATTAGTATATACAAATTTTATGTGAATTGGTGTCCTCTTTTGTTTTCTCTTTTTCCTGATGCATTTCCTCTTTTTTTGGCAGTAAATAAATGGCCACCCTAATCCACATAGACACATCAACTGCCTCATTTGGAACATTAGGTTTTCCTTGTTGTAATCCCTGTAATGTGTTTTATAGTAGTAGCTGATCAACACACTTCTTATTACCCCATTTATTCTATCACAAAGGTTGCTGGACCAATACCCTTTTTTTAAATAATCCCTTATTTGAGGCACAGTCTTATGCATGTTTAGACAGAAAAAAGGCTTACAACTCCCAGCATACCCCAGCCAGACTTTTTTCTGTCTAAACATGCATAGTTTTGCGCCCTTACACTTATTTTCTCTCCCCCCCCCCCAAACTTGGCTGAAATTATTGGAACAGCCCTAGTGACTTTACAGTCTTCACTCATTTTCACCCACCACCACTTTGGGACTTGCAAGCAACAGATACAGTCCAGTCCCATGGGAAACATACTCCCTGTTTTCCCAGTTCTAATGACTTTTCGACTAACTCCATTTATACTCACTTTCAGAGTACAGGATACAACATGCATTATGGAATTTGGAAATAGTCTCTTTGGCCAAAATCAGTTTTATACATTAAAAAAAATGTCTTTGCTGCACTTGCATGTTGCATGAAGAGCTCCAGTCCAGTTGTAATGGGTGTAGCCAATTTCCACCCAGCAACCAAGGACTATTCCCTTCAGTGACAATTAGCTCTAGTGCTAGATTTATATCAGTATATCACACCTGACAGGCAGCTTCCCCAGTAGCCTTATTTGTCCTTGACTATAATTTAGCAAAAATACATCTGTTCTAGTTAGTGGCACATCAGATAAAAGTACTGTGTATTAGGGATGTCAGAGAATTTTGCCACGAATCTCAGGGAGGCCGAATGCCAGCACATTTGACCCCCCGAAATCGGTGGCGAAACGGTCTGCCCCCCCGACCCCCTGGGATGGGACTTACCTTGGGCGAATCTCCCTGGTGGCGGCGGCTCTGGCGGCGGTTTGGCGGCAGTGGCTGTGGCTGCCGCCGCCGCCATTTCCAAGTTAAAAAAACAAAAAAACAAAAACATGATAGGCTACGTAAACATTTACGTAGCCTATCACGGCTAGATTTTTAAAAAATACCGTGATAGACTACGTAAATGTTTACGTAGCCTATCACGGCTGAGTTAAAAAAACAAAACAAAACCGCGCATATGCAAATGGTGGCGCCCATGGGCGCCGCCATTTGCGTTCCTTATTTTGGCACGTCTAGTCTATGTAAGCATTTACGTAGACTATGGCGAAAATAAGGGGAACGCAAATAGCATAGCATCTATGCTATTTGCGTTCCCCTTATTTTCGCCGTAGTCTACATAAATGTTTACGTAGACTAGACGTGCCAAAATAAGGAACGTAAATGGCGGTGCCCATGGGCGCCGCCATTTGCGTATGCGCGTTTTTTTTTTTAACTCAGCCGTGATAGGCTACATAAACATTTATGTAGCCTATCACGGCTGATTGCAGGGATGCAAACTTGCAGACCCGGCCGGCCAGGATTCGCAGACCCGGCCGGCGTCCAAATTTGCAGACCTGGCCGGCCAGGATTCATGGCGGGAGGGACGGGGCACCTCCCCCCCAGCCAGAATTTTGGGGGGGAGGGATGGGGCACCTCCCCCCCACCGCGAATCAAATTTCGTAAAAGGTAAGTGACTTTCGTACATCCCTACTGTGTATATATGGTCTCAGGAAGTCCTGGCAGTATCTATTCCCATCCAGGCCACCACATAATTTATCTTCACCCTGATCAATTAGCCTACATTTGTGCTGTGGCCATTCTCAACCACAAGAAGCCAATTGTGTCAAATGTCAATTGTGTCAATTGACAAAAATATCAATCACGTGAGTGGCTTTCATAGTTAGAAAGGGTTTGTAGGGCCACACTGCTGTCCACACCCTTAAGGTTGTGACACTCCTTGGCCCCACATGAAGTCCACACATTAGGTGTGTATATCTGTAGTGGAAAGCCTATGTATGTTGACTTTCCATGAAGATGGAAACTTGCACAATTGGGTTCCTGATGCATGGACATTGGGGCAGGGCCAAAGAGCAGCAGAACCTCAAGGGCAGGAAAGCTGACACAGCAAGTCTTCTTTGGATGAAGTAAGGGAGAGGGAATCCTCTAGAAAAGTCTTAAGAGATTTTCCCTTGATAAAGACCTGTGTCGAAACGTGTTGAGAATTCATGGTGCCACTGTTCCGGACCTTTTTAAATTTTGGTTTCCAGCCTTACTGTTCTTTTTTCTGATCCCTATTGGTATTATTGTTTATAGCTGACATGGCCCCACAGTCCTTTTTATTTTGTGCGATGCCTCTTCACTCAATTCATGCATGGTGGGGGTGGGAGGCTAAGGAACACAATGAATCTGACCCCTCAGACAGGAATGGAAGGTGCTTGAACGTGGGTCATTAATAGCTAGCTTCATAGCTCAATTGCTGTTCTACTAGTTGTTGATGACACGTTCTTCTTCATGTGTTCTCGAGTATCGCATAGTAAAATATGACACATGCAAGCACCATGGCTCTTCTTTCCACAATTGTTCGAGAGTGAGACAAGGGTATTATTCAGGCAGATGTGGTATTAAACAGCAAAGTAAGTTTGCTTGTTATGTGTGCTGTTGTGATGCAGTCATTTGTGTTGTCACGCTCTTCACAGTCCCCTCTTTCACTAAGCATGTGTGCAATAGTTTATTCTGAAACTACAGATCATTATTTTTGGAGGATTCAAACACTGGGATGATTTCTACTGCCCTTTGTATGGGCCGATCCTTCTTTGGCACCAAACGTGATGTAACATGGAAAATCCATAATTAGATCTCACCATAGCTGATCCTTCTTTTGCACCAGACTGGACATAACATAGAAAATCCATATTTAGATCTCATGATGTCATCCTTTCTTTAATCCAGTGGGGATACAAAGGTTCCCTAAATTCCTCATTACATTGAGGAATTTACACAGAAGTGGACCACAATGCACAATATCTTTGCCTATTGTCACTTGCATAATGTCTCCAAATTTCAGCCACTTACCATTTTCTTTCTGGAAACAAAAACTAATCTAGGGCATAAAATGTCCCCAGAATTGATTGGTTTTGCCATAGTGGTCCCCCAAACTATGAAATGTATTAGGGTATATAATGTCCTGTAGGTTTTTCCAAACAAAACTGGTCTAGGAAAGCAGGCTTAAATACTCTGGGTGTGAGTAAGTTGGCACAAACAATATGATTTCATTAGGGATCATTTGACTTACCAGAAGATACACATTTGTTATGGGGTTAGAAAAATATCCCACAAGATTAATAATGTTAGTTCTTAATAATAGACACATTTTACTAGGGATGGATGGACTCAAGCCTCCCTCCAATTTTGCCAGGTGTTTGCTGAGCCGCTGCCTGTGCTGGTGGTGTGCCCGGTAGATGCTGCAGGCAGGGCCACCTGTCGTCTTAGTGAGTTGCCATTTTGGTGGCTCGTGGTTTTCTGTATATGCAATATTACATACATGATGGCCGTAAGGGGGCCATTTCTGCAACATTACAGGTCCGAGCTGCCATTTTTATGCAAAATGGTGGCTCGCAAAGGGGATGGGTGGCTGCTGGTGCTCAGTCAGGACTGCCCGGGCGCTTGGTGACCAGGTCTGGTAAGTGGCAGAGGTTTGGTGAATGGGCCATCTTGAACTCCTGTGACACCCCTAAGTTTTACCTAAAGCTTTACTTTGACGGTTATGATACTTCTCTAATATTTTGTGTTTAAAACATACTTTTTCTGACACCACAGACACATATATTTAATAAATAAATATATGTTTTAGAGGCATTTTACTACCACAGGTTACATTGGAAAATGGCTTGGGTTAGTAACATGTAGGGATGCTGGAGAAATCCTCTGCGGACTCAAATAAGTTTGGATTCCCAAGAATACAACCTGTAGAATCTGCAGTGGACTGGCTCCCCTTATCTGCATGTCCTCTGGATTTCATGAGGTTTTTTTTTCCAGCTTTGAAAAAAAGCAGCTGCCATTAGCATACCTTGGGAAAATTATGGCCATAATGTGTGCATTTTATGCCATTTGCAGCTGTGAAGCACTTACTTCTATGTAAACTGTGGCTGTAAGCAGCCCGGATTTCACCACAGTGGACCCCCCCTCCCAGATTGGACATCAGAGGGTTCACCTATCCCTAGTAACATGCCCCACAAACACATTTGTGTATATTTTTATGCATGTTAGATGATGATGAATTACATTTCTATGCTGCCCCATAGCCAAAGCCATTAAAAATACAGTATGCATTAAAAATACCATTGAAAATGAAGTATACAGAGTTTAAAAACCATGTACATAAAAACACACAAACAGACAACACACAGACAGACATCATAATCTAAAAACAACTTTCAGCAATCAACCCCACATAGATGAGGATGTTAAACAGTGCTGTTGGGCTGCTAGAATTGATTTGGGTGGGTCCCTGTGAGGGGGATGGTGGCAGCGGGGGCATTTCATCCTTTTCTTGCACTGTTTCTCTGATCAAAATCACTCCCTGAATTTGCTGACAGCCTTTAAAAGGGAAAAAAAGATGAATACTCTTAAATTGTCTGGTATACATGAACTATAGCAGTGATGGGAATAGGTGTAGCTTGAAAAACCCCCAAAGCACAGTGTTGTAATTCAAAAAGTAAAATTGGATTGATTTTTAAGGAAATCAGAATGTATATTTATCTAAAATGTAGATTAATGTATGTTCTGATTTCCTTTAAATAAATGTTTACTCAGAAGTAAGCAGGATGAATTACTCAGCAGCTCCTCTCCCCCATCCCTATCCACAGCAGGAAAAATCTCTTATCTCTGATCAGCAGCTAATCAAAAATAAGTAGTTTCCCCTGTTAAGCCTTAAGAAAGGGAGCCTTTTTTCATAACTTAGCAGGGAAAATCTCTTATTATCTCCTGTCAGCTGCTGATCATAGATAAGAGTTCTTCCATGTTGGATGAGGGGAGGGAAGAAGCTGATGAGCAGATCAGCTGGGAAAACATAGGTGGGATGCCACTGGAGTTGTGCACCTGATCTAAACTAATGAAACAGATGCACACACACAAATTAGAAAAACAAAACAAGATTCCCTAGGCAAATGTCTTCTACACCACCTGGCATTGTGTTTTGTTCAGACAAGAGCCTCAAACTTACTTGGATCCAAGGGCCCCTTATTCTCAAGTCATTTTAAAGTGTTCTTAAAATGCTAACATCTCTAGGCAACCATGTGCTGTACCTGGGCAGGCATTAGGAAAAGTACTGACAGGTGATCAAGCTACTATGACTGACTAATTGGTCTTTGAACACTTGGATCTGCTAACAGACCCTCATAGGCCCCTCCTCTAATTTTGCAAAGTCATCCAAACAGAATTGGCAGACAGGGCTCCTTGCCCAATGAGGAAGAAGATGGAGAACTAGACTGTCATAGAAAAATAGGCAAATCAAGTTTCCAAAATTCATGCCAATAAAGGAAGAATGGTTTCTTTATCTAACTTGCAGGCATAGAACTCAGTAAGAAAATTCAATGCAGTCACAAATATTAGCAAATAGGTTGCTTGAGAAGTTGGTTGTTGGCTTTAGGAAAATGGCGCTGGTCGGGCTAAGATGACCAGACCTTAAAAATCCATTCAGTATAGGTTGTTTTCATCATATGATCACACTACCATTCAACTCACTTTTGGAAGTGTTCCAATGGCCAAACAATTCACTATCTGGGTACATGGAATCAATGCACAGTAATTCACAGGTAAACTCAAAGTGCCATGACTTTGCTTTCAGTTGCCTGCTTACAAAAAAACCCAAACCTGGGATGTTAATATTAGCTCTTCTTTCACAGCTTCTGCCTATCTTTAATTAATTGTTAGTGTTTAAAACCAGCGACGGCTTAATGCCTTGTGTCTCCATAATACTGAGCACAAAGGAGCCTTGATCTTAGTTGAGAACTATAGATAGTGCTGTCATATGAAGATAGGATAATGGCAGCATTCTAATGCAAATAGATGTTTTTCCTGCATGCAAATTCAGTCGCAGGCTTGCAGCTTCCTACTTTCTGTTAAAAAAATCCCCTCCCCACATCAAAATCTAGTAAATAGCTAGTAAAATATAAATAATAGCTGTAAGTGCTGATATATATTGCAGGCAAATAATATATTTAAAAATAAATGTGAATCTAATTTATGAAAAGGACATCTCAAAAAAGACAGTCATTATTTTACAAATTTACACTGTAGCCGTGTAGATAATAGCTTAGGCACTGTAGAGGGCTGAGCTGGGTATGCCAGAACTAAGCCTCCCAAACCATTTTTTTTAAAAAAGTGCCAAGGATCAACATGAGTGTGCTACTGTACACCTGTGAACGAAGTGTTCACTGATATCATGCCTTCTAGGGAGATTTAACAGCTAGAAAGTAGAAGCACCAGCTTTTGTGGATAAGCCTAAACACTAACTTCTCTCATTTTTCTTGAGCACACAGTGGCAGGGACACAACGCTTTCCTGATCACAATGTCCATCCACACATAGTTTGCAGGAAAAGTGTCAATTCAAATGCACGGTGCTTTTTGTGCCCAGGGCTAGATCCATACTTGTGCTTTTTATTGGCATTGAAGTGCACTGCTAACTGTTGGGGCACATTACGTATTCTGTATACCTCTTTTTCTAGCATTATTTCCCACTTTTCCCCAGATTTCTTTTTTTATTTGAAAACATTTCTTGTCCACCTTTCACAGCAGAGGCCCTCCCAAGGTGGCTTACAGCAATAAAATACATAAAAACAGTTAAAATATGAAAAGTGATAAAAACGTAAAAAACAATAAAACAATAAAAGCCAACAATAAAATCAGCAACAGTGATAACAGCAGTAACAGCAACAATGGCAGTCATTCTCCAAAAATACCACAACAGGTGTCATTGTGTGCGCTATGAGTACAAAGGCTCAAAAGGGATATAGGGTCACCATGGTGGGATCGCATCGATATGACACGAAGTGTAGATCTTGCTCAGGTGTCCACACTGGAGTGCAAAGCATCTTGTAAGAAGCAGCCCTCAGATCCACTCAACTTTCTATAGAATGTGATCATTGGCTCTAAAGAAGGTCAGAAAAATGTTTTCCCAGGTGGATCATCCATACCAGCTGCAGGATGAATGTTGGCACCTATACTTAATTTTGAACCCAGGCTCCATCTCCCCACAGGACATCAGCAGTGTCCATGTAACATGCAAGTACTCCCATGTTTGCCTAGTGCTAATAGAATTAAAAACAGGATTTGTAGGATTTTATTCTCTGCTGTGCTGACTGGCTTGCAGGGAATTAGAAGTGTTAAGAAGGGATTGTTTTTACATTTGTATTCCACCCTTTCCCAAGGATCTGGGAGCTTTTGTTGTTGTTCAGACGTTCAGTCGTATCCGACTCTTCGTGACCCCATGGACCATAGCACGCCAGGCCTTCCTGTCCTGCGCTCTCTCCCGGAGCGTGCTCAAGTTCATATCCATTGCCTCAGTGATGCTATCTAGCCATCTCATCCTCTGCCGTCCCCTTCTCCTTTTGCCTTCAGTCTTTCCCAGCATCAGGGTCTTTTCCAGGGAGTTTTCTCTTCGCATTAGGTGGCCAAAATATTGGAGCTTCAGCTTCAGTATCTGTCCTTCCAATGAGCAGTCAGGGTTGATTTCCTTTAGGATGGACTGATTTGACCTCCTTGCAGTCCAGGGGACTCGTAAGAGTCTTCTCCAGCACCACAGTTCGAAAGCATCAATTCTTCGGCGCTCAGCCTTCCTTATAGTCCAGCTCTCACAGCCATACATTACTACTGGGAAAACCATAGCTTTGATTAGACGGACCTTTGTCGGCAAGGTGATGTCTCTGCTTCTTACTATGCTGTCTAGGTTTGCCATAGCTTTCCGCCCAAGGAGCAAGCGTCTTTTAATTTCATGGCTACAGTCACCGTCTGCGGTGATCTTGGAGCCCAAGAAAGTAAAATCTGTCACTGCTTCCATTTCTTCCCCTTCTATATGCCAGGAAGTGATAGGGCCAGATGCCATGATCTTAATTTTTTGAATGTTGAGTTTCAAACCAGCTTTTGCACTCTCCTCTTTCACCCTCAACAAGAGGCTGTTTAGATCCTCTTTGCTTTCTGCCATTAGGGTGGTATCGTCTGCATATCCGAGGTTGTTGATAATTCTCCCAGCAATCTTAATTCCGACCTCTGATTCATCCAGCCTGGCATTTCTCGTGATGTACTCTGCATATAAATTAAATAAGCAGGGTGACAATATGCAGCCTTGTCGTACTCCTTTCCCAATTTGGAACCAATCGGTTGTTCCATGTCTGGTTCTTACTGTTGCTTCTTGACCCTCGTACAGGTTTCTCAGGAGACAGGTAAGGTGGTCTGGTACTCCCATCACTTTAAGAATTTGCCACAGTTTGTTGTGATCCACACAATCAAAGGCTTTAGCGTAGTCAATGAAGCAGAAATAGACGTTTTTCTGGAATTCTCTTGCTTTCTCCATGATGCAGTGAATGTTGGCGATTTGATCTCTAGTTCCTCTGCCTCTTTGAAACCCTGCTTGTACTTCCGGTAGTTCTCGGTTCGCATACTGCTGAAGCCTAGCTTGTAGGATTTTGAGCATCACCTTGCTGGCATGTGAAATGACAGCAATTGTGCGGTAGTTTGAACACTTCTTTGGTGTTGCCAAGTGATTTCTTGACTTCCTACTTTAGCATTCCAATCCCCTATGATGAAGAGGACATCTTTTTTTGGTGTTAGTTCTAGAAGGTGTTGTAGGTCTTCATAGAACCGATCAACCTCAGCTTCTTTGGCCTCAGAGGTTGGGGCATAGACTTGAATTACTGTGATGTTGAATGGTTTGCCTTGGATTCGTACTGAGATCATTCTATCATTTTTAAGATTGTACCCCAGTACTGCTTTTCCCACCCTTTTGTTGACTATGAGTGCTACTCCATGTCTTCTAAGGGATTCTTGCCCACAATAGTAGATATGATGGTCACCTGAGCTAAATTCGCCCATGCCTGTCCATTTTAGTTCACTGATTCCCAAGATGTCGATGTTCAATCTTGCCATCTCATGTTTGACCACCTCCAGCTTACCTTGATTCATTGATCTGACATTCCAGGTTCCTAAACAATATTGTTCTTGACAGCATTGGATTTTCTTTTCACCACCAGACACATCCACAGCTGAGTGTCCTTTCGGCTTTGGCCCAGATGCTTCACTCTTTCTGGTGCTACTTGGAAATACCCTCTGCTCTTCCCCAGTAGCATATTGGACACCTTCCGACCTGAGGGTCTCATCTTCCGGCGTCATATCTTTTAGCCTTGTGATATGTTCCATGGGGTTTTCTTGGCAAGAATACTGGAGTGGGTTGCCATTTCCTTCTCCAGTGGACCACATTTTGTCAGAACTCTCTGCCATGACCTGTCCATCTTGGGTGGCCCTGCATGGCATAGCTTATGGCTTCACTGAGTTACGCAAGCCCCTTCGCCACAACAAGGCAGTGATCCATGGGTGCTAACCCACATCCATCTGGGTTCTTTCGGCAACCCTGCCCCCACTCCCTGGGCTGTGCTCGAACCTCTCCTGCACTTGGAGAGCAGCCCACACTCACCCCAGCAACCTTGTCAAGCTCTGTGGTTGCCATTATTAAAAAAATAAGATGGCAATTGCAAAAATGCACATTTTGTGCATAAGCAAATATGCGCATTTGCAAAATGCGTATTCTCACGCATAAGCAAATATGTGCATTTTTGCGATTGCTGTTTTGTTTTTCAAAAACTGGTGACTACAGAGCTTGACGAGGCCACCGGGGTGAGTGCGGGCTGCTCGCCGATCACAGGCAGGGGACAAGCAGGGCTAGGGTCTCAGCTAGTGGGGCTCGGGCCGGATGCAGGCAGGAGAGGGTTCCACTGGATTCCCGGACCATCCCTACTGGGAGCCAATGCACGATTTCCTCATGGCGATCCCTATTTATTTATTTATTTATTTATTGCATTTCTATACTGCCCCATAGCTGAAGCTCTCTCAGTGGTTTGCAGAATCTTGTGAACACCAGTTGCTGGGGACCATAAGCAGGAATGAGCTATTGCACTTTTATCCTGCTTGTGGGCTTCTCATAGGCATCTGCTTGGCCACTGTGGGAAACAGAATGCTGGACTAGGTTAGGGTTGATGGAGAAATCTGCAGCGGATTCAAATGAGTTCATATTTCTATAAATCCAACCTGTGGATTCCGCAGCAGACCAACTTTTTCTGAGTTACGTGGATTCCACAGAATGGAATCCATGTAACACCGCTGTGTTACACTGCTGTGTTTTTTTCTTTCTTTTCACTTTTGGGGGAGATTTGATCTAATTTGCATTAGTGCAAGTAGAACAAAATTCTGGTAAAAAAAATCTGACTTCATCAACAGCAGACAATGGAATGAAGGATCTCTGACAATCCGTGAAACACAGTCAGAAGGATTTAACAAAATCTGTACATCCCTAGCTTAGTACTTTTCCAGCTGCACTGGCTGCCAGTCCATTTCCGGGCCCGATTCAAAGTGCTGGTGTTAACATTCAAAGCCCTTAACGGCTTGGGGCCAGGTTACCTGAAGGATCGCCTACTCCCATATGTGCCTGCCCGGACCTTAAGGTCACCATCAGAGGCCCTTCTCCGTGAGCCCCTGCCAAAGGAAGTGAGGCGGGTGGCTACTAGGAGGAGGGCTTTTTCTGTTGTGGCACCCCGGCTCTGGAATGAGCTCCCTCGTGAGGTTCGCCTGGCGCCTACATTGTACTCCTTTCGGCGCTAGGTGAAGACCTTTTTATTTTCCCAGGCATTTTAGCTTTCTAAATTTTTATCTTTGCTGTTTTAAATCTGTATTTTAAACTCCTGTACTGCTGCTAGGTTTTATTGTGGTTGTATTGTTATATTGTGTTTTAATGTTCCATATATTTTAAATTGTTTTATTGTGTGTTGTTTGGTTTTAGTTTTTGTGAACCGCCCAGAGAGCTTCGGCTATTGGGCGGTATAGAAATAAATAAATAAATAAATAAATAGATTAGGGAGGAGGCTGCCAGATGACACAGAGGATGTGATGTACCAGCATTTCCGCCTTCCCAGAACGCCTCCTGAAATTCCCGTTTTGGCTGCTCCGCACTCCTCTTTTGAGCACAGAGTTTGGGGCTGTTCTGCGCTGCCTGTGAGTAGGGATGGCAGAGAATTCTGCCACGGATCTCAGTGAGGCCGAATGCCAGTGCATTCGCCCCCCCGAAATCTGTGGTGGAATGGCCTGCCCCCCCCTGCCCCCCCGTGGATCCCCCCCAGGACGAAACTTACATGGGGTGGATCTTCCGGGCGGCGGCAGCTCCGGTGGTGGCTGTAGCGGCGGTGGCTGCGGTGGCTGGTCTTCCGACCGGCTGCCGCCACTGCCATTTGCAGTCTTGTCGGGGTTTTTTTTTTTTTACAAGACGTGATAGGCTACATAAAGACTTACGGCTTAAAAACAAACAAACACGCATACGCAAATGGCAGTGGCTAGGGCCGCCGCCATTTGCCTTCCTTACTTTTGGCCGTCTTAGTCTACGTAAATATTTACATAGACTAAGACGGCGAAAATAAGGGGGAATGCAAATAGTGTAGCGGATGCTATTTGCATTCCCCTTATTTTCGCCGTCTTAGTTTTAAAGCCAGACGTGATAGGCTACGTAAGTCTTTACGTAGTCTATCATGGCTGACAACAGGGATGCAAATGGTGGTGGCTACAGCCGCCGCCATTTGCGTCCCTGCTAGCCAGCGGCCTGATGTCTGGCTGCTGGCAGAGCCAGCTGGTGGCTCTGTGGAATTCCCGCGGAGCGGAGCCGGCCGGCCAGGATTCCGGGAGGAGGGATGGAGCGCCTCCCCCCCAGTGGAACCCGGTGGAGCCAGGTAAGGGGAGTTTCGTACATCCCTACCTGTGAGGCAGCATGGAATTGGCGGGGGGGGAGGTCAGTTCTCCGGGAACCAACCCTGGAGTGCAGGCTCCAAGGCTGGTTCCCAGAAAACCACATATCCTATGGCCATCTAGCTGCTGACTAGCAGCCATAGGATTGCTCCCTCCAGGTTGGAAAAGTGAGAAACTGAAATTGACAGGTTCATCCATCCCTATACTAGGAAGGCCTTCAGTCTCATCCAGCATGGCTCTTCTTATGTTCTTAGGTTGGGCTGAGAGACAGTGACTTGCCCAAAGCCACTGCCTGTGTTTGACAGGTGACTGTAGATTTGAACCCAGGCCACTTCATTCCAAGTCAGGAGGACTGATCCTGCTATGCAGCAGGGCAAAGAGACTTGCTATAGGCAGCAGCACCATAAGGGGTGAGACATGAGATGAAGGCAAGAACTGATGTCTCAATGGTGCAGCAAGACTTTTTGAAGTCAAGTGTTGTCCCTAGCTGGGAGGAGGGGACTTAAGCTCCTCTTCAGACAGCAGAATGTTTTGGGCCAGTGAAGCCCAACATTATATACTCTACTTTTCTCATCAGAAACAATTCTCATGCAGAGATCGCTGAAAGAGTATTTTTTCCCCGCCCTACTTGCTCCATACAGCATAGTACCCATAGAAGCACTCATAGTACTCATAGAAACATTCTTGTCCCTAAGTGGGTTAGGAACTGCATTGTGAAAATGAATTCTGCAATATTTACCAAGGTTTCTTACACACACACACACACACACACACCCCACAGCTATCAATAAGCATCCCAAATAAAAGCATCACATTTTGAAAATGTTGGCATGAGTATATTAAATGTGGCAATGAGTTGCACAAAATTTGGGGCAGTTAAAGCAAATAGGCAGATTGGAGAAGGACACACACTAGTCTTGTCTTTTGAGTAACAGCCTCTGGCCCCAAGTTCAATAGCAAGCCAGGCAAGCACTTGGGATGGGAAACAGATTTCTGCCCAGGTGAATATTACATAGATCTGCTTTTGTAGATACGTATCGCAAAATGGGCAATGTCACATATGGGGAAGGGAGGAGGAAATACTTGCAGAAATAATGGAGAAGGGTGCCTCCCCAACACACATCTGTATTCCAAACATGCTTACACATAACCCTACAGAAGTCAGAGGAGTTGCGTTGCAGGAAGCCTCAACCTCTATTGCTTTGCTACGTTGGACAGATATTTTTGTTGCCACTTTCTGACAAGAAGTTCATATCCTTGAATCTGAAAGAGAGCTACTTCAGGCTCATAAATCAGTATTACTAAAGTGTATCAGAAGATCTGAAACACTTTTACGGCAAATATTAGTGATAATATGGGCCTCTGGATTGCACTGGAATATGGATGAGCACAAACCATTTAGGAACAAAGATTCTTGCTGATAACTGACAGCCAGCCAAAAGCAGGCCTTGATAAAGATAAATAACCTGTACTCAGGGAAATTTCTTGCATCATTAAACATGGTGAGCATATTAGCTAGCAGGGGGTGGAGCTGAATCCCTAAAGAGATAAATCTAAATTATGTGCAGTGCAGTGATCATAACAGTTATGCACCATCTTGGCTAACTAGCTGACATCAACGGGGAAGGGAATTTCAGATGTAAATGAACCAAACTAAAGAGCATTGCCATGCGCATACAGATTAATTGGAGCATATTCATGAACTTTTTAGCCTTGGTCTGCCTTTTATTTCACTCAGCGCCAAACTCAAGGAGTTCAGGATTTTCCTGTCAGCTCCTGTGCTCTCGTTCCTACCCCACCCCACTTTTACAATACAACTTGATTAATGACTCTTCAATTTGCTTTCTATTAATCACCCTCCTCTGCCTTTGAATCAGCTCTTGTTGAAAGAGCCGTGTGGGTGTGGATAAAAGAGAGTTCTCTAGGGGTGATGGAATTTTTCAAAAACAGGTAAGTTTGTGCCTTGATGATACCTCACTTATGCTATATTTGTATTAAACTTGGGGGATTGTATGGGATCCTGCCATTGGCACCAGACAAACTAAAAAAGTCAATAGTGTTTGAATATGGCCAGGCACCATACTACTTATTAGTGGCAGCAGCAATAACAACAACAGTGTTTTATGATTATGCTGGCAGATTCCCCTGGGGAAATGGGTTTTCCCTGCCTATATGAAAGCAATAAACTATCTGGCTCAATAGCCGAGAGTGGTGACTGTTGAGCTTCTTTTGCAAGTGATGTTTCAGCCAGGAGATCAGAGAGGCAGTGATTGTAGGAAGTAACAAGGTTGTAAAGGATCCACAGTGAAAATTGCAGGGGTCAATGTGACACAGGTAGACAATTGGATTTCAAGGTCCGGGTTTTCCAGCTCATTTACGAAGCTTACTGATTCCACCAAGGCAAGCCATTGTCTCTTGGTATAACCCACCTCCAATGCTCTGGAGCAACAGCCACCTGTTTTTGTCTGTCAAGAGCATCCTGTGGCACTTTAAATGACTAATAGATTTATGTGGCATCTTCATGAGACGGATGGATTTCTGCTTCATACAGCTCAGGGTTACAATAAGGGAGAGAACCATACAGTGTTCACTGTCTTGTAAAGCTCTATAGACATCAAGTTTACATCTCAATAGAAGACTGTTATTGAACACGTTTTTCCCGGAAAGGGTTCCTGAGCAATCCAATATTCCCATAAATATCAGCATGAAGAAGAGACACTCTACAGTCCTCTACCCCTTATCTATTGGAAAAATACATCCTTTTGGTGTAATAGATATACTGGGCTGGATCCAGACTTAGGCGCATGTGCCTGGGCTGGTGGAAGCAGATTTGTCCCCCCTCCCCATGGCAGCCCCTCCAGGCCCCTGAAAATGCTTCACAGAAGGTCAGGGGAACCTGCTGAAAGGGGTGAGCTGTTGTTCCCTCCACAGATCCTTGCGTAAGTGGAGCCCTCTGTCCATGGAAGGCAGATCCTGGATCCAACCCAATGTCTACAGAGCTGGCTCAGAAGTTGGCATTTTTGGACTGGCTAAATTGGGGTACAGTTTTGTAGGGAAAAGGGGGTGTCAAAATCACCCTCTTTTCCTTTTCTTCACCACTGCTGCCTGTGTTTCACTGAGGCAGTGGCAGAGGCAAGAGTCCTTCTCTTAGTGGCCACCATCTGGCAGTTGCTCTCTGGGGCCCAGAAAGTCCTGTTTGCATGATGCTAAGTTGCTGCTGGCTGCTAGTAGGAGGACAGACTTCATTTCCCCCAGAATCCCCCTTGGAGCAATACTGCATGATGATGTGGCATCACTTCAATGGATACTCTGATGAAACAATTATGGCTTCCAGCTGGTGGTTGCCCAGGGGAGCTCTGTGCTCTTGGTGGCACATATGCTCCACCTCAGAATTAACCCTACCCACAGAACGTCACTGAAATACTGAATGGGAAAGGGGAAAGATACTTTGGTGTAGGATTGTAAAATACAACGTGAGATAAAACATTTTAAAAAAATGCAAGCCTTTTTTTTTAAAGCATTTGACAACAAAGAAAGTGACATTTGGCTCCATTGACTTTTCAGAGTTCTTTGAGAGAGAGAGAGAGAGAGAGAGAGAGAGAGAGAACTATATAATGCCATCTGAGGATAATCTCTTGTAGAACGAACATGCAGCTGACTAAAGCAATCAATTCTTTGTCTTGATTTATTGGCTTGTCTGTCGGTAGACTATGCCTTTGGTACAAAAGAATGACATCTGTCCACCATAGGTGGCAAACGTGCAGCACTGGTGGCGGTGGACTGTGCATTTGTGGAAGTTTACAGAGGAAGTGGAGGACCCATGGGTCTGGCAACAGCATACATCCTCCTGCCTGCCTCTTCTGTTCTTGCTTCAGGGCTGTCATTTATAGGGAAAAGAACATTGAGGCATAGGGAGTTGCCTGAGCTGCTCACGGGGCACTGTCTGATAATGTGGGCTTTCTCTTGTGGCACCCTTGCCCAAATGTAGAGCCATTGTGGTGAACGTTCAGAATATATTGACTTTCGTTCATACACCTTTTCTAGGAGATTCTCCATGGATTTAATCTCAATCGCCCACGTGGTGGAAGTTGATATTCAAGAATCTATTAAGGATTTACTACTCAGATTGTTCCTCCTCCTCCTCCTCCTCGATGCTTTTGTGCCTTCTAGATCGGTACTCCCCAGTGCCTCAGTCAAGTAACTCACATTTGTTACAGCATACCCATGACACTAGCTTGTGGGGATGGGTTTTTGAGTCCAGTCATTTCACTGGGTGCAGCAAATCAATGCAGGCTAGGAATGCACCCCCAGATTCCAAGTCCTGCTTCCATTGAAGCGAATGGCGTGGCCTTTACAAATGATGTAAAGACGCACCACAGCTCTTACACCTGTAAGAAGCTGCTAAGATTAGGATCCAGTGTTTTAGAACCAAATGGTTGAGTAGTTTACAGGAAGTCCTCTATTTTGGAGAGCTGGCAGAGGACAGCCCTCTTTGGAAGGTACCCTCTGTTTGATGGGCTGTCCAGTCCAAGGACATTTCTACACCAGCCTAAAATCTTGCATTTAAAATGGGGCTTTCTGCTTCCATTTTAAATGCAGGATCACAACTGACTCCATTTACATGCGCTTCCTTTTCCCCTTCCCCCTTTCCTGTCTTCCCCCAAACTCTTATCTGAGTCTTCCATTATCTGACATTGATCTCCCGCCTCTTCTTGCTGCTTTAAACCTTTTGACGGAGGAAACTGAAGTGGAACACAACAACACGACGGGGTAATTTTATAGCTCATTATCTGCAATCTATTTAAAAAGATAACAAAGGGCATTTAGTGCAGGAGATGCCCTGCAGCAGGGTCACGATGTCATGTAAAGAGCCCATAAACTTCCGTGAAGGAGCAATCTCAATCGCAGGATAAAAGCCCAGTGTGAAGGAGCCCCAAGTCTGGTTTGAAGTCAAAGAAGCATAAGAAAAGAGAGCAGACGGGGGTCCTGAATTTTCCATCAAAAGTTAGCACCTGGACAGCAGGCTGAGCAGGTGCACAGGTCACCTAGTCAGTCTTTCTTAATTATACCAATTATTTCCAGATTTGTATCTATACATATAAATTAGCATATCCAAATATTATGACAATTGCTATCCTCTTTTGGTGATGCATTTCCTTGTGGGGGGGGGGCTGTGTAAGTGGCCACCCTTATCAGGAGTCTCATTCATGTGGGAGTCCCCTACATGTGTGTAGGTCTCCTTTGTACACATTGTATTCAGTCATGAATGCTGGTGCCAGCCAGTGGGGCATACAACTCTGGAAATGGGGTCAGGAGCTGCAATCCATATATTTAGCCCTACACATGGAAGACAACTCATGCAGTGGGCTTATGGTCACACAACATCTGGGAAAAATATTTGTTGTTACCCTTTTTTGAAGACAAACAGTGCCATTTGATCTTTTTTGTCTTTATGAAGGAATTTGCATTGAACATGTCTGGTAAATAAAAAAGATAAGCGTGATAACATTCTGGTCATACAATTGCATGCAAGTTAGCATTTTTTGATCACCATTATTCCATCATTTAAATAACTTTCAGTATGTGTTAGTAAATTGCACTGACCTTTGAGGTCAACAGATAGTTAGAAAGAAGCACACAGAGATTAACCATCTTGTCGCTTTTGCTGTTACAATGCAAACAATTGTATGCCAGGTCATTCCAGGGCAGGGTTGATATTGCTTGCCAACCAATTTATTAGTGAAGCCTTTGATTTAACATGCATCTCCACAGAAAAACCCTGCAGGTGCATCTTATTTACAACCAGAAGCAACCTGACGCAACTGCATTTCCCCCTCATATCTTTTGGGTTTCTGAAACTATTTTAGATGCATTGTTAAACAGTGGTGAAAAGCACCTGATGGGAACTATGCTATGTGAGCTTCCCTTGCAGCTGGATGGGGTCCCAAGCTCTGTACTTGCTGCTGAATGTGTAGATTGGCTTTCAGAGATAACTATTTTATTTCTGCGATTAAAATGGAAGATGTGACATACACAGTTGTACCATTTTTTCATCTAACTCAGTGTTACCTCTGTCAACAGAGATTAGCCAGCTAAGGAGTTGCATGGAAAAGTTTCTATTTGCTGCCCCTTGGCTTCAGGTGGTCAGGAATTGGTCAAAGCATCTTGATGCAACAGAAATAATTCTACGGGCGTCTCTTCTGTATAACTCACTGATACGAAGTGCAAAGCAGGGAGAAAAAACCCTACAGCATTAACAGTGGATAGAAAGCAGACAGCATAAATCATAGCAAAAAAAAATTAATCTAACATGCTTTAAAACCAATTATATTTTTAATGCACTCCATCCTCAGCGAACTCTCAAGAGGAATACACATATTGCGAGTGCTTTCGTTAGGATTCAATAAGTGACTTTAAATCTTTCACCAGCAAATATTTCTAATCATTTGTAAATTTAATTAGCAGGAACCTGGGTTTTATTAGCATATTTTTGAACTGTACACTAGAAAGGGTATGTCAGCCATTAACCAGATATATTCTACCCTCTCTAGTTTTCAGTGAAGCTTGGCTATGATTTTCGGTCGGTTGATGAAGTGCCATACGAACAGGGTGGTGTATGAATTGCAATGGTGTATGCTTCCTACATATATCTTCTGCCTTGCTTCCTGCTTTACTGTGTTATGAGAGTCGAATAATTCTTTCTGAATATAAATGAACATACTGAGTCTCAAGTCGTATAATTAAACCATACGTATGATGAAAAAAACCTGGCTCAGTGATCCCTTCTAAAAACAGAAGAGCCCTGCTAGATCATCTAGGTTCCATCTAGTCCAGCATTCTGTTCATACAGTGGCCAACCAGCTGCCTTATGGCCGGGGTGTCAAACATGAAAGCCAGGACCCTTACTAAAAGCTACCAGTAGCGCTCCTACCACAATCCACACCAATTCTTGAACCACCTTTGGAGCCAGGAAGTGGATGCTTTTAATGGGGCTGACTCGGGTGCCCTTTAAATGCTGCAGTGGTGTTATGTGTAGCTTTTCATGTGTTCAGCCCAGGGTGTAATGTTCAGGGCAATGTGTCCTGAAAGACAGCTTAGAAATTATTTTAATAAATAAATAGTTCATAACCTTCAATCCAGAAAGAAATTCAGATGGGGAGAATGTCACAAGCATGCTCCATGTCAAGGACTGTGGAGAATGTAGGAGACTGGAATGCAGGGCAGTGTAACTGACTGTGGCGGTATTTGAATTTGCTCTCATTTGTGGTCAAGGGTATTGAATGAGAGACATAGCCCATATCCCATGCAGAAGGGACTTTGGTGGGGGTTGATTGGGAAAATGAGAAGATTTTGGAGGGTGAGCAGAGGCTTGTGGGAAGGGGATATACCAAATGGGTAGATACAAGGTTTTTAAAAAAGGAACATTTGGCATTGCACAGTGGCATCATGTGGCTGTTTTTAATCTGTCTCTATTTAAAAAAAATGTTTTAAATATTTTGATTGCTGTTCTGTTAGTTTTCTGCTGCTGTTTTTGCATGTTGTGATTAGTGCTTATGTTGTAATTGAAAGGATGTTTCCCATTGTTAAGTTATTGACTTTTGTTTTCTTTGCTGAATTGTTGAACTCCTTGGTGATAATGTGGGACATACATGTTTTAAAATAAAACAAGCAAACAAATAATTTGTATTCCAAGTGTGTACTACTACAATACACCTGTGCATTTCCCTAGTGGGTCTGCACATGCTTTGTTGCTTAGAATCACATTCCATGACATTTAGAAGCCTGCACAGAGTGGGAGTAAATCCTCAGAACTGGGATTTGATAGTACTAATGCAGAAGTATATTATATCCAACAAAACATCATTTGTAATGAGGGATATAAAACAAACCCCTAAGGCTAGAATCCTATCGATACTTTCTGGAGAATAACTGCTGCTGGCTTTTACTTTGGTTTTACATGGTACTTTTAAACTTTTAAAATGTTTATATTATGTCTTGTAACATTATATTTTATGGTTGTGAACTGCCCAGAGAGTCCCGGCTATTGGGCAGTATAAAGATGTAATAAATAAATAAATAAATAAATAAATAAATAAGCAAGCAAGCAAGCAAGCAAGCAAGCAAGCCAACTGGTAAGTGTAATAATAGGATGGATTCTTTAACATTAAAAATATTTGTGAACTCTCTTTGGAGAGTAGCCATGGAGTCTTCAGGGGTGCGTGTCTTTGATAGAGGGAGGAAAAAGAAAGCACCAATTTCCATAAATTTTGCATATGCTAATTTATTTGTGTAGACATACATTTAGAAATTATTATAATTTAAAGGGAAATATAGTAACTCTGTATTAATTCTGCGTTAACTCTGAAGGATCCTCCTTCATGGATCACTGCCTTGGTGTGGCGAAGGGGCTTGCGTAACTCAGTGAAGCCATAAGCTATGCTGTGCAGGGCCACCCAAGACGGACAGGTCATGGCAGAGAGTTCTGACAAAATGTGGTCCACTGGAGAAGGAAATGGCAACCCACTCCAGTATTCTTGCCAAGAAAACACCATGGAACGTATCACAAGGCTAAAAGAGATGACGCTGGAAGAGGAGCCCCTCAGGTTGGAAGGTGTCCAATATACTACTGGGGAAGAGCAGAGGGTATTTCCAAGTAGCGCCAGAAAGAGTGAAGTGGCTGGGCCAAAGCTGAAAGGACACTCAGCTGTGGATGTGTCTGGTGGTGAAACGAAAATCCAATGCTGTCAAGAACAATATTGTTTAGGAACCTGGAATGTCAGATCAATGAATCAAGGTAAGCTGGAGGTGGTCAAACATGAGATGGCAAGAGTGAACATCGACATCTTGGGAATCAGCGAACTAAAATGGACAAGCATGGGCGAATTTAATTCAGGTGACCATCATATCTACTACTGTGGGCAAGAATCCCTTAGAAGACATGGAGTAGCACTCATAGTCAACAAAAGGGTGGGAAAAGCAGTACTGGGGTACAATCTCAAAAATGATAGAATGATCTCAGTACAAATCCAAGGCAAACCATTCAACATCACAGTAATTCAAGTCTATGCCCCAACCTCTGAGGCCAAAGAAGCTGAGGTTGATTGGTTCTATGAAGACCTACAACACCTTCTAGAACTAACACCAAAAAAAGATGTCCTCTTCATCATAGGGGATTGGAATGCTAAAGTAGGAAGTCAAGAAATCACTGGGATAACAGACAAGCATGGCCTTGGTGTACAAAATGAAGCAGGACAAAGGCTCATAGAGTTTTGCCAAGAGAACATGCTGATCATAGCAAACACTCTTTTCCAACAGCACAAGAGGCGACTCTACACATGGACATCACCAGATGGTCAATATCGAAATCAGATTGATTATGTCCTTTGCAGTCAAAGATGGAGAAGCTCTATACAGTCAGTCAAAACAAGACCTGGAGCTGACTGTGGCTCAGATCATGAGCTGCTTGTTGCAAAATTTCGGCTTAAATTGAAGAACGTAGAGAAAACCACTAAACCGTTCAGGTATGACCTAAATCATATCCCTTATGAATATACAGTGGAGGTGAGGAATAGATTTCAGGGATTAGACTTGATAGACAGAGTGCCTGAGGAACTATGGACAGAGGTGCGTAACATTATTCAGGAGGCAGCAACTCAATCCATCCCAAAGAAAAAGAAATGCAAGAAAACAAAGTGGCTGTCTGATGAGACTTTACAAGTAGCTGAGGAAAGAAGGGAAGTGAAAAGCAAGGGAGAAAGGGGAAGATATATCCAACTGAATATTCTATTCCAGAGAATAGCAAGGAGAGACAAGAAGGCCTTCTTAAATGAACAATGCAAAGAAATCGAGGAAAACAACAGAATGGGAAAGACTAGAGATCTCTTCAAGAAAATTGGAGATCTCAAGGGAACGTTTTGTGCAAAAACGGGCATGATAAAGGACAAAGAATGCAGGCACCTAACAGAAGCAGATGAGATTAAGAAGAGGTGGCAAGAATACACAGAAGAACTATACAGGAAAGATCTGAATGTCCCTGATAGCCATGATAGTGTGGTCACTGAACTTGAGCTGGACATCCTCGAGAGTGAAGTCAAGTGGGCCTTAGGAAGCATTAGTAACAACAAAGCTAGCGGAGATGACAGTATTCCAGCTGAGCTATTTAAAATCCTAAAAGATGATGCTGTTAAAGTGCTGCATTCAATATGCCAAGAAATCTGGAACACTCAACAGTGGCCACAAGACTGGAAAAGGTCAGTTTACATTCCAATTCCAAAGAAGTGCAACGCCAAAGAGTGTTCAAACTACCGTACCATTGCGCTCATTTCACATGCCAGCAAGGTGATGCTCAAAATCCTACAAGCTAGGCTTCAGCAGTATGTGAACCGAGAACTACTGGAAGTACAAGCTGGGTTTCGTTATAGGGATGTCGGAGAATTTCTCCACGAATCTCCAGGAGGCCAAATGCCAACGCATTCAGCCCCCCGAAATTGGTGGGGAAATTCTCCGACACCCCCCGCCCCCCCCGGGATGGAACTTACCTCGCGCGAATATCCCTCGCGGCGGCGGGTCCCGGCGGCGTTTTGGCAGCGGCAGCGGCCGGTCTTCCGACTGGCTGCCGCCGCCGCCATTTCCAAGTAAAGTGTAAAAAAAAATAAAAAATGTGATAGGCTACGTAAAGATTTACGTAGCCTATCACGGCAAGATTTTCAAAGTCAGCCATGATAGGCTACGTAAATCTTTACGTAGCCTATCACGGCTGACTTTGAAAAGAAAAAAAAAAAGCATGTACGCAAATGGCGGCGCCCATGGGCGCCACCATTTGCGTTCCTTAAGTGGGCACGGGTAGTCTACATAAAGATTTACGTAGACTATGGCGAAAATAAGGGCAACGCTTTTTTTTTTTCAGTCAGCTGTGATAGGCTACGTAAATCTTTACATAGCCTATCACGTTTTTTTTTTTTTTAATATACTTTACTTTTTTCTTTCGCAGCCGGGGAGACAGGGTGCTCCCCCCGGCCAGAATTTCGGCGGGGAGGGATGGGGCGCCTCCCCCCCGGCCAGAATTTCGGCCGGGAGGGGCGGGGCGCCTCCCCACCCACCAAGAATTTCAGGGGGAGAACCGGAGCGCCTCCCCACCCCCCCGAAAAAAGCTGCGGGACCAGGTAAGGGACTTTCATCCATCCCTAGTTTCGAAGAGGCAGAGGAACTAGGGATCAAATCACCAACTTTTGCTGGATCATGGAGAAAGCAAGAGAATTCCAGAAAAACATCTATTTTTGCTTCATTGACTATGCTAAAGCCTTTGATTGTGTGGATCACAACAAACTGTGGCAAATTCTTAAAGAGATGGGAGTACCAGACCACCTTACCTGTCTCCGGAGAAACCTGTACGAGGGTCAAGAAGCAACAGTAAGAACCAGACATGGAACAACTGAGTGGTTCAAAATTGGGAAAGGAGTACGGCAAGGCTGCATATTGTCACCCTGCTTATTTAACTTATATGCAGACTACATCATGAGAAACGCCGGGTTGGATGAATCACAGGTCGGAATTAAGATTGCTGGGAGAATTATCAACAACCTCAGATACGCAGGCGATACCACCGTAATGGCAGAAAGTGAAGAGGATCTCAAGAGCCTCTTGTTGAGGGTGAAAGCGGAGAGTGCAAAAGCTGGTTTGAAACTCAACATTAAAAAAACGAAGATCATGGCATCTGGCCCCATCACTTCCTGGCACATGGAAGGGGAAGAAATGGCAGCAGTGACAGATTTTATTCTCTTGGGCTCCAAGATCACCGCAGACGGTGACTGTAGCCATGAAATTAAAAGACGCTTGCTCCTTGGGAGGAAAGCTATGGCACACCTAGACAGAATAGTAAGAAGCAGTGACATCACCTTGTCGACAAAGGTCCGTCTAATCAAAGCTATCGTTTTCCCACTAGTAACATATGACTGTGAGAGCTGGACTATAAGGAAGGCTGAGCACCGAAGAATTGATGCTTTCGAACTGTGGTGCTGGAGAAGACTCTTACGAGTCCCCTGGACTGCAAGGAGGTCAAGTCAGTCAATCCTAAAGGAAATCAACCCTGAGTGCTCATTGGAAGGACAGATACTGAAGCTGAAGCTCAAATATTTTGGCCACCTAATGCAAAGAGAAAACTCTCTGGAAAAGACCCTGATGCTGGGAAAGACTGAAGGCAAAAGGAGAAGGGGACAGCAGAGGATGAGATGGCTAGATAGCAGCACTGATGCAATGAATATGGACTTGAGCACGCTCTGGGAGAGAGCGCAGGACAGGAAGGCCTGGCGTGCTATGGTCCATGGGGTCACGAAGACTAAGAGTTGGACACGACTGAACGACTGAATAACAACAACAGTAACTCTAATCATCATGAGGAAGACTGTGACCAGGTAACCTGTGTGCCTTGTGCAGCCTGCTGTCCAGGTACTATTGATAGGCAACTTCAAGGCCCAGCTCTTCCTTCTGATGGTTCTTTATCTTCATACCTGTCTTCGAATGGACAGTCCTTCAAACAGAGAATGACTTCAAAATAGAGGATAGTGTGCTGGCATAATACAACTTTTTCATGACTTGAATTTTGGAACTGTACAAATAGGCTTTTGGAACTACACATTTCTTCCCATTGGAACTGCATGCTTTGTGTCTGTTTACACATTAAAAATAGCCCTGGCAAGAGGTTCTCAGATCTGGGATGGGAGAGCTTGCAAGTGGGGGCAAACAAAACTATTGGGGAAAACTATAAGGTGACACATTGCAATCTGATGGCACATAAAAATAACTACTATTGCTTTGGAGATGCCATTTTTTTAGTTGCAACTCCTGGGAATATGCTGGGTCTTTTGAGTTTGATACATTTCCCTTGTAGTCATTGGAGCTCCAGTACCTACAGACATTCACAGGAGATTTCCTATCACTTCAGTGGAAGGTCAGCTTTACATGCAAAACAGGAATGTATGTGTATAAGGTGTTCCCTCTGTTGAAGTGAGTGTGAAATCCCATTCACTTGGGCATGAGAACTTCCACATGAGCATTGTTGTGCATGTGGGACTGCGGGTCAGGTTACCACTTTAACAGGTTACTGTTGTTTTGTGCTTATTATATATATAAAGGTGCTGCATCAAATGTACTGTTGCCTTGAAACTGAATAGAGCCAAGTCGGATTGCTTATCAGTTTCTTTTGAATTATTTAATTTGTCTAAAGCAAATATATTTTAAAGGTTAAGTTTATGGAGGTTGAAGAAATGAAAAATACACCTAAATATTGGACAAACTTTTCATCATCTTAAACCACATTGCATGCTCAATATTCACCAACATTCCTTTCCAAATTTAATATTCTAAAGAGGTGATGAAGACTGAGGTCTAGAAAGTGCTAATGTTCACCTCCGATGAACCACTCAAAACCCAAGTGGTTGAACATAACATTTGGCTGGCTTATCAGAAATAAATAATAGTTTTATAGTATTTGCAGCTAATCTAGATAAATAGATGAGTAAAGATTTTAAATTATATCTACTTGTTTGTATTAATCTTGTATTATTCATATGAGAATATATAAACATTTCTGGAATTGGCCAATACTACTACTACTACTAGAAGACATTGTTTTAAAAGATAAAAAACCAATATCATTATTATTTTAATGTGTTCCAGTAATTTGTGTGGTGCTGCTATGTACTCATGAGAGCTTTTCCATTAACCAGAGATGTCAATATGAGCTTTGCCATTGGCTCCAAGAAGAAAAAAAGGATTATAGGAACATTAGACAAGCTGTGCTGGATCAAACCAATGGCCTATCAATCTAGCCAGCATTCTGCACCCTCAGTGGCCAACAAAACATCCATGGGAAGTCCACAAGTGGGACATGAGGGTCAACAGCAACACCTTGCTCATGTTCTTCAGCAACTGGCATTAAGAAGCACATTGCCTCTGATACTGGAGGCAATACATAACCATCATGACTAGTAGCCATTGATAGCCTTTCATTTCAGTATAGTTTCCCCTCAGCTGCCTATTCACAGCTGGATTCTGGATGGAAAGAGTCTCTCTTGCTTTAATTCTTTGTATATATTATTTATAAATTGTAATGAAGTAGCTGCCATGCTTTGTATCTGGGCAAAGTTATCTTGGTTCTACAATCAGTTTTGTAAATGTAGAATCAACATAATCAAACCGGCGCTCACCATATCAGCCATTTCTAGGACCTTCTCACTTTATTGTTGTAGTAGTTATTTATACTTCATTTTTCCTTCCTGAGTACTGTGAGCAATTTGTTCTCTGGATATTGTGGTGTGCCTATGCCAAACCTATCCAACTCTCATGTTCCTTGTTGATTCTTTCTCCCTCACCTTCTCCACTCACCTTCTCCACCTTCTCTACTCCTCATGTTCTCCACTCTTTATCAGTGTGATGCCATTACAGTAGCAGTGAAGTTTGTTTCATTTTATTGGCTTGCAGCACTTTAAGGAGCCTATTTAAGTGGTTTGCACTTCCAGTGTTTCTCAGGACTTCACAAATGCCATACTTCCCAACAAAGTCAATGTGATTAATGCTGTCTGGTTGACTAGTTTAGAGTTTTGCGTCTCTCTGAGATCAACTCCCATGCAGATGGTATTTTTTACAAAGCAGAATGAGAGGCTCCTGAGTGGCTTGTGCGAGAGCCTGGTGTCACCTTCAAATTTATTACCGAGTTGTTCTCAACTTTATTATGCCTTTATAATTAAAGCAAGTAATGGTGGATGCATCAGAAGTACGAAAAAGAGCCTTCTGTCTTAGTTAATTGACAGTTCTTTGGCTGTTCTTACGGGGAAAAAATAGTTTTCTATGCTAACCATTATTTTTAACAGCTGTTTCTTCATTTTGCACATGTAATCCTAAAAACACTACTACAAGATTGTGCAATTTAAAAAGTAATGAAAATTTTGTAGCCAGCATAGATTATATTTGAAGACAATTCCTCTCTATTCCTCAAGCTCCTTAATTTTGCCAGAAAGGGCCTTTAATACATTTTGTAGATGTATTAAATTATTAGAAAAAAAGGAACTCATCATCATAACTTATGCAATACTTCTGCATATATTCCTGGAAAGAGTACAGTAAACTCTATGACTTTGACCTATTCAACATTTTACAATTTGGTATGCTAGCCATTTTCATTTTCCCCTTTTTATAGCTTCAGTAGTCTATGAGGAGGATTTAAAATGGCCAATTCACGTAACAGAATAATGAAAAGGTGAACACATATACTTAAAGGAACATGTAGTACACATTGTGAGAAAGGTGGTTACACTAAGCTCTCCTCTTCTGACTTCGCAAAATGCAGTTCTTTACACTTCACATTTCTTTATGATTGTACATCAGATTTTTTTTTTTTCCTGGGAGCCCATTAATATCACAGGACACAATGGTAATGTCTCTTAAAGGTCCATGGAGTTTAGACGTAAGCATGTATATCAGTCTTCTGGTGAAATCAGTAAGACCTAAAAGTCCTTTGTTTTGGCAGGATCATGCCCTTTACATTTCTAATGGAGGAAAAAAAATCTTGAATTGGAAAAATGAGCCAGGATATGCTCTTTCTAGCTCTGACATTGTTAATAAAAAGAGAAGGATCCAGCTAAAGTTAAGCACTTTGGACAATGCAATGCCATAATATCTACTCAGAAGTAGTTTAGATTACTGTAATGCATTTTATGTGGGGCTACCCTTGTACTTGGTCCGGAAGCTCCTGCAGCTGGTGCAGAATGGGGCAGCCAGGATACTGCGTGGGGCTGGGGCACCTGGCCATGCACATATTATTTACACCAGGGTTAAAGCAACTGCCCTGGCTACCTATTATCCACTTAGCCAAGTACAAGGCCTTGCTGTTGGCATAAGGCATATAGAGCCCTGAACAGCTGGGACCAGTTTACTTGGCAGATCACCTTCCCCAATACAGACCTGTGGAAGCATTAAAATGATTGGAGGCAGTCTCGCCGGTTATGCCACAGCCTGCAGGTTGCTTTCTCGCAGCAACCAGGAAGTGGATCTTCTCTGTGGTTGTGCCCACTTTAGGGATGTCTATTGTGGGAAATTCTGGCCCTTTTAGGGCCTGATGGATTCCTGAGGTTCCTCTGGCTTGGCTTGCCTTTGCAAGCTGACCCTGAGGGTTGTTCCTAAAATCTGGGAACTTTTGCCTCTTTTGTGGAACTGCAGTGTTCTGTAGTAATTTGTGGGACACCGCGGTTCCGCAAAAGAGGCAAAAGTCCTGCCACTGCATGCACCCCTTGTGCCTTCCCTGAGTGAATGTGCTGCCCAGTCTGTTTGTAATTACGATGCTGTTTTAATGGATTCTAATTGATTTTAATGTTTTTATTAATGTTTTATATTAACATTTTACCAATGTTTATGTATTTAATTGTATTTTAATGTATATTTAATGTATTTTGTGAACCATTTAGGGATATTTTTAAATGTGTTCAGCGGCGTATAAATCTATTAAATAAATATTTCATTGATTGACTTCAGTGGGGTGTACTCCCAGGTAAGTGGGTATAGAATTGCAGCCTATGGGCAGTATCCAAAGCTGCCAGCATGACAGCGGGACCTACTGCAAGCACATCAGGAACTAGCAATCCCTGAAACAGCCAGAACCAAGTGGAAGCACTCATTGTTTCTGAAATGGACTAAGTCAGTGGAGCTCACAAAAGGGAGCTCTGTTGATTTGTCCCAGTCCACTTCCACTTGTTTCTGGGTTTATTTCAGGAACTGCTCATTCCTGTTACTAGTGATAGGTCCTGCTGTGGAGGTGCAGCAGCAGCATAGGATACTGCCAAATGTCTCATTTACTTTCAGTGGGAGTGTTAAACACAATCAAATTCCAATCAGTAGGACTTAGCAGTGCTTAAACCTAGATGTATTATGCTGAAGGATTGTCAAGTTAGAAATAGGGCTGTATTCCACTCGTCTTCAAGATAATAAATGGGGGGAGCAATCCTATGGCCGCTAGACAGTGGCTAGACGGCCATAGGATATGCTGTTTTCTGGGAACTAACCAGAAAACATGCTCCAAGGTCGGCTCCTGGAAAACCGACCTCCCCCCACTTCTGTGCTGCCTTGGAGGCAGCGTGGAGAAGCCCCATCCTCCACACTCAGAAGAGGAGCACGGAGCAGCTGAAAAGGAGTGTGGCTGAGGGCCTTCCCGGGAGGGGAAAGTGGAACTGCGTGTACAACACATCGTATGTATTGTACAGCAGCCTCCTTTCCCCCAGCCCCCATGGCTAGAAAGCCACAATTGGCTGTCTAGCAGAAAAAGCAGGGCAGGAGAAGCACAGAGGGAATGATCCCCCCCATGCTTCTCTTGTCTTGCTTTGGATAGGCTGTCGCCTCCGAGTTCGGAGACGGCCGCCTATCTAGATAGGATTGCGCCCTAAGTTGGGCTTTGATAAAGTGAAGGGCTACTATTCTGCTTGAAGGGTTGGGAATTCCCCTCCATGGTGGGCAATTTACCATTTTTTAAAACCGAATGTCTCTTGGCATTACTAAACTAATTTATTGCTTTATTAAGGAGAATTACTGATGTTTGGTAATAGTTTTGGAGTGATGTGGTCTACTTGTTTTAAACTAATGCTATTTTAATTATGCTATTATTTTAAATTAATTTACCATATACTATGGGCAAGCAACTGGGCAAATCTAGTGGTGACATGTGTCCCTTTCAATGGCCAGCTGCAGAATGAAAAGAGGGGTACAGAAGAGTTGGATCTGTGGAAATGAGATTTGACATTTTGGGAGGCTGGTCCTCCTCTCTGGTCAAAGTGGCTTGGAAGTAAACAAGTTGATATTTGCTTGCTGCTGGTTCTATGATTACTCCCTGGTTTTACTGTACAGCTTGTACTATATATCCTTTTACAGTTTATATATTTTATTGTTTTTATTTGTATATCACCCCAAGTGCTCCTTCAGAGGAGGAGCAATCTAGAAATATTCCAAATAAAGAAGTAGTATTCGGGTTGCTGAAACAGAAAAGTATTGTGTGAGTTGGCATCAAACTACACATAATGTGAATTGCCTCCTTGTATCTTATGTGCGGGTTTTCCCCTGAAATGAAAATTAGATCAATGGGAGGGTGGGATGGGGCTGATAACAAACTTAGTTCCTCTATTCCCAGTGCTGTGGTCTCCGTCCAGATTCTTTCCCCACAACAGTTGTTATTACAGCATTTTTTTTTAAATGGAAGATCTTATGCCATCTAGTTTGGCCCTAAGCAAATAAAGGAAGGGTATTTCCAGGTTCAGAAATGTATTGTTTATTTAGAGAATCATTTATATCCTACCACTTTTACCTATCTAAGGTGTTCAGAATGGCTAACAGGTAAGCACTAAAACTATAACCCAACAAAATTAATTAGTAATATAGCAATACCACACAAAAATTAAACAGTCCCCCATCATGTTGTGAAATATTTCAGCTGAGCTCCAAGAAAATTCCAGATATTTCTCAATTATGTCATTTCACTGAACAGTATTAAGATGAGTTTCTTCATCTGTTTAAGCTGAGCGAACTAATCTTCCATTCCAGACACTTCCTTGTCCCTTGGGCTGGATCACTGGCCTGCAACCCCAGCAACTCTACTTAGCAAGTATAAAGAATTAGTTCACCGATTTTAATTTTCAATACACGTAAAGGTGAAAACCCATGACTTGGCCTAATTTCTGGACATTTTTAGGAAATTCATCTAAATGGTAAAGAACCTTCCTGGTAGTATGGCAAAGCAGGGAATAAAGGCCTTGTTACCTGGACAACAGGGGTGACAGGGGCATTTGGGTTCCACTTCAGGCATCTAAATATCTTTAGGCACCATTGTGTACAGGAATGAAGATATGTGTGCTGCCTGCCTGGTGTTGGGTTCACTTTGGCCAGCCTTCTCCACCTTGGTGGCCTCCAGATGTTTTGGAGAGCTGTGCCAGCATGGCCAATGGTCCGGAATGGTGAGAGTTGCAGTCCAAAACATCTGGAGGGCATCAAATTGGGGAAGATTGACAGGCAATCAACCAATGTCTGGGGCTGTCAAGGACAAAGAAGGAAAAGAGCTCCTACATTCAGTCCATCTACTCCAAAGAGGTTATCAGCACTGCCCAGCTCAGATACTTCCCTGGACCAAAGTTTCTATTGCTGTAGTGGAAGTGATGGGATACTCCCTACAGGTAACATACTGTATGTAGAGAGTCAATTTGCACAGTCTCCCTCTCCCTATTTGCACAGTCTCCTCCTCCACCACAGTAATACACAATTCCCAGGGTACACAGCACTGTTTGAACACATGGGCAGTATCCAATGCTACCTGTACACCAGGGGGATCCACTGCCAGTGCAACAGGAAGCATTTTGGCTCATTTCCAAGATGCTCTAGGAAGTGATAGTTTCCTGTTGCACCAGCAGTGGGTCCCACTGGCACAACATAATAAGCAGAGGAGCAGAGGCAGCATTGGATACTGCCCCAGGGTTCCTGATCAGATAGGGATTTGTGGATGTTGTAGCTCACTTCCAGATGAACATCGCTCTCAACTGAGAGCATTGGTGCAGAAATATATTCTGTTTCTCATGTTTTATGTACCTCCAGTATACATATGGATGGAACCACTTATCTCAACTCCATGTCAGTTTTGCATGTATTCCATCATAAATGGTTTTGTCCCATTTTCTGTTAATTATTAAAAATGCATGAAAAATTGACTGTAAATTATACATGTTGCCCCTAAAATATGCATTTTGGTGTGTATTTTCCCCTAAAATATGTATTTTTGTATGTATTATTTTGAGCTGAGGGCTATATTGCAAAACTTGGATAAGTGCACAATCTGAAGGATAACTGTGTTCCTATCTGCAGATTAGTCTGGGAAGGATGAATTCAGCTGGTATGCTTAAAAATGCAGACTGAATGAAATTCTATAGCATCCCTATTCCAATGTGTCACACTATCCCAGGGCAATTTGCCTGGTTCTCCTACTAAATCTTTCAAACCTATTCCCTTTCAATGCTTCGTGTCATGCTCCAGAAAAATACTCCTTTCTTTTCCCACTTTACTGTAGATAAATCCACCGGTGATGTCCTTTCTATACGGCAAAGGCTGTTCTGACCAAGGACAGAAAAGGACTTCAAATGAAATCTTTTCCCATGGCAAGCATTGTCCTCAGATAATAAACATAAAGCCGATCTCATTGCAGCCTTACTGCTTTGACCTGGTGTCTTCTCTCTGGATACCTAATCATGGATTGTTCATGTGCCATGCTGATGTTGCTTAACCCCCAGTAGTGATAAAAGAATGTTATCAAGGATCCCATTACAAAGGGTTGGTTGTTGCTAAGTATGCATTGACAGGAAAGAGCCCAGAGAGTGAACTAGACAGATCTCTTTGCTTAGGCTGAGATGTTAAAAGTTCTGGGATGAAAATCAACCTTTTTCTTTTATCTCTGGGAAAAAGCATGCGGGAGAGAAAACAAACGTACCTGCAGAAAAGATGTGTTGAAGGATCTTTAGCACACCTAATATCGGGGGATTATGATGAATAGTAGCATTGCTGGTGATGTTTGTTTCATCTTGTCTTGGTGTTCTCTCAATGTTAAGTATTATTATGGGATTTTAGGAGGGGGGTAAGGAAATATATGATCCTGCTCATGTTTGCTTTGATTTAAGGGCTATAATAATCTCTCCGATTCTACAGAAGCTACTGCTCACTTGAAAATGCATAATTTGTCCATGCCATTCTCCAGTTACAGGTACAGGGTGACTAGAAGCCCTGACAATAATATTGCTGGCAGACTACCGGTATTTTTTAAAATAGCATTTTCATCCCTGCTATTGCCAATGTTCCTCATGGTGAGATTAGCTGATGTCCACTCTATGGGAATCTTGTCTTTTGCCCATAAACCCTTGAGTCAAACTCATTTGTTGCAGGTTTCTTGTGTGGTGAGTTTTCCCCTCCCTCGCCCCACTGCATTGGCTGCTAGGTATGGGCAAATCTACCAGTTTCGTTTTCTCCCACATTGACATCTATATATGTCATACTAGCAACATATTTCAGGTTCTACCAGTGTAGTAGGGCTTCTGTTATATCTTATAGCCCCCACCCCCAGACAGCATAATATGTGTATAGGATTGCTGCCTTAAAATGTTTTTCATTTCAGTGCTATTGTACAAAAATTTCATTCTTTAAACAAGGGGTGAAATGGCATTTTAGCACAAATTAATTAAAAGACTGCATAAAAAAGAAGAAGAGAGATCGATAAGATCATTTTACAATGATGAAGTGGTGAAGCTGGGAAAGGTAATAATGAAATGCACCAAGGTAGATACAGGGTGTTAGGTTTGTCTGCCACTGCATACCTCAAAACCAGGCCTCCTGTCTGCACCTGTGGAGATCGGGCTACTGTTCTGTGCTTTCCCAAAAAGTTGCTTTTTCTTTGGTCTGAAAAAAAGATGGAAGACATATGGGGATCACACAGGATATGGGGAACAGTTAGATGGCCTATAAGATCTGAGTGACATGCCCATTATATGATTAAATAAAGCATGTCTATGCCAGGGTAAACTTCCAGTGGAGAAATGCCCTTGAAAAAGGATATTTTACTACAAGAACCTGGCAATGGATAGAATCCAGTGCTGACCACACAGCAACGGGCCCCACTGCTAGTGCAGAGGGAACTAGCAGTTCCTGAAGCAACCAGAAATGACCTGAAACATTCATTTCCAGAATGGGGCAGGTCAGTGGAGCTCACAGAATGGAGCTGCGCTGATCTGACCCATTCCAGAAACGAGCATTTCAACTCATTTCTGGAGTTCCTTTGAGAAGCATTAGCTTCTTCTTGTTATGCTAGTGTTGGGACCTGCTGCCATAACCCAAGGAGTGGAGGCACAGCACCAGTATTGGATACTACCCAATATAAGCAAGCATTTCTAATCTACCCAGTCATATTACATATTAAATTCCTATTCAACATACAAAAGATCTGTATATATAAACATTCCCAAAGAGGTTTAAAATCTGGTCACACCTTTTCTAAAGAGTTATTATTCAGCAGATCATATTATTCAGGAGAAGAAAAACATAGTTAATGGTAAGTGAGAACAATAGAAAGTACACTGGAGAATAAGGAAATCACAGGATCATCGCTGAATGGCACAAGAGCATGAGGGTATGCTCATCTCGTCCACATCTGTCTCTTCTGTGGATTACTGATATTGCAGAAACTGCTGGCCTGAAATCTCTTCCTAATCATGAACAATACACTTAAAATACTTTTGTGCCACACGAGGCAGATAAAGAAAACTATCTCAATAAAGAGTCCTGTTGACGACAAAGATGAGAAATCTTTTCTAATGTATACCGACTAGTACTCAGAATGGTTGCTGTGTTTTTGCTCCTTCTGAGGACAACCTCCTTTCATATGTCCTCCAAGAAGAATTGACAGACTGGACCATAGAGAGAAACCATCCATTTCCCTGACTGTAACAAGTTCCCCCCACCCCTGCCACCGCTCACCCTCAACATGTGTATAGTGAAAACTGTTGTTCCTTAAAAATGAACAGCAATATTTTCTTTGAATGTTTTAAAAGCAAAATTTTCATGAACTCTATAGATATTTGTGCAAGGAGAAATCCTGAGACATTGATAATAGGTGGCAACATGAAACATTGTACATTTTAGCAACTTTCAATGTGCAATTTACTTCTCAAGGATAGTCAGAATTATAAAATGAACAACAGGAGATACCACTTAGCATTTCTGGAGCACACTCCAAGACACATTTTACCCTATTGAATTCACTGGGGCTTAATCTTAAGTAAGTTTGCATAGGATTGCAGCCTTAATACAGTAGATTTTCAGCATTCAAATTACTTCACTTATATTATTATATTATTATTAAATTATATTAATAATACATTATATTATATTATTTTGTGAACTGCCCCGAGAGCTTTGGCTATTGGGCAGTATAGAAATAAAAAAATAAAAAAATAAAAATTATTTCAATAATCCTTAGAACAGCTTAGTAAGACAGGCCACTATTTCCCCATTCTGTAGTTGCAAGGCTGAGGTAAAAGTGGCCTCCCTAATGCCACCTAGTGAATTTGTGACTGAAATAAGATCACATCTGTATGCCTTCTGGCTTATAGCTGGCATGCCTATTTATTTATTAGATTTGATTTGTATACCAATTCATGATGAATTTGAGTGACTTTATCTTCAAAATACAGTTTGAATGGCATTTTGAAGCTAAAGTCGTTCAAATCCATCATGAACTGGACACCACACTTAAAGCAGTTCCATTAGTAGTGGTGCCCAGAGCACTGTCTGGTTCAATTTTATTGGATGAGTTTCAGTTGTTGAGGCCTGAGGATGTGGACAAGGTGCTTGGCCAAGTCCTGTCAACCACCTATGTGCTTGACCCTTGCCCTTCATGGCTTATTACATCTAATAGAGAGGGGATGTCCAGCTGGGGTCAGGAGGTTGTAAATTCCTCTTTGAGAGAAGGGATGGTGCTGGCCTCTTCAAAGGAGGTAGAAATTAAGTCACTCATGAAAAAGCCTAACCTGGATTCAGATGATGTTAACAGCTACAGGCTAGTAACCACATTCCCTTCCTGGGCAAGGTGCTTGAGAGGGTGGTTGCTGGTGAACTTCAGGCACTCTTGAGCCCATTTCAATCAGGCTTCAGGCCTGCTTTTGGAAACTACCTTTGTTGCCTTGTGGGATGACATTTGCTGAGAGAGGGACAGGGGGAGTGTGACCCTGTTCATTCTCTTAGACTTCTCAATGGCTTTCAATACCATCAACCATGGTATCCATCTGGATAGCTTGCATGGGTTGGGACTGTATTGCAGTGGTTCCACTCCTACTTAGATAGCTGATTCTACATGGTGGTGCTAGGGGATTATTGCTCTGTGCCTTGGCAGCTATGCTATGGGATTCCACAGGGCTCTATTCTATGCCCATGTTGTTCAACATCTACATGAAACCACTGGGGGAGGTTATCCAGAGGTATGAGCTGATGACATCCAGCTGTCTCTCTCCTTTTCATCATATCCGGGTGAGGCAGTGGATATACTGAATCAGTGCCTGGGCATGATAATGGACTGGATGAAGGCTAATAAATTGAGACTCAATTCATTCAAGACAGAGGTACTGTTCGTAGATAGGGTTTGGCATGGGATGGATTCTGATGGACTCCCCCCCGTCTGGCCTCCTGGACTCCACTCACCAAGGCCTAGGGTACTGATGGACCCATCCTGCCTCTGCTGGCTGACAAGAGCTTCCTTAACAGCTGGTGCAGGGAGGAAGGGCCTCACTGGCACACCAGCACTCTCACCCTGTCCTCCTCCCAAGGAGGCCAAGGCGAGAGCACTGGGGGCTAGCCCTGCCGCGACACATCCTACCTTCACTGGCTGTTAAGGAAGCCCTTGACAGCTGGCACAAGGAGAAAGGGCCTCAGCTTGACCAGCCTCCAGCGCTATCACCCTGGCCTCCTCGAGAGGAGGCCAGGGTGTGAGTGCTGGGGCTTGCTGCACCGGGACCCATCCTGCCTCCACAGGCTGTTAAGGAAGCCCTTGACAGCTGGCATTGGGAGGAAGGGCCTCGGCAGCACCCCAACACTGTCGCCCTGGCCTCTCAAGAGTGCTGGGGGCTGGCCATGCCAGGTAGTCTGCAGTCAAGCCCTTGTGTGCATAAAGCACAAGGGCTTGTCTGCCAGAGTCCTTGGCGTGGAGAGGAGGGGTGGATCACATGGCTCAGAGGGCAGTCAGGGTGAGGAGAGAGGTTCGCCAAGCGGGTCCGGGCCATGTGAGATGGGGGCAGTTTGTCAAGTTCCCCCTGCCCCAGATGGAGATGGGTCCATCCATCCCTATTAGTGAGTGATTTTTCTGTCTTGCTAAGGTGATGTTCCACCTGTTCTGGAGAGGGTTGCACTTAGGGATGGTGGAGAATTCTGCCATGGATTGCAGTGAGGCCAAATGCACTGAAACCTGTGAATGCACTAAACCCGTGGCGGAACAGCCTCCCATCCTCTGCCCCCCCCGCGGATTCCCCCCTGGGACAAATCTTACCTGGGGTGGATGTTCCAGTGGCGGTGGCTGGTCTTTCGGCTGGCTGCCGTGGCCGCCATTTGCGTCTGCTGTTTGCCATGATAGGCTATGTAAGTATTTACGTAGCCTATCACTGCAAACAACCCCCCCCCACAACAACCCACATATGCAAATGGTGGCGGCTACGGTGGCCGCCATTTGCGTTCCCTTTTTTTCGCCGTTTTAGCCTACATAAATATTTACGTAAACTATTACGGCAAAAAAAGAGAGGAACGCAAATAGCGTAGTGGGCGCTATTTGTGTTCCTTTTTTTTGCCATAATAGCATACATAAATATTAACGTAGGCTAAAACGGCGAAAAAAAGGGAACGCAAATGGCGCCCACTACGCTATTTGCATTCCCTTTTTTCCCCGCCGTAATAGCCTACATAAATATTTACGTAGGATAAAATGGTGAAAAATAGGGAATGCAAATGGCAGCCACCGTAGCTGCCGCTATTTGCGTACGCGGTTTTTTTTTTTTTTTGGCCTGCCGTGATAGGCTATGTAAATACTTACATAGCCTATCACAGCAGCCTGGCTGGCCACAAATGGCGGCCGCTATGGTGGCCGCCATTTGCGTCCACAGCAGCCTGTCTGCAGCCGGAACTCCGGAACAGAGCTGGCCAGGCAGGATTCTGGGGGGGAGGACCGGATCGCCTCCCCCCCGTCGAGAATTCTTGGGGGAGGGACAGAGTGTCTCCCCCCCGCAAATCACATCCGTGAAAAGATAAGTGACTTTCGTACATCCCTAGTTGCACTCCACCTAAAGGATCAGGTTCATAATTCGGGAGTGCTCCTGGATCCATTGTTACTAGAGCCACAGTGGACTCGATGGCATGGAACACCTTTTATTGGCAGAAGGAGCAATCCTATGGCTGCTAGTCAGCAGCTAGATGGCCATAGGGTATGTTGGTTTCTGGAAATCAACCTTGGAGCCTGTGCTCCGAGGTACGTTCCTTGAGAACTGAGCTTCCCTCCCTCCTGTGCTGCCTTGTAAGAAGTGCAGATTACCCCTATGCTCCACGCTCGTAAGAGCAGTATGGAGCAGCGTAAAAGGGGAGTTCCTGGGAGCAGGTGGAAATGCCAGTGTGACACATCCTATGTGTCATCTGGCCACCCCCACCCCCACTCTGACTTCCCATGGCTGGACAGCCAAAATCAGCTGTCTAGCTGCGGATGCAGGGCAGGAGAAGTGCAGAGGAGATGATACTTTCTGTGCTTCTCCTGCCCTGCACTGGATAGGTGGTTGCCTCTGAGTTTGGAGGCGGCCGCTTATCCCCATAGATTGCCCTCTAAATCTGTTGCTGTATTTTGAATCTTTACACACTGCTGGTTTTTATTTTGGTTTTATAATGCAGTTTTAACTTTTCAAGTTATATATTATATTTTATGGTTTTAGTTGTTCTGAAATGCCCAAAGAGCTTTGGCTAGTGGGCAGTACAGAATAAACAACAACAACAACAACAACAACAAATACAAGACAGCTGAAGGGCATCAAGTTGGGGACGGCTGCATTTCGGCATCATGGTCATTAACTGGTTTATAAGAGCACAAGCTCTTGTATGTACAACCAACTTAATGAAAGGTGCAAAGTGGGCTGAAAGAGATATATCAAATCCCAACCACTGTATATATGCAATTCTAGTCACTAAACTCAAATCCCTGTAAGATAGAATTAATTAAGTGAAAAATGGAAAGCAAATAGTTTTGTTTGCAATGCATTGCTTTACTGGTTTTATGCCAATGCGTTATTTCTCTTATCATTTTGATAACTGACTGCCATTTTTCCTGCCATAAAATGCTGGAGATTTGTGTATGTCAAGCTACAACAAGCATTGTGTGCAATCTTTGTGGACCAAATTGAATCCAATGTCAATATAATTATGTTTCTATGTTTACAGAAGGAAGGGTCAAGAGTTATTGCTTTTATATCCTCCTGTATTTAGAGATGTTGTATTTGAGGTTTTGTTTAGAGTTGTATTTACTTTGATATTTTAATCACTAAAGAATTAAATGTAAGGAAAGCATAAATGTATTAAAAGAAACCCGGTATGTCAGTGAGAAATTGGTACTGTAAGTATAACATATTCCATCTTTCAATGACTAGAGAAACATTCTATTTCCAGAAAGGAGAAAGCACAAATACCCCCAATAAAAACATGGTAAGGTCTGAGCACTATCTCCTTGAAAATGCTTAATTCCATAATCCATTCAGGAGAAGAAAAGAAAATATTACAACTAAAAGATGTATTTATTTATTCATTTAATTTCATTTCTATACCGTCCAACAGCCGAAGCTAATATACAAATTACAATCCAAGTTACAGCATCACATCAACCCAGAACCCTAAATAACACAGTGCATCTAACACAAAGGGACTTGCTAGCTGCTACTTCACATGAACATTTATAGATCTGGATTGGAGTTCTGATTGGTCAGCTGCACACACATGACCTACTTAGCTGACATTGGGCATGTGAATGTCAACGTATTGGGTTTCCCATGCACAAAGGAGAAGCTGTTTGGGCTGTAACTCATACAGATTCTATTCTGAAAATAATAATCAAATAGCAGATAACGATGTACAAGAAATTAATTTCAGGTTGTTTTTGACCAGAATTTATCCAGTTTGCATGTCCTGAATGCAATCCGCACCCATACATTTCTGAGTTTGTGATGCAATTTGCAGAATAAAAAAATTGTACTCGTACTCATTTGAAAATGCATATAAAAATGCACACTTTTGAAAAATGTGCACCAACATGCTTTAATCAATGAAAGAAATGCATACATTTCATAAACATGTACAATTGATGGCATATATTTGGAAAACATTTCCACAAAAATACACACAAATGTTCATGCAAAAAGAAAAGAAACAAAACAAAACAATATTCACAAGCTGATATGGACATGAGTCAGAATGAGCGTTGACATTGAGGTGGAATTTGGAAAACCTCAAAGAGCTTGAGTTTTGCTGATTCATACATCCGTAGTGGCAGGAGATGTTCATTTGAGCACATCTAGTTTTTGAAATTTGATATTGGAGTTCCTGAGCCATAATCTTTTAAGCAGGCTATGTCCACATGGTAGCTGACTCCCCTCTGATTGGCTGCTCTAGTACCCAAGTGGATCCACAGGTTGTATCATCAGAAAAGACAGGTGTTTTTTCCCCAAGGGCACAATGCTGTTTGGCCCATGTAACAGATTGCACAGTTTGTGCTTTTTCTTTTCTACACTAATCTCCTATGAAGCTAAAGTTACAAAAAAAAATATATTGCATTGTTTGGAAAGATACTTAGGGCTTGGTTTGGTGAAGAATCTCCTGTATTTGGAAAAATAAAAAACAAACTGCAAAACGTGTATTTGCAAGTGATATTACCATATGCTTACAGGATGAGACATAGCTTGAAGCTCAGAGGACTAGGAGGTTCATATCAATAGAGGATGGTGACTGGTCCTTCAAACATACCTTGGCCTGGATTTCCAGACCTTGTTCACTAATGTTACAGACAAGATGGAGAATGTGAATTATGATAGTAGTGTGAAGACAAAATGAAGCAGGCTGTGTTGCTCTCCAGTAACAGTGATACTGATCCCCCTCCCAAGTCAGTTATGGCTACAAGTTCAATGAAAAAGCAAGAACAGCAGCAAACCAGCCATTTCATCAAGGTTGGGTGGTGGTGATATGTATCTACAATTTTTGGAAACTCTGAAGAAAATGATCTAGAACATTCTTTTTCTGTAGTTGAAAACCCTTGGGGTGAAATTTGGCAAATACCACTTCTGTGATATCATAATCATATTCAAAATGTCTGGGGTAAAGGGAAGTCATTTCTTCCTGTCAGACCAAGAATTTTGGAGCTTCAGGTTTTCCCATTACTGGCTATAGAGGAAGGGAGGGACTATTAATGTACCATGGTTTATCCTCCTAGTTTGTTTGGAAGATAATTAGAATGTAGGTAATCGGTCTTGGTCTGTCTGTTTCTCATATTATAGGATAGCTTATGCGATATCAAATTGTTTCAGTATTAGTTTTTATGACCCTTGCAGTGAGAGTTTATGGACAGTTATGTCTAAGACTGCAATCCTACACTTACTTAACTGATAGTAAGCACAGTAAACTAAATGCTACTTACTTCTGAGTAGACATGTATAGGATTGCATTGTAAATTCTGCATTGTTATTCTGTTCAGAACAATCTGAATTTTTCTATTTATATGGTGCAGGAAACACCCCCTATTTATATTGTTCCTCTGTGATTATTTCAGTTTTCTATTAGCAGAGTTTTGCATCAAAATAAATGTAAGCTCTAGAAGTACAAAAAGTCATTTGGGAACTTAACAGATAACTGAATAAATAAATGAAAGAATTATGCTTAGAGGAAAGGTGACAGGAAATTGCTTGTGAAGAATGAGTACAGTTGAACTTCTTGCGGAGTGGTGGAGGTGGGGAATTATAGCGCCAAGCTCACGTTTAAAGATGCTCAAAGGCTGGAAAATAAAAATTCTTGTGAAATATATGAGCTATTTAGAACCATTCAGTGGCTAGTAAAAACTCTTCTAATGAAACGATGTATTAATTGGTTGGGGCATCTCAAAGCAAACTTGTATAAAATATTTAAATGCTTAGAGATATTCAGTGGCTCGATAACCTACTTTTAATAAAGCATATTCAGTGTTTAGAGTTGATCAGTAGATGGAAACCAGCGAGCCATTCTTGGCAGGAGAAACTTTGCAGGCTAATAAAACCCAGAGCTGCTCAGCCTGTAGCAGTGCTTTGAAGGCTATGCTAAAATTAAGGGAAACTAAATAAAGCAATAACTGTTGGCACAAAGGGTACTTCTCAACAATTAATGAGTAGCTGGAAGGAGCTGATGGCCCTGGGTTGCACCTCAGTCCATTAACCCCAGGCAGCCATTAATCCTCAAGAATTGTCCTGCACCAAGAACCTTACTGCTGTTGCACAAAGCTAAAGAGAAAGGCACTAGAACATACTGTGTTCTGTTTTTCAGAGTTGGGCTTATGGTGATTTTTTAAATAGATGACAATTAACCTTTTAAGCTGTGTGATACTCTGTGAAATGTCCCAACCATCCTCCCATCCCTGATCAAATGATCTTTTGGATACGAGTCGTGGCTTTGTGACATAGCTGCATGATCCATGTGGAAGACAGGAATGGTGGCCTGGAGGGATTTCACATGAGCAAGGAGAAAGTGAGCTCTAGGACCTAGGCAGACAAGGCAAAAGTCAAGCTGGAAGACAAGGGTGGTGCCAGTGAAACAAAACCAGAAATGAGTCATGGGGGGAAGTGGAGAAAGAGAGTGCAGTTAGGGATGCTGGAAAAATCCTCTGCAGTCTCCAATGAGGCCAGATTCCCAAGGATCTGACCTGTGGAGTCCACAGTGGACTGCGCCCCCCTTTACCTGCATGTCCTCCAGATTTCAAGGGGGGTATCTCTCCGGCTTTATAAAAGGCGTGATAGACTAATAGTGGCTACTTCCACTATTAAGTAGAAGTAAGTGCTTTACAGCCACAAACAAATGGCATAAATATGCACATTACAGCTGTAATTTGGCGTTTATAAAGCTGGGGAGCCGCCACACGAAATCCGATGGATGCACCAGGGCTCTGAGGAAATCTGTGGGGCCCCAAGTAGCCTGGATGTCCCTGCAGTTGACCCCCCTGGCCCAGACATTGGGGGGTTTGCCCACCTCTAAGTGCCGTGGATGTTCCTTAGTCATGGAGGTGTTTGGGTTTTGAGGAAATGTTTGCATTGTTCAGGGCATGCTTTATTTTTCTCTTCCCTTTTTGTTTGTTGGTTATTTAATTCATATCCCACCTTTCTGGCAAAAAATGGTGCTCAAGGTGGCCATTTTGTCTTGCCCTGAAACAGCGGGGAGTTTCAAACAAATGTCAGCAGCAGTTGTTATGAAAAATGGTTGGTCTGGAAATATACTAGTGGCTACTCTTGCTACAGTTACCTAATGCTCTGGTAACATTACTAACATCCACATTGGATTAGTGCAATGTGAGCCTGCTTCTGAAGATCATTTGTAAGCTTCAACTAGTTCACAATACTTTGGGTGTATGAAGCATACCCCCAGTGTTAAACAAACAAACAAACAAACAAACAGGTTCACTGGCTTCTAATTTGTTCTCAGGCACAATTTAAAATGTTTGCTTTAAGCTTGGCTTATAAAGCTTTAAATAGTCTGGAATCAAGGTTTCTGAAGGACCACCTTCTTCCATTTGAACCTGCCCGTTGCTTGACATCTCTATGGTGCCCTCTCCTTCAGAAGTTATGAGGGAAGCTATGAGAACATGGTGCATTTCTGTGATGACACTCCAATTATGGACCAACCTTCAAGAGATTTCATTTTGGCACCATTCTAGGGTTGGCGGAGAATTTCTCCCCGAAACTTCGGGGGGCCGAGCACCAACGTGTTCGGCCCCCCGAACAAGTTTCGGGGAGAAATTCTCCGCACCCCCCACCCCCTGCACCCCCCCTGGGACGGGACTTACCTTTGGCGAATGTCCCTCCCGGCGGCGGGTCCGGCCGGCGGTTCGTCGGGTCTTCGTCAGGGGCAGGGGCAGCAGCCGATCTTTCGACCGGCTGCCGCCGCCGCCATTCCAATAAAAGAAAAAAAAATGCCCCCGTGATAGGCTACGTGATGATTAACGTAGCCTATCACGGCTAGATCTGCAAAGTCTGCCGTGATAGGCTACGTAAATCATCACGTAGCCTATCACGGGTGACTTAAAAAAAAAAAAAAGCGCGTACGGATAATGGCGGCCCCCATAGGGAACCGCCATTCCCGTTCCTTATTTGGTCGCTGTAGTCTACGTAAAGGTTTACGTAGACTACGGCAAAAATAAGGGCAACGCAAATAGCTCCCTATGGGGGCCGCCATTTGCATACGCGCTTTTTTTTCTTTTTTTTTAAAAAGTCACCCGTGATAGGCTACATGATGATTTACGTAGCCTATCACGGCTGACTTTGCAGATCTAGCCGTGATAGGCTACGTTAATCGTCACGTAGCCTATCACGGGGGCTTTTTTTTTTTAACTGTTTAGTTCGCGGCCGGGCGAGGCGAGGCGCCTCCTCCCCGGCCTGAATTTCGGCCGGGCGAGGCGGGAAGCCTCCCCCCCGGCCTGAATTTCGGCCGGGCGAGGTGGGAAGCCTCCCCCCCCGGCCTGAATTTCGCAGGGGGAGCAGCGAAGCACCTCCCCCCCACCACAAAAAGCTTCGAGGACAGGTAAGGGACTTTCGTGCACCCCTACACCATTCATTTGCCCTTCACCCATCACTCTGACCTCAACTCTTGAGCATTTGGTGAGAGAGTTTGAAGAAATCCCTCATTGATTTATCGCTGCTTTCAATTTAGGGATGTTCGAGAATTCCGCCATGGATCCCAGGGGGCCCGAATTCCAGTGAATTCGCCCACCCGGAATCTGTGGCAGAACGGAGCTACCTGCCGCACCACCCCGCGAAATGGAGCCTACCTGGCTGCGGCTCTGGCTCTGGCAGCGGCTTCAGCTCCAGCAGCCGCTCTGGCAGCGGCTCCGGCTGCTGCTGGGCTGCTGCAGACGCAAATGGCATCCTGAGTAGGGGACGCCATTTGCATCCCTATGGTAGCCTGTGATAGGCTATGTAAATATTTACGTAGCCTATCACGGCTAAAGCAGAGAAGCAAATGGCGTCCCCTACGCCATTTGAATTCCCGTTTTCTCTGTGATAGGCTACGTAAATATTTACGTAGCCTATGATGGCTAAAGCGGGAACGCAAACCACTGGCTACCATAGGGACACAAATGGCATCCCCTACTCAGGACACTATTTACGTCCACAGCAGCCCGGCAGCGGCTGGAGGCCCCGCTGTGGGTTGGCCCGGCTGGCGGCTCTGCAGCCTGGCCGCGGAGCGGAGCCGGCCAGGCAGGATTCTGGGGGAAGGAATGGATCGCCTCCCCCCCATTGAGGATTTCGGGGGGAGGGACGGAGCGCCTCCCTCCCGCCGTGGATGTCCCTGGATGAAACCAGGTAAGTGTTTCGTGCATCTCTATTTCAATTGTAGTCGAGTCTTAGTGATTCTGTTGAATGTTTTATTTTGGAAAAGGAGGAGGAGAAATGCTTTAAACAAACACATAAAATAAACAACTCTTTCCCTCATAGCCAAGTTAAACCTCTTGCTGATAGAGGGGGTAAGTACTACCGTAGGCAAGTGTGTGTTTTTGAGCATACAAGCAGTGGCTTATGAACATGAGGCTGGCATTTTGTAACAACACTGGTCCCAGGTTTTTGAGGGCCCTTGAGCAAGTCCCCTCTCTCACTGAATCTACTGTCTCACCACCATTGTCACCAGCTGCTCTTACTCCTCATCTTCTTTCACATCATTTCTACCACTCGCTTGCTTGAGAGAGCCAGCGAGCAAGCAGGCCGTGGCATCTCCTGCTCCTCCTTCTCACCCCCACCAGTGTCTGGGCCAGAGCGAGAGGCAGGTGAACAAGCAGGCTGCAGTGGTGAAGAGGAGGAGCGTGGCCAGGGGGCTTTTGTCAGTGGGCCCTCAGCAGGTGCTCAGCCATGACTACACTTGACACCAGCACTGCTTTGTAATATACCTAACTAGAATCCTGATCCCTCCCCAAAATAAAAAGGATGACACAGGACAGTAATGTAAAGCTAAACAGATTAGCTTCAGGGTGAGTGCATAGAAACCTTAAATGGTGCAACAACCCCGCACCCCTCTCACTTCAGGATGCTTTCCACATTCCCTCTTTGAAAAGACATGGATGTGCACATTTGCATCTTATGGTGTGGAAAAATGCAACACTGGAAGAGAAACTTCCAAGTATAGGGCTAATGTCCAAGCATAGGACTGGCAGTAGCATGTCTTCTCTTGGAAGGAGATGAGTACGTTACCAGTCTAACATTACATTTTTTTGCACATGTTAAGAATCAGCTGTTCTTATTTGTCTCTTCTAAAAGGAGCATAAAAATAGCTCTTTGTGTCTTCAGTATGCTGCTGCTTCTCCTTTTGAGCATTGCTTCTCCTCTTGTGCTGCTGCCATTCTCATACAATTTGCAAGGTGAAATACGGACGGGACTGCACAGAAAACTTGGGTAAAACCCTTAGATCTCTACAGGAAGGAAACTGGTGTCTAGAGAATCTCATTGCCACAATTATTGGCCTTTGGACTACTGCTAAATATGTAAAGCTTGTTATATTTCTCCTGAACTGCATCCAGGAGAACCATGATACTGCAAGCCATTAAATTAGCCAATGATAAACCCACATTAGTGCTTTTGGCCAGTTTTATCTTTCACTGCTGACAACAGAGTAATAACATCCTGATAACATAACAAAGGAGAATTAATACTGCATTTTAGCCATATACAGTAACTAATAATGACAGAAATACATTGGGCAGAATCCACATGGCCACCCCCTCCAATTCTGTGGCTCCCACCACTTGCAGATTGTGATTTAGCCATTCCGGGGCAACCTGAAACAAGTGGAAACACTCATTTCTGGAAGGGGGCAGCTCAGTGGAGCTCACATTTTCCACTTGTTTCAGGACTTGCCCCCAGAAACACTAAACCATCATTCAGTAAGTGGTAGGGCTGCTTATGGAATGGAAGTGACAAGGCTGGCTGCGTGTGGACAAGAATTGGTGGCCAGCTCTGCTAGCCGATGGGCAACATTGGATTCCGCTAGGGATGTCAGAGAATTTCACCACGAATCTCGGGGAGGCCGAATGCCAGTGCATTCAGCCCCCCGAAATCGGTGGTGAAATGGTCTGCCCCCCCGGGACGGGACTTACCTTGGGAGAATCTCCTTGGCAGCGGCGGCTGCGGCAGTGGTTCGGCGGCGGTTCGGCAGTGGTGGCTGCGGCGGCCGGTCTTCCGACCGGCTGCCGCCGCCGCCATTTCCAGTAAAAAAAACACGTGATAGGCTATGTAAAGATTTACGTAGACTATCACGGCTAGATTTTAAAAAAATACTGTGATAGGCTACGTAAATGTTTACGTAGCCTATCACGGCTGAGTAAAAAAAACCAAAAAACTGCACATATGTAAATGGCGGCGCCCATAGATGCTATGCTATTTGCTTTCCCCTTATTTTCGCCGTAGTCTACATAAATGTTTACATAGACTAGACATGCCAAAATAAGGAACACAAATGGCGGCGCCCATGGGCGCTGCCATTTGCGTACGCACGGGTTTTTTTTTTTTTTTTTACTCAGCCATGATAGGCTACGTAAGCATTTACGTAGCCTATCATGGCTGACTACAGGGACACAAACGGCGGCAGCTATGGCCGCCGCCATTTGCAGACCCGGCCGGCCAGGATTCACGGCGGGAGAGACGGGGCACCTACCCCCCGGCCAGAATTTCGGGGGGAGGGACGGGGCGCCTCCCCCCCACCTCAAATCACATTTCGTCAAAAGGTAAGTGACTTTCGTACATCCCTAGATTCTGCCCATTTTCTGTCATCTCAAAAGTTTAGTTTGGTTGAAACAATTGATTCTGAGACAGTTTCAGCTTAGACATTCTGGTAACCAACTGGGAAAAACAACAACATGGAAAATGATCTAAGAAATTATGAAATAAAGCCCCATAAAACTATCAAAATTGTGTTTGTGGTGTTAAAAAAGATTGCAAAGCAGATGTGTTCAAATACCTGCAGAGCGTTGTTATTCATAGGTCTCTCCATGTTAACCTTTTTCTCTGTGTCTTGACCCTTAACTGGTTGGGAGGCCACATTTTTCCTGCTGTGGTAGAAAGAGAGAGAAAAATTGGTAGACTAAAAAGCACTAGACTGGAATCTTTCATGTTGCACTTCCATGGGGAAATCTTTTTACAAGACAGGGAAGTAACTTCAGTCAGGTACTTGGGATAATGGATTTGGGGGTTTGATTTTCCAGTGTAATAAGAACATAAAAACATAAGAAGAGCCATGCTGGATCAGACCAAGGGTCCATCTAGTCCAGCATTCTGTTCACACAGTGGCCAACCAGCTGTCAACCAGGAACCCACAAGTAGGACATGAGCACAACACCCATGTTCCCTAGCAACCAGTGTACATAGACTCACTGACTCTGGTTCTGCAGGTAGCACATAGCCATCAAGACTAGTAGCCATTGCTAGCCTTTTCCTCCAGGAATTTGTCCAACCCCCTTTTAAAGCCATCCAAATTATCACTATGTCCTGTGGCAGTGAATTCCATAGTTTAACTATGTGCTGTGTGAAGAAGTGCTTCCTTTTATCTGTCCTGAATCTCCCACCAATCAGCTTCATGGGATGATCCCGGGTTCTAGTATTTTGAGAGAGGGAGAAAAATGTCTCCATCTCCACATTCTCCACACCATGCATAATTTTGTACACCACTATCATGTCTCCCCTTACCCTCCTTTTTCCAAGCTAATCAATCGCAGTCATTGTAACCTGAGTAGTTAAGAGTCAACACAACACAACCAGTTAAGAGTCAACACAGAGACTAAATGAGCTTGAGCAGGAAGTGCTCATTATCACACATGCTTTATAGTTAGGGTGGCCACTTCTGCATTGCCAAAAAAGAGGACAAAAGAGGATTCCAAATTGCATAATATTTGCATAAGCTTATATGTATATATACAAATTTAGAAATAATTGCCATAATTGAAATAGAAATGCAGTACTTTTCACCATAGTGGAAAAGACTAAGTAGGTGAGCTGTGTGCCTGCTCAGTCTGCTGCCCAGGGGCTAATTCAATTCAATTCAATTGATAGGCACCTTCAAGGCCCCTGGGCTCTCCCTTCTTATGGTTCTTCGATTTCAGACCAGTCTTGGACCAGACAGCCTCTCAAACTGAGAACACCTTCGGATAGAGGCCACCCTATGTATAGTCCATCCATTAGAAAGCTGGTGGCAGTTCTGTGTTGTGAATCAATAAAACAGCTGCTATCTAGTCATGCTTTCCAGTGTGTAGATTGGGCCTGCACAGTTTTTGATCCACACAGTAAAGGGCAGTCCACAGTTTCCCATTTTATCCTACTGTAACTGGTCCAGCTCTTACTGTCCTTAGTCATCTCTCTCAATTGGTTCTCCAGCTCCACCAGGTCTGATTCTTTCTGCCCTGTAGAATTCTGGGTGGTGGCAGCAGTTGCTGGCAGGCTCCTTCCTTCCTTCTTTCTGCTACTCTGCCTTTTTGCCTTAGCTTTTATCTCTTAAAATTAGCCCCCCCCTTTCCCAAGTCCAACCAATCAGGAGGGCTGTTCCTTGTTTATTTCTGCAAAGTGCAAACATAGTTTCTATTTCCCAAGTTAAAACTTCTCTCTCTTCATCTGACCTTCTGTTGAACTTTATAATCTCCTGGCTTCCTGAGCAAACTTCCTCACCTCTATATCCTAATTAAACTATTGACTCTAAACTATCAACCTTTTGGCTGAAACTGACTTGCACACACAAAAGAAATTTAACCCCATAATATTCTAAAATCAAACCAAACACAAAAATGGAAGAAAGTTCTCTTCCTTCACAATAACATATATAAAAATCCCCCCCCCCAGAAAGCCTCTGAATATCAGTTGTACTGAAACAGCTGCAGGAGGGGCCTATTGTGCTCACCTCTTCTTTGTGGGCTTCTCATGAGCACCTGGCTGGCCACTGTAGGAAGCAGGATGTTGAACTAGATAGGCCTTTGATCTGATCCAGCAGGGCTCTTCTCATGTTCTTGTGTTGTACTAGTTCAGGATTAATACAATTGCTTGGAGTGGCACACTTTTGCTTCATATTTCTAACATGCCTGCTTCAATCACTGCACTTTCTTTGGAGGGGGTAGCTAAGACTTCACTTCTCAAATAAATGAGCTGCTGGAGAATGATTTATTATCCATTTAAAAAGTGTGTGGATGCGTGTGTGTGTTTCTATGGATATCCAACTGCTGTTCACTATAATGGCAGTGAGTGGCAACTACTCAAAGGGCTCTACTTTGCCGAGTAGCAAAGGAGGCAGCCATCTTTTATGGTCGCAGCCATTTTGAATCTCCCAAAATTCAAAGAGCTGATAGGAACAGGGCTTTTGGGGAACGCCTACAATAGCCACTTCAATTTTCTTCCCCCCACCCTGAAAAGAATTTTGTCTCACCCCTGAAATATAGCCAAAACAGAACAACCAATTTTGAGGTGGATAAAATAGCTGAGAAAGGTTCCTTATCAATTTGGGATTGCACCAGTTTGCACCAGTGATGTAGTAGTGAATTTTCAAGTGCGGATGTTCATTCTGACAGTCCCCATAACCACACCCCTAAGGAGAGTCCAAAACCTCATCTCCACCAGTTCTAGCAGTTTTCATCTCTACCTGGAGCAGTTCTTTTGGAAAGCTAATGGGTCTCAATTACCCATTCAAGACTATGCCACCTTAGAATACTTTGAACTATAATAGGGAACAGTATATTGTAGCTTGGGAAAATTCATTGCTCATCTCACCCCCAGCCATTGTGAAATACTGCAGATTAATTCAGAGGAAACAGGCGAGCCTGAGGGCAATGACAGGTGACATCAGTATCCCTGTGAGCCCTGGCTCCACTATACCACTGGTTTGCATATCACTGTATTATTTTATCAGGCAGAAGCTCTGCTGTTTCTATGTCAGCCAAGAGGCAAACAATTGTTCTGCAGGATTCACAAAACCCTCACATCTTTTAAAGTCAGGTTATAGAGTGTTGTTGTTGATCTAAGGGAGAGCCAGATCAAGCCATGAACAACCAGTATGTGTGGAATGTTGAAGTGCATCTAAAGAAATGCGATCAGAAGGAAAATAAATAGCCTCTAGAGCTGTTCCACAATTGCTTCCGCAAGATCTTCTTCGCATAGTGCTATCATAGCTAGAGGTCCTATGGCTGTTCTCATGCTTCTGCTTATGCAACAGGCTTCACACGCTGCTGCACAAGCTAAACAGCAGCTTTGGAGTGAATTTCATTTTTCCTCCACAGTGGCATATTTCAGTCCATCCCAGAGCAGAAGCTGTCTTCCGTATATGAAACGGCACCTTTGGAACCAACTTATTGTCAGGATTTGGTACCTGTTTCTCTCCTTGGGGGGAAAAAAAGCATCTATCAAATTTAGCTTCCGGCTTTTACTGCTATGCACTATGGTAAAGGTGAGCTTGTAAACCCAGTGCCGAAATATAGCTGGGCTATAGGATATAGGGGAGTGTTTAAAAGAATAAAATATCATGACTGCAGAGAATGGATTGACAAGAGCCGCATTTAAGCTGCTCTTGTTTATAGAAGCTAGCTTGTCAGGAACAGAGCAGCAGCCATTCTGCCAGCTATCAGTAAGAGCAGAGCTCTAATATAGGAGGAAGTAACAGATTACTACACAGGAGAGAGAAATGAAATGAACTTAACTTCCACCTAGAACATAAAAACAGAGCCCATCTATACAGGGTGTTATTGGCAGATAACACATTTAACACAAATATTGGAAGAGACATTTGAAAAAAGGGCACACAACATAATTGAAAACTGTAGAAAATATACGTATATTCTTCTCCCACTTTCCCTTATTTAGCACCCCTTCAGACCTTTGGCCAAAATAACTGTATAGAGACATGTGTATATATTTATTAGAATGAAGAGAACAAAAACTGCTGTTCAGAAACATCATTCCTGTTACCTGTATAAAGCAGTAGTAGGTGTTATTTAACCTCGTAAATTAGCAATGCGAGGTGCTGAATGATCCACAGCTATGAATGGATACGGGGGCTTTACACTAGTGGTTTTTCCATTCAGAACAACATTTACTGCTTCAGCTGCATCGAGGTCTAAAACTTGTTTAGTTTTAGGATATCAAGAGGGTTAAATCTATGTGTGTGTGTGTGTGTGAGAGAGAGAGAGGGAGTGTGTGTGTAAGAGAGAGAAAAAAATTAACTCAGGAAATAGAAATGTCGTTTACAGGAATGAACAAGAATCTACCCTCCTGATTGCTTGGAGTTGGGGAGAGAAAGCCCCCCCCCGCTAATTACAAGAGATAAAAGCCTAAGGCAAAGAGGCAGGGGGTGACTGAAACAAAAAGAAGGCAGAGTGAAGGAAGGAAAGAAGCCCAGAGTCCTAGAAAAGAAGAAGAAGAAGAAAGAGTCACAGCTGCTGGAACTGGAAAACTGGTTGAGAGAGCTGGACCGATTACCACAATACTTCAGTAAGATCTTAATCTTTTGGAAACTATTTATGAGGCAAAGAACAAGATGGCGCCCCCTCCAATTCCATGTACAAAAGCCTACTGGACTGACAGATGAATCTTTCTTCAACACTGATGATGAGACCGTGTCCTGCCCTGTACCTGAAGGCTTCAGGATAACTAAAGGGAGGCTGTATGACACAGGGGTCTGTCCTCCAGCACCTTGCTGCCACCTCCCTGCCACCTGAGGTGACTGCTCCACTCTGTATAATGGAAGGGCTTGCCCTGGGTACCTTGCTACTAGAGTAGACAGAAACTAGAGAACTGTGGAGCAGCAACCACCAGCTCATGTGCCAATCAGTGTCTCCCATGTTTGCCTGTCTACCAGCCATGCATTAGCTTCATCTTCCTCATTCTCCTCCTTCTTCCTTGCTTTCCTCATCATGTGCTTCAGCTTAGGGCATTTCTACACCAGCCTGCATTTAAAATGGGGCTTTATGCTTCCATTTTAAATGCAGAATCACCACTGACTCCCTTTACATGCGCTTCCTCCCCCCCTTCTCCCTGTATCTGAGACTTCCATTATCTTTCATTGATCTTGCTCCTCTTCTTGTCGCTTTAACTCTTTTCACAGAGGAAACTGAAGTGGAACACAACGGGGTAATTTGACAGCTCATTATCTGCGATCTATTTAAAAACGGAACAAAGGGCATTTAGTGCAGGTAGGGATGTACGAAAGTCACTTACCTTTCCATGGATTATGTTGATGGTGGGGCGGGAGGTGTTCTGTCCCTCCCCCCGGAATCCTCGACGGGGGGGGAGGCGATCCGTTCCTTCCCCCCGGAATCCGCCACGGCTGGCTGTGCTCCGCGGTAGCTCTGCAGAGCAGCTGGCCAGGCCCAGCCCAGGCCAGAGATGTCCGCAGCCGGATTTCTGGCCGCGGAGGGCTCTGGGAAAAAACAAAAGAAAACCCGCATACGCAAATGGCAGCGGCTACGGCTGCCGCCATTTGCGTTCCTTATTTTTGGTGTCTTAATCTATGTAAATATTTATGTAGACTGTGATGGCGAAAATAAAGGGGAACGCAAATAGTGTAGTGGGAGCTATTTGCGTCCCTTTTTGATTCCCTGTTTTAGCCTACGTAAATCTTTAAGTAGGCTAAAATGGCGAATCAAAAGGAGACGCAAATAGCTCCCGCTATGCTATTTGCATTCCCCTTTATTTTCGCCGTCATAGTCTACATAAATATTTACGTAGACTAAGACGGCCAAAAATAAGGAATGCAAATGGCGGCAGCCGTAGCCATCGCCATTTGTGTATGTGTGTGTGTGTGTGTGTTTTTTAAAAAACCCCAGCTATGATAGGCTACGTAAATCTTTACGTAACCTATCACGTCATTTTGTTTTGTTTTGTTTTTTACAAGACAAGACTGCAAATGGCGGCGGTGGTAGCCGGTCGGAAGACCAGCCGCCGCCGCTGCCGCCGCCGCCCGGAAGATCCGCCCCAGGTAAGTCTCATCCCTGGGGGGATCCGCGGGTGGGCGGGGGGGTGGCAGGCCGTTCCACCACGGAGTTTGGGGGGCCGAATGCACTGGCATTCGGCCTCACCGAGATCCGTGGAGGAATTCTCTGCCATCCCTAAGTGCAGGAGGCTCACGGCAGGGTCACGGCATCATGTAAAGAGCCCGCAAACTTCCATGAAGGAGCATTCTCAATCTCAGGGTAAAAGCTCCATGTGAAGGAGCCCTTAGTTCACTGGGGAAGAAGACATTTCAGTTCCAGTTCTGCCATGTGCCATAGGTTTAAGGGAAGTGAAAGGAGCTTCCACTCCATACACATCTCTCCCCTCACTCTCTGTGTGAGCATAGAGTATGGATGAAGAGAATGCATGGCGAAATGCACAGGGGCAGACAATACAGCCTGCCACTTTTATGGGAGAACATAAATACAACCTGTCATACTGACAGGCCCTTGAAAAGACCAAATGTACTATATCCAAGCAATACTCTAAAAGCAATTAAGCAAAGAAGGCTAGCAGAGGCAGACATGCACTCCTACATACAATTGTTGCCATCTAGCCTCAAGACTCCAGAGTAGTTCAGCACTCACTCTTTTAACATTCCTTGTCTGATTGCCCTGCTGCTGTCCTGTTTAATCTACAGAACCACCAAGCCTGCTATCACTCACTTTCTGGTTATCTTTCATTGTACAGTTCAAGGTGTTACTAGTTGGGCTGATAACAAACAGTGTACACAGAGCAGGTGGCACCTCATGGGTTGTTATTGCGTTCCTAACTAAATATACCTCTCCTCTCTATCAGTGCAGAGCAAGAACGAGCGAGCGAGAGAATGCTCAGCACACGTTGCTCTGTTTGTGGATTACTGTGTGTGCGCTTCAGAGGACAGTGACATTTCTTGTTGTTCAGTCATTCAGTCATGTCCGACTCTTCGTGAGCCCATGGACCATAGCACGCCAGGCCTTCTTGTCCTGCGCTCTCTCCCGGAGTGTGCTCAAGTACATATTCATTGCATCAGTGATGCTATCTAGCCATCTCATCCTCTGCCGTCCCCTTCTCCTTTTGCCTTCAATCTTTCCCAGCATCAGGGTCTTTTCCAGTGACTTTTCTCTTCGCATTAGGTGGCCAAAATATTTGAGCTTCAGCTTCAGTATCTGTCCTTCCAATGAGCACTCAGGCTTGATTTCCTTTAGGATGGACTGATTTGACTTCCTTGCAGACCAGGGGACTCTAAGAGTCTTCTCCAGCACCACAGTTCGAAAGCATCAGTTTTTCGGCACTCAGCCTTCCTTACAGTCCAGTTCTCACAGCCATACGTTACTACTGGAAAAACCATAGCTTTGATTAGACGGACCTTTGTTGGCAAGGCGATTCTCTGCTTCTTACTATGCTGTCTAGGTTTGCCATAGCTTTCCTCCCAAGGAGCAAGCGTCTTTTAATTTCATGGCTACAGTCACCGTCTGCGGTGATCTTGGAGCCCAAGAAAATAAAATCTATCACTGCTTCCATTTCTTCCCCTTCTATATGCCAGGAAGTGATAGGGCCAGATGCCATGATCTTAGTTTTTTTAATGTTGAGTTTCAAACCAGCTTTTGCACTCTCCACTTTTACCCTCAACAAGAGGCCTTTGAGTTCATCTTCGCTTTCTGCCATTAGGGTGGTATCGTCTGCGTATCTGTTGTTGTTGTTCAGTCATTAAGTCGTGTCCGACTCTTCATGACCCCATGGACCATAGCACGCCAGGCCTTCCTGTCCTCCGCTCTCCCCCGGAGTGTGCTCAAGTTCATATTCATGCATCAGTGATGCTATCTAGCCATCTCATCCTCTGCCGCCCCCTTCTCCTTTTGCTTTCAATCTTTCCCAGCATCAGGGTATTTTCCAGTGACTTTTCTCATAGAGGCTGCTAACTTTTTGTTTACAAAAGTACAGGGTATTTAGGCTGGAGTGCTTTGGTATATGCAGAGCTTGAATTACAATGGACTGCGAAGGAGCCCCCCTTTTGTGATGCCTCTATAGTTCCTTTTTATAAAAGAAGGCTACATGGGGTCATCATATGGCTAATAGGTGTAAGGTGGCAGAGTTTATGGATTATATTAAGACTCCTTCTCTCCCCGCCTCTTGTAGTTTGAGCAGGGAGCATGTGCACAATTGCTTTCCCCTAAGATGTCTTTCGAAACAAATGAACAAACAACCCCAGGACCCACAGGCAAAGCGCTTCTGTGCATGAACAGACTGCCTTTCCATTGAAAAAGCAATTCATCCTTGTCTGACCAGACTGTTGCATCTGGTTTATCATGCCTCTTTCTTAGCTCGTCTGACCTGGATGGCAGCAAGTGTGGCCTTATAAAAGTTGTGTACTTCGAGAGGTGATCTGGGGTGGCCTGGCTACACAGATACACGATGCTACAGATGCAGCCATCGCTCCCATGTGACACCTTAGAACACATTTGTGTGCTCTAGCAGCCCACATATAGAACAAATGTGTGGAGAAGGGGGGAGCAGAGTGGCACTACTGCCCCCCATTACATTTTCTGCTAGCCCCACACCTTTGATGCCTGCCTGTTCAGTGCAAGTGTGTGTGTGTGTGTGTGCGCGCGTACGGGGGGGGGGCTACTCATGATTTGCTGACATGGCAGTAAGTGCTCCACTAGCACTGCAGAGGTGCTCCAAGTGATAGGTTCTCCCGACCATACATGGATCCTGATTGCGTAGAGCACCTACGCATGTTCAGCAGAATGTGAGGAGGCTCCCTTTGCAGATATCAAACTGAATGTGTGGAAATTGAGGGAGTGGAGTCAGCAATGCATATGATGTTGGGCTGGTCCGAGTTCTTCTCCTACCATTCTCCACTTGTTTGCTCTGCGCATGGAAAATGAACGAATGGGGCGAAAAGCAAATGCACACACACTTAGCAGGAATGGCTCAGCTGGATTTCTCTCCGCCCTCCAACACCCCGGCTGCCAATTCTGGTAAGTGGTCCTGAGGGTAAAATCCTGATGAGGCCAGTAAATATTCTAATTGGCTGACATCTTTACCATGTGGTGAATTTCTTTCTGAAGAAAAAGTATTGTAGGGTGCAAATTATGTCTGGGCATTTTTTTTTAAAGAAAGCAATACATGGAGGAGCTGCATCATTTCTTTCCTTCTTTCCTTCTTTCCTTCTTTCCTTCCTCTCTCTCTCTCTCTCTCTCTCTCTCGCTTTCTTTTTTTTTTCTTTCTTTCTTTTTTAAAGCATTGCTAACTGGGATGTGCTGGCCACTCTGAAATGTGAATCTGCGAGATTGACCCCAAAGCTGTTTTTAGTTGACCTCAGACTTGCACAAGGAAAGTAATCCAGTTCTATTCTTTTTCATTTCCTACAGAACACAGAAGCTCATAAGCTATGGAGCTCCCCAGCAGCAAAAAGAAAGCAGCTAGATTGAACCTTTACTTCACTTAAACAACAATCTAGCAGTTTACCTGTTTGCAGGTCTCCTACTAACAAAGGACAAAAATCCCTTCCTCCTGAGCCCTTTTTGTGCCTTCTTTGCGGTACCATGATAAATGCTGATCCAGGTCATTTGATCTTTAAAAATGTTGAGTCCCGTTAGCTTTGCTGAGATTTCCTCATTTATCATAGAGTCAATCATATATAAAAATGCTAAAACTTTATTTTATTTGAATGTACTATTTCCAAAAATAGGGTATGTTATAAGAAATTGTAATATACAATTTACAATATACAATTGTAACATACAACCACAAACGCTGGTGATCCTTCTGGGGGAAGTCAGTTCTGTAATTGTAGAATCATCTCTTGAAAACACACTTGACCAACCCTTGTGGATCAAACTGGGAGTTCAAATCACTACATTTTGGGTTCATTCTGGTTCATGCACAGTTCTACTTGGAGCTATCTTACAGAATCTCTTACAGCTTTACACAACAACAGGAAGAAAAACTTTACAAATGGGAGGGGGACTCAGAGAAGAATGCATGGTTCTGTCATCAGCTATGGTATCAAGGGCACCAGTTTGCAATTTATGTGCTAGAAAAATAATTTCCTTCACAACAGAGCTGTATTGTCAAGCAAAGAAGTCTGTATTCCCTGTGAACAGTGTCTTGATCTGCAGCAGAAACTACTAGACTGTAGTGGCTAGAGTGTTGGATTGGGAGTCGGGAGATCCGGGTTCTAGTCCCCACTTGGCCATGGAAGCTCACTGGGTGACTTTGGGCCTGTCACAGATGCTCAGCCCAACCTACCTCACAGGGTTGTTGTTATGAGGATAAAATGGAGAGGAGGTGGATGATGTGGTGTAGTGGCAAGAGTGTTGGACTAGGAGCTGGGAGATCCGGGTTCTAGTCCCCACTCGGCCATGGAAGCTCACTGGGTGACTTTGGGCCAGTCACAGACTCTCAGCCCAACCCACCTCACAGGGTTGATGTTGTGAGGATAAAATGGAGAGGAGGTGGATGATGTAAGCCGCCTTGGGTTCCTTGCAAGAGGAAAAAAGGCCGGGTATAAATGCAATAAAATAAATAAAATAAAAATAAAATAAATAATTAAAAAAATAAAAATATGTATATAAGGCCTTGGAAGATGGTGTATATTTGGTCCAGTGATTCCAACAACTCCAACTAAATCCTGACAAGATGGAGGCACAGTGGGTTGGAAGTTGGTGTTCAACCTGTGCAGCATGGAGTTGCACTCCCCTTGAAGGAGCAAGTGTGCAGCTTGGGGATGCTTCTTGTTCCAACATTGTCACTAGAGACCCAAGTGACCTTGGTTGCTTGGAAAACCTTTTACCGGGTTCAGCTGCGGTTTGCTAGCTGCGGCTTTCCTTGGATAGGGATAGCCTTGCCACAGTGATTCGTGCTCTGGTAATATCCAAGTTCGGAATTTCTCACAAAGCGCATCCACACTTCAGCTGAGCCATACAGGAGACAAGGCTACTCATTCAGAACACTGCTGTTTAGAGAGGAAGGAACCGGTGGAAGCTGGTGGCTCCGATTTTGGCAGGGCTGAGAATTCATTCTGGGTGGATAGGTTCCAAAATAGGTTCAGAATCTTGGATAGCTCATTCAGAGTTCTGGCTGGTTCTGACCACCCCACCATAATCAGAGCCACCAGCCTCCAATGGAAGGAACTTATCCTTCACTATTAAAATGCTGCAATTAACGTTTGTCAGAGAACTTGTCAGATTCATCCACTAGGTGGAGCCTGAATTCTTCAGTCAGTCGAGTTGAACATTGTCCTCTATTTTAACGTTAGGGGCTGTGTGTGTGTGCGCATACTATATTCTACATAGGAGAAATCTGAAGCAGTTTGAACAGCTTGTTTTATACACTATTATATATTTATAAGGATCTTACAAGATGTTTATTTTGGTTTCTGGGTAACAGCGAATCATGTTTGCTGTGCGTTAAACCAGACTACAAAAACTATCTCACCCATCAATGTGCATCACTAATGCAGTTGGTATCAGCTTTAAATCAGCTTTAAATCACTGCTAGTTTGTGAAAGAACCATTGTGGTCATGGTGGTAAATTACACTACAATCCTATAAATGCCTGTTCGGAAGTAAGTCCCACTGAGTTCAATGGGGCTTACTCCCAATTAAGTGAGTGTAGATTCGCAGCCTTAGTCTGTGTATAGTAATAAAATATTGCAGGCCTGTTTTATTATTCATTCTGTCCTTATTTAGGAGAGCTTCAAAACAAATGGATAAATCTTGTGTTTCTGCAAAAGTTGGTCTAGATTTTGTAATTAGGCCACAAACATGTCCCTCTTTGAAAACAACCGTCATTTTAAAGCTCCAATATATAGCATGAAATGCAAAAGTGCTGACCTAAAGTGATCAAGACCTTAAATTATATGGTGTTGCAGTGATTTAAAGGATAAATATAACCAACCTGTGCACAGAGGGATGGGGCATAGTTACAAGCATCCTAAAGCATGTCCACCAGTTCTTTGGTGAAAGCAACTCATGACATTTTTTTACGTTCACAAAGAGTTGAGTGTTTCCTCACATTTAATTTTTCAGTCATTTGAAATCCCTTAGTAAAATAAGCTTACTTTTGAATCTGTGCCTTCTTTTGCTTCCCTGAGGTATTTTGGTCTACCAGGTTATCCTAATTATGTCACTGCCTTGACAAAGAGCCCGTGACAGCCAAATGCATAATATGATGGTTTTGTTTGGGAATGGTGACCCCAGTTCAACCCCCCATTTGGCCAGTGTTGTTTACGGGCTGCAAGTCACCATAGGGGGAGTTCACTTGAATCCCCTTGTGCTCAGAAAGGACACATCAGAGCAGGGGTAGGCAACTTGTAGCCCTCCAGATGTTCCCCACCCCTGAATTAGATGGTCACACTGGCTTGCTTCACACAACATGACAACCCACGCTTAATGTTGGGTATGGGTTAAGTGTGGATTGTTGGTGAACCATGGGTTGCTTTGTTGTGTGAACCCAGCTGTGCTAACAAACCATGGTTTATTAACTATTACTAGCCCATGAAAAGAATCCATAGTCTGTTGTTGGGCTGTGAACTGTGGGTTGTTCATGGTTTGTTAGTGTGGCTGGGTTCACACAACAGTACAACCCATATTTGAACAACCCATAGTTCAATGACAAGACAACCTACAATCTCAATCATCCTTAAGTGTGGGTTGTTGTGTCTTGTTGTGAACCCAGCCATTGTATGGTCCCACTCCCTGCCGTCAATACATGCACGGGCAATGGCCCCTGCCAGCCACATGTCTGGTGGCCATGGGAAGTGGTTCTATGTGTGTACCAATGTACATGCATAGAACTCCTTCACTTGAGGGGGATCTGGGCCAATTGGGATCCCCCTTTGCCCAGAGGAGCTTTACATGTATACAGTACATCTGTAGACATCTAGAGATTTGGGCCATCACATCCTCTTTCAAGGCATAAGAGGGTTTGAGTAACCCCCACCCGCCCATATCTCAGCCTAAGCTATTCCACAGAATTGTCTGCTTCTGCAAGCTTTCTCCACCTGATTTCTCTCAGATTCTTCCTACACTGCAGCCTCCTGCACCACATCCAAGGTTTTTCTTGAGGGTCCCCCAACCCCCAGGAGAATCTTTTTGGGGGTCAGGGGGCTGATGTGGGAGGGAGGGGGCAGGAAAGATCTATCACCAAAGTGGATGTCTGCTGGGGTAAAAAGCTGTACAATTGACCTACATTTATGCAACTGACTGAAGCTGGGATCCGGAAAATACTTCTATGTCAGTTGATTCCATTGGTATGGACGTGGCTATAAATGAATTTAGTAGTGCAGTGCTTAAATACAAGCATAGCTACATATCCAAATTGTGGACTGAATTTGCCAACAAATAAAACCCGAGGAAAAGAAGAGTAGGGATCACAACAAACAAAAGGGTAGAGGGAACCAAAACAGCACGTTGCAGCAGATCAGATCCTTTTTTCAGCCTATTCCACTTCACATCAATCAACGCTTAGATCAGTGTTTCTCATGGGATGCTGACTCTTTAGTCAGTGTTATCCGTTAGTTTTTTGTGACAGTTTTACATTGTGAAGAGAAGAAAAAGATTTTTAAAATATGATGAGGAGCATCTCATGCCCTTGTGCCCTAGAGAAAGAACCCATATCACTTTCTTTTAGGCCTGCAGGTGGTTTTTCATTAATTAATTATCCCAGAAACATGCCTCTGTGTAAAAACAAAGCACATAACAGATATGCTTCTCAGTACATATTAAGACATCTATGCCAGTTTGGAAAATGACCCATGGGCAAATCATGAAAATTGTATGAAACACATTACCAAATCATTATGGGGAGGTCTTACTTTCAATTAAACCAGATGATGGTATTGGGGAAATTATGGGTTAATTCATGGACCAAGAACATCCTTCATCACTCTTGCTTCTTGTAAAAACAAAACAAAACAAAACCCAATTCTCCTTCACTGGAAGAATAAGCCAGATATTTCCCCCAAGGCCCAACTTTCCATTGCCCTGGAACTTCAGAATGCTGAAATGGCAGTCTGATGCCATAAGCTTGTTCCCAGAAAATATGAAAATTATCTTGAGGGTTTTAAAAAATAGCTGCAGTTGTAATACAGTATGCACCTTTTCTTTCATGGTGTTCCAATTACCTCTAAATGGTTTTTGATAAACTTCCTTAGCATAGTCACAGAAGTAACAATCTGAGCAATAAAAACCACCCACTCTTAATACCTTCATTCACAGGGGACAATTCAGCCAAAGTCAAGCATCTTAAATAGGGCTGAGACAGAACTACTTGCTTGATTTTGTGTTCTTTTTCATGATTCTTGGAAAAATAAAACACGCACCTCTCATTTTCAGAGTTTTTAAGAACTTGTGAACATATCTGATTCTAGTTTTGAGTTGGTTCTATACCTCATTTTCATACACAGCCACCGCCTATAATTGCCTATGGTGATTCATGTGATTTTCTCAATGATGTGAAGACAACATGTCTGATGAGATTATGTCATAGACACTTCTAAAGGCTTGCCACAGCAAGCAGAGTTAAATGGCAATAAGGATGAATGACAGCAAGTACTCTTTATTTATTTTCAAACATTTATACCCCAATTTATCTCCAAAGAATTCTACGCAGCTTACAACAAGTCCAACATTTCACAATTAAATAATCCTTTTAATCTAAAATGTAGCATGGGTTTATATCCAATGCTGGCCATCTGTTAGTGGAACAGAAAGTGTTAGCGGAACCATTCCCCCCTGCTGCAGCTACCCACACCCCAAATCTGCTCCAGAAGGTTAGGAGATCCTCCCAAGCAGATTTGGGAGGTGCGGGGGGGGGGGCTGCAGGAGGGAGGAGAGCAAGCGGAAGATCCATGGCATGAACAGAAGTCTGTTCTCATGACATTGGATTTAACCAATAAGACTCCAAAACAGTCACAGAAAACTCTAATGCAGCAGCAAAAAAAGGATTTAAAATATTCACAAAATGTGAGCCCAATTAAAACAGCAAATTAAAATCACACCTGATTGCCATCTTAAAAAGGAAGATCTTCACTAGTTCCTGGAAAGTCCTTAATGAAGGCAAAGTTTTTTTTTAGCCTCTGCACACACGTAGAGGAGGAATTTTGGAAAATAAGAGGCTCGGGAGGAAGGTCCACATTTCCTCTACGTATGTGCACCGGTTTTGATCTGGATTTGGGGTTCATGCACTTAATTGTGAGTAAAACAAAAAGAGGGACAGCTGCACATATTTAACATATTGTGTAGTTTGACCCTGAGAAATAGCAGTCAAAGGTGCCAAAGTGTGCATTAATATAAGAATGTAATAAGAGCCATACTGGATTAGATCAAAGGCATATCTAGTCCAGTATTCCATTTGTTTATTTATGTATTATGAAAGAAGGGGTAAAAAGCCTTCTCCTTCTTCAATTTCTCCACACCATACATAATTTAGCACACCTCTATCATATCCCCCCTCTTTTCTAAGCTAAAAAGTCCCAGACACTGCAGCCTTTCCTCATAGGGGGGTTGCTCCAGCCCTTTGATCATTTTGGTTGCCCTTTTCTGCACCCTCTCCAGCTTTACAAAACCAATTTTCGAGGTATGGTGATTGGAACTGTAAGCAGTATTCTAAGCGTGGTCACATCATAGATTTGTCTAAAGGCATTATGATATGTGCAGTTTTAAATTGGATTCCTTCCCTAACGATCCTCAACATGGAATTTGTCTTTTTCACAGCAGGTGCTGTGTTGATGTTTTATTGGGTATCTACCACAACGCCAAGATCTTTTCCTATTTAGTCACTACCAGCTCAGACCCATCAGTGTGTATGTGAAGTTATGGGGTTTTTTTTGCCCCTGTGTGCATTATTTTATACCTTGAACTGTATTTGCCATTTTACATTGCCCATTCTCCAAGTTTGGGGAGATCCTTTCAGTGCTCTTCACTGTCTGTTTTTGTTTTAACCACTCCAGATAATTTATTAATAAATTTGAAAGCACAGGTCCCAATACAGATGCTTGTGGGGCCTCATTGTTTACATCCTTCAATTGTAAGAACTGTCCATTTCTTCCTATTCTTTGCTTCCTTTCCTTTAACCAGTTAACTTATGGATCCATAAGGGGACCTCTCCTCTTATTCCATGACTGCTAAGTTTGCTGAGGAATCTTTGCTGAGGGATTTTGTCAAAAGCCTTTCAAAAGTCCAGATAAATAAAGTCTACTGGTCACCCCTGTCCACATGTTCATTGACACTCTCGGAGAACTCTAAAAGATTAGTGACTTTGTAGAAGCCATGTTGATCTCTTTCAGCAGGGCTTGTCCTTCTATATGCCCACTAATTTTATCTTTAATAACGCCTTCAAACAATTTACCTTTGCAGAAACCATGTTGATTCTTCTTCAGCAAGCTGTATCCTTTTATATGCTGGACAATGTAATCTTTAATAATCGTTTCCACCAATTTACCCAGAACAGATGTTAAGCTGTAATCATTGGATCCCCTGATCCCTTCTTAAAAACTGACATTACATTGGCCTAGGGGTGTACGGATTCCCCACCATCTGTTCTGGTGGAGAATCCGTGGGGGGGAGAAGGCAATCTGTTCCTCCCGCCCGGAATCCTCTGGAGCGGCTCCGCTCCATGAGGATTCCGGGGGGGGGGGAACTGGCTTGGGGGACACTTACCTTCGCTCCTGCCAGCCAGAGCCATTTGCCTCTTCCCTGCCCCTGCCGATTGCCATGTCTTTTCTTTAAAACAACATCAAGAGATTGGCAGGATGTGCCCATAGACTTAGACACAAATAGAGTAATGAATCTTACGTCTAATTCTATGTGTCCACAGGCTTATATGCAAGATTCATGGCTCTATTTTGCCTATAAGTCTATGGGCACATCCTGCTGATTGCCAAATAAAAAATGGCATTAGCAGAATGTGCCCATAGACTTATAGGCAAAATAGAGCCGTAAATCTTGCGCATAAGCCTATGGACACATAGTCTTAGACACAAGATTCATGACTCTATTTGCGTCTAAGTCTATGGGCACATCCTGTTGATCGCCCCCTTTTTTTTTTAAAAAAAGAAAAGATATGGCAATCGGCAGGGACAGGGAGGAAGCGAATGGCTCTGGCTGGCAAGAAGCAGCCGAGTGCTATTCCACCTCCTGGAGCAGAGATAAGTGGTCCCAATCTGCTGCAGATTCCTGAGGCCAGATTCCAAAGAATCCGGCCTCATTTGAATCCGCAGCGGATTTCTCTGACATTCCTACATTGGCCACTTTTCAGTTTTCTTCTAGAGAGGCCCAATCACAGGGACATGTTACATATTTTTATTAGAAGTTCAGCAATTTCACATTTGAGTTCTTTAAGAATTCCTGGATAGATACTAGCTGGTGATTTTTGTTCTGTTCTGTTTTGTTTTCAATTTATTTTATTTACAGCATTTTTATACCACACCATATCTAAAACAGATTCCAGAGAGGTGAACATAAGAAGTAAAAAGACAAAAAGAATTAAAACACCATTATTAAAATTGTTCTTTCAAAAACAGCATGCCCCCCAAAATTGTGGTTAGTTAAGGAATGCTTCCTGGAAAAGAGCTGTTTTCAAGAGGCTCTGAAAGCAGCACAGTGTTGGTGCCTGCCTGACCTCCAGGGGCAGGGAGTTCCAAAGAAAGGGGGCCACCACACTGAAGGCTCTTCTCTGGGTGGGCTCCAATTGGGGCATAGGTCCATGTGGAACTACCAGGAGCAAGCCCCTTAATGATCTCAGTGATCAGGTAGGTTGGTGAGGGAGAAGGTGCTCTCTCAGGTATCCTGGTCCCATGATGTTTAGGACTTTGTACACTAGTACCAAAACCTTACACCTGGCCTGGTAGTGAATAGGCAGCCAGTCCAGTTCCGTCAGCAAAGGAGTTGCATGCTAAAAAGTGGCAGCTCCCTACAACAGCTGAGCTGCTGTGTTCTGCACAAGCTCCAGCTTCTGGATCAGCCTTAAGGGCAGCCCCACAGGGCGTGCTTTGCAGTAATCCAGTCCTGACATTACTAATGCCTATACCACTGTGGCCAAGCTATCCCTGTCCAAGAGGGGCTAGTAAGGTCTAGAACATCTTCTCTTGTCACAAATTAGGGATGGACTGATCTGTCACTTTTAGTTTCTCCCAGTTTCTCATTTTTCCCATCTTAAGTTCGGTTCATCCCAAACTTTTGAGAATTTTGTTTAATCCATGAAAATTCATAAGCATGTTTGTGCACATTTCTCCTAGTACCATGCATTTTTGTATGCATTTTTGCCATTATGCATTTTTGCAAGCAGTTTTCTTATTGGAATGCTTATTGTAACATTTTGAACATTATATGCATTTTGTATGCATTTTGTATTGGAGAATTCAACTGCAAAATCAGGAAAAGTGCAAATTTTGAAGAACTAAATTTCGATTGGCCTAGATCTGAAAGTGTGAAAACACATATGTTTGAATTAAAATGTGAACTAAATTAATTCCAGCCCCTCCCCATCCCTAGTCGCCACTATTTGCCTCAGCTCTTCAGACTCCTTACCTCAAAATATCACTTCAAGCATGGGTCTGCCTTACATGTTCTGCAGCGAAGACAAGAATTCATTCAACTTCTCTGTAGTCTCATGATATCCTTTTGTACTCCTTTAATTCCCATATCATCCAACCACCGCCCTAGCCAGTTTTCTGCTCCTGATGCATTTAAATATATATTTTTAAAGTGGTAGTATCGATGTTCTTTTCCTCAGACTCCATTTTTGCACCCCTTATTGCCTGCTTGCATTTATTTTGTGCAAGTTTGTGTTCCTTTTTGTTCTCCTTATTTGGGCAAGACTTCCATTTTTTGAAGGAAGCATTCTTTTTTCTGATAGCTTCCTTGACACTACTGGTTAACCATGTTCAGTGAGTTGCAATGCTTGTTTGTTTTTCTTTTGGGCAATCTCTGTGGCTGTGTTGATTGTTCAAATTAGAAGTGAACATCAAAATTAGAGACTATTTAGCACAGCCTTAAAGTTGCGCTGATTTCACTGGGATCCTTAAGTGCCCTCTTACCTTTGTCCCTACCTTGTATGTCTAAACAGTCAAGAAAAGTGGTGCATTTATCCCTTGATTGTTACACATGCATATACTCTGTATATATTTCTACAGGAAACACTTTTACAAAATTGAGAAAATTAAGCTGCGGTGCTGAAAGCTACAGCTACCTATTTGACAACTTTTCTACCAAGATACTGCATGACCTCTGCATTTTAATCCCAAATGTACTGGACACCTTTATTTAGGACATGTTCCCAAGCTGTCAGTCAAAGCCATACTTTCACGTCCTTACTTGTTTTGCAACACAAAAGGAATGCAATTTTCAACAGGAGTCCTTTAAAACACATACACAAAAGCTCAATTGTCTGGTATTATCAGTTTATCAGGTTCAAAGGCTCTCTTTTATCTGTGCAGTTTTTAGCTAAGCGTTTCTGCAAGGACACTTCACCTCCATTACAGAAAGGCTTTCTTTCCCAGTTTGACATACTATCCAAAACTCTTAATGCAAATGGGCTTAGCACAAGTCACACTTTTCAGCTTTGACACCCATACAACTGTAAAAAAAAGGCGTATTTCAATAGCATTGCTGGTTTCTTTGAATTGGTTCACTGGCATTGAAAGAAAAGATTAAGGTGAGGGGCCATAGCTCAGTGGTACAGCATGTGCTTGGTATGCAGAAGGTCCCAGGTTCAATCCCCAGCATCTCCAGGTAGGACCAGAAAAGACCCCTTCCTGACACCCTGGAGGGCCACTGCCAGTCAGTATCAACAGTCCTGGGCTAGAAGGACCAGTGATCTGACTCGGTATAATAAGGCAGCTTCCTACGTGCCTATTACAATCTGATTACTTAATTTAAAAACAACAACAACATGGTGGTTAAGGTACTTGGTGTTGTATTCAGAGGCCTAAGGCTGAAGAGAAAACTCCCTGGAAAAGACCCTGATGCTGGGGAAGTCTGAAGGCAAAAGGAGAAGGGGACGGCAGAGGATGAGATGGCTAGATAGCATCACTGATGCAATGAATATGGACTTGAGCACGCTCCGGGAGAGAGCGGAGGACAGGAAGGCCTGGCGTGCTATGGTCCATGGGGTCACGAAGAGTCGGACACGACTGAACGACTGAACAACAACAACAAGGCTGTCAGCAATAAGAATCTGGATCAAGACTAAGCTTCATAGATGTAGTTTCATTTTACATTTCCTTCTTTGAATACAGCCAGAACCAGACTCCTGTTCTTCCTTCCAGCAGCCCCTGCTTGCCCTGCCAGTTTAGTGTAAGTCCGGGGGTGGATTAGTTTTGTGATTAACCCAGGACATTTTGGAATCCTGGCCTGTGTCAAGGAATAGATCTGCCCACAACATTACAGCAGAGACATGCCATTTCAAGAACGCTTTCTCAAAATACAACGGAAATGGACTCCTGCTTAGCCATTGGAAGCTGAATGTCTAATTGAGAGAATGTGAATTTTAACAGCAGTTAAAGTTCTGGGGAAAATAAAATAAAATACAGCAACAAGAAAAAGAGACAGCTGTGCTAATGTTATGTAGCTCTCACATTTCAAGAATATCTCTATCAAGAGAAACTGAGAAATATGTAATACAAAGTCTTTAAAAACTACGGTACTAATGAACATAGCTTAAGAAAACTAAAACACCAGTTTAAATACATATTACAACTGAAAACATAGCAACCATTATAAAATATGACTCATACAGAACAATATATAAGACACCAATGCTTTAAATAATTCTATCCAAGAACTTCCAAATGATTACTTAGAACCTCTTGCTTCTAACTCACTCCAGGAAAACTAAATGCAACTAACCTCTCCAAGTATATATAAAGGATTTCTCTTAACCAGCTGTTCCCTACTCAGTGAATTGTGTATCTCAGTCTGAGTTGTAAAGAGGCAGATGGACAATACTTTTTTAAACCAATCCTGCTATCACTTACTACTTTAATGTCATACAATCCAAAATTAAATATTTTTCATAAAACAAAACAAACAAGAAACAACAAGAATAAAAAAAAAAATCAAAGTATAACCAAGAATACATATTCTAAAACAATGCTGGTGTCCCATACCACAACTTCCCTAAGGGACTGGGGTAACTACACATGAAACTAAAACTGATTTAAGTAATCCTGAGCAGGATGCTTAAGGATGCAATCCTATGCATGCTGAAAGAGAAAAAAAAGTCCAACAATTCCTAGCATGCTCCAGGGAGCTTTGGCATGCTGGGACTTCTTTCTGTCTAAACCTGCATAGCATTTCACCCTCAATCTTATTCTATGACATAGATCATCAACCTGAAGCACACATGACAGATATGACACAAGCAGAATAGGTTTGTGTCACACAGCTGTACCGGAACTAGAGGGTCAGCAGTCCTCACAATGGTATAGACTGGGGTGGGCAGAAGGTAGATTTCCAGATGTTTTGGACTTCAGCTCCACGAAGCCTCTGCCAGGATAGCCAATGGTCAGGAATGGTGTGCATTGAAGTCCAAAACATCTGGAGATCTACTTTCTATACCTCCCCTGGCACAGGTATAGGCCTACACTGCTGCCTTCCTGCCTGACCAGCACACTTTTAGCAGAGCAGAGGCTAGGAACTTTCCTTTGAGTTCATTATTGTTAAGAATTTACCAACATTCACAAATTTCTTCATCTTTGGGACAGAAAGAAGTGAACCTGTCAGAAAAAAAGAGACGGCAGCCTTCATGAAGCACCAGCATGGTTGAATACACAGCGATTCCAGCCCAGACCTTTAAGAGCAAAGTGCTCAAAGCCCTGGGCCTGGATGGACAGATCTGTCCATTTTGGTTTCTCCCACATTTCATTTTTTGTTGTTGCTGAAATCTCAAGTCCTGAATTTTTGTCCTGAATATAGAGATGTGTGACATCACATGTGTATCTATATTATGAACCTGTGGTTATATATGCGTATTGATGTTATAACACTATGTTTCATGATAAGGAGATCTAATGTGGGAATGGTATGAGTGACAGAAGGTATGATGTATTTGCATATAAGAGATGATTGGATGAGTGAGTGGGGTGTGTGTTACATAAGCAGGGAGCTGTGCTTGTGGAGTTTAGACTGGGGCTGTGAAAAGGGGAATAGGGAATAGATAGGGCTTTTGGGGAGAGGGAGAGGGAGAGTTTGGATAGGGCCTGTGAAGAGGTAGACTGAGAAGAGATAAATTGTGAAGAGATCAAGTGTAACTAGTGTGTGGAAAATACGTGTGTGCATGTGAGAGGTTACACATATACAGAAGCTTTAAGAGTTACTTATTTACTGTTTAACATCTTAATGCTGTAATTAATAAATATTTCTTTGTTCTATAAAATTCTGCGCCTATGCCTCATGGCTACAAAAGTGTAAAGTAATAAAGGGAATAATATGGGTTAGAATAAAGCCAGTGTGACCTCACATCTCACAGAGTAAAAGGGTTGGACCTGAGGTAAAGGTCCTGGTGTCTAGAGATGTATGAAAGTCATTTACCTTTTTGCAGGGGTGATTCGCAGTGGGGGGGGAGGCATTCTGCACCTCCCCCTGAAATCCTAACCTGGCTTGCTCCCCTCCACGGTAACTCTGCAGAGCCGCCGGCCGGGTGCATTCGCAAGCGTCTGGAGCCGGTGGACGCAAATGGCAGCGGCTATGGTGGCTGCCATTTGCGTTCATGTTTTTGGCCGTGATAGGCTATGTAAATATTTACGTATCTATCACAGCGAAAGACAGGGGTGCAAATGGCAGCTGCTACGCCATTTGCACCCCTGTTTTTTAATCACGATAGGCTACGTAAAGATTTACGTAGCCTATCACGGCAAAAAACAGGAATGCAAATGGTGGCGGCTACGGCGGCCGCCATTTGCGTTCCCTTTTTTTTGCCGTGATAGGCTACATAAATACTTATGTAGCCTATCACGGCCTCTGGAGGGATGCAAATGGTGTCCCTGCGTTAGCAGTGATAGGCTACGTAAGTATTTACGTAGCCTATCATGGCCTAAATGGGGAAGCGAATGGCGGCCGCATCAGATGCGGCCGCCACTCACAAAGCAGCACGAACAGCACCAGGTAAGTGCTCCGTTTCGTGTGCCGTTCGTGGGGTGGTGGGGCGAGGGGCTTCGTTCCGCCACGGATTTCGGGGGGCCGAATGCACTGGCATTCGGCTTCACTGAGATCCGTGGTGGAATTCTCTGACATCCCTACTGGTGGCAGCATTACTGTGTGTGGGGGGGGAGGTGTTGCCTGCTTTGGGAAAGGCTTATTGAAAAGGTATTCTCACTAGTCAATAGACGGGAATGCTACAAGAAGTTTGCGAATTCTGATAACTGTTTATCAAAACCAATCTGAAATTAAATTCTCACCCATTCCTAAGCTTCGTGCAGTCTTGGAAATATCAGGGGAAAATATGTTGGATACCACGAATGTCTTGTCCTATCACTTTTGGAACAAGGGTTTGAACAAGAATCACACAGAGATGTGTCTCTGCATATTCACACAGTATGTTTAGTGCTGCAGTAATTAGAATGCATTTTGTATCTTTAGTTTTCTGCTTCACCTTTTCAACTTGGTTTATGCTCCATGGTTTCTAATCTTTTATAACCTTTTCAGTCTGCTTTATGTATCTAATGATTTTGCCAAGGAAGCATACTTTCTCTGTCATTTTAGCATTTCCTCCAGCACCTTGTTTCACAATATTTCTATTTTACCTGGCAAGGTTATCTGACAGCCAAGGGCAGAACGTACACTGGCTTTCCTCTGTTAGCATAAATAGGAGGAGCCCTTGCTGCCCTTTAGTAAGCATGGGACTTCCTGAATGTGTAAATGCTCTGCCTCTACTACTCCCTGCACAGTTTCTAATCAAGTCAGGTGGCACATCTATTGATTGGCTACTTGTAGAAGGTAGAAGACACCATGGATGTAGCACCATGAAATTCATTGCTACAACAACACTATGAATCCATTAAGCACCCATTAAGGTTAGAAGCCCACACCCCAAACATGCACACAACTCCCTTTTTGCACCTTGTGCATTTCTGCACCCAACTCTCTAACGAGGAGATAATCTCACTGTAGAAAATCCAAGGAAAGGTAAATACAAAAGGAGCTGATCTTAACAACAGCCAAGGCAACAACAACAACAACAACAAATCAACAATCAAGTTGGAATATATAATAGCAAATGAATAAATAAATAAACTCAACAAACTATGCAGATACATGTGACAACTTTTATAGAATAGCCATGGTGGCTGCACTGTGGCCAATGGAATGTCACCAGGTAGTGAATGTAAACTGGAACAATGGATTTCCCCAAGAAAACTAATTGCACCAGTTTATGCTATTGGTGTACCGCTAGAGGTCGCTTATGCTAGCAGTACATCAATAGTGTAGTCGACCAGCAATGTTGCTGGTCGACTTACCTTAGGTTGTTAAGTTTTTGTTTTTTTGTTTCCCCCCCCCGCTATGTTTGTGTATTATTCCCTCTTTTAAGTTCACAAATGTAACACAATAATGCAGGCTGCCTAACGTCATGATTCGACATTCATCTTCAACACCAGCTCATTAACAGGTTACAGTTATGTTGTATTTTAATGTGAACTGCTTAGGGATTTTAATATGTCAAGTGGTATAAAAGTATTCTAAATATATCATAAATATATAAGTATAGCCTAAAAAATGAAAAGCAAGCAACACAACGCATCTCTAAATAAATAACATGAAAACTCTCGCGTGATGTCTGCTATATTATGAGCATTTTCATGTTATTTCTACCTTGTTGCATTTATCTCTCTATTCATTTGATACCACATATCCCAACCTAATTGTCGATGTTTTGAATGGGATTTTTTCAAAATCTACGTCACTCACTGACAGTGCCCTCCTTGTTACAGACAACTGCCTTTCTTTTGCTTGTGCCTGGGAAATCCCCTCCCAGGACTGCTCTTTTGTAAGGTGCTCTGCACCCAAGTCTGGACACACCAGCCCTTCTCCCTCTGGGTCTCTGCCCCTCAACATTACTGAGCTGCACTCCTTTCTCCTTCTAGTCTAGAGATGGGCAACTATGGGAAGTTCGGGGGGCATTTTCACCCCCTTCAGACCACCCCCGGGGGGTGGAAAAGCTCTGACCTGTCTCCAATGCTCCCTGAGTACCTCATGAGTACTCCTCTACCCAGACTAAATGATCTGAATGTTACACATGCTTGGCTCCTTTGTATTTTAGCCTGCATTGTCATCAGGCTGTTCTCCAGGGCCAGGGTTGCAACTTGTAATAGGAAGAGTTTTCCCCAGCATACCATTTCAGCTAAATTCCTCAAACATTCATGTTCCTGAAGGGCTTATTTCTTAAAAACAGAGAAGTTTACAGATGTGTTCCAAGTGAGTGTGGTAACAATGATGCAAGATGCTGCCAAAATAAGCTCATGGCATAATAAACCATTAAACTGAAAAGCACCATAGTACCAGTTTGTCTTCTTGAAATATTAATCTTCACTAGCAGTAGAAGTCTTCTCATCATTGTTTCTCTGAAATCAGTTTGTCTCAGCTGCTAAGCAAATATTCAGACACATGGGAGTACTGTTTACATAAGGCTGCACTGAAATAGGGTTATGGGGAGATAGATAATGATGAATCAGAAGATTGTTGGTTCTGTTGTAATTTGTGTAGGTGTGTGTGGGGGTTCCCCCTAACGTGTTATTTTTCTTTCTCATCAAGTCATTAATAAATGAAATTTTAATGAGGGTGGCTTTTTTGTGTGCTCTTTTGTATACATTCCTTACAGCTAAGAGATCAGTTAAAGGTACAGACATATGTGAAATCAATACTTTAATGTACACAGAATGACAAGGGCATGCAATAAATATACTGGGAAAAATGATAGCCACTCTGTATCTCATTCATCTCTCTTTACAGTAGTTATAGAAACACTCTTTACAATAGGTATAGAAATGTTTTGTGTCCTCCATTGCTTGCCCCAGAACAAACACAACAACAACAACAACAACAACAACAGGGTTTGTGGGGCTATACGTGAGGCTGCCTTTGAAGACGGTTCAGAAACTCCAGCTTGTGCATAATGCGGCCACCTGAGTATTGGTGGGGGTGAGGCGATTGTCAAGGGCTCCTTGGAGGCCTCTCTCAGTCTCAGTCTAATCCAGTAGCCAAGTCCAGACACAGACAAAGGGATTCTTTTCAAAGCTTTATTCCTCTTTTACAACTTAACAACTCTACTGTTAGCAAGTAGCAACTAGATACGAGCAGCAGAGTACCTATGTCCTAAGTTGGAACAGTTGGTCCCCGTTTGAAAGGGAATTACTGGCAGACCCCTGAACTTAAGGACTAGGGAGAGTCCCTCCCCTTTTCCCTTGGATCCTCTGGGCGCAGCCGTTGTTTGCGCGCCAACCGGGCACTACGTCTCCTTTCTGCGCCCTCCATTTGGTGCCGCTCTCTGCGTCGGCGTCGCGCGTCCATCAAGTCTGCTTCCCGCGCTCTGTCACTCCCAGGACTGCTACCTAAGCTAGGAATGCTGGTGGGAGGAATCTCCGTCAGCTGTTGGCCCTGGGAAAGAGGAGTGCGCTCCTCTCCCAGCAGCGACTCCTCTTCCTCAGAATCAGAACTACTCTGGGATTTTATGGGCTCAGTGTTGTTAGAAAAAGGGATGCCATAAGTGGCTGGCAAGCCAGTCATGTAGGCATAATCAGTAATAAACATATTGACACACTCATGACTAATGAGTCAGCTAACGGCTCAGTCAGTTGAAATGTCTTGTGGCTAACGGAAAGATTGTAGATGGGGGGAAGGGTATAAAAGACTTGGGCGTGCTTATCTCTGGGTCCAGACAGCTCTGCACCAGTTTTGCAAAACGACTAATAAAATATTGTTGGATCCACTGCTGCCTGCCTGGCATCCTTTCTTTCAACCAGAAGCAAGAACTTTTGTCTAACAATTTGGTGCCGTGACTCGGATCCTGCTTTGGGGCGCGTCCCCTTCTCGCTGAGCCAAGGGTCTGCGGAGGAGGAGTGGCCACAGGTAGTTGTTTTACACTGCCTTCTCCTCTCATTGGCGGCGGTGAAGGCACTTGGGGACCAACGCCAGAGGGAGAGGGAGACGTGATCACTCCTTTTAGGCACTGGCAGTGGATCAATAAGCAGCTGGACGCAGCTGCGGGTGGGACAAAAGAGGCCTTTGGGGTAAGTGAAACAGCTTACGTTAGGGGATAAACGTGGGACGGTGGTGTGTTTGTGATTGTGTGAGACGCCTATGGGCGAAGCGAGTGAGGAGCCCCGATCTGCATTTCCCTACCCCGGCGACGGGCTGGGTTAGAGGAGGACGAAGCGCGAGACTTGTTGATTGAAATTGCCACCATCATGGGCGGGTCCCAAACCAGGCCTGAAGAAGAGTCCCCTACGCCCTTAGGATGTTGTTTGTGCAATTGGTCATGTTTTAAGTAAGATTATGGAACTAAGATGACGAAGGATCAACTTGTCCTTCTTTGTGCCCGGGAATGGCCAGTATTAGAACCCAAATGGCCACCCAAGGGGTCTTTTGACCCAACCCTGGTATCTGCTGTGCATATAATAGTAACAAAGAGGGGAAGTTGGGACCAGTTCCCCTATATCGATTCATGGGCGACCTGCGTACCCCTTGGCGGCAAGCCTGCTTCATGGGTTGTCAAATGCATGTCTCTGGCCCTTCCCATGGTGGTCAATAAGAAACCAACAAAGAAAGGGCCACCTAGGGTCGTGGTCACGGCACCGGAGGACCCACTGCTTCCTCCACCCTATGGGACAGCCGTCGCCAGACGACCGTGCCCATTACATGCACCACCATCTCCTGAGGAGCCCACCCAGCGGCCAAATGCCCCCGAGGAGGACACCTCTCATGAAGTGGTGCCAGAGGACCCTGTCCCTCTAGTTGAGTTCCAGGACACTTTGCAAGATCGTCTAGATTCCCTTGAAAAAAGTTGGAAATACTAGAGGACACATGGGGACCATCATCACAGGAAAGGGCCCCTGAAAAGGGCAGGGAGACAAAAGGGGGGCCTAGCTACAATTTGCGAAAAGATCCCCAGCCACCGGTGAAATTAGCCTTCCCCATCAGAGAGGTCCCCGACCCTACCACCCAACATCCTCAAGGGATGATGTTTGTCTATATCCCATTCACGACGTCTGACTTGTACAATTGGAAACAATTTAACCCTCCTTTTGAGGAGGATTCCGGCCCACTCCTATCCCTGATGGAGAATATGAAGCTCACACACAACCCCACATGGGATGATACACAGATGCTGTTAAACACCTGTTTCCTTAGTCAAAAACCAACCAGCCTTGCAGGGGCACGGGCCAGGTTTAGAGATGAACACCCCCAGGCAACTGAGGATGAGACGGCAGCAGCTCTGCCCACAGGACGGCCCAATTGGGGGGTGGCCACAGCGTCACTGAGACAGCTACATGCTGAGTATTTTCAGTTCATTTTGGCAGGCATGAAGCAAGCCGCGCGGAGGGCCCCCAATTTGCAAAAAGTCTTGACTTTAAAACAAGACAAAAACGAACCTCCTGCCATGTTCCTCCAAAGGCTAAGGGAAGACTTCACCAAGTATACTGATATTGACTTGAATGACCCAAATAATTTAAGGATTCTCATGACTCAGTTCATGGGAAATAGTTGCCAAGACATCAGAAAGAAGTTGCAAAAGGTTGAGGGAGGATTGGCGGCTGACCTAGGTGTTTTAGTAGAGGTAGCTCAGAAAGTTTATGAAAGATGAGAAGAAGAAGAAGAAGAAGAAGAAGAAGAAGAAGAAGAAAAAGAGAAAGACAAGAGGCAAGCAAAGCTTCTCGCTGCGGTTCTCAGACCCGACAAAGGAGGAGCTAAGAAGGGAGGAAAAGGAGGGAGGAAGGGGTCCTCCCTGGGAAGAGACCAGTGTGCCTTCTGTAAGAAAATTGGGCACTGGAAGCATGACTGTGAGGCCTTGAAGCAAAAAGAGAGAGAGAGGAGGATGCGGGGATGGGGCAGAAAAGATTTTGCATGAACAAGAAAGAGACTAGGACAGACCGGGGCCCGGCCCCCTCTTAGCTGTCTCTGAGGCAAGACAGGACCCCATGGTCAAAATTAAAGTTGGGGGCCACTCCTACAATGCCCTTGTAGATACAGGGTCCGCCCTGTCCATCCTCCCCCTTAGCCAACCACCAACAGGAAGTGGGGGATCCACCACCATAATGGGGGTCGAGGGAAGGGCAACCCGAGTACCCCTTTCTCATCCCTTGCTCACCAAGGTTGGGAAAACAGACCTGGAACACGCATTTGTCTGTACCCCCTTCTGTCCAGTGGCATTGTTAGGAAGGGACTTATTGACTAAGCTCCAAATTGAGATTGCTTTCACTCCTGATGGAAGGATGGAAGTACGGCTCCCCAAGCAACAGAGCAGTAACTATCAAATGGCCCTTTTAAAGGTCGCAGAGGAGCCCGCCTCAGAGGCAGACGAAAACTGGTGCTTAATAGAAAACAGAGTCAATCCCCTAGTTTGGGCCGGGGTCGGAAGGGCCTCTCGTGCCCAGTCAGCAGCACCGTACAAAATTCCTCTCAAGAAGGGAGCCAAACCAGTTCATGTGAAGCAGTATCCCCTCTCCCGCCAAGGGAAGCTGGGCCTACAACCAGTAATAACGAAGGTCCGAGAGGAGGGCCGACTCACCGAGACAATGTCCCCCTACAACACACCCATTCTCGCTGTGCCCAAAGGGGAAGGAAAGGGGTTTTGCCTGGTGCAAGACCTCCGCCTCATTAACCAGCAGATCGAGGCCCCCCACCCTGTAGTCCCTAATCCACATACCCTCCTTGTAAGAATTCCAGAAGACCACGCATGGTTCACTGTCATAGACCTAAAAGACACTTTCTTCAGCATCCCACTCCACCCCGATTCAAGGCCCTTGTTCGCCTTCGAGTGGGAGAGCCCAGAGGGTGAATCAAAGGTTCAATTAACATGGACAGTAATCCCTCAGGGGCTCAACCTTTCACCGGTCATTTTTGGTCAGCAACTCCAAAAGGACCTGGAGCCTTGGGTCCACCAACACCCTGAGGTGCATCTCCTCCAGTGCTGTGATGACCTCCTGATTTCAGGCAAGACCAAAAGCAAGTGCCTAAATGGAACAGTCTCTCTCCTTAACCATTTAGCGGTGTGTGTGGGGGGGCTATAAAGTGTCAAGGGAAAAGGTGCAGCTGGCCCGCCTGACTGTAAAATTCCTGGGCTATCACCTAACTAAGGGGACCCGGAGCCTGGGGCGGGAAACTGTTGAAGTCATCTGTGACACCCTTGTCCCTGCGTCCCCCCGCGAATTAAGGGCCTATCTGGGGTTGACGGAATTCTGCCGGCTATGGATAGCAAACTATGGGGAGATGGCGCAACCGCTATATGAGACGCTGCAAAAAGATAAATTAGATAAATGGAAATGGACTAAAGAAATGAATAGGTCTTTCCTCAATCTCAAAGCTGCCCTTGTGTCGCCACCTGCCCTAGCCATACCAAATCCTAGTCGACCATTTAGACTCTATGTGCATGAGAATAAAGGCGTAGCCTTGGGAGTACTTTGCCAGCGAAAGGGCCCCTCCTGGAGGCCAGTGGGATATTACTCCAAGGTCCTTGATGTCGTGGCAAGAGGCTGCCGAGTTGCTTAAGGGCAGTGGTGGCCACAGCTGTAATCTGCAGTGAGGCCGAAAAGATGACAATGGGAGGACCCACCAAAGTCTGGGTGCCACATGGGGTGTCACAGATTCTAGGGTCAGGAGGAGGAAGCAAATTTCTCAACCCAGCCCGGCACTCCCAGTATGAGATAGGCCTGTTGACAAATGAGAATCTCACTTTTAAGGCCTGCTCTAGCTTTAATATCACCACACTGCTGCCGACACTACAGGGCACAAGTGGACCAGGGCCCCCGGATCATGATTGCCTCGAGGTGCTAGACCTAGATACCAAAGGCCGACCAGATCTCGAAGATGAACCAATAGAGGGAGCCAAAGATCTGTTTGTAGACGGGTCTAGTTTAGGGGTGGACGAAAGTGACTTACCTGTCCTCGAAGCTTGTTCACGGTGGGGGGGGGAGGCGCTTCGCTGCTCCCCCCGTGAAGTTCAGGCTGGGGGGGAGGCTTCCCGCCTCGCCCGGCTGAAATTCAGGCCGGGGAGGAGGTGCCTCATCTCGCCCGGCCGCGAACTCCGAAGTCTTTTTTTTTTTTTAAAAAAACGCCCCCGTGATAGGCTACATGACGATTTACTAGGGATGGCGGAGAATTTCTCCCCGAAACTTCGGGGGGCCGAGCACCAACGTGTTCGGCCCCCCGAACAAGTTTCGGGGAGAAATTCTCCACGCCCCCCCACCCCCCGCACCACCCCTGGGATGGGACTTACCTTTGCCGAATGTCCCTCCCGGCGGCGGGTCCGGCCGGCGGTTCAGCGGGTGTTCGTGCGGGGCGGGAGCGGCAGCTGGTCTTTTGACCGGCTGCCGCCACCGCCATTCCAATAAAAGAAAAAAAAACAAAAACGCCCCCGTGATAGGCTACGTGACGATTAACTATAAGGGCTATTTGCGTTGCCCTTATTTTCGCCGTAGTCTACGTAAATCTTTACGTAGACTACAGCGACCAAATAAGGAACGCGAATGGCGGCTCCCTATGGGGGCCGCCATTAGCGTACGCGCTTTTTTTTTTTAAAGTCACCCGTGATAGGCTACGTGACGATTAACGTAGCCTATCACGGCTGACTTTGCAGATCTAGCCGTGATAGGCTACGTTAATCGTCACGTAGCCTATCACGGGGGCGTTTTTGTTTTTTTTAATTTTGGAGTTCGCAGCCGGGCAAGGCGGGAAGCCTCCTGCCTGGCCTGAATTTCGGCCGGGCGAGGCGGGAAGCCTCCCCCCCGGCCTGAACTTCATGGGGGGAGCAGCGAAGCGCCTCCCCCCCACCGCGAACAAGCTTCGACGACAGGTAAGTGACTTTCGTCCACCCCTACGATTAACGTAGCCTATCACGGCTAGATCTGCAAAGTCAACCATGATAGGCTACGTTAATCGTCACGTAGCCTATCACGGGTGACTTAAAAAAAAAAAAAGCGTGTACGCTAATGGCGGCCCCCATAGGGAGCCGCCATTCGCATTCCTTATTTGGTTGCTGTAGTCTACGTAAATGTTTACGTAGACTACGGTGAAAATAAGGGCAACGCAAATAGCCAAGTATACAGCCAAGTCCCTACACAAGTCTGATTGCTTTGTATGCGCAGCTGGGAGATTTATCGCTAGGGTCTTGCCTTTCCCCTTAGGTTGGGGCCAGTCTTCCCACCTCACTTGCATAATTCATCTGTTCCAACACCCTGATGCATGGGGGGACAAAGATTGTCAGTATCTCAGCAGACTCTACCCTCCCTTAAAACTAGAAAATCGCATCATACCCCCTGTATCTTCCATAGAAGGGTGGAATCACACTGGATGCATCCACCGGCCTCTGGAGCAAGGTAACATTTTTCTGGGGAATCTCTCAACCTGCCTTAACACTTCAACATTCTATAATGCTTCTTTACCTATCCCACGGGCCGACCTGTGGTGGTATTGTGGGGGGCCTAGAGCTCTTTGAAGCCCTTCCCTTAAATTGGACTGGAACCTGCGGGTTAGTCCAGCTTGCAGTCCCCTTTTCCATCGCTTTCCACATGCCCCAGCAGCTGGCCCATTCCCGCCAGAAGCGCAGCGCGACCTCTTTTGATAGCCAAATATATACAGATTCAATAGGAGTGCCAAGGGGAGTCCCTAATGAGTTCAAAGGGCGAAACCAGATAGCTGCAGGATTCGTGTCTACCTTGTTTTGGTGGGCAACCATTAACAAAAATGTAGATTGGATCAATTACATTTATTATAATCAACAAAGGTTTATAAACTATACCCGAGACGCTGTAAAAGGATTGGCTGAGCAGCTAGATGCTACTAGCCAAATGGCCTGGGAAAATCGGCATGTTCTTGATATGATGTTAGCAGAAAAAGGAGGGGTATGTGTTATGTTAGGCGGACGGTGTTGTACCTTCATCCCTAACAACACCGCCCCAGACAGCACGGTAACAAGAACATTGCAAGGTCTCACCACCCTATCTGAGGAACTGGCCAAAAATTCAGGGGTTAACAGCCCCTTGACCGATTGGCTGGAGAAATGGTTTGGAAAATGGAAACATTTAGTGGCCTCAATACTTATTTCGCTTGTAGTGGTTGTGGGAGTTCTGTTACTATTTGGTTGTTGCATCATCCCCTGCACCAGAGGCCTATCCCAGCGGTTAATTGAGACCGCCCTGTCAAAACAAATGCTTTTGCTTTACCTAGGGATGATGGAGAATTTCTGAGAATTTCTCCACGAATCTAGGTGAGGCCGAATGCCAACGCATTCGGCACCCTGAAATTGGCGGTGAAATTCTCCGCCCCCCGCCCCCCCAGGATGGGACTTACCTCCTGCAAATGTCCCTCTCGGTGGCGGGTCCCGGTGGCGGTTCGGCGGCGGTTCGGCGGGGGCAGGGGCAGCAGCCGGTCTTCCGACTGGCTGCCGCCATTACAAAATAAAGTAAAAAAAACACAAAAACCCCGTGATAGGCTACGTAACGATTAATGTAGCCTATCACGGCTAGATTTCCAAAGTCAGCCGTGATAGGCTATGTTAATCGTCATGTAGCCTATCACGGGTGACTTTGGGGAAAAAAAAGCGCGTACGCAAATGGCGGCGGCCCATAGGTGCCGCCATTTGCGTTCCTTATTTTGGCACGTCTAGTCTATGTAAAGATTTACGTAGACTACAGCGAAAATAAGGGAACGCTATTTGCGTTGCCCTTATTTTCGCCATAGTCTACGTAAATCTTTACGTAGACTAGACGTGCCAAAATAAGGAACGCAAATGGCGGCGTCCATGGGCCGCCGCCATTTGCGTATGCGCTTCCCCCCCCCAAAGTCACCCATGATAGGCTACGTGACGATTAACGTAGCCTATCACAGCTGACTTTGGAAATCTAGCTGTGATAGGCTATGTTAATCGTTACGTAGCCTATCACGTTTTTTTTTTCTTTTTTCACTTTTTGTTTCGCGGCCGGGGAGAAGCGCCCCTCTCCCCACCGCGGCCTGAATTTCGGCCGGGCGAGGCGGGACGCCTCCCCCCCCTCACCTGAACTTCGGGGGGAGAAGCGAAGTGCCTCCCCCCCCACCGCGAAGCCAAGCTACGAAAAGGTAAGTGACTTTCGTACATCCCTATTTACCGCGCAGACAAAGAAACTCCGCTTTAAGACATGAGTAAAGACTTAAAGGAGGGAATTGTTAGAAAAAGGGACGCCATAAGTGGCTGGCGAGCCAGTCACGTAGGCATAATCAGTAATAAACATATTGACTAGGGTTGGCAGAAAATTTCTCCACGAATCTTTGGGAGGCCGAGCGCCGACGCATTCCGCCCCCTGAAAGTGTTGGGGAAATTCTCCGCCGGCCCCCCGCCCCCCCCCGGATGGGACTTACCTTCGGTGAATGTCCCTCTTGGCGGCGGGTCCCGGCGGCGGTTCGGCGGCGGTTCGTCGGGGGCAGGGGCGGCGGCCGGTCTCCCGACCGGCTGCTGCCGCCACCATTCCAAAAAAAAAAGTAAAGTAAAAAACACACACACGCACCCGTGATAGGCTACGTAACAATTTACATAGCCTATCATGGCTAGATTTCCAAAGTAAGCCGTGACAGGCTACGTAAATCATCACGTAGCCTATCGCGGATGACTTTGGGAAAAAAAAAGCGCGTATGCAAATGGCGGCACCCATGGGCGCCGCCATTTGTGTTCCTTATTTTGGCATGTCTAGTCTACATAAAGATTTACGTAGACTACGGCGAAAATAAGGGAACGCTATTTGCATTGCCCTTATTTTCGCCGTAGTCTATGTAAATCTTTACGTAGACTAGACGTGCCAAAATAAGGAACGTAAATGGCGGTCCCCATGGGAGCCGCCATTTGCGTACACGCTGTTTTTTTTTTCAAAGTCACCCGTGATAGGCTACGTGATGATTTACATAGCCTATCACGGCTGACTTTGGAAATCTAGCTGTGATAGGCTACGTAAATCGTTACGTAGCCTATCACGGGTGTGTGTGTGTTTACTTTTTTTTCCGCGGCCGGGTAGACGGGGCGCTCCTACCCGGCCTGAATTTCGCAGTCGAGGGTTGGGGCGGCTCCCCCCCAGCCTGAACTTTGGCCGGGCGAGGCGGGGCGCCTCGCCCCCCTCGCCTGAACTTTGGGGGGAGAACCGAAGCACCTCCCCCCCACCGCGAAGCAAGCTTCGAGAACAGGTAAGGGACTTTCGTCCATCCCTAATATTGACACACCCATGACTAATGATGTAGGGATGTCAGAGAAATTCTCTCAAAAGTGAAATGGGCTCGAAAACAGTCACTTTCGGTTCGCCGAACCCTTTCCTGAGACGAGGTGCCCAGGTCTACCTGAACGTGAGCTCACGCAACACTTTTTATTTTTTAATCTGCCGAAAGTTTTACGAAGGTATTTACGAAGGCAACTTCGCAAATTAGGACGAAAGATGGCGAAAGGGAACGAAACTATTTAATAAACATGCAGTTTCCTTTCCTGCTACGACGCGGCTTTCTTTTACTGGGAGGGATGGGGTCACGAAGTGCACGTAGCCTGTCTGCCCTGAGGCTGAGCTGCATAGCCTCATCTTTTGTTTTATACTTTTATTGTATGTGTGAGGTCAGGTTCAGGTCAGGTGAGGTCACCTGAGCGAGATCCCTCCAGGCCACCCCCCCACCAGGAAGATAATTGAGGGGAGGGAACTCATCGACCATTTATCCCCTGGATTCCCGCCTTTAGTTCACATAGGACGGCGGTCGTGCAGCAGCCTCACTTGCTCCAAGCTAGACTCCAGAGTCCAGAGACAGACTAGAACAGGCGCCGCTGCTGCTCCGTCCCAGCTGCTGCAACTTTCTTTCTCTGCATCCCCGCGTTCTACGGCACTGCAGTTCAACCTTTTTTCTTTTTTCTTTATTACAATGAAGGTATGTTTACTTTACCTGAATGTGCCCTTATGCTTAGTGATTTTGGGGTGAGATGGAGGAGCAGGGGGAACTGGGGGGGAAGGCATCCTGCAAGGACTCCATCCCCCATCCTCCTGGGCTTTCCAGGATTCACCCATGTGCCTGCCTATGTATTTCTTTCTGGGGCGGGGGGGGGGAACTGGAAGGCCTCCATCCATCCCCCATCCTCCTGGGCTTCCCAGGATTCACCCATGTGCCTGCCTATGTATTTCTTTCTGGGGCGGGGGGAGGGGGGAGCTGGAAGGCCTCCATCCACCCCCCATCCTCCTGGGCTTTCCAGGATTCACCCATGTGCCTGCCTATGTATTTCTTTCTGGGGCGGGGGGAGGGGGGAGCTGGAAGGCCTCCATCCATCCCCCATCCTCCTGGGCTTTCCAGGATTCACCCATGTGCCTGCCTATGTATTTCTTTCTGGGGTGGGGGGAGGGGGGAGCTGGAAGGATTCCATCCCCCATCCTCCTGGGCTTTCCAGGATTCACCCATGTGCCTGCCTATGTATTTCTTTCTGGGGCGGGGGGAGGGAGGAGCTGGAAGGCCTCCATCCATCCCCCATCCTCCTGGGCATGGATGGGCCACATCCTCCATCATGGGCTTTTCAGCCTAGTCTGCTGTACAATATGCCCCTGTTTAGTTAGCACTGAATGGCTGGATTGGAGGGTAACTACTTCTACACTGTACTATATCTGCGATTAGGCTGTTCACATGATTTCAGCTTTGCCACATGCATTTATGTCTGCTTCTGCCCAGAGACATGAATATGGAGAAAAGAGGAACCCGTGGTCAATCCGGCACTCAAAAGAGGCGTGGACGCCCGGCAAGAACATACACCGCTGAGGTTGCATTTCAGCGGTATTTTAATAATGAGATGGAAGTGGAGGAAGCCCAAGGTGTGACCAGCAGCGACAGCGGCCCCAGCCCCAGTCCACCCCGCACCCGTAAGCAGCGCACACCACCAATTTCCGCTACAGAAAGTGACACAGGCACAACCGGCCACAACTCCAGAGGAAGAGGAAGAAAGTTCTTGGATGGTGAGCGGAAGGGCAGTGTCTCCAAACCCAAAGTGGATGAAAATGTTCCCAAGGAGACTCTGCAGCGGCGGGATGAAAGTCAAGATATCTACCTCATTCCAAAGGATGAATCTGGTAAGACTCTGTCACCACAGGTGCTTGTGAATATCTGGATACAAGTAAATGTCTTTGAATATTTGAATAGTCCCTACATTAGCCTTCTGCAACCTGCAGCCTTCCAGATGTTTTGGGCTACAACTCCCAGCATTATTGACCATTGGTCATGCCGGCTTGGCCTGATGGGAGTTGAAGTCCAAAACCTTTGGAGGGGAGCATTTGGGGAAGGGATCTTCTTCTTCAACACAACAAAACATACACGACTGTTTTACATTCATTCATATTCATTGCTGTGAACATATTTCATATTATTTAAAAGTTACATGGTGCTCCAGTACAAAAGAAAACCCCAAGTCTTTAAAAGAACTGCAATACTTTCTCAAACGATACACCTTTTCGGTGGGAAAACACTTCAGTGTTTTGTGCTTGCTTGTTTCCAAAGCCATTCATCATAGTTTGCTGTCTTGTGGGCTTGATCTCTTTTAACTAGAGCTGCAATGTGAATTGATTAAGCAATTACATTTCTGAGGATGGTTTTTAAAATGTTGCAGAAATCTGAGTCAGAGACTTATTTAGTCCCTTTAGTCTGACCCCCGATATGGCTACTACAAAAAGAGGGCCTGACTAATCAGGCACTGCTCCTGGGGGACCACAAATGCACTCTTGAAAAAGGCAGTGGGATTCGCCAAGTATGTGCTCAGGCCAGGACCAGCCCTATCGTTAGGGAGCAGTGAGGTGTTGTGGCACAGAACTGGGAGTGCTCCTCAGACTGCCTTGCAGCTCCTCAGCCAGCTTGTTGTCCTCTGGTGTGGTGGAAGAGGCTTTCCCATTGTCACTGTTCAAGTAAGATTCAGCTATCGCCCTATGTAGGATGGAGGGGTGCCATTTTACCCTTTGCCTCAGGAAGCAAAACGCGTTGGGCCAGCCCTGTGGGGGATGAGTCCCACACAATGGTATAATAGAGCTGATGAAAGGAGTGGACCTTGCAAGGGAGCCAGATATCTCCTCCCCCATGCTTTTCATGTTTTCACCAGTGAGGACACATTTAGATAACTCTCGTTGAGTTTCCCTGTCTGTACAGTACCTTTTTTTTGCACCTAATGTGTTTTCTCAGTGCTCGGTAGTGCAGGAGTAGCTTACAACTGCACCTTGTGTCATGTGGATTGATTGCGAGTCCTCCAAGCTATGTTTCATAGATTGCTACAACAACACAGTTTTATTTGCTTGGCTATTACTCATGTGTAAAAGTCGCAGTTCTCATGAAACTCTGCTTCTATGTATTTTGAATCTTTACAGAGATGCCCACAACCGTCCTCCCTGCATCCGACAGCGGAAGTGGACAGGTGAACCAGGTCCACAGCTGCCTGCTGATGATCACCTCGTGGGCGGCGGCTCAGGTGATTTTGAAAAAAAATGCTGGAGGACTTAGCATCATCAGTGATCCGGACAGCGAAGATGATGAGGAGCTCTTCTATATCACTGATGTCCCTGCTGAGACTGGGTCTGACTCTGTTCTCCACTTCCAGCCTTCTGCGGGACCAATCCCAAACCTCAGGAACAAACGTCCCCTGCCAAGCACTGGTCAGCACCATCAACAACACCATCAACAACACCATCCACAGATGAGTGGAAACATGCAGCTCCAGATGCCACCTCATCTGGAACCGAAGGCCCCATTCCCCAAAGAAGAAATGGTGGTGGCAGGGTGAGCTCCTATGTGTGGCGCTTCTTCAAATATGCAGAGAACGACCGCTATGTCGTGATGTGCGATATTTGTCAAAGCCGTGTGCGGGCGGCTAGGAAAAGAAGGGGGCTGTCCACGAGTGGGCATGTCTGCCATGAGGCGACACATGGAGGTGCATCATCCGCTTCTTGTGCCCAAAGATAGCGACGGGAAGCCACAACCATCCAAAAAGAACAGTACCGCCTTTGCCTCATCTTCCAAAGACCTCACGCAAAGTGGTCTGGGTGGGAAGGGCACAGAAGGCAGCTTTGCTAAGAGGCAGGTCTCACTGGAGAAATGCCTTGCGCTGACACAGAAATTACCCTCTGACAGCGCCCAGGCACGACTGGAATCACCTCCCGACAGTGGCCATTGCAGCACGTATGCTTCCCTTCTCCCTGGTGGAGGATGAAGACTTTTTAACCTTACTTAAGAGCATCTGCCCTCGGTGGGATGTCCCCTCTCGTCACTACATTAGTGGCATAGCCATTCCAGCCCTGGCTTCTGCAATCAGACGGGTGCTCCAACAGGATTTGAAATGTGCAGTTGGAGGAAGTGTACATTTAACGAGTGACACATGGACAAGTAACCAAACAAAGTCTTATCTGTGTGTCACCGCGCACTGGGTATCCATCAGTGCGAGCCGCCGACTGAGTCGTAGAACAGCGACATTGTCCCTCACAATGCTCTCTGGGACACACACAGCGGAAAACGTCAGCAGCAGCATCAGTGGTGTTGTTCAGTCCTGGTTGGCCCCCTTAAATCTTACAGTGGGCTGTGTAGCAACAGACAATGCCACAAACTACCTAAAAGCAGCCCGCATTGCATGGCTAAACCACGTTCCATGCGTTGCGCACTGCTTGAACCTTGTGGTGCGTTCTGGATTGAGCAACGCCTCCCCCAAAATTGGCAAGCTACTTAAGGTGGCCCGATCCATTTGCACCCACTTCCGGCAGTCCTGCTCAGCAATGGAGGCAATCGGCGCCATCCAACGTAGCCGTGGCCTTCCAGAACACAAATTCATTTTGGATGTGTCCACACGCTGGAACAGCACATTGCATATGCTTCAGAGACTCTGTGAGCAGAGACCAGCTATAAATGACTACATCACTGAGAAGCAACACCACTCCAAATTTTTTGTCACACCACATCAGTGGCTCTGGATGCAAGACCTGGTGGACATTTTAAAAATTTTCGATGAATGCACAGCAGTACTGAGTGCAGACTATGCCACACTGGGCCAAGTGCTACCTCTGCTAAGGATCATAGAGGGGGTGCTGAGAAAACGCCATTCTGAGATTTGTGAGCGCACCAGTGCTGGAGGCAGGGAATTATTCCCCAATCCTGCAGTTAGGCTTGCAGAATTCCTTCTGCAGGAGCTGGGCACCAACAAACACATAACTTCAATCAGGGGGGACATGAAATACGTTGCTGCTGCATTCCTTGAACCACGGTTCAGGGATAGCTCAACAAGTGCGGAGCCTCCAAACGACAACCCTGACTTCCAAAGTTTAAAAAAATATTTGACTGAGAAAGTCATGGAGTGCTTCCAGAGAGATGGGCTGGATGAGAAGGAGCTGGGTGAGGCTAGTAGGACTACTACCTCCCCTGAAGACAATATCTGCAGCAGTAGCACCATCACCAGCAGGACGGGCAATGATGACGCCAAAGCAGCTGCACCACCAACAGAGTCAGACACAGGGGCATCTTGTCTCAAGTTCAGCTTTTACTCCTCAATGGCAGTGGAGCTTGGTGTAAGTGGGCGCAGGCGGGGGGAATGTGCCAAAGCAGCCAGGAAAGCATCAGCCTATGATGTGGCTGTCCGGGAACTTGAAGGTTATTCAAGAGAGAGTTTCTCAGGAACACAGATCAGCCCAGAGAGTGATCCTCTCCTATACTGGGATACAAAACGTGGTGTTTGGCCACATCTGACCAAAGTTGCCATTTGGCATCTATCTTGCCCTCCCTCGAGTGTGGCCTCTGAAAGGCTTTTCTCCACCACAGGCAACATTGTCACCGCCCACCGAAGCAGACTCACGCCACAACATGTCTCCACCCTCGCCTTCATACTCTCCAACAGGGGATGGATTCCCAAGGAGCACCTCCCCCCACCACCACCAGCTGTCAGCAGCAGAGTAAAGCAGTCATCAAATGACGAGGAGGAACCCAGGGATGATGACACTGCTGCTAATGTGAGCCAGAGTTCTGAGGGACAATGAGGCAGAATGATACAACTTGTGAGTGGTCACACTGAGGTGTCCCTCAGAACTTTGTCCAAACCTGCAGTCCCTGTTTGGCCTGGGCAGAGCCCAAAGCACTGGCGATATGTGGCGGAGCTTAATAATACCTCACATGCAGAATCCAGTTGCGCTACCCGACTGTGTGTGGCGGACTATGCAACAGCGTACATCCCTACTACACACACACACACACACACACACACACACACACGAGTTCTCTATGCATCCCAGTGTACTCCACTATCGACTGTATATGTGTATCTTTACCCCTCTGAATGTTAGTATGATTCTGATTCCCCAAATGTATGTATAGTTCTATTTCTCTTGATGTTGATGTATGCTTTTAATTCATTTAAAATTCTTTCATAAATCACGGAATTGCTTTCAAAGACCTTGTTGTGGTCTCTCCCTGGACTCCCTCAGCTTTTGGGTTTTCCTAAGGACCGAGAGCTCTATGTGAAAAGATCCCTCTGGTATGCGTCCAGTTTACATGTATGTGATATGCACCTACACATAAAACAAAGCATACTTCATAGAATCGTAGAGCCACAGAATCATAGGGTTGGAAGGGGCCTACAAAGCCATCGAGTCCAACCCCCTGCTCAATGCAGGTATCCAAGTCAGAGCATCCCTGGCAGATGGCTGTCCAGCCTCGTCTTGAATGTACTCATTCATAACATCAGGGATGCGGACTGTCCATCTCCCTATGAGGGAAGCTGTTCTTGTTTGGCTGGGATTCTGGGGAGGCATTCTTGTTGCGGTTAACAGTAAGCAAACACAGAGATCATTGTGTACAATGATCTAGATTTAAGAAATTATATCTGTGGACTTGAACCAAGGAATTGTAACCTATTTTTTACAAAGAACTTTATATACAAACAGAACAGATCAAGACAAAACACAGAAACAATTCAATAATTCAAAAACAATGTTGGGCTGGCTGGCTGTGGCTGCAGGCCTCAGCTCGTAGGAGGAGGATGGCTTTCCCGCTCCAGGGCTTCCACCCTCCTTCGAAGGTCGCCACCTGTGTGTAGAAAGAAAGAGAAGAATAAAGCACAATGGTAATATGCATCTTGCAGGCAGAGTTGTTAGCTCAGGTCAGGTGCCATTCTGTAGTACTACTTACAGGTCCTCCTGAGCATCTGGACATCTCTTATCAGACGCGTCAGGATCACAAGAGGAGGGGCTTCATCTGTGGAAGAAGGGTGGCCTTCCTCCACAGATGCTGCTCCTCTTGCTGCTGGCTCTTCCTCTTCCTCCTCCTCCTCCTCCTCTGTCCTCTCCCTCTCCGCGGCCCTCAGTGCCTCCTCCACCAGCAAGGCATGATGCGCAGCTGTGGGATGTCACAGTAACAGAATGAATGCCTTTATATATGTGGTGAGTGAACAAAACCACAGTCACTGATCTGTCTATCACCATCCCCACTACCATAAGGACCACTGATTCTGTCCTCCCACCACAAGGTCTAATGATGAGGGGATAATTAGGGAGGCAGATTATACAGTACTGACAGTTTTGGTGTGATGGGGACTGTTGGACTTCTGTAAACATGCACAGGATTGCACTTCTAGTCACCCCACTTCTACATTTGCAATGCCATGGTATCTGTTCATTCTAGTGATGCATTGCATAAATGCCACCTTTTTTCCTAGTGCAAGGAACCCAAGGCAGCGCACATTAGCCTCTTCCTCTCCATTTCATGCTCACAACAACAACACTGAGGTAGGCTGGGGCTTTCTGACTGGGCCAAAGTCACCCAGCGAGCTTCCATGGCTGAGTGGACTATACCCAGATCTCCAAGGTCTCAGATGAACACTTGCTCATGAGTTGATTGGAGTGCCAATGTCTTGGTAGAAAGTGGGGTGCAAAAATTCAGCAATCACTACATGAAGAAGGAAGACGACACCGAGAGGCTGGCCCTGTTGCTGCTGGGCTGGCGCCAGTCCCCCTGTGTGCACTGCAGAGACCGGCAGCAGTAGCATTTCCCTGGAAATGGACAGTGTGTCAGTGTGTAATATGAGTTGTAGTAGCCAGGCCCGCATAATCCTATGCATGTGGTTGTACAGGGAAAAACAATGCAGTTCCCAGCTTCCCATCTTCAACCAGCCAAAGTGGCTGGAAGATGATGGGACCTTTTTCTGTCCAAGTTCAGCAAGCATAGGATTGCAGGCTAAAAATGTCAGGATTTGTTTGTTTCTCCATGAGAGAGACCACAAAGAGATAGCTTCATTTTCGGTACACATCCTTGTCTTCATATTTAGTTGAGCTTGATGATGGGATAACTATAACTTACCAGGCATATACCTCTGCAAAAATGGGGGCCGGCCTGCTTGGACCCACACTCTGCGGATGCGCCAGTAGTAGGCGGGGGGGTTGGACAGCGGTGCCCTCCGCTCGGCAGCAGCAATCCCCTCTCTGACGAAGGACTGCTTGAGCACCTTCCATTTGGACCTCAATTGTCCAACTGTGCGATAGTGGCCCGCTCGCTCCATCCTCCTCTTTATCTGGGCCCAATAAAGTTCATTGCGGCAGGAGGAGCTGCCAAACAGCACTGCCACCGCCTCGCTGCGCTTAATGTTGCTGAGGAGGGCCTTGGTCTTCTCATGGTCCCACCTCCTGCCATGCACTGGTGCAGCCATTTTGCAATTTGCACACAAACAAACAAGACAGCCACGTGCACAACCACCACTTAACTACACACACACAGACCAAACCGTACAAAAACACCACAATGCACAACTACACACACACACACAGACCAGACAAAACCACAACAATGAACAAACAACAGAGGAAATCCAATAATAAGCAAGCACCACCACTAACACACCACCACCACCACACCACAGAACTCCACCCGCAAATCCCCACGCAGACGCAAGTGCAAATGCAGACGACATTCAGGAAGTTAGCAGGAAGTTGACGACAGATTTTGTGGAAGCGGAGCTGCAGCCCCGTTTTTTTTTTATTGTGACTGTGTGAGGCGGTTAGGTTAACAACAAGACCAGTAAACGCGAGGATCATTAAGCACAAATACACAGAAATTAATAAAATCCCTGTCCCTGTCCCTGTCTGAGAAAAGAAGACAGCGGGGAGCACACAGAAGGCGGGAAAGTGGGAAACATATTTCGGGCAGCAACGAAAAATACGTAAATAATTACAAAAATAGTGGAAAAGTTCTGGCCAAGGCAATCCACCTTCCGAGAGTACGGCGGAAGCAACAGGGGGATTCCCCCCTACGGAGGAAATCCGTAAGCAATCACAACGTAATATTTACAATTACATTGTAATTGTTAATCTTTACGTAGACTACGGCGAAAATAAGGGCAACGCAAATAACGTTGTCCTTATTTTCGCCGTGGTCTACGTAAAGATTTATGGAGACTACGGGGGTCAAATAAGGGCAACGCAAATAGCGTTGTCCTTATTTTCGCTGTGGTCTACGTAAAGATTTATGGAGACTACGGGGGTCAAATAAGGGCAACGCAAATAGCGTTGTCCTTATTTTCGCCGTGGTCTACGTAAAGATTTACGGAGACTACGGGGGTCAAATAAGGGCAACGCAAATAGCGTTGTCCTTATTTTCTCCGTGGTCTACGTAAAGATTTACGGAGTCTACAGGGGTCAAATAAGGAACGCATTTGCGTACGCGCTTTTTTTTTCCCCCCAAAGTCACCCGTGATAGGCTACGTAGCGATTTACATAGCCTATCACGGCCACGTGGTCTTTTTTTTCCCCCCCTTTCGTAGTTCGCGGCCCGGCGAGGCGGGAAGCCTCCCCCCCGGCCTGAATTTCGGCCGGGCGAGGCGGGAAGCCTCCCCCCCGGCCTGAATTTCGGCCGGGTGAGGCGGGAAGCCTCCCCCCCTTTGCCTGAACTTCGGGGGGAGAAGCAAAGCACCTCCCCCCCACCGCGAAAAAAGCTGCCAGACCAGGTAAGTGATCTTTCGTACATCCCTACTAATGAGTCAGCTAACGGCTCAGTCAGTTGACATGTCTTGTGGCTAACGGAAAGATTGTAAGGGGGGGGGAAGGGTATAAAAGACTTGGGCACGCTTATCTCTGGGTCCAGACTGCTCTGCACTCATTTTGCAAAACGACTAATAAAATACTGTTGGATCCACTGCTGCCTGCCTGGCATCCCTTCTTTCAACCAGAAACAAGAACATTTGTCTAACAGTGTCCACCCTGACAGTGGTTACTGGTGTATTTCCAAGCCCAATTCAAAGTGCTGGTTTTGTCCTTTAAAGCCTTAAACAGTTTGGGACCAAGTTACTTGAAGGACCGCTTGCACTCATATCAGCCTGCCCACAGTTAAAGATCAGAAAGAGAGGCCTTTCTCATTTGCCCACTCGTGAGAGCAGTCAGGTGGGTGACCACACGTGAGAGGGCCTTCTCTGCAGTGGCCCCACACCTTTGGAACAAGCTGCCATTGGAGGCCCACCATGCTCCGTCATTGCAGACTTTTAAGAAGGCCTTAAAAACATGTTATTTTACCTTGGCCTTCTATTGATATGACTGCTATTGTTGCTGTTACTGCTAACATCATTGCTGGTTTTATTGTTGGCTTTTATTGTTGTTTTTATATTTTTATCACTTTTGATATTTTAACTGTTTTTATGAATTTTATCGTTGCAAGCCGCCTTGGGAGGGCTTCTGCCCTGAAAGGCGGCCAGGAAATATTATAAATAAATACATAAATAAATAATAGAAATTCAAGGTGCCACATATAGCCATATTATCATTCTATCAAACAGTTCCCTCATACTGATCGTAGAATGTTTCAAGAGCCACCTGATGGACAAGACTGGATTGTCATACATGGCTGATTAGTGTCTATTCATACTTCACTTTGTTTTTATAGTATATGGTACTTAAAAAGAAAAAGATATAATTTCCTGCTGTTATGGATTTCTCACAGTTGTATGCTGTGCTTTTTATCTCAGAGTATAGAAGATAATGCTCATGTAATACCAATCCATGGACAAGTTGTGTGTCGATCCTTTCCTGTTGCAAGTCCTGCATCTGAAAGTGGGTTCTTCATTGGAAGAAGCATTGGAGGGGTGTGTGTGTGTGTGTGCATCATACTCCCACTGAACAGCAGCGGTTCCTTATTCACCTATAGTTAGGCATGTAAGAACACACCCTAGGTTCTCTGTGCCCCCTCACTGAAGCAGAGTCCCTGCTCACTTCCCACCCGAACCTGTGCTCAAGCCACCCACAAGTTCAGTGAATTCCCCAGCACTCACCACGTATCCATTCAGTGAGCACCGCCATTTTTGTGCTTTTGCTTTCTAGGAAAAACAGGAAGTTAAAAACATACACATATTCAAATATGCGCAGTTTGGAGCAGGGAAAGCTAAATAAGCGCAATATTAGAGGGATTATACCTCTAATATTGCACATTTTTAGCTTTCCCAGCTCCATACTGTGCATATTTGAATATGTGCATTTTTTTTAACTTCCTGTTTTTCCTAGAGAGCAAAGGAGTGAAAATGGCGTCGCTCACCGAATGGGTTTGCGGTAATACTTTGGAGCTCAAGTGGGCATGAGTTGGGGGTGAACAAGGACAGCATCTCGGTGGGCGCAGTTCAGAGGTCACAGGTGGGAGTTGCTCGACGAATTCCCGAACCCCGAACTGCGCTCGCGACATCCCTACCTATACTATACTTGTTTCCATTTTAGAAATTACATATACAAATATCTGAAAAACAAATAATAACCAAATAACTCTAAGGGTGCAATCCTATGCATGGTTAGACAGACAAAAAGGCCTACAACTCCCAGCATGCCCCAGCCAGTTGTGCTTGCTGGGGCATGCTGGGAGTTGTAGGCCTTTTTCTGTCTAAACATGCATAGGATTGCGTCTTAAATCAGTCTTCCCCAATCTCAAGTCAACAACCTAGATGACAGTCTACAACTCATTATACCAACCATTGGCCACACTTTCTGAGGATTATGGGAGTTGTAATTGAATGACATCTGGAAAGCCAAGGTTGGGAAAAGCTACACTAAATAATCTCAGGGTTACTCAGATTTTTGAGGCCTGCAGCAAAACTCATCCCTATATGTGAGGCAGATTGTTCTTCTTCTCCCCTGTTGGAGCTTAACAGTTGGCTTCAGTGTTAACAAGGAGCATAAAAAGTTGAAGCTCCCCCTTCCTGTATTTGCACAGCTGAGACATTTGATCAGTATTATACTCTTAATCAGTGAAAGGAGGAAAAATATGAACCTGGGTAATCAGAAAAATAAAATAATCTTTTTAAGAACAAGCTGCAACAAGTAAACAACAGTGGGTTTTTTAGTTTTTTGTTTTAAAAAGAGAAACATTTTGGATTGGATAGTGGGATCTGGTAAATGTGAAGTCTTTGAAATCTACACATTCCCAATGAAGCAAAAGTAAAATAAACCTTGTTATAATCTCTTGTTCTACGTCCCTAGCTAGGATCTGCAGCTTAGAACAAAGGAGGTGTAGCCCATAGCAAAGTTTTCATAATCCTGCAGGACTAGTTACATGCACTCAAGGAGGGTTTTGACTGGTGTTTCCCAAAGAACAGCCCCAACTGAGTTTCAAAAGCAGTTTGTGATGCAAGTAGTAGGGATGGCTGAATCTGTCTGTGTCCCTACAACGTTCACACTTTTTGAATCATAAGTGTGTTCCATCCCGTTTCTGCATCAGTTTGCAATTTGGGAGGTAAAAGGTCTGCACAAAAATCTATACATAATGCATGTATCCCAATATATGTGTTTTTTGTTTGCAGACATTAGGAGGAATGCATACAAAATGCACGCATTTGTAGCAGCACATATTTTTGTATGCATTGTTTAATCAGAGAACTCTACTGCAACATTCAGAGAAGTGCAAAAGCTGAAGGATAATTGTGTGCTGAAGATTTACACATTAGTGTCCTAAGTGCACAGCTCATATTAAAACACAAACCAAACTAATTTTTCCCCATTTCTAACATGTAGTAAAAATGCTAAGCTGGACTGTGTGTCAGAATAGTCATACATATTGTATCCAGGCACAGAGAATTAACCATTTATTGTCCCCTTAAGTACAGCTCCCCCTTAATCTCCCCTCTCATTCTTCCCTTGGATTGGGAAAAACCCTGCCACATACCTGTGTGCCATGCTGTATACAACCCTGTTTAAGAAACTTGTTACTTTTCCAGCATCTGTTTGTGGTTCAACTGGGCTCAACAGAAAACAAGGAGGAAGTGGAAGGGAGATGGAAACAACCCTTAGGTTAAAAAACAATTAGCTTTCAAGCCAAACTCCTTTTGAAACTTTGCTGTGCCTGTTTATGAGCCATTATGGGCCAGTATCAGCTGCCTTCATCTCTTTCCTCCCCTCCTAAAAACTTACCTTTCAAAAGCAATGATAGGTGGGAGGGAAAAGCCATACTTTGCCAGGGCTTTGAGGTCCTTAGTAAGGAATCAGAAACCCTGGAAAATTACAGTTCCCAGATATCTTTGTGCTAGGAACTTCCTATTGCTAAGATTTTGGGGGATAAGAAGGTCAGAGGAGAGCGCTCATCTTTTTGCCCTAGATTCTGCTTCCAGAAAGGGAAGGGTATGGAGGGAAGAAACTGGATGTACAGAAGGCAGTGGACAGGGAGGCATTCAGAATGGGCCAGGTCTTTCTGAGATCTCAGAGAACTTGGAGAAAAACTAGAACTTGTATTGCTAAAGAGATACTTCTGTGTGAAAGGGGCGGGGATCCCCAAATCTTGCTTTATTCATAGCCGCAGGAGAAACAAGGCAACAGAAGCAAACTGAGGTAATGATCCTGGTCTCAAGTGACAGCCAAGGCTCAGAGATGGAGGAGGTTGAAGCCCCTCAACATGTCTATGGCCACCATACTGCTGACTGAAGAACGCAACAAGGTTTCAGGTAATGAATCTGAGGGTGATGGTGGTAAAACTTCAGACACTGAGCAAGACCCTCACAGATCTTTCCCCTTAGCCCAATTGCTCTGAGCAGCCAAATAGCTCCTGCTTCACAACACCTGCCCAACAGCAGATGGAGCACACCAGGTGAGAAGCCCTAGAAGCATTCACCTGCAGGCCAAGGGATTGTCTTTTTAAGAAGTCATACTCATAACTCATCAGATATCGGGGGATGGGACATAGGAAGGGTTGTTCAGACTGTGGAAGTTATAGGACACAGTCAATTTCCAGCTTCCATTTAAGGAAGTTGCTTACCTTGAGCTCCCTGAGCCTGCCTTGATGCCTCATCATGACCTATGGTGAGCTTCTGCTTGAGGTCAGGACATGGCAGCCACTGCTTCCTTGTGGCCTCCAGCACAACAGAGAAAGGTAGGGAGCATTGCCTAAATATAATTTGTCAAAAACAAGTCCTGCCAGACAAATCTGATCTCATTTTTTGATCAAGTCACCTCCCTTGTAGACCGTGGGAATGCTGTAGACATCATATACCTCGACTTCAGCAAAGCTTTCGACAAAGTGCCCCATGATATCCTGATGAGCAAACTAGCTCAAAGTGGGCTAGACGAAAAAACGGTCCGGTGGATCCACAGTTGGCTACAGAGTTGGACTCAAAGAGTGCTTATCAAAGGGATCTTCCCCAACTGGGGAGAGGTAACGAGTGGGGTACTGCAGGGCTCAGTCCTGGGCCCAGTGCTCTTCAACATTTTTATTAATGACTTGGAGGAGGAGGTGCAGGGAATGCTGATCAAATTTGCAGATGACACAAAATTGGGCGAGATAGCTAATACTTTGGAAGACAGAAACAAAATTCAAAGTGATCTGGATAGACTGGAGCACTGGGCAGAAAATAACAGAATGACATTTAATAGGGATAAATGCCAAGTTCTGCACCTAGGAAAAAGAAACCAAATGCACAGTTACAAGATGGGGGATACATGGCTCAACAACACTACAAGCGAGAAAGATCTTGGAGTTGTTGTCGATCACAAGCTGAATATGAGCCAACAATGTGATGTGGCTGCAAAAAAGGCCAATGCTCTTTTGGGCTGCATTAATAGAAGCATAGCTTCCAAATCCCAGGAAGTACTAGTTCCCCTCTACTCAGCACAGGTTAGGCCTCATCTGGAGTACTGTGTCCCGTTCTGGGCACCACACTTTAAGAAGGATGCAGACAAACTGGAGAGGGTTCAGAGGAGGGCAACAAAGATGATCAGGGGACTGGAAACAAAGCCCTATGAAGAGAGACTGAAAGAACTGGGCATGTTTAGCCTTGAGAAGAGAAGACTGAGGGGAGATATGATAGCGCTCTTCAACTACTTGAAAGGTTGTCACAGAGAAGAAGGCCAGGATCTCTTCTTGATCATCCCAGAGTGCAGGACATGGAATAATGGGCTCAAGTTACAGGAAGCCAGATTCCGGCTGAATGTCAGGAAAAACTTCCTGACTGTTAGAGCAATATGACAATGGAACCAATTACCTAGGGAGGTGGTGGGCTCTCCCACACTGGAGGCATTGAAGACGAGGCTGGACAGCCATCTGTCAGGGATGCTCTGACTTGGATTCCTGCATTGAGCAGGGGGTTGGACTTGATGGCCTTGTAGGCACCTTCCAACCCTACTATTCTATGATTCTATGATAATATGTTAGGAAATATGCGCAGTGGTGGAATCATAGAATCACAGAATCATAGACTCATAGAATAGCCACAATGTGATGTGGCTGCAAAAAAGGCAAATGCTATTTTGGGCTGCATAAATAGTATAGCCTTCAAATCACATGAAGTACTAGTTTTCCTCTACTCAGCACTGGTTAGGCTGTGAAATGGATAGGGATTTACGAAAGTCACTTACCTGGTCCCGCAGCTTGCTTCGCGGTGGGGGGGAGGCGCTTCGGTTCTCCCCCCGAAGTTCAGGCCGGGGGGGGAGGTGCCCCGCCTTGCCCAGCCGAAATTCAGGCCAGGGGGGAGGCGCCCCGCCTTGCCCGGCCGAAATTCAGGCTGGGGAGAAGCGCCCCATCTCCCTGGCCGCGAAATAAAAAAGTGAATGTAAAAAAAAAACCAATTTAAAACCAATGTAACAATTTATGTAGCCTATCATGGCTAGATTTCCAAAGTCAGCCGTGATAGGCTACGTAAATCATTATGTAGCCTATCACGGGTGACTTTGGAAAAAAAAAAAAAAGCGCATACGCAAATGGCGGCTCCCATGGGCGCCACCATTTGCGTTCCGTATTTGGGCCCAGGTAGTCTATGTAAAGATTTACATAGACTACGGCGAAAATAAGGGCAATGCAAATAGCCCATGGGCGCCGCCATTTGCTTACGAGCTTTTTTTTTTTTTCAAAGTCACCCGTGATAGGCTATGTAACGATTTACGTAGCCTATCACGGCTGCCTTTGGAAATCTAGCCATTATAGGCTACGTAAATCATTACGTAGGCTATCACGTGTGTGGGTTTTTTTTTTTTTACATTCACTTTGTAATGGCGATGGTGGCAGCCGGTCGCAAGACCGGCCGCCGCCCCCGCCCCCGCCGAAACACCTCCGAACCGCCGCCGGGACCCGCCGCCGAGAGGGACATTTGAGGGAGGTAAGTCCCATCCCGGGGGGGTGGTGGTGGGGTGGCGGAGAATTTCACCGCCAATTTTGGGTGGCCGAATGCATTGGCATTCGGCCTCCCCGAGACTCGTGGAGAAATTCTCCGCCATCCCTAGAAATGGAGCCTACCTGGATGTGGCTCCGGCAGCGGCACTGGTGGCTCCAGCGGCAGCAGCAGCTCTGGTGGCTCCAGCCGCTGCTGGGCTGCAGCCACAAATGGCGGCCGCTACGCCAGCCGCCATTTGCGTCCCTGGCAAGCCGTGATAGGCTACGTAAGGATCTATGTAGTCTATCACGGCTCAGAGCAGGGACAGAAATGGCATAGCAGCCTCCATTTGCATCCCCGCTTTTGCTGTGATAGGCTACATATATATCTACGTAGCCTATCATGGCAAAAGCGAGGATGCAAATGGCAGCCGCTAGCGTTTGCGTCCCTTCGCTGAGCCATGATAGGCTACATAAATATTTATGTAGCCTATCACGGCAAAAGCGGGGATGCAAATGGCATAGTGACTGCCATTTGCATCCCTGCTTTTGCCTCAATAGGCTACGTAGATATTTACGTAGCCTATCATGGCTCAGCAAAGGGGCACAAATGGAGAATGCTATGCTGGCCGCCATTTGCGTCTGCAGAGCTGCCGTGCGGATGCACCCAGCCGGCGGCTCCACGGAATTGCTGCGGAGCGGAGTTGGCCAGGGTAGGGTTTCGGTGGGAGGTACGGAGCGCCTCCCCCCCCTCACGAATGTCACCCTTCAAAAAGGTAATTGACTTTCGTACATCCCTATTGAGAAGAGACAACTGAGGAGAGATATGGCAGTGCTCTTCAAGTACTCGAAAGGTTGTCACAGGGAGGAAGGCCAGCATCTCTTCTCGATCATCCCAGAGTACAGGACATGGAATCATGGGCTCAAATGACAGGAAGCCAGATTCTGGCTGAACATCAGGAAAAACTTCCTAGAGCAATATAACAATGGAACCAATTACCTAGGGAGGTGGTGGGCTCTCGCACACTGGAGACATTCAAGACGAGGCTGGACAGCCATCTGTCAGGGATGCTCTGACTTGGATTCCTGCATTGTGCAGAGGGTTGGACTCGATAGTCTTATAGACCCCTTCCAACCCTACTATTCTATGATACTATTCTATGAAAAGGCTTAGTAAGAATAATCGCATTCCAAACTGGAAGAATTTTTCCCAGCACTGGAAATAGGATGTTTTCAGTTTAATTAGACAGGCATCATTTAAAGTACTCTTTTGCACTGGTAGAGAAAAGATAGGGAACAAAACTTTTCAATGCCACAATGGATACCATACTGCCATTGAAGGAAAATGTGCCACAATAACCAAATGTCGCCATTGTTTCATCAGATGACATTTTGCATTGTGTTGCTGACAAGAACAACTATCTAGATGAATGGGAAAGAATGACAGCTTAACTGAGGAAAACCAAATGTGTTGAATGGTCTCTTTCTTGATGTGACAATTGTTAGACTAATCTGTGATCCTTAAAGTCCTGATGCTTGTATCTTTGCCAAAGTGATGATTGTCAACATTTTTTTTAAAAAAAATATATCTTGCAGTTACCCACTTTGGGAAGAATCTGATGAAGTGGCAGGGTTAGGATCAGTTGCAAGTCAGCCTTTTCCACCTAGTTAACAGCCCATCTTACATGAAATACCGACATCTCTAATAAGCAGTATCAGAGATATTAGAGCAATGTCGTTTTAGAAGGCCTGATCCTGTATTTCTCACACACTTTACAAAATACCCCCTCCAAACATAGTTCCCTAAGCATTTTTCTTGTCTTCTAGGTAGTAATTGACTTTCTCAAAGATGCAGCAGTTTTAATCCTGAATAGCTCTTCCCACATCTCAGTGCGCGTGCGCGCGCACACACACACACAAAATAATGCCTTCTTGGGAAATGTTGCTGATGATGTGACAGTAGGATGGTCATTACACAAGTCTCTGTCTCCAATGAAGATTGCTCAGTTGCTCATTTGCAAATGCAACATTCATCAAAGGACAGGATTGCTCATATGCTGTCGTTATCAGTTATCATTGGCAAGGGAATCTCTCACTCCAGTGCAGCTACTTAGTTCTTTTTTTTTTTCTTTTTGGCAATAGAATAGGGTGATTACATGTCCTTTTAAAAATGATATTCTCTTTCTCACTCTTTCCTCCGCCTGCCCTTTCTGGGATAGTTTTCATTTTGCTGAAAGTGGCCATTTTTCACTTGTTACTGATGGGCTGAATTCTTTGTGCTGACTGCCAAGATACTTTTGGAAACATGCCCTGTTTCTCTCTAGAGATTGCTGTAAAAGTTTTCAAAGCAAAGTGAAATAAATTGTATTTATTTATATTTTTAAAACATTTTCTGGAAGGGAGGCACCTCTTTCCTGGTAAGCCTGCCTTGCTAATTCTAGTCTCCCAAGTCAGTGACTAACCATTTTTAGAGACCATGGGCTGGATGCAACGCTGCCCTTGTTTCCACTCATTTTGGCTCTTGCCCTCGGAAGTGCTACATTGCGGCCCCCAGTGGTAGGAGCTGTGTGCAGCGCACAGCCCGACCGATGTGCCTGGCCTGCCAATGCAAAGGCAGCATTGGATACAATCCTGTATTTCCTCATAAATCTCACACCCATTATTTGGCACAGAAGGAAGAATTCAGGAACACAATCACAGGCTGATGTTTTCCACTAGCATTTCATTTTACTGATTATGATATTTAATGCTGATTGATTGTGAGAACAGGGGAAACATGGAATTAATGGGGTAAAATAATGATTTCAAGTGGCTTGTCATTTTTTTTTTTTAAATTATGAGTTAGTTTAAGGGACTAAGCATGCAGATATAATTCAGGAGTCATGCAGTTGATCATTGCTACCATTCTATACATACATTCTTGGGACTAAGTTCCATTTAACTCAGTGGGACTCAGGATAGGATTAGTATGTAAATATTGCTTAAAACCCCCCAAACAAACCTACCTTGGATGTACATTCACTAGCAATCACGTCTCTGTCATCACCATTCATTTTCCAGGAAAGGTTGCTGGGCAAATATTAATCCTTCCTGCAGCATCTAGCCCTGCAGGTAGAACTAGATAGATACTATAAGCTATCAAGAGCAAACAGTGTGATATTCAGTCTGGGTGTGTGTCAAGGTTCCACTTATGACCTGGAACCCTTGAGCAAGTCCTTAAGGATCTCTTGCCTCCCTCAGCGTCCCCCCTTCCTTCTTACTTCCTAGTAACATAGGGTTAGGCTGTAGACATGGGGTGACTGACATTCTAGACACAAGGTTTAGCCACAACAGTTTACTGTTATTGGTAATTGGTAAATTTAACAACTAAAGGTATATACACAATAGAGCTGAGTGATACAAAAGGCATTAAAAGAAAATAAAATTTGCAAAACTTAAGTTCCTTTACCCTAGATGTCTTTATGCTGTTCTAGGCTGCTTCTTCCTGCTCACTCTTCAGACTCTGCTCTCACTTCAGGCTCTGGCTGTCTCTGCTGTTACTGGCTCTCTTTATATACCCTCCTCCCTCAAAACTGAAAGTACTGCTTCACACCTGAAGAAATGAAACTCAAGCGGAGAAATGAAATTTCATTTCAGTAGGCAGATAACTGGGGAGCTGCTCTTAGTAGTTGCTGTCATTGATAGGAAGGTCCCAGGGGACAGTGCCAGGCAACTGGCTATAAACTGTCCTATGGGCTCCTGGAGGATCCTATTCTGTCCTTGTTCTTGGTCAATGTGTATATGAGGCCATTGAACAAGACTGCATGTAGGCTACATACTTCTGACATTCAGAGCCAGCTCTACCATTCCTTTGTACTTGAACCAGTGCTTTCACCGTGTCTAGGTAACCAGTGAGACCCACAGTGGAGTCATGCGGTCCTTTTAGCTGGAGATGCAAGGAATCTCATGCACTCTACCACTGACTTGCCACTCCTCCCCATCTAAGCCACCTTTGTGTCAAAAAGCAAGACTATGTATCTCCTCCCCCTGACAAATTAGCCTATTCAATCAGGTCCCGAAGTGCCACAAGCAAACAACAGTTGGATTGAAAGAGGTACTTATGGAGCTTCAGGTGATGCTTACCGGACAGCCATGTGATGTCTTCATAAGAAAACGATGGGGTGATCACAACTGCATGAATGAGATATTTCCATTCTTCCATGAAGCATTTCATAATAAAATAATTGGGAATGTTTCCTTTTCATCAATAAAAGCAGGCACCAGACCTGGCTGTGTTCATGATCCTGATATTAACTGTGATACTTCATCATAAACTATTTAATCCATGGATGTGGCTTTTGTGGCTCCTGTGCGCACAAGGCGTTATCAGTTGTGTGGCACAGTGTCTAATTGTGTGTCTGCAGTGGATGAAAGGAACAGACCAGAGACAACAGCACCAGCTGATCCACGAGGCCCCACTCTGTGCCAGGTGGATGAGATAGGGACCAACCTGCAGCTGCTCCCATTCAGTTTGTCTCTTCACGGCCCCAGCCCCGCCGAGCCAATCAGCCTTTCGATTGGCTCAGCACTATTGGGTGCCTGCTGGCTCCTTTCCTTTCCTACCACCAGACCCATGCGTGGCCACAATGGCAGCTCCCCAGTAAGTGGGGAACTCAGTTTCACCTTGGAATGGGGGGATGGCTCTGCTTGTATACTGGATGTGTACATGGGATTCCACCAATATGGAAATGAACAGTTGTTCTTGGGCATGTGAGAGCTCTGTGTGAGCAGCAGAGTTTATTAATTTATATTTTTTATTTATAAAAAATAATGTATATCCAGACTTTCAGCTCCCAATAGGGATGTACGAAACACTTACCTGGTTTCGTCCAGGGACATCTGCGGTGTGGGGGAGGCGCTCCGTCCCTCCCCCCGAAATTCTCTCCGGCCGGCTTCGCTCCGCAGAGATTCCACAGAGCTGCTGGCTGGGGCCGCCCGCAGCTGGACATCCAGCATTTGCATCCCTGTCTTTTGCCATGATAGGCTACGTAAATATTTACGTAGCCTATCACGGCAAAAAACCCACCAAAAACAGCAAACGCAAATGGTGGCGGCTATGGCGTCCGCCATTTGTGTTCCCTTTTTTTTGCCGTGATAGGTTACGTAAATTATTATTATTATTAAATTTATTAATCGCCCATCTGGCTGGTCACCCAGCCACTCTGGGCGATGTACAACATACAATAAAACAGTTTAAAACAATAAAATTCTACAGTAAAAACATTTTCTAAAAAACCCTAACCCACCCCAAATGCCTGCCTGAACAACCACGTTTTTAATGCACGACGGAAGCTCATTAAAGAGGGGGCATGGCGGAGTTCCCTAGGGAGGGAGTTCCACAGAGTGGGGGCCACCACAGAAAAGGCCCTCTCCCTCGTCCCCACCAGTCTAGCTGTCCTGGCTGATGGGACAGAGAGAAGGCCATCCGAGGCTGATCTTGTTAAGCGGCCTGTCTGGTGCTGCTGGAGGCGCTCCTTAAGATAGGCTGGGCCGGAACCATATAGGGTTTAAAGGTCAAAACCAACACCTTGAATTTGGCCTGGAAAACAACTGGTAACCAGTGCAACTCCTTCAGCACTGGAGTGATGTGATCTCGCCGGCGGCTGCCTTTAATCAGGCGAGCCGCCGTGTTCTGTACCAGCTGCAGCTTCCGAACCATCTTCAAGGGTAACCCCACGTAGAGCGCATTACAGTAGTCTAAACGAGAGGAGACCAGGGCATGTACTACCGATGGGAGCAGATGGTCGGGAAGCAAGGGGCACAGCCGCCGTATCAGATGGAGTTGATACAGTGCTGTCCGGCTCACAGCTGACACCTGAGCCTCCATGGACAGCTGGGAGTCCAAAATGACCCCCAGGCTGCGGACCTGGTCTTTCAAGGGTAGTCGTACCCCATTCAACACCAGGTCAACATCCCCCAGCCTCCTCTTGTCTCCCACCAAAAGTACCTCGGTCTTGTCAGGGTTCAGCTTCAGTTTATTCCTCCCCATCCAGCCACTCACCGTCTCCAGACATTTGGACAGGGATTCTATGGCCAACCTTGGTGAAGATTTGAATGAGAGGTAGAGCTGCGTGTCATCCGCATATTGATGACACTGCACCCCAAACCTCCTGATGATAGCCCCCAGTGGCTTCACATAGATATTAAATAGCATCGGGGAGAGGATGGAACCCTGTGGCACTCCACAAGTGAGTGGCCATGGGTCCGAAGCCTCCTCTCCCAGTGCTACCCTCTGGTACCTGCCGGAGAGGAAGGACCGGAACCACCGCAATACGGTGTCTCCAATGCCCAACCCCTCCAGGTGGTCCAGGAGGATACCATGGTCAATGGTATCGAAAGCCGCTGAGAGGTCGAGGAGAACAAGGAAGGAGCATTCTCCCCTATCCAGAGCCCTCCTCATATCTTCTACCAAGGCGACCAAGGCCATTTCTGTCCCATGCCCAAGCCTGAAGCCTGACTGAAATGGGTCTAGATAATCAGTTTCTTCCAAGTGTGCCTTCAACTGCATCGCCACCACCCGCTCAATCACCTTGCCCAAAAATGGCAGATTTGAGACTGGGCGAAAGTTGTTCAAAACTTGAGGATCCAAGGAGGGCTTCTTTAAGAACGGTCTTATCACTGCCTCCTTGAGGGCTGATGGCATCACTCCCTCCTCAAGGGAGGCATTCACCACCGCCCTGATCCCCTCACCCAGTCTCTGTCTGCAGCCCATAATGAGCCAAGATGGGCAAGGATCAAGTAAGGAGGTGGTCGGCCTTACAGATGAAAGCACCTTGTCCACTTCATCAGGAGGAAGAAGCTGGAACCGATCCCACAAAACTGGTTTGCCACAGGCCGCCTCTTGCTCACTAACTGTATTCACAGCATGCAGAGTAACACACCTAATCTGATCAATTTTATCTGCAAAGTGCCTTGCCAAGGCCTCATAGGATGCCTTAGAATGCTCCAGTGGTTCAGGAGCCACAGGACCAACCAGGCTCCGGACCACTTGGAACAGCCTCCTGGGACAGCACTCTGCAGACGCGATAGAGGCAGCATAATATTCCTTTTTTGCTGCCTTCACCGCCACTTGATAGGCTGAAGATACAGCTCTAGCCCGTGTCTGATCGTCTTTGGAGCGAGACTTCCGCCACCGGCGCTCTAGCCGTCTCACCTCCTGTTTCAGAGCTCATAACCATGGATTGAACCATGGTGCAGTCCGAGCCCTGTTCAGGGGGAGAGGGCATTTCGGAGCCACCTGCTCTAATGCCCCAGTGATTGCGGAATTCCAGCCACCCACCAGGGTCTCGACTGAGTGGCCGTTGGTGTGCCCCAGAGAATCCCCAAGTGTGTTCAGGAATCCATTTGCATCCATAAGACGCCTGGGGCGGACCATTTTAATGGGTCCTCCACCCCTGCGGACGGGTTGTGGAACCGAGAAGTCCAACATCACCAGATAGTGATCTGACCATGACAAGGGGGTGGTGGATATACCCCTGACTTCCAGAACACTCCCCGCTTCTCCAGAAACAAACACAAGGTCTAGTGCATGACCGGCTACATGGGTGGACCCAGTTAGAATATGGTGCAGCTCCCAGGAGGCCATGGTCTCCATGAAGTCCCGAGGTGCTCCGGTGAGGATGGCCTCCGAATGTATGTTGAAGTCCCCCAACACCAGTAAATTAGGGGACTGTACACGCACATCAGAGACCACCTCAAGCACCTCGGCCAGGGAGTCAGTCGTGCAGCGGGGTAGACGGTACACGAGCAGAATCCCCAGACTGCCTGTCGGGCCCAACCTCCAGTACATGCATTCAGCAACCTTGGTCTCCCGGAGAGGGGATCTGGTGAAGACCAAGGACTCTCGGTAGATAACAGCCACTCCCCCTCCCCGATCCCCAGCCCTCGGCTGCTGTGCATACGAAAATCCGGCTGGACACATGGCTGCAAGGCTTGGAGCAGCAGCCTCAGCCAGCCAGGTCTCCGTAATACATGCCAGGTCTGCAGCCTCATCCAGGATCATGTCATGGATGAGGGAGGTTTTCTGGGTAACAGACCTGGCATTGCACAGCAGCAAACGAAGGCCAGAAGATGGGGTCACCCCTCCCCCAGCCATCCTTTGGCTCTGGACAGGCCCGGAGCAGGGGACAGATACTACACATCTCTCCCTTGTTCCCCTCATCTGGCATGGCCTGCCCCTAGTGCTCTGCCAGCACCTGCCGCCCAGCCTCGGTATGTTCTGGCGACTACGCCGTTTGTGCTCCCTTTTTTTCTTTTTTGCCGTAATAGCCTACATAAATATTTATGTAGGCTATCAGGGCAAAAGAAAAGGGAACGCAAATGGTGGCTGCCGTAGCCGCTGCCATTTGCGTTCCCTTAGTTTTGCCGTGATAGGCTTAGGGATGGAAGAGAATTCCGCCACGGATCTCGGTGAGGCTGAATGCCAGTGCATTCGGTCCCCCGAAATCTGAGGCGGAACGGCCTGCCCCCCGCCCCCCTGTGGATCCCCCCTGGGACGAGGCTTACCTGGGGCAGATCTTCCGGGAGGCGGTGGCTCTGGCGGCGGCAGCTGCTGTGGCGGCTGGTCTTCCGACCGGCTGCCGCTGCCATTTGTCTGGTAAAAAAACACACAACAAAAAACGACGTGATAGGCTACGTAAAGATTTACGTAGCCTATCATGGCTGGGTTAAAAAACAACAACAACCCGTGTACACAAATGGCGGCGGCTACGGCCGCCGCCATTTGCTTTCCTTATTTTTGCTGTCTTAATCTTAGGGATGGACAAAAGGGACTTACCTGGTCCCACAGCTTGCTTCGCGGTGGAGGGGAGGTGCTTCGGTTCTCCCCCTGAAGTTCAGGCGAGGGAGGCGCCCCGCCTTGCCTGGCTGAAATTCAGGCTGGGGGGGAGGCGCCCCATCCCTCGCCGCCGAAATTCAGGCCGGGGAGGAGTGACCCGTCTACCCAGCCATGAAAAAAAAAGTAAAGAAAAAACAACAAAACACCCGTGATAGGCTACATAACGATTTACGTAGCCTATCACGGCTAGATTTCCAAAGTCAGCCATGATAGGCTACGTAAATCGTCACGTAGCCTATCACGGGTGTGGGTTTTGTTTTGTTTTTTACTTTTTTACTTTGCAATGGCGGTGGTGGCAGCCAGTCAGAAGACTGGCCGCCCCCGCCCCGCTGCCCCCGCCGAACCGCTGCTGAACCGCTGCCGGGACCCGCCGCCGAGAGGGACATTCGCACGAGGTAAATCCCATCACGAGGGGGGGGACAGGGGGCCGGCGGAGAATTTCACCACCAATTTCGGGGGGCTGAATGCGTTAGCATTCGGCCTCCCGGAGATTCGTGGAGAAATGCTCTGCCATCCCTACTTAATCTACGTAAATATTTACGTAGACTATGATGGCAAAAATAAAGGGTAACGCAAATAGCGTAGCGGGTGCTATTTGCTTCCCTTTTTGATTCCCCTCAGCTAAAATGGCAAATCAAAAAGGGACTCAAATAGCGCCCGCTACGCTATTTGCATTCCCCTTTATTTTCGCCGTCATAGTCTATGTAAATATTTATGTAGATTAAGACAGCAAAAATAAGGAACGCAAATGGTGGCGGCCATAGCTGCCGCCATTTGCGTACACGGTTCCCCCCCCCCAGAGCCCTTTGCAGCCGGAAATCCAGCTGCGGATGGCTCTGGCCTGGCTGGGCCTGGCCGGCTGCTCCACGGAGCTGCTGTGGAGCACAGCTGGCTGCGGAGGATTCCGGGGGGGAGGGACGGAATGCCTCCCCCCCATCAACATAATCTGCGAATAGGTAAGTCACTTTCATACATCCCTAGATAGGCTACGTAAATGCTTACAAAGCCTAACATGGCTTCCGCAGGGATGCAAATGGCATCTCTGCATTAGCCGTGATAGGCTACATAAGTAGTTATGTAGCCTATCATGGCTATATGGAAGAAGCGAATGGTGGCCTCAGACATGGCCGCCATTCGCAATGCAGCAAGGACGGCAGCAGGTAAGTGCTCCATTCCGGGCCCATTTTGTGGGTGGGGGGGCTTTGTTCTGCCACAGATTTCAGAGGGCCGAATGCACTGGCATTCGACCTCACTGAGATCCATGGTGGAATTCTCTGACATCTCTAGCTCCCAAAAGGTAGGGATGGTGGAGAATTTCTCCACGAATCTCTGGGAGGCCGAATGCCAACGCATTCGGCCTCCCGAAATTGGTGGGGAAATTCTTCGCCACCCCCCCGCCCTGCCCCCGGGATGGGACTTACCCTGTGCGAATGTCCCTCTCGGCAGCGGGTCCTGGTGGCGGTTCGGTGGCGTTTTGGCAGCAGCGGCGGCGGCAGCCGGTCCTCTGACCGGCTGCGGCCACCACCATTACAAAGTTTTTTTTAAGAAGTGATAGACTACGTAATGATTTACGTAGCCTATCACGGCTAGATTTTCAAAGTCAGCCATGATAGGCTACGTAAATCTTTAGGTAGCCTATCACGGCTGACTTTGGAAAAAAAAAAAGCGCGTACGCAAATGGCGGCACCCATGGGCGCCGCCATTTGCGTTCCTTATTTGGGCACGGGTAGTCTACGTAAACATTTACGTAGACTATGGCGAAAATAAGGGCAATGCAAATAGCGTTGCCCTTATTTTCGCCGTAGTCCACGTAAATCTTTACGTAGACTACCTGTGCCCAAATAAGGAACACAAATTTGCGTACGCGCTTTTCCCCCCCCCCAAAGTCAGCCGTGATAGGCTACGTAAAGATTTACGTTGCCTATCACGGCTGACTTTGAAAATCTAGCTGTGATAGGCTACGTCAATCGTTACGTAGCCTATCACGTTTTTTTTTTTTTTTTACAATTTACTTTTTTATTTCACGGCCAGGGAGATTGGGCGCTGCCCCCCGGCCAGAATTTCGGGGGGAGAAACGGAGCGCCTCTCCCCTCCACCGAAAACAGCTACAGGACGAGGTAAGGGAATTTCCAAAAGGTTGCATTGCTATCATCATGTTTAGACTGGGACCCTTATTTTCTTTATGGTCAGAGTAAATGTGAGTATACATTAATATCCTAATTTGAAAATGTAGAACAAAGTGTCACCTAAAATCATCCAGGTTAAGTAGAATTTGAAGTTCAAGCTTTATGAAATACCCACCACCCATACTGGTGCACAATGAAATATTAAGTTTAACATTTAATTTGCCATCATTTGCTGCACAACATCAGAGAAACTAAAGATGCAACTAGGTACACATGTAGGGATTTTATCATATGCATGCTGTTGCTTATATCAATTGGGCCTTCTCTCATTACTGCATTTGATCTTGAAAGAAACCCTGCTTGAAGAACTTAATTTAATAATTCACAGTTCCTGTGGGGCTTGTAAATAAGAGATTAAGAAAAGAGATTTGATTCAAATTAATAACAGCAACCTAAAACCTAGTGTTTTGGTCTGTAAAAGTCAGAGACAATGAATAAATATAGCTATCTCCAGTTAATACAGAGACCAAAGTGGATAGTGTATACATCTGTGATTTACATGGCTCTCTTTCACTTTTACATTTGGGGAGATTGATCTAGGGAGAATTATTCTGTTCAGCCATAGAACATGACATCAGGCAAGGCTAGAAACTGAGGTGGAATGTTAGGAGACAGACACATAGTATAGCAGGTTTGGTAGGGCCTTGTTGCGACTGGAATGTATTTCATTAAGTATGGGGAAACCAGACAGCCTCTCTCTGTCAGGTGTTGCTACATAGACACATGAAATACCAATAGATACAGAAGAAAATTAGATTATGGCCACACCTGCACCTACAATGGTGTGTGAACTGCTTTCCCTTGGCATCTAGGGATGTACGAAACAACTACTTGGTTCTGCGTTGGGGCATCTGCGGTGGGGGGGGAGGCACTCCGTCCCTCCCCATGGAATCCTCCCCAGCTGGCTCTGCTCCATGGCAGCTATGCAGAGCTGCTGGCCGGGGCCACCCCGCAGCTGGACATCCGGCCGCTGGGCAGCCTGCAGGGACGCAATTGGCGGCTGCCGTAGCTGCCGCCATTTGCGTCCCTGTATTTTGCTTTGATAGGCTACGTAAATATTTACATAGCCTATCATGGCAAAAAACCCACAGCGAACGCAAATGGCGGCCACTACGCCATTTGCATCCCACCCTTTTTTTTGGTGGTAATAGCCTACGTAAATATTTACGTAGGCTATCGCAGCAAAAAAAAAAAAGGGAACATAAATGGCAGCCACCGTAGCCGCTGCCATTTGCATTCCCTTTTTTTTGCCATGATAGGCTATGTAAATACTTACACAGCCTATCCCAGTTTCCGCAGGGATGCAAATGCATTAGCTGTGATAGGCTGCGTAAGTATTTACGTAGCCTATCACGGCTATAGTGATGAAGGGAATGGCAGCCGCCATTCTCAGAGCAGTGCCAACGGCACCGGGTAAGTGTCCCGTTTTGTGCGCCTTTCGCGGGGTGGGGGGCGGGGGGCTTCGTTCCGCCACGGATTTTGGGGGGCCAAATGCACTGGCATTCGGCCTCACCAAGATCTGTGGCAGAATTCTCTAACATCCCTATTGGCATCATTTCACACTTCCCAGACATGTGATGTGTCAATAAAACAACTGCATGTCGCCAGCTGGGAGGCGACATGTCCTGCACATGTAAGCTTGGTTGATTCTCAAGTGAACAGGCAACCAATGTAAATGATACAGAAGGGGAGTAAGATGATCCGAATGCCTGGCTCCCATGAGTGTTCTAGCTACCACATTCTGTACCAGTTGCAGTTTCTGAATCATCTTCAAGGGCAGCCCCACATAGAGTGCATTACAGTAATCTAAGGTGAATGTAAACAAGGCATGTGTCATTGTGGCTAGGTCAGTTTTCTCCAGATAGGGCCACATCTGTTATGAGCATATGCTGTTACAATCATATGTGCCATTTTCCTTCTTTGTCTTTTCTTTACCTAGCCTCATTTTCTCACACTGTCCTTGAAGCCTATTGGTTGTAGCAACTTTCTTTCTTGCCTGCTTGCTTTCTATTGTTTTCTTACAGGTAAGACCATACAGAGAATGACAATCTTGAAACAGCACAGTGCTGCATACTTCACAAAGACCTTACGACAATACATATAATGTGACGAAGTCACACTTGCAAACAAAATCATGTGGGCTGTCACAGCCAGGATTAGCGAACAATTTGTGCAAATGAGGCAGAGCACAAGAATGGTAAAGAAGGAGGAAATGGCATGGAGCAAAATGGCAGCAGCTGGGAACAAAGGGCCCAGAACAGGAATGAAGTAATGCAATTGATTTGTTGAGTATTTATTCACCATTCTTTTCAGCTGCGTGAAATGTGCAATTCTTGAAACAAATAGGAACATTAGAGAATATTCAGCATCAGTGCTGGCTCCAGATTTTGAGGGGCCCTTGGGCAAGATGCCCTCTTTGAATAGGCATCTTTGATGCCCTCTTTGAGTGGGCATCCCTGCCTAGGGATTGGTGAGAAATTTGTTCTATTTGGGGTTTTTTGGTAACAACTTACCAATATTCACTCATTTTCCCATAAACATGATGGAAAGAATTTGGGTTTCTTCACATGGAGCTTTTATCCTGCTATTGAGATTGGTCATTCATGGAAGTTTGCGGGCCCTTTAGATGATGTCATGAACCTCCAGGGCATCTCCTTGCACTAAATGACCTTTATTCCATTTTTAAATAGATTGGAGATAATTACCCTGCTTGAGTTCCCCTCCATGAAAAAAGGAAAAGCCGTGAGAAGAGGAGCAAAATCAATGAAACATCTGGAAGTCTCAGATAAGGGGGAGAAGGAGGGGGAAAAGGAAGGGGGGAAGGAAGAGCATGTAAAGGGAGTCCGTTGTGATACTGCATTTAAAACAGAAGCAGAATGCCGCAATTTGAATGCAGGATTTTAGGCTGGTGAAGAGATGCTCTTTGAGATTGAAATGTCTGACACTTAACAGATTTGCCCATTCACACAGCTAGCTTTGAGTGCTTAGCTCTTAAAAGTCTGGATTTGAATCTCTGTTTAATTCAGCTATGTTTGTCGTTTGCTGAATTAGGGTTGCCATCTCTTCTTTCTGACAGGCTCCTCAACTTTAACAGCTAAATGGTAGCCAGGTACATAATGGTCTTCTCCATGCTGGGAATAGTTCTACCTATCCAATTTGACTGGTGCAGTTAGGCGTTAATTTTGTTCAATTTATGTTTTAATAAGAACACACCAACATTTGCCATTTCTCCCCCATAAATGGGATGGAAAGAAATTGGGATTTAAAAAAAAATGAATGTAGGAGAAAGCAGAACTGACAAATTGTCCATTCCTATGGCTGCTTCTTTGCTTGCCCCGTCCCTCTGGGTCCAATCTTCACAACCACCCAGAGAGAGAAAGCACAAGGCAATGGAGGATGCTGTTCTATTTACTCAGTCTGGTCACTTTTTGTATCCTCAGAGAAGGCAGGTGGGAAAGCATCAACAGCAAGGAGAAGTGGCAGGAGGTCCTGGGGGATCAGCAGTGGTAGGTCTGCAGGTATCATGGGCTTTGGCAGGTGCCAAATGATCCTAATTCCAGATACTGGCCCTGTTCTGACATACTCCAATGGGCACCCTTTGAACTGAGCCACCCTAATCTGCCTTTGTGATTGAACTTTGTGGTTCCCACCCATCCCATCGCCTACTATAAGCTGTGTGTGTGTGTGTGTGTGTGTGTGTGTACTTCTGTATATCTATATTTATCCATGTTGGGTCCATTTATTTTCATAATTGCATCCTGAGAGTGCTCTCTTTATATCTTGCAACATTCTAAAGATAAAATTTTAAGGTTTTCAACTAGCCTAATTGCACCACACTTAATTTACACAAGGAGACAAAGATCTGAGGATGGAGTAAACCAGATGGAATCATCACACACATGCAATGCACTCTTAATTCCCCTTTAAAAGTTGGAATCTCCACTTCGTTGCTTAGCATTAATGAACTCTGATGTTGGACAAGGTTCAGTTAAAAACACACACACAAGGAAGAAGTAACAGCAGAGAGAATGTGAGGAAATAATCATCCAAAGAAAAACTTAACATGAATCTCCCCATGTCAATAAAGATTCAGGAGTAATTAGTTACATGGATCACTGCTCCTGCAGAAAAATATCAGACATCCCTGGAGCTCTCTCACACTCTCTGTGACTTGTACATCCACATCTCTGGAGATAGTTTGCTTGGGAGAGCGTTTGCTTTCATTGACTAAAAATCAAAAATAATACTTTCTAAGCCATGCTGGGTTTGTACTGGCCACGGTAGAAGGTGGGGTGGTTCTCCCCTGCTATTTTAAACCTCCTCAGCTATCCTTTTAAAATTTTCTCTCCCACTGGTTTCAGTGAGAGGGAAAATGACTATGTCAGCTCCATGGAGGGTGTCATTCTTCTCCCTCGTCAGGGATGAGGTGGGACAATGGGACTCCCATTGTCCCATCTCATCCCTGACAAGGGATCCTGCAGATCCAAGGCCTCTCCCCTCTTCTGTTCCTGACATGTCCCTTTTTATCCCCCATATCCACTGGAGCAGCTATGGCAGACAGACAATGGTGGCATACCTTTGCTTTCTGCAGGCTTCTAGTGGCGGACTTGTTCTCCGCCTGTGGACCACCCTCTCTGCAGGCAGAAAGGGAAGCAGAATGGGAGGTCTGTAACAACATTCAATGGCCCTTCAGCCTCCAGGATCTTAGAACCGTTCCCTTACCTAGAAGAAAGGTGCAGTGAAATTTGCTCCCTTCCTGGTGGTTTTCTACTGCTTTGCAATTTTAGTTGATAGTCATGTTTTGACTGTACTCTTTTTAATATCAGTTTTAATGTATGACTTCAATATGTTTTTTGGAATTGCTCTTTTCACTACAGTTGTATTGGTAGTGGGAATGACTGCAGGAATCAGTGGGCCTCAAGCATAACTGTTCTTTATTCAGCACACACAGAAGTGAAGAACTTAGCAGAAGCTCCACCCACTGTTGCTGCTGCCAGCTCTACAGGAGCCACCAAGGTTAAAAAACAATAATTAACCTACAGTACCACCCCCACCCTCCGGATACATAACATTCCTCCCCCCTTAGCTATCATAGTTTTCCAGCCAACAAGGAGGTACCCTTTCATGGCATGGTCTCTGCGCTCAACTAGTAGCTGTAGATTGCTCAGATGACTTTCTTTCAGTAACTGCCACAGGTAAGGAAGGAGTATTGCTCCCATCAGTTACTGGTTCTGGCACTTCAACTGGTGGTGAGAGAAACACATCAGTTCCAGATAGGTCTTCAGCAGCTACCTCTGCTGATGACAACCCACTCTGGCCAGAACACCTTCTTAGCTGGTCAACCCAGCGATGCCACACTGACCCATCTGCCCACTGGACCATTTATGACACAGGTCCAGTGACCTCAGTGATAGAGGAAGGATCCCACCTCGGTCCAGCACCATAGTTCCTAGCAAACACCTGATCTTGTGGGGCAAATGAATGGTGAGTAGGAGCTGAGAAGGCAGCATCCAGAGCTTGCTCCCATTTGCTTTGTAAGTCTTCAGCTAAAACTGGGTGGAGACAGTCAAGGGAAGTTTTTAGATGCTGCCCCATAAGTTCCTCTGCAGGACTGACTCCTGTTGTTGCAGAAAGAATAACATGTTGAGCAATAAGAAACCTGGCAAGGCATGTTGGCCAGTCTCCTCCTGCAATGCTCTTCAGGGCATCTTTTGCTGTCTGCACCATCTGTTCAGCTTGGCCATTTGCTTGGGGATGACGAGGTGCAATGGTGACAGCCCGGATAAGGTTCTTGTCTGCAAATGTTTTAAATTCAGCAGATGTCAATGCAGACTCATTGTCTGAGACTATAGTGTCAGGCAACCCATGGGTTGCAAATAAGTGGCGCAGTTCTGTGATTGTTGTAGCGGCTGTTTGTGGTGGTACAAAGACTACTTCAAGCCACTTTGAGTAAGAATCTGCCACAACCAAGAATATTTTTTCTTGAAATGGTCCTGCAAAATCCATATGGATTCTTGACCAAGGCTTCTTGGTCACTTCCCATGGAAAGATTAGTGCCCTTGGTGGGTTGTGCCTAGTGGCTTGGCAAGCACTGCACCCATTTACAGTTTTTTTCAATATCTGAGTCAATACCAGGCCACCAGACATAGCTCCTGGCCAATGCTTTCATGCAAACGATCCCTGGATGAGCTGCACGCAGCACAGTCAAGATGGTTTGATGACCCTTATCTGGAACAACAACACGGTTTCCCCATAGCAGACATCCCTTATGGGCAGACATCTCATGCTGACAGCATTGGAATGGCTTAAATTCCTCTGGCAGTTCCTCATCTGGCCATCCCTTCCATAGCCAGTTTAAAACATGATCCAGTACAGGATCTCAAGCAGTCACCCTACCAATTTGATCAGCCTGAAGAGATGGATAGGAAGGGCTTCTAGCTTCAAGACTTCCAATGGAGGAGCTACAACAAAATCTGGAATTCAAAGTGGTACCTGACTCAATCCATCAGCATCAGCTATTGCCTTTCCTGGTTTGTAGACAAGTGTATAATCATAAGCATGGCGCAGAATGCTCTGATGCTGCATGCGGGGTGACAATATGCAGGGAGTAGGCTTACCAGGAGAGAAGATTCCTAGAAGAGGCTTGTGGTCCATGTGTATTTCAAAAGCATGGCCATGGAGATAGTTGTGGAACTTTTTGACTCCTGCAATAACAGCCAAGGCTTCTCTGTCAATTTGTGCAAAGTTCCTTGCAGTGGATGACATAGTCCTTGAATAATAAGCAATTGGTGCCTCTGTACCATCTGGGAATTTGTGGCTTAGCACAGCACCAACCCCATAAGAAGAAGCATCAGTAGTAAGGATTAGTGGGTTTTTTCATCATAATGTACAAGCACAGAATTTGAACTCAACATGTGTTTGACATTCTGGGAAGCATTCTCATGCTGGCTGGTCCATTTCCATGGAACTCCTTTTCCCAGCAAGCGATGCAGTGGCTCAGCAATGGTAGCGTTTTGTGGAAGAAACACATGGTAGAAATTGAGAAATCCCACGAAGGCTTGAAGTTCCTGCTTTGTTGTTGGAGCAGGTGCATCATGAATTGCACTTATTTTTTCATCAGTGGGGTGAATGCCAGAAGCATCAATATGATAGCCCAAAAATGTTATGCTGGAGGTTCCAGTTTCACATTTCTCCTTTTTTTTTGCATGAATGCCAGATGTGTCAAAGCAATGTAGGACTTCTTGAAGTCATTCAGCAAGCCCTTCGTCTTTTGATCCCATGACCAGGACATCGTCAAAATAAAGTACAACACCTGGAATTCAAGAAAGTAGGGTTTCCATGAATTGTTTGAACAGTCCAGAGGCCACACTAATTCCAAATAGGGATGTCAGAGAATTCTGCCACGGATTCCAGGATTCCCCCAGAATCTGTGGCGGAACGGCTTCCTGCCCCCCGTCACCCCGTGGAATCCCCCCGGGATGGAACTTACCTGGGGCGGATGAGGTGGTTGTGGCAGCTCCAGCGGCAGCGGCTCTGGCTGGTCTACCGACTAGGGATGTCAGAGAATTCCGCCACAGATCTCGGTGAGGCTGAATTCCAGTGCATTCGCCCCCCCCCAAATCCATGGTAGAACGGCCTACCCCCCCACCCCCCACGGACGAGACTTACCTGGGGCGGATGTTCTGGATGGCGGCGGCTCCAGCGGTGGCTTCGGCGGCAGCAGCGGCTGGTCTTCCAACCGGCTGCCACCGCCGCCATTTGCAGTCCGGTCGCTTCTCTCTCTCTCTCTCTTTTTTTTACATAGATGCAATAGGCTATGTAAAGACTTACATAGTCTTTGTAAGGGGTTTAAAAAAAAAAGCGTACAAAATGGCGGCTATGGCCGCTGCCATTTGCATTCCTTATTTTTGGCCATCTTAGTCTATGTAAATATTTACGTAGACTAAGACGGTGAAAATAAAGGGGACCACAAATAGCTCCCGCTACGCTATTTGCGTTCCCCCTTGTTTTCACCATCTTAGTCTATGTAAATATTTACATAGACTAAGACAGCCAAAAATAAGGAACACAAATGGCGGTGGCCATAGCTGCTGCCATTTGCGTACACGTTTTTTTTAAAAAAACCCAGACGTGAGAGGCTGCGTAAGTCTTTACGTAGCCTATCACGGCTGAATACACGGACGCAAATCATGGCGGCTACGGCAGCCGCCATTTGCATCCCTGCTAGCCAGCGGCCGGATGTCCGGCTGCTGGCGGAGCCGGCCGGTGGCTCTGCAGAATCCCCGCGAAGCAGAGCTGGCTGTCGAGGATTCCTGGGAGGAGGGACGGAGTGCCTCCACCCCGTCGAGGATTCCGGAAGGAGGGACGGAGCGCCTCCCCCCCTTTGCGAAAGATTCCGCAAAATGGCACGTGACTTTTGTACATCCCTACTCCCGGCCAGCTGTGGCCGGGCTGCTGCTGCTGCCATTTGCGTCCTTGCAGCCGTGATAGGCTACGTATTTCTGTACCCTATCATGGCAAAGAACAGGGACGCAAATGGCGGCTGCTACGCCTTTTGCACCCCTGCTCTTTGCCATGATAGGCTAAGTAAATACTTATGTATCCTATCACCGCCACTACAATGGCTGCCATTTGCGGCCGCAGCAGCCCAGCCATGGCCGGAACTTCGTCTGTGGCCGGCCCTGGCTGGTGGCTCTGCGGAGCTGCTGTGGAGTGGAGCTGGCCGCGGAGGATTCCGGGGGGAAGGACGGAGCACCTCCCCCCCACCGCGGATGCCCCAGCACAGAGCCAGGTAAGGGATTCGTACATCCCTAATTCCAAATTGCAGGTGTTTTACTTGGATTGCCCTTCAATGAGTGATTATTGTTTTGGCATCTGCTGTAGAATCATTGATGACCAACTGTTGATATGCTTGGGCCAGATCAAGTTTTGCAGAGACCTCCCCTCCAGCGAGGAGTTGACTTGACAGCAAGCACTGGGTATGGGTGCTGCTTAAGTGCCTTATTCACAGTGCACTTGAAATCCCCACACAGTCTCACCTTACCATTAGGTAGCCCACTGGGTCTGTGTAACTGGTTCTAGGACACCTTGCTTGATGAGATGCTCAAGCTCTTCTTCATTTTTTCCCCACAATGCAAAAGGCACATTCCTGGCTTTCATTGGTGCAATCAATGTATCCAGATGGAGCGACATTGGCTTCCCTTTGTATTCTCCCAGTTCTTCAGAAAATACCCTTGGAATAAGCCAGGACCTATCTGCTCGCTTTTGTTCAGAATTAGCTATATTATTTGCTTCGAGATAGAATGAAAGCCATTCTGCTTAAGAATCCAAGGAAGAAGGTTGAGTAACATCAAACTCTTCGATATGTCCAAGAGCAGCCATTTTGATCTTAATTCTCTCTCTCTTTTTTTAACACAGGGGTTGCTCAAGTTCTTAAGTGGGTCTAGCTGACTGCTTACCGGTTAGCTGTGTAAATGGATTCACAGTCCTTGCTGCCTGTATAGCTCTCAGAATCCCACCTTCATTGCCCAAAAATATTGTATTGGTAGTAGGAATGACTGCAGGAATCAGCGGGCCTCCAACACAACTGTTCTTTATTCAGCACACACAGAAGTGAAGGCATAGCAGAAGTGCCACCCACTGTTGCTACTGCCAGCTCTACAGGAGCGGCCAAGGTTCGAAAACAATTACTAACCCACAGTACCACGCCCCCAGGGTACATAACAACTACTTTGAGAGAAGTAGCTGAAGAATGGGCTAGAAATCCTGTAAATAAACAACCTTTTAGACTTTTAAAAGAAATTAAATGTTGAGGAATATGTTTTGTGCGTGTGCGTGTGTGTGTGTGTGTGTGGATGGGGAGGGACCTCACTACACTTACTTTGGAGGAAAAAAATTAAAATAAATCACAGACTCAGCACACTAAAAAGTAACATGCAGTTGCTTTGCAGAATGCATATCTAAAGACACAGCGGTTGCATTTAGCTTCTCTTCCTTATACTTAACAAACTGAAGATATTTCCCTGTCCTTAAAAAGAGGACATTTTATTTGGAACATTGCTTCCAATACTGAACTGGGTCTGATAATTGGCCTATCTAGTCCAGCATCATCTACTCTGGCAGCAGTTCTGTAAGATCTCAGGCAGAGATCTTCCATTCCACCTGGAGCAATTTCAAGTGAAGATACCAGGGACTGAACCTTGGGAAAAGTTATACATGCAAAACATTTAGAGGCTTTTCTCAATATATAAGCATAGAAAGAGCAGCCACATACTTAAGTCTACTTTGGGTGAAATGCAACATTGTGCAAGCAGGAGGCAGCTCACACAGTGGATCTTTCCATTCCCCACATTCCATATGCAGCCCCCTGAAAAGCCTCTCCAGGGGGTTGGGAGAGTGGGCTGCAGGAGAAGGGAAATGGATGAAACTGGGAACCCCACATGAGTCGGCCGCCATTTGCTTCTGCAGCGGCCGGCCGTGGCTGGAACTCTGGCTGTGGATGGCCTTGGCTGGTGGCTCTGCGGAGCCACTGCGGAGCAGAGCCGGCCCAGGGAGGATTCCAAGGGAAGGGACGGAACACCTCCCCCCCACCGCGAATCCAAGCTGCGAAAAGGTAAGTGACTTTCGTACATCCCTACACACGAGTGGTGCAAGATTCCTCCACCTGATTGCAGGCAATTTCCTCCCTCCCACTGCAGCCCAATAAGACACCATTCACAGTGTTACATAGGTCCCACCTGACCCTCTAAAGAAGCTGCGGGGAGGTGGGTGAAGGAGGAGCACAGGTAGCTGCAGAGGGAGGAGTGGAAGTGAAATATTGATTGCATGTGCTTGCCTTGGTTAAATTGTACTCTCTGTCTCCAACTGGCTCCCCAAGATCTCATGCAGAAATCATTCCTAATCTTGCCAGCTGCAAGATCTCCTGCAAATTATGTGCTCCACCAGTGAGCTACATATGGCCCACCCTGATAATTTCTGGTTTTCAGGGAAAACAGGATCCAACCCTTCATGACCCATAGGGGAAAACATCCAACTAGGAAAATCCCTTTTCTACTCAATGCATTCTTTTAGTTAAAATGTCTACAATGATGCGGGGTTCAGCATTCCATGCTCTATTGAGCACATGCAATCCAGTCTATGCTATAAAAGGCTGATACATTGTTTTTGTCAAGGATTCAGCAAGTTTTGTTTTAAATATTTCATTACAACTTCCTTTCACCAGTGACTACCATGGTGAAACATGGAATCCAAAAGAAAATAACATACACTGGGGAGAGAAGAGAAAGGGGTGGGGGAAGATATTCTGCCCCAAGGATAAGCAAAAAGCTGATTTTAACTAAACGTCTCATCAAAGATGCTATTACGTTTCACAGAAAGCAATTAGCCTTTGTTTGTAAGCAGTCGGAGAGAGTAAATTGATCACATTTTTATAATAGCCACATAATCAATGTAGCAGATCAAGTTTCCATTTCATTAGCACACAAGAACATTTTGAAACACCCCTACGGACATGTTCACAGGATCTGTTTAAGGGTAATGTCTACTTCCAGGGACAGGCTTTTGACATGCTTTTCCTGATGGGACAGAATAATTAGACAGCCATTCTGTTTGAAAAGTGGACAGGGACAAGTACCATTCCTGAGGTTCCAGTAGATCACTCTTGCCCAACATGATGCCTTCCAGATGCCTTGGACAATATTGTTTGAGAATCAACTTTTTAGATTTTAAGGAATTGTACCTGGTAATTTTACCCTACAACAAAAATATGTATTTTATATATATTTTAAAACAGATTAATTGCTCGTGAAGAAAAGACATCATCTTGAAATGTGTGGAGCAGAGCATTTTAGAGAGTCTCACAATGAATAAACAATTATCATAGACCATATTCAGTGGCACTTTGGGAACTTTTCTTTCCTGGTGTTTTTTGTGACAAACCAAACTTACGATTTCATCCAGATCTGAATTGGGGCCATGAATATTTACTCTCAAGTAAAAAGAAAAGAAAGGAGGAAAAGAAAGAAAAAGGAATAGGCTCAGCTACATGCAAACAATGTAATGTATACTTTGACCCACAATGTAGTACCAGGGCAGAACAGAAGGAGGAGGTACATCTGAGGATCTCAGAATGCACGGGGGAATTTAAAGTTTGTTTGTTTGTTTGTTTTATTTGTACCCCACCTTTCTACCAAAAGATGGCACTTTTTGTAAGGCAGCTGACAGAACCAATTAAAATGGATTGATACAATATATTAAAATACAATAAAAACTTAACAATTACAGAAAAATATTATTAAAACCAGCACTCAACCCACCAGACCCACTTACACTCTAAAGGCCTTGTTAAATAAGGTGGTCAATACATAACTTAAATAAAGTTAAAGAGCAAATGTGTGGGTTGCAACCTGGCAGCTTGAACTAGTCTTCTATTTTGAGCAGGATGTATGAATCCCATTAGGGTTGTATTGAAGATTTTACACTTTTATTATTTTGATAGAATAGTTTTTTTCCGCTGAAAAACAGAGTGCAAATATTTTTTTACATTTAAAAAAAAATCCTATTTGGTACTGATATTCCAACTGGCTATAGCTTCACACTATTTTTTATCTTGGCTGCTTTTTCATCCTTCCTGGGGGGTGTCTCCATGGTTGATTTGCTGTGAGCTGGCTTAAGGTCATTTGGGGCACATGACCATGGCCATCCTGCAGCCACCCTGGAGCTTTTTGTGGAAAAACTGGATTTTCTGAGACTACTTTAAGTCTGATTCTTTTCCTTAAGTTGGGTTCTCCACAGTATAGTTGTTGTGTGACTCAACCCCCACATTTACTTCAGGTATGCTAGCCCTGCCCAGGAGTGTGCCTTTGACTCCAGTCAAAGGGCATTTCCTGTCCCTGTGTTCCCCTCCTGTATTTTCCAGCACATACTAATGTGCTGTCTACTCAGTCTGCTCAGAAGTAACTCCCATTGTGGTCAATGAGGCTTGTCCCCTGAATGCACACTTCAGAATTTACAGAGATCCCGCTCAATTGAAATAGCACATTTTAAAGCACTAATTCCCTAAAGGCTATAAAGGGCTATCTCGAAGCTGCAATTCTCTGTGGTTTGGTTTATTGATATTTGGAAGTAACTAATTCGCACCTTGGATCATGTACAACATCAGGTTAGAAAGGGGGCTCCTTTCCCATCCCTGTGTTTCCCATCCCTGTCTTTTCACCACACACATATGTGTGTCTATTCAGAAGTAACTCCCATTGTGTTCATAGAATCATAGAATCATAGAATAGTAGGGTTGGAAGGGGCCTACAAGGCCATCGAGTCCAACCCCCTGCTCAATGCAGGAATCCAAGTCAGAGCATCCCTGACAGATGGCTGTCCAGCCTCGTCTTGAAGGCCTCCAGTGTGGGAGAGCCCACCACCTCCCCAGGTAATTAGTTCCATTGTCGTATTGCTCTGACACTCAGGAAGTTTTTCCTGATGTTCAGCCGGAATCTGGCTTCCTGTAACTTGAGCCCATTATTCCGTGTCCTGCACTCTGGGATGATCAAGAAGAGATCCTGGCCTTCTTCTCTGTGACAACCTTTCAAGTACTTGAAGAGTGCTATCCTATCTCCCCTCAGTCTTCTCTTCTCAAGGCTAAACATGCCCAGTTCTTTCAGTCTCTCTTCATAGGGCTTTGTTTCCAGTCCCCTGATCATCTTTGTTGCCCTCCTTTGAACCCTCTCCAGTTTGTCTGCATCCTTCTTAAAGTGTGGTGCCCAGAACTGGACACAGTACTCCAGATGAGGCCTAACCAGTGCTGAGTAGAGGGGAACTAGTACTTCCTGGGATTTGGAAGCGATGCTTCTATGAATGCAGCCCAAAAGAGCATTTGCCTTTTTTGCAGCCACATCACATTGTTGGCTCATATTCAGCTTGTGATCGACAACAATTCCAAGATCCTTCTTGCTCGTAGTGTGGTTGAGACACGTATCCCCCATCTTGTAACTGTGCATTTGGTTTCTTTTTCCTAGGTGCAGAACTTGGCATTTGTCCCTATTAAATGCCATTCTGTTGTTTTCTGCCCAGCACTCCAGTCTATCCAGATCACTTTGAATTTTGTTTCTGTCTTCCAAAGTAAGACAGAATTAGCTATCCCTCCCAATTTTGTGTCATCTGCAAATTTGATCAGCATTCCCTGCACCTCCTCCTCCAAGTCATTCATAAAAATGTTGAAGAGCACTGGGCCCAGGACTGAGCCCTGCGGTACCCCACTCGTTACCTCTCCCCAGCTTGAGAAGGTCCCATTGATAAGCACTCTCTGAGTCCGATTCTGTAGCCAACTGTGGATCCACCGGATCGTTGTTTCATCTAGCCCACATCGAGCTAGTTTGCTCATCAGGATATCATGGGGCACTTTGTCGAAAGCTTTGCTGAAGTCGAGGTATATGATGTCTACAGCATTCCCACGGTCTACAAGGGAGGTGACTTGATCAAAAAATGAGATCAGATTTGTCTGGCAGGACTTGTTTTTGACAAATCCATGTTGGCTTCGAGTAATCACGGCATTGTTGTCAAGGTGCTTCCAGATGGATTGCTTTATGATCTGCTCCAGAATTTTCCCAGGGATTGATGTCAGACTGACTGGTCTGTAGTTCCCAGGTTCCTCCTTTTTACCCTTTTTGAAGATAGGGACAACGTTAGCCCTCCTCCAGTCATCTGGCACTTCCCCCGTCCTCCATGATTTCTCAAAGAGAATAGACAGCGGTTCTGAGAATTCTTCTGCCAGTTCCTTTATGACTCTAGGATGCAGTTCATCTGGCCCTAGAGATTTGAACTCATTCAAAGTAATGAGGTGTTCCTTGACCATATGCCTGTCGATCTCAAGCTGCAATCCTGCCCCTTCAGCCTGTACTTCGCCTTTGCCAGGGGGGTCATAGACCCTCTTTTGGGAGAAGACTGAGCCAAAGTAGGAATTGAACACCTCTGCCTTTTCTTTGTCATCTGTTATCGTTTTGCCATCCTTATTTAATAGCTGAACAACCATTTCTTTCCTCTGCCTTTTACTATGCACGTAGCTGAAGAAAGCCTTTTTGTTGTTTTTAGCATCCCTCGCTAACCTCAGCTCGTTCTCCACTTTAGCCTTCCTGACGCCATCCCTGCAATTCTGTGCTACCTGCCTGTACTCTTCCTTTGTTACTTGGCCTTCTTTCCACTTCCTATATGTGTCCTTTTTTGTTTTCAGGTCATCCCTACGCTTTTTGTGAAGCCACATTGGCTTCTTCTGTTGTCTTCCACCTTTTCTTCTTGTTGGAATTGTTTGTGATTGTGCTTTGAGAATTTCCTTTTTTAAAAGTTCCCACCCATCTTGGACTCCTTTTCTCGTTAGCGTCACTTGCCATGGGACCTTACTGATCATTGTTCTGAGTTTATGAAAATCAGCTTTCCTAAAATCCAGGGTACGCGTTTGACTACACTCGGCTTTTGCTTCCCTTAGAACCAAGAACTCAAGTACAACATGGTCGCTTTCCCCCAGAGTTCCTGTAACTGCTACTTTATCCACTAAGTCATCTCTGTTGCTTAGGATCAAGTCAAGGATAGCCGATCCTCTAGTTCCTTCCTCTACTTTCTGTAGGAGGAAGTTATCCGCCACACAAGTCAGGAATTTCCTGGAGGGGCCATGTTTTGCAGAATTTGTCTCCCAACAAATATCGGGGAAATTGAAGTCCCCCATTACTACTACATCATGCTTCCTTAAAACATTGGCTATTTGCTTTTCAAAAGTTTCATCCTTGTCTTCTCCTTGATTGGGTGGCCGGTAGTAGACTCCGACCACCAGGTTCCTTTTATTCTTTGCTCCATTTATTTCAACCCAGATGCTCTCGATGGGGCTACCAAGCTCCTCCTCCTGTATTTCTGTGCAGAGATATGTATTTTTCACATACAGTGCAACCCCACCTCCCTTTCTGTTCCTCCTGTTCTTTTTGAACAAGTTATATCCTTCAACTGCTGTATTCCAGTCATGAGAGTCATCCCACCAAGTCTCAGTTATACCTATCAAGTCATAATTTCCCTCCTGTATTAAGAGTTCAAGTTCGTTCTGTTTGTTTCCCATACTCTGGGCATTAGTATATAGACATCGAAGACCATGTGCTTCATAGTCTGGCTTTCTTCCTACATATGTCTGAAGACTATTATTGGGCGCTATCAGAGCTGTTCTCTCCATTGCAGTGCATGCGCCTATGTCCATCGTTACCCCCAACATTACATCTCCCTTCCCCGTAGGATTCAGTTTAAAGCCCTCCTGATGAAGTTCTTCATGCTGTGGCCAAACACATTCTTCCCAGCCTTTGTGAGGTGCAACCCATCCCTAGCCAACAGCCCATCTTCCAGGAAGTATAGGCCGTGGTCCCAGAATCCAAATCTCTCTTGTCGGCACCACCTTCGTAGCCAGTCATTCACCCGGAGTATTTTTCGTTCCCTTTCTATCCCTCTTCTAACTACTGGAAGGATGGATGAGAAAACTATCTGGGCCCCAAAGTTCTTGAGTTTCCTTCCCAAAGCTTCAAAGTCTGACGTGATCTCTTTGTAGCTCCGCTTGGCGGTATCATTTGTTCCCACATGGATGAGAAGAAAGGGATACCTGTCAGTGGGCTTTATGAGTGCAGGCAACCTTTCAGTCACGTCTCTAATCTGTACTCCCGGGAGACAACATACCTGGCGAGTCCATGGGTCTTCGCGACATACTTGGGTCTCGATCCCACGCAGCAAGGAGTCTCCCACTACTACCACTCTTCTCTTCTTCTTGTAGGCCTGGGTTTCATCGCCTCTGTTTGACTGACCTTTAGCCTCTTGCTCACTCTCATTCAGGTTCCCCTGTGATTCTTCCTCTGCAGGCTGTCCTCCAGTCTCATCCGCAAGTACCTGGAATCGGTTCCACAGCTCCACTGCTTCCACTGGTGCAGAGTGGCGTCTAGTTCTTCTTCTCCTAACTGTCACCCTTTTCCAAGGAGTATCCTCTATTCCATTTTTCTTCACCTCAGCATTTCCCACTGCCTCATCTTGCTGTTGCTCTTCAAGCTTCTGGTCTGCCCTTTGCTGCTGTAGTTCCCCCATTCTGTCCAAGAACTCTTCGTGTTCTCTTATTCCCCGGAGGGTCGACAGTCGCCGCTCCAGTCCACTTACTTTTTCCTCCAGCAGCGTGATCAACTTGCACTTGTTGCAGGTGTAGGCCATGTTGTTCTCAGGCAAGAAAACAAACATTGCACACACCTTGCAGGTCACCACCACTGGAGAGTCTTGTCCTTCCATAGCCTCTTTTCCCTTTTTGTGTCTAGCTTTGTGATTGTTCTAGACTAGCCTGTGCCTGCTCCTCTACTCAGTAGAGGTTAAAAGCAGAGTCCCACTGGTGTGGAAGTGTGTGTTACAAGACAAATAAATGAAAAAAAGTTAGTAAAAAAAAATAAAAAAAAAATGTTAGGGGCCTCCCCCTTGACCTCCCCTGCCGAACTCCCCTGGCCAACTCCTGTTTGCTCCCCCCGTTCGCTCGCTCTGTTCGCTCGCTCTCTGGGAGCTTGCCTGCTTCTGTAGTCCCTGGACCAGCTGGAGCAGCTTGCTCTGCTCTGCTCAGCTGGGAGGCGGGAAACAGGAGTTTACTGAGGCTTGTCTGTGATGTTTACATCCTTTCTTTTTGGAAGTAATTAATTTGCAGCTTCACTCCTTTGCAGCATTGGGAGCTTCAGTGGAAAGGAGAAAGAGAATTAGAGAAACAGCTGGTTGGAGCCACAGTGCTCAAGTATTCACAGGATTAAGTATCCTAAAGGCTCTGAAGTGCTTCACCAGCTGTAAGGGAGTAGTTAATGTGGTTAATCACTCAACCACAGCATTGGGAACTTTAATGGAGGGAGAAGGATCTACAGCTGTGTTTCTGTAATGTTTCATGCTGTAAGGAAGTAATTAATGTGGGGTGGGGGGACAGAAGGAGAGTGCTTTTGTCACAGGAGGAAACCTCCCAGGATTTTATAGAAGGAGAAAGTGGGGGGGGGAGCCAGGAGGGGGGCTCTCTTATTGGTTGAGCAGCCCGTGCCAGTCAGGTAATGTTCACTCAAACCCCCATCCTGAAGTATGTTCTGTGAAGTGACTTATGCTGGTGTGGTGCACTCACTCATGGAGCCCTGCGTGGACCAAAGCCGATTCCTAAGAAAATCTGGATAATTCTCCATTCACTTCTCCTTCTGTTGTCATGGAGAAACCCTCCTGGATTAGGCATTTGATGATCCCGCCCAATCAGGGATCATATAGTGATAAGGATGATTTAGCCAGTCAGCTGGCTGATGACATCACTGTTGGCAAATGAGGAAAATGTCAATGAATGTGTGAACATTTTCACAGGGGAGAACTTTTATTCATTGCTAAAATGTTACCAAAACCCCACACACCAACACACACAGAGTAGTTTCACCTCAGCCCTCATTCCAATATAATTTCAGTTTGTGATTTATTTGGGTAAATGATGATAACTGCCAGATCCATCCTCATGTCTTTCTGTAAGACTTCTTGCAGCCTTTTCTGTCTTATTTGTATTCTGCTCTTGTACATGCTTTGTTTAAAGGCACTACATAATTTAGCGTATGTAAGAAAACACTGCACTGGGTTGATGATATAGATAGAAACCTGAATTTTTTGCATGGATGAGGAAATAGCAGGGGCTGTCTGAAAATCAGTTAATTTCCTTTTTCTCATCTAAAGTATGCTCTTTGCCTCATGACCTCTGAAAACCTCTGTTCCCATATGATGGCAAGTGTGCAGCTCTCTCTAAAAAGGAAACACTCATTGTTCAGTACTGAGTACATAGAGACATCAAGTGCATACAGTGATAGGGATGACAAAATTTCAATGCAGAGTATTCAACTGTAGATGTAGAAACCCACTCCATGACTGATGAGAAGAGAAAGGGCTGATTAAATTTCCCCGATAGCTTCTGAGGAATGAAAGGAACCTGGCGTTTGTGTATATGAGTTGATCACAGAAGGAGTGATTCAGTGTGGTTTCTCTGTTATGGAAGAAAATCTTCCCTCTTGAGATTTGAAAATGGTGCTCTTTAGTGGGAAGCCATAAAATGCCCTGAAAAAGGGGAAGGGACTATGGGGGAAATTGCCACAACATCTGTGTGAAACTAAGGTCTGGAAAAGCAAATTAAATGCAATTTGTAAAAGTACTTCTAAAGTACTACTTGTATTATTATTTTTTAAAATGCTCCTTCTAACAAGTTGGGTTCAAGAGGACAAAGGAGCATCCAGTGAGACTCCAATCAACATATCTCAATTCCTCTCCTATTCTGGTCTGATGATTGGCTTGACTTTGAGAATGAATTACCAGTAGGGATGTCAGAGAATTCCGCCACGGACTGAAATGGGATAGAATTAGGGATGTACGAAAGGCACTTACCTTTCGTGGATTATGTTTATGGTTGGGGGGAGGCGTTCCATCCCTCCCCCGGAATCCTTGCTGGGGGGGAGGCACTCCGTTTCTCCCCCCCTGGAATCCTGGCCGGCTGGCTGTGCTCCGCAGGGATTCTGCATAGCCGCCGGCTGGCTCCGCCAGCAGCCGGACATCCGGCTGCTGGCTAGCAGGGACGCAAATGGCGGTGGCCGTAGCTGCCGCCGTTTGCGTCCCTGCAGTCAGCCATGATAGGCTACGTAAATGTTTACGTAGCCTATCACGGCTGACTTAAAAACAACAACAACAACGCGCATATGCAAATGGTGGCGGCTACGGCCGCCGCCATTTGCGTACGTGTGTTGTTTTTTTGTTTTTTAAAAAAAGTCAGACATGATAGGCTACGTAAACATTTATGTAGCCTATCACTTTTTTTTTTTTTAAACTGGAAATGGCGGCGGTGGCAGCCGGTTGGAAGACCGGCTGCCGCTGCCGCCGAACTGCTGCCGGAGCCGCCGCTGGAGCCGCTGCCACCAGGAAGATCCGCCCAAGGTAAGTCTCGTCCCGGGGGGTGGCAGGGGGTGGCGGGACGTTCCGCCACCGATTTCGGGAGGCTGAATGTGCTGGCATTCGGCCTCCCTGAGATCCGTGGCGGAATTTTCGTACATCCCTAGATAGAATTCCCTTCAGTCTGTGCCACGGAATCCTCTGCGGAACAGCACCACGAGGTACTGCGGAGCCAGCAGTCATGAGGCTTTTTTTTCGTCGTCCACAAAGAGTCGAGGAATTTTCATAAATAAAAATGCAGTGTAGTATATTCCAATAATAAATACATAAGTTTTTTTAAAAAATGAATTGTGCTCACTGCCTTGTTTGTGGGTGTTGTTTTTAAATTGCAATCCTCCATCTCCGTTTACTTTCAGCCAAAACACTTCCTCCTCCTCGGGGCTTCCCAAAAGAAGGCTGTCCTAGGTGTGCCTGAGCAATGCACTCTTTGTTTAAAGCAACACTGTTTTAAAGAAAGAAAAAACCTTTTAAAATGACCATGCCAGTCCTGGAGCCCTGCATGAGGTATTATGCTCCCTGCTAAGCTTTATATTTCCACATCCAGTGTTGTTGTTGATGTTGTGAGGCTAAAATGGAGAGGAGAACCAACTCTGTGCATGTCTACTCAGAAGTAAGTCTTATTCAGTTCAATGCGACTTACTCCTACACGTCAGCACCCCACTTGCCCCCAGCTCAGCTTTGTATTTCCACATCCAGCTCATTACCAAACCTCCTGTTAGTTATCTCACTGGGTGACTTTGGGCTGGCCTCTAACCACTACACCACACTTCTGTTATGAAACTCATGAAAAAGAGACAGTATAATGGAAAGTTCTTTCTGTAGCAGTCACACCTGTACAAATGCAGCATGAAGGGAAAGATTAGCAAGCTTCTCTTTGTTTGAATAAAAAGCACACTCTGACTCTGCACATGTTCAGGGAATGGACAAAATGAGGAATAAACATACCAGGGAATATGAAGAACTATATTCTTCCATTGTGTGTGTGTATGTGTGTGTGTGTGTGTAGATTCTGTCTCAATCCAGCTGTTTCCCTGGTATGCTCCCGGCGCCTCCAAGTCCTTACCTGAGTCACGTTCACTGCCATGCCGCTGTCTTTGCTGCTGCCATCTTTGCTGCCTGCTGCTGCCACTGCTGTTTTCGCTGCTGTCTGCTGCCACCATCTCCTGAGGCCTGGACACATGGCAACTGGTCTTCTTGTAGGGAGTCGCCATTTTAAAATGGCAACCTCCTGGAAGTTCCAGGAAGTTGCCATTTTAAAAATGGCGACTCCCTGCAAGAAAAGTCGCTGCATGTCCAGGCCTCAGGAGCTGGTGACGGGCAGCGGCAGGCAGCGGCAGTGCGGTACTCCTGCTTTCGCTGCTGCCACTGCCCTCACCACCGCCAGCTCCTGAGGCAGCGGCAGCGAAGAAGAAGAAGATGGTGAAGGCAGCGGCACAGCAACGTTTGCCATCTGAACCCCGCTTCAGGTTCGGGGCCGAGGCAGGTCGGGGGGCCCCTGCACAGCCCTACTAACTGCCTCAAGATGAGGCGTGAGAGGTCCTTGACTCTCCTGAATCATCTAGTGCATTACAAGATGTCTGATGGCAAATCCAGTGCTGGAGCAGTATGGCACAAAGAAGAAAGCGAAGTAATACAAGTGTATGAGGAGCCTTTCACATCTGGCTCTCTGGGTCAAACTACATGCCATGTTAAATACATAGCGTGCAACAGATCCTTCCTTTGTTTTGCTCTTTAAAGATCTTTTTACTGCCTTGGGGGGCCCATGGGGGGAAAAAACTGGGGCGTTATGGGGGAGGGTCAGAGACAGCCTTGGATTTGCTGGATCCAAACCCCTCTCTTCCACATTAGGCCTATTACCAGCCTGGAGGTTAGTTAGTATGGGTTATTTCTTCTTCCTCCCTTTGAAATGAATGGACAGTGACTTTGTGGAAAAGAAGACCTTCCACTGAACACTCTGGCAAAAACAACTATCCTCCCTCCCACCTTGTCTGGCATGATCCAGGTCCAGCAGGGTTTTGGAAGTGGACAATCCCACTTTGGATTTCTCTGTTATTTGTCTGAAAGGTTTCAAGAGAATGAAATATATGGATCTGGATTCTGGGTGTTATAAATGTCTCTCTAGTCTCTTGACATTTGAAAGGAAGACTCTTTTTCTGGTCCTCCTGTATTCCACTGTTTTTCTTTGTACAGCTAAGTAGGTTCAGTATTTCAGGTTCAGTGAACCTACTAAGTAGGTTCAGTATTCCTTCCAGAGTTCCTCTGGAAGGAACTACATTTCAGCCTGAGCAAACCTGTATTTTTATGTAAGTAATTCCTAAAAGACATATGATTGGAATCTTGCTTATCTTCACACAGAAAGCTAGCAGAAACAGGAAACAAGCAGAATTCTTCTTAAACAGAGAATGTACCAAGGCAATGCCATCAGAAATAAAGTTGTACAATAATGGTTACAACTCTGGGGAAGTTTTAGATCAGCCTTCCTCAACCTGGTACCCTCCAGATGTGTTGGACTACATGGCTATTGGACATGCCAGCTGGGGATAGTGGGAGTTGTAGTCCAACACATCTGGAGGGCCCCAGGTTGTGGGAGGCTATTTTAGATTGTGCTACATGTAAGCAGTGAATGAAGAAGCACAAGTGATGCACCTGACCTCTTTTGGTCCTTGCACCTGTAAATTGAAAGCAGAGACCTGAGCATTTCATGTGGTGAAATGTGTCAGCACCATGCACCTCTCACTAGGAATGGCCAAATGTCAGTCTCACTTTCTCCCACATTCAAATATTCTTTCCATCTCTCTTGTGAAGAAATTGGTGAATTTTGGCATGTTCTTCTTCTTTTTTTTTTAAATACACATACCACCAACTGAATAGAATTTGAACCCATACTTTCTTCATAACCATCTCTCGGTTCCCAGTGCATCCTAGAATTTTTAAAAATTGGTTTTAAAAATTCTATTTTTTATGTGGTAGGAAGTATGTGAAAAGAACAGCAATGCACATGTCTGTTATTTGTATTCAATCTTAGAGTTGGCAAACCACAACTCCTAGTTCACCTTCAATTGTTCCCACAGTATTCTCGCCCCCCAAAAAAGAGACAATCTGCTGATCAGACACACTCTAGCTGAGTATGTTTTGCTTATGAAATCATAGTATGGAACATTCCAGATTATTAGCTTCTTTACCTCATTCCTTCTGTTCATTTTCTCTCCTTTGATTTATAAGGGTTTCCAAAACAGGTCGTTTCCCAAGCTTACTGATAAGGGAATTCTCCATAGCCAATTAACAGGGTTTGTGTAACAGACTTGAACCTGGTAATTAAAGGAGAGAAAATACACAGAATAACCTTGTTTTACAGGCTTCTGTGGGTAATTTATTAAACTTTTTTTTTTAGGATGGGAAAAAGGTACATTAATGGCATGTCCTTTTGTTCTTCACAAACAAAAGTGTTGTTTCTCATGGCCTTTACAAAATTAGAGATAGAAGGACCTTCAGATACTGAGGTCCCAAGTGAAGAGCTCTATAGGTAAAAACCAGCACTTTTAACTGGGCCCAGAAAGAAGCTGGAAGCCAGTGCAAACGAGACAGTGCTTGACAGGTATCTGCTCCATCTGGGTCAGTTAACAATAAACAGTTGTTTATTTAATTAAATAATAATGTATGTCCCGCCTCTTCTGTCCAACTAGGGTTCTCAGAGAGGTTTAGCAACGCAATACAAACAATAAAATCATAACATGACCAATATTTATTTATTTATTACATTTCTATACCGCCCAATAGCTGAAGCTCTCTGGGCAGTTCACAAAGAGAACTACTCATACAACTGGGCCGTCTAACATGGAGCCCCTGCACCCAATATGCTTGTGTGGACACAGATCTTGGCTCCTGCCAGGCTCCTTGCCCCTCCAGATTTTTAGTTTATTATCTAATAATTTTTTAACATTAAAAAGAAGTCACTGGGAGGCTGGCATGCTGCAGAGCAAAGTGTCAACTGCTGGTATTGTCTTTATTTCCAAGAATGCCTCTGGATCCCATGTCCCTGAGCCTCAACAGTTTGCAGTGTTTGAGCAGAAAACTATGGGTTCAAAAGAGCGGGTTGGGGTTTTGGACCACAGACCTGACCTCTGCCTTGTACTTCGGTATTTGGGCAAGTTACTTTTCTTTTAGTCTCATTAGTCATGCCTTCTGTGAAATGGTTGCTTGTGCCCAGCCATGCCCACCATAGCAGCCATTTTGTTAGAGTACCCACAACATTCTCTCAACATTCCAAATGGATCTACTGATCCAAAAAGGTTGGGAATCCCTGTCATAGAGCAATGCATCATAAGAACTAACCAGCATCCAGGAAAAGAATCATATTTTGAAATCTTCAGTGTAGCTGAAGTTCTGGGCAAAATGTCAGATATTTCTCAATAGCCTTAGTGCAATACGCCAAGCCAAATCATTCCTGCAGCCTTCTTCTGCACTCCCTTATAGTGCAAGCAACTGAAGCTAATAGAGACCCAGTGTCAGCTCCAAGTTTTTGAGGGCCCTTGGGCAAGACACTCTTAATGGCCCCCCTCCCTAAGCGAGTCTACCTTCTCACCAGCACCATTATCTAGAGCTGCTATTGTTCTTCATTCTCTTTCTCATCATCACTGCAGCTTGCTTACTTGGCAGGCAGAGAACCTTGAGCAAGTAGGCTGTGGCATCTACTGCTTCTGCTTCTCACTGCTTCCATTGTCTGCACCAGAGCAAGAGGCAGGTGAACAAGCAGGTTGCAGTGGCAAAGAGGAGGAGCAACTCCAGGGGGCTCTTGTCAGTGGGCCCCTGTTGGGGTGTGGGCCCTTGGCAGATGCCCAACCATGCCTACCCTTAGCTCTGGCCCTACGGAGACCTGCGCAAACTTGGAAGGAATATCAGTTAGCATGTATAGACTGAAATCTACAAGCAACACTATACCTATCCAGCAAAAATGCAAAGCAATTTGAAACAAAAAGTAAAACTGAACCCTGCAGAGATACAGTCAGGGCCAGAAATATTGGAACAAGGATAACTCTTTTGGCACTTGGCCTCTGTACACCACCACATTGAAGTTGAAAGGAAACACACCCAGATGGGAGTGAAGTCAGGACTTTCAGCTATAATTCAAGGGGCAGTAACCATTCAGGAAGGACAGCCAGTGGCATACACCCCCCCCCATCGTTGGTGGCTCATAAGTAATGGAACAAACCAACATCATTTCAAACTGAAGGATCACCTTTAATACCTGGATGAAAATCCTTTGCAGTCAAGGACTGCCTGAAGTCTGGAACCCACGGACATGACCAAATGCTGAGTTTCCTCCCTTGAGATGCTTTGCCAGGCCTTTACTGCAGTTGCCTTCAGCTGCTGCTTGTTTGTGGGTCTTTCTGCCTTCAGTCTTGTCTTCAGTAAGTGAAAATCATGCTCTTTTGGGCTGAGATCAGGTGACTGACATGGCCATTGAAGAACATCCCACTTCTTTGCCTTCAAAAACTCTTGGGTAGCTTTTGCTGTATGTTTTGGGTCATTATCCATCTGCAATATGAAGCAGCATCCTATCAGTTTGGCAGCATTCGGCTGAATCTGAGCAGAAAGTATAGCTCTATACACTTCAGAATTCATCCTCCTGCTTTTATCAATAAACACCAGTAACCCGGTTCCACTGGCAGCCATACATGCCCATGCCATAACACTGCCTCCACCATGTTTGACAGATGATGTGGTATGCTTTGGATCATGAGCTGTTCCTTTCCTTCTCCATACTTTTCTCTTCCCATCATTCTGGTACAAGTTAATCTTGGTTCCATCAGTCCAAAGAATCTTATTCCAGAACTGGGCAGGCTTTTTTAGGTGTTTGCTGGTGAAGGCTAATCTGGGCTGTCTGTTTTTGAGCATTACCAGTGGTTTGCACCTTGTTATGAAGCCTCTGTATTTACATTCATAAAGCCGTCTCTTGACTGTAGATGTTGACATGCCTACCTCCTCAAGAGCATTCTTGACCTGGCAAGATGTTGTGAAAGGGTTCCTCTTCCCCATGAGCAGAATTCTGCGGTCATCCACTTTAGTTGTCTTCTGTGGTCTTCCAGGCCTTTTGCTGTTGCTGAGCTTGTCAGTTAAGTCCTTCTTTTTCGGGATGTTCCAAACTGATGTGTTGGCCACTCCCAATGTTTTTGCTATCTCTCCGATGGTTTTATGTTGTTGCCTAAGCCTAATGATGGCCTCCTTCACTTGCATGGACATCTCTTTGGACCTCATGTTGGGGGTTTCAGTGAACAGCTACCAAATGCAAAAGTAACACTCAGAACCACCTCCAGGCCTTTTATCTGCTTGATTGGTCATGGGGTACCCAGGAAACAGGCCACACCTGGCCATGCAGCTGCTTATCAGCCATTCGTTCCATTACTTATGAGCCACCAAGGATGGGTGTGTGTGTATGCCACTGGCTGTCCTTCCTGAATGGCTAGTGTCCCACTTTTGTCAAATCCCTTGAATAGGGATGGCAGAGAATTCCGCCACGGATCTCGGTGAGGTCGAATGCCAGTGCATTCGGCCCCCTGAAATCTGTGGCAGAATGGCCTGCCACCCCCACACCCCCCTGCGGATCCCCCCCAGGATGAGACTTACCTGGGGCGGATCTTCCGGGCGGCGGCAGTGGTGGCAGCGGCTGGTCTTCCGACCGGCTGCCGCCGCTGCCATTTGCAGGTTTTTTTTTTTAACAGAGACGTGATAGGCTATGTAAGTTTTTATGTAGCCTAAAACAACTGGGTAAAAAAAAAAAAAAAGGTGTACGCAAATGCGTTCCCTATTTTGGGCCGTCTTTGTCTACGTAAATATTTTGACGCTATTTGCATTCCCCTTATTTTCGCCGTCTTAGTCTACGTAAATATTTATGTAGATTAAGATGGCCAAAATAAAGAATGCAGATGGCGGTGGCCGTAGCCACTGCCATTTGCGTACGTGGTTTTTTTTTTTCCCCAGAGCCCTCCGTGGCCGGAAATCCGGCTGTGAACGGCTCTGGCCTGGCTGGGCCTGGCCGGCTGCTCTGCAGAGCGGCCGCGGAGCACAGCCTGCCTCGGAGGATTCCAGGGGGGGAGGAACGGATCTCCTCCCCTCCCGTCAAGGATTCCGGGGGGAGGGACGGAACGCCTCCCCCCCACCATCAACATAATCCGCGAAAGGTAAGTGGCTTTCGTACATCCCTACGCCTTGAATTACAGCTGAAAGTCCTGACTTCGCTTCCAGCTGGGTGTGTTTCCTTTCAACTTCAATGTGGTGGTGTACAGACACCAACTGCCAAAACAGTCATCCTTGGTCCAATATTTCTGGCCCTGACTGTAAGCAACAGTTTATCTGAAATAACATGATCATATTTGAAATGACACTTAAATCACATGCTAAAATGTATTTAAAATGTGGCAAAAATAATAAAGTACTTCTAGCATAGTACACTGATAGATAAACACAGAAACAGAAAATGAGTCATTTATGCCTTGGTTTCCTTAAGGTGTGAGCTACGTACATCTTGGATCAGCTGACTGCAGCAAAGTTGGGCCACTATTTCAGAATTCCACTGGCCCTGTTAGAACATGCATCAAAGAAGCCTGTGTGCACTTATGGTCCAGATTAAGTCATATTTTATCTCCACAAATGAGAAGCAGACGCAATACACAGTGCACCCATATGATTACCAGAGCGGGCAACGTTCTGTCCAACATCCCAGACTGAAACCTGCTCCTGTTGCTTGCTGTGTCATTGTTTTGTTTTGTGTTATTTGCGGGGAGAGATAAAAGGCTACAATCCTGATGGAGTGACAGCTTGATGGCCATGAAAAGAATTTTCAGAAAAGCATGTGTTTTCTTCTGTGGGTTCTCACAGAACACTCATAAATTCCAAGCTGGTTCCAGATTGAGATGAAGAGTGTTTACCCATACTAATTTTTAATAAATTAAAATGCAATCCTGCTCCCATCCCTAACGTCAGTGGTTGAGGGGGTGAAGTTGGTGCATTGGGGTCTCCCTGCCAGCCTCTGCCATTGGAGAGGAATGCTGTGGGCCGGGCGAGCGGCTCTGTTACAGTGAAGGCCTACACTGTGCCCAGGCAGCAGAGAGCTGCTGTATGAGATAGCAGGCAGAATGTCCCAAAATGAGGAGTTCAGGGTGAGGTAGAAAGGAGCCAGCTTTGAATCCACTGGATCCAAAGATCTGGCCCATCCAGATGGGCCAAATATAAGCCCAAGTAGCTAATTCCCCATATCCAATTGCTGTCAGGGGGGTGGAGGGGGGAGAGATAAATACATGGATCCAAAGCACCACTTCCACCTTCTGCCCTCATTGGCATGAGCCAGCAGGGTTGGGGATCAGGCATTAGGCCCACCTCATCACTCCCTACCAGCTCCTCTCAGGACTGTTCTGCCCAATGACCTTCACATCACAGTTCTCCAGCTTATAATCACCATCCATAAAAGCCCTGAAAGAGGCCTTTAAGAAGAAGAAAGCTGTGGAACATGGAATACAGGACTCGTAGTGTACAGAAAGAATCTTGCCCTGATGGCCTTTTATCAGCTCCCTTAGTTCACAAGCCTTCCCACATACAGAGTGTTAGAGAGGGAATGGAGATGAAAGCAAAACTGGGAGAGCTGTGAGATAATCAGTGGCAACGTGCCCAGGGACTTCAAAGGTACCATAATCTCAGCCCCTTGCAGTTCAGTATAATGGGATTTCTCAAGTTGGTATCTGTAGCTGGTCTGGAGAGCAATTCATTCTATCACCTTTGAATAAACAAAGACAGGAGGAAGGGTACAAAAATGAGAACATTTTTTTTTCCTGTTGGGGGGGAAGAAGATACAGAAACAGGCAGAGCATACCTCATTTATGTGTGAGCTGGCAGATAGCCAGGCAACATGTCTCTCAGTGTAGCTGGCCTTATAATGTTAATAATGTTAATAATGTTATAATGTTAATTTCATTATTTACCAGAAAAGCATAATACCTATTTTTGATTCGTTTCCTTGGGGTCATTATTCTGTATATCCCTAGCACAATTCCTCCCTCCCTCCCCCTCCCCTCCCCCTCTCTCTGTTACACACATATACACTCAGGGCCAAAACTTTAAATCTGTGTCTAGCAGCTGTGTCTCCCCCCCCCCCTTCATTTTTACTCTAGGGTAGATACAAGGGGCCCAATTTGGACTGGAACCCTAGTGTGGAAGTAGGGGGCTTTTATGATTCACATCCAACTGGCATCTACTCTAGAGTTTTTTAAAAAAGAAAAAGATAGTTACTAGACACAGATGTAAAGTAATGTCTGTTTTGGCCCTCATGCTCACAAATCATGTCCTTCAAACTAAAGTTAACCATGTGTAACTTTTGAGTAGTTCACTGGTGATAAATGGTCCTTGAATATTTCTACTGCATTCTATATCTGAGAATCAAACACTAATTTACTTTCTAGTAATTCTGAATGCAGCAACCCTATATTATCTGTGAGGGTATCTCAACATATTTGAGATGTGTTCACACTCATGCACTGACCAGGGACAGATCTACACCTTGTGTTATATCAATACGATTCCATCATAGCGACACTATATCCCTCTTGCACATTTATATCTCACTGTACACACAGTGACAACTGTTGTGGTATTTTGGATAATATGGAATAAGAAGAGGAAATAACACTAGAAAAGTGGTATATGGAATGCGTAATGTGCCCCAACAGTTAACAATGCACTTCAATCCCGATAAAAAGCACAAGTGTAGATCTAGCCTGGTACATGCACACACTAAATAAATACGCTTACAAATGTTTTGATGTATCCACTGGTAGTATATAATTAAATTCAGCTTGCCTGGGCTGGGGGTGCACAACCATTTGGGGCCCAAGGGCCACATGTGATGCTGGCTTGAGGATTGGTGTCCGCACACACACATATACACCCACACTCACATATTCACACGCGCACAGTCACACTCACACACACCAACAATCCTGACACAGATTTCTCTTTCCTCACTGCTAGCAACAGCACAGGAAGAGTGATCTGTATGGGGATCTGTGGGGGAAGGAGCGGAGAGTAGAGGCAACAGGGAAATCAGTGGGGGACAGGGAACCCATGGAGTGCAGTAAAGGCTGCAGGTTGTGCACCTCTGACCTAGGAGACGGGTTGCCCATACCACACTGTGACAAATGATCCTTTCAAAATCAACACTCATTAGGGAGGTATAAAAAGAGTTAGATTTATTCTTGACATGAGCTAGCCATCTATCTTTGCTTCTAAGATGGACTGGATTGTCTCTTCCACTTCTGCCTTTTAAGAGTGAGAGAGATCTGCGTAATGATAATCATGCAATGACATCTAAATCAAGCCAGGGTCAGTGTAATTTCTACAAGGTCATCCTACCAGCTTGTACAAAAATGGGTAAGAAGCTGAAAGAACAGCTGGAATCCTAACAGGAGGAATGGAGAGGAGCTAGACCCTTCCATCAGATCTCTGTATATCTTTTGCTAGCATAGGCAAGCAAGACCTCTTTCAGTTCTCCAGGGCCAAATTCATCTACTACTCCTTGAAAAGCTTCTTCTATAGGATGTTAGCAGGAGGCGAAGGTGGTAGGAAAAAATAAATAAATCAGGGAATTGCATGTTCTGTAGAAATCATATCACAGTTAACCAAACCAAACCAAACTGAAGAGGATCATTTGAGTCTCTTCATTTGAGAAGATTCTCTTCTTCCTGGTAGTTAAAGAAACTGTAGCTCCTGATGATCCAGAGCAGGGCTGGGTGAATGGTAGCCCTCCAGATATTTTGGCCTACAACTCCCATCAGCACTACCCAACTCACCAATGGTGAGGAATTATGGAAGTTGTAGGCCAAAATATCAGGAAGAAAACAGAAGGAGGTGAGCATCCAAAGTAGATCACAAAGAAGAGAAACAGGTTCTCAGGATGCAAAATTGAATTTATTGTAAGAAGCCTCTTTTTTTACTGATTGTATTAAATCAAGTTTATTGTACTAGCCAAGGGCCATGACAAATACATTAGGATATATATAAACAAAAGTACAAAATTTCAACTTTACAAATACAGATAAATCATATATTTCCATAGGCAAACTCAGTTTCAACTTAGCACTCTGAATCTCCAAGGCAGTTTATGGCAGTTTTGTCTAATTCTCTCTTCCTATTTTTTTTTTTTTTTGCAAGAAAACGGAAGGAGGTGAGCATCCAAAGTAGATAACAAAGAAGAGAAACAGTACTTTTAAGTAAGAAGTACTTTTAAGAACCTTAAAAGAAGTAAGATTCTTCTATTGTACGAAACTTCTTACAATGAAAACATCTGGAAGGCCACAAGTTGCCAACTCCTGATCTGGAGGAACAGCCATAGTCTATCAAGCTAGATTTGTGGGTGGGGAGGTTGCCAAAGTGATGCAGGGACCAATAAGGAACAATGGTCAACATACAGCTTTCTGGACCAGTAAACACACTCATATAATCTGACTGGGAAATAAGACAAAAAGTCATTGTTTCCCAAGCAACTTCTTCTATTTTGACAGTTGCTTAGAGAAACAAACTTTATTAGAGACATGTATGTTATCCAAGGAGAACAGGGACAGGTCTCCAATATTTTGGAACTTCCCCAAAACAAGATACAGTAGAACTTTAACTAAGTCTTAAGAACATGGGGCAGCACTGCCTACTGGTTGAAACTGTGGCTTACATTAGTTATTAGAGTGCAAGTTTGACCAGTAGTTGGCTTCATTTAACTTATTCATATGACGGAGCACAGGAGTATGGCGAACTCCAGATCACACAGAGCTGCTACTAGTCATAGAGTTGGAACTATAGAGTTTTATTCCACCAGTGAGAGCAGAATGCTCCTACAGGCGGAAAGTTGGGGAGGTGATTTTTGCCAGTTCCCCCATCCTCTCCAGCCCCTTGCAGCTTCTACACAGTTCCAGAGGCTCCCCCAACCCCTTGGAGTGAATTTTGGGGGGATATAGGGTACTGCAGGGAGAATCAGCAAAGATATCTCCTCTCCCAGCTAGCAGAAGGGCTTCCCTGCATCAGCAGCTTCCCAGTGGCAGAAAGAGCTCTTCCATCTGATGGATCCAGCCCATAAAGTAAGCCACATATGACCCAATCTTGTGCATATTCTCGTGTACACGCAGTTTTCCTGATTTTTGCTGTTTCATGGAAAGTGGGCCAATTGTATGTAAGGACAACTAGCTCACATGCGACTTCATACAAATAGCAGTGGGCACACATAGTCCTGATGCCCACTCCTGTGCCCCCAAGCCCAGAATCTACTCATTATGTTCTAAAGGTGCAATCCTATGGGATCATAGAATCACAGAATAGTAGGGTTGGAAGGGGCCTACAAGGCCATCGAGTCCAACCCCATCCCCATCCATTGATGCAGTCTGGGTACTCGTAAGCCTCTGAACTTGGAGGCTTATGTGTACCTTGCATCTCCTGCCCTGCATAGAAGGGGGATTTTACCCATCTAGTGGAGGCTGGCTTCGGGAGGGAAGGAGGCTGGGGAAGGCTGGAGATATCTCGTAGCTTGACGTCCCTAGTCTCCTGCCCTCCCCGCCTCTGGGAACGCCTCCTTTTCCCCATCTCCGAACTCCATTTTGCGAGCGTGGAGGGGTAGCCGGGGCGGTTCTCCCCATGCCAGCTACAAGGGGTAGGGGTGGAGAGCGCAGTTCCCTAGCTCCCAGTTCAGAGCCCAGTCTACCATCTCAGAGCCAGGAAACCGAACAATCCTATGTCCCGCCAGATGCTGTCTAGGAGACATAGGATTGCTCTCTAGACCACATTTTTGAGAAAAGGTTAGGGATAGGTGAGAATTTCATTTCAGCTTAGTTTTGATAAGAGTTTACCAAAATTCCTGAATTTCTCTATAGTTAGGACAAAAAGAATTTGAGTGTTGTTTTTTTTTAAATGTAGAAGAAACCCAAACTGGCAGATTAATCCATCCAGGCTAAGGGCTTAAGTACTTAGCTTTTAAAAGTCTGTGTTTGAATCCCTTGTATTCAAGCATGTTAGTACTTAATCAGAGTTGCCACCTCTTTATTCTTACAGGCTCATCATCTTTAACAGCTACACTGCCAGCAGGTACATCATGGTTTTCTCCATGCTGGAATAGCTCTACCTATTGAATCTGGCTGATGCAGATGGGTAAGAATTTTGTTTCAGTTCATTTTCTGATGAGAATTTACCAATATTCACAGTGTTCATATTCAGGAGAGAAAGAACTTGGAATTTTAAACATTCAAATGTGGGAGAAAGTGAAACTGACAGATTTGCCCATCCCTAGAAAAGGTAGGTTAGGTGTGACTAAGGGTTGAATCCAATGTTACATGTGCAGGCTTCCACTGATGGGACTTCTCCTTGCTCTCCTCCCCTCACCCAGCATGCCACCCATATCTGCTGCAGAAGATCCCACCAGAACTGATTTGTGAAGTTTGTTTCAGTGGGACTGCAGAGGGGAGGAAACATTTATTATGCCAGTGGTTTCCATTCTGCTGGTGGATGGCCAGCAGCTGCATCCAACTGTCATGCTGTTCAAGTAGCATAGGTTTCAATGAATCTCAGGCATTATTTTGTGAATTTCATGCACTGTCTGCCCTTCCCCGCCCCATGTAACCAAATATGCCATTGTATCTTACGCAACTCCTGCTTCTTTGTGTTAAATTCCTAAACACCAAATTCCTTGTCTAATTAATTCATTAATTAATTAGCCCAGGTTGTATAGGTGAAACTGACAGTGTGATACAGTGCCTGGAGCACTGGATCCGAACGGAGAATAGTTGGGTTCAAATCCTTGCTCAGTAACAAAACTCAGTGGATGACCTTGGGGCGGGTGGGCTGTCTGTCTGTCTGTCTGTCTGTCTGTCTGTCTGTCTGTCTGTCTCTCTGCCTAACCACCTCACTGGTTCTACTAAGGATACAATGGGAAGTCCATATACAGCATCCTGAGCTCCTCAGAGGAAGGGAAGAATTAAAAGGTAATAAATAAATACCTTTCCTTCCCTCAAAGAATCCCAGAAACTCACACCCCCCTTCCCAAAATTGTTGCGAACTATTTTTGAAGCTGAGATTGGTTCGATTAACTTCAGCTATGCAGACTCTGTACAAATGGATGTCCTTTCAAACCAGTGCACCAGCTTCCTGTTTCCCACACATTTGTAATGTAAAATATCATAAACACATAGGAAATCACAATTTGTGGCTCAAAAATCTGCCAGCCCTGCTCTGGATAAACAGACAACATTATTCCCTATGGCTTTTCTGAGGAGATATTGAAGGGAGTGATAATATCCCTCCAATTCTGAGACAGGAACCCCAGAAGAAAACAGGCAGGATGACAAAGAAATCAAATCCTGCATTCTTTCAAAGGAAATAGCTTAAGACTAGTTTACTTTATGCTCCTTTGTTTTCAGTGACATGCCACCCTGGGAGAATGGGAGCATCTGGCTAAGGGCAGATGGCTAAACTGTCAGATAATGACATTTCACAAAATTCCTGCAATCTAAGAGCAATATGGTTCCAATCCCCAAAGTAAACAATGGCATTGACATTACATCCCTAGCAAAAGACTATTGATTATAATTATTCAAGAAGAAGATTTCTTCCCTCGCAGCTCAAATCTGACAGGAAGATTGAGGAGCCCTCTCAAGGAAGGAATTCTGTGGCTGAGTGTCTGGAGCTGCTGTGAGATCAGTTCCTGCCACTATAGTTAAGGATATTCAGGCATGTCGTTAAGAACGTTTCTTCTCTGTAAATCTCTCACTGTAAATTGCAATTTATCTTGCATTTCCCACAACATTGGCCCCACCGTTGCTAACAGAAAGTGCCAGCTCTGCCCTTGGAATGTGAACAGACTTGGAATCTAAACAAATTTATTCATCTGCCAAGTTCAAAGAAGGAAAACCAGTTTTGCCTGAAAATGGCTAGACTAATTCAATGGAACAATTAGATCCTTGCTGTCAAATCCATCTCAGAGGGGAGAAAAAAAAACTGGGTGCACTGCACGGTCATGAGATAAATCTAAATAAAAACTATCTGTGGCAAAGAGGGCTTGTTACAGTGATGGGACAGTTTTCTGGATACAAAAGATGCTATTTTGGAACAAGATGATTCTTTTTCTCTTTATAGCGACAATTCCTACTATGACACTCTGCTGTCCTATACAGTATGAGGAATCTGGTGTTTTGTGATTCTATGCTGCTGAAGAGAAAAAAAGAAACAGCCTTATTTAAACAGATCAACTGTCATCAACAGAATTGACCAAGAAGGCTTGACTTCCATGAGAATAATGGGAAAAGCCAACCGTGTGGGTGTTCTTTCCTCAGATATATTACTCTTGCATTGCAGATTCTTTTCCTGCAATTCTTACCCTCAAATGTGAAAGCCTGGAGCTTTGAAAAATATTTAAGTACAGTTCTAGGCATCAGGGAAGGAGGTGGAGCTTGTTGTGCCTTACTTGCTTCCTTGTTTCCTTGCTTTAGCATTTCTTATCATTTTGCCTGAACTATTTCTCCAAAGTTGCTTCAAATATGGTAGCCAGAAATTAACTAAAAATGAAACCTACAGTTTGTCAGGTCAAAGACATACATGTTATACAGAACTGCTCAAGGGGCCAATTTGGAGGAACAAATGGTGATATCAACTTATTTAGCCTTTGTTACCTCATAATCATTTTTGTGCATATCCCAAACTCTGACTACTGGAATATTCTGCCATTTTATCTGACTGTCTGTCTCATACATTTAAACATTATTTATTTTATCTGCCTGCCTGTTACAGCTACACAAGAGACTTTTGGCTAAGGTTTAATACTGATTCTTAAGAAATGAAAGGCTGACAGGTTTACCATATACCTGGTACTTTGGTACACCAAAGGCCAGTGTAAATGTACTGAACCCATTCCCCTTATGGCCATTATTCATGGCAAACAGCACCTTAGTCCATAAAGGGCTCCATTGATTTTAAGGGCACTATTTCAGTAAGAATGTCAGGACCCTGGACCACATAATAGGCTACACTGTTTTGGAGTAATGGCAAGGTGACTGAGTAATCGTGCTATGGACACGTTCAAACGGTGCTTGTTCACATAAGGTACTATTGAGTTATTGATTATGGAGTTTCTGCTGAACAGGCTGGTCAAGGCTCATATAAGAGAGTGTCTCTCCCTGAGCTGAGGAATGGGTGTTAAATGGTGTGTTGTGCAAGGAGGCTGTGGCCCTTTATACCTCTACATTGGAAACTGATCCGGCTGTGTAAAATGTCTCTTTTCCTTGATCTGATTCTTGCAGCATCTGATGCATGTTTCACAACTGTAACAAGACCACAGGATGTCTAAAGAAAAAAAAACTTCCACCCAATATGATTTTCCTGATTCATGTTTCAGGGATTGCCAGTCAATTTCCCAGAAGTGCCATAGTAAACCAAAAGATCAAGTTTCTAAGCTTTGTGTGATTCTCTTAATAAACCTGGAATTAAGATCTATGAGGAATCCAAAGCACAGAATCAATGCACAAGGGTTTTTCAAAGCCAAGCAACACAGGGTGGAATTTTGAAGTCACATAGGCAGGAGTCATAAGCAAAATCTGAATGCAGAAGACATCAGCTGGTAACAATGTGTGTAACAGCCTAACAGGTAGAGTACTAGATGTGGACCAAAGAGGCCTTGTCCAGGTCTGTCCATGAAGTCTATGCTAGGGATGTTAGAATATTCTGCCATGGATTCCAGGGGGCCAAATTCACTGGAATTTGGCCTCCCTGGGATCCATGGCAGAATGGAGCAACCCGCCCCACCACCCCGCGAAAGCCCCGCGAAACGGAGCCTACCTGTCTGTGGTGGCGGCAGCAGTGGTGGCGGCTCCAGCTGCTTCCGGGCTGCGGCTGCAAATGGCAGCCGCTTCACCGGCCGCCATTTGCATCCCTGGCAAACCATGATAGGTACATAAATATCTACATAGCCTATCACGGCTCAGGGCAGGGTCGCAAATTATGTAGCTGCCGCCATTTGCGTACGTGTCTTTAGCCGTGATAGGCTACATATATATTTATGTAGCCTATCACAGCAAAAGACATGGATGCAAATGGCATAGCAGCCCCCATTTGCACCCCTGTCTTTTGCTGTGATAGGCTACGTAAATATATATGTAGCCTATCACGGCAATAGGAAGGAACGCAAATGGCGGCTGCTGTAGCCGTCGCCATTTGCGTAGGGATGGCGGAGAATTTCTCCCCGAAACTTCGGGGGGCCGAGCACCAACGTGTTTGGCCCCCCAAACAAGTTTCGGGGAGAAATTCTCCACACCCCCCCGCCCCCCGCCCCCCCCCGGGATGGGACTTACCTTTGCCGAATGTCCCTCCCGGCGGCGGGTCCGGCCGGCGGTTCGGCGGGTGTTCGCCCGGGGCGGGAGCGGCAGCCGGTCTTTCGACTGGCTGCCGCCGCCGCCATTCCAATCAAAGAAAAAAAAAAAACGCCCCCGTGATAGGCTACATGACGATTAACATAGCCTATCATGGCTAGATTTGCAAAGTCAGCTGTGATAGGCTACGTAAATCGTCACATAGCCTATCACGGGTGACTTAAAAAAAAAAAAAGTGCGTACGGATAATGGCGGCCCCCATAGGGAGCCGCCATTTGCATATGCGCTTTTTTTTTTTAAAGTCACCCGTGATAGGCTACATGACGATTACCGTAGCCTATCACGGCTGATTTTGCAGATCTAGCCGTGATAGGCTATGTTAATCGTCACGTAGCCTATCACGGGGGCGTTTTTTTTTTTTTAAAAAACTTTTGAGTTCGCGGCCGGGCGAGGCGAGGTGCCTCCTCCCCAGCCTGAATTTCAGCCGGGTGAGGCGGGAAGCCTCCCCCCCGGCCTGAATTTCGGCTGGGCGAGGCGGGAAGCCTCCCCCCCGGCCTGAACTTCGCGGGGGGAGCAGCGAAGCGCCTCCCCCCCACCGCGAACAAGATTCGAGGACAGGTAAGTGATTTTCATCCACCCCTACAATTGCGTCTGTGTCTTTAGCCGTGATAGGCTACGTATATATTTACGTAGCCTATGACAGCTAAAGACATGGACGCAAATGGTGGCGGCTACAGCGGCCACCATTTTTGTCCCTGTGCAGCCCAGCGGCTGGATGTCCGGCTGTGGGTGGCCCTGGCCGGCAGCTCCGGGGAGGTGGAGTGGAGCCGGCCGGGGAGGATTCCGGGGGGAGGGACGGAGTGCCTCCCCCCCCACTATGGATTGCCCAGCGTGGAGCCAGGTAAGAGTTTCATACATCCCTAGTCTATGCACACAAGCAGGCTTTTATCAATGGGTGGATGTGTACAAAAATGCATACATTTGAAAAATACCACCCAAATATGGACTAATTTCTGTGCAGGGAGCAAATTCTACATGGAACTGGGATGGAATGAGATAGGTGGTGTAAAAATGAGAACCTCAACTGGTCAAGCATGACAGATCCACCCATCCCTAATACAGCCATTAAGCTTTCTGGGTGATCATGGGTCAGTCTCAGCCTAACCTACCCAACAGGGTTATTGTGATGATAAACTGAGGTGAGCCCATGTATGCCATGTTGAGCTCTTTGGAGTAAGGGTAGGATAAAAATGTTATCTATACCTGTATCTATATCTATATCTATATCTATATCTATATCTCTATATCTATAATACACACACACACATACAGAGAGAGAGAGAGATTCCACAAAATAAATAAACATGAATAAAATCATTGTCTCTGCTAGTTCCTTGAGCCCACAAAGGATATAGAATAATAACCAAAACAACGACCAAAGAGCCTTTCTTTAATCCTTACTGTATCAGAGCAAGTGTGTCAATTGACTGAAGTTAAGCTTCTAAATAAATAGCTAGAAAAGGTATTAGCAATAAATTGAATAGGACATCACACAGCTTATATAACTGACTGTGATCTAGAGCAGCTAGGAGACATCTCGAAAGTACTGTGGCAGTACAGTGATCATAATATAGACTCATAGAGCTGGAAGGGGCTAATTAGGCCATCAAGTTGAACTCCTTGCTCAGTGCAGGAATCCAGTTTAAAGCATCCCTGACAGGCAACTGTCCCGTCTCTGCTTGCATATCTCTGGCAATGGAGAGCCCACCACCTCCCTAGGCAGATGGTTCCATTGTCTGACTGCTCTGACCATTAGGAAGTTTTTCCTGGTGTTCAACTGATCATTTTTGTCATTAGAAAGAGTAAAATCAAATCTCATTCTCCAAGCTATTCTCAAACTACTTGTAGCCCAGTCAGAGTTTTCTTGTCAATGTACTGTGTTGCCTAATTGGCTTTGGCTCCTCTAATGGCCTTATGGCATTTTCCACTCTCCTCCAAGGCATCACTTATTGACAATTACTGCAAGCAAGCTACTGCATGTGATGGACTAATAGTGCAATCCTATATATGTCTCCTCAGAAGTAAAGCCTGGTGAGTTCTGGGCTTTCCCCCAGGTAAGTGGGTATAGAATTGTAACCTAAAGGTTAGAACTTTAACATATGGCAAACTCTACTTTGTATTCCAATGGGGGGAGGAATAATATTTTTGCATGTCCCATTACATAAATCACATAATAAACTGTTTAAAGAATACAACTGTTGGCCGTAACATGCCCTATTGATGGTGACAGAAAAAGCAGTTGCAGGTTATCCTGCTTGATTCCTTGTGCAAAACTGACGTGGTTTGGATGATCCTGTCCCTTGCTTTCTCTGTGGGCACACTGTGGTAGCAAGGTTGTGCCTTCCTGTCCAGCACACCAGAGACATCTGCCCTAGCTCTGATAACTCAAACATCCATGTATGAGCAGAACATTTGAAGTGGTGTATGCATTTTAAATCTGGCAGAGTTAGGCACCAACTGCGTGGCTTATATCCAATGGTGGGAGAGAGAGAGAGAATTGACCACACAAGCTGAGCCTGCGCACATGGGATTTTTTGGTTTTATACAACCTCTTCAAATTTTTCACCCGTATATCTGAGGCCTCCTGCCAGGCAAAGAGGAAGAGATAGTATTGTCTCTGAAGGCAGCAGTCGACATGCATTCAACAAAAATCTGTTGTTATTCGACAGGTGTAGGGTCCTGTCCTTGACACTGCACTCCCCACTGGGCCCTGGACATCTGGGGTCACGATTGCATGGAGCACTGACATCTGAACAGCTGTTCACATGTAATTGCCCATTTGCAGACATCCATGCTGAACATCTGGACAGGAGTGGAGGCAGGCCGGGTGTGTGTGCCCTACATCAGGGGTGCACAAACCTTTTGGGACCCAAGGGCTCCATATGATGTTGGCTCAGGGGGTTGTGGGCCATGTGCACATTTGCACACACATACAAAAAGAGGTGTGCACATATGTGTGCACACATATCCAGCAATCCTGATACAAATGGCTGTTTTCTCACTGCTAGCAATGACAAGAAAAAGCAATCTGGATGTCTGGGGCAGGGAGTGGAGAGGCAGTGGGGCTTTCAGTGGGGCTGTGAATCCATTCTGGGTTTCAGTCAGAACCAGCCAGAACTCTAAAGGAGCTATCCTTGCATTGGAGCCAACAGCCTCTACTGCAGTTGAGAAATTGGGGGGGGGGTGATTTGGAGGCAGTGGAGTGGTGGTCAAGGGACCACATGCAGCTCCCAGACTTCAGGTTGTGCACCTCAGCCCTACATGCTAGTAACACATCAAAAGAGCTTATGTCACTAGAATAGACCTACATTTGTATTAGTCTGGCATATTTTATCTTTCTCTTATGAGGCAGACTCTCATGCTTCTCACAGGACAAGCAATCACACTATTCAATCAATTCTTCAACACCTTCTTATTGCTGAGGGACACAACACAGATAGTTATGCATGGATTTTGATAGGATTGTACGCATGGCTTCCTACTTCTAGGAGTAAAACTGACAGCCTCTAGAAACAGGAACCACCTTAAATTAAAACAGAAGAAGCCGAATGGTGGAAGGGGCGTGTGCGTCAAAAGATGATCCCAGTCATCAACAACTATTCCTCAAAGGTGTCAGATTTGCCCAGTCACAAGACTCTCAGTCATGACAGTAAACCTCCTCTTGCTTCTCAAACAATCTGATTTTCAGCTGTGTGGCCCACTGCTGATCATGAACAAAAGAGCACGCCTCAACAGAACAGCCATGTGGGCTCCGCTCCATATAGCTAAATCCAGAAGCATGTGTGTATCATATCCTTCCATCAGAACTAAGAGAGTTCTTAGAAACTGCATTTGTGTTGTGACGAAAGAGTGCAGAACTGACATGAAAAGAGTATCTCCTGCACTGAAAAAGGCAAGGTAGAGCTGGATTGCATGTTCGTTTTGTTGTTGTTGCTGTTTTTTTTTAAAAAAAATTCTTTGCTCCCATATCCCTTTCACCCCTGCAGTGTTTTAGCAAAAAAGTATGTTTATTAGTCTTGCCAGGGCATGCGCACACGCACACACAATACATACACAAACACACACTGACACTCACTACACCAATGGTCAATGAAGCAGCCTTTGCAGAAAAAAACACCACTGATAAGATAAACAGCTTCTGATCTACTTAATTACAATATTTCATACTCATTTAGCCATCTCCACATCACAGTGCTAACAAAGTGGATTTCAAACAGGAAACAAGGCTCCTTCCCTCAAGCCCAGAGGGCTAATTATAAAATAGCAACCTACTTTCTTTCTTTCTTTCTTTCTTTCTTTCTTTCTTTCTTTCTTTCTTTCTTTCTTGGTAGCAAGTGTATTCCCCCCCCAATAGAATTTATTGAGCTCATTACCAAGCTGCTTATGAAGTGATTTGAAATGAGGTAACATTAAAGCATTCTGAAAATCCCTTGTACTTAGTCATCTTGACACTTTGTTTGAACTTGGAGCATTAATATGAAATAACTGTGGCAGCCCCATATTTTTGACTCAGTTGTTTGACAGCACGTTTAGAAGCAAAGAGATGATATGATTAAGGTTTGGGGTGGGGGGTTGTGAGGGTTTGTTTTTTAAAATCAGTGCAGTAATTTGTAGGAGTGTCTCAAGCATCCATAACTGGAAGAGACCAGACAGGCATAACCCTGAGAAACAAGGCAGGTGCAATTCTTGTCAGTTTCAAGCAACTTGGCTTTGTTAATAAGATGGTAAAAGTGCTGTTGGCACGAATTTTTTTTTTTTTTTTAAGGCGAGATAGAAAATTGAAAGATGTACTTCAAAGCTCCTGCAGAGTTCCATACACTGTACCTTATTAGCCTGGTTGTACCTTCTATAATCACATTATTCAATATGCATCACCAGGGCTGACCTATTCAGGGTCATCAGAAGGCCAACATGAATATATTTGATGTGAAGTCTGAGAAAGATTCAAAGTAAAAAAAAAAAAAATCTATATAGAACGACTGCAAAATCCATGGAACTCTGGACGCACTAAAGAAAATGTGCAAGTTCCATTTCCATCAAACTCCAGCCTTCTATTTTTTGAGCTAATAATTGGAGGTAATGAAAAACATTCCATTTTTCAGAAGGGTAAGAGTAGTATTATAGTCACTCACCCGTTAAAAGCTGTATTTACCACTAGGAACAGTGAAGTGGCTGTTTGGGATACTGAGAAGAGGTGGGAAATTATTAGTTTTTCAATTATTTTAATATTTTTACTACCAAGTGAGATGTGACATCTAGATTATTATTATTTTGTGTAATGTACAAAATACTTCAGAGGAGCCTCACCCTCTAGGAAGGTTACAATTGCTTTCAAGTAAATAGATGGGCACTCCTCAACAGTCAAGCCTCTCTAAAACATTTAGATTACTTGCGGGTGGACAGGTAGGGGAAAAACTAGGAGGACTAGTAATATTTCTAGGTATATGCAGTTTGAAATATTGGGGGGGGGTTCTTTTTCAAATAAATTCTGATGCCTTACCCAACAACATTCTAAGGTTCTTCACAGGAGACAAGGCTGGGCCAAGATATTTTGCTGCCTGAAGTGAAGGACAAAATTAAATGACACCCCCTCCATTCTATGTACAGAAGCCAACTGATCTGGCAGTTGAATCGTACTTTAGCACTGGTAATGTTGTCCACCACACCTGAGGGTAGTAGCAGGCTAGTTTAGGGGGTTCAGGACAGGCTGTGTGGCACACACAGATCTGTCCTCCAGGAGAGAGAATATTGGGGTGGGGGTGGGGGCTCAGGAAGAATGGCTTGGGGAATTGCCAGTGCTGCCTCTAGCATCTGCTTCACTCTGTCAAATGGTAGGGCCAGCCCTGTCCAGAGAGTGAAACCTAATTTGGAGGAAAACAAGCTAGAGAATATAGACACTAGGTTGCCTGCCTGCCTGCCTGCTTGCTTCTTTCTTTCTTTCTTTCTTTCTTTCTTTCTTTCTTTCTCTACTGCCCAATAGCCGAAGCTCTCTGGGAGGTTCACAAAAATTAAAAGCAAACGGCACACAATAAAACAATATAAAATATTAACACATTAAAACCACAATATAACAATACAACCAGAATAAAACCTAGCAGCCATGCAGAGATTTAAAATACAGATTTAAAACAGCAAAGCTAAAATCCTAGAAAAAATAAGATGCTAAAATGCCTGGGAAAATAAAAAGGTCTTCACCTGGTGCTGGAAGGAATACAATGTAGGTGCCAGGCGAACCTCAGTAGGGATCTCATTCCACAGCCAGGATGCCACAGCAGAAAAGGCCCTCCTCCTAATAGCCACCTGCCTTACTTCCTTTGGCAGGGTTATTTACGTAACCTATCACGGCTAAAGCAGGGACGCAAATGGCGTCCCCTACGCCATTTGCATCACTGCTTTAGCCGTGATAGTCTATGTAAATATTTATGTAGCCTATCATGGCTAAAGCGGGAATGCAAATGGTGTAGGGGACGCCATTTGCATCCCTCCTTTAGCCGTGATAGGCTATGGAAATATATATGTAGCCTATCACGGGCTAGCATAGGGACTCAAATGGTGGCTACTACGATGGCTGCCATTGAGGATGCAGCAGCCTGGCAGCGGTTGGAGCCGCCACCGCTGCCGCTTCATCTGCCACTGGAGCTGCTGCCGCCGCCGCATCTGCCACTGCATCTGCCACCAGGTAGGTCCGTCCTGGGGGGATTCCGTGGGGTGGGGGGGAGGCCGTTCCACCACGGACTCCAGGGGGCTGGATTCTAAAGAATCTGGCCTCAATGGAGTCTGTGGTGGAATTCTCCGCCATCCCTAATCCAGATGAGAAGTGATCAGAGCATGGATAACTGTAGCTAGACTATCTCTGTCCAGATAAGGGCGTAGTTGGTATACCAGCGTAAGCTGATAAAAAGTGCTCCGTGCCACTGAGTTCACCTGTGCTCCTAGACAGAGGACTCCAATTGCTATCATTCAAAAGATGAAAAGGTTCCATCTTTCCTTCTTTAACAGATTTGTGTGTGTGTGTGTGTGTGTGTGTGTGTGTGGTAAGAAAAAAGATGGAAGCAGCAGTGGGAAAACATGAGTGGGTTGCAAATGAAAGATGATGACATTTGGACACACAGAGACCGTAAAATTCCATGAATGGGGAATTGCCCAATAAAAATCTGGAAGCACCCTTACAGTGCAACCCTATGCATAGTTACTTGGCTGCAATACTAAGCATATTTACTAGGAGTAATCTCCATTAAACACCAGGGGATTTACTTCCGAGTAAACATACCCAAGATTGTACTGTAAATGTTGAAAATAGATACAGGTAAGGTTCTCACTTTTGAACTGTGGTGCTGGAGGAAAATTCTGAGAGTGCCTTGGACTGCAAGAAGATCAAACCAGTCCATACTCCAGGAAATAAAGCCAGACTGCTCACTTGAGGGAATGATATGAAAGGCAAAACTGAAGTACTTTGGCCACATAATGAGAAGACAGGATACCCTGGAGAAGATGCTGATGCTAGGGAAAGTGGAAGGCAAAAGGAAGAGGGGCCGAGCAAGGGCAAGATGGATGGATGATATTCTGGAGGTGACGGACTCGACCCTGGGGGAGCTGGGGGTGGCAACGGCTGACAGGAAGCTCTGGCATGGGCTGGTCCATGAAGTCATGAAGAGTTGGAAGCGACTGAACAAATAAACAACAACAACAACAAGGTTCTCACTAGGAGACTATTTCTTCAATCTGTTTTGATCTGGGACAGATTCCAGATCAAGAATTCGCTACTTCTGGCTCATAAAACCAGTACTGCCCTGAAGTCCCTTCAGTTCCATTTATTGGATCTTGTTCAAATCTTGATCATTATTAAAAATATTAGTTTCTAGCCCTCATGCAGGAATAGATATGAATAATTTCAGATGCTACCCTCATTTTTTTTTTTTACCCCACAGGTTCATAGCATCAGCATTCATAGCTCACATGCTTATCATATGAACATGGGAAGAAGATCTTGCTGGAAGCAAGATTAGAACTAGCATGCTAGTGGAAGAGCCTGGATTCCTGAACAGTTGGACAGTGGCGTGGACAAATATGAATCTTGGTTTTAATGGGAAAACTATTAGGACAAATTCAGTCCTATAACAAGTGAGACAATTTGGACTCTGATGAATGAGTGGTATCCATTAATTGCATTTGCCATTGGTTAAATGCTTTCCTGAGAGAAAGATATAATTCTGGTTAGTTACGGTTATGGTATAAATAACACAAGTCACATAATAACACTACTGATTGTTTCCTACCATGTGTCAGTTATTATATTTCTGTATGTTACTCTTTTTTCTTTTCTATAAAAATTGTATGGAAATGTTTTCCTTTTCAGGGCCTTACTTGTGAGTAATGTCTGTAGAAGGCTTAGGAAAACCACACATCAGGCAAGTGTCAGGAAGTCTACTGCTTGATTATAATACTTATGTGAACAGCATGATTATATGAATGCATGTCTTTTCCAATTCTGGAGTCTATTTTTAAATCAAGGTCATTCCCAGATTCCACACTACACTGGGTACAGCCATAGCAAGTTGTCCCAGTATATATATAGGATGCTAAAATGTTTTTAGGAATGTCCTGTTGTCCCTCTTGAAAAGGGGGCAAAATATGTCTCTTGTATATGCCATGATCATAACTTAACTGGGGAAGCATTTTTTAATGTATTTGTTTATTAACAATGCTTGTATACCATGCCCATATTGTTAACCATCAGACATTCTCTGGCGGTTAACAATAAATGTTTAAAACCATAAAAATGAAACAACAACTAAGTGTTGCAGCAAAGGCTATCAATGGCTACTAGTCCTGATGGCTATATGTTACTTCTGGTATCAGAGGTGTATGACCATGTACACCAGTTGCTGGGGAACATGGGTGGGAGGGTGCTGTTGCACTCATGTCTTCTTTGTGGGTGGGCAGCTGGTTGGTCACTGTATGAACAGAATGCTGGCCTAGACGGACCCTGGGTCTTATCCAGCTTGTCTCTTCTTATGTTCTTAAGTAAAACAACCACAGTATGAACTAAATAAAACCAGCAAAAGAAAAAAAGTAATTAATACAGTAAATCTAAAAGCACATCTTAAGACTAAAACACCTGTGAAAATCAAAAATCAAAAAGTCTTCACTTGATGCCCCAAAGACCATAAAGTAGGGGCCAAGCAAGCTCCTCTAGGGAGGGTATTATACAACTGGAGCATCACCACCACCAAAAAGGCCCTTTCTCAAGTTGCTGCCTCCTGATTGGTTTTTGTGCTAGAGAAACTGACTGTGGGTGATATAACTGATGGGATATTTGGTCGTTCTTCTGGGCTCATTCATTTTACTATTCTGTCACTGCTGTTGGTATGTATGTTGCTGAGCGAGGATAGGATATTGATTAGAGGTGCTTCACAGAGAGGTCCTAGCACTATTCAGTCATTGTTCTTCCACTATAAGCTACAAATAGAATTGCCGCTGGCTTTGCACACTATTGGGGGCATTGAACTTTTTTCTCTGGACATCCAGTCATATTCTGATAACACTAGTGGGCATGACATCCAATTCAGCCAAGAGGCAATTTTTTTACTAATTCCTCCCACCCAATCCTTTTTTTAATGAGTTACTTAATTTGTGCCATAGCACAGTAAGGATGGGATCTTGACTAGGTTTGGGCTGATGCAAACAGCACAGCAGCAACATTTTTAGTGGGACCATAGAGTGGGCTGCCTGGGATGGATTGGTTTGACGTAACTATGAATAAGCCCCTAGGACAGCATACCAGTAATGAGAACAATTGTCATAGTAACATATTTCACTGTTAGGTGGTCCTCACTGAAAACTGGACTAGAATTATCAAAGCCGAGCAAAAGAAGTTGAAGGAATTTTGAAAGGCAGCACAAGACTGTCTCATTTAAAACCAGCCAATCTTTTTGTAGTTAAACATTTTGTAAATCCCCATTTTTCACTTCAGAAAAATAGCTTGGGAAAATAACTCCCAAGCTGTTTTTTGCTGATAAGTAGAAGCACTAGGAGGAGAAAGCTGTAACCATATTGCCAAGAACTCCAGCCTACCAACCAAAGCAGTATATTATGTTTAAGAGTGTACAATAAGCCTGTTCATAACTGTACTTTCTAACCCAGGCATGAGGGCATCTTTCTCAAATTTCTGGTTACGAAAAACTGCATGATAATTTATTGAGTAAGTTTTGCAGATAGTGGATAAAAGAATGAAGATCAAACACTTAACATTAAATGAAAAAAAAACCAAGCTGATCAGAGTTGCTGATTAATGCAGCAACAGCAACAGCAGCAACAACAAAGAAATTAGAAAGTCTGGGACTACAAGCTGCAAACCTTTAAATAAACATCATGGGTTACTGTACTGTGCTTTTGCTTATTTTACATTTAATAAACTGGTAAACTTGTGTGGATTCCATTATCATTTCCATTAGGGTCAAGTGATCTTTGAGGACACAAACACACACACAAACAGAGAGAGAGAGAGAGACAGAGGGGGAGAGAGAGAGCGAGAGAGAGCTGTAAGACTTGGGAAGGGGGTGAAGTTAAAAGAATTTCAACGAGGTTAGTAAAAATTTCTTCAAGCAACTTTTGCTCATATCTAGCCTGCACGTTTTTAAAGCTTGGCACCATGGTGTATTAGATTAAAGAAGGAAGTCCCATAAAACTCTGTGAGGCATACTTCTGAACATACATAAGATAAAAACCTGTTTTATTTATTAAAAGTATTTCTAGGCTGCTTTTCTAAACTATTCAAAGCAGCTTTTGTAAACTAAAAAATACCATTGGTGTGCTATATGCAAATAAAACAAAAGAATGTGGGGATCATTTTCTCCTTGAGAGTACTTTGCCAGATCATTTGCAAGAGCATGAAAACAATTTTCCCATTGCAGTAATTACACACTCTGAGCCCAAATTTATGTTTTAAAATGACAATTCTAGGCAGATGGTAAAAACGTTGCTTTGTAGGTAGCCAACATTCCAGCTTCTGAATGAAGCCATATCAATGCACTCAAGCACCTAAAAAGAATGCACTGTCTAGTGTATATTCTGTATACATTATTGTATACTACATCAATGAGTTTTCACAATCCTTTCTTTCTCATTTTTGATATTTAGCTTATTACCCTGCTACTGGGTCTGCCAGCATTTCTATTATAAAAGTCATTCTTCAACCCTGCTGTCTTTTGAGTAGCTGCACCAGTTTTACTCCGTTGTAGAGACAGGGAGTTCGGGAAGGGGGAGGGGGAAGAGATCCTGCTTGATTTTGAATAAAGTGTGCATCTCATTGCTTCCCAGTGATAGGATGCAGCATAAATCTTTAAAATAAATAAATTCATCAATAAATATTAACTGCATGTTCTCCACATTGCTATCCAACAGGCATAAAACCCCCCTCCTAGAACACTACATCAAGTGTTGGTTTTCTGTTGTTTAAGAAAAGAAAATAGGGTACTCTTCTAAAATAAGAAGTGGTTCATATATAATTTCCCAGTAAAATACACATTTGTGTCCATCATGTAAACATATTTTGTACGTTCCTCTATCACCTCCAAAATTCAAAGGGGAGGAGGATGTAAAACCTGCATAATGAGCTTGAAATGCAATCATTTCAGAGCAAGCATCGAATGCTCTAAGACTGATACTTAGGTTTTCAGAGAAAGTATAAGTGGCTCTTAAGAGACTTCTTGAAGTAATATTCCAGTCAGACATCTAGGGAGGAATAAGTCCAAAGAAGGCATCACAGGTCTCCTCAAAGTTGTCCAAAACCACTATGCTCTGTACTGTGTGCCTTCATTCCTGACGTGGAGGTAAAATGATAGGAAACACTTCTCCTGTTTAATTTCTGTATATTAGGCTGCTGTAACAAATGTCTGTAAAGAGATTGAAAGAAGGCAGCAACAGTGGCTGTACCACTGTAAATGACAGAATGGGGATTGGGTGTTTGAATAGTTCCCTGAAAAAAACAAAACAAATACTTCTGCATGTAACAAACAAAGAAAAAAAAAGAGCATGTCACAGAGAAGGTAAGGCTAAAACTGTCCTGTGCATGGAGGAAGTTTTTTTTAATGGATCTCCTGCCTCCAGTCAGGGATTCCCATTGTCAGGCATCTGCTAAGGTCCATGCCTCAGCAGATGGCTCTCTGTCAGTCCATGGAGTCCCCTGGCCCTGCTGCTCTTCCTCCTTGCTGTTGCGGCACATTCACTGGACTGGGAGTCGGGAGATCCGGGTTCTAGTCCCCACTCAGCCATGGAAGCTCACTGGGTGACTTTGGGCCAGTCACAGACTCTCAGCCCAACCTACCTCACAGGGTTGTTGTTGTGAGGATAAAATGGAGGAGGAGGATTATGTATTCCGCCTTGGTTCCTTAAGGAGGAAAAAAGGCGGGATAGAAATGTAATGAATGAATGAATGAATGAATAAATAAATAAGAGCAAGGAGAAGGGAAAGAAGCAGACACTTGTCTTCCCCTCTCCGTCTGGGCAGCCATGCTGACTGGAACCACTGGAAGGAAGAAGGCTAGGAAATGGACAGCAGCACGAGTGGTGAGGAACAGCTGGGCCTGCTCAGGGAATAAGAACATTAGAGCCATGCTGGATCAAACCAAGGGTCCATCTAGTCCAGCATTCTGTTCAAACAGTGGCCAACCAGCTGTCAACCAGGAACTCACAAGCAAGGCATGAGTTCACAAGGTTACCCACTGTTGTAACCTTCTCTCACAGGGGAGTAGGGATGGGGGAGAAATCTGCCACGGACCCCAATGAGGCTGGATTCCAAGAATCTGGCCCCACTGGGGCCTGTGGTGGAATGAAGCACTCACCTCCACCTCTGCGCGGAATCCTTCTGGGTCAGATCCGTCGCTGCCTTGATCCTGCAGAGCCGGCCGCGTCCCTGGCGAGTGTCGATACATTGCCATGCTGTATCGCTGTAAGTCAGGCTCCGGCCGCAAATAGCGTAGTGGGCCATTTATGGCTGCATTTAGGTGAATCTACCAGCTTTACGGCCGCAAATGGCATCCAGTATGCCATTTGCGTCCCTGTTTTAGATGTGATAGGCTACGCAAATATTTGCGTAGCCTATCACATGCACAGGGACTCAAATGGCATACTGGATGCCATTTCTGTCTCTGTTCATGCAATAGGCTATGCAAATATTTGCGTAGCTTATGACGTCTAAAAACAGGGATGCAAATGGTGTAGTGGACGCCATTTGCGGCCATTAAGCTGGTAGATTAGCCTAAATGGTTAATCTACCAGCTTTACGGGCGCAAATGGCATGCACTACACCATTTGTGTCCGGAGCCTGTCTTACAGCAATACGGCACGGCAATGGCTGCCGGCCGTATCGACATTCGCCAGTGAAGCGGAGCTGGTGGCTGGCAGTGGCTACGTAGGGAAAACCACTAAACCATTCAGGTATGACCTAAATCGTATTCCTTATGAATATACAGTGGAGGTGAGGAATAGATTTCAGGGATTAGACCTGATAGAAAGAGTGCCTGAGGAACTATGGACGGAGGTCCGTAACATTGTTCAGGAGGCAGCAACTCAATCCATCCCAAAGAAAAGGAAATGAAAGAAAGCCAAGTGGCTGTCTGATGAGGCTTTACAAGTAGCTGAGGAAAGAAGGGAAGCGAAAAGCAAGGGAGGAAGGGGAAGATATATCCAACTGAATACAGAGTTCCAGAGAATACCAAGGAGAGACAAGAAGGCCTTAAATGAACAATGCAAAGAAATCGAGGAAAGCAACAGAATGGGAAAGACTAGAGATCTCTTCAAGAAAATTGGAGATCTCAAGGGAACGTTTTGTGCAAAGACGGGCATGATAAAGGACAAAGATGGCAGGGACCTAACAGAAGCAGATGAGATTAAGAAGAGGTGGCAAGAATACACAGAAGAACTATACAGGAAAGATCTGAATGTCCCTGATAGCCATGATAGTGCAGTCACGGAACTTGAGCCAGACATCCTCGAGAGTGAAGTCAAGTGGGCCTTAGGAAGCATTATTAACAACAAAGTTGGTGGAGATGACAGTATTCCAGCTGAGCTATTTAAAATCCTAAAAGACGATGCTGTTAAAGTGCTGCATTCAATATGCCAACAAATTTGGAACACTCAACAATGGCCGCAAGACTGGAAAAGTTCAGTTTACATTCCAATTCCAAAGAAGGGCAATGTCAAAGAGTGTTCAAATTACTGCACAATTGCACTCATATCACATGCCAGCAAGGTGATGCTCAAAATCCTACAAGCTAGGCTGCAGCAGTATGCGAACTGAGAACTACCGGAAGTACAAGCTGGGTTTCAAAGAGGCAGAGGAACTAGAGATCAAATCGCCAACATTCGCTGCATCATGGAGAAAGCAAGAGAATTCCAGAAAAACGTCTATTTCTGCTTCATTGACTACGCTAAAGCCTTTGATTGTGTGGATGTCAACAAACGGTGGCAAATTCTTAAAGAGATTGGAGTACCGGACCACCTTACCTGTCTCCTGAGAAACCTGTAGGAGGGTCAAGAAGCAACAGTAAGAACCGGACATGGAACAACCGATTGGTTCAAAATTGGGAAAGGAATATGACAAGGCTGTATATTGTCACCCTGCTTATTTAACTTATATGCAGAGTACATCATGAGAAACGCCGGGTTGGATGAATCACAGTTCAGAATTAAGATTGCCGGGAGAATTATCAACAACCTCAGATACACAGACGATACCACCCTAATGGCAGAAAGCAAAGAGGATCTAAAGAGCCTCTTGTTGAGGGAGAAAGAGGAGAGTGCAAAAGCTGGTTTGAAACTCAACATTAAAAAAACAAAGATCATGGCATCTGGCCCCATCACTTCCTGGCATATAGAAGGGGAAGAAATGGAAGCAGTGACAGATTTTACTTTCTTGGGCTCCAAGATCACCGCAGACGGTGACTGTAGCCATGAAATTAAAAGACGCTTGCTCCTTGGGAGGAAAGCTATGGCAAACCTAGACAGCATGAGCATAGTAAGAAGCAGAGACATCACCTTGCCGACAAAGGTCCGTATAATCAAAGCTATGGTTTTCCCAGTGGTAATGTATGGCTGTGAGAGCTAGACTATAAGGAAGGCTGAGCGCTGAAGAATCGATGCTTTCGAACTGTGGTGCTGGAGAAGACTCTTACGAGTCCCCTGGACTGCAAGGAGGTAAAATCAGTCAATCCTAAAGGAAATCCACCCTGAGTGCTCATTGGAAGGACAGATACTGAAGCTGAAGCTCAAATATTTTGGCCACCTAATGCGAAGAGAAAACTCTCTGGAAAAGACCCTGATGCTGGGAAAGATTGAAGGCAAAATGAGAAGGGGACGGCAGAGGATGAGATGGCTAGATAGCATCACTGATGCAATGAATATGGACTTGAGCACACTCCTGGAGAGAGCAGATGACAGGAAGGCCTGGCGTGCTATGGTCCAAGGGGTCACGAAGAGTCGGACATGACAGAACGACAGGACAACAACAACAAGTGGCTCCACAGGATCAAGATGGAGCGGAACCGGCCTGGATGGATTCCGGGGTGGAGGAATGGATTGCCTCCCCCCGCCCTGCAGATCCCCCCCCCCAGAACGGGGTAAGTGATCCACCCATCCCTACAGGGGAGATGCTCCAGCCCCTTGATAATTTAAGTTGCCCTTTTCTGCACTTTTTTCAGCTCTACAATATCTTCCTTTAGGTGTGGTGACCAGAACTTGACACAGACAGTATTCCAAATGCAGCCACATGATAGATTTGTATAAGGGCAATATGATATTGGCAGTTTTATTCTAAGGATGTATGAAAATTACTTACCTTTTGGGGATTATGCTGATGGTGGGGGGGGCGTTCCGTCCCTCCCCCCAGAATCCTCACTGGGGGGGAGGCACTCCGTTCCTCCCCCCCCAGAATCCTGGCCGGCCGGCTGTGCTCCGCAGCGATTCTGCGGAGCCGACGGCCGGCTCCGCCAGCAGCCGGACATCCGGCCGCTGGCTAGCAGAGACGCAAATGGCGGCGGCCATAGCCGCTGCCGTTTGCATCCCTTCAGTCAGCCATGATAGGCTACATAAGTGTTTACGTAGCCTATCACGGCTGTTTTTTTTTTTTTTTAAAGTGCATACACAAATGGTGGTGGCCATGGCCGCCGCCATTTGCGTTCCTTATTTTGGCACGTCTTAGTCTACATAAACATTTACATAGACTAAGACGGCGAAAATAAGGGGAACGCAAATAGCGTAATGTCTACGTAGACTAAGATGTGCCAAAATAAGGAATGCAAATGGCGGCGGCCATGGCCGCAGGCCGCCGCCATTTGCGTGCGTGCGTTTTTTTTTTTTTTTTTAAGTCAGCCGTGATAGGCTATGTAAAGATTTACGTAGCTTATTACGGTGTTTTTTAAAATCTAGCCGTGTAGGCTACGTAAATCTTTACTTAGCCTATCACATTTTTTAATTTTGTTTTTAACTGGAAATGGCGGCAGAAGACCGGCCGCTGCCGCCGCCCCGCCACCGGAGCCACCGCCGGAGCCACCGCCACCAGGAAGATCCGCCTAAGGTAAGTCCCGTCCCGGGGTGGTGGCGGGGGGATGGCAGGCCATTCCGCCACCGATTTCGGGGGGCCGAATGTGCTGGCATTTGGCCTCCCCGAGATCTGTGGCAGAACTTTCGCACATCCCTATTTTATTCTCAATTCGTTTTCTAATTATGCCTAACATGGAATTTGCCTTTTTTACAGTGGCTGCACACTGGGTTGACATCTTCATTGAGCTGTCCACCACAATCCCAAGATCTATTTCTTGGTTGGTCACTGTTAGCTCAGATCCCATCAAGTTATATTTGAAGTTTTGATTCCTCTCCCCCCCACACACACATATATCACTTTACACTTGCTTACACTGAACTGCATTTGCCTTTTAGATACCCATTCTCCCAGTCTGGAGAGATCCTTTTGGAGCTCTTCACAATCCCCTTTTTGTTTTAACCACCCTAAATAATTTGGTGTCATCTGCAGACTTGGCCATGTCACTGCTTACTCCTAATTCCAGATCATTTATGAACAGGTTGAAAAGCATTGGTCCTAATACAGATCCCTGTGGGACCCCACTATTTACTTCTCTCCATTGGGAGAATTTACCATTTATTCCTACTCTCTGCTTTCTGTTCTTTAACCAGTTACTGATCCATAAGAGGACCTGTCCTGTTATTCCATGATTGCTAAGTTTGCTCAGGATTCTTTGGTGAGGGACTTTGTCAAAAGCCTTTTGGAAATCCAAGTAAACAATATTTACCAGATCAGCCCTGTCTACATGTTTATTGTAGACAAAGAATTCTGAAAGGTTAGTGAGACAGGACTTATCTCAGTAGAGCCTACTGAAGGCATCTTGCCCCAGGATCCTGGAGGCATCACTGCCTCCACTCTAAAGTCTTACTTTGCTTTGGCCAGATCTACACCTTGTGTCATATCATTACAATCCCATCATGGTAATGCGATAACCCTCATGCGCATTTATACCTCATAGGACACACAATGACATTTGTTGCTGTATACTGGATAAAGTGGAATAACAAGCAGGAAAGAACACTACAAAAATGGTTTATCGAATGTGTAATGTGCCCCAACAGTTATCAGTGCACTTCAATACCACTATAAAGCAGTAGTGTAAAACTAGCCTCAGTGATGGTGTCCTTCAGGCCTGAGCATGTGAATTGTTTCATCTTGGATTTGAGATGATTTGTGATCTGTGATCTGTGAGGGCTTTCTCCACTACATATTTCAAAAGGATGGTGATGATGATTTGCCATTGGATGACAGAGGAATCTGATCCTCATGAATTCTCAAATGAATGGCTCTGAGCCTTCATGGGAAGATCTACTGCAGACCTCACAGGACAGGAAGCAAGATGCTGAAGCCCTAAACATCAGAGGGGATGGAATTGCTCCCTGAAGCAAGAGGAAGAGAAAAGTAGTCATGGTTGGTGACTCTCTACTGTGAAAAATAGAAGGGGATGTGTCCCAGCCAGACTTGTTGGCTCAAGTATGTTACTCCCCAGGAGCATGGACTGGGGATGTGATGGAACAGCTGCCAACACTTGTCAAGTCCACTGATAGTTATCCCCTCCTGCTTATTTATTTTATTCTATTTAAAGTATTTATAGGCTGCCTTCTGGGAAGAAGAAGCCCTTCTAAAAGCTGGCAGTGATGGGGCCTGACAGACCCCAATGGCTTATCCATGTGAGAATGAGCAATGCTGCCAAACACAGCCATGACTGCATCATGTCAGACTATGAAACTCTAGGAAGAAAGCTCAAAAACTTTGGGGCTCGAGTTGTGCTCTCATCCATCCTTCCCATCCATGGAAGAACACTAGGGAAAGAAGAATTCTGCAGGTGACCAACTGGCTACAAAGATGGAGACATCACCAGGACCAGGAAACATTTGGTTTCTGGGACCATGGTTTACCCTTTGAGGATGAAGCACTGCTGGTGGGAGATATACCGCCCCTCACAAAGAAGACTGGGAAGAATGTCTTTGCCTGAAGAATGAATGACTTTGTACTGAATCCTGTGGGGGATGGAGATGAAATCCCAGAGGTATGGTCTTCAGATAAGGGCTCATGCAATGTAGCAGGAACTGCGGGAGCGGCTGTAGTGGGGCCTGTTAAACCTCTTAATAAAATGTAGGGAAATCCTTGGAGCATAAAGTTCATGGCTTTCAACTCCTTTATACTAATGCTCCAAGTAGGGGAAATGAACAGGATGAGCTTGAATTCTTGATTCAAGAAGGTAAATATGACTTAATAGGTATAACTGAGACTTGGTGGGAAATGTACACACACCTGCACAGAAATTCAAAAGAATGGCCCTGTTGAAAGCATCTAGGTTAAAATAAATGAAGAATAGAATAAAAACAATACTGTAGTTGGAGTCTATATTACCAACTACTCAACCAAGGAGAAGATGTGGATGATGCTTCCCAAAAGCAAGTGCCAATATGTCAGGGATGTATGAAGTAGGAGTAATGGGGAATTTTAGTTACCCCGATATCTGTTGGGAGACAAACTGAGGGGGAAGAAGACTGAGGAGAGATATGATAGCACTCTTCAGGTACCTCAAGGGTTGTCATACAGAAGAGGGCTGCAACCTTTTCTCTATCATCACTGTAGGACAAGACATAACTGGCTGAAGTTTCAGAAAGGCAGATTTTGGTGAAAAACTCCCTAACAGTCAAAGCAGTCAGACAATGTAACTGACGGCCTAGGGAGGTCCTGGGTTCTCCGTTGCTGGAGGTATCCAAGCAAAGACTGGGCAGCCATCTGTCAGGGATGCTTTACATTGGATTCCGATAGTGAGCAGGAACTTGGACTCAATGGTCTAAATGGCCCCTTCCAACTCTAATATTCTATGATCCCATGAACTAACCTGATTGTAGCTCTTGGATTAATGTGTGGATATTATGTTTCCACCAGTTTCCACATTTCCCAAACGTTCCAATGTGCTTCTTGTTTCACAAAATACATCAAAGCATATTTAGAAAAGTTTATTTTAAGAGAAATTTTTTTTTGAAATGCTAGTTTTGACAGAAAATATATTTAGAAATGCATATTTAAATAAATATTTAAACACCATTTTTCATCCATTTTTTAACCAAATTAATTCAGAACACATGCAAAAGTAACACAAACCAGCTATAGAATTGACAGATGTTGAGTTATTTATAAATGCCATTAATTTCATTACACCTTACTAGGGATGGACTAATCTGTCCATTTCATTCATTCATTCATTCATTGCATTTCTATACCATCCAATAGCCATAGTTCTCTGGGCAGTTTACAATGATTAAAAACCTTAAAAATACACTGATTGTACACAATATAAAAACCATTTGAATACAAACATATAAGACAGTATATACACACATTGAGATGTACAGATCATGTAAAATCCATCCCATCTGTGTATCGCAGGATGTTAGGTACTTTCATTCTGTTATCTGCCCATCAACGGAATTGGAATTTTTTTAGTTTCCAAATTTGTGCAAATTTGCACATGCGAAAGTGTGCGAATTCCCACAAAATGTGCTCTAGTCTATGGGGAAAATGTGCATTTTCAGCCATTTTTTTAAATCGTATTTTTTATTTCATTTATTATATTTCTATAATGCCCCATAATTGAAGCTCTCTGGTTCACAAAAATTAAAAGCCATTAAAAGCCATTATATAAAATATAAAACCATTCATGTAATGACATAGAACAAATAGCACACACAACCACAACATATATCTAAAACAATTTAAAACCATCAGCCAGAGACAATCAAGAGACTCACTATATGCTGCCAAATGCCTGACAGAAGAGGGCAGTTTTAAACTGGCACCTAAAAGATGACAATATTGGTTCCAGGAAGGCTTCATCACCAGGGAGATTATTCCATAAATGGGGGGCCACCACTAAGAAGGCCCTCTCCCTGTGGGCCCTTTCCTGTTGTACTTTTCCACAACAAAATCTGAGTAAAATTCCTGAAGATTAGAAAAATGGTCTGCAAGTCTTCGGAATCTGCCTGACAGGGGAAAAGCCAGTCCACTGTGGAATCCATGGGTCAGATTCATACAAATCTGAAGTTATTTGGTTCCATTGTGGATTTCTCCGACATCCCTATGCGCGCGCGCGTGCACACACACACACACACACACACAGATACCCCTAAACAATTGTAACAATCAGCAATAAGAAATCCAAGACTCGAATCAACAACTTTAACATATGCTGCCAAATGCTTGAGAGTAGAACAAGGTCTTAACCTGGCACAGAAAAGATAGCAATGTTGGCCCCAGATGGGCCTCGCTGGGGAGATTATTCCAACAGTCGGGGAGCCACCACTGAGAAGGCCCTCTCCCTTGTTGCCACCTTCTCAGCCTCTCTCAGAGGAGGTACCTGGAGGAGGGCCTTAGATGATGAGCATACCATACAGGTAGGTTCATGCCAAGAAAGGTGCTCCATCATTTCAATTTCTCTCTAGCCCTATTCAGGTATTCTGAACCTGAATGGCGCAAATGCATTAGGAGAAGGAGCACTCCAACCCCACCCCTCTCCCTCATCACTTTTGTCTCCCTCAACTTGTGAAGGATGACTGTCTACAGAGGAGAGCCTCCATGAACAGAGGAGGCTTTCTTCTTCAGTCACCTTCCATGAGTGCAATAAATGCAATGGAGGAGAGCGACAGAACTGGAGCGCTCTTTCTCCTCACACGTTTCCCCTGTTCAGGTTCAGAATGCCTGAATAGGGCTAGCATTTCTGATTTTTTTTCTTCCAAGCTTACATTTGCTTCATCCCAACTTTGAGATGTTTTTTAAAGCTTGCATGAAAATTTGCATACTTGCGTTTTTGTACACAATTTTCCTAATATAAATACTACGCAATTGATACAATGTTCCTAATATAATATATAATTTTCCTACTATAATGCACTTCTGTATGTTATTTTTACTATTGAACATGTTTCTGTATGCCTTTTTTGATTGGAGAACTCCATCACAAAATTAGGAGAAATGCAATTTTTGAAGGGAAACTTAGTTTCTGTTGTATATTTGTTCAAAAGAGCAAAATGAGGCAAGTTCATATTAAAATGTGAACGAAATGAATGCCTACACCTAGGGATGCTGGAGAAATGTGAGACAGACTAAAATAAGCTCAGATTTTTAAGAATCCAACCTGCGGAATCTGCTACAGAGTGCCCCCCTCCCCCGCCTCAGGCTGCACAGAGTCCATAGACTTCCAGATCTCTCTCTCTCTCTCTCTCTCTCTTTTTACTTTCCCAAAATGTATGCATATTTATTCATAGGAGAATACACATATTTCAGCTGAGGAAAAGTTGAATGGAGTGGGGGACAATACACTAAATGTTACATACTAAGGTAAATTATGTAAATTCTTACAAAACCTCTTATGTTATTATTTGCGAATTTTCCCACATGATGAAAAAAAATCGGATCTGTCTCTGAGCAGACGATGGAACAAAAGGTACCTGCCTAGGGATGTATGGATTCCCCACCATCCGTTCTGGTAGGGAATCCATGGGGGGCGGGGAGGCAATCCGTTCCTCTCCCCTGGAATCCTCCAGAGTGGCTCGGCTCCACAAGGACTTCCGGCCACTGCTGCTGCACTGCTGACTCAAATGGCAGCTGCTACACTGGCCGCCATTTGCGTCCCTGCCTTAGGCCGTGATAGGCTATGTAAGTATTTACGTAGCCTTTCACAGCAAAGAGCAGGGATGCAAATGGCACCCATTACACCATTTGCATCCCTGCTTCTTTTGTGATAGGCTACGTAAATATTTATGTAGTTAATCACAGCCACAGGCAGGGACGCAAATGGCGGCCGCTATGACGGCCACCATTTCATTCCGCAGGCCAGCTGCGGAAGGAGGACAACCCGACCTGGAGCATCCGCCGCCAGGTAGGGTCCGTCCTGGGGGGATTTTGGGGGGTGGCGGAAGGGGGTAGTCCATTCCACCATAGACTCTGGGGGGGCTGGATTCCAAAGAATCTGGTCTCACTGGAGCCCATGGCAGATTTCTCCAACATCCCTAGTGCCAATAATGTATCAGCAGCATTGGCACAAGGGAAGAAGAAAAGGGAAACTGGTATGGATTTTTAAAATTATAAACTCACATTTCCATAGGGATGGCAGAGAATTCCACCACGGATCTCGGTGAGGCCAAATGCCAGTGCATTCAGCCCCCCGAACTCCGTGGTGGAACGGCCTGCCATCTCCTCGCCCCCCCCGTGGATCCCCCCCAGGACGAGACTTACCTGGGGCGGATCTTCCAGGCGGTGGCGGCTGCTGCGGTGGCTGCAGCGGCCGGTCTTCCGAACGGCTGCCACCACCATTTCCAGTGTAAAAAAAAAAAGACGTGATAGGCTACGTAAAGATTTACGTAGCCTATCATGGCTAGGTTAAACACATACAAAAATGACTTGATAGGCTACGTAAATCTTTACGTAGCCTATCATGTCTGACTTTAAAAACAAACAAACTCACGTACGCAAATGGCAGCGGCTATGGCTGCCGCCATTTGCGTTCCTTATTTTGGGCCGTCTTAGTCTATGTAAATATTTACGTAGACTAAGACGGCGAAAATAAGGGTGAACGCAAATAGTGTCTGCTACGCTATTTGCATTCCCCTTATTTTCGCCGTCTTAGTCTACGTAAATATTTACGTAGACTAAGACGGCCCAAAATCAGGAACCCAAATGGCGGCGGCCGTAGCTGCCGCCATTTGCGTATGCGCGTTTTGTTTTGTTTTTTAAAGTCAGACGTGATAGGCTGCATAAAGATTTACATAGCCTATCACGGGTGACTAGAGGGATGCAAACGGCAGCTGCTACAGCCGCCGCCATTTGCGTCCCTGCTAGCTAGCGGCTGGATGTCCGGCTGCTGGCGGAGCCGTCTGGCGGCTCCGTGGAATCCCCGCAGAGCAGAGCGGTCCAGCGAGAATTCCGGGGGGAGGGACGGAGCGCCTCCCCCCCCAGCGGAACCCGGCGGAGACAGGTAAGGCCAATTTCGTACATCCCTACATTTCCACCATATCAGGTGACAATAGAAATCCTTCAGTGCCCGAAGTGCAGAAAGGTATTAGATCCAGAAGGGAAACTCTACTATAGCACTGTCAAATATTGGGCAGTGATCACAGATTTATAACAGTAACTTTCCAGTAGCTTATACAAAGCAGAGAAAGCTAAAGGTGTCTATAAGAAGATCACTATGCTTTTAAACTAGTGCTTAACAATGATTCCCCATCCCCTATCCCCAATACTCGCTCCACCTTACAAGTTGATCACAGAAAAGTCCTGGGTGGGTTGTAACACCCAGCTGTGCATGATCAGAGAGCAACTGCTGTGTTTCTTCCCAAAGACAGATGGGCTCTGTAATGGTGTAGGTCCAGAGATACCTCCTCCTGACCAGGGTCTCTGCTATTAAAGCTTCACACAAATAGGCAGAAATGAAATAGGTGGAGCTTTTCTCAGTATTTCAATTCAGTGATGGGGGAAAGCTGCACTGGTTGATGAATTTCTGCCTTTCAGAATCTCTGCGTCATTCACTAGGATTGGATGGATCTGTCAATTTCCATCTCAGATTTTTGAAGTCAAGCTTGTTCCATTTGATTTTCACACGAGCTTGCATGTTGTTGTTGTTGTTGTTGTTGTTGTTGTTGTTATTGTTGTTTTAAAAAATCTGTATGGAAATTCATACCTTATTCTTAAGGTACACATTTTTACGTGTGCATTTTAAAAATGTGTACATTTTCCCAGGTACTTTACATTGGTGAAATGCAGTTTTGTGCACATTTTCTGCACACCTTTTCTTAATCTGCACATTTTTGTATGCATTTTTCCTGACAGGAGCTGCCTCTGAAAGCACACAAAAATGCAGGTTTGTGGTTCACAACTCTGCCTCAGCTCTCTGAAAGGCTCCGGAGGTGCAAATATGGTAATTTTTTTTAAGTCAATGAAGCAAATTCCTCACCCATCCCTAGTATTCAGAGCCAGTGTAGCAGTGATGCCCATCGCTGGAGGACAAGCAATGGGGGTGCCTTCATGCTCTGCTTCTGAGTTTTTTTGGAAGCATCTTGCTGGCTGGCCACAGTTGGAAGCAAGATGTTGGGTTAGATGGATTCTTGGATTGATCCAGCAGGGTTCCTCTTATATTCTTACTTAATGAACCAATAATGATGATAGCTTCTGAATGTCCTTTCATTGCACTGAACCCAGGTTGAACTCTCTCAACAGGTATGCGGCTTCTATAATTGCATCTATACCTGTTTCTGCTTCCTCTCTTCTTATTCCTACCTGAAAAATAGTTATGCACAAACCTCCAAGTATAGTGCTCACATAATTAGTTTTCTATGCTTCAGTCTGTTGTGGCAAATGCCAGCTCACGCACTGCATGAGGGATCGTTAACCCAACTTATTCACCATTTCAACCTGATGTGATATAGAGTCATTGCCTTGGGTGACCAGAGGCAAAGGATAGGGCTCCTGAACATTTAATAGTTGGTGTAGAAGAAGGAATTTATTGCAGGTGCAGCACATTTTGAAGCACTATAAAACCCATAAAATTAGTTTAACAAGAAACCACAGCCAGACAGAAAATGAATATCATTAGCCAAAGCAAAGTTAGCTCCATCATTGCCTCAGATATAGATATTCAACTGAGACAGTAAGTTGGCTCCATCACAGTCTCTGTGAATTTACTAGCTCTACTCAGGCTCAGTAGGGAATGTCTGCCCTTTCACCATGTGAGAGCCCATGCGGTGTAGTGGTTAGTGTTTTTTTAATCTTTATTTATAGCACATTGGTGTTGGGATTAAATCTGACTCAGCTTCAAAGCTGACTGGATGACTTTGGGCTATTTGTGATCTCTCAGCCAATTCCACCTCACAGGGTTGTTGTGAGGATAAATGGGGCAGGTCATTTGTAGTAATTCTTCAAATCCAAATAACCCTGCAAGAATATGGCACTAATTCACAGAATTTCTGAACTGCAGAATATATAAGTAATAACTTTCCACCTGATGCAAATAGGAGCTCTGGCAGAATCATTTCCCTTGGGACCATGGCAGTGGGGAAGGGTTAAATTCTCTCTCCCCATCCGCTACCAACCCAGTCTCAAGCTTCCCTGCCTCCAGGGGTGCTGTTCACATGTTTTAAATATGCCTGTTCACTGCATTCATGGAATTCACATTCTGTCTAGTTTGGCCCTATCATGGACCAGCAATGTCCATGAGTGGAAGGGAAAACAGGCAAAAGAGTATGCCCTCACTCCCTGTACTTCCCTTTCCCACTGCCACTGGCTGGAATTCTTTTATGCTACTGGCTGCCTCCACCAAACCAGCCTCAATCCTTTTAAGATCTCAGGTAGCTACTTGAGGTAGGGTTGACTATTAAATGTGGGGTAGGTGCCTCTGTGCCTGCAATTTGCATTGTCTCCCCAAACCCTACTTGTTTCAATGAGAACTTTTTTGGCAATCTGGATCAGGACAGCAGCATGAGGCAGTGGATGGGTTCACACAACACAACAACTCACACTCAGGGTTGAGTGTGGGTTGTCATTGAACCATGGGTTGCTGTTGAACCATGGATTGTTTGTGTGAACCCAGCCACACTAACAAACCATGGTTTGTTAACCATGAACAACCCCCAGTTCACAACCCAACAACAAACCATGGGGTTTTGTTGTTGTTTGTTCATGTTTAACAAACCATGATTTGTTAGCATGGCTGGGTTCACACAACACAACAACCCATGGTTTAACAATAACCCATGGTTCAACGATAACCCACACTCAACCCATATTCAACCTCGAGTGTGGGTTGTCATGTTGTCTGAACCCAGTCAATAGGTTAATGTTCCCCTAATCCTGATCCAGAGCAGAGCCCCCTCACTGCCATTTGTGTGTGTGTGTGGAGGGAGGAACCACACTTAAGGCCAGAACAGTACAGCTAAGGTATCATGTAGTTTGGCCATGAGCAGTGTTCCTGAAGTGTCTGTCTTCACCACGGTAGTGGAATAGGGTGCCAATCCTATGTATGTTTAGACAGAATGAAAGTCCTACAATTCCCAACATGCCCCAGGCAGTACAACTGGCTGGCGGATGCTGGGAGTTGTAGGACTTTTTTTCAGTCTAAGCATGCATAGGATTGTGCCCTTTACTGTATTGAAAATGATTACATCATTTTTAAAACATAGAAGACATCTAGTTCGAGAGACTTAAATATGTCATGGGAAAGTATTAATTGTCACTCACTCATGGAACACCTCTTTCCACATAGGCCTATATAAAGATAGATAGATAGATAGATAGATAGATAGATAGATAGATAGCCTCATTCCCTAAGGTCACCTACAGAGGATCTCCACTGAGTGCCCCATCATTCTGAAGTTTAGAGGCTGAGTACTAGAGAGAGGGCCTTCTTGGTGGTGCTCCTTTGTTCTGGATGCTCTCCCCAGGGACAAGTTGCCTGATGTCAACATTGTATTCCCTTTGGCAGGAGCTGAAAACTTTTGTTGTTCTCCTAGGTCTTTATATCTCTGTTGTTTTAATCCTTAGGACATATTGGTGGTATTAGTTCCTTTCTTTATTAAGTGGTTTTAGTTTTTCATTTTATACTGGATTTTATTGGGCTGACTTTTATATTGCGTTTTTGATTGCACTGGCTTGTATTTCTTGTTGGTTTTCTTTGGATATCTGTTCATTCTTTAGGCTGTCAAAAAAAGATTTTATTGTGTTATTCTGTTTTTAAAATTGTACGACACTCAGGGAATTTATTTGATAAGCATCTCATAAATACAAGTACTAAATACATCAATAATAAAGGGCTGCTTGGACAGATGGTTAGGTTGTGTAGTTTAAGGAGGATGAGTAAGAGGTTTCATCAGGAGGAGGGGTTGGCCTTACAGAAAGAGCCTCTGTACATTTGTCTAATGAGGCTGGCTAATTCTGAGCTAGATTTGTAGTTGATATAATTTCGCTGTGATCAATGAGAGTTTCATAATGAGTAAGGGGCTAACATTAACAAACTTTGGCACATATGCCTACGAAGCATCCAGATCAATCTGAACCTTGACTGCCCACATGAAGAATCTCATTTTATATTTCAAGCTGGAGATGAACTATGCAGAGAAAAGATGTTTGATTCACAGTACGTCTGAGCATTATGAGCTGGACAAATTTGTATTCCAAGCCAGGTAATTGTAATGCCGGCAGTACCACTAAGTGTGCCAATGCCATCAGCTGCCAAAACTTACCAGGGCAGTGGAGAGAGCAAGAAGGGCCATTGACAGACTGCAGATGTACATTCAAGCTGGTCTTCCTTCCTTCCTTCCTTCCTTCCTTCCTTCCTTCCTTCCTCTCTTGGTGCTTGAAAATATAAATAGCAGAGATCCAAACACAATCCTGGGTAATGGTGTGCAATTTCTACTATACTGTACTTTTTAGTTAGTATTAAGCTGCTCCCCTGCTCCCCCCCGGTCCTCTGAAAACCTTCCATAAGGGAGAAAAAAAGCCATCTCTCTCGACATGAGGTTTGATTTGGCCTCTGCTAGGCATTCTATTGATGCTGCCAACTTCTGTAGCCACCATTTCACTGTTATTTTGTGACAAAATTGTTCCCCTCTCTGCTACTGCAATCTGTTTCGCCTGACCCCCATCCCCCCCGCAAAAAAAATAAATAAAAAAAATTAGAGAAGGGATCTAGGGCAAAGCAAACTGATATTGGATTAATACTGCATACAAATCCTGCTTCTAGTACTACGGGAAGAAGCATATTCATGTTTAACCCAAACAGACTTTTAAAATCTGATTGCTAATGAAGAGGTGACTTTGTTTGATAGAGGGCTTAGTAATGCGCAAGCAAACCTCAGTTCTTCAATCGGCAGAACTAAAGAGGTGATGCCCTCAGCAGGGTGTTCCAGTTGCTCCAGACCCTCTGTACACAGTGGGGAATATGTGTCCTCACATATTAAACATGCTTTAATGAAGAATAGTTATCTGAAGTCACTTTCTGTTTTACAAATGGTCTTATCTTTCCTAATAAGAAAAAAATCCCTTACAGAGTGAGCCTGTCGGTTAGTCATGGCTGCTGGGCAATGATAGGTCTCCCAGCAGCCTAAGTCTCCCGGTACTGGTGGAGAAATTGTTCTGCCAGGGGACAAAATTAGGGGTACACGAAAGTCCCTTACCTGTCCTCGAAGCTTTTCGCGGTGGGGGGGAGGCACTTCGCTGCTCCCCCCACGAAGTTCAGGCCAGGGGGGAGGCTTCCCGCCTCGCCCGGCTGAAATTCAGGCCGGGGAGGAGGCTCCTCGCCTCGCCCGGCCGCAAACTAAAAAGTAAAAAAAACCCAAAAAATTCCCCCGTGATAGGCTACGTGACGATTTACGTAGCCTGTCATGGCTAGATCTGCAAAGTCAGCCATGATAGGCTACGTAAATCATCACGTAGCCTATCACGGGTGACTTAAAAAAAAAAAAAAAAGCACGTACGCAAATGGCGGCCCCCATAGGGAGCCACCATTCGCGTTCCTTATTTGGTCACTGTAGTCTACGTAAATCTTTACGTAGACTACGGCGAAAATAAGGGCAACGCTATTTGCGTTTTCTCCCTGAACAACCTTCGGAGGACCGAATGCGTTGGCACTCGGCCCCCCGAAGATTCGGGGAGAAATTCTCCCCCATCCCTATGATGAAGAGGACATCTTTTTTTGGGTGTTAGTTCTAGAAGGTGTTGTAGGTCTTCATTAAACCGATCAACTTCAGCTTCTTCGGCATCAGTGGCTGGGGTATAGACTTGAATTACTGTGATGTTGAATGGTTTGCCTTGGATTCGTACTGAGATCATTCTATCGTTTTTGAGATTGTACCCCAGTACTGCTTTTCCCACCCTTTGGTTGACTATGAGTGCTACTCCATTTCTTCTAAGGGATTCTTGCCCACAGTAGTAGATATAATGGTCACCTGAATTAAATTTGCCCATGCTTGTCCATTTTAGTTCGCTGATTCCCAAGATGTCAATGTTCAATCTTGCCATCTCATGTAGGGGTGCACGAAAGTCCCTTACCTGTCCTCGAAGCTTTTCGCGGTGGGGGGGAGGCGCTTCGCTGCTCCCCCCGCGAAGTTCAGGCTGGGGGGGAGGCTTCCCGCCTCGCCCGGCCGAAATTCAGGCGGGAGAGGAGGCGCCTCGCCTCACCAGGCCGCGAACTAAACAGTTAAAAAAAAAAAAAACGCCCCCGTGATAGGCTATGTGACAATTAATGTAGCCTATCATGGCTAGATCTGCAAAGTCAGCCGTGATAGGCTACGTAAATCACCATGTAGCCTATCACGGGTGACTTTTTTTTTAAAAAAAGCGCGTACGCAAATGGCGGCCCCCATAGGGAGCCGCCATTCACGTTCCTTATTTGGTCGCTGTAGTCTACATAAATCTTTACATAGACTACGGCGAAAATAAGGGCAACACTATTTGCATTTGCATTGCAACGCTATTTGCATTGCCCTTATTTTCACCGTAGTCTATGTAAAGATTTACGTAGACTACAGTGACCAAATAAGGAACGGGAATGGCAGCTCCCTATGGGGGCCGCCATTATCCGTACGTGCTTTTTTTTTTTTTAAAGTCACCCGTAATAGGCTACGTGACGATTTACGTAGCCTATCACGGCTGACTTTGCAAATCTAGCCGTGATAGGCTACGTTAATCGTCACATAGCCTATCACGGGGGCGTTTTTTTTTTCTTTTATTGGAATGGCGGCGGCGGCAGCCGGTCAAAAGACTGGCTGCCGCTCCCACCCCGGACGAAGACCCGCCGAACCACCGGCCGGACATGCCGCCGGGAGGGACATTCGCCAAAGGTAAGTCCCGTCCCGGGGGGGGGGGTGCGGAGTGCGGGGTGTGTGGAGAATTTCTCCCCGAAACTTGTTCGGGGGGCCGAACACGTTGGCGCTCGGCCCCCCGAAGTTTCGGGGAGAAATTCTCCACCAACCCTAATCTCATGTTTGACAACCTCCAGCTTACCTTGATTCATTGATCTTACATTCCAGGTTCCTAAACAATATTGTTCTTGACAGCATCGGATTTTCTTTTCACTACCAGACACATCCACAGCTGAGTGTCTTTTCGGCTTTGGCCCAGCCGCTTCACTCTTTCTGGCGCTACTTGGAAATTCCCTCTGCTCTTCCCCAGTAGTATATTGCACACCTTCTGACCTGAGGGGCTCATCTTCTGGCATCATATCTTTTAGCCTTGTCATACTTTGTTCCATGGTGTTTTCTTGGCAAGAATACTGGAGTGGGTTGCCATTTCCTTCTCCAGTGGACCACATTTTGTCAGAATCTTCACCATGACCTGTCCTTCTTGGGTGGCCCTGGCCTGCACGGCATAGCTTATGGCTTTACTGAGTTACGCAAGCCCCTTCGCCACAATCCATGAAGGGGCTATTGAGGTTTACAAAGATTCAAATGCACAAGCTAGTTTTGGGAGAATTAGCTGAGCAAATGGATTTTACCAATTGGGGATGTTCCGGCCTTCGTTCCACCAAAGTTATGCTTTGGTGGGGAAATTAGCTGCATTCTTGGTAAAGCTGAGATCACCAAGGCCTAAAAACCGTTTTCAAGACTGTGGGAAGGAGTCTTCCTAAGGCTTGAAGCACGCACGCGTGCACACCCACACACGAGGACAGGGGGAGGCTACCATTTATAATAAGATCTTCTAAAAACAATTATACCTTTCCTTGGCTGAAGCCCTTTCCTGCAGACAGGAACTAGTGCATGTTGCAGTTCCTGGTCTTAGGTGAAGAGGAAGGAAAGCACAGAGCCTTGACTAGGGGAGGCAAAGCACCCACTGTTGGCACCTTGCTCTGGCAAGCAAGGAGCGTAGTGATTTTGGCGGTTTCAGCATGGAGCCTTTCCTCTGGGAGGAGAGACGCTGAGTGATTTCAGCAGCAGTGTGTCACCACACCCCTGCAGGGGTGAGGCACCTAATGATTTCAGCAGCATGGCCCCCCACCACTGGGAACAGGGGGACCACAGACCGCCCCAAGCTAAGGCTTATTATACAGTTCAGAGAAAGACAGTTACATCACAACTCTGATGAGCCAGACCCTGCTCATAGGCACTGGAAATGTGCTAGTTGCTGTGGGAGAAAGACTGAGTTGGCCTTCCATCCCATATAACAAAAGAGGGTGCTTGGGGGTGATGGGTGCGCTTGCCAGAAACAAAAGTCCTACTTTCTATCTCTTACTCTTTTAACAATAGGGGTATATGAAACTCTTACCTGGTTACGCTGACACCATCCTCAGTGGGGGGGGAGGCGCTCCCCCCCTGGAATCCTCCCCGGCCGGCTCCACTCTGCGGTGAATCCATGGAGCTGCCGGCTGGGGCCGGCCGCAGCTGGAATGCCAGCTGCTGCCGGGCTGCTGCGGCCGCAAATGGCGGCTGCTATGCCATTTGCGTGGCTGCCTTTTTCGTGATAGGCTACGTAAGTATTTACATAGTCTATCACGAAAAAGGCAGCCATACAAATGGCATAGCAGCCGCCATTTGCAGCCACAGCAGCCTGGCAGTGGCCAGGAGACCAGCTGGAGGAGCTGCCGCTGCTGCATCTGCCACATCCGCCGCCGCATCCACTGCATCTGCTGCATCTGCTGCATCTGCTGCCAGGTATGCTCCATCCCGGGGGGATTCTGCAGGGTGGCAAGGGGGGGGAGGCCATGAATTCTCTGACATCCCTATTTAACAAAGATGATGTTGCATGTTAATGACTGTCTTAAAGACAGGTGTCAAGGCTGGAGTTCAACAACAGGAGCATATTGCAGGTAGTTGACTAGGTAACTTACCAGATATCACCCTTGCTATCCAGCACATTAATGCTTTGCTGAATTTTTACCCCCATCTTTGCCTTTCCATTAGAAACTGAATTGCTTGATCTAGTCTTGCATGATGCTCTCAACCCCGTTCCTGCGCCTTTCTCCCACCTTTGCTGAGGCTGGGGATGAAGTAGGGATGTACGAAAGTCACTTACCTTTTCAAAGGGTGACATTCGCGGTGGGGGGGAGGCGCTCTGTCTCTCCCCCCAAAATTCTCTCCAGCTGGCTCCTCTTTGCAGAGATTCCGCAGAGCCTCTGGCCGGGGCTGCCTGCAGCTGGACATCCGGCCACTGGGCAGCCTTCAGGGATGCAAATGGCGGTGGCCATAGCCGCCGCCATTTGCGTCCCTGTATTTTGCCATGATAGGCTACATAAATATTTACGTAGCCTATCACAGCAAAAAACCCACAAATGGCGGGGTTTTTTGGCTGTTTTAGCCTAAGTAAATATTTACGTAGGCTATTACGGCGGGAAAAAAAAGGGAATGCAAATGGAGGCCACTACGCCATTTGTGTTCCCTTTTTTTCACCATAATAGCCTACGTAAATATTTACATAGGCTAAAACTGTGAAAAAAAAGGGAATGCAAATGGCGGCCGCTGTAGCTGCCGCCATTTGCGTCCGGTGTTTTTTTTTTTTTTTTGCCGTGATAGGCTATGTAAATACTTACATAGCCTATCACGGCCTCCGCAGGGATGCAAATGGCATCCCTGCGTTAGCCATGGTAGGCTACGTAATTATTTACATAGCCTATCATGTCTATAATGAGGAAGCGAATGGCGGCCGCAAATGCGGCCGCCATTCGCAAGTCAGTGCAAACAGTAGCAGGTAAGTGCTCTGTTTCGTGCACCTTTGGTGGGGTGGGGGCGCGGGGGGCTGATATATGAGTCAGTGTGCTATATCATGCTCAGAGAGAAACATTATTTCAGTCAATTATCCATATGCACACATGTGGAATATCACAAGCCTCAATATCTGAAAATGATCACAATGTGTTAATCCACAAATGTCACAGTTTGGGTGGTTTTATGCAACATATGCACAATTGTTACAAAATGTTGGACTTTGCCACCACACTACATTTGGTCAGGTTAAAAAAAAGGGACGTGGCCAATTCCCAAAGACAAACAACTTTAATGAACCCATCCTTTCCCCTTTCATTCTTTTATATCATGATCTTACTAAGCATTTAAAGCCATGGTAGGATAGTGGAGTGGCTCCCAAGTATATCAGTGCAGCTGGCAGCCTGCCCAAAGTTCAGTATACTTGAGTTCCTAACTACTATGCTGTGTCTTGAATTTTGATTAAGCTTTGATTAAACAACATTTGCTCAAGCAGTCTGGGGCTAGATTGGGTAGCTTTCCAATCCTCCTGGAGGATGTTCCAGGAAGCCCTCTAGGAAGTTAGGCTTTGTCTAATGAGAAAAATTAATCAAAATGAACTAAAGGTGTATATTGAATCTAGTTTATTAAAACTGGATTAAGTCTGTCTGTGGATGCTGCTAATGGGCTTTAAGGGCGTGCTAGATTAGTTTAATTTAGCTAGGAGAAGGGTTAAGAGAAAGCAGTTGAATCTCAGTGTATACAGTTCACAGGGGAACGAGTGGGATGATCTAGTTTAATTAAGGCAGAACAAGGGCCTGTGCTCGTAAGTCCTCAGTGACATATAAGTATTGTCAAAGAGGGAAGAAAATATATATATTCAGGGATACATTTGTCCATTAAAAGACAGCATTGTATCTACTGTATGTCATAGGTGGCCAACCTGTGGCATGAGAGCAGCCAGTTTTGTGGCTCATCCGAATAGGAGGACGTTCAGGTCTGGCTATGACATCATTTGGTCTACAGTCCTGCTTGATTCTCCTGTTCTGCGCTGCTGTCTACATGCTGCCTACCCCCCAGCTCAGCAGACTAGGGCCACAACCATGCCACAACCACACCACACCAAGCCACATCAACCCAAACCACACCACAAGAGACGTCTATATGAGCATATGTCCAATGCAATGTGCATTGGAGTGGCACTTACTTTGGACTTAATTTGTGGCACACTTGCCCCCCTCTCCAAACTGGTCATCTCTCTCTCTCTCTCTCTCTCTCTCTCTCTCACACACACACACACACACACACCATTTCCAAGATGCCACCATTTTTGGCTGGCCCTCATAACCAGTTAGAATTTTTGGCTGCTATATGTATTGACCCTGACCCTCCCCTGACTTGGTAGAGAGGCAATATCCTGTCACAGACATGGGGATGCATGCCTAATTTTGCAGACAATGTTGTGGCCTCACTGTATAGTCCTGGAAGCTAGGCAAGCATTTGCACATTGTCTAGGTGATTGGCCATGTTCATTCTTCATGAAGGGAGTGAGCAGTCCTTACATGTCTCAGTAATGCTTAGACATTTGATTTGCTGCCTTCCTACACTGTGCTGTGGCCTGTGGGACTGCAACACAGTATGAAAAGGAAGGGGATACATCTAGGGATGTCAGAGAATTCCGCCACAGATCTCAGTGAGGCTGAATGCCAGTGCATTTGGCCCCCCGAACTCTGCGGTGGAACGGCCTGCCACCCCCCCGCCCCCCCGCAGATCCCCCCTGGGATGAGACTCACCTGGGGCAGATCTTCCGGGCGGTGGCGGCCGGTCTTCCGACTGGCTGACGCCGCCGCCATTTCCAGGCTTGTGTAAAAAAAAAAAAAAAAAAAGACATGATAGGCTACGTAAAGATTTACGTAGCCTATCATGGCTAGGTTTAAAAAAAAAAAAAAAACCGTGATAGGCTACGTAAATCTTTACGTAGCCTATCATGGTTGGATAGGTAAAAAACAAACAAACAAACCATGTACGCAAATGGCGGCGGCTGCAGCCGCCGCCATTTGCGTTCCTTCTTTTTACCGTCTTAATCTATGTAAATATTTACGTAGACTATGATGGCAAAAATCAAGGGGAATGCAAATAGCGTAGCGGGCGCTATTTGTGTCCCCTTTTGATTCATCATTTTAGCCTACATAAAGATTTACGTAGGCTAAAACGGTGAATGAAAAAGGGACGCAAATAGCGCCCGTTACGCTATTTGCGTTCCCCTTGATTTTCGCCGTCATAGTCTATGTAAATATTTATGTAGATTAAGATGGCCAAAAAGAAGGAACGCAAATGGCGGCGGCTTTTTGCGTTTTTTTTTTTTAACCTACCCAGAGCCCTCCGCGGCCGGAAATCCGGCTGGGGACTGCTCTGGCCTGGCCGGGCCTGGCCAGCTGCTCCGCAGAGCTGCTGCGGAGCACAGCTGGCCGTTCGAGGATTCCGGGGGGAGGAACGGAGCGCCTCCCCCCCCACCATCAACATAATCCATGAAAGGTAAGTCACTTTTGTACATCCCTAGATACATCTCCATCTAGCCTAGGCAATATGGGGCATACTTCTGTCTCAGCATCCTACCTAATAGATGACATTTGCCTCTGTAGCATCAACAAAAAAAGCAGGTGGGGGGGACTTTGCAGCCCTTGATTGAGGTTGTGAACTTATGGAATTGTTTTGCTTTGGCCCTGGTGACACTACATTGTGCTGGAGACTAGGAGCATTCATGGTGGGGTCTCACAGAGAGAAAACCAATTCACTGAATTCCATGGTCCAGGGACAGGCATGTACTCACAAAAAAACCAGATTGTGCCTCTGCCAGTTGCACATATGCAAACCGAGGCATGGCTAGGCCTTTTTGCATGTGGTTGGAAAGGAATTTGGAATCTATTGGCTGGGCTCTCATGATCAGCAGGGGAAACAACAGTATATCAGCAGTATATTTTTTTTCACCTGCCCCCATACATGCCGCTCATGCGACTGGCATTTACCTAATTACCCACACTGTGTCACAGGTTGCTGTGTCATCTGGTCCTGGCATGCAGTAGGGCTGGGGTGGCTTCTTACCCATCCCACAATCCATGGCTTGTTGTAGGTGTTGTGGGGTGGGATAGAAGCTATCCCTGCTGAGCTGCGTGCTGGGTTCGGATGGCACGGCAACCCACAACACAGGACGGGTAATTAGGTAAATGCCAGTTGCTCAAGTGGCACATGCAGGGGTGGGGGAAACAACCCATACTGCGCTGTTTCCACCTGCGATCATGTGAACCCAGCTGTTATGACTTCTACTGTTCTCTTCCCGAGTTTCTGGAATAGATCCAGAACTGGTTCCATTCTCTCCCCCACCAAAATATTCTGGAGTAGAACCAAGTAGTTCCACATATCATGACCCATATTAAAATGTTATCTCACAATCTGGACATACGGGTTTGGATTCTGAGAAGGGGTCAAAGAAGAGAACTGGTAGAAGGCGACTTTCCTGCCCCTGACTCTTTCTCACCCTGGCAGTCTTGAGAACCCCAATGAGAAGCCTCTCCTGACTGACTCTGAGGGTCAGATGACTCTCCTCAATGGGGTGGGTGCTGGCACATGAGGTTCAGGGGGATGTGGATCCTCAGCCCCCATGCCATATCCCACCCAATTTAGGAGAGTCCCCAACCCTCACAAGAGGTCAGAGAGGAGGAGGAGAGGGCAGGAAAGTCACATTCCACTACTTTCTTTCTGCTAGCTGTACTCATCCAAGCCATGAGCTCATTGGCATGAGTGCCAACCAACTTGCAGTGGAGTGGTTCATTTAAACCTCCCTCAAGTGAATTGAGTAGTGAAGAGCTAAATTACAGCTGATGATCAACTCAGTCATACAAACAACTTCCCACTCTTCAATCCAAATCCCTAGCCTGGACAGGACCTCACTGCATGTATCATCTCAGTGAGCCTATATTGCTGTATGATAACTTCATTATGATGGATAGAGGAAACGATTTTGACAAAACAGGAAAATAAGACAAATCTCTTACCGGGTTCCACTTTTATATCAGATCTGGTGTCAGTAAAGATGTACGGATTTTGTTAAATCCATTCTGTCTGTGTTTTGTGGATTGTCAGACATAAACGCCTGTAATGTTGTGGACATTGCCCCTTTAAGACCCCCATTTGTGTAGATGGGAAACGTACAGAAAACAATGAGCAATCACTGAAGTAGCAAATGGCGCTTGACAAGGGAGTGGACATCTGTGTACCGCTGCTGAGCATCCCACAAACCAGCCAGCGGTTCATCCCCCACTGCTCATCTGGGTTTGGCAAGTGCTGGGGGTTTGGCGAGTGCTGTGCGGGGTGGGTGCAGAGTGGTCCATCCATCCCTATTGATGCGATTGGATTTTTTAAACCAGAACTTTTTTTCTACTTGCGCTATTTCACATCAGCGCTACTGCACACTAACTAGGGATGTACGAATCCCATGCCTTGTTCCAGGTGGGGGCATCCGCGGTGGGGGGGAGGCGATCCGTCCCTCCCTCCAGAAACTTCCCCAGCCAGCTCCACTCTGCGGCGAGTCTGCAGAGCTGCCACTGCCTGACTTCTGGCTGCAGCTGGTCTTCAGACGCAAGTGGCGTCTGGTGTAGCGGATGCCATTTGCATCCCCTGCCTTTTGCCGTGATAGGCTACATAAATCTTTACGTAGCCTATTACAGCAAAGAGCAGGGGTGCAAATGGCATAGTGGATGCCATTCGCATTCCTGCCTTTTGCCGTGATAGGCTACGTAAAGATTTATGTAGCCTATCACGGCAAAAGGTAGGGATGCAAATGGCATCTGCTACGCCAGATGCCATTTTCATCCAAAAGGAAGCAGCGGTGGATGGCGGAGGGCAGTTGGATGGACTGGACCTGCTGATGACCAGGTAGGGTCTGTCCCGGGGGGATTCCGTGGGGTGGGGGGGTAGTCTGTTCCGCCATGGACTCCGGGGGGCTGGATTCTAAAGAATCTGGCCTCATTGGAGTCCATGGCGGATTTCTCCGCCATCCTTAACACTAACTTCTGTGCATTAGTGCATTTGTGCAAGTGCAAATTAGCACAAATCCCTCCCAAATGTGAAAAAGCTGATCTGCTGAAGAATCCGCAGGTCAGATTCATGGAAATCTGAACTCATTTGAATCCATTGCGGATTTCTCCAAAATCCCTAGGTGCCACGGTCTAGCAAAATTGTAAGCAGGCATTTTGGAGTGCTCTCTCTACCCATTTCTGTTGCATTCTGCTTCTTCCCATAGGATTTATGGAGAGCAGCTACCTCTACAGTGGCCAAAAATAATAATGATGAGGAACATTGAATTTGCTGGGAAGCAGGCCAGCCTATCAACACTTTACCTGCTTCAGCTTGTCCAAATGTTGAGCTGCATGGAATATTGGGGTTAATCTGTTTAGGGCTCTGTAGGGCAATGACACAGATCTGAGACAAAGAAAATAATAAGTTGGCAGCTTTAAACAAAAGTTACAGGCATTTCAGTGGGTTATATCATAACAAACTGAGGTAGATTAGTTTAACTGTATGGACAAAATATCGTTGTCTAGGAGATTAAATAATATCAACAAGTATCCACTTAAAATATGGCCCACGTTTGTTATCATTTTACTATGTTATGTTGTCACTGGACTGTGATAGCTTGGAATAAAAATCTTTGCAGAGTAGGAAGATGCAATGCATGTTCAATAAAACAGAATTGAATTCCAGACCCACTGACTTTGTTTCCCTGCCCAAGGAGTGTGATTCAAATTTCTTGCAGTGTGTGCAATCCTATCCTATACATGTCTACTAAAATGTAGGTCCTACTGAGTTCAGTGGGGCTTACCTGGGACAGGGGTATAGGATTGTAGCCTTAATAGCATATAGGAAAAATGTAAACCATAGTCTTCGTTGAATTGTAGCTTTGACATAGCAACATCCAGATTTTCCCCAAACAATTCAGCCACATTAAATATAAATTGCTTGGCAATTATAGTTTTCTAAAGGTATGATGCAATGTCTGAAAGTTTTGTCCTTTTCAGCTTCAAAAATGTCTGTGGTACTTCATCACAAAGATTTACTTAGATGAAAATCCCCTTGATTTCAATGGAACTTCCAAGTCAATGTACTTAGGACTGAAGCCTAAATTGTATGGCAGAGATATTTGTTTAATGTACCATTGTAAACAGCTCACTCAAAGTTGAGAATATGTCAAAATTGTCTATGTACACAACAGAAAAATTGAGGAACCTTAATAATTATGGAGCTATTTAGCAACCACTTCAAGCAAATTAATCGTGTCTCTAAGAATCACTGGTGAAATGTTTTAGACAGAAATTAATCGTGTCTCTAAGAATCACTGGTGAAATGTTTTAGACAGAATGTTATTTTAGCATCACTGCCTATGATTCCTGTCAAAAGAGGATGGAGGCAGAACACAAAGATTGTTTTAAACTTTTAAGTTTGGTAGTTTCCTATCTAGTACCAAGGCTGGGTTTGTATATACTTTAGTGAGATAATGTAAGTGAAGCATTTTGAACACTGAAAAGAGTAGAGGCTGGAGCTCAGCCTCTCATGGTCCAAAACATGCACAAAGGCATGGAGAACAATATTATTATTTCTCTAATATGACACTATTAATATCGCCATAATGCAGAAGTGAGGCTGATGCTAAGAGAGAATGATTTGCCTATGGCTGCCTACTGAGTTCGTGGCAATGACAAGATCTGATAGATAAAGCTTGATTTGTAGCTCCAGTCTTTTAGTCACCAGCCCAGCACTGGAACTTTGAAAAATGCAATAAAAGTTAAATTCAAAGACTTTTTAAAATTGATATTTTATCTTCACCTTGAATAGGCATGGATGTTTTTATTAAGGCGCTCAAGCTAAAATGTTGTTGATTAATCATTTGAAGTTCAGTTGCTTGATCAGTTGATGAATTGATGTTCCCGGGTTATGGGACAGAGACTGCTTTGGTTGCCTTGGTGGATGATCTATGCTGGGATCAGGACAGGGGGAGCATGTCCCTGTTAGTTCTGTTGGACCTCTCAGCAGCTTTCAATACCATTGACCATAGCATCTTCCTGAGGCATCTGTCTGAGATGGGACAGGGAGGCACTGTTATACAGTGGGTCTGGTCCTTCTTGGAGGGGTGATCTCAGAAGGTGGTGCTGGAGGATTCCTGTTCAATGTTGTGACCATTGGCCTATGGTGTCCCTCAGGGCTCCATCTTATGACCCATGCTATATTTAACATATACATAAAACTGCTGGGAGTTTGGGGGTTCAGTATGCTGATGACACCCAACTCTATCTCTCTTTCCCCCACATATTCAAGGAAGCTGTTTGTGTAGTTAATGGACTGGATGAGGGCAAACAAATTGCAGCTTAATCCAGACAAGACAGAGATGCTCCTGTTTAGTCAAAAGACAGATCAGGGAATAGGGAATCAACCTCTACTGGAAGGGGTTACACTCCCCCTGAAGACTCAGACTCACAGTTTGGATGTACTCCTGGACTTGGTGGTGGCCAGCAGTGTGTTTGTGCAACTGAGGCTAGTGTGCCAACTGCCCCCTTTCCTAGAGATGTCTGATCTGGCCATGGTCAGACATCTGCCTCAGATGCATCACATTTGGACTACTGTAACGTGCTCTACATGGCGCTACCTTCAAAAACTGTTGAGAAACTTCAGCTAGTCCGGCAGAATGCTGCCACCAGACTGTTGATCAGGGATGGTTACAGGGAGCACGTGACTCCCTTGTTACAATGTCTTCACTGGCTACTAGTCTGTTTCCAGGCGGAATTCAAAGTGCTGGTTATGACCTACAAAGCCCTATATGGCTTGGGACCAGGCTATCTGAAAGACTGTCTTCTCCCATATGAGCCTGCCCAACCCTAAAGATTGGGTCACCTTCAGAGGAAGATTTGGTGGTGACCTGAAAGAGGGCCTTCCTGGTGGCCACTCCCAGGCTGTGAAACTTGCTAATGAGAGAGGCTAGGTTGGCTACCTTTCTGTTGTCCTTCCGCTGGCGGGCAAAAAGCTTCTTATTCAGGCAGATCTTTGGTTAGTAAGAGGGTCTGTTGGGTTTGCTGCTGTTTTCATTCTGTTGCTGTTGTGTTTTAATTGTGTTTTAACCCATTAGCTTTTATTATTGTTTTAATCAAGTTTTATTTGTGACTGTAAGCTGCCTTGAGTGCCATTTTTCTTGGTAGAAAGGCAGGGAATATGTCAAATAAATAAATAAATACATACATTTTGCATGTTGAAAATGTTTTTGCTCTGAAGCAAAAAGCACTGCATGGTGCATACATGGTTTGTAGTAGCCAGCATAATTTTAAAAGAGAGATTCCCACTTATGTGGGAAAGAAGAGGAAATGCCTCTGTCAAGGAGATGGCTGCGTACCCAGATCTGGCAATGGGGGTGAGGAAAGTGCCATACACAGCTTCTACCTTTAGATATTTCTGCCTCCATCCTGCCTCCAAGCCTTTTGGCTAGTGGGTGATAGGGATAACCATAGCCACAGGCTCTTACTCTGGGAATAGGGAAACTACCAGCAAACTCTCACTAGTCACTGGTGTTAGAAGTGTGTGGTTTTTTTTAAATCAAGTAATCTAATTAATTAATCAATTCAGTATTGCAGTTTTAAGAGTGCTAGATCCCAATGGAGGCTCCTTCATAGGGCAAAATGGGACTTCCCCACTCCCCCCACCCCCAAGAAAGAAAGAAAGAAAGAAAGAGAAAATGCATTTAACATTTTAATTGCATTAATCAATTAAATATTTCTAGGTGAAGTTCCTGACTAATTAATCCTTGTTTTCTTTTGGTTGTTCAGTCCCATTGCTTCTGTCTCATGTCTGAGTCTATAATTTCAAGATGGCTTTTCATTTGGGCCTCTCTGATCCTGTCAGGGCAAGGGAGAGGGGCTTGCATACTACTAGACACTCACATGACAAGGCTCCCTGACTCTGGTCTTAGTACATTATTGGGCCCCTCTTCTCTCAGGGTATTATCAAAGCTTTCAGCTGAGGCTGCCAGTAGTTGTAAGGCAATTTTCAGCCCATCACATAAATCCAGTGAGCCTTGGGTGGGGCTGGCCCCTCCGACACCTCTTGGATACCACTTCTCTGCAACTGGCTGACTTTACCCTATTAGGGCCATATAGGACCTGATCGCCATGTTAGGAACAGGCACAGTTCTAAACAGCAGATTCCCCCCTCCCTTTGCCAGAGTCCTGGTTCCTCTAACAGGACCAGTTGGTGTAAAAAGGTAGGCCTGGCCTAGTAGGCTTTGATGTTCAAATATATGTCCCCAATGCCCCCTCCCTCCTAAGGAATTATGTTCAAATTTGTGTCCCTTCCCCCCAAGGAGCTTTAAGAGCATGTCATTCCCTCAATTCCATTTTGTTTTCAAATGTTGTGATTAAGCTGTGATATAGTGAGTGGCCTAAAGTCACCCAGGGATCTAGCTACATGACTGTAGCTAGATCCCTATGTAAGGAGCTGAAGTACAGGGATGTTGGAGGAATCTGGTTGGGGGCTAGCGCTTGATGAGCTTTCATTGGCTCAGCCCCTGGACCTTGCCTTGTCTTCCATTAGCTGTGAATCAGGCCACCTAGCAGATTTTCCATGTCTTTTTTATTTGCACAAATAGATATTTACAATTTCTTCAATTTGTGCAAATTTTGACCATATTTTGTGGAATTTGCACAAATTTCAGCTAAAATTTGCACAAATTAGACAAATTTTGGCCACAATTTGAGAAAATTATGCAAATTGTGGCCACAATTTTCACATATCCCTATTTGTGCAAATTTAAAAAAATGGAAAAAGTTCCTGGACTTTGGGAAAAACCCATGGCTGAGTCCACAAATGCAAGCTGAAGTAGGCATACAAGAGAACTCCGGCAAGCCCCCAAAGGGCCAGATTTCCTAGTGACAGGCATCTCTACTGAAGTGTTTAACATTAATTATTTCTTAATAGTTTTTTTTAAGCATGTATGTTCTTAAAAGTATAAATTTCTGCAGTTCTGCTAAGGTTGCCACCACTCCAGGATTGGTCTAAAATCTCCAGGAATCAGCATTAATCTGTAGGAGATTCTTGAAAGCAATCCTGGAGGTTTTAGCACCCTGATATACAATATTGAGGGCAGTAAAAGGAAATCTCTCCAGGCATAATTTCAGTCAGAGTTGGCAACCCTATTCTGCACTGGAATCCTGGCAGTTATAGGGATGGCGGAGAATTCCGCCACGGATCTCAGTGAGGCCAAATGCCAGTGCATTAGCCCCCCCGAAATCCATGGCGAAATGAAGCCCCCCCACCCCCCCTGCGAAAGGTGCGTGAAACAGAGCACCTACCTGGTTCTGTTTGTGCTGCTTTGAGAATGGCGGCTGCGTTTGCGGCCACCGTTCGCTTCACGATTTTTCCTGTGACAGGCTATGTAAATACTTACATAGGGATGTACGAAAGTCACTTACCTGGTCTCGCAGCTTGCTTCGCGGTGGGGGGGAGGCTTCCTGCCTCTCCCGGCTGAAATTCAGGCCGTGGGGGAGGCTTCCCGCCTCGCCTGGCCGAAATTCATGCTGGGGAGAAGCACCCCATCTCCCTGGTCGTGAACTTCAAAAGAAAAAAAGAAAAAAAAAAGGCCCGTGATAGGCTACGTAACGATTTACGTAGCCTATCATGGCTAGATCTGCAAAGTCAGCCGTGATAGGCTACGTTAATCATCATGTAGCCTATCACAGGTGACTTAAAAAAAAAAAAGCACGTACGCAAATGGCGGCCCCCATAGGGAGCCACCATTCGCGTTCCTTATTTGGTCTCTGTAGTCTACGTAAAGATTTACGTAGACTACGGCGAAAATAAGGGCAACGCTATTTGGCTATCTGCCATAGCCGCCGCCATTTGAGTTCCCTTTTTTTCATCGTGATAGGCTATGTAAAGATTTACGTAGCCTATCATGGCAAAAAAAAGGACGCAAATGGCGGCGGCTACGGCGGCCACCATTTGCATCCCTGCGCAGCCCAGCAGCAGCCGGATGTCGCTGCGGGCGGCCCCCAGCCGTTGGCTCTGCGGAATCACTACGGAGCGGAGCCGGCCGGCGAGGATTTTGGGGGGAGACGGAGCACCTCCCCCCCACCGTGGATGTCAGGAAACGAAACAGGTAAGTCGTTTCGTACATCCCTAGGCAGTTGTGCTCAGTGTTGTCATTGTATTGTTGCCTCAGGTAGTCCCCAGTATGGAGATTGTTTATTGTACTGTGCAGATACTGAAAGGCTTTGAGCATGAACAGAGTGAACAGTAGAAATGTGTCTGTATGTGTATATTTGTTGTGTAGGAGAGACTTCATCTTTAGGAGACATAGAAACTGGCATTCAGTTTGCAGAATAAAAATAGCATTTATATAATTATAAATTAGTATTAAATAATAGTAATTTATAATTATATATAAGTATTATAATACATTAGTATTTATAATTTATTTATATAATAAGTATTTTGTAAGTACTTCACTGGTATAATTTCACTCACTATGATAACAGTAGTTTAGGGTGCAATCCTATGCTTGTTTAGACAGAAAAAAGTCCTACAACTTCCAGCATGCCCTAGCCAGCACGACTGGCTGGGGCATGCTGGGAATTGTAGGATTTTTTCTGTCTAAACAAGCATAGGATTTATTTGTTTTATTTATTTACAATATTTATATACCACTCCACATCAAAGATTTCAGAGCGGTGAGCAGCAGGATTGAAGAATAAAATCCCATAGGATTGCACCCTTAATATAGGTTACTTGGGGAAGTGGAATAAAATAATATCAGGTTGGCTATATATTAAGGTCACTTTGTATCTTTTATGTGAGGGGACATCCCTTCTTCACGTTTTTTTGGGATTTCCCAAAGATATGTTATAGCCTGGCTTCAGAGTGCCTAACTTTATTTACAAAAAATCAACAAGGGAGAAGTATAAGATCTAGTGTGATAATGAGGCAAGAAGTCTGTCATTTGCTGGAGGAATGGCAGATGAATGCTTTTGAAAAATACATAGGGGGAAGTACCTGTGAAGGGCTGTTGTTTGGCATACAGCGTTTATCCAAAAGTGTGCACACACACACACACACACGAGTACATGTGCGTTGTACGCGTGTGCCACTATAACTGTTGTAGTGATGCATGCCATACACGAGCAAAAGAAAGAAACTGCTCCCACCAGCTCCAAACCTCACCAGCCGTCACTGCTAGGTCCTTCTTTCATTGTAGACTGAGAATTTTTTTTATCACATTATTAGGTTCTGAACAATATCTCTGTGACAATTTCTCATTCTGCTTGTGCAGTAGGCAATTTGTCTTTTTTTGTAAGAAGGTGCTCCCAGAGATTAGAGAAGCTTTCATAAACTTGACCTCCCTCCAAAATGAAGCCCTTTCGTAATCCCTTAAGAATTGGGATCAAATGTGTAGGCCACCTCATGCTTCAGCAGGCAGTCTAACCAAATGATGGGGGAACTCCAATAGTATAGTTACTGGCATATATTTTCATGAAATATGGGCAAAAAATTGGACATGTGTTTATTAGCAGAAGCTCAAATAGTTTTAGCTAGACACTGGCTGGTGAATACGAGACCTGTTCAGAAAGAATGGATGAATAAGAGCAGAAATGAAAGTGTTTACGATTATTCAACATTCAAGTGATGGAGAAATAGAATTTATTTCCTCTAATAATAACTGGATAAAGCTGGTCAGATTTGGGGATAACTGTTCTAGCTTACACCAGATCCCAATTTATTCTTTTCCAGTCCTTGTAGCAATCACTAAATTCTATTTGTATCAGATGATGAACTCTCTTATAAAAAGATGGAGAACTCGATCATCTGAAGGAGAATGATAAAGCCCCCCTAATAAACAGTCCATCTGGAGCTATCATGTGACAAAGGAAGTTAAAGAGATCCCAAAGCATGCTTTTTTAAATCCAAGACACCTTCTGATCCAATCCCTCAACTCCTGCAGTCTGTCCTCAGGCAAGTTGGGAAAAAAACAATCACTGTGTTTTTAATTGAATTCCCCCAAAAGCTAATGAAGTGGCAGCCTCCTCAGCCACATCAGGAGACAAAGGGACATCCAATTCAGATGTTAAATCAATAAAGGCACATATGATTCATCAACGTTGCCCAGAGCTGCCTTGTCTGAAAAAAAGGAAATGATCCAGCTAATAATAAAGTGAATCAGGGCCTATTCATCTCCTCAACGCCAACTCTGGGAATGGACTAAACTCAAAGGCTGCTCAAAGGACCAGCCCATAGGCATATCAAAGTAAAGCTTGCCTTGAAGTGAGAAGGGAAGCAAATAATAAGAAAAACCCCTCAGGTGAACAAGAAGATGGCACAAAAGTGGACTTAATTTAGCCAGTTAAACTTCTGTTTCAAAGCTTCTGATCATTCCCACAGCAGAAAAAAAAGAATATAATGAACTGAACAAAAGTCAGAAGAGATGGTATCATTAACCAATTTACCTCTTGTTGTTCAGTCATTCAGTCGTGTCCGACTCTTCGTGACCCCATGGACCATAGCACTCCAGGCCTTCCTGTCCTCCGCTCTCTCCCGGAGAGTGCTCAAGTTCGTATTCATTGCATCGGTGATGCTATCTAGCCATCTCATCCTCTGCCATCCCTTCTCCTTTTGCCTTCAGTCTTTCCCAGCATCATCAGGGTCTTTTCCAGAGAGTTTTCTCTTTGCATTAGGTGGGCAAAATATTTGAGCTTCAGCTTCAGTATCTGTCCTTCCAATGAGCACTCAGGGTTGATTTCCTTTAGGATGGACTGATTTGACCTCCTTGCAGTCCAGGGGACTCATAAGAGTCTTCTCCAGCACCACAGATTGAAAGCATCAGTTCTTTGGCACTCAGCCTTCCTTATAGTCCAGCTCTCACAGCCATACATTACTACTGGGAAAACCATAGCTTTGATTAGATGGACCTTTGTCGGCAAGGTGATGTCTCTGCTTCTTACTATGCCGTCTAGGTTTGCCATAGCTTTCCTCCCAAGGAGCAAGCATCTTTTAATTTCATGGCTACAGTCACCGTCTGCGGTGATCTTGGAGCCCACGAAAATAAAATCTGTCACTGCTTCCATTTCTTCCCCTTCTATATGCCAGGAAGTGATGGGGCCAGATGCCATGATCTTCGTTTTTTTAATGTTGAGTTTCAAACCAGAAGGAAATTGGTGAAGACAGAATTGCTGGTCTTCTTGGCTTTCCTCCTTCCCCCATCTTTGAAAGTTTCACCCAAAAGCTCCCTCACCTTTTGGATAAATCATCATTTGTCATACCCTAATTTACCTCTAGGGTATGACAAATGATGAGTTATCCAAAAGGTGAGGGAGCTTTTGGGTGAAACTTTCAAAGATGGGGGAAGGAGGAAAGCCAAGAAGACCAACAATTCTGTCTTCACCAATTTCCTTCTTAACGTTATGTGCAGCAGATTCTACAACTTTACTGAGCGCAGATACTAAGCAGGTCCTTTGCACGAGGCTAAGTAGCTCTTTGAACCCTAGTCCAGCATAGAGACAGATCCATGAAAAGCAAAGGAAAGTTATTTTAAAGAGGGCACATTTGTAACATGTGCATGCACAATTGTGTATTTTTTTAAAAAAATATATAGAGGCAGTCTTTTGGAGTATGACAGAAAATAGTAAACCATGCCCCCATTTGTAAGTACAGCCCTCTTGCCCTGGAATAAGCTGTGGACCTAAGATGCATTTCTGTGCCAGGAAGATGGAAAGTTTTAAAACCTTAGGGCCTTCAAGGTGAACTGGGCAGAATAGGATTGAGTCACGGTGTGAGATTTTTTTTTACTTTACATTGAAAGGAAACCTCATTTTCCTTTGATAAATTACTCAGAATGCAACAAAAGAAGTCTTTTCCTAATTAAATACAACAGTATATGCCTTTTGGCTTTAAAGGAAAAAAGCTCTCAGACTCTGAGTCTCCTTAGATGGACTTATTTCTTTTGACAGTCTCTGGCTTTGACTTTCTCTCCTCAGAAATCTATTCCTGGCATCTCCTGCCAAACTGTCTTCTCTTCCTTCCTAGTCTAGTTTATTTATGCTAGGTTTCTTTGGCCTGCCCTTTCTAACATTTCCTTTCCTTCCTGCTGTCAGCATGACAAAGCCCGCACTCATATCTGAGTTCCTTTCTCTTTGTTTCCCTCTGTACCCTTTCCTTAGCTTTAACATTTTGCCTCATCCACCTTTGAAGTTGACTGACATTGCCTCATATACTTCTGAAGTTGAACTGATGGAGTGATTTCATGTCTGTGGACATACAGCAATGCCGCATCAGCGTTAGCGTACATGGTGGCTGGTATATGAGCACAAGGATTCTTCGGGTCCCCCACGAAGAAAAACAAAGGAGATACTTTGTTTTCTAAGAATCAATCAGTCAGTCAGGAATTGTTTCATGATTCTAACTGCCACAGTCCTGTACATAGTTAGGCTATGTAAGGCTGCAACCCTATATACACTTAGCAGGGAGTAAGTCCTATTGAATCAAATGGGACTTATTTCTGAATAGACATGGATAGGTTTGCACTGTAATTCTCATTTACTTCTATGGGGTTTTTAAGCCTAACTGTCAGGAAGGGGAAGGGAATAGAAGAAAGCAAGCAAACAAAAGTATTTGATTCAGAAAAGAAAATAATTCCACAAAAAATAGAAATGCAAAATTCCAGAAGTGTGCAAATTAAATTTCACTCAGCCATTTTGTTGTCATTCTTGATCAGGAATTCAGTGTTCCATTACTGTATATGTAATGAAAACACAGTACTTTCATAACAGGCTGTTAGTATTCCACCAAGATTGACTAAATGGATTCAAATTGGATGTCTTTGCTACATTTTATTTCCTTAGAAGTGGATACGTGAAAAAAGAGGAGATTAGCAATCTATAGAGTTATGCTAGACAACATGTTACTTCAAAATCAGTTGATGTTTTTCATCACTTATTTGCAACATCATATGCGAAACAAATTGCTTGGCATGTTGTACATGTCTTTTTCAATCCTGCTTTGCAAAGTATATATCATTTGTGCAGACACTAAAAGCGGATAGACCAAGTCTTAAAGGACCTGGACACAGGGACTCTAGGCTACAGGGCACCTGTGCTGATGTTATTCCAGGTTATTAAGATCTTCCTTCTTCATAGAATTTGATACTGTTTTATCTGGCTGTCTAGTTTTTATTTGCCGCCACTGTTTTATTTTGTTTTATGCATTTTTATGTTTGATTGTATTATTTTTTATTTTTAAACTGTGAGCTGCCCTGAAAGCACTTACATGAAGGTGTGGGATATAGATAAAATAAAACCAATGGGTTACCCGCGAACACAGTTTGTGGAGAAAAAAAATCATATCTAACGAAAGCTTTAACTTAACTAACTGCATTTATTGAAACATTCAAAGTGTTACATCTTTTATCTTTATAAGGCGTCCTTAAATACAATGTTCTTGGTGTAAACTCCAGGACAGCCACTGTAATGTCCTTGTCATAGATCATCGACAACTTGAATCTTGAGGTTTGCCAATGAGTGCACATGACCCATGGCAATGTAGATCCCTTCGTGTTTTGTTTACAGGCCATATGTTATTTTGTATTTTGTCTAAAGGCCAATGTAGATCCCTTCGTGTTTTGTTTATAGGCATAATGGGAAGGCAGTCAAAAAGGGATGATCAACTAATTTCCAACTTTGAATTATATATATAAGATAAATACCCTTGATAATAAAACTATGGCTGGGCAGAGGGGAGATCCAGCTATGTTCTGGAAAGAGTGCAGCAAGCCTGGGGGCCTCAAGGCCTTGGAAACACCCCCCCCCAAGACAGCACTGGTATATGTTGGGAATTAGAGTCCTAATAGCATTCTTTCTCTTAGGGATGTCGGAGAATTTCTCCACGAATCTCCCGGAGGCCGAATGCCAACGCATTCAGCCCCCCGAAATTGGTGGAGAAACGGTCCGCCCCCCTGCCCTCCCCCCCGGGATGGGACTTACCTTCGGTGAATGTCCCTGGCAGCGGCGGCTCCCAGTGGCAGTTCGACGGTGGTCCGTTGTCGTCGTCGGCCGGTCTTCCGACTGGCTGCCGCCGCTGCCATTTCCAAGTAAAACAACAAATAAAAAACAACAAATGTGATACGTAAAGATTTACGTAGCCTATCATGGCTAGATTTTCAAAAAACACCATGATAGGCTACGTAAATCTTTACGTAGCCTATCACGGCTGACTTTGGAAAAAAAAAAAAGCACGTACACAAATGGCGGCGCCCATGGGCACCGCCATTTGCGTTCCTTATTTTGGCATGGGTCGTCTACATAAATATTTACATAGACTACGGCGAAAATAAGGGCAACGCTATTTGCATTACCCTTATTTTTGCCGTAGTCTACGTAAATATTTACGTAGACTACCCGTGCCGAAATAAGGAACGCAAATGGCGGCGCCCATGGGTGCCACCTTTTGCGTACGCGCTTTCTTTTTTTCTCAAAGTCAGCCATGATAGGCTACGTAAAGATTTACGTAGCCTATCATGGCTGACTGCAGGCCAGGGACGCCATTTGCGTCCCGGCAGGAGGAGAACTTTCACGGCCAGAGAGGAGGGCCTCCCCCCCCACCCAGAATTTCGGCAGGAGGGATGGAGCGCCTCCCCCCCCACCGCGAAGCAAGCTTCGGGATCAGGTAAGTGACTTTCGTCCATCCCTACTCTTGTTAAAGAGTACACTGTACAGTGGTACAGTACATGCTTTTCCGGCAAAATGTTCCTGGTTCAGTCTTCGCCAACTCCAGCTAAGCTTGGAGTTCGTCCTGAAACCCAAGGTTCTCGAATTGGGAAACCTAGTTTCTCAAATTGCCAGATGTGCCCATGGGCCCAAAAAGGTTGCCTATCCCTGGTGTAGACAGTACTAAATTAGGTGGATCAATGGTCTGATGGCATAAGTAGCTTCTTACATTCTATGCTGTTCTCTGTGCACTGGAGGTGGGAGAGAGCGGGAGATACGGTTCCATTTGTGGTACACAGGCAGTGGAAGTGGCTTGGATTCTCTTGTGCTCATGTGGTGTTTTTACGATAGGTGGGCATAATGGGAGCTGTATTTCTCATTATGAATGCAATGTTAATGCTCAGGAATGTGGGATGCCTCCACTGTGCACTCTACAAACATGCTTCCTAACCCAGGAAGCAGCGCAAACTGTGGGCATTGTAGGTAGGATGGCCACTTATGAATAGCCAAAGAAGAGGAAAGGCATCACCAAAAGGACAAATGAGGACACAAAAGAGGACAATAGAGTTTGAAAATGCTAATTTATATGTATGGATGCATAAATAGAAATATAGTTCATCTCACCACTGTGAGGAAGATTGTGACCAGGTGACCTATGTGCCTGTGTGCTCAGTCCAGGTGCTGTTGAGAGGCCCAGCTCTTCCTTCTGATGGCTTTTCAACTATTTGCCAGACTTCAACTGGACAGCCCTTCAACGAAACAATACCTTCGAAACAGAGGTCAGTCCTCTTTCAGATAGAGGACTGTCCTCTGTAAAAGAGACATATAGCCACCTAAGTGGTGTTCCAATCCATGCTGGAAGGTATACAGGTTACATTAGGGTCTCCCTGTTCCTTTCTGCACCTGATGATAATAATTAGACACATGATAGAGCCTCAAGGCCTTCACTGACCCCAAATTAATTTTTTAAAAATGAGATTGTCAGACCTCTGACAGACATCCTATTAATTATTTTCTAAAATATTACAGTTGGGTGCAGGGTTGGGGGTGTGGGGAGAGGGCTACCTTTGAAAAAGGCTTCCAGTTCTGATTACAGTACAGAATATGAAATAATTGTATTTATTATTACATTTTTTATACTGCCCAATAGCTGAGACTCTCTGGGCATTTGACAATTAAAACCATAAAATACAACTTAACAAGACATAATAGAGTTTTGGCTATTGGGTGGTCTAGAAATGAAAAATAAATAAATAAATATTTTAAAAGTTTAAAAGTACCATGTAAAACTAAAGTAAAACCCAGCAGCAGTTACAGCCCAGGGAAAGCCTATGTGAAAAGGTGTGTTTTCAGGAGGCATTTAAAAGATGTTACATTTTCTGCCTCCTGAACTGGGAGAGTTTTCCAGAGGGTGGGTGCCATTACAGAGAAGGCCCACTGTTGAGGTTCTTCATGGAGACATTCTGGTCATTTTGGATTGACCAGCAGGGCCTCCTCTGAAGATCTTAAATGCTGTCTGGGTACATATAAGGTATCTTGGTCCCAAGTAGTTTAGGGCTTTATATGACAACAACATAACCTTGTATGTGGCTCAGTAGCTAATAGGAAGCCAGTGCAGTTCTTTTAACATAGCTTTCCTGAGCATAGCTAGGTGTCCCAGTGAGCACCCCAGCTACTGCATTCTGCACTACCTGCAGCTTCTGAACCATGCACATGGGTAGCCCCACAAAGAACACATTGTGGTAGTCTAATTACAAGGTTACCATTGGCTAGGCTATCCCTATCCAGAAATGGGCATAGTTGACGTACCAACTGAGGTTAGTAATGGGTGCTCCGGTCCTCCATTGACAAAGATGGGTCCAGAAGCACCCCCAAACTACAGACCTGTTTCTTCAGAGGGAGTGCAGCCCCATCCAAAACAGGAAAACACCCCAATTCCCTGATCTGGGAACCACCAACCCATAGGGTCACTGTCTTATCAGGATTCAGATTCAGTTTATTGGCCCTCATCCAAGCCATAACTGCATCTGGACACCAGTTCAGAATATGCACAGCCTCTAGGGATGGCGGAGAATTTCTCCCCGAAACTTCGGGGGGCCGAGCGCCAACGTGTTCGGCCCCCCGAACAAGTTTCGGGGAGAAATCCTCCGCCCCCCCCGCCCCCCGCCCCTCCGGGACGGGACTTACCTTCCCTGAATGTCCCTCCCGGCGGCGGGTCCGGCTGGCAGTTCGTCCGGTGTTTGAGCGGGGCGGGAGCGGCAGCCGGTCTTTCGACCGGCTGACGCCCCCACCATTGCAATGAAAGAAAAAAAAAAAAAACGTCCCCTGATAGGCTACGTGACGATTCATGTAGCCTATCACGGCTAGATTTGCAAAGTCAGCCGTGATAGGCTACGTGAATCGTCACGTAGCCTATCACGGGTGACTTTAAAAAAAAAAAAAAAAAGTGTGTACGGATAATGGCGGCCCCCATAGGGAGCCGCCATTCACGTTCCTTATTTGGTCGCTGTAGTCTACGTCAATGTTTACATAGACTACGGCGAAAATAAGGGCAACGCTATTTGCGTTGCCCTTATTTTCGCTGTAGTCTACGTAAACATTGACGTAGACTACAGCAACTAAATAAGGAACGCGAATGGCGGCTCCCTATGGGGGCCGCCATTCGCGTACGCGCTTTTTTTTTTTAAAGTCACCCGTGATAGGCTACGTGACGATTCACGTAGCCTATCATGGCTGACTTTCCAGATCTAGCCGTGATAGGCTACGTGAATCGTCACGTAGCCTATCAGGGGACTTTTTTTTTTTTTTTTTACTTTCGTGTTCGTGGCCGGGCGAGGCGGGAAGCCTCCTCCCCGGCCTGAATTTCGGCCGGGCGAGGCGGGAAGCCTCCCCCCCGGCCTGAATTTCGGCCGGGCGAGGCGGGAAGCCTCCCCCCCCCGGCCTGACCTTCGCGGGGGGAGCAGCGAAGCGCTGCCCCCCACCGCGAAAAAGCTGCGAGAAAAGGTAAGTGACTTTCGTTCACCCCTAACAGCCTCTCCTGATTCAGATGTCACACAGAAATAGAGCTGGGTGTCATCAGCATACTGGTGACACTTTGTCCCAAATCTCTTGATGACCACGGCTTCATATAGATATTAAATAACATTGGGGACAGGATGGTGCCCTGTGGTACCCCACAGTTCAGCTGCCATGAGACTGAGGTGCAGTCACCCAGTGCTATTCTCTGGAACTGACCCAGCAAGTACGAGTCCAACCAATGTAGAACAGTGCCTCCGACTCCCAACTCATGGAGGCAGTAGGGATGTGCGAAACACCCTTACCTGGCATCTGCGGTGGTCTGCGGGGAGGGGAGAGGCGATCTGTCCCTCCCCCCCCGGAATTCTCACTGGCCGGCTCCACTCTGCAGTGAGTCTGTGGAGCTGCTGGCTGGCTCCAAAGTGCCAGCGATACAGCTGCCATTGCCATATCGCTGGCTGGGCGGATTGACCGTGGCGTGGCCACAAATGGTGTCCGGGATGCCATTTGCGGCTGTAAAGGCCTTAGTTTAAGGTAAATGCAGCCATTTATGGCTTTATTTACCTTAAACTAAGGCCTTTATGGCCGCAAATGGCATCCCGGACACCATTTGCAGCTGCAGTCAATCCGCCCAGCCAGCGATACGGCAATAGCGGCTATATCGCTGGCACGCCGGAGCCAGCTGGCAGGGAGGATCAGGCCGGCAAGGATTTCTCCAGGAGGCAGAGGTAAGTCTTCCGATCCTCCACGGACTCCAGGGGGGCCGGATTCTTTTGAATTCGGCCTCACTGGGATCCATGGAGGATTTCTCCCCCATCCCTAGGAGGCAGTCCAGGAGGATACCATGGTCAGTGGTATCAAAAGCCACTGGGAGATCAAGAAGAAGTAACAGGGTCGCACTCCCCCTGTCCCTCTCCCGAAGAAGGTCATCCATTAGGGCGACCAAGGCTGATTCCATCCCAAAACCAGGCCTGAATCCAGAATGGAATGGATCCAGATAATCAGTTTTATCCAAGAGCACCTTAATGCTCTTAGGTGGTATGCTAACTGTTGTCTGGTCACAAACACCCCATTCTTGAGTAAGGTGCTCAAGAGGGTGGTGGAGTCTCAACTACAGGCACTTCTGGATAAAAGATGATCTTCATTGCTATTGTTATTATTGATACCAAACTGCTATAAACATAGCTTTGTATCAAGCAAATCTATATGATCAATAAATTAGACAATTTCGGCTGCAATCCACAACCTGGGAATTGCTTCTGAGTAGACATGGATAATATTGCACTGTTGAAATGGTTATAAAATCATGTTGTTGGCCTGGTCTGTGATAGTGTTTTACCCAAGAGGATACTCCAAATATTACATATATTAATGTTATCTGCATTCATGCCAAGAAGAGTTCATTCTGGTTCAAGTTAATAAAACAATTGCTGAAGGAATTAATAAGAATTTGCTACTTGTTGCAAAGCAGTTGAAACCCTGGAGGACTTGATCTTAGAAAACTCCTGGGTAGTTGCTTCTTGTGGAAACTTTTGAATTAAAGGCATTAAATATAAACATTTGTTAACTCCTGCAAGATTTACATTCCATGTCTCTCTTATAAATGACATTCCTAACTCTTACTGCTCCTTTGGGAATTATTTAATTTAGCAGTTGCTTCAGAAGCACTTCATAAAAAAAAACAATTATTGAATTAATTGTGATATTTCTAGCCTAACATTCATTTATGACATCCTCACCACCTGTAATCCCTTTCCCCAATTCCCTTATAGAGGCAAAATTGAATAATTTCAGATCCGATTATACTCTATATTTATATGATTATAGTAATAATCCTGGTATTCCTAATTCAGATCTTGCCATGCATCACTCTTATCATTTGGAGTCCTTTTGTAAGGTCTCTAATTCTCCTAAGTATCCTACATTAATCAGGACACTTACTATTTTAGGTTCATATTCCCATCTTTCTTCTTATTACCTCATTTCCAGTGCATATCATGACATTATTTTTTCATCTATAACAGGATAAAGAGACCAGCTTTTTAGGATTGGCAGAGCCAGCTTAGGTGAGATTGGATGGTTTGGGGGAGTGATGTGGTGCATCTGCTGCCACATCTGAAGCCCATCCGGCTTGGACAGAAGGTGGTGTGTGTGTATGTGTGTGTGGGCAGGGACAGTTTTGCCTGGCTTTTCAGCCCAGCAGATATCTTCAGTTTAAATCCTGTCCCATTGAAAGCAATGGGGTGGGGAAATTACCTACTAGAGCTCCAGAGTCTGCATTGGCCTTCCTTGGAGGAGCAGTAGCTTTCTGCTGAAGGAGCTTTCTGCAGGCACAGTGGGGGCCTCCTTTCCTCTGGCAGGGACTTGTATAGAGGCACTCCACCAAATCCAAATCCCCTCCAGAAGGCAACATCAGGGAATGCTCTTTAGCCATGGTTATTTGCCAAAGATTCTGTGGAAAATAATTCTTTGTGAAGTGTGGCAAGTTTGGTAAGTATATATATGTGTGTGTGTGTGTGTGTGTGTGTGAACTTGTCAAAATTCACACACACACACACACACACACAGAGACGTACGTATGAAACAAACTTCTCATCCATTCCTAATCATCTCACACTTCCCCACCCTATCACTTCAGCAGCACTATGTTCAAATGCTAGGGAGTGAGTGAAAGCATCAACTTAGCAATAGTGAATTTCAAAATGTAATGTGGTATAATGATGCGGCATATTGAGGTCTTTAGAATGGCAAGTAGTCTAACCATAGATGACACGTTAAATGGATTTTTTAATTTTATTTGTTTTTAATACAGAGTGAGTTTCTGCCATAAGCTGAAGCTCAATATATTCTCTTAATATAGCCAGCTTTGCTTTTTTTTTGTTTTAATCCACATTAAAATACTACTGTACATATGCAATTAGCATTCAGGCTGACTGAAAAGTTATTTGTTGGATGCTGATTTGAATGGGTTTTATCCAATACTGTCCATTTGCCAGTGAAAAACTACTGGCAGAATAGATTCTCCCTCCTGCTGCAGCAGGTTGCATGTCCCCCGCGCTCCAGATTGTGTCCACCAGCCACCTGGAGCAAAGTGAAAGTGCATGGGGGAGGCAGCAAGGAGAAGTCCCACTGTATGAGTGGAAGGCTCATGTGATGTTGGATAGAGCGCAATGGAACTCTCTCTTGTTCTTGGGTAAGTTTGTTTTTGTGATAGTGGTGGGAACAGGTTCAGTTTCAAAGGGAGATGGCCCGTGGTAGCAACTACAGTTCCCAAAGGAGATTGTATGCATTAGGGGTGGACGAAAGTCACTTACCTTTTCTCGCAGCTTGTTCGCGGTGGGGGGGAGCGCTTCGCTGCTCCCCCCGCGAAGTTCAGGCCGGGGGGGGAGGCTTCCCGCCTCGCCCGGCCGAAATTCAGGCCGGGAGGGGGAGGCTTCCCGCCTCGCCCAGCTGCGAACACGAAAGTAAAAAAAAAACAAAAAACAACGTCCCCTGATAGGCTACGTGACGATTCACGTAGCCTATCACGGCTAGATCTGGAAAGTCAGCCGTGATAGGCTACGTGAATCGTCACGTAGCCTATCACGGGTGACTTTAAAAAAAAAAAAAAAGCGTGTACGCGAATGGCGGCCCCCATAGGGAGCCGCCATTCGCGTTCCTTATTTAGTTGCTGTAGTCTACGTCAATGTTTACGTAGACTACAGCGAAAATAAGGGCAACACAAATAGCGTTGCCCTTATTTTCGCCGTAGTCTACGTAAACATTGACGTAGACTACAGCGACCAAATAAGGAAGGGGAATGGCGGCTCCCTATGGGGGCCGCCATTATCCGTACACACTTTTTTTTTTTTTTTAAGTCACCTGTGATAGGCTACGTGACGATTCACGTAGCCTATCACGGCTGACTTTGCAAATCTAGCCGTGATAGGCTACGTGAATCGTCACGTAGCCTATCAGGGGATGGTTTTTTTTTTTTTCTTTCATTGCAATGGCGGGGGTGGTAGCCGGTCGAAAGACCGGCTGCCGCTCCCGCCCCGCTCGAACACCAGACGAACCGCCAGCCGGACCCGCTGCCGGGAGGGACATTCAGGGAAGGTAAGTCCCGTCCCGGGGGGGGGCGCGGGGGGCGGGGGGGGTGCAGAGGATTTCTCCCCGAAACTTGTTCGGGGGGCCGAACACGTTGGCGCTCGGCCCCCCGAAGTTTTGGGGAGAAATTCTCCGCCATCCCTAGTATGCATATGATAAGCATACATATACACAGAGTAACCAGAACGGCAGCTGAGGCAGCAGAATTGTTCCTCAACAGCACCACTTCAGAGTGCAGGTAGAATTAACATGGGAAAAGGAAATATTTCCTACAAATACATAACTAGTATATCAGAAGGCTATGCTTAAATCTTTCTCCCTCAAACATCTATATGCATGGATTGTTTTTCTTTTAAAATGGGGAAGCATTCAGTCATGAAAAGGCCCACCCTGTGGAAGGTGGTACAGTCCAGGACAGCTTTAGTACCTCACCTGATGACTGTGGGAGCAGACAACTCAGATGGAATGCTAGAACCATGATGGCCCCCTTCTGTATATCCCAAGGGTGGGGTGGGGACTTTATTCCCCATACAATATTCCAAGGCACAGAAGTGTTTGGGGATGAGTCCCCAGCCCTTTCAGATGTCTGACAGCTCCAATTCTGAGTCAGAGTTAGAACTACAGATCAAGGTCAAGGTGTGGGGGGAGGGACCCTCCCTAGAGCACCTAGATGCTGGGAGAGATTCCTCTGAAGGCCTTGAAAAACTGATGGCCCAGGCTCAGTCCGTGCCCCCCCCATAGGAACTCAAGTTTCCGAGGAGGAGGAGGAAGAGGGGTGTGACTTGAGATATGCGAGGGTATGTCACAAAACAAAGCAGGAAAAGTTAGGGGCAGGGCTCAGACATTCTGCCAGGATAGCCACTCTTGGAAGCCAATGTAGGAGGGAGCCACCTGAAGGGAGGGGCATCACTGCGAAGCAAAGCTGGCCGTGAGGTTCACGGGCAAACTGTTGGCAACTTCACTACCCTCCGGTTTGTCTTGTCTGCTTAGATATCACAGATTAGTTGTTTAGGGCCTCACCTGAGGCAGTCTGAGAGCTTCCTTGAATCTGCATTTGTAGGGAGACAGCTTTGTCTATTCTGGTGTTGATTGTGAAGGGGAAGGACGATCCATTTCTGACAAGAAGTGTATTTTGTAGGGATGTAAGAAAGTCACTTACCTTTTCACAGGGGTGATTCGTGGTGGGCGGGAGGCGCTCCACACCTCCCCCCGAAATCCTAACCTGGCTGGCTCCACTCTGCAGCAACTCCGCAGAGCCTCCGCCCACCGGCCAGGTGCATTCGCAGGCGCCTGGAGCCTGCGGACGCAAATGGCGGTGGTACGGCGGCCGCCATTTGCATTCCCTTTTTTGCCGTGATAGGCTGCGTAAATACTTACGTCGCCTATCACAGCCTCTGTAGGGATGCAAATGGCATCCCTGCGTTAGCCGTGATAAGCTACATTAGTATTTACGTGGTCTATCACAGCCAAAAACATGAACGCAAATGGCGGCCGCCGTAGCTGCCACTATTTGCATCCGCAGGCTCCAGATGCCTGCGAATGCACCTGGCCGGTGGCTCTGTGGCATTGCTGCAGAGTGGAGCTAGCCAGGTTAGGATTTCGGGGGGAGGTGTGGAGTGCCTCCCCCCCACCGCGAATCACCCCTGCAAAAAGGTAAGTGACTTTCATATTTACGTAGCCTATAAGTATTTACATAGCCTATCACGGCCTAAATGGGGAAGTGAATGGCAGCCGCAGCCGCGGCCGCCATTCGCAAAGCAGTGCGAACGGCACCAGGTAAGTGCTCCATTTCGCGTGCCTTTCGCGGGGTGGTGGGCGGTGGGCTTCATTCCACCACGGATTTCAGGGGGCCGAATGCACTGGCATTCAGATTCACTGAGTGAGATCCATGGCGGAATTCTCTGACATCCCTAGTATTTTGCCACACCAAATGGCCTCTTCATGTTGATCTGGATCTTCATTGGCACCATCTAGCAGTAAGAGTTTTACAGTTATGGAAAAAGAGATATTAAAGTGTAGGCTCTTGGTTCAGAAAACATAATGAGATTTTGTATACTTTGTCATCTCTCTCTCTCTCATAATGCAAAATATCTCTCCCCAGCCCCCCCCCCCCGCTACAAACGTGGACAAACTTTTCACCGCATCTTGATTAAAAAACTGGGGCCAGTAGCAATTTTAATATTGTAAAGTAGCAAGTACCCCAACTTTGAAATCACGTCATCAGGTGATTGGTGGCATTAAACAAACAAACAAACAAACAAAATCAAACAGGTGCATATACAGATCATGTATGATGGGAATTTGGATTTCAGTGAATAAATGTTCATTTCATCAAATGAATTCTAGAAGCATGTGAAGCAACAATGAAGTGTCATTATTCCCCTTTTTTCAGAACTATTATTTTAACAAGCACTTAAAAATTATGTTACTTTTCCCTCCTATTTTCTACTAATCCATGGATTGTGCTGTGCAGAACTGTTGCCCATTAATTTCAATCGAGAAGGCTGATCTTTGCACCTTTTTCCTTTGTGGATGTGGATCAGGTCCCTGGGAGTTCCATATAGATATCTGCTTGCACACAGGTCTACTAGTGAGGCAGTAATTCTTTAGATTTTCTGACATGTTGTTATTATTATTATTATTATTAATAATAATAATAATAATTCATATCCTGGCTCTTTCCCAATACTGGGGCTCAAGGCGGCTTTACAACATTAAAACTTGTACAATTAAATCCTATAAATAGAAGTATACAAAAGTTAAAAGTTAAAATATAATTAAATCATCAATAATATTAAAAATGTATAAAATATTGAAATGTTAAAAGAACAAGAAATATAACCGTAGTATCCATCCATTAGGGATGTTGGAGAATTCTGCCACGGACTCCAGTGAGGCTGGATTCTTTAGAATCCGGCCCCCCGGAGTCTGTGGTGGAATGGACTACCCCCTCGCTGCCCCCTCGCTGCCCCCTGAAATCCCCCCCCGGAGCGGACCTACCTCACGGCAGTGTCAGATGCGTCAGCATTGGCAGTGTTGGTGTCATCTCCGGATCGTCTTCCGGCTGCTGCCGGGCTGCTGTGGGCAGCCGTCATAGTGGCCACCATTTGCGTCGATGCCTTAGGCCATGATAGGCTATGTAAATACTTACGTAGCCTATCACGGCCTAAGGCATAGACGCAAATAGCGGCTGGCATAGAGGCCGCCATTTGCGTATGCAGCACGGCAGCAGCGGTCGGATGTATGGCTGCAGCCGGGGAGGATTACAGGGGGGAGGGACGGATCGCCTCCCCCCCAGCGGATGCCCTGGACCGGAACCAGGTAAGTGATCTGCTCACCCCTACCATCCACCCTGTTCTCACAGGTTCAGGCTAGCTATCCCCAAAGGTCTGCTGGAACAAAAAGGTCTTTACATGCCTGCGAAAGCATATCAAGGAGGGTGCCACTCTCGCCTCCCTAGGAAGGGAATTCCAGAGCCTGGGAGCAACCACTGAGAAGGCCTTCTCCTCTGTTCCCACCAGACTGTGATGGTGGTGGGGCTGCGAGAAGGGCCTCCCCTGAAGTTCTCAGGGCACAAGTAGGCTCATAGGGGAGAATGCGGTCTTTCAGATAACGTGGACCCGAGCCATATAAGGCTTTATAGGACATGACCAGCACTTTGAATTGTGCCCAGAAACAGACTGGGAGCCAGTGAAGCTGTTTTAGCAGGGGAGTGGTATGCTCCCTGTAGCCCCAGTCAACAGTCTGGAAGCAGCTCTTTGAACCAGCCGAAGTTTCTGAACACCCTTCAGAGGCAGCCCCACGTAGAGCACATTACAGTAATCTGAATGGGATGTAACTAAGGCATGCATCACTGTGGCCAAGTCAGACATCTCAAGGAATGGGCACAGCTGGGGCACTAGCTTTAACTGTGCAAATGCACTCCTGGCCACTGCTGAAACCTGGGCATCCAGGCTCAGGGCTGAATCCAGAAGTACACCCTAGCTGCGAACCTGTTTCTTCAGGGGGAATGTAACCCCATCCAGCACAAGCTGAATCCCTATTCCCGGATTGACCTTTTGACTGACCAGGAGCACCTATCTCTTGTCCAGATTAAGCTTCAATTTGTTCGCCCTCATCCAGTCCATTACTGCCGACAGACACCGGTTTAGCTCCCCAACAACTTCCTTGGATTAGATGGAAAAGAAAAGCAGAACTGGGTGTCATCAGCATACTGGTGACACCAAACCCCCAAACTCTGGACAACCTTTCCCAGTGGTTTCATCATGTATATGTTAAATAGCATGGGGGACAAAACAGAACCCTGAGGAACTCCACAAGCCAATGGCTAGTAGGGATGTACAAATCCCCTTACCTGGGCTCCACAGAGGGGTCTGCGGGGGGGGGGGAGGCGATCTGTTCCTCCCCCCCCCGGAATCCTCGCTGGCCTGCTCTGCTCTGCGGTGAGTCCGTGGAGCCACCGGCTGGCTCCATTCCGCAAGCGATACGGCTGCCATTGCCGTGCCATATCGCTGTGGATGAGAAACAGGAAGTGATCCCGACGCAAATGGCGTCTGCTACACCATTTGTGTCCCTGTTTCTTCTTGTGATAGGCTACACGTCTGTATTTAAGTAGCTGTTTAAGTAGCCTATTGCGTGAAAAAATGTCCCTGTTTTTTCACGCAATACGCTACGTAAATAGCTACGTAAATATAAACAAAGAAGAAACAGGGACACAAATGGTGTGGTGGATGCCATTTGCATCTGGATCACTTCCTGTTTCTCATCTGCAGTGATACGGATGGCGATGGTGGCCATATCGCTTGTGGAATGGAGCTGCTGCTGAGGAGGATTTGGCTCCGCGACAATCTGGTGGGAGGCGGAGGTGAGTGGGAACATTCTGCCATGGACTCCGGAGGCCGAATTCCAGGGAATTCCAGGGAATTCGGCCTCATTGGAGTCCGTGACGGAATTCTCTGCCATCTCTACTAATGGCCAGGGAGTTGAACAGAAGTCTCTCAGCACCACCTTCTGGGTCTGCTCCTCCAAGAAGGAATGGACCCACTGTAAAACAGTGCCTCCAAGTCCCATCCGAGCAAAGTGGCCCAGAAGGGTACCATGGTCAATGGTATCAAAAGCTCCTGAGAGGTCCAGCAGAACCAACAGGGACACACTCCCACTGTCTAGTTCCTGGAATAGGTAGGGATGTACGAAATTGGCCTTACCTGGCTCTGCTGGGTTCTGCTGGGGGGGGGGGAGGCGCTCCGTCCCTCCCCCTGGAATCCTCGCTGGCTGGCTCCACTCCACGGGGATTCCGCAGAGCTGCCAGCCAGCTCCGCCAGCAGCCAGACATCCGGCCGCTGGCTAGCAGGGATGCAAATGGTGGCTGCCATAGCCGCCGCCGTTTGCGTCCCTGTAGTCAGCCGTGATAGGCTATGTAAATCTTTACGTAGCCTATCACATCTGACTTAAAAAACAAAAAACTGTGCATACGCAAATGGCGGCGGCTATGGCCGCCGCCATTTGCGTTCCTCATTTTGGCCCGTCTTAGTCTATGTAAATTTTTACGTAGACTAAGTCGGCGAAAATAAGGGGAATGCAAATAGCGTAGCGGACGCTATTTGCGTTCCCCCTTATTTTCGCTGTCTTAGTCTACGTAAATATTTATGTAGACTAAGACGGGCCAAAATAAGGAATGCATTTGCATAAGCGAGTTTTGATTTTTTTTTAAGTCAGACGTGATAGGCTACGTAAATCTTTACGTAGCCTATCACGTCTTTTTTTTCTTTTCTTTTTAACACTAGGGGTGCACGAAAGTCACTTACCTGGTCTCGCAGCTTGCTTCACGGTGGGGGGGAGATGCTTCGCTGCTCCCCCTGAAGTTCAGGCCGGGGGGGGAGGCTTCCCTCCTCGCCCGGCCGAAATTCAGGCCAGGGGGAAGGCACCTGGCCTCGCCTGGCCGCGAAATAAAAAGTTTTTTTAAAAAAATACGCCCCCAGGATAGGCTACGTGACGATTTACGTAGCCTATCACGGCTAGATCTGCAAAGTCAGCCGTGATAGGCTACGTTAATCGTCATGTAGCCTATCATGGGTGACTTTAAAAAAAAAAAAAGCGCGTACGCAAATGGCGGCCCCCATAGGGAGCTGCCATTCGCGTTCCTTATTTGGTTGCTGTAGTCTACGTAAAGATTTACGTAGACAACGGTGAAAATAAGGGCAACGCAAATAGCCGAGTGCCAATGTGTTCGGCCCCCCAAAGTTTCGGGGAGAAATTCTCCCCCATCCCTATTTAACACTGGAAATGGTGGTGGTGGCAGCCGGTCGGAAGACCGGCCGCCGGAGCCGCCGCCACCAGAGCCACCGCCGGAGCTGCCACCGCCCGGAAGATCCGCCCCAGGTAAGTCTCGTCCCGGAGGGGATCTGTGTTCGGGGGGCCGAATGCACTGGCATTCGGCCTCACCGAGATCCGTGGCGGAATTCTCTGACATCCCTAGGCATAGGACATCCACCAAGTTGACCAAAGCTTAGGGGTGGACGAAAGTCCCTTACCTGTCCTCAAAGGTTTTCGTAGTGGGGGGGAGGTGCTTCGTTGCTCCCCTCGTGAAGTTCAGGCTGGGAGGGGGAGGCTTCCCACCTCGCCAGGCCAAAATTCAGGCTGGGGGGGAGGCTTCCCGCCTCGCCCGGCCGAAATTCAGGCCGGGGAGGAGGTGCCTCGCCTCGCCCAGCCGCGAACTAAACAGTTAAAAAAAAAAAAGTGCGCCCGTGATAGGCTACGTGACGATTAACGTAGCCTATCACGGCTAGATCTGCAAAGTCAGCCATGATAGGCTACGTAAATCGTCACGTAGCCTATCACGGGTGACTTAAAAAAAAAAAAAGCACGTACGCAAATGGCGGCCCCCATAGGGAGCCGCCATTCGCGTTCCTCATTTGGTCGCTGTAGTTTACGTAAATCTTTACGTAGACTACGGTGAAAATAAGGGCAACGCAAATAGTGTTGCCCTTATTTTCGCCATAGTCTACGTAAAGATTTACGTAGACTACAGAAACCAAATAAGGAACGGGAATGGCGGCTCCTTATGGGGGCCGCCATTATCCGTACGAGCTTTTTTTTTTTAAAGTCAACCATGATAGGCTATGTGACGATTTACGTAGCCTATCATGGCTGACTTTGCAAATCTAGCTGTGATAGGCTACGTTGATCGTCACATAGCCTATCACGGGCGCATTTTTTTTTCTTTTATTGGAATGGCGGCGGCGGCAGCCGGTCGAAAGCTCGGCTGCTGCCCCCGCCCCTGACGAAGACCCGACGAACCGCCAGCCGGACCCACCCCTGGGAGGGACATTCGCCAAAGGTAAGTCCTGTCCCGGGGGGGGTGCGGGGGGTGGGGTGTGTGTGGAGAATTTCTCCCTGAAACTTGTTCAGGGGGCCGAACACATTGGCGCTCGGCCCCCCGAAGTTTCGGGGAGAAATTCTCCGCCATCCTTACCAAAGCTGTTTCTGTCCCATAACCAGGTCTGAAGCCAGATTGAAATGGATCTATATAATCTTTCTCATCCAGGAATCCCTGGAGTTGGGAGGCCACCACATGCTCCAATATCTTGCCCAGAAATTGAATATTGGAGACTGGCCGATAATTATTCAATATGGTGGGGTTCAGGGAAGGCTTTTTTAACAAAGGTCTCACCACCTAACCTTTAGGCAGGCTGTAATTCTGCCTTGACTAAGGGAGGCATTAACCACTCCATTTACCCACTCGGCCAGTCCACCTCTGACTGCATTTATGAGCTAGAACACACATGGTGGCTCTCACCAGTCTCATAAGTACAGTATTTGGATTACAACTTTAAAAGAAATATAAAAACCTGATGGGTTAGATCTAGATTCTTTTGAGCTGATGGGAGCATTTTCCCCATCATAATGCTCCTGCCAGCAAAGAGGGGGGAGCCAAGCTTTGCCCATTCCCCCTCCCTCTACAGCCCCTAGTTCCACGTTCCCCACTGTTCTGGAGAGTCCACCAACCACCTAGAACAGATTTGGGAGGAAGGATAGGGAGCTCTCTAGGGGGAGAAGGGATCTGACAAAGATTGACTCCGCTGCCAGTGGAAATACTCTGTTGGATTGGAAACCTTCCACAAACAGAAGGAGCCCTTCTGCCCATAGAAAGAAGATACTGGATCCAAGCCTATATTATTGCAATTCATAAATATCATATGTGTTATTTGCATCAAAACAGGTTCAGACTGGGGGACAGTAAAAAAAAGAAGTTCTTGAAATTATCATCAGAAACATTGATCCTTCTTTCTAATAATTGAAGGGGTGGGGAAGAGCAGTTAATGTATTTAAATCAGAAGCACATTTTCTCCCACACACTCTAAAGGGTTGGAAAACTGTGTGAACTATTACCACATTGAAAATGGCAGTTGATTATACAGCATGGGTGCCATTACTGGAGGAGTTCAATTTCTCATCAAATGCCACTCACACAGCACAGCGTTTGAGGAGCAAGAACAGCAGTGGAGAAGCAGAATAGCCATTAGGCAGAGGCTGGGGAAGAAGAGTGGGAAAGGAACTGAAGCAGAAAATTAAATGGCCTGATACTGACGTTAAATAATAGCTGTGGGTCACCCTGAATCTTACTGGCCTGGAAGGGAGCACACATTAACATTCCTTAGTTGTGATCAATTTTTGATGTGCCAGGTACTTTTTCCCCACTGTGTTTTTAGACGAAGCGGGTGGCATCAACTATTTTAAAGGCTTTTTGATTATCTAATTTCACTTCATATCCTTTGTGAAATTTTGGATACTCCACCTGCCTTTTATTAAGTCTTCTAAAAAGAAAATTGGTCCTCCTCTGGGCTGGGCCCCTCTCTCATCGCAATCTAATTATTACTGCTATCCAGTCTGGTTTGGCTGTTGAGGCCTAGCGATCTCAGGTGGCCTCATGGGAAATCAGCACTCCTGAGATATATGTGCTGGAGCTGCCAGATTCATCTCTGGTGGGAGTCTCTTTTTTACTGCATTCATGAGCTCTTTTGCTGTTTGTTTGTTTGTTTCCCTGAAAATGAGAGGTGGAAAAATTACAGTTAAATCCAGAAGGACCTCTGGCAATGGGAGAGCTGAATGGGGCTCCCTCAGTGATTTGGTGTTCAGGTTTTCATGCATTTGTTGCTATTGCTGTTCTTAGTGGCAATAGGCTCATTGAAGACATAACTTGGAATAATAAGAGTCTCCCCTTCTTAAAGGGCTCCTTTTGTCTGCAAGGGAGGGAGAGTATCCTAAGCTGACACTTTTATCTCTAGGGATTGTCTTTCAGGAAAGAAATCTCTGGGATTCAGTGCTGGCAGTTTTGTGGGAGGTTTTACAAGTTACCAGAATTTATGACCAAGTATAACTGAAGACAAGGAGGAGGAGGAGGAGGAGAAGGAGAGGGAGAAGAAGAAGAAGAACTGAAGAGGAGGAGGAGGAGGAGGAGAAGAAGAAGAACTGAAGAGGAGGAGGAGGTGAAGAAGAAGAACTGAAGAGGAGGAGGAGGAGAAGGAGAAGAAGAAGAACTGAAGAGGAGGAGGAGGAGAAGGAGAAGGAGAACTGAAGAGAAGGAGGAGGAGGAGAAGAAGAACTGAGGAGGAGGAGGAGAAGGAGGAGGAGGAGGAGGAGAAGAAGAAGAAGAATTGAAGAGGAGGAGGAGGAGGAGGAGGAGAAGAAGAAGAAGAAGAAGAAGAAGAAGAAGGAGAACCCACTCTTCCAAATGCACTAGTACCCAGCGGTGTAGTGGAGCCAAGGCTCATAGGGTCAAAGTGTTATAGACATTTCAGTTGTAATATTAACAGTTACAACTGAAATGTAACTGTTAACCCCATAATTTTACAAGCTAGGCTATGTCTATTCTACCTATGTGTGAAATTGTCATGCCAAACAAAGACACAGTGCCTTATCAGAGACTCAGGAATGCCAAGAACGTATTTACGATAGAGTACAAGGCTACCTCTCTGCGCATGCCTAGATATGTGAAAAGCGCTGCCTGCTTTCTGTTTCCTTCTCAGCTAGACCAAGAGATTAGTACAGTGCGAGCATAAGACAGCCCCCCAAAGGTCTTGCCTATATAAACTTTTGGATCACATTACTTGATCGTGACCTTTGTTGGAGCGTTAGCCCCCAGGGTTGCCTTATTCTGCAGAATAAAATTGTGTTGGACCAGATCTCTGCCTCCTCTCGTTCTTGGTAAACAAATTGGAAAGTCTACCAGGGAAAGAACACAATTTTTGTAACAAAAGCACCAAGACTTTTTGATTAGCAGGGATGATTAGGGATGTCGGAGAAATCTGCAACAGAATCAAATGAGTTTGGATTGCTTTGAATCTGACCTCTGGATTCCATGGTGGACCACCTTTTCCTGAGTCACATGGATTCTGAAGACTTGCAGACTGGGTTTTTTTTTTACTTTCTGGAATTTTACACAAATTTAGTTTTAGAAAAATATGTTAAATAATAATAATAAAACACCAGCTGAAAATGTGCATTTTCCCCATAGGCTAAAGCATGAAAATGTGCATTTCAGGGGGATTTGTGCAAATGCACATTCAGGAAATTGGGAAAAATCCAATTCTATCAATAAGCGGGAAATGAAATGAAAGGGGTCTGACAATCCGTGAAATGCAGATGGAACGGATCTTGCAAAATCCATACATCCCTAGGGATGATAACATAATCTGCCAACCCCTTCAAGCTTCCTTGTTCCCTCCAAGCTTAGCCTCAATCCTCAGAGTAGCTGGAGGAAAATGGATTTTGCCAGAAACAATATATTGTTGACAGCTAGTCCTGTTGTAATGCAAAGAATTTTGGTCTTAAATTGGCAATTAAGATGAAAACCACTACAACTAGTTGTTGATATAGATAAATACAGCTGCCTGCATTTTTGGAATCTCCTTGGAGGCATGGCTATGGGAACTATCATGATGAGTGCCTTCACTTCAGAGTTTATCACTGTGCCACTGTCAGTGCCTTTTACTCACAGCTTCAAGAACTAAAGAAATACCTACCAAGTGAAATAGCTGAAGTAAATCTTGACACTAAAGTGAATTTGGGAACCAGGCCTTTGCCCGTGTTTTGGAAGGATTCTGGTCCTCTTGAAAGCTTGTAACTGTATTCTCCTCTACCCTTACCAAAGTATTTGGCATCCAATAAAAAGTATTAGCTGAAGTGTTCTGAATTCTTCTAATTCGGAAGAACGTTCATGCTTTTAAAAAGTGACAGTAAAGGTTTTTAGTTTTAAAATAAGTTGGAAAAAGTTTTAAGAATTTTTTTCTTGATTTTTTTCCAACCACCTCTAAACTCATTTTTTGAAAACTTATCAGCATGCCCTCTGTACCACAGAGTAATGCCTTGCAGAACGCAGAATTGCTGACCTGCTGCAGTTTTGGGTGCTTTAATGTTATTCTCAGAACTTCTGCCTTTTTAATTTTATTTTCTTTCCGTCCCAATGAGAGAGAGATGGCAGAGACAGAATGCAAATGAGAACTGCCAAGAGAGGAAGACACTGTTTGTCATTTGTCACTGCCAAGATTCATCAGTAATACGGTATCATGAGAGAGAAAGAGAGAAAGACGATTTTACTTGAACATTTAAGCATGATATTGAAGTGAGATTTGGATAAATTCCCCCAAAGAAAACTAATGCTTACTTTGATAGTTGCTGTGAAGCAAAGACATGTAGACAGGGAGGCATCATTTATCTTCTTACTCCAGAGACTTCTTTCAGTAGCTTGCTTGACATTTTAAATTTCCACCTCACTTTGCATACTGGCTCCCAACATTCTATTGAAGGAAACAGATGGGGGTATCGTAACCCACCAGGTAGCTCCCCAGCAGTCAGTGATGCTCTTGCCCATCTCACATGCATTTCAGCTGGGACTGTGCCCAACGTCCTGTCAATTAGGGAGTCCCAGTAAACTTTCTGATCATCTAATTTCCCCTTTAAAATTAATAGAAAAAAAACTAGCTCAATTGATTAGGACCGTGTGTGTGTGTGTGTGTGTGCTTGTTTTTGAAGCTGGGTGAAAAAGAAGTATAGTAAGCAGAGATGGTCCAACACATTCCAGCACCTAAGGCAAATTATGCCTTTAAATCTTAACATTGATAAAAAGGAGAGGTGTCAAGAATTTTCAAACAGGGGCACTTGAAAAAGGAGCTCCCCCCATGTATGGATGCTTGCGAACAGGATTGATGTGAACAGGGACCTGCTCACCTTAACCCCCCCTTGCCTTGATCTCTTGTATCGCCCTTCCCTTGGGCCAAGGGCCCAGTTACATTCCTTAGAGCAGGGGAGTGTCATGTTTCTTTGGCCCCCACCTTGCTCATGCACACATACAAGAAGAGAGGCTTCAGTCTCACATCTTTAATTCACCATCAACAGGTTCATTACAGATGCAAATCCTTGAAGACTCTCAGGCTACAAAGAAATGACAACAGGGGATCCAAATGGGAGCTCCGATGTTGCTGGCAGTTTGAACAGGGACTTGCTGGCTACAATAACTTAGGGAGGGAAACTCCTCCCTTCCAGTGATGCTCTCCTACGTCAACTTTCATGCATCACCAACTGGGTCAACCGTCTGAGCTCCGCCTAGGGGTGTACAAAACCCAGCTTACCTGGCTCCGTCGGGCAATCTACAGGTGGGGGGAGGTGCTCTGTCCCTCGCCCTGGAATCATTGCTGGAATCCTCATCCCTCCCCCCAGAATCCTGGCCGGCTGGCTCCGCTCCGCGGCCAAGCTGCGGAGCCGCTGGCCATTTCCGGCCGCACACAGCCGAACATCCAGCCGCTGGACAACCCTGCAGGGACGCAAATGGCGGCTGTCGTAGCCGCCGTCATTTGCATCCCTGCAGTGAGCCATGATAGGCTACGTAAATATTTACGTAGCCTATCACGGCACGGGGGAAAAAAACCCAGCATACGCAAATGGCAGTAGCCGCCACCATTTGCGTATGCTGGGTTTTTTTCCCCCTTGCCTTGATAGGCTATGTAAATATTTACATAGCCTATCACGGCAGGGGGAAAAAAACCCCAGTGTACTGAATGGTGGTAGCCGCCGCCATTTGCGTATGCTGGGGTTTCCCCCTCCCCGCCGTGATAGGCTACGTAAATACTTACGTAGCCTATCACGGCCTCTGCAGGGATGCAAATGGCGCCCACTACGCTATTTGCGTTCCCCTAATTTACGTAGGCTAAAATGGTGGGAAAAAAAGGAACGCAAATGGCACCCACTATGCTATTTGTGTTCCCCTTTTTTTTCACCATAATAGCTTACATAAATATTTATGTAGGCTAAAACAGAGAAAAAAAGGGAACACAAATGGCAGCCGCCGTAGCTGCCGCCATTTGCGTTAGCTGTTTTTTTTTTTTTTTTTGCTTGCAGGCTGCCCAGAGGCCAGATGTCCGGCTGCTGGCAGCCCTGGCCAGTGGCTCTGCAGAATCTCTGTGGAGCGGAGCCGGCCGGATTAGGATTTTGGGGGGATGTGCGGAGCGCCTCCCCCACCCCACCGTGAATCACCCCATCAAAAAGGTAAGTGACTTTCGTACATCCTTACATGATAGGCTACGTAAATATTTACATAGCCTATCACGGCAAAAAAAGGGATGCAAATGGTGGCGGCTACGGCGGCCGCCATTTGTGTCCCTGCGCAGCCCAGCAGTGGCCAGATGTCGCTGCGGGCTGCCCCGACCAGCGGCTCTGTGGAGTTGCCGCGGAGCAGACATGGCTGTCAAGAATTTCGGGGGAAGGGACGGAGCGCCTCCCCCCCGTGGATGTACGAAACGAAACAGGTAAGTCGTTTCGTACATCCCTACAGTACATTCTCCCTGTAATATCAGAACTTTTAAAAAAGCAAATATGGCTCACATGAAGTTACCAGATATTAAACCTGGTTTAAATACAACAAAGGCTGCCCAAGAAATTTTGCATCTTGAAGGATAAAAGCCAAATTACTTCCCCATAATACAGGTAAAAATATAAAAATAAATTGTATAGTGGACCATTTGCTGCTCTTTGTTGGTATGCCCTAATCTGCTGTAGGGTGGTTCACCATGCCAGATTAGCCCTGAAAGTATTCCGGTTTACCTGATCTGTGGATTATGAAACTAACTAGGTGTTGAAATGCTACATCTTACACTGGTACTGATTATTAATACCGAATGTTGCTTTTGGCAATGCAATTGCAATTTTATAGCATGAAGTTAAGAATTGTTTTCCAGTGTCCTTTGAGTTATAGCATTCTGTCTGGGTATTTGGTGCCGCACTTGTTATTTTATAAACAACTATTGTATGTTTTATTAGATTTCAATTCCCATTTATGCATAGTTCTTGATTATACTTTGCTTTTGCAGTGCCCAAAGCATTTTTGAATATCCTCTTATAGTTAATATTCTATGTTTATGATCATCATGTTGTTTAATAAAATCTGTTTATGGAATCCACACTTTCTTTGGTTTCCCTTCCTAATTTTCTTTTCTTTTAAGCATTCTCAAAATGGACAACTTATTTAAGAAACAGAAGAAAAGAAGCTGAACACACTTTCACATGGATGAAATAGGTCCTACTCCACCACTTCACTTAATGCTTTCTGAACATTTTTATGATGTGTAAGGCAGTACTAATGGAGGCAGTTCATAATCCAGTAGCACCGCAGATGCTCAAGATTTTGAAGGAAAACATTACTCACACTCATCTGAAACCCAGCTTGTCAATTGTTGACTGCAGTGCGTATTTAGTAAATAAATACACATGACAAGAAATGAAGGGTTGTATCCCATTGCATTTCCTTGACTTCATCCAGAGGAGGCTTCCATGAATGTTAACGTGAGGGAAAGTGATTTTTGCTGCATTTCCCCTCACTCTCCAACCTTATGTCCCCTGCAAAACCTGCTTCAGAGGATTTGGGCCTTGGGGACCCACTGAAAAAGTATAGGAGGCAGGACAGGAGGCTGCAAGAAGAAGGTGGAATTTGTGAAAATCCAACATACACTTACCCTTTCTTCTCAGAGAAGCCTCCATTGAAATAAATAATATTCTGTCAGTGCAGGGACACCATGGACAGTATCCAGTGCTGGCAATCTGCCTGCCACTGGCAGCTCTAAACACATTGCAGTACTGGGAATGGCTGCAAGCACAATGGGAAAGTAGCAGTGCAGCCCAAGGAACTACTGCTTCTGGACTGGGACAAGTCAGCAGAGCTCCTTTCCACGACTTCCACTGACTTGTCTCATTTCAGAACCAGTAGTTTTGGGTAGTTTCCAGTTGCGCTAGCAAGCACTACTTTCTCATTGTGCTAGCAGTCATCCCTGTTGTGCTAGCAGTCAGCAGGATATTGCCCTACTAGATACAACCTGAAATTTTTGGATTTTTTCAGGTGAAATTTTATTTTGAAATAAAGTTGAAAATACAGCGACGAAAAGTACAAGCACCCCTTGACACACAACAAGACCTAGGGATGTACGAAAGTCACTTACCCTTTTGCAGGGGTGATTTGCAGTGGGGGGGAGGTGCTCTGCACCTCCCCCCGAAATCCTAACCTGGCCGGCTCTGCTCCACAACAACTCCGCGGAGCTGCCGGCCAGGTGCATTCACAGGCGTGTGGAGCCTGTGGACGCAAATGGCGGCGGCTATGGCGGCCGCCCTTTGCATTCATGTTTTTGGCCATGATAAGCTACATAAATATTTATGTAGCCTATCACAGTGAAAGACGGGGCGCAAATGGCGGCCGCTATGCCATTTGTGCCCCTGTTTTTTTTTACCGTGATAGGCTACATAAATATCTACGTAGCCTATCATGGTAACCCCCCCAACAGGAACGCAAATGGCGGTGGCTATGGCGGCCGCCATTTGCGTTCCCTTTTTTGCCGTGATAGGCTATGTACATATTTACATAGCCTAACATGGCCTCTGCAGGGACACAAATGGTGATATATCCTATCACAGCAAAAAACAAAACAAAACAAGAACACAAATGGCGGCGGCTATGGCGGCCGCCATTTGCATTCCCTTCTTTTGCCGTGATGGGCTACATAAATACTTATGTAGCCTATCACGGCCTCCGCAGGGCTTCCCTGCGTTAGCTGTGATAGGCTATGTAAGTAGCCTATCATGGCCTAAATGGGGAAGCAAATGGTGGCTGCAGATGCGGCTGCCATTCGTAAAGCAGCGCGAATGGCACCAGGTAAGTGCTCTGTTTTGCATGCCTTTCGCAGGGTGGTGGGGTGGGGGGCTTCGTTCTGCCATGGATTTCGGGGGGCCGAATGCACTGGCATTTGGCCTCACTGAGATCCGTGGCGGAATTCACTGAGATCCCTAACAAGACCACTAACTAAGATTAAACTCATTTCAGTCCTTAGTATATCATGTATGTTTGTGGGACATTTAGAGTGAGAGGCTCATTAATTACTGAGAGACTTTATATGTCTACATTATGTAGCTGAATTATAGTCAGAAAAATTGCATCTGATTTGAATGAAATGCACCAGTCAGAATGTTAAAGGGCTTCAACACAGGAGGTAAATGGAAATCATCTTTATAAAAATTGGAATTCCTTCCTTGGTAACTTGCTGAGTAAGTGAAGAATCATTGGTCTCCCATATGGTTTTGATCTGGAAGGGAAGGTTTAATCCTTTCCTTTCCCAAAATACCACCCTTTCCCTAGTGTGACATTTAAAAAGAGAAAGAAAAAAAAAAGCCTCCATTGGCACCAATGGAGGCTTCCCCACCCTTTTTAAACTGCTGTGTGTGGGGGGCAGGGGAAGGGGGGAAGGAATTGGCAGGTCAGGGAAGCATTAAACCTTCCTCTCCCTTCACATAATTGTTCCAATCTAGATTGGGGCTGCACACAGTTAATATGGAATGAATAAAAAGTAGAGGGTGGACTTGCATGCTATGCAGTTAAGGTAACATATAGTTTCACTCAGATATCTAATCTACTTTCCTATAGGGTCTGAATGCAAGTAATTATTGGATGCTATCTTGAATATTTGATTCCCCAGACCCCTCTTTAAAAATCCCATCCCAAATTTCATGACCCTGACAACTGTGGCAAGACAAACTGGAACTGCAATGACTAATGTATAGCCAGCCCATACTTTAATCCTAAATAAAACAATTAAGAAACAATGCTGTAATCCCGAGAAGCACACTTTAGCCAAGGACATAACCCTATATAGAGACCACTGCTTCAGCAAAGTCTATGGATGATTCTAGGGGCAGCAAGGGGTAGCAGCTACCCCTCCAAAACACTGCCTGCAACCCTACACAGTCGATCAGAAATGTGTATATATGTATGTGTATATATGCATGTATATTAAAAAAATAATCAATTGTTGAACAATAACAGTACACTAATGTCTCTCTCTCCCCCAACCCTGCCTTCTGGGTTCTCCCCCCCCCCAATTGCAAGTTCTAAGCAGCCAAGAAGGAGCTACTGAAGTCAGCTAGTGGTGGTGGTGGCTGAAGTTTTCCAAACAGCAGGCCTGAGATTAGACTTCTTCATAACTGCCTGGCCATAGAGAATAGCAATAAATAGATAAATATTGCTCCACCAATAATGATCTTTGCCACCCCCATGCTTCTCCTTCATGAATCACCCTTGACAGTATCTGTATTGATGATAACACCATAACAAGACCCCCATGGCTGCAAATTGTATCCTATCCTTTTAGGAGTGTTCCAGGATTTGAAAAAAAAATTTAAGCAATCACAGTTTCTGACTTATGATAATGCCTGGGAATTGGTGACTGAGGGACTAATTCCAAACATTACAGAAAATGACATTGCTTGTTGTCAGTGGAAGTGTCTTGGTGAGTGTAAACTGTAATACAGAAACATTTGCCAGCAATCTGGCCATCTGCTGCATGCTGCCATTATTGTTTAAGATGGAGGGGAGAGAAAGAGAGGACAGCTGCTTTCAAAAGAGGATCCCAGTGTGTTAATACCTGAAGAAAATGACTCTGAGTACTCAGAGCAACTGAGCCTATTTCTTAATTTTTCATAAGCATCATCAAGACAACTTCAGAGACAAAACTGAAAATCAAAGTTGAAACCATCACATAAGTTGCTTTTGAATATCGGGACTGTATTAGATAATGGGAGGTCTTCTTACTCTCATCAAAAGCGGGAAACAAATACCGTGGGCATGTTTGTTAAGAGGAAATCTCATTATTATCCCAAGATTGACTTCCAAGCAAGTTTGCTTATGAATACAGAGTAATGTGTATTAACAATATCCTTTTTAGTTGATGCAGAAGTGGGCAACTTGTGTGTATGTGGGGTTGGAATTCCATGAAGAATGGGTGGGGGGAATGGTTTAAACCTCCTGATCTGAATTGGGGCTAAACACACTTACAGGAGAGTAGGAAAAGTTAGCATGCCAAGCTTCCCTATGCATGCCTTGCTGAACATTTAGTGCATCTCTCTTTTTTTAAAAAAGCAGCTTTGCCTGTATTTCAAGCAGTGGCAAAGCTGCAATGAACAGCCCATCTTCTTTAGTCCGACAAAATATCGTGACACACTCCATTTTTAAAGAGATCGGAGATAATGAGGTATCAAATTACTCTGCTTGTGTTCTGCTTGAGTTGCCCCAGTGAAAAAGGAAAAGCCACAAGAAGAGGAGCAAGACCAATGAAACATATGGATGACTCAGATAAGGCGGAGAAGGAGGGGGAAAGGTGAGGGGGGAAAGGAAGTGTGTGTAAAGTAGGGATGTTGGAGAATTCTGCCACGGGCTCCAGTGTGGCCAGATTCTTCAGATTTCTAAAGAATCTGCCCCCCTGGAATCCATGGCAGAACGGCCTCGCCACCCCCCGCAATCCCCCCCCAGAACGGACCTACCTGGTAGCGGATGCGGCGGCGGCTCCGGGTCGTCTTCCGGGCTGCTGCGGCCGCAAATGGCAGCCGTCGTGGCAGCTGCCATTTGCATCCCTGCTTTTGCCATGATAGGCTATGTAAATATCTACGTAGCCTATCACAGCCTAGCGTAGGGACGCAAATGGTGTCCCATATGCAGGATGCCATTTATGTCCGCAGCAGCCCGGCAGTGGATGAGGCCTCTGCTGCGGATTGGCCCGGCTGGCAGCTCCACGGACTGGCTGTGGAGCAGAGCCAGCCAGGCAGGATTCTGGGGGGAGGAATGGATCGCCTCCCCCCCATCGAGGATTCTGGGGGGAGGACCAGATCGCCTCCCCCCCCCGTGGAACCCAGCGGAGCCAGGTAAGTGGAGTTTCATACACCCCTAGTAAAGGGGGTCCATTGTGATCTGGTGTTTAAAATGGAAGCAGAAAGCCTCCTTTTAAATGTGGGATTTTAGGCTGGTGTTGAGATGCTCATAGTGTCATACCCAGAGGCATTGTAGGGTTAAAAGGATGGTAACTTCTCACTGGCCAGTTCCCACTGGGGCACTTCCTAGGAATGAAGAACAGTTGGTTGAAGTGGTAGTGAAGCTTCTTCTGTAAAAAAAAAAGAAAAGAAAAAGAGAGAGAGCTCTGCTACCTCATCTTAATGGCAAGCCTTCCCTCACTGAAAATTACTAGAATTCAAAATCCTCATCTCTGAAAATCCCCACCTGCACCTCCCACTTTCGCAGGAGATGAATGGTCCCATGAAAGTCAGAACGGACAATTCACACTGATAGTAATCTGATCGGAAACCCATAACAATTTATTTGGCAAATTCTGAAGGGGTAGTTATGTTAGTCTGTTGCAGCAAAAAACAAACATACCCAAGTCTTGACGAACCTTAGAGACCAGCAGATTTATTGTGGCATATGTTTATGCTACAATAGATTGGTTAGTATTTTCAAGATGCTGCAAGACTCTTTGTTATTTTACAATATGTTTGGAGAACCATTCACTGGCCACTGGGAAAGGAACCTAGGACTATAATTAGATGTCTGTCCCTAAACACTTGAACATAAGGTTCACAGCAGTTCCCTCAATTGCTCCCTGTCCCTGGTGACTTTAATGTAAAACTGTTAAGTTGCCCACTAGAGACCTACTGTACAGCCTATGGGCTCTTTGCATTGACATTTGAAGCAATGATTAGAATGTCATTGCTTTTTGCTTCTTTATTGCCATTCTGACAGTGTTTGAAGGCACCTTTTGTACCTTTTATGGCAACAAAGCACAATTGCCAAAAAAGAAATGAAAAGAAGAGATGCCTTTATTACCTTTGCTATTTGAATGCATGGGCCCTTGAAATTGGATTTATATCCACTTCAGCCCTCATGCACTTACCTTTCCTGTCTCTTAGATGAGTGGAAAGAAATCTCTCCATCCTTTACATAATCATGAACTCTGAGAACAGAATGCCCAATGGCAAAGACAACACTTAGATCAGGGCAGGGAAACTTGTGGCCCTCCAGTTGTGTTGGCCTACAACTCCCATGGTCCATCATCATTGGCTATACTGGCTAGGGCTGGTGGGAGGTGTAGGTCAAAACACTTGGAAGACCACAAGTGGCCCACCCCTGGCCTAGATAAAAATTCAGTGTTTGCACGTAGGAAAACAGATGGTCTTCTGCATCAATATTTGCATAGCCTATCACGTTAATTAAAAGCTGAGAGGCCATTTGCAGCTGTAAAGGCCACAGTTTAAGGTAAATGCAGCCATTTTCAGCTGCATTTACCTTAAACTAAGGCCTTTACAGCCACAAATGGCATCCTGGATGCTGTTTGCGGCCACAGTACGTCACGTCACGCCCCCTTCAGCCAGCAATAAAGCATGGCGGCCGTATCGCTCGCACTTCGGAGCCGGTTGGTGGCTCTGCGGAATCACCGTGGAGTGGAGCTGGCCGGCGAGGATTCCGGGGGGGAGTAATGGATCACCCCCCCCAGCAGACCCCCAGCAGAAGGCAAGGTAAGCGATTCGTACATCCCTAATAGTCACCACCAAATTTGCAAATGAGCACCTCACAAAAGCTCTTACTTCTCTAGAAATTGAACAAGTAACACTTTAGATTCTGACTAGATCCCTAGATTTTAAGATATACACTGGAAATAGTTAAGAAGGGGGTTTGAGAAAAATGGTTAAAGATAAAATCTTACTGAGCTGATACAAAAGATCAGCTTAATAACTTGTGTTTCCACAGCCAAAGTGTCATTCTATCTCCGCAAACTCAGAGAGTGTTGAATGGACCTGACCTACTTGTCAATTTTACTAATTCATTTGTTACATTTGGTTAGTCCCAATAAAGCTATTGCCCAACTGTGGATTTTTTCTTCAGGGACCAGCACAGCAGTTTTTGCTGGGGTGTGGGGGGAATCACATTTATTTTCCACACCTCCTATAAAGAGCTCAGAATGGCAGATTTATGGTCCCCGGGTTGGCCAGACAGACACAGACTTTTTTGTCCTGGTCCATTACAGATGCCACCATGTCAAGTCATGGGAAATGAGGTAATGTGGCTGGCTGAAATAGGGGCAGAGCAGGTTGAGTCAGAACCCTCAAGAGAACTGCAGCTACAGACCCAAGGATGGCGTGGAGAGTTTTCCTGCAGCTAAGGTAACAATTAGTACTAGGCTAGAGCAACTGACAGGGTTTTATAGCCAGGACAGGAGAGTTCTTCTGAGAACTCTACTCAAGGGCTGCATCTGGCTTTTAAAGGGCCAGTGCTCTTCCCTGTAGTTGCTGGTTTTTTCCTTGAGGGTGAAGGCTGGGTTGGGGAATGCTTCTCAGGGCTTCCCTGCTCACTGGAGGAGTTCAAGGTCCACTCTTAATTGTCAGAGGACAGCAAGACATCCTGGGGATTGAGTGGACAGGTGTGGGACCCTAGGTAAAAGGCCCCATTTACAAAGGACTGGGAACTGTTTCTACCCCTCCTTGGAATTGCTGATGCTGAACACTTCCGTCTCTGAAGGCTGAGGCCCTGGATTGTCTAAAGAACTATTATCTAAAGAACTGAAATTATACCATGTATTTTAAAACTGCTCTCTAAGCTTTCAGACTATTAGTTAATTCCAGTTACCTGTGATTCAATGAGGCCCTTGGAATTATGCACCAGGGCATGATGGGAAACCCTGCCTTGGCACCCCATCAGAACTGCTTAAGCTCTCATTTGCTGAATTAACAATTTCTGGTACAGTAGTCCTGGCGACAGAGGGTCACAAGATGGTGAATTACTATGATAAGTATAGACTCTTGGAATCTATAGTTTTGTTGTTGTTCAGTCGTTAAGTCATGTCCGAGTCTACGTGACCCCATAGTCCCCATCCACAGTGTTGCTATCTAGCCATCTCATCCTCTGCTGTCCCCTTCTCCTTTTGCCTTCAATCCTTCCCAGCATCAGGGTCTTTTCCAGTGCCTTTCTCTTCGCATTAGGTGGCCAAAATATTTGAGCGTCAGCTTCAGTATCTGTCCTTCCAATGAGCACTCAGGGTTGATTTCCTTTAGGGTGGACTGATTTGACCTCCTTGCAGTCCAGGGGTCTCGTAAGAGTGTTCTCCAGCACCACAGTTCGAAAGCATCAATTCTTCGGCACTCCGCCTTCCTTATAGTCCAGCTCTCACAGCCATACGTCACTACTGGGAAAACCATAGCTTTGATTATACGGACCTTTGTCAGCAAGGTGATGTCTCTGCTTCTTACTATGCTGTCTAGGTTTGCCATAGCTTTCCTTCCAAGGAGCAAGCGTCTTTTAATTTCATGGCTACAGTCATTGTCTGTGGTGATCTTGGAGCCCAAGAAAATAAAATCTGTCACTGGCACTGCTTCCATTTCTTCCCCTTCTATATGCCAGGAAGTGATGGGGCCAGATGCCATGATCTTAGTTTTTTTAATGCTGAGTTTCAAACCAGCTTTTGCACTCTCCTCTTTCACCCTCAACAAGAGGCTCTTGAGATCCTCTTCACTTTCTGCCATTAGGGTGGTATCGTCTGCGTATCTGAGGTTGTTGATAATTCTCCCAGCAATCTTAATTCCGACCTGTGATTCATCCAACCCGGCATTTCTCATGATGAACTCTGCATATAAGTTAAATAAGCAGGGCAACAATATGCAGTCTTGTCGTACTCCTTTCCCAATTTTGAACCAATCGGTTGTTCCATGTCCGGTTCTTACTGTTGCTTCTTGACCCTTGTACAGGCGTCTCAGGAGACAGGTAAGGTGGTCTGGTACTCCCATCTCTTTAAAAATTTGCCAGAGTTTGTTGTGATCCACACAATCAAAGGCTTTAGCGTAGTCAATGAAGCAGAAATAGACGTTTTTCTGGAATTCTCTTGCTTTCTCCATGATGCAGCGAATGTTGGCGATTTGATCTCTAGTTCCTCTGCCTCTTCGAAACCCAGCTTGTACTTCCAGTAGTTCTCGGTTCACATGCTGCTGAAGCCTAGCTTGTAGGATTTTGAACATAACCTTGCTGGCATGTGAAATGAGCGCAATTGTAGGGTAGTTTGAACACTCTTTGGCGTTGCCCTTCTTTGGAATTGGAATGTAAACTGACCTTTTACAGTTTTGTGGCCACTGTTGAGTGTTCCAAATGTGTTGGCATATTGAGTGCAGCACTTTAACAGCATCATCTTTTAGGATCTTAAATAGCTCAGCTGGAATACTGTCATCTCTGCTTGCTTTGTTGTTAGTAATGCTTCCTAAGGCCCACTTGACTTCACTCTCTAGGATGTCTGGCTCAAGTTCAGTGACCGCACTATCATGGCTATCAGGGACATTCAGATCTTTCCTGTATAGTTCTTCTGTGTATTCTTTCCACCTCATTGCCTATAGATCCTCTCAAGTCTCAACAACAACAACAACAACAACAACAACAACACACACACACTTCCAGGATTTCCAGTCTTACAACTTAGGTGCTGAGATTTTCAAGAATATGCAAGCTGACATACCTTCCAACAGAACTTATTTGAGAACTACAATGTCTGTTTTCTCTCTTTGTGTACAGAGACTACTGTTATGAACTGACCTTGAATCTAATAGTAGTGGATGTTATCAACCAACTAAACCTATTTTGCAGTTGTGAATAATCTCTGCTTTACTAGGGAACATGATCTCAACAGCTTCACTGAATTTTGAAATCTGGATCATAGGGATGTGTGTATCATCAAAACTGGAACTCGCCAAAGTTTTCTGAATTCCATCTCAAAGCTCATTCTGATTCTAGTCCACATCAGATTGTGAATTTTGTTGTTTCATTTTGTCATGAAAATCCATGTGTATTTACGTGTGTATTTTTCCAAATGTATGCAGCAGTTTTGCAAATTTTTGAAGTGTACACATTCTTTGCCTGTAGATTACAGTGTATTTGTGCACATTTTTAAAAAGTACACATTTTTCATGCACATTTTATAAATGTATCCTTGCTGTTGAACACATCTTCTTTGGTTCTCAGATCACATTGCAAGCTTGGAAATCTATGGACTTTGACAGCAGATCCTTTGACCGGAAAGACCACCTTCCTTGGTCCAGAAGGTGAGAACTTGGCAAAAGCCTGATCAAAAATGAACTGAAACAAATTTCTCATACATCCCTAATTTTACTAAGATATGACCAGATTACAAAGGTATGATATCTTAATGTGAAAATGGATTTGTAGGGATTTATAGATTTTGTCATTGCCTCCACTGGAGTGAACTGTTCTTCTGCCTTGCAGATTAGACCTGTGCAGATGACAAGAATGTGGGGATAATCATTGTATAGAGAGTAGAATGGAAGCACAATGATTGGACATGATCCTGGCCTTCATCAGGCTTTCTGCACAGAGCCCATGGGTTGTATCCAATGTTACTCCTAGTTAGAGTAGACCATTAAAATGAACGGGACTTAAGGTAGACTAACATTGGATATAACCCATTGGCTACAACCCCATGTGTGTAGAAAACTGTGCGTGTGTCAGCTCTTTCTACACTATGTCTATCCTACATTTATGCATATAGGCTGGGTACAGATGGACTGATCAATGCATGGATGTCAGGTGCTGGTCAGTGGACGCAATTCTACATCCCACAAAATACATTATTTGCTCTTGCTCCCCACCCCACCCACACAGACATTTTATTCATTGGGACAGGGCTCATATAATGTTTTGTGGAGTCCATACTTTTTTTCCTTTGTATGGGGCAGCCAGAGAAGGTCAAAGAAAGCACATACCAGATGTTACAGTAGCTTTTATCCTTCCTGGGTTTCCACACCATTGATGCTAGAAGGCCATTGGCTGTGTGGGCCCCTATGGCATTTGCCCAGCTCCATCCACTTCTAGTGCTCATCAAGTACTAGACTAGGATTCCTAGTGTGAACACATCTGATAGGTAGATACAGCCCAGCTTGCTGTTTCAGACAGCAAGCTTGTAGTAGGGAATGTTTGTTTGTAGAATGCTCTTTTTACTCTGTTTTTGGTGCAATGGGATTGTATTCGTAGTTCCAGTGACCTTAAACTTGTCTCTCCAAGCCATTTATAAAGTGAGCATTTATAAAGGTTTTCTCATGTTAAGGACTGGAGGAGCAATTCCAAATGTTTTGTAGCAAGATGCAGAGTTCATGCTGGAAAGCAGCTCTGGCATGGTTCCTGGGAGTTTTCTTTCCCAAGCCTTTACAGTTAGACATTTTTAGTGATATATATAAATACTTGTGTTCGGCTAGTGTAAAGTTGAGGAATTTATAAAATGTATACAAGATATATACATTAGAATGAATATTATGTTTGATTTTAATTTAGGTGAGGAAAGCATAATGCTTAGTTAATAAAATTTAGAGAAAGTGTCAGCTCCATGTGCTGGGGCAATAAAAAAAGGCAAACTCAATAGGTGTTATTAGGAAAGGGATTGAAAATAAAAATATAATGCCACTTTTGTCCCACAGTGCTTTACGTTGCAATAAGATTAGGGAGAGGTCCACCATGGGGCAATTCGGGCCGCTTAGAGCCCCGTGGAGTCCTCCAGAGGCCTGCTGCATCTGCTGGAGTTGGTGGAGGAGCTCTCCAGCTTTTTAAAAAATGCAATACACTACTGGCGGCTACCATTAGCCTATCATGGGAAAATTAAAGCCATAAATGTGTATTTTATGCCACTTGCAGCTGTAAAGCACTTACTTTTATCTCAATTACAGCTGTTTATGGCTGTATTTATGTAAAAGTAAGTGCTTTACGGCTGCAAATGGTGTACAATACACCAATTATGGCTGCAATTTTCCCGTGATAAGCTAATGGCAGCTGCCATTAGCATATCACATTTTTTAGTAGGGATGGTGGAGAATTCCGCCACAGATTTCAGTGAGGCCGAATGCACTGGCATTCAGCCACCTGAAACCCGTGGCAGAACAGCCTCCCCCCACTCCCCCACAGATTCTCCCCTGGGACGAATCTTACCTGGGGTGGATGTTCTGATGGTTGTGGCTCCGGCGGCGGCAGCTGGTCTTTCGACTGGCTGCCGTGGCCGCCATTTGTGTCTGCTGTTTGCTTTGATAGGCTACATAAGTATTTACATGGCCTATCACGGCAAGCAAAAAACCAAACAAACAAAGCAGCGTACTCCAATGGCGGCGGCTATGACGGCCGCCATTTGCGTTCCCTTTTTTTTTGCTGTTTTAGCCTACGTAAATATTTACATAAACTATTACGGCAAAAAAAAAGGGAATGCAAATAGTGTTGTGGGCGCTATTTGCGTTCCTTTTTTTCGCCATAATAGCTTATGTAAATATTTATGTAGGCTAAAATGGCAGGGAAAAAAAGGAATGCAAATGGCGCCCACTACGCTATTTGTGTTCCCTTTTTTTTTCGCCGTAATAGCCTACATAAATATTTATGTAGGATAAAACAGCGAAAAATAGGGAACGCAAATGGGGGCCGCCGTAGCCGCCCCCATTTGCGTACGCTGTTTTTTTTTTTTTTGGCCTGCCGTGATAGGCTACAATACTTACATAGCCTGTCACGGCAGCCTGGCTGCGGATGGCCCTGGCCGTACGGATGTACGAAACACCTACCTGGCTCTGCACCGGGCAATCCGCGGTGGGGGGGAGGCGCTCCGTCCCTCCCCCCGGAATCCTGTCCAGCTGGCTCCGCTCTGCGGCCAGCATCGGAGCTGCTGGCCAGCTCTGGCCACCCGCAGCCAGACATCCGGCTGCTGGACAGCCCTGCAGGGACGCAAATGGTGGCTGTCGTAGCTGCCACCATTTGCATACCTGTATTGAGCCATGATAGGCTACGTAAGTATTTACGTAGCCTATCACGGCAGGGAAAAAAACCCCAGCATACGCAAATGGCGGTAGCCGCCGCCATTTGCGTACGCTGTTTTTTTTTCTCCTTGCCATGATAGGCTATGTAAATACTTACGTAGCCTATCATGGCAGGGGGGGGGGGAAAAACTAGCACACGCAAATGGCGGTACAGCCACCATTTGCATATGCTGGGGTTCCCCCCCGCTGTGATAGGCTACGTAAATACTTACGTAGCCTATCACGGCCTCCGCAGGGACACAAAAGGCGTCCCTGCATTAGCCATGATAGGCTACATAAGTATTTACGTAGCCTATCACTGCTATGAAGAGGAGGAAGCAAATGGCGGCTACAGGACGGCCGCCATTCGCAAAGCAGCATGGACGGGAGAAGGTAAGTGCTCCATTTTGCGCGGCTTCCGTGGGGTGGGGGCGGCAGGGACTTCGTCCCGTGCGCCTTTCATGGGTTGGGGGGGTGGGGGCTTCATTCCACGATGGATTTCGGAGGGCTGAATGCACTGGCATTCGGCCTCACCGAGATCTGTCGCGGAATTCTCTGACATCCCTACCTGGCCGGCTGCTCAGTGTAGCCACCGCGAAGCGGAGCTGGCCAGGCAGGATTCTGGGGGGGAGGACTGGATTGCCTCCCCCCTGTCAAGGATTCTGGGGGGAGGGATGGAGCGCCTCCCCCCCATGAATCACATCCGCGAAAAGGTAAGTGACTTTCGTACATCCCTATTTTTTAGAAAGCTGGAGAGCAGTAGGGATGTCAGAGAAATCTGCCACGGACCTCAATGAGGCCGGATTCAATAGAATCTGGCCTCCGGAGTCCATGACGGAAAGGATCCCTTTCCTCCGCCTCCCTGCAGAATCCTCCCCAGCCAGATCCTCCCTGCCAGTGGCTCTGGAGCACCAGCAATATGGCCACCATTGCTGTGCCGTATCGCTGGCTGAGGCTGACTCCGGATGCAAATGGTGTGGAAGACGCCATTTGATGCTGTAAAGCTCTTAGATTAAGCTAAATGCAGCCATAAATGGCTGCATTTAGCTTAAACTAAGGGCTTTACGGCCACAAATGGTGTCTTCCAGTTCCATGCCATTTGCGTCTGTGGTTATTTCATGTGATAGGCTAGCCTATCGCATGAAAAACCACAGATGCAAATGGCGTAGCAGGCACCATTTGCCACCGTAAAGCCCTTAACCTAAGCTAAATAAAGCCATTTACAGCTGCATTTAGCTTGATCTAAGAACTTTATGGCTGCAAATGGTGTAGTGGATGCCATTTGCATCCAGCACGTCAATGGTGGCTGTATCGCTGGTGCTCCGGAGCTGGCCGGTGGCTCTGCAGAATTGCTGTGGAGTGGAGCTGGCTGGTGAGGATTCCTGGGGGAGGGAGGGATCGCCACCCCGAAGGGCAGATTCCCCAGCAGAGAATCAGGTAGGGAATCCACCCATCCCTAGAGAGCAATCCATGGAGGATTTCTCAATCATCCCTAAATTAGGGTGCAATCCTATTCTAATAGGCGGCCACCTCCAAACTCGGAGGCGGCCGCCTATCCAATGCAGAGCAGGAGAAGCATTGTTTCCGCCGTGATTCTCCTGCCCTGCATTTTTGGCTAGACAGCTGATTGTGGCTGTCTAGCTGCAGGAGGGCAGAGCATGGGAGAAGGCTGCTGTACAACACATTAGATTTGTATACATACAGGCATTCCTGTCCTCCCCTCCCAGAATACCCTCCAAGAATACCCCTTTTTGGCTGCTCCGCACCGCTCTTGCAAGCACGGAGCAAGGGGCTGTTCCACGCTGCCTTCAAGGCAGCGTGGAAGTGGGGGAAGTTGGTTCCCAGAAAACCAGATATACTATGGCTGTCTAGCCACTGTCTAGTGGCCATAGGATTTCTCTCTTGGATACATAAAATGTAATTTGCCATTTTGTTTTCATAACGCAAATTTGACTAATTGTTTCATTATTACTTTGTATTTTATCTTTTTAATTTATATACCACCCAGAGAACTTCAGTTATTGGCAAGTTTAGAAAGGTATTAAATAAATAAATACAAACATTGTTCAGCATTGAATGTATATTATTATGTTCAGTTGCTTCACTTGCATCTCCAGTGCCTACTTCTTCTTTCACAGATTGAAAAGTAATATTCTTAAATCCACTGTCTGTTCAGGATGCTTATCTGCAGTAGGAAGCTGAAAATCACAGGTACCTGCGGCACCCCTAAGGCATGCAGCAACGAAGCTGCGTGTAAGGAAAGAACCTGTAAATAATGCACACATTGTGCTACAGTTCAGACTTTGTGCTTCAGCTTTACTAAAGAACACTTTCTAAAACCTTTGGCTTCAGAGAATTAAGATAATCACCTGTGTCAAGTAATATTAAATCCAGTATATTTATCTTCGGTAGCGAGCTGCTTTCAATCCAGTCACTCACTGAGCTTTGATAGGAGATGAGAGCAAAGGCAAAGTAAGGTAAGCTCACAGAGGATGCCATAAAGTAGGGTTGTCATGAGCATTTTACGGGAGGTGCTTGCTCCGACCCTGCAAACTGCTGCCACTTCCCTTATCCTCAAGGTGAAGCAACTGAAGCTGGCTGCCAGAGAGTCTGGAACTTGTACTCCCAGACCCAGTCCAACAGGGGCTGAAAGCAAAGCAGTGATGCCAATTTTGGCTTCTCTCTGTTCCTCATTTTTTTTTTTTTAAAGAATTCAGTTTGTTCCATCCCATTTTCCTCATTGGTTTGCGAGTTTTTGAAAGACAGGCCATACAGAGATTCACAGTTATCCTAATATGCTCCTTTTTGTATACAATTTTGCCTAATATATACACTTCATTTGCAAGCAGTTTTCCCTTTTAGAATGCTTTTTTTGTACATTTGTGTCCCTAATATACACATTTTTGTGTACATTTTTTATTTGGAGAACTGCATGACAAAATTATGAGAACTGCAAATACCAAAGGATAACCGTGCTCTAGGTTCCATATTAATTCAGGAAGTGCAAATGTGTAGGTTCTTAATAAAAATGCAAACTGAATGAATTTCTCCCACATCCCTAGCTGGAAATGCTTGCAGCCACTGCTGCTGCCTCTGCTTTTCTCTTCACCTGTCCTAAGACAAGTTCCTTCCCCTTGTGGCACTGGAATGGAGAATGCAGTGGAGCACATGCAGGTCTCAGACACCTTCAAGGCTTTGGATGTCTTCACTTTAAACATGTGCAAAGGGATAATTGTGTATCCTTTGTGCAGAGAGCTATATAGGTTGGGCAACTCCTTTTTCCCCCTTCAACATTTGACCTATGGGTCGCATCAAAAGATACTGTTGAAATTTCTTTCCATTTCAAAACCAGTTTGCCATGTGGCATGGGGTGGGGTTGCTTTTCAGAAAGTAGAAGTCTTTACACACCCCTGTGAATACATAGAATTACTTGTACAGCTCTTTGGATCCTGGTCAGAGTGGCCCGCTGAGCCATACCCTTGAAGTCTTCCACCTTGCATTCCAAAACCTTCTTCATTATTTCTTAGTGTGGCAATTGTAAGCATGATGGACGGTAACGCATAATGGATCTTTGAAGTCATCATGGTATATCATGACAATGAGATTGCTATGCAAGCCTACTGCAATATTAAATTTTTGATGAAAATTATTTTCGCACAGCAGGTGCCTTTGTAAATGAAATAACTCAGCTGATTTAATTTTCTCTTCAAACCCCTAAAGGCAGCTGTGCACATTATTGACTAATGACCTGAAACATTTACATTTAAAAAAGTATTTTTAAGGCTGTACTTTAGGTCACACGAATAATAGAAATACCTGCACTATTTTTTTGTGAATTGAATTGTGTTATTTATAAATTGCCAAGATACCTCTACTAAATTTTTTAAGGCTTCCAAGTGATTGCATGCATAATGGTTTTTGTTTGTTTGAGTCTGAAAAAAAAACCTTCAATATCATTCCTAAAATGTTAACAAGATAAATAGTACCATTATAATTGCATAAAACTGAGGATGATTTAAAACTGATTTAAAACATAATTTTCGCTTAACTCTTAGGCAGCAGTCCTATGCACATTTACCTTGGAGTGAGTAGACGTGTATAGGGTTGCACTATGTGTTATCTTGAGGCAAATGAAAAGGATGAAATAACTATGACCTCTGAACAATTTTCTCCACTTCTGACGAGTACAAAATTTTCCCTCAGCTGGTTTGGACAATCATATGCTTTCCCCTTCACTTCTGCCTTTGCATGGATCATGATTAAATCAGGAAGCCTCCAGTTCATCCAAAATAGAAGACAATGGTTATCAGCTTCAGAACAATCCATGGTATTAAACCAACTATAAAATCATGGTTTAAAAATGATTTATTTCCTTCCTTGAATCCTATATTTATAGCTCACTCAGAAGAACACTGTTCTGAGTGCCTCACAAAAGAAAAACAACAACACTAAAATACAACATAAAATAATAACAACTCTTAGAACTAAAACACAGTTACAACATGGATTTTTAAACTGAGATGCCCAGACGACAAGTTATTTAAAAGGCTTGTTCCAAATCTGGTAACAATATTTTCCCAGTTTGCATGAAACAAAAAACAATGGTTAATTGTAGACTTCCTGATTTGTTTACCCATGCCCACAAAGGGAGGAGTGAAGGGCAAAGGACTTATTTGTATCTCAGCTTAGTAAGTCAAGTCAGGATCATCCAAATATGGCCAGTGATTTGTACAGGTCAAATATATTTCCATAATTATTTAATCAAATTTAAAATATTTTTCGATTACCATCTCTTTTGTGGAGGAAGAATTGAATTTATCCCCCTGTTTTACTTTGCATGTCACTGCACATGACGATATATTCTGATGAGACCCAAAATATTCATCGTATAGGCAAGGCATTAGAGGAATTCTCATCATGGAAAAAATGCTCCCACTAACAGAAGGGAGTGAGATGATAATTTTTGCTAGGGCTGTGCACCGCTTTGGACTGAATCCCGAAGTGCATCAGGGTGATTTGGATTGAAGCGGTCCAGTTCCAGAGTGGGTTGGGAACGGCCCAAAGTGGATTGGATCGCTCTGAAATGCTTTGGCCCAATCCAGAGAGCTGCCTGCTCAGCCATGAGAGCCCCCTGCTCTTTTCCTGGACCTGTGTGGAGTGCCCGCAGCCATCGCCCTCTTGGAGGGAGTCACCATTTTCTTTTAAAATGGCAACTCTTCTTCTTCCAGTCAGTAAATGGTGCGTAGATTGTGGCCAGAAAGGGGCCATCTATGCAATATTACAGGCAGAAATGGCCCATTTATGCCTGTAATGTTGTGTAGATGGCCCCTTTACAGCCACAATCTACTCACAATTTACTTACTGGAAGAAGAGTCATCTCCCTTGAAGATGGCGATGGCTGCGGGCTCTCCCTGTGGGTCCAGGTAAGGAGAAGCAGGGGGCTTGTGAGGCTGGGCAAGAGGAGGGTGTGGGGCTTGTATGGCTGGGTGGGGGGCACTTTGACTGTCCAGATCTCGCTTTGGATCTGTAGGCCAAAGCGGCTTGGCCTGGCTCAGGATTGGCCTGAGGTGGGTCCAAGCTGATTCAGAAGCTCTGAATTGGCCTCTGGAGCAGGTCAGGGTGTGTGGGGGGTAATTTTTACTGACCCCCCTTCCACCAAAGGCCCACTGCATCTGTGGAAAATCTGTTCCAGAGAGTAGGGGGACCCTCTGGAACAATGTTTGTGTAGCACAGGAAGCTGCAGGGAGATGAGGAATCAGGAAAAACAGTTTCTCTGTTCCGCTAGCAGAGACTTCCACTGGATCAAGGGCCTTTGAGCTCACAGAAGGACTCCTTCTATGAATGGAAGTGCACCTTTGGATCCAGCTAATGCTGTGCCAAAACATTCTTCCACATATTTTTTGACCATTCCCATTGAATCTGAGAGAAAAGAAATGCCTCTTGAAAAGAAGTTGAAAGGAGAAGAAAATTTCAGAGGAATTTTCATGTGTTGGATTTGAGGTTCTTGTGTTTACCTTACTTATCAGGTGGCTGGACAGTATGCATGCATGAGTGTCCTATCTTTTACTGTACAATCAGCTCTCCGGCAGCCTGTAGCCTCCTTGGCTTCCTGCAGTTAATTCCTCCCACATGGCTTTTTCAGATCAGGAAGTGCAGGCAGTCTGGGAGGCTGCAGAGCAATGGAGAGGTGTGTAACAGAAGCATGCACGCACGCATGCACATGCACACACAGCACCTTCAGCCACCTCACAGTGATTAGGTACTCCTCCCCTAAACCACCAAAATACATTCAAAATAAATTATAAAATTGTCTGAGAATGAGGCAGAACATTGGAAGCCTCTTTCATGGAGAAAGAAAACTTTCAGGAAATGGAAAAACAGATTTTGACACAGCAGTAGCTTTACCTCTTTCCTGGAGCTAGACACAACACTGCCCCCCTCACACCGGCATTGTGGAGGATGCAAAATGGGGGCCAGGTTGTAAACATAGTTGATGCTGTTGCCACTTGCAGTGGCAGTGCAAACAACAACAACAACAACAACAAACAATTAGGAAAAGAAAGAAAGAAACTGTGCTACAACCCCTGCCAAAGTAAGCCCCACCTGCCAGAAAGTGTTGGAGAATTTCTCCTCCCTCTGGAGAAATTTGATGATACTATCCAATTTCTCTGCCCAAAAATTGGGTGAAGAATTTCAAGAGGCTATCTGTGCACAACTCTAGATCCAGCCCAGGGTTGTCAGCTTTTTCTTTCAAAATATTGGTGAGGTCAGGAATAGAACCAGGATGGATTCTGGTTAGTTAGGGGCTTAGGGCACAGAGCCACAACAAAAGATGGCAGGTTAGACTGAAAGACACAATATAATATGACCCAGAACCAAAGACTGCAGGTTAGGGGCAGAACTAGAGAGGAATCTAGTATATTATGAGTGGATTCTGGCAGAATCAGAGTCATAGGAACTACAAATCTGTTATTTAAACATACAGCCAGATTTTGTCCCTAGCCTATTGAAACAGTGAACAGAGAGGAGTGCAGCACAGCAGAAGCAGGAAGATATGCTGGCCTAACTAGTTTAACCAAACTCATGTGCCCTGCTGATCCTGTCTAGATATACCTCCTGCTGCCTGGCTCAGTCCTCAAGAAAGGTCAGTCTCTAGGTGTTTAGATTCTGGGATCCAAGAGAGCTGGCTGTCAGCAAGTGGGTCACAAGTAGATACATGGTCCAAATCAGGAAGAGTTTAAATTCCAAAGCAGCAAAAAGGATCAGGTGGACCAGAGGCAGATGCCCACTCAAGACCAGGCAAGTGTCAAGATCCAAGGCAGCAATCCAGAAAGGGGAGCAGGAGGTTAGCCAGAGACAAACTGCTCTGGTCTGAGGAATAAGCTCTGAACCTGGGTTTTATGGGGCCTAGGGATGGCAGAGAATTCTGCCATGGACTCCAGTGAGGCTGGATTCTAAAGAATGAATTTAGGATGAATCTCCCCCCTGCCACCCTGTGGAATCCCCCCAGGATGGACCTACCTAGTAGCGGCGGCAGCTCCGGCAGCGGCTCTGGCAGCACCTCCAGTGGTGGATGAAGCGGTGGCGGCTCCGGCCACTGCCGGGCTGCTGCGGCCGCAGATGGTGGCTGTCATAGCGGCAGCCATTTGCGTCCCTACGCTAGCCCGTGATAGGTTATGTAAATATTTATGTAGCTTATCACGGCTAAAGCAGGGATGCAAATGGTGTCCCCTACTCCATTTGCGTCCCTACTTTAGTCGTGATAGGCTACGTAAATATTTACATAGCCTATCACGGGATAGAGTAGGGAGGGACGCAAATGGCATCCCCTATGTAGGATGCCATTTGCGTCTGCAGCAGCCTGGAAGCAGCTGGAGGCCCCTGCGAGTTGTCCCCGCTGTGGGTTGTCCTGGCCGGCAGGTGGCGGCTCTGCGGACTGGCTGTGGAGCAGAGCCGGCCGGGCAGGATTCCGGGGGGGGGGGAGGAACGGATCGCCTCCCCCCCATTGAGGATTCTGGGGGGAGGAACAGATTGCCTCCCCCCACCTGCAGACCCCAGTGGAGCCAGGTAAGTTGAGTTTCGTACACCCCTAATGGGGCTTGGTGGACAAATATTGGCTCTTGTGATCAGCTGACTGAATACTCAGGCATGTTGGTATTACGACCTGGAAGCTCATTTGCAGTGGAAACAGAGTGCTCCCTGGCTAGGAAGGGGGTGAGCATTTGGTCTAGGGGTAGTTGACTTTGGCTGTGTTTCCATCAGTGATTTAGTCCAACCTGGCTGCATGGTGAGGTCTCTGTGTTTCTATGATGTTGTAGCCATTCAGCACCAGCCCTGCATTTTATTGCTGAAAAACTGCTTCTTCTTAGACTGCTTATAATCTGACTTTTCCAGCTAACTGCAGCTCCATTACTGACCTGTTTCCACAATCACACTGGGTCCAGTATCATAGCCCTGCCCATGGGGCATGTAGCCCTGCCTTTGTGGGTGTGTTGCTCTGAGCTCAGCAACCCAACCCTTTCCCTCCCTGTTTTCTGGAAGTTTCATTGCCATTTTGGAGCAGGATGCCGAGGGACCAAGTTTTAAAACATAATTGAAAATAAGCACTAAAACTCAGCCCATGACCCCAGTCAAGGGGTGTTTTCTCCCATTGTGCTGAATGAGGCTTGCCCTCTCAATGACCACAGAAATGATAGAGAAGCCCCTCAATTCACATGACACATATCAAAGCCCTCAATTCCTTAAATGAGATTAAGCGTGATCTCAAGGCTTTAGTTCATTGCTTTAGGACAGAACTTATTCACAGCTTCCATATAGAGATCCTGTGCATTAAAATGGGGGCTGGTTTTGGTCTCTTTCCCACAACAAACCCATTACTGTCTCCTCAGAAGTAACTCCCATTGTAGTGGATGAGGCTGAGATTCCCCCTCAATTGAAATGGCACACATTAAAGTCCAATTCCTAAAATGTGTTTAAGTGACCAAGCGAGGCTCTGATGAATTCCCTCAGGAAGAAAGTACTTCAAAGCTTCGTTATAGCTATCCTGCAGGTTACAATGGGGGCTGGATTCCATCTTTGTCTTTACTACTCTCTTTCCCACAACAAACCCATTAGTGTCTCCTCAGAAGTAACACCCATTGTGCTGACTTACAGAGATTCCCCCTCAGCTGAAAAGGCACAATTTTAAGCCCAATTCCGTAAATGCGATTAAGTGTAGTCTCGAGGCTTTGGTCCATTGCCTTAGGATGTAACTCATTCACAGCTTCCATATAGAGATCCTGTGCATTAAAACAGGGGCTGGTTACGCTCTCTTTCCCACAACAAACCCATTACTGTCTTGTCAGAAGTAACTCCCATTGTGGTCAATGAGGTTTTCTGGGTTAAAATGGGGCTAGTTTCCCTCTTTGTGTTTTCTCCCTGCCCCCCGTTCCCAGCACAAGCATATGTGTGTCTACTCAGAAGTAACTCCCATTGTGCTCAATGAGGCTTGCCCCTGAAATGCAGGTGCACCTGGACTTTCAGGAGAAAGGAGAAAGGGGGAGGGGAGGGGGGAAGCCTTTCTTCACAGCAAAGATGATTCCTTTAAAAAAATCTTGTACTTCTCCATTAGCTTCTCCTTCCATTGTCCTGGAAACACAGCGGAGGAGGTGGGAACACTGATGTTGTAATCAGACCCAACCCAGACTCCACCCAGCCATCAAGGAAATAATTCGATTACAGCTCAGTGGAAACAACACAGAGCCCCATGCTACAGTGATGATAAGCTGGGACTTCAAGCGCTGTGGAAACTGGAAAGGAGAAGATGTGATTGGGGAAACATGGCAACAAAGTTGCAAACAAAGTGAAACTGAAGTGAAATGAAGTGGGAACACACCCTATGTGATACCTCTGCTCGAATTGCTGAAAGTTGAATTAGGGATGGCACGAGTGTCCAGCTGGGGCTCAAAGCCTGGCGAGAAGTTGCCAGTTCGGCCCCCCGGATGCCAGTTCGTGGACCTGAGCTCTTGCCCGACACTCATGGCATGTTGAGCCGGGCAAGAGCTTGGGCACCACTCCCTCAGCAAGGAGAGGGGAAGAAGGCAGCACCTCTCCTCCTTCCCCCATCCTTGCTACAGCGGCAGTGGCGCTGGCCTTTCTTTTTGCCTCCTTTGTACCTGGCCTTATGGAAAATAACCAGCTTGTCCCTTGCTGCTGCTGCCGTAGCAGGTGGGGGCGGAGGGAAGAAGGAGGCACCTATCCTCTTCTCCCCCGCCACCTGTTGGAGGCCAGGGCAACAGGCTGGGGGCTAGCTGCCAAGGTCCTTTTCCCCCGCACCAGTCCTTGACAGCTGGTGCAAGGAAGAAGGGCGATGGCGGCATCCCTGCGCTCTCGCCCTGGCCTCCTCTACAGAAGGTGAGGGTGAGAGGCTGGGGGCTGGCTGCCAAGGCCCTCCTTCCCCGTGTCTTGACAGCTAGCATGAGGAAAAGGGGTGGCTCGAGCAGCTTGCAAGCAGGTGGGGCAAGCAGGGAAGCTCCCTGAACAGGCCCAGGCTGTGCAAGCTGTGGGGGCAGTTCATTGAGCACCCCCTGCCCTGGATGGAAATGGGCTCATCCCTAAGTTGAATCAAGGTGGGCACAGCAGGGGGAAGAAAGCTCCCATGAAGTTGGGAGAGGGTGGTCTGGAAATCATGGTCTTTGACTGTTCAGTCAACCCTTCAGAGTGTTTTTTTCCAGCTGGAGAAGAGGCCAGATGGGCTTCTCCTGTCATCCCTCGAGCCACTCTCTTTCTGCCACTCTTCCCCCCAGTAGTGTCTATGTCTTGGGGGCAGAGTAAGGGGTAGTAGGCAGTGGGTAATATATATTACATCCTTCAAATGTTAAGTTGATGGATAAACTCCCTTGAAGATTTCTAAGCATTCAACCTGACACTCAAAGAGCACAATGCATTTTCAGGGGGACCACAAAGTTGCTTGCTCATCCCTGCCCCTGGCATCTTACACTGTGGCACATGTGATTTAGGTTAGCCATCTACTGTATGTGCTATAAGCTAAATGAAGCACATTTGTTTTCTTTTCCAGATGTAGGCATCTTCCTTCCTTTTAAACCATAGCGCCATGTGCAACTGTCTTTTGTTACAAGAGCATGGAGTCCAAAGGTAAGCCCTGGTTCAACGCAGTATCTTGTCTTTCCCCTTCAACTTACGACAATGTCTTGTGGGAAACAAATCTGGTTTTATATCCTCATGGAATCTTCTAAAGACAGAATACTTGAGAAATGTTGATCAGCTGCAGTGGGATGTAGTTCCAAACCAAACAACAACAACAACAGCAATCAGACAATTCCTAAATTCTTATTTCTTATGTTGATGGGGAAACTTCCATTCTAGTGATATGCTGGTATGACTTTGGACAAGAAAACAATGCTTCTTGATTTTTTTTCTTTTGTCAGTGACACAGATGCTTGTTCAAGTGTGTGACTCTGCCTGGAAATGTTGCTAATAGGCTTTTTAGTTACTTAGAAGAAACTATGGTAACTGCATTGTGAGTGGAGATGGGTCAAAGAAGACGCAGACAACAAGCTTGGATTGAAAATTGGGCCACATTTATTGAAATATTTGCAAAGGGGTAACTAGGACGGGCATCTAACTGTGTCAGCGTCTAGCTGACACTTCTAGGGTGAAAACACACCCAGCCTGAGGGGTGGCAGTGATCTCGCCATCCCTCCGGACTGCCCCTTCTGGGGGAGGTAGACCTTCCGGTGTCACCCCCAACCCGGTGCCGCAAAACACCTGGGTGAGTGAGTAGGGTTGGTCTCCCAGGCAACCCTTATCCCCCCGCCGAGCTGCACAACCCATTCGGAGGGCCTCAGACGTCACCTGTCACCATAAGGTGCCTCTGCGTGCACACCATCCCTACTCCCTTTTCTGTTTTGCCCGTCCTAGCCGCCAAGTGGAATGTGACCGATGATATAGACTGTATTTCCTTACAGGACACACACAACCTGCATAACAGTGTGACGTAGGCAAAAAAGACTCACAGTCCTAGGCCAATCTGGCTGTGAACCAAAAAATTCCTACATGGCTCCCAGAGGGGCAACCGGCAAAACCCACACTGCTAAGGGGAAAGTGGGAGGGAGCTGCGTCGTGCCAAAGAGCTGAGATAGGGAAGGGGGTCGAGTTTAAGTCAACTCGGCCCGCTCCTCCCTGACTGGTGGTGCAACTGGGGTGCACCAATCAGAGGCCCATACGTCTTATCACCCCACCCGCCCGCAATGCCCCCCCCCTTTCAGCCAGACAAGCTGGCTCCAGGTAGGGCATTTAGATTTGATTTCACATTTGGAAACTGGAGGGTGACTTGAATTATGAGAAAGGAGTAAGTGGAGGTACAGGTAGTTAGAAAATGTTGCATTGCTGATGCAGATGTTGGAGGCTTTGTGGTGGAGTGAGGAGGAAATTGGGATTATCACATATAGTGTCTTCCTTCCTCTTCCCTTAGGCTCTTTGGTTCATGATTATCAAGGGCAAAGAAGCTATGAAGGGAAATAACTGGAGTACCCACATGACAGTATATGTTCTTGTATTCAGGTATTTTGCCTTAATTTGACAAAGAAATCTTAGCCAACAACTGCCAAATGTCACTTCTAAAAATATGTTGTAGTATTTATCCTGGGGTGCTTTGTTCATCTCGCTTTTCCTGCATTTCCATAGTTCAAGACAAATTAGAGCCCTCATTATACCAAAATGTCAACAGCCTTGCCACTTGGGACAAGTTTGGCTTTCAGATTATGAACATGCAGTGATCTGGAAATCTCATCTGGGGCCTTTTCAGCATGGCATGATCTTTTTTCTTATTTCCATCAAGTTTTTGTCTGCAGTAATAAGTACTCTTATGTGATGCAGAAATATTGGAATAGGTTTTGTTTTCAATATTTTATTTTCCATGTAGCTCAAAAGATAAGAGTAACCGTATACTTAGCCTTGCAGACCATCTTGAACTAATATGAGTTAAGAGCAGTCTACGCATTATGTCCAATAAGCCAAAATTACCTGCAATAGCTTTTGCTTCATTCACTATACAGAGTATCTCATCATGTATCTCATCATCAACATTAGATGGCTGACCAATAAAGCTTGAAATGCCTGCCAGTGGAGGTGATCCACAAGGCAAGAGAGTTCTTGCATTCTGGCTGCCACATGGAGCAGGCACAACTCACAAGGCACATATCTTTTCAGATCTTCTCCTCATAAGGACTAGCATGTCATGATGAGTCATGATCAAAAGGAAAGATGCAACATGCTTTGAGATCACTTTGAACACCTAAAACTCCAAATATCTATGTGTTTTTCCAACAGATACCAATGGGTCTGATAACTCCATCCCAATGACATACCTTACATTAGATCACCAGTTGCAGGTAAGTATTTCATAGAATCATAGAATAGTAGGGTTGGAAGGGGCCTACAAGACCATCGAGTCCAACCCCCTGCTCAGTGCAGGAATCTAAGTCAGAGCACCCCTATCAGATGGCTGTCCAGCCTCATCTTGAATGACTCCAGTGTGGGAGAGCCCACTACTTCCCTAGGTCATTAGTTCCATTGCCGTATTGCTCTAACAGTCAGGTAGTTTTTCCTGATGTTCAGCCAGAATCTGGCTTCCTGTCACTTGAGCCCATGATTCCGTGTCCTGCACTCTGGGATGATTGAGAAGAGATGCTGGCCTTCCTCCCCTTGACAACCTGTCAAGTACTTGAAAAGCGCTATCATATCTCCCCTCAGTCTTTTCTTCCCAAGACTAAACATGCCCAGTTCTTTCAGTCTTTTTTCATAGGGCTTTGTTTCCAGTCCCCTGATCATCTTTGTTGCCCTCCTCTGAACCCTCTCCAGCTTGTCTGCATCCTTCTTAAAGTGTGGCACCCAGAACTGGACAGGGTACACAAAATGAGGCTAATACTTAACAGCCATTTGATATTTCTTTTTTTAAAAAATGTGTTCCTGGTTGATGAAATTAGATGTTCTGACCTCATAAAGCAGAGATGGCCAACCGCTGAGCAGTTTTATGTAGCATTCAAGTGACCCTCCCACATTTTAATCAAGGTATCCTTTTAAAAATTGCCCTCAGTTTCACCTGTATGGAAAATGTATAAAATTTGTAAAGGTGTGGAAAGGGAAGTCATACTCTTGAAAGGGATCCTGCTGACAGTGTAGATAGCTCAGTGGCGGAGTACATGCTTTGCATGCAGAGGAAGCGAGTTTCCATCTCCAGCTTCTCCTGGCAGGGCTGGGAAGGGCTCCAGTCTGAAACCCCTACAGGAGATAGCAGCAGGGATTCCCCTTACTTTACTCTCCCAATTGGGAGGAAGAGCAGCATGCTAAGAGTTTCGCCCACCCTGTGCCCTCCCCAATGGGGGAAGGCATGGGGCGGGGGAAGCCACCCAACTAAGGTGTGGAGTGGAAGGACTCCATCTGGCACCTTGGCCAGGGAGGATTTGGTCACTCAGACTTTCTCTGGCCAGGAAAGCCCACATGCACGGCAGCCAGGTTCCCAACGAAGTCCACTCCTCCACCTGGCAACTTGGTCAGGGTGGCTTCAGTGAGCGTGGGCTTCCCCCAGCTGGGGAAAGTCTAAATGCCCCAAGGCTGGGTCCCCAAAAGAGGCACCAGGTGGAGGAGCACTCCTCCACCCTGTACCTTGGTCAGGGTGGCTTCAGTGCACTTGGGCACAGAAGCCAAGTCCCCTACAAAGCAACCACTGAAAGACATCAGGGGGCATATGGCCACACATCCCTAACATCCTTTGGTCTGCAAATGGCTGGGTGGTGGGATATTTGGCCCTCTCTACCCCAACATAGTTCTCCAACCCTGGTGCAGATAATACTGAGCAAGACAGACCAATCGTCTTATTTGAGAATCTTCCCATCTGACGGCGCCTGCACACTTGGCTATCACATTTCTTCGTTGTCATTACCAATTCTAATAGGCGAGGTTTGGTATGCATTAATGAAATAAATGCCCAGCAATAAGGATTCCATTATCTAATGTAAAAGCTAGTCTCACGGAAGCAAGTGAATATCACCTAAGAAAGTGATATTCAGCTGCCAGAATTATGGGATATTCTCTTGTTTTCCATGCTTTGCTCATGACGTTGCAATTCAGCCATGAAAACAGTCTAATTAACCTCCATCGAATATGGCTCCATAAAACATGGGAAGATTTAACAGCATGCACTCAGTGACAAGATTAGGTCAGCATGATAAAAAAAGGAAAGAAACTGAAAACAAGAGTTATGCATGTGTTGGAACATAGTGATGCACATAGTGTCAGTAATTATGAGCCATACAGAAATGCTACTCTTGATACCTAGACACTGGGGCCACAATCAGTGGCTTAAGTGTGCTGCACCACAGCCATGATGGCAACAGGAGGTGCTATTCACACTTCAGTACGCCAGCCCCAGCTGTGGAATTTTCTGTATCTCCAGACAAAATATAGTTACTGAAACACCTAATAGTACTCTCACTGCAGTTAAGATATTTTTCAAAGGTAACGGGTGCACCTGAAAAGTAATGAATGACACAACTTTTAAGTTGTATCCTAAATAAATTCTTCTACTTTCTTTAATAGCAGAAGAATGTAAGTGAGCTGAACTAACCAGTTATGCACTTCCAAATTAAGGGTTGGTTCATATATGCATGTTCATCGCTTGACGCTTACACCATCAAATTTAATTTGATCTGGTGTTAGAAGGATTAGCCGGTGCAAGCTAATGACAAAGCTGTGGCGGTGGCTACATTTTGGCAGAGCAAAGTTTGATCTGGATAAGAAATAAATAAAAACACCATCAAATATTGACTTACATGTGTTGATGAACCATCACAGGTCAAATGCTGCAGACAGAATGTTCAGTTCATAGTACCTGCAGCTGCTGTTTTACAATGGAATGAGTTCACACATTCAGTTACAAGTCATCGACTGTGGTGCAGCCAAGTGGTATGCATGCATGTGTGATCTGGCCTGAATGCCATCGCTATGACTGTGCACGTGATTGGTGGAGTCTGCTTTTTTTCTTTTCTTCCACTGTAATTCAAGCAGTTTCCTGCACGATTCTGACACACAAGCAGCATCCCTGGATTCTCCAGCCCCTGAAGGAATTAGTCAGTCACGATGTGTACTAACAGCAAGATAATAACTTGAGTATAAAATAGAACCAGGGCTTGCTGAGTGCATTAGTTACAATGATCTGAACTACTTTAAACTTCATTAAAAGGTCCCTTAAATTGCAGTGCTAAGATCACATAAGGGCCATTGAGGTTTTTATTAAATGAAGGTGGGAACGCACCTAGTGAAGAGTTCTTATGTTCCCACTAATAATCTAATGCCACCATTGACATATAAAGACAAAAGCTAGGTCATAGGCTATTTGTTTTATTCTATAATTCACACAGAACTCTAGGTGTTGTTGCACTTTCAGATTTTGTGAATAATATGTGCTCTTATGTCCTAATGGGCAGAAATTTAATAGCTGCAGTAGTTTGAAGGGTGATGGTGGCTTCACTGAAAATAATGATAAATGCATTGATGAGCTGATGGATGCACTTAAGCTGGAGGAGGTTAATGATGGTGCTCCTAACAGATTTGATGTGGGAGTGATAAATTAAAGGTGACTTGCAAAGGTAAAGCACTAAATTCCATTAACTTTACCAATATGTGCTTGAATGCCCTCACCCCCCATACTATGGCTCAGTTGGGAGGTGAATTTAGTAAATTGTTACTTGGAAGGTAACTTTATTATTTTAGGCCATATCCTATGACAATGTTTTCTACTTTTCCTGCCAAGATCCTCTTACAATCTTATCTGAAATGAGAAATGACAACATTTAATGCCGCGCTTTAAAAATGTGGTTGTTCAGGCAGGCATTTGGGGTGGGTTAGAGTATTTTAGAAAATGTTTTTACTGTAGAATTTTATTGTTTTAAACTGTTTTATTATACACTTTGTACATCGCCCAGAGTGGCTGGGTGACCAGCCACATGGGCGATTAATAAATTTAATAAATATATAATAATAAATAAATCTCAGTTACTGAAGTGCTGTTGGTGGTAGGGTTTTACCAGTAGGTTAAGTGTTCACTTCTTAAGAGCGACCATGCTTTCAACCTAAGTGTTGATATCCCAATAGTTGGGATTCAGTTAGATGCCAGCGAAAAACAGTACTGAAACATTTTCTGAAGACGATTATTCAAAACCTTCTGGATTTCAGATATCAGAAAAGCACACCTTTACAAAATGAGCTCCTTTGCACACTAGCTTGAGAGTAAGTTCCATTCAATCCTGTGGGACTGATTTCCAAATAAACATTCACAGGATTAAACTGTTGGAAATAAAAGTAGGAGTATGTGTGTAAAATTAATAAGAGCTAATACCTGAAGAAAGGTGCAATTATGGCAACATAACCATGCATGCACAAGACAATGGATGGGGAGAAACATAGAAGATTCCTGTACCAAAGGTAGCAACACAGGGTTTTGCCTGAGAGCATGACTGGAAAAGAGTGTTTTCCTAAAGAAGTGACAGTGTCACAGGCAAGTGGTTTTGAGGAAATAGGTGACTGGTGAGGCTTTCTGGAAATCTGGTTTACAGTGAGATATAAAACCATTATAATAGCCCTGAGAAATCTCCAGTGTAGGAAAGAGATAGACGCAGAAGAAAATGAAGTCTGGCTGTTCTAAGTTTTATTTTAAAACTTTCAAATAAAAGCCGTGTTGCTCTCAGGACTCCTGAAAATGTGATTTCTTTGGGTCTATAGGCTTGAAACAGCTTGGCTATCTTACAGTTCCACCCAGGCCCATTAGATATATATATAACTCTCAATATTGCAGCTCTGTAGCTGTAACTGTAATGAGAAGCAATATTAGACAACTAGCAACAAGGAAATGGATGCTTTGATTTGGCTTTGAGGCAGTGTACATGCCTCAGTCACTTTGGAATTATTAGATTAGAATAATTTAGTAAGAGGTTATGAATACCTACATAAAGTATAGGAAGGGAAACCATATTCCAAGTGGCACAGAGTTCTGGCCCATTAAAAGGTCTGAAGGGGGGGACTGTTCAGCAGGCACAATTGTTCTTCTAACTACAGTATCATTGATGAGAGAAGGTGCATTTGTCTAACTTCTGTCTTCTTCAGTGCCTTTAAGGCTGCAATCCTATACCCACTTATTTGGAAGTAAGCCCCTGAACGTAATGAGACTTACTTTTGAGTAGACATATAGGATTGTGCCGTATGTGCTGCTTCTTTGGAATATGGTCACCATAATTGTTTGTAGCAATTGTCCACTGTGCATTTAATCCTCAATTTTTTTCTAGATACACCTGTTCTCTCTCAATCCCCCCCTCCCTCCCTCCCTCCCTCCCTCTCTCTCTCTCTCTCTCTCTCTCTCTCACACACACACACACACACACACACAAACACACACATCAATATATTCCTCAGTGTTAAAATCAGTGCTGTGTCTGCCTTCCACACACAAATAATTCCCTTGCAAAAATCCCAGCCAACACCATGGGTTCTAATCTTAAGATTGGGGAGTAAATGTTCTACATAAAAATATCATACACAGGAAATGATATTCTGTTGACTTCGATGTGTAATTACACTGAACTAAATGAGTTTTTCACTGTGATCACAGTGTCTCCTTGCTGTCAACACTGACAGTTCAAATCTTTTCTCTCTAGTAAATTAGTAAAGTTATAATAATGGAAGCTTCTCCATCCATGTAGCCATTTTTCTTTCTTCACCTCATTTTCTATTTTTCCTCTGCTATTCAGTATTAACCCCCTTTTTTCATCTGCTCTCTTTCAACAAATTATCATTAGTCTAAAGAATGAGTTCCACTGCCACATTCCAATTTCATTAGCTCTAATTTCTTTGGCACAACTAGGTAAAGACCGCTTTGTAAGTGGCTATGTTTCCTTAAGTTGACTTCACCTTGAACTTCACCCATTGCCTCCTCAATACATTGCAGACATGATCTTGTCTACAAACAGAATGAGATTAAATCTGAAACTGAATGTCGCCTAAAGTTATGTTCCTAATCACATGGGCAAACTCATCCTATGAGTCAGCTTTCATTGCCAGTGCCACATCTTAACCCTAGAGGGAGCAGAGATGCAGATGCCCTGATCTATTCTATTCATAATTTTAAACCCTTTAAGCCAGAGTGGTGCAGAGTTCTGCCATAGCTCTGAAGCTGATGAGCAGCATGCAGTTTAAAGAATATTTCTTGCTTTTAAGCCTCTCCAGTGCCCACTAATGGCCAAGATTCTACATCTAAACCATGGCATCATCTAAACCATGGAAGCAGGTCTTGGACTCACAGACTTAGACTTAGCCTCCCCTCTCCTTCTCCTTTGCGTGCAAGAAGAAGTGTTGCTTTAGCTTCTTTATTAAACCACAGTTTCCTATTACATACAAACTTGGAGGAACTGTGGTTTGTTCCAAGTCTAGTTAGTTAATAAACTAGTATATCAAACCATGGCCTCGGCGCTATTGGACCATCATTCAGAAGTTAACTCTATTCAGAGGTAAATTATATCGATTTCAGTGGAACAAAATACACATGCTGTAACATTGAAATGCTGTATGTAATCTCAGTTAATCCACCTTGCATTTTTATGTGAACCATTATGGCTTATTCAAATCTCCATCTTTGAAAATAACATGAATATTTCACAGAGTGTCATGCTCCTAACTAAACACCATGTTTGTTGTTTTAGATGTTGCTCAAAACCAATAAAAGGTGAGTTAGACACTGAATGCATTAAGCTGTGAGTTTCTTAAAGGAAATGCAAATCAATACTGCTAATCCCATGATTTTCATATGCACACACTTTTAGACTGTCTGATCTTGAAAAGAGTTTACACAGCAAGTTGCATTAGAATTTCTGAAAGGCCATTTCATTTGTAGGGATAAAGACTGTAGGGTTGTAATGTACAGTCTATGCAGCGCTGGTGATTATGTGTAACCTATCTGTTTGATGTGCTGGTAAATCTTCCCTGTGTAATCAAGACGTGCAGTTACACCAGATAGTTGTGTGCTTGGGTGTGCTGTGGACAGCAGTAGGCAAATATTTATAATGGCTGACAGGACAGAACAGAAGAGAGTTTTCCTTCCTTTCTTCCTTCCTGTTCTGGGTTTTTTATTTGAACACTTCCCCTCCCTTTGGTTGTACTGGGAGGTAAACGATGTACATCTCCTCCACAGCTGCCACACTTTTCCCCCATGTTGATCCTGCAGATCCAAAGCTGTTCTGAAATTCTGAATCCACCCACAATACATATTCCAATCTGCCTCTCTTTTTTTTTTGCATCTACTGACATCAGAGCCCTCACAGGTTGAGGCTAGGAGGGGATCTCTGAGGTCAGATCTCAAGGGCCATAGGATAGATCGGATCTTTTATGCCCTTGGAAGGGGACAATCTGTCATAAAGCCCCTGGAACATCCTTCCATGGAACCTAGGATTGCAACTTAAGACAACAATCCTTCCATCTCTTCATTCAGAATTCCTCTTATAATCTCAATTTTATTTTCACACCTTTTTATGTCATTTATATCCCACCTTTCTTCCATGAGCGTAAGGCAGAATATATAGGAGGAGTCCCAGGATGACTCCCATCCAGACACTAACCAAACCCAGACCTGCTTACCATCAGCATAGTCTCCAGGCCACGCTCTGGAGACTCTCTGTGAAAGAGATCTTTCTACAATAATGTACATTTCTGCAAAACAAACATGGGTTAATTTTATTGGTAAGTTTATATCTATGCAAAACACAGGGTACTTTGGCCAACTTTGGTGAGAAGTTAAGGGGGAAAAAACCTTGGCTTCTTAACGAAGAAGTTCTTCCATCATTCTAGCAAAAACTCAAGTGGAGAATATTATATCTGTCAAGATCATTTCATTTCAAGGAATTAATCAAGCTGACTGTTCAGAAGGTTTTTGGGGAGAATGTTCATTATTTCAGCAATTAATTTTTAAAACTGGAAATGTTGCAAGTCACCAGCATCCATAAAAATTGATTTATTGTGTAATTTATTTCATGCTACTAGAAGCAGACTGCATGATATTCTGCTCTCTCCTTCTAAGCACCCGCCACATGCCAATTATTGTATTAAGTAAATGATTTTAGCTGAGAGGTCCTATAATACTTTTGCGAATTGGTGTTATTCTCATTGGAATGGGTGGAAATCACCGCTTCAGGAAAATTTTTTTAAAAAATGAAAAGAAACTGGAAATTGAGGTAATTATACTATCCAATATAGAGAACAACGCTATAAAAGGATGTGCTTGTTGCTGTAATCAATATAACCTCTCTTGTAGCACAATCCTATGCATCTTTAGCTTTAAGTAAGTCCAGCTGTGGTCAATGGGGCTTGCTCCCTAGTAACTGTACTTAAGATTGCATTTTCAGTATGGTCATTATTCAAGAATAGCCATGGAAATATTAGCCATATGATAATGCTGGCTGCTTCCCCACAGGCATTCCTCCTGAGCTCCCTGGCCATTCCTCTCTTGGAAGACAGATATCTGTATGCCCCACAGCCTGTCATGCACCCCCTAAACTAGCCCGCTGCCCTCAGGTGTAGTGAATACCTCAGGTATTCTGTTTTCCAGTGTTGAAGTAAGATTCAACTGTCAGTCCAGTCAGCTTTTGTATGTGGAATGGAATGGGGCATCATCTTGCACTTTGCCCCAGATAGCAAGATGTCTTGGGCCAATCCTGATCCAGTGGTAGGTGTACAGCTTGCTTTGGTGGTGCTGCACCCTTCAAGAAGTAAGTTCAGAAACTGGGGGTGCTTCTGAACCCAGCTTTGCTACTTGGTAGCTAGGAGGCAGCCGTGGCCAACAGTACTTTTGCAGGGGAAAGGCTGATCAATTACATGAGCCTGCCCACTTGCACCAGGCTTCTACAGAGGCCCTGTCCAGGTTCCATCTCTGGCAGAAGACATGTAGCTGGTGGGAGCATGATATAGGACTAGAGGTGGACAGACATCCCTGTGCTCACTCTGAAAGGGGCTTTTGTGTGAATTCCACTTGAGCATGTACAAAATGCTCATGGGTATTCAACATGCTCGCCTCAGCCACCCACAAGGGAAAAGGGGAGGTGATGAAGGTAAAGGCAGGATCTTCAGCTCCTTTGTGTAAGGTCCATTGCCATCAGAGAGGGGACTGGGACTACAAGTCCCAGCATAACAAACAGGGACATCATGTCATTCATCTCAATTTTCCCACAATGGTAGTAGTCCCTGCTGGATGACTACAAGTCCCAAGGGCCATCACACCTTTCCTCCTAGCACTATCCTTCTGGATGGAAGAATGCCTCCCTCATCCAGGCCTGAGGCAGTCTGGAGAAAACAAAATGGTGACCAGGCCACTGAAGAAAGAACTTTATGAGCGCTTGACAAAGTGGGTGAAAAGTGGGCAAGTGGAGAATGTAGACAGGGAGACACTTTTTTCCTCTCTCAAAATACCAGAACCCAGGGTCATCCTATGAAACTGATTGGTGGGAGATTCAGGAGAGATAAAAGGAAGTACTTCTTCACACATCACATAGTTAAACTATGGAATTCACTTCCACAAGATGTAGTGATGGCCACCAGTTTGGATGGCTTTAACATGGGGTTAGCTAAATTCCTAGATGAGAAGGCTAGCAATGGCTACTAGTCTTGATGGCTATGTGCTACCTCCAGTACCAAAGGCAGTAAGCTTATGCACACCAGTTGCTGGGGAACATGGGTGGGAGGGTGGTTTTGCACTCATGTCCTGCTTGTGGGTTTCCTGCGGGCAGCTGGTTGGCCACTGTGTGAACAGAATGCTGGACTAGATGGACCCTTGGTCTGATCCAGCAGGGATCTTCTTATCTTCTTATTGTCTCTGATTTTAAGGTGAACTACTACCTTAGATGAGCTACTTTACCACTCCCCGCCATGTTCAGGAACAGAATTCACTCCCCCTCCATGAGAATTGCCCCAAATTATAATGAGTAGCCATTAATGTGTCTGATCCCCATTTAAAGTCTATCTAAGCCAGTGACCATCACCATGTCTTGTGACATTGAATTCCATTAATTAATTATAAGAACATATAATCTCACTCATCAAATTATGAAATATCACAAACTATCTCATTATTTCAAAATATTAAATAGAAATCTCTGCTGCAGGAGAAAGAAGGTAGTGCTTGACAGGCTGGGCAGAGAGAGAACAAGGAAAGCAGGCATGGACTGGAGGGACCAGAAGCAAGCTGGACTCCCTAGTGTTCAAACTAGGACTAGAAACAGGTATTACAGAAGATGAATGGCTGCTTCTGAAAAAGGCAGCCTCACAGATCATTCTTCCCTTCGCTCTGGTAATGCCTAGTAACACAGAATGTGCAGGGTCGGCCCTAACGTTAGGAAATGTGAGGTGACCGCCTCAGGCAGCAGACGATGGAGAATGGAGAGTGGGGGGGGGGTCAGTGTGGTGGAGGCCCCTTCTGGCTGTTCTTCCTGAGCCCCCCAGCCATTACCCTCTATGGAAGTATGGAGCTGAGTGCACCACAGTAGAAGATGCTGTCCCATTGTCAGTGTTGAAGGAAGATTCAACTGCCTGTCCAGGAAGCCTCAATAAGTGGAATGGGGGTGGTGGTGGTGGTGGCACCATCGTTGCTTCAGGCAGAGCAAAGGGGCAGGGCCTGAAAACAAGTGGGGTGACATAATTGTCCTCTTAGTTTCCCTGGCCTGATAAGCAGCCAGTGTGTTGTATTCTAATAGTTGTAGGCAACCCTAGTTTTGAGTTGTGAAAAGATTTATCTCTAGAGGGCCTTAGTAGAGTCAGGGATGAGCAAGAGTGGGAAGGAGGGAGTGAAGAAGAAGAAGAACATAGAAAATAGGAGTTGGGGGGGGGAAGTGAAGTTCTCGTTTACATCCAAACCTTGTTCCTCATTGCTGAGAAGAAAATACAAAACAATTTGGTGATGATGATGGGATCCAAACCCACATGTGCAAAGCACAATGGATTAGCAATCCATTGCCTTAACCACTCAGCCACCTCCTCCCTCCCACTGTCCCCTTCTATTGGGGATTCAACTTCAACATTCTGGGCCAGGGAGAGAGATGGTGGAACCCTCGGTGGCACGCTGTGACGCATTTGCACGGCTCTTTGAAGATAAAGTCGCTCAGATTCGTCATGAATTGGACACCACGATTAATTAGGGGTGCACGAAAGTCACTTACCTGGTCTCGCAGCTTTTTGCGATGGGGGGAGGCGCTTCGCTGCTCCCCCTGTGAAGTTCAGGCCGGGGAGGGGAGGCTTCCTGCCTCGCCCGGCCGAAATTCAGGCCGGGGGGGAGGCTTCCCGCCTCGCCCGGCCGCAAAATTAAAAGTAAAACAAAACAAAACAAAACACCCCCGTGATAGGCTACATGACGATTAACATAGCCTATCACGGCTAGATCTGCAAAGTCAGCCGTGATAGGCTACGTAAATCGTCACGTAGCCTATCATGGGTGACTTAAAAAAAGAAAAGAAAAAAGCACATACGGATAATGGCGGCCCCCATAGGGAGCCACCATTCGCGTTCCTTATTTGGTCGCTGTAGTCTGCGTAAATCTTTACGTAGACTACAGCGACCAAATAAGGAACGGGAATGGCGGCTCCCTATGGGGGCCGCCATTATCCGTATGTGCTTTTTTTTTTTTTTAAAGTCACCCGTGATAGGCTACGTGACGATTTACGTAGCCTATCACGGCTGACTTTGCAAATCTAGCCGTGATAGGCTACGTTAATAGTCATGTAGCCTATCACGGGGGCGTTTTTTTTCTTTTTTCTTTTATTGGAATGGTGGCGGTGGCAGCCGGTCGAAAGACTGGCTGCTGCTCCCGCCCCGGACGAAGACCTGACGAACCGCCGGCCGGACCCACCGCTGGGAGGGACATTCGCCAAAGGTAAGTCCCGTCCCGGGGGGGGGGTGCGGGGTGCAGGTGGGGGTGCAGAGAATTTCTCCCTGAAACTTGTTCGGGGGGCCGAACACGTTGGCGCTCGGCCCCCCGAAATTTCGGGGAGAAATTCTCCACCAACCCTACAATTAATGCAGTTTCATTGGTAGAGGCGTTCAGAGCACCGTTTGGTCCAGTTTTATTGGATGAGTTTCAGTTACTGAGGCCTGAGGATGTGGACAAGGTGATTGGCCAAGTCCGATCGACCACTTGTGTGCTTGACCCTTGCCCTTCATGGCTTATTAAATCAAACAAGGAGGGGATGTCTCGCTGGGTCCAGGAGGTTGTAAATTCCTCCTTGAGAGAGGGAGTGGTGCCTGCTGCTTTAAAAGAAGCAGTAATTAGACCACTCCTGAAAAAGCCTAAACTGGACCCAGAGGATGTTAATAATTATAGGCCAGTGGCCAACATCCCGTTCCTGGGCAAGGTGCTTGAGCGGGTGGTTGTAGGACAGCTCCAGGCACTCTTGAATGAAACGGATTATCTAGATCCATTTCAATCAGGCTTCAGGCCTGGTTTTGGAATGGAAACTGCCTTGGTCACCCTGTGGGATGACCTCTGCTGGGAGAGGGACAGAGGGAGTGCGACCCTGTTGATTCTTCTGGACCTCTCAGAGGCTTTCGATACCATCGACCATGGTATCCTTCTGGATAGGTTGTCTGGGTTGGGAGTTGGAGGCACTGCACTACAGTGGTTCCGCTCCGACTTGGATGGCCGATTCCAGAAGGTGGTGCTGGGGGATTATTGCTCTGTGCCATGGCAATTGTGCCATGGGGTTCCACGGGGCTCTATTTTATCCCCTATGCTGTTTAACATCTACATGAAGCCGCTGGGGGAGGTTATCCGGAGGTGTGGACTGAGGTGCCATCGATATGCGGATGACACCCAGCTCTACCTCTCTTTCATCAAACCCAGGTGAGGCAGTGGCTGTTCTGAATCAGTGCCTGGGCACGGTAATGGACTGGATGAGGGCCAATAAACTGAAACTCAATCCAGACAAGACGGAGGTACTGTTAGTGGGTGGTTCGTCTGCCTGGCTAGGTGATATTCAACCTGTTCTGGAGGGGGTTGCACTCCCCCTAAAGGATCAGGTTCGTAGTTTGGGGGTGCTCTTGGATCCAGAACTGTCTCTTGAGGCAAAGGTGAACTCAGTGGCACAGAGCACTTTTTATCAGCTTAGGCTGGTATACCAACTATGCCCTTATCTGGACAGGGATAGCCTAGCTACAGTTATCCATGCTCTGATAACTTCACGTCTGGATTACTGCAATGCATTATACGTGGGGCTACCTTTGAAAACAGTCCGGAAACTTCAGCTGGTCCAAAACAGGGCAGTAAGATTGTTAACAGGGACTGGTCTGCGAGCTCATATTACGCCAGTACTTTTTCAGCTGCACTGGCTGCCACTCCATTTCTGGGCCTGATTCAAATTGCTGGTATTAACATTCAAAGCCCTTAACGGCTTGGGGCCAGGTTACCTGAAGGATTGCCTCCTCCCATATGTGCCTGCCCGGACATTAAGATCATCGTCAGCAGCCCTTCTCCATGAGCCCCTGCCAAAGGAAGTGAGGCGGGTGGCTACTAGGAGGAGGGCTTTTTCTGCTGTGGCACCCCGGCTCTGGAATGAGCTCCCTGGTGAGGTTCGCCTGGGACCTACATTGTATTCCTTTCGGTGCCAGGTGAAGACCTTTTTATTTTCCCAGGCATTTTAGCATTTTAGCTTTCTAAACTTTTAGCTTTGCTGTTTTAAAAATTTGTATTTTAAACTCTTGCACTACTACTAGGTTTTATTGTGGCTGTATTGTTCTATTGTGGTTTTAATGTTCTATATATTTTAAATTGTTTTATTGTGTTGTTTGGTTTTAATTTTTGTGAACCTCCCAGAGAGCTTCGGCTATTGGGCGGTATAGAAATGAAATGAATAAATAAAAAAATACAACAGAGGGGAAACTTGGAGCATGATGATGTGATGTTACACATGTTGTATCACTAGATGCTATGGGCAGCGAAGAGGAAGAAAATGCAGCAGCCACGCACCCTTCATAAGATCAGGTGTCGATCACTCCAGTTCAGTAAGTAAGTGTACGGGTGAAGGAAAAAGAATAATAGAAATAGTCACTGATTTCTTGTAAGTTGCTAGGTCTCCAGTTCAGTGCAATTCTAACCTTCATAACTGCCTTTGAAAATGATTCAGGTTAAGCTTCAGCTGGTGAATAATGTTGTGGCTCGCCTTCTAATAAAGATGCCCCCCTGGGAATACATTAGAACAGTGGTCTGACATCTATTGTGCATTTTGATGCTGTAGAAATGCAATGAATCCTTGAGCATTTAAAGGGTGTGCATTTTCTGCATGAATCCAATTTCATTATTTGTACTTTTTCATAACAGGACTATCTATGCATCTTAGCTTCAAGGCTTTTTTTGTGTGTGTGTGTGTAGCCCATAACTGGACATTCAAAGACACCTAAAACAAAAAAAAAACAAAAAAAAAATGACCTCCCCCCCCACAACCCCCCCCCTCCAATCCCAACAACTATAGGGGGTTTGAGGATTCTGTAATCACTTCATAAGTGTCAAGTTCCTATAGGGGCGTTGCACTTGCCATTATCATCTCGGTAGCAACAGTATGCAAACTGGTAATGATTTTATGGTACCTGCTGTGTGAGATTTCAGCTTCAGTGTAACTTTTAATAAAGCATTATCAGTAATGTTCAGCAGAGCTGTATTGATAAGAGCTATCCTTAGAAGACTTTGGAAAGCTTAGCTGTAGCAGCATGAGAGCATGAACACTGAAAACAATGCAATTAAAAAAAACACCAATAAGATTCATGATACACCATGATAAAATTTCTTCTGAAACTAATGAAGTGTGTATGTGTATGTATGTATGTATGTATGTGTATATATATATGTGTGTGTGTGTGTGTGTGTGTGTATGTGTATTATATATCTCTATCTATCTATCTATCTATCTATCTATCTATCTATCTATAGATAAATATATCAGCAGAGACAGAATATGTAAACAAATCACTGAATTACAAAGAGATGAGACAAATACTGTGAGCAAACAGAGAAATGAATAGCAAATAATAAAAGTAATATATCATGAACATTATCAAAATATAATTCAACAATCATCAAAGTGAAAAATGAAGGTGTATGGAGAGCTTTCTTGAGATAGTTCATTCTTCCCCAACCTCATGCCCTCCAGATGTTTTGGACTTCATCTCCTGTCAGCCCCAGCCAGCATGGTCAATAGTCAGGGATCCTGGGAGTTGTAGTCCAAAACATCTGGAGGATGCCAGGTTGGGGCAGGCTGAGGTAGTTGATTAGTACTGACTGAGATTCAAATCAAGGTGTACTTATAAGTGTGTTCAGAATTTCCCCCCACATCCTTATATGCATGACGTAATAACACAATAGTGTTTATACTTCCTTAGGCTTTACGCTCTCACATGGGAACTTTCCTGGGCTTTACTTGCTAACAAGGTAGTTAGAAGGCTAAGCTGAATTTCTGGGGAGTTTTCATCGCACACAATAACCTTGTGGCTAAGGCTGAGACCACAAAGTTCCCTGGCAGCTTAGCAATGAACCCTTTGGGGATTATGCACAGCTCCCTCTGAAGAGGAGTGCTTGGGGATGAAAAACAGAGAACATTATTATTATTATTATTATTATTATTATTATTATTATTATTATTATTATCAACAACATTTCTATACCTTCCTGTAGCTGAAGCTTTATGGGCAGTGTACACAGTTTAAAAACCATTAAAATACATTGTACAAAGTGTAAAACCATTTACATAAAAACATTGAAACAGACAGCACATACAGAGACAACATATATCTAAAAACAATCTTAAACAATTTTGAGGGAGCATCAAAAACACATTTAAAAATGGATGTTTTTGATGGTAAGGAAACAACTTTTGTTTCAACTCGCATCTAAATACGGGCTAGGTTTACACAGTTTTTCTGATTGCAGCATCAGAGGACCTCTGACTCGTACAAAGCCTGTGAATTTTAAGATAGTAAGTGTAAATGTACTGTGTGGAAATGAAGTAGCAGGGGTGAAAAAAACCCCAGCGACCTGATATCTCAGAGAGCTGCTGTCAGAGTAGATAAGTGATCTGATTCAATATAATGGTCTGATTCAGTATGATGGAGGTGCTTCTATATTCACAAATATTTTACCTACACATGCTTTTTGTCCTCTCTTACTCAAGGGGTTACATTACTTAGGCTGCAACCCTATATGCCATTTCCTGGGAGTGTGCCACACTGAATTCGATGGGACTTCTGTCTAAGTAGATATCTATAGGCTGTTAATTAAGTATTTGTAGAGAAACCCCTGTGATTTACGGAGAAGTAAATCCCACTGAGTTCAGTGGAACTTGCTCCTTACTTGGGAATGTGCATAGGATTGCAGCTGTAACTTGTCACTGATGATAACCTCGTGTTTTATTCATCTGTTTTATGTGTTGTATATGATGCTTCCATATAGTACTTGCGCTTACACTGAATCAGCTTATAGACATTGCTTCTGCATGTTTCATTTGTGGGGCAGCAGGGGTTTGGATGAGGAGAAAGTGGTTAGGTCACAGGTCCAGGAAGGCCAGCCCTGTGCTGGCTCAGGCAATAAGGTGCATATCTTTGCTTGGGAAGTCGGACTGACAGCCCGTGTCTAGCAGGCGTAAAACGTTATTGGTTTGCAGCAGCACAGATTGCCACTTCAGCAGCAGTGCCACGTCAATCCCTTTAAAGCTGCAAATCAGCCAGGGTGTCAACATTATTCCTTTCCATCCTTATATATAGACATTTGCAAAAAGAAAAAAAGGGGGAAAGCAGTTTTTACAGATGCCATTAAGAATGGTAAATTGACTCACACTCCTCAGCGTTGTCACCCTATCCTGGACATATCAGGAAACAGAGTTTCTACAGAATTCGTGGGGGGTGGTGGTGGAGGTACAACCCTTTCCTATGCCCAATTCACAGAGATAATCTTAGGCCTTGGCAGCGCCAGCATCACAGGTAGACATGGTTGGCTACCTGCCAAGGAAGGGGGCCCATTGAGGGTGTCTTGTCCAAGGGCTCTCAAAAACTGTACCTTGGACACCAATCTGGGCTAATCATATAATTAATGCAGAATAATCTGTATTCTAATCATATAATTAATTTTAAGCATATAATTAATGCAGAATAATGGAATTCTACCAGCTGTATCGAGGCTGACAGTCTACTACTTTCACTGTCACTCCACTGCTGTTGTCCTCATGGACTAGTGCAGCCTTTCCCAGCCTGGTGCCCTCCAGTTGTTTTGGACTACAGCTCCCAGCATCCCTGACCATTGGCCATACTAGCTGTGGCTGCAGGGAGTTGAAGTCCAAAACATCTGGAGGGCATCAAGTTGGGGAAGACTGGGCCAGGGCTTGTTCTTCCTTTATCCTCCTTAGCAGAGGGGGTAATGGCTTTAACATGGCTTTATTAGGTCTGGGCCAAGAGCTGGTTCACTGAGTTGGGCCAAAACTTCAGAGATACTGCCCAGTGAGAACTTGCTGGGATATAGTGGGGAACAAAGGGCTTCTAAACATTTCCAGAGAAAATTCAGCTTCCAGAATAACAAATGGCCAGTTTTGAAAAGAAAGGAGATTGGGGAATGGGACTAAGGCCATTGATAATTGGCAGATGTTGTCATTTTTTTAAAAAAATGTTGGACCTGTATTTGATACTAAACTTTTATTGATTCTTAATTTTTAACTGTATAATATTCCTTGAAATATCAGGGTTAAAAGTGCATGTCTGCCTGCCTGCCTGCCTGCCTGCCTATCAGTCTATCATCTTAAAAGCAGCTAAACAGCACTGTAGGCCTGGGTCCTAGAAGGATACTGACAAACACTAATTTATAATACATGTAAATAAGGGCATGACCAAACAGAGATGAATTTATGACTGTTTAGTTAAGCACTTCATCTTCCACCTTTATTTGAAATCCAACTGTGATACCAAAAAAGGTAGAAGTCAAAATGTTTGACTAAATCATTTCAAATTCATCTCTGCTCATTTGCCAATTAACATATGTAACATATGAAGCCATGTGTTAATTTTGTAATAAAGGTTTTAGGATGCCTGTGCCTTACTGAATTACGATGAACCCTACAAGCCTTAGAAGTGAAAACAATGTTAAAAAAAATCACACAGTGGAACAGTAATGGTAATGTGGCCTGAGCGATATTCATATGGCCCCAGCTGTCCATTTTATTCTAAGTGCTAAATGGTCTAATATACATAGACTATCATTTACATAGCAAGTGCCTGAGTGAGATGAATTATTTATCCTGTGACAAGTGTCTGCTACCTGAAGTGCTGTACCAGCTGATGCCTAAGAAGCACCTTATTTGACTCCCAGTGTGTAAATTTGCATTAGAAAATTCATGATCTTTGGCTCTGTCACAGTTAAGTTCTGTAGTGATAACTGTCAATAGAGAACTTCAGGTTATGGCAGCTATTATTTAATTGGGCCATTTGCAGATAGGCTGTGTCGGTCTAGGGAGGAAGCAGCTTGCCTCCATCGCATACCCTGAACACTGGAATAAGTATAATCTGATTATGTATGTAAAGGCTGTGCATATGATGTGAAGAAGCAGGTGAGAGAGAAAGAGAAGTCAACGTTTCCATTAAAATGCTATGCTTTTTTATTTTTTTAAGACACGATGAAAAAATTAATGAGTGTAGGATATTCTGTCTCTTGAAGATCAGAGATCAAGATATATAGCACCTGAGATCAACAAAGTAATAAAATTCAGGCTGCTTTCCCCAGGCAGTAGGCGCTCCTGATCTTGTTCAGCCAGATACGTGTTTACATACTAAAAAAGCGACGGACGTCTGCTTGAATAAGAAACGGTATCATTTCAGCTTTCTGCTGTGTGATCTTTTATTCATCCCCACAGACTTTGTATTAATCTTTGATGCTATCATGCTCTCCCTGAAATCTCGATATCACATTAACTATTTTCTTCTTTCAGAATGCCTTCTTCGACTTGAGAGTCCATGGAGCAACTGAATACTTAAGGTTCCAAGTTAAAGGTTTTTCATCACAATTAAAGTATGCCAGGATTGGGTGCTTAGCTAAATGATTTAGGATTCTCAATACAGATTCGAAAATCATACATGAGTAACTGCAATTGCAATTTTTCTTGTGTTTTCATCTTTGACTGGGACACAGGAGGGGTCTCTACTGATGGATATTTCAGCTATTTGATCACATTAGTTACGCAGACAAGTGCCAAAAGTAGTTAAACTGTGGGCATCTCTACAGCAGCCTAAAATCCTGCATTTAAAGCAGGGCTTTCTGCTTCCATTTTAAATGCAGGGTCACCACTGACTCCCTTTACATGCACTTCCTTCCCCCCCACCCGTTCTCCCCATATCTGAGTCTTCCATTATCTTTCATTGATCTCGCTCCTGTTCTTGCCGCTTTAACTCTTTCACAGAGGAAACTGAAGTGGAACACAATGGGGTAATTTGATAGCTCATTATCTGCGATCTATTTAAAAATGGAACAAAGGGCATTTAGTGCAGGAGACACCCTGGAGAGTCACAGCAGGCCAGGGTCATGGCATCATGTAAAGAGCCCGCAAGCTTCCATAGAATCATAGAATCATAGAATAGTAGGGTTGGAAGGGGCCTACAAGGCCATCGAGTCCAACCCCCTGCTCAATGCAGGAATCCAAGTCAAAGCATCCCTGACAAATGGCTGGCCAGCCTCGTCTTGAAGGCCTCCAGTGTGGGAGAGCCCACCACCTCCCCAGGTAATTGGTTCCATTGTCGTATTGCTCTTACAGTCAGGAAGTTTTTCCTGATGTTCAGACGGAATCTGGCTTCCTGTAATTTGAGCCCATTATTCCGTGTCCTGCACTTTGGGATGATCAAGAAGAGACCCTGGCCTTCCTCTCTGTGACAATCTTTCAAGTACTTGAAGAGTGCAATCATATCTAGACTTCAGCAAAGCGTTCAACAAAGTGCCCCATAATATCCTGATGAGCAAACTAGCTAAAAGTGGGCTAGATGAAACAACCATCAGGTGGATCCACAGTTGGCTACAGAATTGGACTCAAAGAGTGCTTATCAATGGGACCTTCTCAAACTGGGGAGAGGTAACGAGTGGGGTACCGCAGGGCTCAGTCCTGGGTCCAGTGCTTTTCAACATTTTTATTAATGACTTGGAGGAGAATGTGCAGGGAATGCTGATCAGATTTGTAGATGACACAGAATTGGGCAGGATAGCTAATACTTTGGAAGACAGAAACAAAACCGGCGGCCGCCACCGCCATTCCAATAAAAGAAAAAAAAACACGACCCCATGATAGGCTACGTGACGATTAACGTAGCCTATCACGGCTAGATTTGCAAAGTCAGCCGTGATAGGCTACGTAAATCGTCATGTAGCCTATCACGGGTGACTTTAAAAAAAAAAAAAGCGCGTACGGATAATGGTGGCCCCCATAGGGAGCCGCCATTCCCGTTCCTTATTTGGTCGCTGTAGTCTATGTAAATCTTTACGTAGACTACGGCGAAAATAAGGGCAACGCAAATAGCGTTTTTTTTTAAAGTCACCCGTGATAGGCTACGTGACGATTTACGTAGCCTATCACGGCTGACTTTGCAGATCTAGCCATGATAGGCTACGTTAATCATCACGTAGCCTATCACGGGGGCGTTTTTTTTTTAACTTTTTAGTTCGAGGCTGGGCAAGGCGAGGCACCTCCTCGCTGGCCTGAATTTCGGCCGGGCGAGGCGGGAAGCCTCCCCCCCCGGCCTGAACTTCGCAGGGGGAGCAGCGAAGCGCCTCTCCCCCACCGCGAAAAGCTTCGAGGACAGGTAAGTGACTTTTGTGCACCCCTAGTCTGGCAGGACTTGTTTTTGACAAATCCATGTTGGCTTCGAGTAATCACGGCATTGTTGTCAAGGTGCTTCCAGATGGATTGCTTTATGATGTGCTCCAGAATTTTCCCAGGGATTGATGTCAGACTGACTGGTCTGTAGTTCCCAGGTTCCTCCTTTTTACCCTTTTTGAAGATAGGGACAACGTTAGCCCTCCTCCAGTTATCTGGCACTTCCCCCATCCTCCATGATTTCTCAAAGAGAATAGACAGCGGTTCTGAGAGTTCTTCTGCCAGTTCCTTTATGACTCTAGGATGCAGTTCATCTGGCCCTGGAGATTTGAACTCATTCAAAGTAATGAGGTGTTCCTTGACCATATGCCTGTCGATCTCAAGCTGCAATCCTGCCCCTTCAGCCTGTACTTCGCCTTTGCCAGGGGGGTCATAGACCCTCTTTTGGGAGAAAAGGAACAAAATAATTTGTTCTTTTGTTCTTCATTGTTCTTGTTCTTCATTGTTCATTTGTTCATCATTGTTCCATGAAGGAACAATCTCAACCGCAGGATAAGAACTCCATGTGAAGGACCCTGTGTGTGGGAGGGAGGGGGGGTGGTAGGGTGGGGAAGGTGAACCTCTTTCGAAGTTTGCAATTGGACCTAGGTTTAAGGCTTTCTAAAGGCTGTTCACGCACACACCTAGAGAGAATCAATGCCAGGTGTACAATTTCAAAACCAAAGGACTGGGTGTTATTCTCCATATTTCTAAGAACAATTCTAATTATTATTTTGATGACTGTTTGTTTTCAGACACAACTGACATTTCCAGAAAAGGAAATGTCTTTCAATATATCTATATAATCTATATCTATATCTCTATATGTGAGAGTATGGACTACATCCAATGTCATGCGCCGAGACACCTGTTCAAGCAATGGGACTTCCCCTTGCTCTTCTCCCCTCTGCAGCCCGCCACATTTCCCCCCATATCTGCTGTAGAGGGTCCCCAGAGCAGAGAACCTCCAGAGTAGGTTTGGAGTGTGGTTTTGGGATGTGTGCAGGGGGTTGCAGGCAGGTAGAGGGAATCTGTTCAGCCAACAGTTTTCATTCCACTTGCAGACAGCACTGAACACAACCCGATGAGTTCTAATACTAATTTTTTAAATACTATAGCAACAATGAATTATTGTGCTTACAGTATTGATGCAGCAGAGTTTTACGACATTGTACTGATCATGCTTCACTAGATCAGGATCTTAGTGGCTCCATCCTACGCTGTTTGTAGTTCATAGGGTTTCAAGTTTTTTTGTTTTTGTTCATAATCTCAGTTGAGCCAGCTGAATTAACATCGATGGCATATAGTTCCTTGTGTCATGGGCGTTGTGGAGGGGAACATACAGCACTTCAGGACCACCAGCACTAAGTGGCAAGTGAAGAGGGTCCATGAGCTTCATTGATATTGCTACTGAGCAGAAATGAGGAGATGGGGCAAAGGGCAGTAATGCTGGGTTACTGTGTGGTGATCAGGCACAAATGATTACCTATCTACTCCAAATGGTATTTTAGCTACCAGCTCAGCAGTGGCCAGGTGACATAAAGGGCCAAAAGGGTTCTGCTTGATCCCATAAAATTGTTGCTTGCTCTGGCCTGGATCCTTAGTCTGAGCAACTAGTCACTCAGGCATGAGCTCTCAGATTGCCTGTAGATTGACTGCTTCCTGCCCTGCCCCATAAACCACCAGGCAGCCATCACACACACACACACACCACCTGTTCCCAGTTGTCTGTTCCTCCCTGACACTAGCAGTAGTGAGGCCGGCATCCCCTTGTTCTGACTCTATTACACAATAGCTCTCACTGTCTGTGTGCCATCAGAATGTATATATAATTCTAGCAATTACACCACAGTAGCTTTCTGAGTTAAACTCATGCTTACACATGGTTGAAAAATGAGAAATTATTGTTACTGTTCTGAGACAAAAAAGTCCTACTCAGGTGACACCTCCAAGGTAAAGGAATGCTTATGGCAGAGGTCTCCAGCCTTTTTGAGTCAGTGGGCACACTTGGAATCCTTAGAGAGTGTCATGGCTGCTCTCACAAAATGGCTGCCATGGGTCACTTACTCATTCATAAAATGGTTGCTCTCATGGGCATGACCAGTCACAAAACACTTGTTTCCAAGGAGGCAAGCTGGTGAGGTTACAAGAAAAGAGAGCTTTGGCTATTGGGCAGTATAGAAATGTAATAAACAAACAAACAAACAAACAAACGTGCCCAAGAACCTAAGAACAAGGCAGAGATGGGGTCTGAGCTCCAAAAGGCAAAACCACATCTTTGAATCCAAATAAAGATGGCGCTGGAGGACATCACTTTGGTTTGTAGCATGCCATCTTCCCAGTTAAAAAACGAAAACAGAACAATTATTTAAAATATATTAAGAAATAAAATAAAAATCGGAAAAGTCAGGAAGCCTGGCAGAGGTGTCTGTGGGCTCATCGGTGCTCATGGGCACCATGTTGGAGATCCCAGACGCATGGGATAAGAGCAAAATCATGGCAGCAGGCACTGCTTCTGACCTACATAGGTGTGCGTGCCTACATGTGTACAACTGTATGTGCATAGGACTTTTTCCATGGGCCAGTTTGACATCTTCAGGTCAGTATGGGCCATCATGCAGAGTGGTGCAAGCCAGGATATGCCTGTCCTCCCCAGCCATGCAGTATGGAAACCTTGTCTGCTGGTTGCACACATCCATGCACCCTACTTGCTTCCAGTTTTACAAACGTAGACTCCGTGCAGATGTTCAGCTAAATGTGCTTAGGACTAGGTCCCTCCTCATGCATCTTCACTCACCCTAGATATATTGGCAGAATAGGATGAAAGGAGTATTCAGTGGAATGGGGGGGAAGTATTTCCCCTGTAATGAGATTATTAGACATGGTAGATACCATCATGGGAAACCTAATAAATGAAGGTTGCAGTGGGCAGGGCCAGAGCCAAAAGTGGACAGGAAGCCCCCCCTGCCCCCCTTCTCTCTCTGTCCCTCTTCCCCTTGCTCCCAAGCAACCAGGTGGCAATAGATCACTCTTGCCAGAGCTCTGTATTGATAGCTGGCAGAGATCTTTAGAAATTAGGCCAAGGAATGAATTTCTTTGGATAGCTTCATTTCCAAAAGGACTGATTTAACAAAGAGATACAGAACAAGGATGGTCTTTTAAAATTCCTTTTATTGGAGACAGTTTGAGATGACCAACTATGTGGCATTACAATTACTGCAGACACTTTTTGATCAATGCTTTATACATTTGAGGAGATAACATGGTCAAGGGTTCAGTTTTCAAAATGATGTTGCATATGTAGAAAGGACTTTTGGGATGTTGGGAGATTACCAGGTACAATGTAAGTGATTGCATGGGGTAGATATTAATATCTATTGAACATACAAATAGTATAATATTTTCCATACTTAAGCACATGCTAAAAATTAGTAAATTGCTAATAACAAAAACCAAAGGAATGATCTTATGATTGTGCATTGCTGTGGAATTACAATGGTAGCATAGGAAGATATGTTGGCATAAATGTCCAAGTTCTAAAAGGAATTAGAAAGCTGAATATATAGATATATATTCATTTTATGAATACATGTATTTAAGTGCAAATGAATTCAATACTTGAACTTCCAACCATTTAAAGAAATCATTGTTATAATAGTCTCATAAATTGAAGTATTTCGTTTCATGTAGATAAATACTTCAAGATATATTCAGTCTAGCATTTAATCTAGCATATTATCAAGGACAGAAACATGATAATTAAAATAAATTGGAACAGATGAGATAATAGATTAGAGAAATGAGAAGTCAGAGAAAATAAAAAAGAGGCTTGAGAAAAAAATGGACACCTACTGTGTGAAATGCCTATTTGGCTTAATTCATGGCACCTCCAAGGACCCATTAGCCTTATGAAAGCTTCCATAGCAGCACAGCATAAATGTGCCAGTTGTAAATTTCCAGAAATCATGACCATTTTTTTTTTTTTTTGCATGAAGATGTATTATTTCCATACTAGCAGCGTAGGGCTAATACATATGTAATATAATTTTAGAAAGGATTTCAGGTATTGCAAAGAATTATGTGAAACCTGGCATCATTTTTAATAATAATGCTTTAAACTAGAGTGACCTGCATTCATCACTGTCATTTTTTAATTAACAAAGACAAGACTCAGTTCAGATCCTGTTCTGGTGTTTTGTACAGTGGAGTCCTTTGCCTTGGACCACTTTTGGTATGACACGCTTTGCCTAATAGCTATAATGTATTTACTTTTTGACTGAAGTGGATGAATATTTCAGGCATAGTAGTCCCCTCTGAGTGGATGACATGGGCTAAATTTCAGACAAACAAGGGCTGGTATTTCTGTGCTAGGCACATTTACAGTTCGAGGGGATTTTTTCAAGGAGACATTGACAATTTTTTCATTTCTTGGCAGAATTGGATAGAATTTGCAGGTGTTGTTGCCCCTTCTGAGGGGTTGACACCTGTCACATTTTGGTCAGATAGCTGCAGGGGCTTTCATAGAATCATAGAATAGTAGGGTTGAAAGGGAACTACAAGGCCATCGAGTCCAACCTCCTGCTCAATGCAGGAATCCAAGTCAGAGCATCCCTGACAAGTGGTTGTCCAGCCTTGTCTTGAATGCCTCCAGTGTGGGAGAGCACACCACCTCCCTAGGTCAATGGTTCCATTGTCGTATTGCTCTAACAGTCAGGTATTTCTCCTGACGTTCAGCTGGAATCTGGCTTCCTGTCACTTCAGCCCATGATTCCATGTCCTGCACTCTGGGATGATCGAGAAGAGATGCTGGCCTTCCTCTCTGTGACAAGCTTTCAAGGACTTGAAGAGTCCCCTCATATCTCCCCTCAGTCTTCTCTTCTCAAGGCTAAACATGCCCAGTTCTTTCAGTCTCTCTTCACAGGGCTTTGTTTCCAGTCCTCTGATCATCTTTGTTGCCCTCCCTGAACCCTCTCCAGCTTGTCTGCATCCTTCTTAAACTGCAGTGCCCAGAACTGGACACAATACTCCAGATGAGGCCTAACCGAAGCTGAGTAGAGGGGGACTAGTACTTTCTGGGATTTGGAAGCTATGCTTCTATTAATCCAGCCCAAAAGAGCATTTACCTTTTTTGCAGCCACATCCCATTGTTGGCTCACATTCAGCTTGTGATCGACAACAATTCCAAGATCCTTATCACTTGTAGTGTGGTTGAGCCACGTATCCCCCATCTTGTAACTGTGCATTTGGTTTCTTTTTCCTAGGTGCAGAACTTGGCATTTGTCCCTATTAAATGCCATTCTGTTGTTTTCTGCCCAGCGCTCCAGTCTATCCAGATCACTTTGAATTTTGTTTCTGTCTTCCAAAGTATTAGCTATCCTGCCCAATTCTGTGTCATCTACAAATCTGATCAGCATTCCCTGCACATTCTCCTCCAAGTCATTAATAAAAATGTTGAAAAGCACTGGACCCAGGACTGAGCCCTGCGGTACCCCACTCGTTACCTCTCCCCAGTTTGAGAAGGTCCCATTGATAAGCACTCTTTGAGTCCGATTCTGTAGCCAACTGTGGATCCACCTGATGGTTGTTTCATCTAGCCCACTTTTAGCTAGTTTGCTCATCAGGATATTATGGGGCACTTTGTTGAATGCTTTGCTGAAGTCCAGATATATTATGTCCATAGCATTCCCACAGTCCACAAGGGAGGTTACCTGATCAAAAAATGAGATCAGATTCATCTGGCAGGATTTGTTCTTGACAAATCCATGTTGGCTTTGAGTAATCACTGCCTTGTTTTCAAGGTGCTTCCAGATGGATTGCTTTATAATCTGCTCCAGAATTTTCCCAGGAATTGATGTCAGACTGACTGGTCTGTAGTTCCCAGGTTCCTCCTTTTTGTGCTTTTTGAAGATGGGAACAACATTAGCCCTCCTCCAGTCATCTGGCACTTCACCCGTCCTCCATGATTGCTCAAAGATAATAGACAGTGGTTCTGAGAGTTCTTCTGCCAGTTCCTTTCTTACTCTAGGATGCAGTTCATCTGGCCCTGGAGATCTGAACTCATTCAAAGTAATTAGGTGTTCCTTGACCATATGCCTATCGATTTCAAGCTGCAATCCTGCCCCTTCAGCCTGTACTTCGCCTTTGCCAGGGGGGTCATAGACCCTCTTTTGGGAGAAGACTGAGCCAAAGTAGGAATTGAGCACCTCTGCCTTTTCTTTGTCATCTGTTATCATTTTGCCATCCTTATTTAATAGCTGAACCACCATTTCTTTCCTCTGCCTTTTACTATGCAAATAGCTGAAGAAAGCTTTTTTGTTGCTTTTATCATCCTTCACTAACCTCAGCTCATTCTCAGCTTTAGCCTTCCTGACTCCATCCCTGCAATTCTGTCCTACCTAGGGATGTCAGAGAAATCTGCTGCGGATTCAAATGAGGCTGGATTCTTTAGAATCTGGCCTTAGGAATCTGCAGCTGATTGGGACCACTTACCTCTGCTCCAGGAGGACTGGAGGTGGAACGGCACTTGGCTGCTTCTTTCAGCCAGAGCAGTTCGCCTCCTCCCTGTCCTTGCCCAATGCCTTTAAAAAAACTGTCTTCTTTTTTTTTAATAGCCATGGGGGGGGGGGAATGTGCCCGTAGACTTATACGCAAATAGAGTCATGAATCTTGCGTATGAGTCTACATGTCCATAGGCTTATACGCAAGATTCATCGCCGCAGATTTAGGGATGTCAGAGAATTTCTCCATGAATCTCCGGGAGGCCGAATGCCAACGCATTCGACCCCCCAAATTGGTGGAATAATGATCCGCCCCCCTGCCCCCCTGGGATGGGATTACCTTCGACAAATGTCCCTGGCGGCAGTGGCTCCCGGCGGCGTTTCGGCGGCGTTTCGGCAGCGGCGGCTGCAGCCGGTCTTCTGACCGGCTGCCGCCGCCGCCATTTCCAAGTGAAAAAAACAACAACAAACAAATGTGATAGGCTACGTAAAGATTTACGTAGCCTATCACGGCTAGATTTTCAAAAAAACACCATGATAGGCTACGTAAAAGTTTACGTAGCCTATCATGGCTGACTTTAAAAACAAAAACAAAAACCGTGTACGCAAATGGCAGCGCCCATGGGCGCCGCCATTTGCGTTCCTTATTTTGGCATGGGTAGTCTACGTAAATATTTACATAGACTATGTGAAAATAAGGGCAACACTATTTGCGTTGCCCTTATTTTCGCCATAGTCTATGTAAATATTTACGTAGACTACCCGTGCCAAAATAAGGAATGTAAATGGCGGCGCCCATGGGTGCCACCATTTGCGTATGCGCTTCTTCTTTTTTTTTTTTTCAAAGTCAGCTGTGATAGGCTACGTAAACGTTTACGTAGCCTATCACGGCTGACTGCAGGCCAGGGATGCAAATGGTGGCGGGTATGGCCGCCGCCATTTGTGTCCCGGGCCTCCCGGCAGGAGCAGAACTTTTGCGGCTGGAGAGGCGGGGCGCTCCCCCCCGGCCAGAATTTCAGTGGGGAGGGATGGGGCACCTCCCCCCCGGCCAGAATTTCGGTGGGGAGGGACGGGGCACCTCCTCCCCCACCCAGAATTTCGGGGGGAGAAATGGAGTGCCTCCCCTCCACCGCGAAGCAAGCTTCGGGATCAGGTAAGTGACTTTCATCCATCCCTACCACCGCTCTATTTTGTGTATAAGTCTATAGGCACATGCGATCAGCAGGATGTGCCCATAGACGTATACACAAAATAGAGCAGTGAATCTTGCGTATAAGCCTACGGACACATAGACTTATACGCAAGATTCATGACTCTAATTGCGTATAAGTCTACAGGCACATTCCCCCCCCCCCGATCGCCATTTTTTAAAAAAACAAAACAAAACTTTTTTTTTAAAGGCAATCAGCAGGGACAGGGAGGAGGTGAACGAGTCTGGCTGGCAGGAGGGTAGTAAGTGCCCCCAAGCCAGCCCCCCCCCCGGAATCCGAGAGGAGCAGAACTGCTCTGGAGGATTCCAGGGGGGAGGAACGGATCACCCCCCCACGGATTCCCCACCGGAACAAATGGTGGGGAATCTGTACACCCCTAGTGCTACCTGCCTGTATTCTTCCTTTGTTGCTTGGTCTTGTTTCCACTTCCTATATGTGTACCTTTTTTGTTTTCAGGTCAGCTCTTAGCTTTTTGTGAAGCCATATTGGCTTCTTCTGTTGTCTTTCTCCTTTTTTCTTGTTGGAATTGTTTCTAATTGTGCCTTGAGAATTTCCTTTTTTAAAAACTCCCACCCATCTTGGACTCCTTTTCTCATTAGAGTCACTTGCCATGGGACCTTACTGATCATTGTTCTGAGTTTATTAAAATCAGCTTTCCTAAAATCCAGGATACGCGTTTGGCTGCACTTGGCTTTTGCTTCCCTTAGAACCAAGAACTTAAGTGCAACTGCAACATGGTCGCTTTCCCCCAGAGTTCCTGTAACTGTTACTTTACCCTAAGTCATCTCTGTTGGTTAGAATCAAGTAGGGATGGTGGAGAATTCCACCACAGATTTCAGTGAGGCCGAATGCACTAGCATTTGACCCCCCGAAACCCATGGCGGAACAGCATCCCACCCCCCGCCACCCCACGGAATCCCCCCGGGACAAAACTTATCTGGGGCGGATGTGGAGGCAGCGGCGGCTCTGGTGGTAGCTCCGGAGGCAGAGGCGGCTGGTCTCTTGGCCGGCTGCTGTGGCCGCAAGTGGCGGCCGTCATAGTGGCCGCCATTTGCGTCCTTCCAGGCTGCTGTGATAGGCTATGTAAGTATTTACGTATCCTATCATGGCAAAGTGCAGGGGCGCAAACGGTGGCCGCTACACCGTTTGCGCCCCTGCTCTTTGCCGTGATAGGCTACGTAAGTATTTACGTAGCCTATCACAGTAAAGGTAGCCATGCAAATGGCATAGTGGCCGCATTTGCATAGCTGCCTTTACTGTGATAGGCTACATAAATACTTACATAGCTATCATGGCAAAGAGCAGGGGTGCACACAGTGTAGCGGCCGCCGTTTGCGCTCCTGCTGTTTGCCATGATAAGCTACGCAAATACTTACGTAGCCTATCATGGCAGCCTGGAAGGATGCAAATGGCGGCCACTATGACGGCCACCACTTGCAGCCACAGCAGCCCAGCCGCAGCTGGAACTCCGGCTGTGGCTGGCCCCGGCCGGTGGCTCCACGGACCTGCTGTGGAGTGGAGCTGCCCGGGGAGGATTCCGGGGGGAGGGACAGAGCTCCTCCCCCCCACTGCGGATGCCCCAGTGCGGAACCAGGTAGGTGTTTCGTACATCCCTAGAATCAAGTCAAGGATAGACGATCCTCTAGTTCCTTCCTCTACTTTCTGTAGGACGAAGTTATCCACCACACAAGTCGGGAATTTCCTGGAGGGGCCATGTTTTGCAGAATTTGTCTCCCAACAAATATCGAGGAAATTGGAGTCCCCCATTACTACTACGCTCAAATATTTTGGCCACCAAATGCAAAGAGAAAAGTCACTGGAAAAGACCCTGATTCTGGGGAAGATTGAAGGCAAAAGGAGAAGGGGACGGCAGAAGATGAGATGGCTAGATAGCATCACCGATGCAATGAATATGAACTTGAGCACACTCCGGAAGAGAGTGGAGGACAGAAAGGCCTGGCTTGCTATGGTCCATGGGGTCACGAAGAGTCGGACATGACTTAACAACTGAGCAACAAATTACTACTACATCATGCTTCCTTGAAACATTGGCAGTTTGCTTTTCAAAAGTTTCATCATCGTCTTCTCCTTGATTGGGTGGCTGGTAGCAGACTCCAACCACCATGTTCCTTTTATTCTTTGCTGCATTTATTTTAACCCAGATGCCCTCGATGGGGCTACCAAGCTCATCCTCCTGTATTTCTGTGCAGAGAGAGATATGTATTTTTCACGTATAGTGCAACCCCACCTCCTTTTCTGTTCCTCCTGTTCTTTTTGAACAAGCTATATCCTTCAATTGCTGTATTCTAGTCATGTCATGGGAGTCATCCCACCAAGTTTCAGTTACACCAAACAAGTCATAATTTCCCTCCTGTATCAAGAGTTCAAGTTCATTCTGTTTGTTTCCCATACTGTGGGCATTCAGATGTCAAGGACAATGTGCTTCATAGTCTGGCTTCCTTCCTACATGTGTCTGAAGACTATTATTGGGCACTATTAGAGCTGTTCTCTCTGTTGCGGTGCATGAGCCTTCATCCATTGTTGCCCCCAACTTTACATCTCTCTTCCCCGTAGGATTCAGTTTAAAGACCTCCTGATGAAGTTCTTCATGCTGTGGCCAAACACATTCTTCCCAGCCTTTGTGAGGTGCAACCTGTCCCTTGCCAACAGCCCATCTTCCAGGAAGTATAGCCCGTGGTCCCAGAATCCAAATCTCTCTTGTCAGCACCATCTTCATAGCCTTTTGTGCAAGCTGCCTTAAATTTTGATTTTTTGATTATTTTGATTATTATTATTATAATTACTATTACTACTATCATTATTTTTAAAAGGAACTGCCTATAACTTTATTTTTCAGCAGAACTAGATGAAATGAACAGGCATGGTTGCCCCTTCTGTGTGTATAAAACTTGCCAACTTTCAAACAAATGCAGGAGTGAGGAATGTCTTTCAGCTAGAGGGCCAAATTCAATTTTGCAGGGGCTCTTGGGGGCTGCATTCCAGTACTGAGTGGGGCAAAAGGGGTGGAGCCACAGGCAAAAGGGGCCAATACACAAAAAGTACCAGCATATTGTACTTTGAACTTCTTCTTGCCAGTAACTGAGCTTTACGAGAGGCATTTCAGCCTTTTACAATGGGGGAAAAAGTCTACAAAAGCTGGGAAACCACCAAACAGTCCATAGTCCAGGGAAAGGGAGTGGGGTTAGGAGAAAGGGGGCATGACCAGCTCGGGAAGCCTAGAGGGCTGGAGGAGGATCCCAGCCCTGTTTTACAGGTTGTACGTGTAGAATTTCAGACAGATAGATACAGGGGTGGTTGTGCAAAGGGAGTCATTAAAGACTGGAGGGGCAAGGGATTTGCAGATAGGATGGATGGGGGGAAGGCAGTGGAATGCATTCAGGATGAAGCAGCATGCTCCATCTGCCTGGAGTTGTTTAGGGAGCTGTCGAGCCGATGATTTTAGAGTGTGGCCATAACTTCTTTAATGTCTGCATTACCCAGTGTGGGCAACACACTGAAAGCAACATATGCTCTCCAGAATGCAGACAGTCTTGCTGATGCCCAAAACAGACCAAATAGGCAGTTGAGGAACATCTTGAGGCTCACACCAAACAGTTCTGGTTACGGGATGTGGAGATGGCGAAAGTGACTAGCCTGTGTGGGTTGCACCAGAAGCCAGTGAGGCTCTTCTGCACAGAGAACCAAGTGTTGCTCTGCTTTGCCTGTGTCGAATCTAATACTCACATGGGTCATCCTGTTGCTCCCATAGAAGATGCTGCCCGGGCATCCAAGGATGAAATCCAACACTGCTGGAAGTTAAGGAGCAGCAGCAGGAAGCAGCTTTGAAGTGTTTCTCTATTGTGGGGGAACAAAGGCGCAGCCTAGTGAAACTTATGGAAGATGGAGCCCAGAAGATGGGACTTGAATGCAAGCAGCTTGGCCAACAGATGGGGGAGCTGCAGGCAGATTCAACAGTGCTTGCTACATTGATAGTGACAGACTTTGATGGTGAACTGATCAAGCTCTGTGAGAGAGGCTCCTGTATCAAAAAGCAGATTGATGAGATAGAGAAACTGTGTCAACTGCCAGCTTGCGAATTTCCACAGGACATCAAAGAGACGGTGCGCAAATCTGAGGCAGAGGCATTTCAAGCTCCTATGTGTTTCACCTGAGCTGAAAGAGAAGCTGTGGGGTCTCTTGTTTTAGATATATGTTGTTGTTGTTGTTGTTGTGTGTGGGCTATTTGTTTTATATCATTTGTGACTGGTTTTTATATTTTATATAATATATTTTAATGGTTTTTCATTTTTGTGAACCACCCAGAGAGCTTCAGTTATGGGGAGGTATAGAAATCTAATAAATGAAATGAAATGAAATTTGCTTCTCCTTCCCCCCACTCCCTGTGGTTCTGCGGGCAATTTCTATGACAATGGCATACATTGTAGCCAAGTAACCTACAAAATTGCAGACAGGGTTAGGGAGCTATGAGGAATGAAAACAATTTGTGACTTTGTTTTCGTTTTCTGCTCAGTTGACACCAATTTTGTAAATGGTCACTGTTACTTTTTTATAAACATCTAAATCTTAGGATAATTATCACTGTCTATACTTTTTGTATTTCATTTGCTTCTGACCTCATCGCTAACATTTTTAAAAAATATGCTTCTCTTTACACCTATGTGTGTGTGTGTGTATATATATATATATATATATATATACTCTGTATCTGCCATCTCAGGATGACACTTCATGCATCTAGTGAAGTGGGCTCTGGTCCATGAAAACATATGATATGCCATAATAAATTAGTTAAGTCTTTAAGGTGCCAAAAGACTCTTTGTGATTTTTGCTGCAAGAGACTAACATAGCTATCCATCTGGAAATTGTTTCTGAGAGAATTGTCTGAAAGCAAAAAAGCGGGCCCTGGTAGTGTTTCTCCCTAGTTGGAAGCTAGAGATGTCAGCAACAATACTATAACCCCCTCTTCTCCCTTACCCCACCCCCACCTGCCATTTTCCTTTCATGGATAGCTGAGGGAAAGTGTATCAGTTTTTACAGACACACTGTCTCTGTGTCCCTCTGAATCTCTGAAACACATCTGTGGATTTGGAGGATACCCGCTACATTTTAGACAAGTGAAGTCACAAATCCAAAGCAGCCCATTTTGCTTCACGATTTGGGATTCATCCAAAATGAATGCCAACCCCGAGTGATCGGCAAGCTCTACAAAATGTTGGCCATAAGCGTCCCTAAAGGATTGTTTTGCAGATCAAACTCAAGGATATTCCTGTGAAATGTTCTATGAATGTCACACACAGCCATTACAGCATGCTAGGCCATTGCATGTCCCTGGGGACCTGTAGACTTCTTAGGCTGAATGGGCCCAATCACGCAAATCAGTGGCACTGAAGTTTATTGACATTTTCTGTGCTTTTATGCTTTTGTCTGTAACATTTACTTTGTCAATTACATTCCTCTTGGTATTCATAGTCAATTCTGCCTCTGTGTGACTCTAATTGTATTTTCTTAAATTAAAGAGGTATTATAAAGTTGTTACCCTTTGATTTGGTAGCTTTAATTTCATTTTTCTTTAATCTTCAGAGCACACTAGATTATCAATTAACATAATAAAACCGTGTAGAATTTAGTAACTGCACTGGATATTCTATAAGAGGGGTGACCAGAATCCTCCTCATGTTTAAGGGATGCATACACAAACCTCTTTTTTTTTTAACTTAAAAAATGTTAATATTAGCACTTGAATCAGGTCTGGAAATAGACTGGCAGCCAACACTGATGGAAAAGTACTGGCATAATATGTTAGCCAGTCTCTGTTAACAATCTCACTGCCCTATTTTGGACTAGCTAAAGTTTCCAGACTGTTTACAAAGACAGCCCCAAGGATAATGCATTGCAGTAATCCAGATGAGAGGTTACCAGAGCATGGATAACTGTAGCTAGGCTATATCTATCCAGATAAGAATGTAGTTGGTATGTCTGTCAGCCTAAGCTGATAAAAGGTGCTCCATGACACCAACTTCACCTGTGCCTCTAGTGACAATGCTGAATCCAAGAGGACCCCCAAACGATGAACCTGATCTTTGAGGGGGAATGCAATGCCCTGTCAGGAATGATTCTAAGCGCGTGGCAATAGCAGCTCAGACTCAGAATGGGAACAGCCAGAACCGGGGGAGGTTTCCTTCCTAGTGAGCTCAGATATGGATAGACATTCTTCTCAGGAACATGGCACACAGATGGCTCGATCTGAAGCCCCCCCTTTCCTCCCCCATGAGAACTCAGGTCTTGGAGGAGGAGGAGAGTGCGGGGTGTGACCTGAAGGATGCTAGAGTCTGGCACAGAGTGGAGAGGGAAAAGTTAGAGGCGGAGCTCAGGCTATGAGTGATAGTCTACGTAGGAGGGCACAACTGTAAGGGAAGGGCAACCCCCCTAAGGTATTCTGGCTTACAAGTTCTTGTTTCAAACTGCCTGCAACATCTCTGATTCCCACTTGGCTCCTCTACTGATATTTGTAATTGTGTGGAGTAGCTGTTTTCCTTTGTACTCTGAGAGTCTCTGAGGATTTGCATTTGTAAAGACCCTTGTTGTTAACTAATAAAGTAATGAGTCTGAAGCCTGGTACCCCGGAGTGTGTGATTGCAAAGGGAGAGGACCAAGAGACCTGACATCCCTTCCAGAATAGGTTGAACCTCACTTAGCCAGGCAGATGAACCACCCACTAACAGTACCTCCGTCTTGTCTAGTTTGAGTCTCAGTTAATTGGCCCTCATCTGGTCCATTACCATACCCAGGCGTTGATTCAGAACATCCACTGTTCTGGACTGATGAAAAGGAGAGAGAACGAGAGAGCTGGGTGTTATCCACATATTAATGACACCTCAGCCCACACCTCCAGATAACCTCCCCCAGCAGTTTCATGTAGATGTTAAACAGCATGGGGGATAGAATAGACCCCTGTGGAACTCCATAGCATAGCTGCCAAGGCACTGAGCAATAATCCCCAAGCAATCATCATCATCATCATCATCATCATCATCAACCAAGTAGGATCAGAACCACTGCAATGCAGTGCCTCCAACTCCCAACACAGATAACTATCCAGAAGGATACCATGTTTGATGGTATCAAAAGCCACCGTGAGGTCCTGGATAATCAACAGGGTCAATCCTGTTTCTATGGATGTTGGAGAAATCCTCCACGGACCCCAATGAGACTGGATACTATTGAATCTGGCCCCTCAAGTCCGTGGAGGATAGGATCCTCTACCTCCTCCTCTGTTGCGAAGTTCTCGCTGGCGGATCCTGCCTGCCGCCAGCTCTGGAGCCCCAGAGATACGGTTGCCATTGCCAGATGGACTGAGAAACTGCGGACGCAAATGGCGGCCGGCGTAGCGGCTGCCATTTGCGTCCCCTGCTCTTTGACGTGATAGGCTATGTAAATCTTTACGTAGCCTATCGCATGAAAGAATAGGGACGCAAATATGCCATTTGTGTCCCTTATCCTTTGCGCAATAGGCTACGTAAAGATTTACATAGCCTATCACGTCAAAGAGCAGGGGACGCAAATGGCGGCCACTACGTAAAGATTTACGTAGCCTATCATGGCTAAAGCAGGGACGCAAATGGCATCCCCTACTCTGGATGCCATTTGCAGCCGCAGCCCGGCTGCGAACAGAAGTCCAGCTGCGGACAGGCCCGGCCGGCAGCTCCATGGACTTGCCGTGGAGCGGAGCCAGCCAGGGAGGATTCCAGGGGGAAGGAGGGATCGCCCCCCCTGCGGATGCCCCGGATGGGAAAGGTAAGTGGGATTCGTACAACCCTACCTGTTTCTCTCTTGGCAAAGGCCATCCCACAGGGTGACCAAAGCAGTTTCCATTCTAAAACCAGGCTTGAAGCCTGACTGAAATGTGTCTAGATAATCAGTTTCATTCAAGAGTGCCTGAAGTTGACTGGTAACCACCTCTTCAAGCCACTTGCCCAGAAAGGGGATGTTGATTATTAGCCTATAGTTGTTAACCTAATCTGGGTTCAGGTTAGGAGTAGCCTTCTTTAAAGAAGCTGGTGCCACCTTGTAAACAGGAATTTATAACTTTCGGGATGTAGCAGGACATCCCCTCCCTATTACATGTAATAAACCACCAAGCACACAGGTAGTTGACTGAACTTGGCCAAACACCTTGTCCACATCCTTGGGCCTTAACAACGGAAACTCTTCAAATAGAACTGAATCAGACAGTGCTCTGGGCACCTCTACTAATGCAACTGCATTAATTGTGCTGTTGAATTTGTGATGAATTTTAGCATCTTTATCATCAAAATGCCACCATCTCTCTCCCCGGCCCACATTATAGCAGGCCATGAACCACTTGGAAAAGCTCCGCTGGATGACACTGAGAAGATGCAATGATGGTGGAAAAGAACTCCCTTTTTTACCACCACCACTGCTTTAGAGTAGGCCTGATAATGAGCTCTAACTTGTGTTTGCTCGGACTTGGCAAGAGTTTCCTCCACCGGCATTCTAGCTGTTTTCCCTCTTGCTTCATTGCCCTCCACTCAGGTGTGTACTAAGGAGATGGCTGGGTTCTGCACAGAGGGAGAGGGTACCTGGGCACAATTGTGTCAACTGCCCAAGTCAATTCACTTAAAAATGCAGACCATATGAAATTCTCCAGTTAAAAGATCTCTTCTAGTTAGAAGATCTCAGGAGCAGTCCCAGGAATGCATTCTGCCTGCAACTGTGGAGAACCAAGGCCAGTCAGAGTAAACAATATTAGGCTAATAATGGGTGAGGAATGTGTGACTGCTGGTTTAAAACTCAACATTAAAAAAATGAAGATAAAGGCACCTGGCTCCATCACTTCCTGGCATATAGAAGGGGAAGAAATGGAAGCAGTGACAGATTTTACTTTCTTGGGCTCCAAGATCACCACAGACGGTGACTGTAGCCATGAAATTAAAAGACACTTGCTCCTTGGGAGGAAAGCTATGGCAAACCTAGACAGCACAGTAAGAAGCAGAGACATCACCTTGCCGACAAAGGTCCGTCTAATCAAAGCTTTGGTTTTCCCAGTAGTAACATATGGCTATGAGAGCTGGACTATAAGGAAGGCTGAGTGCCGAAGAATTGATGCTTTCAAATTGTGGTGCTGGAGAAGACTCTTATGAGTCCCCTGGATTGCAAGTAGGTCAAATCAGTCAATCCAAAAGGAAATCCACCCTGAGTGCTCATTGGAAGGACAGATACTGAAGCTGAAGCTCAAATATTTTGGCCACCTAATGCGAAGAGAAAACTCTCTGGAAAAGACCCTGATGCTGGGAAAGACTGAAGGCAAAAGGAGAAGGGGACGGCAGAGGATGAGATGGCTAGATAGCATCATCGATGCAATGAATATGAACTTGAGCACAGTCCAGGAGAGAGCGCAGGACAGGAAGGCTTGGCGTGTTATGGTCCATGGGGTTACGAAGAGTCGGATATGACTGAACAACTGAACAACAACAATGTGTGACCTCCCAGGGGTTGTTGGACTGCCACTTCCATCAGTCCTAAGCCAGCATAGCAAAGGTGATGGATGGTGGGAGTTGCAGTCCAACCATTTCTGGAGGGCCACACATTCCCCATCCGTGGGCTAGATGGACCAATTGACCCAGTTTAAAGAGACTCATCCCCTGATAGAAAATTCTGGGGATCCCAGTTCAAAGTGGAGAAATGGGCTGCAGTCATTTTCCGAGCTATCGTTTGTCTGTTCTTGTTGCTAACTTAGTATTCATTGCTGTCATGCACATACAGCTGGCAGTGCTGGGCATCTGCTGAGGTCCTTGCTCCAGGAGGGGGCCCACTGAGAGTCCTAAGAGTCCCCTTTCCTTCGTCATTCTTGCTGCATGTTCACTTGTCTTCTCTCAGTGAGTGAACAATGACAGAGGCAATAAGAATGATCAGTAGTCTCCACTTGCCTTATCCTCTCCCTCTCCCTCTCTCTCTCCCTCTGGAAAGTGGTATGGATTGGGCTGAGAAGGACAGAGCAATAGGAGAGGAGGGGTTACTCAGCAATGTCCGCCAACCTTGCCCAAGCCCCCTTCCAGAAAAATCTAGATCCGACACTGCTGGCTGCCCAGCGTTTTTGCAACCATTTGTGAAAGTGACCCAAGACCAGCAAGGGTAGTTGACATGGCTGCCCTTTTGTAGATCAGGAGGCTATCCTCAAACCCAAGCAGCTGCTAAGTGGGATGCAGGATATCATTGGAACAGAGAGAGCTGGAGTCAGGACTGGGAAATGGGAGCAGGGATAGAAATTAAAATGTCTGCACTTGGGAGGTGTAGGCAGCGGCGGCGGCGGGGGGGGGGGAACCAACACATGTCACTTCCATTGCTTCTACTGAAATAAAAGATGATTTTCACCACCTTGCATTCTAGACGGCATCTGCTTCCCATTTGTATTCACTGTAGCTGTTCCATAAAACTACTGAAAATAATTTAGGTAATTGGCAAACCACAGGGGCACTTGCCATGGTTGCTGGCCTATTTTTGGATGGTTCATCATCACCATTCTAATTGATGACAGGCATCTCGTTTTCTTGCTGCCAGACAATGCTAAGGAATAATAATGTGCTCATGATCTTTTAGCCAACTAGCACATGGGCTGTTAATACACATGAAATGACTTGCAGGAGAAGGTAGGGTTGGAGTGGAGGGCAGAACAGAAAATATTTTCCTAAGATATTTCCAAACTTTTTAATTTTTTAGTCTCTTTAATGAAATGATCATAAGGAGTTGCTTTAGTTGTAGCAAGAAGTAAGAATAACTAAAGCCCAATTCTAGGCCTGGCAGGTGGAGAAAGGTTTTATGGATCTGGGGCTGATAGGGGATAATTATTCCCTACTCTCCCTTCCTAGTGAATGGTGAACCAGACATATTTACACTCACTTCCACAGCACCAAAGGCCCAGAGAAAGGTCCATAGGGATGCCACATAAGATGGTTGAATGGGCCCCTGAGCCCTCTCTCTGCTCCATGTGCAACCAAATAGCACGGCAAGATTAGGGGACGTCTCTAGCACAGAAATGCCGATAACTGATCCTGCATCCACACTGGGCCTTCTTATTTGCCTTTCCAAGACCACCAGTTTTGCCTTCACCCCAGCTGGATAGGACCCATAGCTCAGTGGTAGAATTCCACTGACTTTGCATTCAGAAGGTCCCATGTTTAATCCCTGGCATTGCCAGGTAAAAAAAAACTCTCAGCAAGCTAACACTCATCAAAAACTGCAGACTAGATGATTGCTTAAAAGAATATTGATGATTTTGGATAACTGGTGGCTACTACCTGAAGGACTGTCTCCTCCCATATGTACCTGCCCAGACCCTAACATTTCTCTAGGATTCCCTGCCAAAGGAAGGGAGGTGTTAGTTATCAAGCAGGGGGCCTTTTCTGCTGTGGCACCCTGGTTATGGTTATGGAATGAGCATCCCAGAGAGGCTCACCTGGCGCCTGCATTGTGCTCTTTCCAGTACCAAGTGAAGACTCCCCCCTCCCGCCGGCATTTTAGTCTTTTAGTTCTGTTGTTGTAAATCTGTTATTGCATTTTAAATCTCTGCATCGCTGCTAGGTTTTATTCTGGTTTTACTTTTATACTATTGTTTTAAACTTTTTAATTTTATATTGTATTCCATGCTGTATTTTGTGGTTTTAATGGTTGTGTGAACTGCCCAGAGAGCTTTGGCTATTGGGCAGTATAGAAATGTAATACACACATACATACATACATACATACATACATACAAGTTACTGGAGAAGTCCCGCCTATTTGGGATATTTGGGATAGGTGCTGTCAAGAAACTGTTGGGCAGCTGGTATAAAGCTAGTGAAGGATACAGACATCTGGGTTTTGCAGCCAGTGGTAAGAAGAAAAAAAAAAGAGAATGTGGGAAGGGGCTCTAAGAGCATGCTATATGCCAGGGACTACATACTTCATTAGCCCAAGCCAGCATGGATAATAAAGGTTTATGGAAGCTGAGGTCCAAACCATCTGGAGGGCACCAGGTTGCTTTCCTTTGCTATATGCTCTGAAATGATGTCAGTTTGAAGTCTACCAGCTCTGTTTTGGTATCTGCCTCCTCTCCCATTGAACTGGTATATTTTCAAACAAATATTACCAAAACACCTGAAGTCTCCCTTATTTTCTCTTCAGGAGGAACTAGTTCATGCAAAAGGCTGCTGTGGAACTTCCTGCCACACAGGGAACTGGAGAAAATGAAACTCTGCCTTTGGGAAAAAGCTAGTTGACTGAGAGGAGTAGGAGTATGTTGCAATATGAGTTCCATTAATTCAACTGGTATGGGAGGTTTCTGTTGAGACCTGACATTGGTAAATGTATCTTAATTTGTGAAGCACAAGCCAGCAACTCACATAAAAAGGGACAACAACCCCACTAACCTTTCTTTAAAACCATCCAAGCCTTTTCCTTTAGTATTTTTCCCTGAGGTTTTCACACCAGTGAACTCTCAAATAGCTACAGTCTGTTCCTGGTTAATCCTGTTCACCTTACTCACCCAAGTAAACAGATTGCCTTTAATGTGTGGTGAGGAGGGCTACCTCATGGTGAGGGGAATCTGCATGCTTTTCCCTGACTTTGGGGGTTTTTGGGGGGTGCGGGTGGGGGGTCTTCTTAAATGTAATGTTGCAAAAAAAAAAAAGGAATAGTCAAAAGCATTTGCTTTATCCTCTCCTCTCTGTTCACTTCCACTTTTAGTCAGGAGCACGTATGAATAGTTTCTAAGTCATTTCAGATTTACATCTCCTTGACAACCACCCATTTAGAGCACCAGATCTCCTACCACAGATGATGCTGACTCTGGAGTCCCAAAGAAACTTTACATAAGCAGCCAATTCTTTGGGAGCATTCGCAACTTCTGAAGCTGAACCCTGATCTCTTTATGACCCATTAATTGCCCCCCAAAATTCCCTCTTGTTCCCTCAGGGTTGTCCTTTTCTGCAGAGCAGAAACCTTCTGGCCAACAATCCATGCCTGAAGGCTGTGATGAAGGCAGTGTGCTATGCTGTTTGGGGGGGTTGTTTTTTTGCAGTTTGCAAAGCTATGCTTGGTTAGGCTACAATTAAACTACTAGTATAAGTTCAGTTCATGCACCAGTATTGGAGGATAACGAGACAGATGGTGAATTTTATTAGGCGGTGATTTGATTTCTGGGCAGAATGAAACCTATTTCTAGCCCTGCTTTAAGAAAACATTGGGAAGAATAAATCTCTCCCCTCCTTCTGGCCTCTCTTGCTGCTGTGCCTTCTGGTCCCTGGTGCTGTATCCAGCTTGCAGTCCAGAGACCACCCCAGTAATTCAGAACTGCACTGAACCACTCGTCCCTGAACCTGTCAGCTATAATTGGTGTAAGGAAAGGGGGGAGGCCTGAGCATGGGTTACATTGAACACTTTTCTAAATCAGGCTTGAAAGGATATAAAGGATGTAATGAGATAGGAGAGCATCAGAGGAAATGTTATCTTTATTCATTAAAATGAAATTTGCTGGCTTAACCCTTTCCCCCCTTCCATTCCACAGGTTACTGCTAAAATTCACTGATGTCAGCGGGCACAAGCTCATAGTTGACTCCACAGTGAAATATTGCAACAAAACCCTATGGGAACATCATAGCCATCACTGGTGTTTGTGTGTGCGTGTGTATATGTGTGCATGTGCGCACAAACACGCATGTCACAGTGGAGATCTGTTGTCCAGGGGCCACACAAATGTGAAGTCTGCTCCACCTTTTATCCTCTCTCAACTAGGGACATTGGAGAAATCTGCAATGGAACTAAATGAGTTCAGATTTTGATGAATCTGACTGGCAGATTCCACAGTGGACTGCCTTATTCCCTGTCAGGCAGATTCTGCCAACTTGCAGACTGTTTTTCTAACATTCCCAATTTTGTGCAAATGTTGTCATCAAAAGTATGCAAAAAATACAAAGACCTAGGGCCTGAGGCCCCAAACTCATGTCAAAGCGGGCTGCTTCGGGTCAGTTCAAGCCCCTTCCAAGGCAAAATGGCAGGGGCACAAAGCAACCTGGAATGGGTCGGGGGCTCTTGGAAGAGCCTCGGTGCACTTTGGAGCTTTGGCACCCCCAGCTCAGTCATGCCGGTGCCTCAAGCTCCTTACCTGAGCCTCCCATCACCTTTGCTGCCACATCCACTGCCATCCTCGCTGCCACCGGCTCCATTGCTGCCGCCACTGGCTCCATCACCACCGACTCCATTACCGCCACCTCCGCTGCCGTGCCACCACTATCGCTGCCACTGTCATTGCTGCCACCAGCTCCTGAGGCCTGGACGCACACTGGCTCTTATTGCAAGGAGTTGCCATTTTTAAAATGGTGGCGGTGGCAGTGGAGGTGGTGATGGAGGAAGAGGTGGTGAGGGAAGGAGCTTGGGGTTTGCATGGGGGCATTGGGAGGGACCTGAAGCTGGATCTGGCCATCTGAATCCTGCTTCGGGTTTGGGGCAGAGTCAGGTCGGGGCCCCCCTGAATCAGCCTGAGCTGAATCGGGCCCACCTCCAAAGCCACAGAGCAGCTTCCAAGTCAGATCGGGGGGTCCCTGCACAGCCCTACAAAAAACCCTGGCTAAACAATACTCATTTCAGGCTAATGCATGAACAGCCACATCTTTGGAGTCTTTTTGCATCTGGGGGGAATTTGCGCATTTTTGCATGTGCAAATTTGTGCAAATTCAGGAACTAAGAAAATTCCGATTTCGTTGATGGGTGGACTGTGGAATGAAAGGTGCCTGACAATCTGTGAAACACAGATGGAAGAGAGTTTACACAATCCATTCATCCCTACTCTCAACCTATTATTTGCTAGAGAATTCCCTGTTCAGACATTAATACTGGACACCAAATGAGCTATGCTTACTAAATATGAGTCTGCAAGTTTGCACTGTTTGTTTTTCTTGCAGTTTTTTTCCATTTTGTTTGTTTGGAGGAGAGAGTGTTCTTTGCTGCAGAATTTCAAATCTTGTTTGGCAAATGAAACCATTTCATATTGCTCTTGGCCTGTGACCTTTTAGAGAAACAAATCCTGCATCCATGCCAAAAGGAGCTCACAAATGACTAGGGATGTACAAAGGTCACTTACCTTTTCACAGATGTGATTCGCGGTGGGGGAGGAGGCGCTCCGTCCCTACTCCTGGAATACTCCCTGGCCGGCTCTGTGGAGCCGCCAGCCAGGGCTGTCCGCAGCCGGAGTTCCGGCTGCGGATGGGCTGCTGCGGATGCAAATGGCGGCTGCCATAGCAGCCGCCATTTGTGTCCTGCAAAGCTGCTGTGATAGGCTACGTAAGTATTTACGTAGCCTATCATGGCAAGCCCCCCCCCCCAAAAAAAACAGTGTATGCAAATGGCGGCAGCTATGGCAGCCGCCATTTGCATTCCCTATTTTTAGCCATTTTAGCCTATGTAAATATTTACGTAGGCTATTACGGCAAAAAAAAGGGGAACGCAAATTGTGTAGTGGGCGCCATTTGCATTCCTTCCCCCCCATTTTAGCCTACATAAATATTTAGCCCACTATGCTATTTGGTTTCCCCTTTTTTTCACCGTAATAGCCTACGTAAATATTTATGTAAGATAAAACAGCTAAAAATAGAGAATGCAAATGGCGGCTGCTGTAGCCGCCGCCATTTGCATACGCTGTTTTTTCTTCTTCTTTTGGCTTGCTGTGATAGGCTACATAAATACTTATGTAGCCTATCACGGCAGGGACGCAAAAGGCATCGCTGCGTTAGCCGTGATAGGTTTAGGGATGGCGGAGAATTTCTTCCCAAATCTTCAGGGGGCTGAGTGCCAATGCATTCGGCCTCCCGAAATCGGTGGTGAAATTCTCTGCCACCCCCCGCCACCCCCCCCCGGGATGGGACTTACCGTAGCTGAATGTCCCTCCCGGCGGCGACTCCTGGCGGCGGTTCGGCGGGATTTCGGCGGGGGCGGGGGCGGCAGCCGGTCTTTTGACCGGCTGCCACCGCCGCCATTACAGCTGAAGAAAAAAACAACAACAACCCCATGATAAGCTACATAATGATTTATGTAGCCTATCACGGCTAGATTTCCAAAGACAGCTGTGATAGGCTACATAAATCGTCACGTAGCCTATCATGGGTGACTTTGGAAAAAAAAAAAGCGTACGCAAATGGCGGCGGCCCATGGGCACTGCCATTTGCTTTCCTTATTTTAGCAGGTATAGTCTACGTAAAGATTTACGTAGACTACGGCAAAAATAAGGGAACGCTATTTGCGTTGCCCTTATTTTCGCCGTAGTCTACGTAAACCTTTACGTAGACTAGACGTGCCAAAATAAGGAACGCAAATGGTGGTGCCCATGGGCTGCCGCCATTTGTGTACGCACTTTTTTTTTCCCCAAAGTCACCCATGATAGGCTATGTGATGATTTACGTAGCCTATCATGGCTGACTTTGGAAATCTAGCCGTGATAGCCTATGTAAATCGTTACGTAGCCTATCATGGGGTCTTTTATTTTTTTACTTTTTGTTTCACGACTGGGGAGACGGGGCGCTTCTCCCCGGCCTGAATTTCGGCCAGGTGAGGTGGGAAGCCTCCCCCCCTTCGCCTGAACTTCGGGGGGAAAAGCGAAGCGCCTCCCCCCCACCGCGAAGCCAAGCTGCGAAAAGCTAAGTGACTTTCGTACATCCCTAGATAGGCTACGTTAGTATTTACGTAGCCTATCACAGCTATGATGAGGAAGCGAATGGCGGTCGCAGGGCGGCCGCCATTCACAAGTCAGCACAGACAGCAGCAGGTAAGGGCTCCGTTTCGCGCAACTTTCATGGGTTGGGGGGGTGAGGGCTTCATTCTGCCATGGATTTTGGGGGCCAAATGCACTGGCATTCGGCCTTACCTAGATCCGTGGAGGAATTTTCTGACATCCCTACAAATGACACAGCATGGAAGCCAAGTGTTTCAAGCAACTCGATGGTCTGGCTGTTCCACATAGTGGCTGTGATGCATAGAGTAGATCACCATTTTGTTCAGCCACATCACCAGAAAGGCCTGTCATGGCCTGTATAGTGAATGATCCATGTGGGAAGCCACTCTGCACTTTATGATCTTGATACGGAGCAGCCAGCCACTACATGGAAGCTGTTTCATACACCATCTTCATTCTGGCTAGGATATGTAAACACATTCATTGAAATCAATAGGGATGGCGGAGAATTCCGCCACGGATTTCAGTGAGGCTGAATACACTGGCATTCGGCCCCCTGAAACCCGTGGCGGAATGGCCTTCCACCCCCTGCCCCCCCGCGGAATCCCCCCCGGGACGAAGCTTACCTGGGGTGGATGTTCCAGCGGTGGCGGCTCCGGCGGTGGCTCCGGTGGCGGCAGCAACAGCTGGTCTATCAGCCGGCTGCTGTGGACTTAAATGGTGGCTGCCGTAGCGGCTGACATTTGTGTCCAGCCAGGCGGCCGTGGTAGGCTATGTAAGTATTTACGTAGCCTATCATGGCAAAGGCAGCCACGCAAATGGCGGCCACTACGCCATTTGCATAGCTGCCTTTGCCATGATAGGCTATGTAAATACTTACGTAGCCTATCACAGCAAGCTAAAAAAAACAACAGTAGCGTATGCAAACGGTGGCAGCTACGGTGGCCGCCATTTGCGTTCCCTTTTTTTCACTGTTTTAGCCTACATAAATATTTATGTAGGCTAAAAAGGCAAAAAAAAAAGGAACGCAAATAGCCACTATGCTATTTGCATTCTCCTTTTTTTCGCTGTAATAGCTTACATAAATATTTACATAGGCTAAAACAGCGAAAAAAAGGGAATGCAAATGGCGGCCGCCGTAGCCACCACCATTTGCATATGCTGTTTTGGTTTTTTTTTCCAGAAGACTGCCCAGTGGCCGGATGTCCGGCTGCGGGCGGCCCCGGCCGGCGGCTTGGTGGAATCTCCGCGGAGTGGAGCAGGCTGGATTAGGATTTAGAGGGGAGGTGCGGAGCGCCTCCGCCCCCCACCGCGAATCACCCCGTCAAAAAGGTAAGTGACTTTCGTACATCCCTAGAAATCAATGGAGTTTATCTTTACATGGTTGTGTAGATAGCAGACCTAGAATGGAGAAAGGAACAGCAGAGACGGAAACCCACAAGAGACAGAAATCCAGCTGTCCCTCTGTGGCTTCTAGAAGGTTAAGATTGCTCCCTAATAATATAAACTATTTATATAGCACTGATCTTTTGTGCTAAAAGTGCTTAACATATTATCTCAGTTTCTCATATCATCACAGGGTAAACCAGTTATCCCCATTTTACAGTTGTGCATGAGGTTAACAAACACTGAGGTAGCTTTTGTGACAACACTGTAATTTCAACTAGGGGCTTCTTGCCTCACTGCTCATTCTTTTAACCACTATTCTAAGTGCTAACAAGCAACTACCAAGAGATTTTAACACAATCTGTGAAAATTCTTCTGTTCATTTATTATGCATTTTGAATAGGAAATTATTCCAATAATATATTCTGTGCTATTAATATTCAGTGCTCCAGACTGCAAGCTAAGGAAAGGCCACAGGAAGTTTTATAATTTCTTCCCAATATATATTTAATAAACTCAAATTAAAAGCAAAAAAGAAAAAAAAATACTTAGAGGGAACTCTGAGCTAAAGATTATTATTTAACCTTTTGCTCTAAGTGACCATTTACATACAACCGCAAGGATTTTTGAATATAAAAATTACTGGCATTAAATGACCCTTTTTTTTGGGCATAATTACTGACTTACCGAACTGATTCCAGAAGCAATCAGTGTTTGAGTTTGGAGAAAATACCTTGAAGTTCATTTACATAATCCATCTTGCTGTATGGCTTGAATTTTTGTACATCAACACAAAATGGTTAAATACAGTCAGCTTGACCTTTTTAATTTCACTTCTGGCCTTTTTATTTCACTGCTAATTGAAAGGCAATCTATAGATACAGTTTAGATATAGATATATAGATCACATCATTTTAATGGTTTTAAAAAATAAAAAGATGCTTAAAGGCATTCAAAACTATGAAATAATAACTGTTAACATCTTGTACACATGTAGCATGAAAAAAAACCAAAAACCTGTCTGGTCAAAGTAGGTTTTGATATTGTTTGTCCCTGCCATTGAGGATGTTACAAAAGGATGTTCTTCCTTATCTCTTGGAGGTCAGAGATTCTGGGGTTTTGTCAGCCAATAGTTCTTGATTTACTACAGAACACTTCTCTTATACACATAAATAGGTAGCTTTTGTGTCATCATAACTTATCTTGTTTTTGAGTTTGTTTATATCTATGCCTGAGTAAGGGACAGGGAGAACTGGCCACCCTTTCCCCAACTCCGCTTGCGGCTGCTGCTGCTGGTGTTAAGCATTGGCCAGCTCCAACCAGTCCTTGGGCCAGCCAATCAAAAACCAAGGCAGGCTCAAGCCCACACCTTCCTTGTATAAGTGCTGGGGCCAGTGGAGGCGGCTGGCTCTGATGTCAGTGGGGTGGTGAATCCGCTCCAGGTTTCAGTCAGAGCCAGTCAGAACTCTGCAAAGCACCTTGGATAGCTCCTTTAGAGTTCTGACTGAAACCTGGAGTGGATTCACCGCTCCACTGACATCAGCGCCACCAGCCTCCACTGGCTGTGGCTAAGATCCAGTTCAGATTTGTCTTTGCCCGAACCTGAGGAGCAGCGATGAGGGAGAAGGCACATTCCGTGTGCCTGCCCTTATGGGCAAGAGCTGCGAGGAGCTGACACAGAGGAACTGAGCTTCGGCTGTTTGGTTGACCATGTTGTAGATCCACTCATCAGGCTGGTTGCGTGACATGCCACCTTAAAATCTCTTCGGCACCCTCCTCTCCCCCCTGGCATCTCCCCCAGTTTGCTTGATTAGGCTGTGTACGCGCACGCCTCCATTTGTGTCTGTACACCTTTGCATTTCCCTCCTCCCTCTCCCCAGCGCCACATCTCTTCTCACTACTGGCTGCCTTTTGTAGCAGAGCATTGTGATAATGACATACAGTCCTGGCAGAAAACTCCATGCAGAAGACATCAAGCTAATTATATTCAATCACTTGTTCCCCCTTTCATCTGCTCCAAGAACCGTAAAATGCTCCAATACCGACTCATCTCGTTGGGTATTACTGAGGCAAATAGTTCAGTAAGTTTTAAAATATCAAAAACAAAACAGCCTCCTTCCGTGGGGGGGGGGGCTTAGACCTTGATATGGAAAAGCACAATGGTCTGCAGGGGTGAGATGACAGGTTTTACATCGGCAGCTATTTCAACAGCCTGATCCAATGAGATGGGAGGTGTTGGCTGGAAATAAAGCCCTATGAGAAGAAACTGAAAGAACTGGGCATGTTCAGCCTTGAAGAGAAGACTGAGGGGAGATATGATAGCACTCTTCAAGTACTTGAAAAGTTGTCATAGAGAGGAAGGCCAGGATCTCTTCTCGATCATCCCAGAGTGCAGGACACAGAATAATGGGCTCAAGTTACAGGAAGCCAGATTCTGGCTGAACATCAGGAAAAACTTCCTGACTGTTAGAGCAATACGGCAATGGAACCAATGACCTAGGGAGGTAGTGGGGTCTCCCACAGTGGAGGCATACAAGACGAGGCTGGACAGCCATCTGTCAGGGATGCTCTGACTTGGATTCCTGCATTAAGCAGGGGGTTGGACGCGATGGTCTTGTAAGGTCCTTCCAACTCTACTATTCTATGATTCTATGATTCTTCGTTTTATCAACATACAACATATTTCAACTGCAACCAATCACATGAACAATATGGAGACAGTTACCATTAGAAAAACCCTGATGGTTTAACTTCAGCATTTTCTTAGGCAGCAATGTTAGGGATGGACGGAAGTCCCTTACCTGGTCCCGCAGCTTGCTTCGCGGTGGGGGGGAGGCGCTCCGTTCCTCCCCCCGAAATTCTTGGTGGGAGGGAGGCGCCCCATCCCTCCCCGCTGAAATTCTGGCCGGGGGGGAGGCGCCCCGTCCCTCCGGCCGAAATTCTGGCTGGGGGGGAGGTGCCCCGTCCCTCCGGCCGCGAATCCTCCTTGCCGGCCGGGATGCAAATGGCGGCGGCCGTAGCCGCTGCCGTTTGCGTCCCTGGCCTGCAGTCAGCCATGATAGGCTACGTAAATCCTTACGTAGCCTATCATGGCTGACTTTGGGGGAAAAAAAAAAGCGAATACGCAAATGGCGGCACCCATGGACGCCGCCTTTTGCGTACGTGCTTTTTTTTTCTTTTTTCTAAGTCAGCCGTGATAGGCTACGTAAGGATTTACGTAGCCTATCACGGTGTTTTTTGAAAATCTAGCCATGATAGGCTATGTAAATCTTTACATAGCCTATCAAGTTTGCTTGAGTTTTTTTTTTTTTAACTGGGAAATGGCGGCGGCGGCGGCAGCTGGTCAGAAGATCGGCCACCACTGCCAAACTGCTGCCAAACCACCGCCAGGAGCTGCCAGCGCCAGGGACATTTGGGAAAGGTAAGTCCCATCCCGGGGGGGTGGCGGGGGAGTGGCGGACCGTTTCTCCACTAATTTCGGGGGGCCGAATGTGTTGGCATTCAGCCTCCCGGAGATTCGTGGAGAAATTTTCCGCCATCCCTAGGCAGCATACAAAAAAAAGGGGGGTGGGGATTTACAATGTTTTCATTATAGATCATACAATTATGATCATTATAGACCAAGCAACAAACATAACTGACTGGACACTGAAACATTACTGTTCCAATGCAATAAGTACTGGATATTATTCACCCTGGACACAATGGCTTCGATCCTTAGTTCCCACAGGAAGGGCTCTGCTCATGGAATACTTCTGCTGGAGGAAGGAGGGAGCTGATTTCCTCCAATTACCTGCAACCTCCAATTATCTGCAACCCCTGTGCCAAAAAAATGTTCTGGAGGTTTGGGGGGACCCTCCAGAATAGCATGGGAGGCTGCAGGGGGCAGAGCAAATTGGTGAATATCAACTCCTTCCTCCTTTCCACCAGTGGAAGCTTCCATTGTAGCAGAGTCCAACCACTGGATTGTAAGGGTGACTCAGGATTTAAGCAAATATATCCTCAAGATGTAAGACTAGAGTCCTTGCTTTTACGTTAGCTGACGTGCAGTCCTAAGCATGTCTACACTGAAGTAAGTTCCATTCAGTGCATATAGGATTATCACCTTCGAGAACATGAGGCATCTGCTGTTTATATGATAAGGGCAATGAACCTATGCATATCAGTGCTCCGTTTAGAAAGTTTAGAAAGTTTGATTTAATGAATGAGGATCCATCCAAAATGTCTCTTCTCTTCTCATTATCCTTAGTAAAAGTTGCACACAAATATGAAGGGGTCAGTGTGACTCTTGTTAAAATATGGGGGAACTGTTCCCATTTAGGGCTGCTCTACATGAAGATAAAATCCCGCAATTTTACCAGAGCTTCTACTTCTGGATTCCTTGTGGGACTACGATCGACTCCTTCCTTTCCACTTGGGTTTTTCCTTTTTCTTTTTTTAGTTTCTAGTCAAGTCCTATAAGTTTCATTATAAAGCCACTGGATGGTGCTGTGGTATTGCTGCAATAAAGCACCATTTTATAGGGATGTACGAAAGTCACTTACCTGTGATGAAATTTGATTCAAGGTGGGGGGAGGCGCTCCATCCCTCCCACCGAAATTCTGGCCGGGGGAGAGGTGCCCCATCCCTCCCCCCCAAAATTCTGGCTGGGGGGAGGCACCCTGTCCCTCCCGCTGTGAATCCTGTCCTGCCAGGACTGCAAATGGCGGCAGCCGTAGCCGCCGCCATTTGCATCCCTGCAGTCAGCTGTGATAGGCTATGTAAATGTTTACATAGCCTATCACGGCTGAGTGAAAAAAAAACCGCACGTACGCAAATGGCGGCGCCCATGGGCGCCGCCATTTGCGTTCCTTATTTTGGCACGTCTAGTCTACCTATAGGTACCTATACCTATAGCTACGCTATTTGTGTTCCCCTTATTTTCACCGTAGTCTACGTTAATGTTTATGTAGGCTAGACGTGCCAAAATAAGGAACGCAAATGGCGGCACCCATGGGTGCTGCCATTTGCATACGTGCATTTCCCCCCCCCACTCAGCCGTGATAGGCTACGTAAACATTTACGTAGCCTATCACAGTATTTTTTTAAAAAATCTAGCTGTGATAGGCTATGTAAATCTTTACGTAGCCTATCACTTTTTTTTTTTAACTTGGAAATGGCGGTGGCGGCAGCCAGTCGGAAGACTGGCCGCTGCAGCTGCCGTTGCCGAACCGCCGCCAAACCGCCACCGGAACCGCTGCCACCAGGGAGATTCACCTAAGGTAAGTGCCGTCCCGGGGGGGGGGGGGCGGGGGGGCAGACCGTTTCGCCACCGATTTCGGGGGGCCGAATGCGCTGGCATTCGGCCTCCCCGAGATTCATGGCGAAATTATCTGACATCCCTACTATTTTAACAGTACACCATATATTTACTGCAGTTCATAGCAGGAGGAGGGGAAATGCTGGACTTTTGTCACCATGTGATAAAGTTTGTAAAGAGCAGGAGGTGCCCTGGAGGATGACGACATTGTGTATCACCCACGAACTTCCATGAGTGACCAATCACAAGTGCACAATAAATGTCTTGTGTAGACATGGCCTTCATTCCATGGGTGTCAGATTCCAGTGTGGCATATTGCACACTTGTGACAGACAAATTAATGGTGGCAGACACTTGTAAAATGATAAATTTGATATGACATTCCTATATCTCAAGCAACTATAACTTGTTGGGGGGTGGACTAGATGGTCTTATAGGCCCCTTCCAACCCTACTATTCTATGATCTTCCCCCCTTTTCTCCATGTTCAGTCCATGGAAGTCTGCTTATGTGTGTGTGTGTGTGTGTGTGTATACACATACACACACTGTATTCAAGTAAGTACTAATAGGATGGCTTCTTTCAGAAATAATTCTGCCCAGCTGTTGAGTATTCATCAGCTGCCATGCTGATCTGTAGTTCATAGGGCTATTTCCACACCATAATTCTCCCCTCCCTGAATTTTTGGCACCTCCACTGATGTAATTGATCAAGAGACTATGGGCCCTTTTGTTGTGTTAATAGGACCCCTCTTCCTCTTTGCTTTGACCTTGTATGTTCTTTTGGTATAGCCATTCGGGCTCAGCAATCACTTGCAGGCAAATGCCCTTTTAATTTCTGCATCCTTTTTAAGCTCTTCATTTGCACTTCCTTTTAAAAGTTGAGAAATGTGAAATCTGAGGGTGAACATGTTTTCCCCACCACTTTTTGTGTGTGTGTAACTGCACCTGGATTTTATTTGCTTAACCCAAGTTTTTTCATTTGGAGTGTCTGAACTGCTTCTTCTGCTTACTTTTCCTTTTTGTGTTGCTGCTTTTACATTGATGGCCTTTTGGTGCAGGATGGGAAGAATTACATACATGCGGGCCACTTGGAACCTGTAACTTTACATAAATTTCACTGAGTAAAGTGGGAATTGATGTAAAGTGATGACATTCCATCCACCTTTTTTTAACTGAAGGGTCTTGCTCTGGCAAGATAACAGGATGGATCCAGACTTGGTCATACTTGGAACAGAACCACTAAAGTCAGTGCCTAACTTAAGTTCCAATTATTTCAAAGTATAACTAAGTCTGAATCCAACTCAGTGATAGGTCTTTATAAAGAAAAAGAAGATAAATAAATAATAAAACATGCGCTATTTATGCTCATCAAGGCATCAAGAATTATTGACAACAAAATAAACACCTAACCTGACAGAACAAAACCTTTAAAAAGAAATTCTTTTTCTTCAGATTCTTCTGTGGCATATGTACATCTGGGGTGATTTTAAAGCAAAGACATTAGAAGAACACATTAGAAGTCACATTATCCTTTTGTACCATCAGCTCTTTCAGTAACCTCATCAGCACCTGAAAGTTACTTTCCCTGAACTAGTATTTGCGAGCGGAGATGGGTCAAAGAAGAGTCAGACAACAAGGCTTGGGTTGAAAATTGGGCCACATTTATTGAAATATCTGCAAAGGGGAACCTAGGACGGGCATCTGACTGTGTCAGCGACTAGCTGGCACTTCTCGGGCAAAAGCACACCCAGCCTGAGGGGTGGCATCGATCTCGCCACCCCTCCGGACTGCCCCTTCTGGGGGAGGTAGACCTTCTAGTGTCACCCCCAACCCGGTGCCGCACAACACCTGGGTGAGTGAGTAGGGTTGGTCTCCCAGGCAACCCTTATACCCCCGCTGAGCCGCACAACCCATTTGGGGGCCCTCAGGCATCACCTGTCACCATAAAGTGCCTCTGCATGCACACCATCCCTAATCCCTTTCTGCTTTTGCCCGTCCTAGCCGCCACTAAAATGTGACCTATGAGAGATTAGACTGTATTCACCTACTGGACGCACCCTAGCCCCAATAACAGTATGAAGTAGGCAAAAAGACACACAGTAAAAGGCCAATTTTAACTGTGAGCCAAAAATTCCTACATGGCTCCCAAAAGGGCAACCGGCATAAACCCACACTGCTTAAGGGAGGGCGGAAGGGAGCCGCGAGAGTGAGAGAGCTGGTTTGGAGGGGGCGCAGAGCTTAAGAGGGCTCTGCCAACTCCTCCCCTGCTTGGTGGTGCCATGGGGGGCACCCAATAGGCAGCAGCCACCTCTTCTCACCCCACCCACCCGCAACATCCCCCCCCTTTTGCCAGACAAGCTGGCGCCGGGGTTAGGGCATTTGCGAGCGGAGATGGGTCAAAGAAGAGTCAGACAACAAGGCTTGGGTTGAAAATTGGGCCACATTTATTGAAATATCTGCAAAGGGGAACCTAGGACGGGCATTTGACTGTGCCAGTGACTAGCTGGCACTTCTCGGGCGAAAGCACACCCAGCCTGAGTGGTGGCGTCGATCTCGCCGCCCCTCCGGACTGCCCCTTCTTTGGGAGGTTGACCTTCCAGTGTCACCCCCAACCCGGTGCCGCACAACACCTGGGTGAGTGAGTAGGGTTGGTCTCCCAGGCAACCCTTATACCCCCGCTGAGCCGCACAACCCGTTTGGGGGCCCTCAGGCATCACCTGTCACCATAAAGTGCCTCTGCATGCATACCATCCCTAATCCCTTTCTGCTTTTGCCCGTCCTAGCCGCCACAGGAGTCACAAGCCTAGTGCTTGTGAACTCCCCCCACCTGCGCAGAAGAACTTCCCGCAGGCCCCTTTGCAGATCAGACAAAATTATGCTATTCCCTACATTAGACAGGTGGACACCGTCCTGCCTGTAACGCTCCCTCCTTGTCCAAAGAATTTCCTGTGGGTGCTGCATGCATCACCCCGATCACATAGGCCATAAGCCCTTTCTCCGTTCACTTTCTGATGCACCCTGCCAATGGCAACATCGTTCCGAGCCTTCCACTTGATCCAGGTAGCAGTGAGAATCGTAATGGCTACTTCCGGCCAGGTATGCCGGACCACCTTCACATTAATCAAGGCCCGTTCGATTGGGTCCTTGCCTGGCTTACAGCCCAAGTCGTTCCCTCCATCGTGCAGCACCTGGACCTGCAGAGGAAGATTGACCAAACCTTGGTGGAACAGGGTGAGGAGGGGGGGGACTCCCACTGCATGTTCCATCTGCTAGGCCACTGGATCGTAGTGTGTTGGGTAGCGGAAACTAAGATCCGAAGGCTAGTGTAAAACCATACGAGCAGCCCAAAACACCATACTGTGCCCGCATGAGAGCACCCGTACCGGCGTACGTTGAGTCCGGCAGTCTGAGGAAGAAAACATTAGGGCAAGCAAAGGGAAAATTGCAACAGAAGGAAAGCGGTCAAATTGTGAGGGCCCTGCTGGAAGGCTTTGAACTGCCATCATTCCACTGCCAAAACTTGCCTGTGGGAGACACCTGAAGTGGCTGCCTTCAATATATTGCTTAATACCAAAAGAGGGTTCCTATCGAAAATTACCTGGCCTAGTGCGCTAGAGCTGATGTGGTAACGGCCCAACTGAAATTTTGTTAATAGTGAACTGTCGGACTGACAAGACAAGGGTCCCTTCTAGTGATGTACGAAAGGGACTTACATGGTCCCACAGCTTGCTTCATGGTGGGGGGGAGGCGCTTCGGTTCTCCCCCCGAAGTTCATGGCGGGGGGGGAGGCGCCCTGCCTCGCCCGGCCGAAATTTAGGCTGGGTAGAAGCGCCCCGTCTCCCCAGCCGCGAAAGAAAAAGTGAAAAACAACAACAGAAAACCCTGTGATAGGCTACGTAATGATTAACGTAGCCTATCACGGCTAGATTTCCAAAGTCAGCCGTGATAGGCTACATTAATCATTACGTAGCCTATCATGGGTGACTTTGAAAAAAAAAAAAAAGCACGTACGCAAATAGCTATTTGCGTTGCCCTTCTTTTCGCCGTAGTCTAAGTAAATCTTTACATAGACTAGCCGGGCCCAAATAAGGAACGCAAATAGCGTGCCCTTATTTTCGCCGTAGTCTACGTAAATGTTTACGTAGACTAGACGTGCCAAAATAAGGAATGCAAATGGCGGCGCCCATGGGCCGCCGACATTTGCGTACGCGCTTTTTTTTTTTTTCCCAAAGTCACCCGTGATAGGCTATGTGACGATTTACGTAGCCTATCATGGCTGACTTTGGAAATCTAGCCGTGACAGGCTATGTAAATCGTTACGTAGCCTATCACGGGTGTGTGTGTTTTCTTTACTTTACTTTTTTTTTTTTGCAATGGCGGCGGTGGCAGCAGGTTGGAAGACCGGCCGCCGCCCCCGCCCCCAACAAACCACCGCCGAACCGCCGCCGGGACCCACCGCCGAGAGGGACATTCGGCCACGGTAAGTCCCATCCCGGGGGGGGGGGCGTGGGGCCGGCGGAGAATTTCCCCACCAATTTCGGGGGGCCGAATGCGTTGGCATTCGGCCTCCCGAAGATTCATGGAGAAATTCTCTGCCATCCCTAGCTTCGGTACGCCGGTCCCATGTAGTCTTGCAAGGATGGTACCTAGTAACAGACACACCCATGAGGGTAAGGCCTAGAGCCTGTCGCTCTGATTCCATGACCAAGTATCAGCAACTGGGTGTGCCAAAACCCAGCACATGGTGGGCCCGTAATCAGATGTAGACACCCAGACACTGGGGCATGGATGCTCTGCCCAACGACATGATCCCCGATTTCTGTGGGATAGGGACTCAGTAACTTGCACAGTGGCCATGTTGTCGTACAAAAAGGGTTAACGACTTGGCTATGAGGTCGGCCCCAATGTGTACGGCTAGGTGAATGTGTAAGGACTCTAGAAGGCTGGTCCTGACAAATTCCGGTGGTGGCCCAACTTTCAGGCTGCTGCCCGGGGCACCACCAAACCAGCCATGCGATTCTGAAACTCAGGGTACCAGCGGCACCCGGTAAGATCTGTGGGTTGGCATTGAGCATTAAAATCCCGCACTTTTGAAGCCACAACCGCATATCCAGACGCACAGTGCGAGTGACCTTGGTCCGATGGTGCGGCCGCTGCAGTCCCTGCATTGTCGAACAGAGCTGGCACAGGAAGGCATGGCCAGGGGTCACTACCCTACCGGGGAGATTGAGAAAATTGCCCTACAACTTCATACAAGGGCCCCCAAGGGAGACCCTAGGGAGTTGTAAAAACCACCTGGAGTCGGCCCAAAGGCCAGAGATTTGTCCGGGGGGGGGGGGCGAGAGAACATTGCCCAAGGGTATCAGACTTGATTCCACAGAATGTAATGCGGCATACAGGCCCACTGTCCTGTGGGCGAAAGTGACACCGAGGACAAAAGGGAAGGGGACAAATGCTTTGATTAAGTGAGAACACTGCCCACACCGCTGGACCCCATGTAGCAACATGCCCAGCAGGGACCAGGGGTCGGTCTACCAGACCGAGACAACCATATCTTCGGAAGAGGTGTTTCATACAGGGCCCAGACACCCAGGGGGTCTTGTCAAGAACGGGCTGGCTTACAGGAAAGAGAGGCTATGAAGTAGCCTGGACTCCCAAAGGGATGTCATGGGGGGGTAGCATTTTAAAAACCGAAGGAGCGGCACCCTTCTGACCAGGCTGGGGTCCATTGGGAGGGGCAGTAACCTGCTACAGGCTTCCCGCAGTCTTCCCCCCCCAGGGGGACCCTGCCACCCCCGGCTATTGGACAGGAGATGGATGGGTGCTATCTGCTACCAAGGGAGCACGTGACGGAAAATGGCAATGGTTTGGGAGCATGTGACCATGGGGCTGTACTCACAGCTCAGCATGCAGTGCTGAATCACTGGGCACGCAATAGGTGGAGGCCACTGTCAGACCTATTGCTGCAATCCGGCAGGGAAGGAGACGTAACTAGTAGCCCAAAGGCCCTGGTCTCTCAGGTCCCAGCGCATAGAAGGTTAGTAGCGACCCTTCCATGGATGGCCTTGGCATAAGGTAGCTGTGCCACTCCTAAGGTGAAGGCCAATTGCAGAAGAAGCAGCCTGGATGGGCATTGCTCCTCTCACGGGATTAGTGAAAGGACCTAGCATTGCCACGTATGTGGGCGTGTGGGGGTAGGGACAAGAGATCCTAAATTAACCCTGCAGGACTCAGCCGGACACTAGTGAAAGGGGAGTGAAGTGCTACTGGAGGTATGACTGACGGAGCCGCATGTGGCCTGGGAGTCATATATAGGGGTGTGTGGTTGTCTCACCCATACCCGGGGCAGCCGTGCCAGGGTCTCTCCCAGGTAGGGGGGATGATGCCGCTTACGGCACTGCTAACAGTATGCCCCAGGAGGGTGAACCACCCCAAATGGTGGTGTGCCGCCTGGGAGACCCTGAGAAGACGGGGCGTAGCCTCAATAGTGTGCAGGTGCAATGGATCGGGGGCCACAGTGCCCTGGTCCCCAGCGGACAAGGTGAATGATGCTACTTGCGTCGCTGTTGGCGTAGCAGCCACAGGTGGGTGGGTTGCCTCCAGCGGTGGTGTGCTGCCAAGGTGAGCCTGCGAAGAAGAGGTGGAGGCCGCAATGGTGCCCAGACTCGCTGACAACAAGGTGGCTGGGTGATGCCTCTATGGCATCCGGATGCACTGAACCTACTGTGACCATGTTCTGATCCCCAACCAGCAAAGTGGATGGAGTTGCTTGATGGGGGATGAGGAAGTTGCAAGAGGAAAGAGCCCCTCTGGGGGCAGTGGGCTCTCGAGAATAGCCGGTGAAGAGGAGGTGGAAGCTGCAACGGCATCCCAAAATGCTGAAATAGAAAAATAGCTGCGCTGGGTCTGCTGTCGCATCCTTTCGGATTGGACCGCTGAGGTTTTCATAGGCCTGGCCAGGGGAGGGGGAGGGATTCCCGAGGAACTCTCAGCAGCCTTCAGGCAAGCAAGGATTAAGGCCAGAACTGGGCCCGCCTCTGCCTCAGACCTGGAGTTGGGCCCAGGTTGAGGTCTCTTGGCGGGGGGGGGGCCAACCCTTCCCCCTCCTTCCACCATGGCCCTCCTTCTGGGGCATGATGTAAGAAGGTGGAGTCCAGGGTTGGTGCTTGGTATCAGGCTGCCAGAGGCCTAGCAGCAGGGAAGATAACAAGGACCTAGGTCCCAGTGCAATACTCCAACCACTACTCGGCCAATCCCTGAAAGCACAAACGCAGGCAGGGGTGTAAACCCACAGGAGAGGAGATCCTAGAGAGGGCTAGCCAGCAGGACCCCAGGTCAACCGAGGCAGCACTTATAGCCCTTTACTGTAGGGAGGAGGCAGGCCCAGGGTGTGAGTGGGCCGAATGCCTGGCAAGTGCAGGCAGGTCACTGCCCACCACCCTAGGTAGGGCAACGCCAAGGATGAACGGCCAGTATGACTGCCAGATATGAATGATGGGTGGGATAGAGAAGGCACGTGCTGAGCGCGTTGCTCACGGGAAAAGGTATTGCATTATATATATTTAATAATTATCATTATTATTGAATTTATATGCTGCCGGCTTACCACTTGCAAGGAGCCCAAGGCAGCTTACATTATCCTCCTCCTCTGCAATTTCACAACAACCACCCTGTGAGGTAGGTTGGGCTAAGAGTCTGTGACCTGCCCGTGAAGTCACTCAGTGAGCTTCCATGGCTGTGTGGGGACTAGAACTAGGATCACCCCCCCCCCAGCAAATGCACTCACAGCTACACCGCATTGTTTACGTTTTCGTTTTCGTTTTTGTTTTGTTTGTTTGTTTTTTGGGGAGGTGTCTTGATCGCTGATGCCCCTACAGCAGCGAGAACAGCTGCTGAGAGGATCAGGGGCCATGCACCGCAGCAGCCAGCGGGCAGGGAGGCGAGGGGTGCGTGCACCGCCGAGGGAGGGCTGGCGCACCTGGCAGCGTGGCAAGAGGGTCGCACCTCCCGGAGAGCCACAGGCGAGCGCACCGCAGCAGCGAGGGCCAACGCCCCGGAGCCTCAGCCAGACCTTGCTGCACCTCCCAGCGAGCCGAAGGCGTGGGGCGCACGTGCCCCAGCCGCGAATGTCGGCGCAGCAAGGACCGCTGAGAGGGCCGCCCCCCCAGCAAGCAGGAGGCGAGGGGCATGCATGCCGCTGAAGGAGGGGCGACGCACCTGGCAGCGTGGCAAGAGGGCCGCGCCTGTCGGCAACCCGGAGACGAGGGGCGGGCACACCACAACAGCTAGCGCCAATGCCCCTGGACCTGCGGCCAGACCCAGCGCGGGACCACGCCTCCCGGCAAGCCAGATACGGGGGGTGCAGGCATCGCAGCCGCGAGCGTCGGCGCCCCCGATGCGCGGCAAGCGCCGGTGAGAGGGCCGCCCCCCCAGCAAGCAGGAGGAAAGGGCCACGTGCACTGCCGAGGGAGGGCCAGCGCACCCGGGAGCACAGCAAGGGTCGGTGTCCCCAGAGGTGCGGCAAACGCCGGTGAGAGCGCCGCCCCCGAGCAAGCCAGAGGCAAGGGGCACGCGTACCACAGCTGTGGGTGCCTCCTCCGAAGACGCGGCACGACCCAGCGAGGGGCCGTGCCTCCCTGCGAGCCGGAGCACCAGTGCCCCCCGGGGGCGCGGCAACCACCGGCGAGCCAGCCGCCCGCCGCAGCATCGAGCGCCCGCCCCCAGAGGCGCAGCAAGCACCGGCGAAAGGGCCGCCCCGCTGGTGATCCGGAGGCAAGGGGCACACGCGCCACAGCGGTGAGCACCAGTGCGCGCGCCGCAGCAGCGAGGCTGGCATCCACATGGCACGCGTGCCGCTCAAGCGAGCGCCGGCACCTGACAGGCCGCAGGCGCGTCGGCTGCAATCTCAGTGGGAGCGACAGACAGTTCTGCTGACAGCCAGGAGTTGGTCGTTGCTTCCAGGTCAGTCTCCCAAGCCGCGAGAGCGAGAGAGCTGGTTTGGAGGGGGTGCAGAGCTTAAGAGGGCTCTGCCGACTCCTCCCCTGCTTGGTGGTGTCATGGGGGGGCACCCAATAGGCAGCAGCCACCTCTTCTCACCCCACCCGCCCGCAACGTCCCCCCCCCTTTTGCCAGACAAGCTGGCGCCGGGGTTAGGGCATTTCTCAATATTGAACAACTATTTCCATACACACAGATTGCATTTTTTTTTCTGTTGCAGCTTGAATAACCTTGAATATATTCTCTTTTGGTTTTTTTTTTTCAAAGAGTCTCATGGATGCTCCAAGGTCATGAGTCTTCCATCTCCTTTCATGAACTGAATTCAGATTTTTCTAGGGGTGGACGAAAGTCACTTACCTTTTCTCGCAGCTTGTTCGCGGTGGGGGGGAGCGCTTCGCTGCTCCCCCCGCGAAGTTCAGGCCAGGGGGGGAGGCTTCCCGCCTCGCCCGGCCGAAATTCAGGCCAGGGAGGAGGCTTCCCGCCTCGCCCGGCCGAAATTCAGGCCGGGGGGGAGGCGCCTCGCCTCGCCCGGCCGCGAACGCGGAAGTAAAAACAAAACAAAACAAACGCCCCCTGATAGGCTACGTGACGATTCACGTAGCCTATCACGGCTAGATCTGCAAAGTCAGCCGTGATAGGCTACATGAATCATCACGTAGCCTATCACGGGTGACTTAAAAAAAAAAAAAAGCACGTACGCGAATGGCGGCCCCCATAGGGATCTGCCATTCGCGTTCCTTATTTGGTGGCTGTAGTCTACGTAAATGTTTACGTAGACTACGGCGAAAATAAGGGCAACGCAAATAGCGTTGCCCTTATTTTCGCCGTAGTCTACGTAAACATTTACGTAGACTACAGCCACCAAATAAGGAACGGGAATGGCGGCTCCCTATGGGGGCCGCCATTATCCGTACACAATTATTTTTTTTTTAAGTCACCCGTGATAGGCTACGTGACGATTCATGTAGCCTATCACGGCTGACTTTGCAAATCTAGCCGTGATAGGCTACGTGAATCGTCACGTAGCCTATCAGGGGACTTTTTTTTTCTTTTCTTTTATTGCAATGGCGGGGTGCGGCAGCCGGTCGAAAGACCGGCTGCCGCTCCCGCCCCGCTCGAACACCTGACGAACCGCCAGCCGGACCCGCCGCCGGGAGGGACATTCAGGGAAGGTAAGTCCCGTCCCGGGGGGGGGGGTGCGGGGTGCGGGGGGGTGCGGAGGATTTCTCCCCGAAACTTGTTCGGGGGGCCGAACACGTTGGCGCTCGGCCCCCCGAAGTTTCGGGGAGAAATTCTCCGCCATCCCTAGATTTTTCAGCTTCTGCACGTTTGTATGCTTCAGACTACTTCACACATTATGGCAGTTCAGTTGTGTGGAGGCCACTGGAATATTCCTGGCAGTCAAGGCTCTCCATGCCCTGTGTCCAGTCTACACAGCTGTGACCTACTCTGAGCTTGGTAGATCACAATTTGTGCAGACCTGACAACATAGAGTGAATATATTCTTTTAGAAAGTCTAATTGGGCCAAAGCAGAAGTACACAGACTTGTCTATAATTGCTATGGCTGGTGTAGGCAAGTTGGTGCCCTTGAGATGTTTGAATTACAACTCCCATCATCCCCAGCCAGCATGGCCAATGACCAGGGATTATGGGAGTTGTAGTAAACATCTGGAGGGCACTGGGTCACCTACTTCCGTGCTATGGGTAAGGATGGGCGGATTCCCTACCTGTCATTCTGGGGGGGGGGAATCTGCCCGTGGGGGGAGGCGATCTGTCCCTCCCCCCAGAATCCTCTTTGGCTGGCGCTACTCTGTGGTGGTTCTGCAGAGCTGGCCACCAGCTCCATGGAGTTGCTGCAGGCAGGATCCAGCTCCGGACAGTTCCAGGCAGGCGGCGCAGGTAAGGGATCTTTTCCACCATGGACTCCGGAGGCCAGATTCCTTTGAATTTGCCTCACTGGGGTCCGTGGCGGAATTCTCTGATATCCCTAGCAGGGATGTACGAAAGTCACTTACGTTTTCGCCAGTGTGACTCACGGTGTGGGGCAGGTGCTCCGTCCCTCCCCCTGAAATTCTGGCTGGGGGGGGAGGCGTTCCATCCCTCCCCCCCGAAATACTGGCTGGGGGGGATGCGCTCCGTCCCTCCCCCCCTGAATCCTGGCCGGCCGGCTCCGCAAATGGCGACGGCCGTAGCCCAGCCCAGCCCAGGGCCGTCCACAGCCGGATTTCCGGCCACGGAGGGCTCTGGGAGAAAAAAAAAACCACGTACGCAAATGGCAGCAGCTACAGCAGCCGCCATTTGCGTTCCTTCTTTTTGGCTGTCTTAATATACGTAAATATTTACATAGACTATGACGGCGAAAATAAAGGGGAACGCAAATAGCGTAGTGGGTGCTATTTGCGTCCCTTTTTGATTCACCGTTTTAGCCTACGTAAATCTTTATGTAGATTTACGTCAAAAAAAAAATACGTAAAAATTTTTATTTTTATTTACGTAATTTTTATTTATTTTTATTTATGTAAATTTTTATTTACATAATTTTTTTTTTTTAACCCAGCCATGATAGGCTACATAAATTTTTACGTAGCCTATCACATCATTTTATGTGTTTTTTTTTAACCCAGCCATGGTAGGCTACATAAATCTTTACGTAGCCTATCACATCTTTTTTTTTTTTTTTTTTCAGGACAAATGGCGGCAGTGGCCGGAAGATGGTCGGAAGACCAGGCGCCGCTGCCCGGAAGATCCGCCCCAGGTAAGTCTCGTCCCGGGTGAGATCCGTGGGGTGGCGGGGGGTGGCGGGCCGTTCCGCCACGGATTTCAGGGGGCTGAATGCACTGACATTTGGCCTCACCGAAAACCGTGGCGGAATTCTCTGACATCCCTAGATCCATGGAATTAAAATCTAAGGATATATGAAAGACTTACCTGGCTCCGTGCCGGGCAATCCGTGCTGGGCGATGGGGGGGAGGCGCTCCGTCCCTCCGCCCAGAATCCTCCCCAACCGGATCCGCTCCACGGCAACTCCGTGGAGCCGCTGGCCAGGGCCACCCGCAGCTGGACATCTGGCCACTGGGCTGCACAGGGATGCAAATGGTGGCCACCGTAGCCGCCGCCATTTGCGTCCGTGTCTTTAGCCGTGATAGGCTAAGTATATATTTACGTAGCCTATTACAGCAAAAGACAGGGATGCAAATGGCGGCGGCTAGGGTGGCTGCCATTTGCGTTCCTTCCTATTGCTGTGATAGGCTACGTATATACAGTCAGGGCCAGAAATATTGGAACAAGGATAACTGTTTTGGCAGTTGTACACCACCACATTGCCTCTGTACACCACCACATTGAAGTTGAAAGGAAACAAACCCAGATGGGAGCGAAGTCAGGACTTCCAGCTGTAATTCAAGGGCTTTGACGAAAGTGGGGCACTGACCATTCAGGAAGGACAGGCAGGGGCATACACACACACACCCATCATTGGTGGCTCATAAGTAATGGAACAAACCAACATCATTTCAAACTGAAGGATCACCTTTAATACCTGGATGAAAATCCTTTGCAGTCAAGGACTTCCTGAAGTCTGGACCCCATGGACATGACCAAATGCTGAGTTTCCTCCCTTGAGATGCTTTGCCAGGCCTTAACTGCAGGCCTTCTCAGCTGCTGCTTGTTTGTGGGTCTTTCTGCCTTCAGTCCTGTCTTCAGTAAGTGAAAAGCATGCTCCATTGGGTTGAGATCAGGTTACTAGGGATGTCACAGAATTTCGCCATGAATCTCGGGGAGGCCGAATGCCAGTGCATTCGGCCCCCCGAAATCGGTGGCGAAACGTTCTGCCCCCCACCCCCACCGGGATTAGATTTACCTTGGGCGAATCCTCCTGGCGGTGGCAGTTCCGGCGGCGGTTCGGTGGCAATGCAGCGGCGGCGGCAGCCGGTCTTCTGACCGGCTGCTGCTGCCGCCATTTCCAGTAAAAAAAACCAAAACCCCCAAAAACGTGATAGGCTACGTAAAGATTTACATAGCCTATCACAGCTAGATTTTTTATAAATACCCTGATAGGCTGCATAAATGTTTACCTAGCCTATCACGGCTGATTTAAAAGAAAAAAAAACGTGTGTACGCAAATGGCTGCACCCATGGGCGCCGCCATTTGCGTTCCTTATTTTGACACGTCTTAGTCTACGTAAACATTTACGTAGACTAAGACAGCGAAAATAAGGGGAACGCAAATAGCGTAGCGTCTACGCTATTTGCGTTCCCCTTATTTTCGCTATCTTAGTCTACGTAAATGTTTACGTAGACTATGACGTGTCACAATAAGGAATGCAAATGGCGGCGCCCATGGGTGCAGCCATTTGCGTACGCGCGTTTTTTCCCTTTTAAATCAGCCGTGATACGCTACGTAAACATTTACGTAGCCTATCATGGCTGACTGCAGGGACGCAAACGGCGGCGGCTATGGCCGCCGCCGTTTGTGGAACCGGCCAGCCAGGATTCGGGGGGGGAAGGGACGAAGCGCCTCCCCTGGCCAGAATTTTGGGGGGGAGGGACGGAGCGCCTCCCCCCCAGCCAGAATATCAGGGGGAGGGACAGAGCGCCTCCCCCCCACTGCAAATCAATTTTGTTAAAAGGTAAGTGACTTTCATACATCCCTACGGGGTGACTGACTTGGACACTGAAGAACAACCCACTTCTTTGCCTTCAGAAACTCTTGGGCAGCTTTTGCTGTATGTTTTGGGTGATTATCCATCTGCAATATGAAGAGGTGTCCTATCAGTTTGGCAGCATTCAGCTGAATCTGATCAGAAAGTATAGCCCTACACACTTTAGAATTCATCCTGCTGCTTTTATAAGCAGTCAGGTCATGGATAAACTTATCAACAACCTCCGATATGCAGATGATACCACCCTAATGGCAGAAAGCGAAGAGGATCTCAAGAGCCTCTTGTTGATGGTGAAAGAGGAGAGTGCAAAAGCTGGTTTGAAACTCAACATTAAAAAAACGAAGATCATGGCATCTGGCCCCATCACTTCCTGGAATATAGAAGGGGAAGAAATGGAAGCAGTGACAGATTTTACTTTCTTGGGCTCCAAGATCACCGCAGACGGTGACTGTAGCCATGAAATTAAAAGATGCTTGCTCCTTGGGAGGAAAGCTATGGCCAACCTAGACAGCATAGTAAGAAGCAGAGACATCACCTTGCCGACAAAGGTCCGTCTAATCAAAGCTATGGTTTTCCCAGTAGTAATGTATGGCTGTGAGAGCTGGACTATAAGGAAGGCTGAGCACCGAAGAATTGATGCTTTCGAACTGTGGTGCTGGAGAAGACTCTTACGAGTCCCCTGGACTGCAAGGAGGTCAAATCAGTCCATCCTCAAGGAAATCAACCCTGAGTGCTCATTGGAAGGACAGATAATGAAGCTGAAGCTCAAATATTTTGGCCACCTAATGCAAAGAGAAAACTCCCTGGAAAAGACCCTGATGCTGGGAAAGACTGAAAGCAAAAGGAGAAGGGGATGGCAGAGGATGAGATGGCTAGATAGCATCACGGATGCAATGAATATGAACTTGAGCACGCTCCGGGAGAGAGCGCAGGACAGGAAGGCCTGGCGTGCTATGGTCCATGGGGTCACGAAGAGTCAGACACGACTGAACGACTGAACAACATGGATAAACACCAGTGTCCTGGTTCCATTGGCAGTCATACATGCCCATGCCATAACACTGCCTCCACCACGTTTGACAGATGATGTGGTATGCTTTGGATCATGAGCCGTTCCTTTCCTTCTCCATACTTTTCTCTTCCCATCATTCTGGTACAAGTTAATCTTGGTTTCATCAGTCCAAATAATCTTATTCCAGAACTGGGCAGGCTTTTTTAGGTGTTTGCTGGTAAAGGCTAATCTGGCCTTTCAGTTCTTGAGCATTACCAGTGGTTTGCACCTTGTTGTGAAGCCTCTGTATTTACATTCATAAAGCTGTCTCTTGTCTTGACTGTAGATGTTGACAATGACATGCCTACCTCCGCAAGAGCGTTCTTGTTCTTGACCTGGCTAGATGTTGTGAAAGGGTTCCTCTTCCCCATGAGCAGCATTCTGCGGTCATCCCCTTTAGTTATCTTCCATGGTCTTCCAGGCCTTTTGCTGTTGCTGAGCTTGCCAGTTAATTCCATCTTTTTCAGGATGTTCCGAACTGTTGAGTTGGCCACTCCCAATGTTTCTCCTATCTCTCTGATGTGTTTATTTTGTTTCCTCAGCCTAACTATGGCATCCTTCACTTGCATGGACACCTCCTTGGACCTCAAGTTGGGAGTTCCAGTGAATAGCTACCAAATGCAAATGTAACACTCAGAACCACCTCCAGGCCTTTTCTCTGCTTGACTGGTCATGAGGTACCCAGGAAACAGGCCACACCTGGCCATGCAGCTGCTTGCCAGACATTCATTCCATTACTTATGAGCCACCAATGATGGGTGTGTGTGTCTGCCACTGGCTGTCCTTCCTGAATGGTTAGTGCCCCACTTTTGTCAAACCCCTTGCATTATAGCTGAAAGTCCTGACTTCGCTCCCATCTGGGTGTGTTCCCTTTCAACTTCAATGTGGTGGTGTACAGAGGCCAACTGCCAAAACAGTTATCCTTGTTCCAATATTTCTGGCCCTGACTGTATATACGTAGCCTATCATGGCCTCCTCAGGGACGCAAATGACGTCCCTGCATTAGCGGTGATAGGCTACATAAATACTTATGTAGCCTATCACGGCCATTTGAAAAACGCAAATGGCAGCTGTAGACGCAACCGCCATTCGAGGAGCACCGAAACGGCCGACAAAGGTAGGCTCTGTTCTGGGCCCATTTTGCGAGGTGGTGGGGTGGGTGGCTTCGTTCTGCCATGGATTCCGGGAGGCTGAATGAGCTGGCATTTGGCCTCCCTGGAATCCGTGGCGGAATTCTCCAACATCCCTATTAAAATCTGTTTGAAAAATGCACATGAATTGATCCATGCTTTTGAAAAACGTGCAGCGTGCCACAAGCACACTTTAATCCATGGAATAAAAATGTGTACATTTAAAAAATGCACTCAAGCAATGCATACATTCAGGAAGCTGTGCCTGAAAATGTGCATGAATTTTCATGCAACCCTCCCCGCTCCCTAATTTCACGATCTGATATGGACACAAATCAGAACAAACGTCAAGGTGGAATTTGGAGAATCTTGACAAGCTTGTGTTTTGCCGATTTATACATCCCTAGAAGAAAGGAGCTTAGTACAGAAGATATTTTTTAGTGCTCCAGGTTTTTTTTTTAAATTACTCATAATTTACAGTATTGAGCAGCATATGCATCTTCTGGAGAGCTCTATTAATTTTTGTCATGCTGTATGCATAACAGCAATACAGAAGGAAAAGAAGTTTTATTATTGGTAAACTCTGCAGAATAAATGAGCCTAAATTGGCTTACCATGTACACAGAAACTAACCTCATTATGAATTACACAGGCAATAAACATCGGAACACTCTCCCTGGATATATCCAGACGATTTGTAAGCAATTAGTATCATATACAGAAATAATGGAATTTCATGGAGAAGACAAGCACCAATTCTCCATAGATCACTTGGGCCCATTGAACTGGATGTTATCTACTACAATGTATCAGCATTAAAAGACTTCCAAATGTCTTGTATTTCAATACTCTAAAGCTAGTTTATCTCATCATTGACTATTGTCAATAATATGGCTGGTGGTATACTTCTTGCTCAGAAGTCTTTAGGGTTATAAAACATTGTGGTGGGCTCCTTCTCCTTCATTTTGCATCATTTATTTTAAAAGAGCATTTACAGAGCAGTCCTATGCCCCCTAGACAGCGTCTGGGGGGGGGGGATATAGGATTGTTCTGTTTCTGGGATCCGAGGTTGGAACCAGGGCTCTGGCCTCAGAGCCCAGAAACTGTGCTCCCCTCCCCCTCCTCCCTTGTAGCCAGCACGGTTCTCTCTGAGGTGCCTACATACCTGTGCTCTGCGGAGTGCAGAGATAGGTGATCCTGGGGGTGGGGATGGGAGGAGAATGAGAAAGCTACTTTACGCAGTTTCCTTTCAGGCCCCCAGGCTCCTTCCCTCCCTCTCCCTCCCTGAAGCTGTGGCTAGAGGGGCGAAATCTCCCATGAAAGGATCCCCTCCACATGCTCCAGCTGCCCTGCATAGAATAGTCAGCAACCTCCAATTTCAGATGCTGGCGACTATCCAGATAGGATTGTGCCCTAAAGCAAGGCTATAAAAACTGTGGGAGACAGGCAAGATGAAAATTATAGGTGAGGTCATGCAAGCTTCTTCCTGGATGGGTTTGAAAAGTCAATTAGATTCTTGATTTCTGTGTAATTTCAGGGTTGCCAGAACTGTATACATGTAACCTATGTATATCGAATTCATTGCTGAGTTAACTTGCTATTACCAGGCTATCATATAACTTATGTGGGGTGGCCACTTATGAATCAACAAAAAAGAGGAAACGCATCACCAAAAAAGGACAAAAGAAGGCATCAATTTGACTAAGGTTTGTGTATGCTCCTTTATATACAAACATGCAAATGTAGAAACAATTATTATAATTTCAATAGAAATACAGTACTTGTCACCATAGTGCAGAAGACTGTGACCAGGCCTGCCTGTTCAGTCTGCTGCCTAGGTGCTAACTCTTGATGGGCAACTGTTTGGTTAAACCAGAATTGAACAGGACAGTGTTTCAAACAGAGGATGCCTTCAAACAGAGGGTGGTCCTCTGGCAGTCCTTCAAACAGAGAACTGTCCTCTGTAAAAGAGGATACATGGCCACCCTAGCAATAGGGGTGTGCTCACCTGCAATCTTCCCCAACCATCTGGAGGAGATTTTGAGGGCGTGTGGGGAGCTGCAGTGCTGACGAGGAATCCCTCTCCCGGTTCCACTGACAGAATCCATTCCATCAGGGGGAGGGTGTAATTGGGATACAACTCATTGCTTTCTTATATAATGTTCTATTAAAAACTGGGATAAGTTGATGAACATATAACTGATTATAAGTTTTCCCATGGTCCAATAATTTTAAAGGATTTAACAGGGGAAAATGTATGATACATCTACTTTGTATATGTTAGCAAGATTAACATAGCATCAAGCTGGAAGCGTAACAATGACCCCTTGCTCTGCCCCATATCTATGATTGATTCAGAACTCTGTCAAATTTGGAAGAGGCCTGAAATGATGAACCTGACTAATGTAATGATAGCAGAATTAGAGAAAGTTGCCCTCAAGATAATAATGATAATAATACAGATTTATTGCAAATTGGTTGCATTATTTATTACATAGATTTATATAACACTTTCCAGTAGGCTATTGAAGTGGTTAACAGAAATGATAAAAACATGAAATATGACAATAAAAGGGCAATACATAACCACTGGTCAACTAACCATACAGGCTGAGTCACTCTTCAGAGAAAGCCTGCATGAAGAGTTGGGTCTTGATCATAAAAACGTAAGAAGAGCTGTGCTGGATTAGACCAAGTTCCATCTAGTCTAGCATTCTGTTCACACAGTGGCCAACCAGCTGTTGATGGGAAACCCACAAGCAGGACATGAGTGCAACAGCACCCTCCCACCCATATTCCACAGCAACTGGTGTACATAGTCATACTGCCTCTGATACTGGAGGTAGATCAGATGTCTAAAGATCAAAACTGAAGATGCCTGTGTAATGTCAGTACGGAGTGTGTTCCAGAGGGCAGATGCTGCAACACTAAACACTCTGTTACAGGTTCTCCTGAGGCTAACCTCAGGAGCATACAGCACCATCAGAATTGCTCCTACTGAGGAATGGACAGGGACATAAGGGGTGAGGATCGTAGAATCATAGAATAGTAGGGTTGGAAGGATCTTACAAGACCATCGAGTCCAACCCCCTGCTTAATGCAGGAATCCAAGTCAGAGCATCCCTGACAGATGGCTGTCCAGCCTCGTCTTGAATGCCTCCAATGTGGGAGAGCCCACCATCTCCCTAGGTAGCTGGTTTTATTGTCACATTGCTCTAACAGCCAGGAAGTTTTTCCTGATGTTCAGCCGGAATCTGGCTTCCTGTCACTTGAGCACATGATTCCATGTCTGCACTCTGGGATGATTGAGAAGAGATCCTGGCCTTCCTCTCTGTGACAATCTTTCAAGTACTTGAAAAGAGCTATCCTATCTCCCCTCAGTCTTCTCTTCTCAAGGCTAAACATGCCCAGTTCTTTCAGTCTCTCCTCATAGGGCTTTGTTTCCAGTCTCCTGATCATCTTCATTGCCCTCCTCTGAACCGTCCCCAGTTTGTCTGCATCCTTCTTAAAGTGTGGTGCCCAGAACTGGATGCAGTACTCCAGATGAGGCCTAACCAGGGCTGAGTAGAGAGGAACTAGTATGTCATGTGATTTGGAAGCTATGCTTCTATTAATGCAGCCCAAAATAGCATTGGCCTTTTTTGCAGCCACATCACATTGTCGGATCATATTCAGCTTGTGATCGACAACAGTTCCAAGATCCTTATCGCTTGTAGTATTGTTGAGCCAAGTATCCCCCATCTTGTAACTGTGCATTGGTTTCTTTTTCCTAGGTGCAGAACTTGGCATTTATCCCTATTAAATTTCATTCTCTTGTTTTCTGCCCAGCGCTCCAGTCTATCAAGATCACTTTGAATTTTGTTTCTGTCTTCCAAAGCATTAGCTATCCTGCCCAATTCTGTGTCATCTGCAAATTTGATCAGCATTCCCCGCACCTCCTCCTCCAAGTCATTAATAAAAATGTTGAAGAGCACTGGGCCCAGGACTGAGCCCTGCGGTACCCCACTCGTTACCTCTCCCCACTTTGAAACGATCCCATTGATAAGCACTCTTTGAGTCTGATTCTGTAGCCAACTGTGGATCCACCGGATCGTTGTTTAGTCTAGCCCACTTTGAGCTAGTGTGCTCATCAGGATATCATGGGGCACTTTGTCAAGAGCTTTGCTGAAGTTGAGATATATTATGTCCACAGAATTCCACAGTCCACAAAGGAGGTTACCTGATCAAAAAATGAGATCAGATTAGTCTGGCAGGATTTGTTCTTGACAAATCCATGTTGGCTTCAAGTAACCACTGCATTGTTTCAAGGTGCTTACAGATTGATTGCTTTATAATCTGGTCCAGAATTTTCCCAGAGATTGATGTCAGACTGACTGGTCTGTAGTTCCCAGGTTCCTCCTTTTTGCCCTTTTTGAAGATAGGGACAACATTGGCCCTCCTCCTGTCATCTGGCACTTCACCCATCTTCCATGATTTCTCAAAGAGAATAGACAGTGGTTCTGAGAGTTCTTCTGCCAGTTCCTTTCTTACTCTAGGATGCAGTTCATCTGGCCCTGGAGATTTGAACTCATTCAAAGTAATTAGGTGTTCCTTGACCATATGCCTATCGATTTCAAGCTGTAATCCTACCCCTTCAGCCTGTACTTCGCCTTTACCAGGGGGGTCATAGGCCTTCTTTCAGGAGAAGACTGAGCTGAAGTAGAAATCGAGCACTTCTGCCTTTTCCTTGTCATCTGTTATCATTTTGCCATCCTTATTTAATAGTTGAACCGCCATTAGAGGAGACCCCTAAACTAACTTGGTCCCTAGTTGTTCAGGACTTTTTATGTTAACAACAAAACCTTAAACATGGTCTGGTATCTTAGTGGCAACCAGCACAGTTCTTTTAGGAGAGCTGTAACGCTGCTGAAAATAAGCCCATTAGTAGCCTCGTAGCTGCATTCTGCAGCTTCTGGACCAGACTTAAGGGTAACCCCACATAGAGTACATTATAATAATTCAACCTTGAGACCACCAATGTTTCAAGTTCAACCACTGTGGCCAAGCTACTATGGTACAAGAATGGCCATAGTTAGTGAACCAGCCAAGGCGTTACTCACTGCAAAGGCCACCTGAGCCTCTAGTGACAAAGATTGATCTAGGAGCACCCTCAAGCTATGCACCTGTACCTTCAGGGGAAGTGCTACCCCATCCAGGACAGGCAACTGATCTATTTCCTATAACCATGACCCACCCACTGACAGTGGTTCCTTCTTGCCAGGCTTCAAACTCAGTTTTGATTTGTTCGATAGAGGGCTGGCAAATATAATGACAGTATTCCACTATATTAATTATTGTAATTTATTGTAATCCTTATTATAGACAAACTTGCTTTTAACCCTCCCCCCTCCCAAGAAAGAGCAGATTTTGGTCTGTTTTGCCTTGTTTTATGTAGAAAGCCTCCTCCAAACCACTCAGAGAGGTGCTTGAATTTTTTTAACATACGTAAAGCATTCAGAAGGAAGGGAAAAAACCTAAGCGAAGCTTGCTAAAGAGACCTTCTGCTTAACACACAACTGAGATTTAGCCTGAGCTTTAAAAAGATTATATCCAAAAAGTTCACAGGGAGGCTTAGCAAAAGTTGAACTTGACTGTTATCTCAAAAAGCTTTCCAAGACAGAAATCATCAACACCATCCCAGCTCTCATCTCGGCAAACAATTTTAAGCTGCTTTAGGTTTCAGATAGTGCAGCCTGGGGAACTGAGGACGGAATTTTAGGACTGTTTCTCTCTGTAGGCTTGGGATTTGAAAACTAAGTGTATATAGTCACTTTATCCAGAGGAAAGAGAAGCAAGAAGATGATAACATAGTAGTGAAAAATTGTCAGGGCATATTTATTGGGCACTGATGCTGGGCCTACTCAAGCTGGTTAAGAGCTTCTTACTATCTCCAAAAAACAAAAGCAACCATGTTGGAATAAGAAAAACTCCAAAATCCATATAGTGTCATCAGTGCCAGACTGCCAGTCCAGGTTTTGGAGAGCCCTTGGGCATGACACCCTCAATGGGCCCTCTCCCTCAGGGAGTCTACCTTCTCACCACCATTGTCCTAGTTGCTCTTTCTCATCATTGCTACCACTTGCTTTCTTGACAAGCAGAGAGCCTTTGAGCAAGGAGGCTGTGGCATCTACTGCTCCTCCTTCTCACTACCTCCATTGTCTTGGCCAGAGTAAGAGGCAGGTGAATAAGCAGGCAGCAATGGGGAAGAGGAGGAACAAGTCTGGGGCAGGGGGCTGCTGGGGTGTGGGACCTTGGCAGATGCCCAACCATGCCTACCCTTGACACTGGCCCTGAGTGTAATTCCTTCATTAGACCAACTCGAAGATCACAAAAAATGTGCAAGCTTTCAGGATCTCCAGATTCTTCATCAGACAAGATGTTAGAAAAAGCAGGTTGGTGGGAAATAGGATGTAGAGATAAAGGGTGACTGGATGTTATAGTCAGGATGTCTGTATCTGGGGGGTAGTATCCTATATTGCCATTGTGTCTCCACTAGTTCAGTTGTCCAGAAGTATAGATCGCTAGCGCAACAAGAACCAGCGGTTCCTGAAATAGCCCTGAAATTAGGAAAAAAGTTCAGGACAGTTCAGTGGAGCATTGCTACTTGTTTCGGATTGTTTCAGGAACTGCTTGTTCCTGCCTGTTGCATGAGCTGTCTGTTCTGCTAGCACAGGGCCAGTCTAAGATACTGCCTACAGAGTCTTAAGATGATATGGAGGAGGAGGGTTTCAAGACATTAAAACTGAGTTCCATGATCAAGTGTTATGATGATTTCAGGTTTCAGTGCCCCTAAACCCACTGGGAGAACAAAGGTGGGGGACAACTGTTGACCCTTGGTTTTTGAAAATAGAAAATCCACCTGTACACTCAAAACTATCTCCATCCTGAGTGAACCGGACAGGTTCCTTGGTTGGTGGAAAACAAGTGGAGATCAACAAGCAGGCTTCATATTATTAGCAAAGCTGGAGTGAAATTTAGATGCTGTGCTAGATTTAAAAAAGAGTAAATACAAGCCAGATTGGGTAGTCTTACCTAGTAGTAGCTGAAGGGAATGAACACTCGGAGAATAAAGTTCAAGCTTCAGGGACCCGAGTACTATATGCAGTAACTAGACTATCTTGAAATCTTCTTTTGATCTGGCCAGTTGAGGTTAATGCTATACCTTCCATCTATGTGTCTCAGGCAGTGACTACAAGTTTAAGCTAAGGGTTTAGGGTGCAGTAAAAATCTAGCAAATTGTGAAGCAGGTCCCATACTTTGCTGACAACTGGAGGACTTTAAAAATAGTGATGGATTAGTCATTATGACTAGACGTAAAGCCAAATGGAACTTCTTGTTTCTTGGACACTTGAGTGAATATTGTCTAAACTCTTCACATTTTGATTACTACTTGTTTCTCCTTTAATAAAGCTAGCAAAGATCTGCAGATTTGAGACTGACAGATCTGGCTTATCGTTGCTTCTCACTGAAATAAGAGATTTATAAAATAATTGCTGGCCTGTGGCTCATGTTGTTATTCTTTTGAGACAGAGATAAACCACTGTGGAGCTGGGAAAGTGTTTATTTGAACACTGATGTTGTGACTGGAAGGTTTCTTTTCTTTCTTTCTTTCTTTCTTTCTTTCTTTCTTTCTTTCTTTCTTTTAAGATAGAGCTCAGTGACTTTGGCTCTAGATCCAGATCTCTGCAGGTGCTATCAGGTATCCAGAGATCTTCCTTAATCAGTTCACATGAAGGGGAAACTATGCACACACAAGGCATCATGCACTGAAACGAATGGGGAAAACTTCGTTTGCATGGCAGGTTCATGTGAAAAAATGCTAATTAAACGTTATGCATAATTAGGAAAAGAATTGAAAATAAAACTGCCAATATCATACAGATATCATACACCAACTCTATGGTGTGACCACACTTGGAATAGTGTGTAAAGTTCTGATCACCGCAACTAAAAAAAGGATCTTGTGGAGTTGGGGAAAGTGCCAGAATGGGCAACTAAAATGATCGAGGGGCTGGAGCAACTCCTCTATGAGGAAAGCTTAAAGCATGTGGGACTATTTAGCTTGGAGAAGGGCAAGTAAGGGAAGAAATGGCAGAGGTGTATGGTACTGTGCATAGTATGAAGAAAGTGGATAGGAGACATTTTTCTCCATCTCTCATAATACTAGAATCCAGGGTCATCTCATGAAGGTGATGGGTGGGAAATTCAGGACAGACAGAAGGAAGTAGTTTTTCACATAGCACATAGTTAATTATGGAATTTATTAGCACAAGATGGCCACCAATTTGGATAGTTTTAAATTGCACTGTGCCAATCTTTAAAATCTATTTAGTTTCAATTATTTGTTGGGGGAGGGCAACAAGAAATTGTACACCAAAATTGTAGGAAGGGGTGAGAATTTTGGAGAAATTTCTCAGTTGTTCAGGACTTCAGTGCTTACCTTAGTACAAGGAAGTGGCTGATGCATGTATGTGCTCTTTATTTTACCATTTTTGTCCTGTTCCCTTCCTAGCAGACTCTCTGGCTGGTTGAGCTTTCTGAAAAAGCCCCTTAGAAGTCTTAACTGCTTGCTGAGTGACTGAAAACTGACAGCTGGTTTGGTTTAGTTGTTGTTAAAAGAAGAAGTCCTCACTCAGCAGACAGCAGCTTTGGAAAGCCCCAAAGGGGGAAGCCCTGGTTAAGATCTCTAGAGGGCTTTCCCAGGAAGCACAAGCAACCAGAGGTGCAGGGACAGAATGGGATTTTAAAAAATGTAAAATAAAGAATGACACCCCTCAGCCACCTCCTTACAATAAGGTAACAACTAAAGCCCTACACGCTAAGACATTTCTCTGAAATTCAGAAAATCTCCATGAAAGAGCCAGAAACAAAGAGGTTGCGAAAGGACAGGTGGGGTTTTGGTACAGCACCAGCTTTATATATGTATGTATGTATGTATGTATGTATTTAATTTCTTAATCACCCATCTGGCCAGTCACCCAGCCACTCTGGGCAATGTACAATAATACAACAGTTTAAAACAATAGAAGTCCACATTAAAACATCATACTTCTAAAAATACCCTAACCCACCCCAAATGCCTGCCTGAACAACCATGTTTTTAATGCGTGGTGGAAGCTTATTAAAGAGGCATTTAAAAGGGTATTAGACACATTCATGGAAGATAAGGCTACTAGTCCTGATGGCCATATGCTACCCCAAGTATCAGAGGCAGTATGCCTCTGTACACCAGTTCCTAGGGAACACAAGTGGGAAGGTGTTGTGGCACTCATGTCTTACTGGGGGTTTTCTACAGGCAGCTGGTTGGCCACTTTATGAACTGAATGCTGGATGAGATGGACCCTTGGTCTGATCCAACAGGGCTCTTCTTATGTTCTTATGTCCATGTAAATATCTGAGCTCCCATACACATAAGCTTCTAGTGGACTGGATCTGGGCAATATACAGGTGTATAAAACACAATCCAAAACAGACACAGAGAAGCTTACTTTGAAATTGTACCTATGAACATTCATTTGTTTTGAAGGAAGAAACATAATGATGAAAACTTAAAGGAATATCTATACTTAGAAATCTGACTCTGCATCAGATATCCAAAGACCACTTGCTATGTTATATAACGGTTATGAGTTGTCCTCCTGTGTGGCTGCTTCCTATACCCTACCAATAATTATGTAATAAGGAGACCATATGGGAGAGGTATAGGCTATGGCTATTCCCCATGCCAGCGCTGTTGGATCTTCAGAAGATCCAACAGACCAAGAGTTAAAATAAAAATTTTACAGGATGCAAAGGAAAGAGCTGGCTTGGGATTACCAGATTTTAAAACCTATTTTTTCTGCCTGCTGCTTGATGTAGATGAAGGATGGGTGATGTTGAAAAATATAAGACTTTTAGAACTAGAAGGACATGAATTGAGATACGGGTGGCACAGTTATTTGTGGTATGATAAAACAAAAGTGAATGTAGATTTTAATAATCACTATATAAGAAGGGCTGTATTAAGAATTTGGAATAAATATAAATTAAGGTTCTATCAAAAAATACCATGTTGGATATCTTCACAAGAACCAATGCATAGAAGATAATTTGATAGTACGCATAAATGGATAAGATATAATGATTAACTGGAACTGTCACAAGGGGAATATAAGTTAAAATCAAGGGAAAGCTTATTGGAAGAAGGTAATGTATGTCAGTGGTTTTCATATTTGCAACTTAAAGAAAGGTTTAAAATAGATGAGAAAAACGGTGGATTTGAACAAACAGAATCTGAGTTTGAAATAGCACTGTGTACAAATGATGAACATGTTATTGCTAAACTGTATAAATTACTGTTAAGGTATGAGACAGAGGATGAACAAGTAAATGATTGTATGATAAAATGGGCACACAATGTTGGTCATAATATATCAATGGAAGAGTGGGAAAATATGTGGGGAAAAGATTTAAAATTTACTTTATGTACAAGTCTTAAAGATAATTTTTATAAGATGATGTATAGATGGCATATGTCACCGTCTAAATTGTCTAAAATGTACAAAGGTGTTTCTGGAAAATATGCTGGAAATATGAAGACCAAGAGGGAACGTTTTATCATTTATGGTGGACTTGTAAAAAAGCTAAAACATTTTGGAAATGAATACAGTCTTTAGCTCAAAGAATATTAAAGACTACTATAGAATTAAAGCCAGAAACCTTTTTATTGGGACTAACAGATAAACATGTAAAAGAGAAGGGGGGAACCCTCTTTCTCTACATGACAATGGCTGCAAGGTTATTGTATGCACAAAAGTGGAAGAATGAAACAACACACACTACCTGTGAGTGAGTGGATCATGAAAATGATGGAACTGGCAGAGATGGCAAAACTTACTATTATAATTAAAGAAGGGTCAACAACTAAATTTATGTTAGATTGGAAACCTTTTATAGAATTTGTACAAGAAATAGAGAAAAATGCTATCTATGTATGTGGATTTTGAACTTTGAGATGGTTGATTCTCTTTTTTCTGTTGTTGTTAAAATTAAGAGAAAGGAGATAATGTCTGTGAACTCAATGTATAATATACATCTAAGACAACAACTAGAGAATAATAATAATAAGCATTTGTTGTGTAAGGGGAGCCAGAGATAGACATCTTACAAACTTAAGAGATATTTTAGTGTATGTGTATTGTTGTTGTATTTCTGTTTCTGTTGTTGTTGTTGTTGTTGTGTTGTGTTTTTCTTTAAAAAATTATATATATATATATATATATATATATATATATATATACACACATATAGTAGATCCCACAGCACTGGCATGGGGCATAACCTTAGCATACATCTTTCCCATGTGGTCTCCTCATTGGCATGATTAGCAACCATATAGTTGCCTCTCAGAAGTCAGAACTGATGTCTAGGAACAGAGGCAGCACATGAAGCTGCCATGTGAATGTGGCAGCCATGCCACTAAGGTAACATTAGAACCATCCCTTATTTTCACCCTTAACAACCATGTTGAACCAATCCAGGGAACAATGAGTGAAGCAGAAGGCTCTGTCATTGCTTTTGTGCATGCAATTAATCATGCAAGGCTGCTGCTATGTAGAGACTGAAATTAATGCATGTATAATGGATAACGCATTCTGTTTCATATGTGATGCATTTTCCCCCAGGCAGCAACCTGCAGTGGCCCAACTACTGCATATCCAGTCTGCTGCACATAGAAACACATTTCTCACACAGGCTGCTGTCACTGGATCACATTTTTTAAAATAGCACAAGAATAGTGGGTCAGATCCACACCGAGTCATACTTAGAGTAGACCCATTGATATCATGGACTTAAGTAATGGCTAACTTAAGGCCTACTGATTTCAATAGATCTACTCTAAACATGATTACATCTGGATCGAGGCCATTGTGAATAATGTATAACTCCTTTTTAGACATTAAAAAAAGTCCTGTAGAAAACCTAGCCATGTTGCGATTTCAAAATTGCCAACACTTTTGTTTTATGTATTAATGTGTTGCTGTAAAACGTATTAAGAATAGAAATGTTAACATGTGTGGAACAAATGCTTCTGTGAATGGTTCAAATGCAAAGTAAAATAAGACTAACATTTGAATGCTGCTTTTTTCTTTTTAACTATATGCCCTTTAGTTAATTAATGAGATGTCTAGCCAGAGCATTACAGGGCTCTTTTAACTAATTAATTTTGCCTACTCCTGTGCACATTTTTGTATGTCTAATGTATTTAATTACAAAGTACATAGCCCAGCTGTTACCACCTAGTTCAGTCACAAGAGGCATTTACACTAATGGCTATATCTGGAAATGCATAAAAGTGGTCTCATCCAGCAAAGCAGATCCACATGCGAAAGCAGACTGTTGCATGTAAATCCCAATCCACATTATGATGCTCATCTAAGCCCCATTGAACTAGTGGATTACTCTTTTAATGTGCATACTGATGTACTTCCTCAATCCATCTGAGATGTGTTGCCCTTGACAACCAGATTGTGCACTAATAGACATGCTTTATAGCTGGGGGCCAAAGAATGTCCAGCAGGGAGGACTTCATTGGAAATATGTGATGAGCCAAGGGCCATGATGGATCTGCCCGTTTTAGTAATCAGAATTAACATTTGCATACGATTTTCATCAAAGTGGATATCCAAATTAAAAATGTGTACTTTAAAGCAAGTGGGCAAGGAAAATAATCCTATCAGTTCTAAAGCCTGTAAAACCAAATGCCACAATATTAAGGATTCTCATTTGTGTGTGTGCGCGTATGTGCGCATGTTTGTTTTCAAGAAAGTAAATAAGGGCAAGGATTCTCAACCATTTTGAGATATTGGACACATTTGGAATTTTGAGGGTGTGTCATGACTGCTCTCACAAAATGGCCACCATGGGAGGGGGATCGAGGCTTGGCCATTCATAAAATGGCTGCCATCGTGAACGTGGACAGTCACAGAACAATCATTTCCCAGAAGGCAAACTAATGATTCTTAAAAGAAAAAAGTACAAGGCAGATATGGGGTCTGAGCCCCCAAACACAAAACCATTGTTTTTGAATCCAAATAAAGATGGTGCTGCAGGGCAGAACTTCACTTTACTATATGGTAACCTCCAAAGTTACATTTTTTAAAAAGAAATCTTAAGAAATAAAATAAAAATCAGTAGGGTCAGGGAACATGGTGGGCACCAAGAGAGGTGTCTGAAGGCACGTTGGTGTCCATGGGCACCATGATGAATATTCTAGAAATAAGGTGTCTTGAGAAGCAAAAAGGTCTTTTAAAATTGGGTTTAACTAATTATAGGAAATGCTGAAGTCAGATAGCAGCAGCCTGATTTGTCACATACAGCAATCATTGGAACTATCTACTTCCTTTGACATTGGCATTCAACTACTTCTTAACTGGTACAAACTTCAGAAAGGGGAGGAATTACAGGAGCCAAAGAAAGAACTATGAAAAATATTAGTTGCACCTATGTTTGTTTGTTCAGTAGCTGGAAGATAAATGCTGATCAATGACATAGTGATAAGTCAAGTTCCAAAGCAATAAGATTAGTTTGTGGTTGATTGTATAAGTTTTACCTTTTCCAACAAGTCATGAATATGTATTTATCTATTTATTTGTTTTATAATATCTCTAGACAACTTTTCAATCATGATATTTCTCAAAGCGGTTTGCAATAGCGAAATAAGATTTATAGGCAGATGGTATCGCCCTCACAGTAACAGTTTCACAGCAGGATCCTTTACGTCAGGGGTAGGGAATCTAAATCGGGTGAGAGACCAGGTGACTCCCCCCCCTCCATAGGTCAGATGCTGTCAGTGGGTGGGGTGACAGATAACATCAGATAACCACTGATGTTATCTGGTCTCCAACCAAAGTGGGGACGTGTCTTGATCTGCCCACCCTGCATGTAGCAAAGCCACCCTGGCTGAGGCATGAGGTGGAAGAGTACTCCTCCACCTGTTACTTCAGTTCAGTTGGGGTGGCTTTGGCTGCACCTTCCCCCACTGGGGAGAATGTGGAGCATTCAGCACATTGGTCGCCCTCCTAATCAAGACAGTGAGCAGTGCACTAAGGAAATCCCCGATGTAACCTCTCATCAATAAACAGAGGATTCCCCTTTGCGTTGCTCATCCTCCCAATAGGGAGGTGGAATGGCACATGGGAATTAGGACTGCTATTTCTGATTGCCTGGTGATAACAGCAGAGATTCCTGTAGCCCTGAAGGCCACGGCCCCATGGGACACATAGGCCAGCATGGTGAGCCAAATTAGCTCACAGGCTCCAGGTTCCCCATCCATGCTTTGTATTTTTGCTTAGAAGTAAGTCTAACTGAATTCAATGGTGATTATATTCAGGTAACTGCTGGGTATAGGATTGCAGCCTTAATTGATTTAATCTGCATTACATATGGTTAAAACAACGGTTCTGAAGACAAAAACAGACTTTGGGTTGGCTCCAGATGGCAGTGTTTATAAGTAACATATAACATTAACATATAATATGTTAGTCAGATGCCGCTTCTTACAGTTGTCCCATGCATGTTTTCTCAGAAGTCCTACTGAGTTTAATGGGACTTACTCCATGATAAGGATTGCAGCCTCAGTCAATCAAAAGATTGCTAATTAATTATGTAAGCCAATCATTTGGCTAAGCATTGCAGCCTTAGTATTCATCTAATCCTTAAAAAAAATATTAATTTCAATCCTTTTCCAGAATGTTTTAAAATTGACCTGGTCATGTGGGTGCAATTCAGAAAAAAATAGTTTTTGTGTTTGGAAGTTTCAAGAAACTTGGCCAGAGTTCTCCAAATTGTGGAGGTTCCATTGAGGTGGTCCACAGAAAGGTTGAGGAACAGTCAAGGATATCTGTACCTGGTCTTGCACTTGATTCCCAACCCCCTGGTTCATGGAGATTGAGGACATTTGACCAGGGCTGGATAATCAAACTGGCTAACAAAGCCCTGGCCTATGGTCCGTGGTTTGATAAGATAGTCCTTATGCAGTCTGTTAACATTCCCTAAGTATTTACCAGCTAAAGGGACCCTGCTCAGTGGCCTGGCCTAGAGCCTCTAATTTTCATAAATATGGTACTGATTTTCATGATGATGTTGGTGCTGTAGGGGAAAAAAAATGCTATTAAAACATGAGTCACGAATGGGCTTCAAGTTGCAGAACAAAAAAAGTTGATTAAGTTGTCCATCAGTCAGAACACCCAGCAACTTTCAAGTGGTCCATGAAAAAGAAAAGTTTGAGAATGGCTGAATTAGGCCGTATCCGAAGGGCCTAACATGTGTCTTGCAGCGATGTCTTCTTTTCACTTTTACTCTAGAGTCACTATGGGGGACCCAATCCAGATCTTAAAAACCATCCATACCCCCATGCTAGGGTCCCAACCAACACATTGTGCTTTAATATCTAGTGAGATCATAAAATTAAAAACAAAAACGTTATTAATGTTTTTGTGTTATTCATATTTCTATTCTATTACCTAAAAGCTAAGCATACATGTTTCTGGAGTCTGAATCATTCATAATCTCTGTAGAAAATTCCTTAAGATGCAGAAATTTAAAAATGAATTATCTAAAATCTTTCTGGCATCTCAACACTTTTTGAGACATATTCAGTATGTATAAGGCAAGGTGAATTTGCTCTGTTTTTCTTGTTCTCAAGTGACCTCTTGGCTGTCTTTCAAATCCCTGCAGACCACATATTTCTTCTATGACACTTTTCAACTGTGACCTCTCAGAAAGCACCAGCACAATGTCATGATGAATTGCCTTCTGGAAAATTTTGTGCCTATAACTGCTTTATTATACCTGTCTGCACTGGATTCTTAGATTGAGGTTAGAGTTTCTGTCTCTGTAACTTTGTACACCATGAAGCTCAAGAGATGTCCCTTAAGGAGTACTAGCCAAAGTGTTTACAAATGAATACATGTGAATACCTTATGTCTTGGCACAACAACTTGATGTACCTTAAAATGGTCAATGGCATCAAGACAGAAATAAGGATTTTTACTGTCTTATCCACAATCATGGCACAAATAATATTGGTGAGGGTGGAAACTCCAGCTGAAATGAAGCCTGAATACATATAACTACACGGCTGGGTTCACACAACACACTAGCCCACACTCAGTGGTTGGGTGTGGGTTGTTGAACCATGGGTTATCATATTGTCTGAATGCAAAACGTTTTCCACAGGGTGGCTTGTTAACCATGCATGGTGGCTTGTTAACCACTCTGATCAACCCAACAACAAATCATAGGTTCTCAAAGTGGCTTGTTCAAGAAAACTAAGCCACTCTGCATGGTTAGCAAGCCACCCTGAGAAAAGAGCACAGTGTTCAGACAACATAACCCACAGCACAACAACCCATGCTTCAACAACAACCAACACTCAACCACTGAGCGTGGGTTAGCATGTTGTGTGAACCCAGCCAATGACCCAATTCACATGATCAAAACAAGCCACCTCGAATACCCCATGGGCTGCAGTAGGGTTATTAGAGGGTTGTTGTTTACCTCTCAAACACACCATGCTATCTGGATTCAGATGACATGACAAGCTACACATGAGCGGGTTATTATGGAAATGGCACCTGGCAAGTACTTGAATGTTCTGGGGATTAAAACAAGCCACTGTGGTTTATTTACATCATGGTTGCTTTTTTTGATTGTGTGGACCAGCCCAATCTCTACTTGCCTGTTCCTTTTGTACTTTCACCCATTGCCGTCTGTTGTCCCAATCTAAATTTAAATGTTAAGCTCATCTTCTCCTTATGTAACTCTGTAAGGCCACATACACTGATGATGATAGAAATAGAAATTGGCAAGAGCTTGTAACACACCCAGGAAATCAATCAGGGCCTTTGGATGTTTTGTTTGAACACTGCAAAACCATTGAGATTTTCAAGCATTCAAAAGGAAATCTCAAAGGGCTCAAATTGGTCCTCTGCTGCTCTGTCTCCCTCCCGCAAGGGGCAGGGGGGGGAACTCACTTTGAGATGGGGGCTCAGTGTCACAGATTGTAGGGTGTCTCCCTAGAGCAGTAAGAAAAGTGTGTCCATCAATCCTCAAGTTCCAGCAGCTCTGAGCTCTGACTCTTCATTTCCTCCAGGGCTCTGAGCACGCAGGTTGGCTTGCTTGCTTCCTTGCTTCCTTTTCTCTCTGCTTCCTTGTGCATCTGCCTTTTGATTTTATCTTCTAACATTATTTTTCTCTTTCTCCCCAGTTCCAACCAATCAAGAGTGTACTTTCTTGTGCATTTCTGTAAACTATGTTTCTGTTTCCCGAGTTAAAGCATTTATTTCCCTCTTCCTCTGACCTTCTATTGAATCTTATATCTCCAGTTTCCTGGGCAAAACTTCCTGACCTTTCTATTCTAGCTAAATGTTTGATCTCTAAACTAATCTTTTGGCTGACTAGGGTGTGCGCACGCATGTGCGTGCACACACACACACAGATTTAATGCCATCATATCCTAAAACCAAAATGAAGGACAGTTCTGGTCTTCCACATGCACATTCTATTGAAAGCAGTGCTGCCATCGTATCAGTGTTTACATTCGTAGTTAGATGTTTTTAAATGTGAATCTGAATATGGATATTGATACAATGCATTGCTTTCAGAGGGATGAGCATTCAGAACTGCCATCTGAATGTGGATGTCTTCACAACTTTTAATGGGATGTGTCATTGGGTGTCATCTGAATGCTCATCCCATTTCATATCCACCTGCAATTAGTCAATAAGGCAAAGCTGGATTGGGACAAAGGAACATCAACTTCTGTAAGGCACTGGGTGTACATGTATGTCTTGAACTGGGCCTCCAACTAGTAATGCTCCAGCACATTATCTTCTGCATCACTTGTGCTCTGAAAGGCCAGCAAACAGGTTTCAGATTCCAAGGACCAACCCTTCTTTATCAAGCCTTTGCTACAGAACAGAACTTGCTTCTCAGTCTTAGCAACATGTCTTGTGTGTGAGGATTCTGCCTAAGCCCCTACTAGATTTCCCTGGTTGCTGCCTTGGATCTTGACCACTGTCTGGTTTTGCCTACATGCCTGCTCCTCACCCCCAAGATCCTGTCCTGCTGTCTTGGACCTTAACCTTTGCCTGCATACCAGCTTCTAGTCCTCTTGACTCTGTGCTGCTTCTTGATTCTCTAACCCAGGGTTCTCCAACCTGGTGCCCTTCAGATGTTTTGAACTTCAACTCCTATCAGCCCTAACCATTATAGTCAATGGCCAGTAATGCTGGGAGTTGTAGTCCAAAACATCTGGAGGCCACCAGATTGGGGAAGGCTGCCTTAAACTGAGATTTGATGTCTTAAGCATAGGACTGATGTTTACTAGGGATGTCACTGGTGTCTGGCTGGGGCTTGAGGCCTGGTGAGAAATTGCCAGCTTGGCCCTCTGGACACTAGTCCATGGATCGCTGTGCTTGCCTGACTCAGTGCATGCTGAGCCAGGAAGCACGGCAATCCCCTATCCCTTGCCAAGCCACAAAAAGTTGGCACGGCTTTTTCCTAAGTTCCCATTTGCGTAAATGGCGGATGTAAAGTGGCCACTTATGCAAAATTCCAGGTGTAAACGGCCCATTTATGCCTGTAATTTTGCATAAATGTCTGCTTTATGGCTGCCATTTGTGTAAATGAGGATTTATGAAAAAGGACGAGCCACCATTTTTACATAAAATGGTGGCTCGATGAGGGATTGGGAGGCCGCGCACCACGCGTCCAGCGCCTGTGGACCAGCCAGTGGCTCACTGTGCATGGCAAACTGGGGCAGGCAGCCAGGGGGGTCCAGTGTATGGCACGGGAACCTGTGAGTTCATCCATCCCTAGTGTTTACATTAGCACTGTAATCCTATACACATCTACTCTGAAAAAAGTCCTATTGAGTTCTATTTGATTTACTCGCAGGTAAGTGTCTACAGGATTTCAACTTAAGTCACTCCTTGCTTATGTTACACTGATCCTGCAATCCTATACCTACTTTCCTGGGAGCAAGCCCCATTTAATTCAATAGGACTTACAGTGGAGTAGAAATGTATAGGAATGCATGGAAAGTAGCGCTTTAGTGGAGTTTATTTTATCTTGCCAAGGTTTAGCTCTAAAATAAAAATTCAGATAGTTCAAAAAAGGGAGGGAGAAGGGTACACCACATTTTATTCCATGTTCTGCTAACTTTTACTTCAAGGCCAGCAAAGAATAAATGAAAAGAAAAGAATTTATTTCTTGAGCTTACATCAATCTTCCAACACTCTTTGATCTCTGTAAGGGTATTCATGGTCTCAATAACTACCACACTTTAATAGAAATAACTGAAATCTGCATCTGAAATAATTGACACCAAAGGGAAAACATATTAAATACAGTAATCTTGACTCGCTTGCCTCATGCATTTCTTTTTCTAGTGACAACATTAAAGGTAAACTAATCCTTGCTTTTGTCTACCTAAACTACTATTTTATTTAGTACAGAGACACAGTTGTATGCTATAAAAGTAGACAAATACACACCATTCACCAGGAAGGTGCCTAAAAGAGCTTGAAGCAGAAAGATGGGTAGCTTTGGGCACTTTTCTTCTGCTTTATCCTATTGTTTAGAATAGTTTTGTTTTAACTGTTGGTTGCACATCAAAGCCAAGGAAGAGGAAGAAGCCAAGCCGATGAAAGAATCCACCATGTAGTAGAACATATATATGTTATCATTTCGTAAAGACAATGGTTAAATTTGTGAAGTTGTGATGGAGGATCCATAAATAGCAGTGTTTAAATACATCACAGTATCAACATTCATGTATGCTTGTACAGCTTGTACTGGCAGGCTTGGGGCTGGGGTGAGCTCATGCAAAAGCTCCGGTGATGGGAGCTGATGAACAAGTATGGGCACTGTATCTGCAGCTGCTTTCATATCTGAGCTGTCCATGCAGCTGTAACAATCACAGTGGACCCCCCAAAAGGTGGCCCCAGTCCCACAAAATGGTGATGGTGGTGTGTAGAGCCTCATGCAGTGAGTCACTGGTTCTCACCAAGAATGCTTTCACATCAGCTCAGCACAATTATGAGCCCAGTGGCAACTGCTGCTTATCAGGGAGGCATCCAAGGGGAGCAGCGTGAGTGTCACTACCTCGGTGAGATTACGTGTTTTGACAAAGTCTTGTTCACAGCCTTCAAAACAGTATATTAACAGAGCAATCCTATGGATACTAACAGTAAGCCCCATTGAAGTCAATGGGACTTACTTCAGAGAAGGCAAGCATAGGATTTCATTGTAAAAATGGAAGAAATATGAAGTACATGTCAGCCATCTGCTGTGTCCAGTTTGTTAAATAACCTCTGTCTTGCATTGTCCTATTCTACCCTGTACGGGGTCAGTTGCTCCTTGTTTTGCTCTTCTAGTGGCCTTCCACAGGTGAGGTAACTGCTATCCCACAATGCCTGACTTTGAAGGAGAGATCAAAGTAAAAGGAAAGAAAATGATATTCTGCTCCTTTGTGCCTATAAACAGAAATAAGAAACAACGGCTGCATACATAAGGTTACATCCTTGTACTTTCCATTAATTAGTCTGAAATAAGTCACATAACCCTTACATCCTTCTTTGGCATTCACATTCATTACTGTGGATTAGGATCGCCACTTTACTCAAAAGAATGGAATGAAAGAGGGAGAGGGGGATTTAACCAGTTTCTTTTATGCAGAAGCTTTTCCATAACTATTATAGGTCACAGGATAATGGAGCCAAAAAAGAATAAATGAATATAAAATAATCATAATGAAGGGCACTTACAATAGAGTCAAGCCTCCAACCCAGGTAGGTGCAACTATGGAGCTTAGTCCAGCCAAAATTAAGTCCATATGATTTCAGTAGAAAGAATAGAAGCATGTGCTTAATTCTTCTCCATCAAAATCAAGGGGACATGAAAGTTCTAAACTTTGGCTGCTTCATACTCACACCCAGAGTTTTCAGAAATCATAGATCAGTTATTGCCAATCTGCCTGTTAAAGCAACAGGAATCATTTTATTATACATACACAGAAAGGGTTCCATATACTATAGTTACTCCCCCTTACTTGCCCTAATTGTGGTTATGAAGGGGTGGTTAAAGCCTTTAAGGGGTAACTAATACATATAGATGATCTAGTGTTTGCCTTAACATCTATGAACTTCTACCCAAGGCTGTTAATCCGCTGTATCTACTTTCGGTTTTGTTGCAGAATTGAGATCCAGGCATTACACGAAGAGCATTTCCTTTCCTGCTTTTCTGCTACATAACCTCTAGGTGGCACTGTGATATAGCAAAATAGCACAATTACACAAGTGGGAGAAGCATTTTTGCTTTTGCTTTCACAAATAATGCTGCATTTTCCCTACTCTAAAAAAACTCGCTGAAAGTGCTATTTAAAAACAGAAGTGAAAGTGGTGGGCCATGACATCATCTAAAGAACCCATAAGCAACCATGAGTAGGGAATGATGAGTGTACAATAAATGCCTCATGTAGTAACCTCTCATCAATAAACAGAGGATTCCCCTTTGCGTTGCTCATCCTCCCAATAGGGAGGTGGAATGGCACATGGGAATTAGGACTGCTATTTCTGATTGCCTGGCAATAACAGCAGAGATTCCTGTAGCCCTGAAGGCCACGGCCCCATGGGACACATAGGCCAGCATGGTGAGCCAAATTAGCCCACAGGCTCCAGGTTCCCCATCCATGCTTTGTATTTTTGCTTAGAAGTAAGTCTAACTGAATTCAATGGTGATTATATTCAGGTAACTGCTGGGTATAGGATTGCAGCCTTAATTGATTTAATCTGCATTACATATGGTTAAAACAACGGTTCTGAAGACAAAAACAGACTTTGGGTTGGCTCCAGATGGCAGTGTTTATAAGTAACATATAACATTAACATATAATATGTTAGTCAGATGCCGCTTCTTACAGTTGTCCCATGCATGTTTTCTCAGAAGTCCTACTGAGTTTAATGGGACTTACTCCATGATAAGGATTGCAGCCTCAGTCAATCAAAAGATTGTTAATTAATTATGTAAGCCAATCATTTGGCTAAGCATTGCAGCCTTAGTATTCATCTAATCCTTAAAAAAAATATTCATTTCAATCCTTTTCCAGAATGTTATAAAATTGACCTGGTCAATGCTCAATAACATCCATGCAATAAGGAGCTCATTTAAAGAGATGTGGGCATGCAAGTTTGTCTGTGGGTCTGAAGGGGACCTCAAAAAAGTGACCTCTGGTGGGTCCTCTCTTATGTCAGTGGGGCCCCTCTCATGTCAGTGCCCCTCTCCTATTTTTTTGGTAAGCTTCAGCAGGCTTACCTTATTGGGTGATGGCAGTGGTAGGCATCAGCAGTCAGGTCAGCACTGGGGGCGCAGGCACACAATTTACATTTCCCACAATGCCATGACATAGCGATGCTCAGGAGCATTATGGGAAATTAAAATGGCAGCTCCCAGACCTAGCCACCCCATGCTTATTGGAGCACTGTTGTTGTTTTTTTAAAGCTGTGGCTGATTAATATATCCTACCTGAGATATATGCCAACTCTTGCCACTCACTAGTTAAAAATATGTTCCCATTTTATAAATTATCCATTGGTATTAATCATAAAAACACCATGGAAATTCATAGGATTCACAGTCTGAAGTCATAAACAATGATTTCATTAACAGAACAGCCCCAAATAACACCTTAATTTTAGGACAGATAGCTTTAAAAAGAACCCTTCCCCATGAATACTCCAGATCACATTGTTATTTCCTACTCCGGTGCTTCCTTCCATTATTAAGTCCACTAACAATGGCATAGAAAGTAATGAAGAAATCAAAACATCCACACATTTCACATGGTACATTAGGCAGGACCACAAATGATTGCTTTTCTTTTTGGGTAGGTTTGCAACAGTGAAGTGCATACTGGGAGGGACACAGTGTCTACAAATCTGAGAGAATGGATCCTAAGGCAAGTTAATTTAAGGAAGTGAATGGAAGGAAAGTTTTCTGTCCCTCCAAGCCACCAGTGACCCCTGAAAGCCTCTCCTGAGCAATGAGAGAGAACATGGAAAGCTGCTGGGGGAGGGGCTAATTTCCCCATATTGGGCTAAGACCCCAAGTTAAGTGAAGGAACAATCCTATGCATGTTAAGACAGAAAAAGTCCTACAGCTCCGAGCATTCCCCAGCCAGCCAGCCAGCCATGCTGGCTGGGGAATGCTGGGAGTTGTAGGACTTTTTTCTGTCTAAACATGCATAGGATTGCACTCTTAAGGAGGTTCACAGAATTAAAGATTCCTCTCCTCCCTCCACGTACCATCCATCCCACATTGTTCAGGAGGGGACCTGACCTTCAGCAGAGCCTTTCAATCGGGGGTCACAGATAGCTACAGGCTGGGAAGGACAGGGAAAGTTCCTTCTGTGAACTTCCTTAGGTTAACTTATGCCTACCTTTATTACTTCCTAAGTGTAGCCTAAGAAGCCCCCAGATGACAAAGGGGCATATCAAATAGTCTATAATCATGTGATTCCCCCCCCCCCCAGGAAATTATTCTAGAATTCTCTAGGAATATTCTCCCCTGTTCCATTCAGACAGACCCACTGGAGAGACTAAGGGCCAATCTACATGAGGAATTTATTGTGGTGCTACTGCGCCTCACACATGGGCACAACGTATGAAGTTACCTCCATTCTGTATTAGTCCCGGGTTTTCTTGCTGTAAAACCCACATTTTCACAAAGCCTTTGTGACAGATTTTCTATTTATTGCGAATTTCCTATGTTTTGGGACTCAGTGTGTCCTAAACTTGTGGTACTAGTCTGGGCGGAGTGGGTGGAAGGAGGAGTTGCTTCAGAGGAACGGAAAGTTGCATCAGTGAAAGGTGGACTCAACAGAAATGGGTTAACTCCTCTCATGGAGGAGAGGAATTAACCCATTCCACCTCTGCTGACCAAGTTCAGCATTTTTCCTTTTTTACAAAATGGCATTTCCTGATCTGTACCTGTGGAGGAAGCTGTGAATAAAACACTGGCTTCTGCTGGCTTCTCTCCTGCTCTCCCCCTCTCTCTCGCTCTGCCTTTCCCAGTGAACTGAAGAGTGAATGCAATGCTACTTCCTTTCCCCCTCCCCCTGCCTTAAAAAAGGGAGAAAAGTTTGGAATGTATTTTCAAGCCTTCCCAATTCTATCTTTGTCCTTTTTTATTTTTTTGCCTCAAGGAACAACTAGCTGAAAAGGTGCAGATAAACATGTCTGCTTAGAAGTAAATCCCATTCTCTTCAATGAGGCTTACTCCTGAGAAAGTCAGCATGTTATTTAGGGATGATTTTTTAAAAAAATCTCCACTCCTTCACACCATCGTACCTGCGCATAAGCTTAATTGATATTGATTATATATATATATATATATATTAAAGGAAACTCATTTATGTCCCCAGACTCCACCTGCATAGCCAAATTAATGCAGATTAAGATCACACGTTTGCCTCACAAAAGCAAGATATATATCAATACTGCAATGCATTAATTGGCTACATGTGCCATGAGAGAAGTAGATATGAATTCAAGAAAATGCATTTTAAACTTCATCACCATTGAAAGGTGCCTTTGTGTAGATTGGGCCTTAGTTGGAAGACAGGGGTACCCTATATGTTACCACCTTATCGATTTCAGATTGCTCCATACTGGGGTTCTCTTATAAAGTCTAATCTCTGTGCACTCCATTTCCTTAGCAGATGGATGAAGCAGAAAGGGAGGCTTGGCTGATAAAGATAGATGACATTTATATAACATCTCAGTGTATAAAATTTAATGTTCTCGTGTACGTACGTGTGTGTGTGTGTATTATTATTTATATAAGTGGCAATATTCTCTTTTTAACAATGTCACAGAAGACAGTTTCATACTATTAAGCCCAGATTGTTTACTGCAGTTTTCTCACCAGAAGGCCAGATGTGAGATGAGGAAAAGTTCCAGCCAGATGCTTTAAGTTCTCCCCCCACCCAGCCTCCCCAATTTATTTCTTAAACCAGAACTGACCAAACTATACAGGGAGGCAGCACTGCAGTTATTCTATTGGGAGGATTAGATCTCTGGAAGATTCGCTGCATCTACAGCCATTCTCATGTTATATATTCTGTCTGTCATTTATGAGTGGCCAAAGATATAACACTTGATCCTGCATCCGCTGAAGTCGATGGCACAATCTCCCAGGTATAAGGCCGATGCAGCAATGACTTTTGCCTAAAGTGACTCCTGCAAGAGCTCAAAGGTAAAATGAATAAAAAAGTTCAGTGTTAAGTTACAAAAGAAGATTCACAGAAAGAGGGGAGGGGGGCGGGAGTTGGTTCTTATAACTTTTAGTTTCCAAAGGGTCAGCAGTTGACAGAGTCTCTGAGGTCATACGTTGCATTATTGTACCAATTTGTCTCTTAAATTAAAGCCATTTAGTCCATTATTTAGTGCAGAGTGGCAGAACAAATGTGTTTTATTGTATTTTTAATGTGCTTTTTTTCCCCAGATGGGGAAATAAAAACAAACAAACAAACCCCTGAACTGCGGAGGCAGATGTTGGGAAGATCTCACCAACAGACCCTACAGGAATAATTTCTGTGAATAGAAACAATAAAATGAGCATCACTAGCTGGAGGTCTTGTGCCATTTATTTTTCATGTCTAGGTAAAAACAGAAGTGCCAAGGCTGAGGGGGCCTCATTGCAAAATTCTTACGTAAGAACTAGATGTAAATCTCATTGTCACTGGCTGGGTTTTGTTGAATTTAATTACATTAGTACACTGTCTTCTAAACAATCCCAGAGCATGTTTAGATCATGATCCTTGCTGTCTGTCTTATGGAATGATGTTTTTGTAACCAGTTGCCATAGTAGACACATTTCAATTATCTTCTGGGATACAGACTGGGCATGTTCAGATGATGTTCTATACCCACCGTTAAGCACTTTGCAAGTCCTATTTATTTCAGTGGGAGAGACATGCTTGACTCATCCATTGAAATCAAAGGGACTTCAAAGTGGATAACACTTTGCATATCTACTCAGAATTAAGTCCCAATTGGAGCTTACTCCCAGGTCCATGTGCACAGGACTACAGTCTATATTTATCTGGATCCTGCCCATTGTCTTTTAGCAAGTTCATTGTCATTGCCCTTTAAATGATTACTCATTCCATATGCATAGGGCAAATAGTCTACTGTCTCCAATAGGGAAACCTGCTTTATGTGATCCCAGTGACTGAAAGACATTGGGGGCAATGTGGGATATGGTGGCCACCTCTGTGGTGGCACCAAAACTGTGGAACTCTCTGCCTAGGAAATCTCACCTTGCTTCTTCCTTACTGGCTTTAGCCACCAGGCCAAGGTGGCCTTCTTCTAGAAAGCCTTAAAATTGCCCTGATTAGCTCCCTTTCTTGTTTCTGATGCCCTGATCAATGTTGCTGCTTATTTATTCATGGGGTGTTTAAAAATGTTGGAACATTTTATATGATTTTATTGTTTTTATAAGGGTGTATATTGTTTTTATTCCATCATAAAAAACCTGCCAGTTTAAAAGACCAGACAATAAGGCTAATTCACATTGGTCCAAACTCCAAAGTCAGGAAATTGGAAGCTACAGCTAATGCCTTATCTGATGTGCCCCGTGATCCGTCATGATGTTGTGCAATGTCACAAATTGTGCTTGCTTACAACTTACCCTCCTTCCATGCACCCACACTTTTCCTGGGTCTTTCAGTCCCAAATCCAGATAGGGAGGATGGAGTGCATGGGATGGGACCAGCAAAGATGTTCCATGTTGTCCTCGTCCTGTATTGCCTTATGAAGCATCTGAGCCTTACTGAAAGCATCACAGCTTCCATGCTTTTCTCTGGAAAGCATCCAAAAATCCATCATGAAGCATCCACCAGAACAGGCCTACTCAGAAGCAGCACAGTACAAATGTATTTATTCATTCATTCATTTCATTTCATTTCATTTCATTTCATTTCTGTACCACCCAATAGACGAAGCTCTCCAGATTATGCATATCTTACTTGTAAGAAGTAAGGACTGGACTGCTCAGGAGAAAGTACAAGCATCCCTTTGTATGTAATTATGATGATGATTTATTTATTTTTTATTTATTAAATTTATTAATCGCCCATCTGGCTGGTCACTCAGCCAATCTGGGAGATGTACAACAATAAGTTCAGAACAGTAAAATTCAACATTAAAAACATCACAGTTCTAAAATTTCCCTAACCCACCCCAAATGCCTACCTGAACAACCACGTTTTTAATGCATGGTGGAAGCTCATTAAAGAGGGGGAATGGCGGAGTTCCCTAGGGAGGGAGTTCCACAGAGTGGGAGCCACTACAGAGAAGGCCCTCTCCCTCGTCCTCACCAGCCTAGCTGTCCTGGCTGATGAGACAGAGCGAAGGCCATCTGAGGCTGATCTTGTTAAGCGGCCTATCTGGTGTTGCTGGAGGTGCTACTTGAGATAGGCTGGGTCGGAACCGTATAGGGTTTTAAAGGTCAAAACCAACACCTTGAATTTGGCCCGGAAAATAACTGGTAACCAGTGCAGCTCCTTCAGCACTTTATGTCCCTTGCAAGCGAACAGGAACCCTTTGCAACCCTCCCCCCACCTTCATACATAAACAAAAACACCCCAAACCATAACATCAATGATAATGATCATAATTAAAATAACATGCAATATTCTAAGAATCACACAGAAAAGCATAGGGATGTACGAATCCCTTACCTGGTTCCGGTCAGGGCATCCGCTGGCGGGGGGGGGGGGGAGGTGATCCGTTTCTCCCCCCCGGAATCCTCAACGGGGGGGGGAGGCGATCTGGTCCTATCCTCCGGAATCCTGCCCGGCCGGCTCTGCTCCACTCCACAGCCATGCCACGGAGCTAGGGATGTACGAAAATCACTTATCTTTCGGGGATTATGCTTATGGTGCGGGGGGAGGCATTCCGTCCCTCCCGCTGGAATCCTCGCCGGGGGGGAGGCGCTCCATTCCTCCCCCCTCTGGAATCCTGGCCAGCTGGCTGTGCTCCGCAGCGATTCTGCGGAGCCACCGGCCAGCTCTGCCAGCAGCCGGACATCCGGCCGCTAGCTAGCAGGGACGCAAATGGCGGCGGCCGTAGCCATTTGTTGTTGTTTTTTTTAATCAGCCGTGATAGGCTACGTAAACATTTACATAGCCTATAACGGTGTTTTTTAAAAAATTTAGCCGTGATAGGCTACGTAAATCTTTACGTAGCCTATCACGTTTTTTTTTTTTTTAAACCTGGAAATGGTGGCGGCGGCAGCCGGTCAGAAGACCAGCTGCCACCGCTGCTGCACTGCCGCCGGAGCTGCCACCGGAGCCGCAGCTGCCAGGAAGATCCGCCACAGGTAAGTCCCATCCCGGGGTGGTGGCGGGAGAGTGGCGGGCTGTTCCACCACCGATTTCGGGGGGCCGAATGCGCTGGCATTCGGCCTCCCTGAGATCCGTGGCGGAACTTTCATACATCCCTACACGGAGCCACCGGCCGGACCGATCTGCAGCAGGGCCTCCAGCCACTGCCGGGCTGGTGCGGATGCAAATGGTGTCCTGCATAGGGGACGCCATTTGCGTCCCTATGGTACCCCGTGATAGGCTACGACCGCTACGTAAATATTTACCTAGCCTATCACGGCTAAAGCAGGGATGCAAATGGTCGCCGCTACGCCATTTGTGCCCCTGCTCTTTGCTGTGATAGGCTATGTAAGTATTTACATAGCCTATCATGGTAAAGGCAGCCACACAAATGGCGGCTGCTATGCCATTTGCGTGGCCGCCTTTATGATAGGCTACATAAATATGTAGCCTATCACGGCAAAGAGCAGGGGTGCAAATGGCATAGCGGCTGTCATTTGCGTCCCTGCTCTTTGCCATGATAGGATATATAAATGCTATGTAAATACTTACATAACCTATCACGGCTGCCTGCAAGCACACAAATGGCGGCTGCTACGATGGCCGCCATTTGAGGCTGCAGCAGCCCGGCAGCAGCCGGCCGGGTAGGGATGGCGGAGAATTTCTCCCCAAAACTTCGGGGGGCCGAGCACCAACTTTTTCGGCCCCCCAAACAAGTTTTGGGGAGAAATCCTCTGCCCCCCCGGCCCCCGCACCCCCCCCGGGACGGGACTTACCTTCGCCGAATGTCCCTCCCGGCGGCGGGTCTGGCCGGCGGTTCGGCGGGTGTTCGTGCGGGGCAGGAGTGGCAGCCGGTCTTTTGACCGGCTGCCGCCGCCGCCATTGCAATAAAAGAAAAAAAAACGCCCCGTGATAGGCTACGTGATGATTAACGTAGCCTATCACGGCTAGATTTGCAAAGTCAGCCGTGATAGGCTACGTAAATCGTCACGTAGCCTATCATGGGTGACTTTAAAAAAAAAAAAAGCGCGTACGGATAATGGCGGCCCCCATTGGGAGTCGCCATTCCCATTCCTTATTTGGTCGCTGTAGTCTACGTAAAGATTTACGTAGACTACAGTGACCAAATAAGGAATGCGAATGGCGGCTCCCTATGGGGGCCGCCATTAGCGTACGCGCTTTTTTTTTTTTTAAAGTCACCCGTGATAGGCTGCGTGATGATTAACGTAGCCTATCATGGCTGACTTTGTAGATCTAGCCGTGATAGGCTACGTTAATCGTCACGTAGCCTATCACGGGGGCATTTTTTTTTTTTTAAAAAGGACTTTTGAGTTTGCGGCCGGGCGAGGCGGGAAGCCTCCTCCCCGGCCTGAATTTCGGCTGGGCGAGGTGGGAAGCCTCCTCCCCGGCCTGAATTTCGGCCGGGCGAGGCGGGAAGCCTCCCCGCCGGCCTGAATTTCGGCTGGGGCGAGGCGGGAAGCCTCCCCCCCTGGCCTGAACTTCGCGGGGGGAGCAGCAAAGCACCTCCCCGCAACCGCGAACAAGCTTTGATGAAAGGTAAGTGACTTTCGTCCACCCCTACGGCCGGGAGACCAGCTGGAGCTGCCGGAGCTGCCACCGCTTCATCCACCCCAGGTAAGCTCTGTCCCGGGGGGATTCCGTAGGGTGGCGGAGGGCGGGAGGCTATGTAAGTATTTAGACACAAATGGCATCCCTGCGTTAGCCGTGATAGGCTATGTAAGTATTTACGTAACCTATCATGGCTATGAAGAGGAGGAAGCGAATGGCGGCTGCAGGACGGCCGCCATTCGCAAAGCAGCACGGACGGGAGCAGGTAAGTGCTCCGTTTCGCGCACATTTCATTGGGTGGGGGCGGCAGGGACTTCGTCCCGTGCGCCTTTTGTGGGTTGGGGGGGCGGGGGCTTCGTCCTGCGACGGATTTCGGGGGGCCGAATGCACTGGCATTCAGCCTCACCGAGATCCGTAGCAGAATTCTCTGACATCCCTACTTAAATTATATCATAACTATGACTGCAGAAATAAAATGGAGCTTGCTTCTGCTGTCCTGATGCTGTACACATTTACTTCAGAATCAGCATCCGCCATTTGCATCCCTGCTCTTTGCCATGATAGGCTACGTAAATGCTATGTAAAAATTTAGCCTCCTCTCTCCCAATCCCTTTTCCTTTTATGTTATGTCTTTTAGAATGTAAGCCTGTGGACAGGGTCTTTCTTATTTCCTGTCTTTGTAAGTCACCTCTGGAGACTTCTGAGCTAAAAGACAGAACAAAATGCAATAAATAAATAAATAAATAGATAGATAGATAGATAGATAGATAGATAGGCTTGCATACAATTTCAATCTATATCTCTCACTCAAATATGGTTTTGAAAACGTGACTGGCAGTGTGGAAACTTCTGTGATAAAATTTAATGCAAATTTCTGAGTTCATGATATGGCATACTTTGGATTCTGTTGTACAAAGAATCCTGTGAAACTGGGAAGTTTGCACTTTTCTTTTTGTTTGAATCTACAGAAATTGCCCTGAGAAGATATGAAATTACTGTTGTTATACAGTATTTGCCTTACTTGAACCAGAAAGTCATGGATGTGGGGAGGAGTGGGCTTGAAGAGTGTGTTGAAACATCAGTGCCTTGCAGCATTTTTCCATCCCCTCAGCCAAGTCAATTCCTTTCCTAATTATGCCTTGGTATACATGGAATGTGCCTTTTTTCATAGCAGCTGCACACTGGATTGACATTGTCATCAAACTGTCAACCATAAATAAGCCCAAAATCTCTGTCTTGGTCAGTCATGAGCATAACAAGTGAAGTTGGGATTTCCCCCCCAATGTGCATCACTTTACACTTGCTTACATAGAAATGCACTTGCCATTTTGATGTCCATTTTTCCACTATGGAGTGATCCTTTTGGAACTCTTAGCAATCCCTCTGCCCTAAATAATTTGGTGTAATCAGCAAACTTGGCCACCTTGCTGCTCAGTCCTAGTTCCAGATCATTTATGATTACTACTACTACTATTACATTTGTTACTATTACATTTATATCCTGCCTTTTTCCCTTTTGCAAGTCACCCAAGGCTGCTTCCATGGGTATCCTTCTCCTCCATTTCTTCCTTGCAACAACCATGTGAGGAAGGTTAGGCTCAGACTCAGTGAGTGGCCTAAAGCCACTCAGTGAGCTTCATGGCCGAGTGGGGACTAGTAGAACCCAGTTCTCCCAGGTTCCAGTCCAACACCCGAACCACTACACCACACAAACAAGTTGGAAAGCATTAGTCCCAGTACAGATCCCTGCTATCTAAAAAGCTATCTAAAAGTTAAATGTGTTTGAAACTATATTTTAAAACTTAAGCTGGAAAACAGTGAATACCATTTTAAGTTGTTAAACAATGAAATCATGCCACACAAGAAGTCTTAAGATATGGTGTATAAAGAAAAATAAATGCAGAAGAACATCATATACAGAATAAAATGTGAAATATGCAATGATTACGAAGAAAATACATGTATGCACTATGCAAAATACACTAGAGTTTAACTCTTGCTAAGGTCCATTAAAAAATGATAGTAGGCCCAATGTTATTAGGCCCCAAACAATATTAGGAGGCCAAAGTACGCCCAGCTAGGGGTGTACGAATTCCCTACCTGGGTCCATTTTGGGGCATGGGGGGGCGGAAGCGATCCGTTCCCCCCTGGAATCCTCCCCGGCTGGCTCCGCTCTGCGGCGAGTCCATGGAGCCTCCGGCCGTGTTTGTCTGCTGCTGGGCTTCCGTCTGCTGCCGGTCTGCAGATGCAAATGGCATCTGGCATAGCAGACACCATTGCATCCCTGCTCTTTGCTGTGATAGTCTACGTAAGGATTTATGTAGCCTATCACGGCAAAGAGCAGGGATGCAAATGGTGTAGCGGATGACATTTGCGTCCCTGTCCCTTCGCGTGATAGTCTGTGTAAAGATTTACGTAGCCTATCACGGCAAAGAGCAGGGATGCAAATGGCATCTGCTATGCTGGACGTGCAAGTAGGATCCGGCCAGCGCGAACTTTGCAGGGTGGCAGAAGTGAGTGGTCCATTCTGCCACGGACTCCAGGGGCTGGATTCTAAAGAATCCGGCCTCATTGGAGTCTGTGGCGGAATTCTCCTCCATCCCTACCCCCAGCAGCAGTTTCAATTGTACTGTACTTAAACTTCCACCAATCCGAACTAGTTAAATGCACTATTTGAAGCATTCAGCTATATAGCAGTATTGTCCAAACTTTAAGAGAAAAGGAAGAGAGTGAGGAGCACCGGGGTGGGTGGGTGAGTAAATGGAATGTATAGCTACCTCTGCAGATCCCAACCAGAGATCTGAAGACCAGGCTTTCATGGACTCAGAGGAAGGCTGAAAGAGACCGCTCCTAGAATCCAGAGTGTAGAACTCAGCAAAGTCCAGGTAGGGGAAATTAATCCAGGCAGAGAATGAAGACAATATTTAAATTGAAAAGTGTTGTGAAGCCCATGCTTCACCAGTGAGCGAAATAAAATAGTGGGCAAAAACTACACCAAGCTGCTCATGCACCAGGTGCCTGGCTCAGAGAAAATGGCTTGGGGAAAGATAGCCCAAAATAGTCTCAAAGCCAAGGGAAAACATGTTCGAAAAGAGAGCTCTTCTCCCAAAAGGGAGGCAAGAACCAAAAAAGCTCTCAAAACAAATCAAAATCTGCTAATAAAGTTCAGAGTTAAGAAAAAGGTAAAAAATCAAGCAAGCCAGGGTGGAACAAATGTGGTTCTTGTCTTTTTCATAGGGTGCTGTTGCTTTTATTAATCCCCTCACAGCCCTCCATTTTCTGCTTTTTGATTGGCTCTTTTCTGTAGTTGCTAACTGGAAAATTTGGTTCTGAATGACATGGGGGTGGGACCGTGGGGGGATTTGCAGGGACAGTTTCTCATTGTTTAAGGCAGCTGATCCTACTCTAGGCCCTATCAGGGTACATGGGAACACTGTGGACTGGTGGAGCTGGTAGCTGCAGGGTGTAACAAACATAAGCTTTTCTCATACTGCTCCATCATTTCATGGCTTGAGCACAGCTTTGTCAGCACAGTTGCCTGCTTAAAGTCCAGGCAGCAAAACATTCTGCCCTCAAGGAAAGACAGGCCTGTTTAAGAAGCAATGTTTCACTCCCATTCCATGCCATACCTTTGTTCTGAGCCCCCTGTTTCCAGCACTTCAATCCAGAAAGGGACCTTAGTAACACAAACAATTAAGGGGAAAGGGGAGAGCAGAGAAAGAAGGGGAATAGCTGGGAGTGCAGAACAGTAAACAGAAGCAGTGAGGTCTGGTCACCCTGAGGGGATTGCTTGTCTGCGTACACACACACAGAGGGCCCAGAAACTCAGTTAGCTGCTGCTGCTGCTTTTTCTCTACATGGCAGTTATTCCCCTCCCCTCTCTCAACATTCTGAATGCTGGTTTATTAAATCTCATAGGGATTTATTATACCAACAAAAATTATTTTTAAAATAAGTAAATTTAATTTTTAAAAACAACTTCCATTCCACCACCTACTATAGAAAGGGAAAAAGAAAACATATATGGTTTTCATATATACCCTCCAGCTTTTGGGCAAATGATGGACACAAACAGTTGCCAACACATGTTTTCAGTGCCAAAACTGTGTGACCAAGTATTTATTATATTTTTCTGTTAACTTCTCTTTCTCCCTCAATCTTTAACCAGTCTTCCTGAAAATCTCAGGTTATATAAAATAGACATTTCTGTCTGGCATGTGGGATTTTCAGGAAGATTGCTGAAACCCTTTCAATTTTATTAAGGTTAGAATAACCCACCCACCCTGATTTTCATTTAAAATGGCAGAATCAATTTTTGACTGATTGCCTTATATACTGGAGGCACATTTGTGCCCCTAATAATAATAATAATAATAAGGAGGAGGAGGAGGAGGAGGAAGAGGAAGAGAAATTTTTAGTTTTCAAAAAATGCGTATTTGTATACTTAAAAAAACCCCTCATATGCTACCTTCTCAAGGTTCTATTGTAAAGGCAGCCTAAAAATTCAGTTTCAGGAGGTTGTGCTGAGGGAGATGAGAGGGGGAATTAGGACCATGCTATCAGCCCTGCTTAAAGACATAGCATGTAATCTTAATTTTTTCCTCATCCCTCCCTTTGCTTTTTTCCTTGCGTGTTGGGACTTAAGATGCAATCCTATGCATGTTAGACAAAAATAAGCCCAGCTGGGAGTTCTATAATTTATTTCTGTCTAAATATGCCTAGGATTGCATTCTCAGTTTTTTCCCCTCATCCCTCCCTATTCTTTTTTCCTTGTGTTTCTTGTCTTTTTAGATTGTTACAGTGTACATGCCCAGTCAGGTTCTCCCACCACGCCTCCCTCTCTCTCTATATATATATATCTATCTATCTATCTATCTATCTATCTATCTATCTATCTATATCTATATCTATATCTATATCTATATCTTCAGCCCCTTCATGGATCACTGCCTTGTTGTGGTGAAGGGGCTTGCATAACTCAGTGAAGCCATAAGCTATGCCGTGCAGGGCCACCCAAGACGGACAGGTCATGGCGGAGAGTTCTGACAAAATGTGGTCCACTGAACGACTGAACAACAACAAATATAACTTCAGGGTTTTAGTTTCTTATTAGAATAGTTTTGTATATGCAATAAACTACCCTTGAACATGAAAGTCTGTGACAAAAGACAAAAGCAACTTACCTTTTACACTAATACATTTGTTTTCTAACTAACTTATCATCAATACACTCAGAAATCTAGCGCTAACATTTGTAATTTTTACTACATTAAGATTAAAGAATCCACTTAAATCAAGTGCAGCTCAGAGGACCTACCATTTTTCATATAAGTGTTCGAGAATCCACATAACAATACATAACATCCAGATGAAAGACAACATCCAGTGTTGCTGCTTAACCCACATCGGCTGACTTCACATAACATGCTAAGCCATGGTTGTTAGGCAGGCTGAGCCTAACCCACGATGGGTTAATTGCCCTAAATAAGGCACCCACAGAACCCCTACTGCGGAGGGTGGGTTCTGCGGGTGGCTTATTTGGGGCAATTAACCCATTGCAGGCAGGAAAAGCACCCCACACGACATATTAGCCCATCACTGGCAGCTCACTGTCCATATCAACATGGCGTCAGGTGTTGTGTGAACCCAGCCATTTACTTACTATATTCATAAAAGGAGATCAGAGTGTATTTCTGTCAACACCAGATTTAGGTAGGAATCCAGCTTCTGTTGAGGTTGAACTGAACAATCTGTGTGTTCCAATCCAAGAATGATTCCTGTTGAACAAAAAAGAGAAAACCATCACCTCTCTCTCTTTTACACACACACACACACACACACACACACACAGGCAACCCCTCTCTCTCTGGCCATGCATTCTGTCTTGCATACATACATACACACGCACGCATGCACGCACGAGACGAACTACATACAGCTCACCATTGGAATGGAAACCATTCTCATCCAGAAGTCTCAACTCTGTAGGGTGTCATCCATCCACACACCCAAGCGTATTTGGTGTGACTGTAAATAATTTTGATTGTGGGATTTATAGTTGCTTTTAGTTCTGTGTATGCCTTTTGAAATCAGTAGGACTTGCTTTTGAGTAAGCATTTATTACCTCAACACCATAAAGCTTTAGTGTTGCATTCCAAACCAACAGAAGTGTCCCATTCTTTTTGAGGGGGGCCTTGAACCCAAGCATGGGATTAGAGTTTTTCAAAAGAAAGAGGGCAGGGGGGTGAGCTTAATTTCTATAGCAGGGGGAAGATGCAGGGGATAGATTAGGTTTCCCTTTGCTTTCAGCACTGAAGGGTAAAAAAAAATAATCTTCCTTCGCCACAGCTCAGTGGTAAACCACCTGTTTTGCATGAAGAATGTACCAGTTTGGTCCCCAGAATTTCCAGGTAGGGCAGGAAAAATTCCTGCCTGAAACCCTGGAGAGCCATTGCCAGTTAGCGTTGACAATACTAGACTAGATGGACCAATGATCTCACTAAGTATAAAGCAGCGTCCTGTATTCCTGTGTTCCAAAGAACTTCAGCTTGCTCCTGTCCTTCCTGTTTAAAGGTATGGACCTTGGTTCTAAACTTAAGCCAAGGCCTTTAAGCATAGAGTAACTTTATAACATGTGCAGGTTAAGAGGAAATATTTTTAAGGGACTGTTGATCCCAGTTCTTGAATTGAGAGTGAAACTCTTCTTCATTAATATCAGGTCAATATCAGGAACTAATCATATGTAACCTCATCTTGGACAAACTAGTGTGTGTGTTTTTGAACCTTTTGTGAGTAGAGATGGCTGAGCAGCAGTCATATGCTCACCCTGAAATGTATTTCTCTCATTTGAGCATTAAAGCAGAATGACCAGAAAACCTCAAGGGGACTCTGTGAGCCTTCCGCTTAATGCTCAAGCAGCGTAATGGCCACTTATGAATCACTAACAAAGAGGAAACACGTTGACAAAAAGTTGGACTAAAGAGCTCAGCAATGTGCATATGAGGCATGTGCTAATTTATCTGTATAGATGCAAATTTAGAAAGATTTATTGTAATTTAAAGGGAAATACAGTACATCTCACCATAGTGTGTAAGACTATGACCAGGTGACCTGTTTTTTTGTTTGTTTGTTTGTTTTTTGAACACCAGTTGGGCAACTGTTCTTATGGTTCTTTATGTTTAATCTTGAATCAGACAGGGTAGCCTATCAAATAGTGGATGCCTTCAAAATAAGACTGTTCTCTGTAAAAGAGGACATGTGGCCACCCTAAATTTTACAGGCCTCCACTAATACTACTAATACTCCACTAATGCTACCTCTCCCCTAGGACAAAAACACCCACCTCACCTTGGGGAAGGGGGAACAGCAAACAGCTGGTAGAGGGCTTCAACAAAGGCTGGAGCTCCTGATGCCTCCCTCCCTCCACCCACCCCAAATCCCAAACTGGCTGGAAATGATACAGGAAGTGTCATCATTTCTTGGTGAGGATTTGTTGGTTTATTTAAATGCACATTTTTCTCTCCACTGGAAAAATAAAATAAAAGTCAGCATCAAACCAATGATAAAAACATCTTTAAATCTCAACACTTATAAAATAAGCCAGTTAAAACAATATACAATTTCAGATCCCTCACCGCAGCAAATACCATGAAACCCTTTCTATTTAAAGCCAAAGAGAACAACTATGTGTTGAAAGCCATCTTAAAAATAGCCACATACAGAACAAACCCCAGGTCTCTCGGGAGGGAATTACACTGGGGTGGAACCATGACTGAGAACTCTCTCTCTCTCTCTCTCTGATGCCTGCTAACCTTACTGAGCTTAGTGGTGGGGCTGTGAGTAGGGCCTCCAAAGATGATGGATGGGCAGGTTCATATGAGTGGAGGTGGTCCTCCAAATAACCTGGGCCCAAACTATTTAAGGCTTTATCATGGGGCTGTGTCATTTGCCACTGGACAGATGATTGGCTGGGACCTTCCAGCCTTTGTTAGATCCCCTTACCAGTTACTATCTGCCCCCCTTCCCCAAGGCAACGGGTATCTTTTGCCTCAGGGGAGAGGGCATGGGACAGCAACTGGCAGAGGGCTAGGGATGCCAGCAGAATCAAGCAGGCCCTGCCATTCCCCCCTCACAGTAGGGTGGGCCATCCCCAGTTCTGATTGCAATGCTTTGAGCAGGAGTGTGTGCATAGTTCAGCATTGCTGCTCAAACTCTTGCCCCCTCCCTATTGGTGACAGCTATCATGGGACTACTGTGTTCTTGGCAGCACCTAGCACTTTGTGGTCAGTTCACTAAGCAAGTATTAAATAATAGTAGTAGAAGCAGAAAGTAAGTAATTAGCACAATCAGTTCATAGGTCAAATACGTATTGTGCAAATATTGAAAAAGTGGACATTGCAATATAGAAACACTCCCCCCACATATGCACATTTTATCAGGGATAGAATTTACAATGGGTCTGAGTAGACTTGAATGATCACCTCAGCTACCTGTCCTCCCTTTCCTAAATGTTGGGTGGGATGCCTCTGTCAATGCTGCACGCCTCTGACATGCCCTCTTTTCATCTCCCACCACCCCTGAAACAATCACCCCCTTAGAAGTTCCCATGGGTATACCAGGGAGATCGTGGTGGTGTAAGTGCCATGCCACTGGTGAGCCCCCCCTCCTAGTGGTGCAGTGCTTCCACTGTTTCCTATGGTCCCACAGCTAGCCAAATGCCAGCTGTAGGTTTGTACTCTAAGGCTGCAATCCTGTACCTACTTATCCAGAAGGAAGCCCTATTGACCTCTTACTTCTGAGTAGATACGTATTGGATTGCACTGTAATATTTGTTGGGGGAAAGGGCTTTCCCCTTCTTTCAAGTCATATAAAGAAATGATATTCGACATGAACACCCTGACTATGTTTTAAACCCAAGCCAACTACAGTGTGGGAGTTTCTGTGCCACTCAAAACCTGAAAGCATTCATACTTCTCAGTTGGCCTAATTAAAAAGAATGAAATGTATTTGCTAAAAAATATCAAAAATGCCATGTGATCAGATCAGACTGAAAGATGAATTTCGGCACGTTGTCCCTCATTTTGTAAATAAATTTATATCTAATTCATTGGGCTGCAAGGGCAAACATAGAGGCCTTAATGTACTACATTTATCCCTATCACTCAAGGTATCATGTTATCTACTTTAATCTCTTCTAGTGTATGATCAGAAGTAGTTTGATGATCTGCCTTTTGGAGTGCTTATTTATCCTCAAAGCTTCATAACTAGGAAACAGATAAGTTGAGCACAATGGGGACAAAACTGTGAAATCAAATTAATGTAACTTGCTCATCTAGGTGTTTAATGTAATTATATTTTGACAGATCTGCACAAACTGAAATTTCTGTGCTCTGCGCAAGGGGACGAATTTGGAGAATTCAGATCATTTTTATTAGTTAAAGAATGTGAGGACCTATAATCTATCAATCCTTTATAATGCACTGTTTAGACAGCTCATGCTGCCTTCCATTAACATTAAGTATGGAAATCTATATTTAAGTAATATTAGGGTTGTGACACAAATTAACAAGTGCTAGGCAATTGGAAGTTAATGCTTAAAACATTGTCTTCTTGCTCAAAAGAAAACAAATTGGGGTGAGAATATTATCGCTCATGTTCTGAGAGGGTTACATTGTATAAGACCCAATTATAACCTTCAAATTCTTTTTTTCCCCAAAAACTTTCTCCTAATTTTGGGAAGGTGGCATAAACATACAGTGTTGAGCACCTTTAGTCTACATGGAATTTAGAAAAGTAAGCAGAAAAGCAAGCATATTTTGAAAATGATATTAGAAATTCTAGAGAGCACCACTACTCTGTAAGATTAAGAACACCCTGTTTTCCCCACATTAAGCCATCCAAACTGTAAAATTTACATTCTCATTGGTGAGGAGTTTCATAAGGTAGATACCCCATTGATTTTAATGGATAAATTAGTCATTAATGGGATTAATGGTCCAATACCTAGTACTCTAGTTGGGCAATCTTTGATTCCGGTCTCTGAAGCTACTCAACATTACGGTTGTAGAAAAGGCTAAAAATAATATACTTGCCTAGGAAAGCACAGAATCTTTCCAAAGCACCTATTTTGCTCATAAACATTACATTTATTGAAAAGTGGGGATGTACAGATTGTGTAAAATCCATTCTGTCTGCATTTCACTGATTGTCAGGCACCTTCTGTTCTATTGTCCGCTTATTGACTGAATTGGATTTTTTTGTTTCCCAATTTGTGCAAATTTGTGCAAATTCTCACTTGCAAAAATACAGAAATCCCTCCCCCAATGCACATTTTTCATGCTTTATCCTATGGGGAAAATGCACATTTTCAGCTTTTTAATTTTTTTTGGCATATTTTTCTATTGCTAAATTTGCACAAAATTCAGGAAAGTTAGAAAAATGGTCCTTAAGTCCATGGAATCCACCCAACTGAGGAAAAGCCAGTCTGCTGTGGAATCCACAGGTCAGATTCATAAAAATCCAAACTAATTTGATTCCATTGCAGATTTTTCTGACACCCCTGCTGAAAACTCTCCTGTTTTCCTTTTCACCCTTTCTTGGCATATTTTGATACAGGTGCTACAAATGTTTTCATCAGCATTTATCTGAGAGTCATAATAATTCTAATTAAGGCATGATCTGTTGCTGTTCAATTCTCTTCTTGAGCAACAATAGGCAAGACTGCACTGTAGCTAAGCAAATGAGGCAGAGATAGCCAGAGTGAGTTGCTAACAACTGCTATTAATTCCTCTTATACGTATGCACTGATAGGAGGGTGTATGTGTGGCAGTCTTGACATTCTTTGGTGGTTCATTAATTTGCAGTCAACCCCTGGTAAGCAGAGCAAATAGGAGAGGGCAAATGATTCAAAGTGATATTCTAATGAGCCTGTAGCTCTCCAGATGACCTTGAAAATAGGGCCTGGTCACACATTTTGGTCATAACGTTTGAATGGTAGGGACTGAGACCAAGTCTTGGGACCATGTGCACCTGTCACCATGTGTCAGTTAAGTGAATTAGAGCACAATCCTATTAGATCCACCCTTGATACTCATAGCTTTCTGAACGCAGAGGCTTACAAGTATCCAAACCAATTAGCTAGATGGGTGTTTTCACCTGTCTAGGTGAGGCATCAGGGAGGGGCAAGGACGAAGGCTGTGGGCAGCTCATATCCCTGCTTCCCCAGTCCCCTCTCCTCCCCTCTCCACCCACTGGCATCATGCCCCCCTTTCCCTCCTCTCATAGAGGCAGCTGGCATGGTTCAACCAGCTGTGAGGGGGTGGGAGAGGGTCCATTAAATTGCTCTCTTACATGTATAATATATATGCAATTTTGCCAATATGTATTATCCTGCTTTCCACCAAATTGCAATGGAAGTATCACACAGATTAGCTGAATCAAGCATACAGTTACGTATGTGGTCATCTAGCTCACACCAGATGTCATGTGCATGGTGCCAGAAGGCATGCTCTCAAGGTCAACAGCCTTCTCTTACCAGGCAAACAACGTTGTCACAGGCCTGAGTGTCTCAGCTGGGCATGTAATATTCTTGGCTCCATAAATGCTGACTATGAGAATGAATTGAATGAGTGCCTAAGCATCTACTACAGCAGTCTCAAATCTTTTCCTGACCTCAGGGCATGTCATTAAATTATAATTTCCTTAATACTGTTTACTAGTGTCCCATGTAAGGTAATATCTCCAAATTATTATATTTATCTCTATGTGACCTATGTCTTGATTGTTTGTAATGCATATGGTCAGGTCTCATGTGTTTGCTGTCATGCACTGATCTCTCTTTTTCATGGCCTGAACAGATACAGTAAGAACACTAAGTTGATGGTGGACTGATTTTTGATAAGAGGTCCATGATGGCAGCATCATATAAACATGCAATCATGATAACTGAAATTTAGCATAAAGTGTGGGAGAACTAAGAATGCATTCTCTCCTTCCCCACTCCACACACTATAGGCCTGAGTATGTTATCTAGGTTCTGCAGCTGCAAAACAGCGTGTAAATTCAAAGTAGAGGACATTGCTAGGCAACAAGACATCTATGCTGTATAAGCTCTCTGTGGTTTATTTTTATTTTTAAAGATAGCTTTCAAGATGGAGTATTCTCCAACTAACTTAACCTGTTTTTCTCTAAGGTGGGCTTTCTGAAAACTTAAGATTTCAGTCAATGGTAATCAAGGTACTTTATAGTAGATACCAAAAGGGTATCTACTTATAAACATTGGACTCAGTGAATATTTTGGTTTGTTATTTTCTTCCATGTCCCCTTGTGAAATGGATGTAAGTTCTAACTGGTTATTGCCTATTCTGGAAAAGACTGACTGAAGCATCCTGAGTGGAATTCCTCTCAGGGAGTGCTCCCACTGTTGGGAGGAATGGCTGGATCCAAGCCCTAGTATTTTATGTGTTGGTGGTAGCTAGACCTATTGTGAATGACCTTATTTCATATATGTAATGTTTGCTATTGCATTTTGACTTATGCCATGGTCTCTGGTTTATATATTAATAAATAAACTGAACAGAAACCACTACAGCTCAGTGCAGAAGGAACGTTTCATGACCTTAAAGACAGCATACCTTCTTTTTCTCTTTAAGTCATCATTTCTTCAAACATTAGAGCAGGCCGGATGTAGTAGATTGTACAACCCAATCACTTTGGCTGTTAAAGAGCATGGCTTTTCCTTCCTGGAGACAGCTTTGCTATAATGGAACTCTCATTTGCATGGCTTACCTAGTTTCCCTGTGAAACTGAAGATTTCCTTTTGAATGTCCCCTAATCGGTACACATCATAAAGACATCTGCAGAGAAGATGACGGCAGTGATTCATGACTGAAATTCTTTTTCTGAGTGCCCTGGCACTGGCTAATGAGTCTGCTCAACTGACAGTTCAGACAAAGGCTGCCTATGCAAGAACTGCATTCTGCACTATTCAGTCCAATTCTAAGTCTGTTATATTAAAAAGCAAACAAACATGCCCACATTTCTATAGTATTAAGCACCACATACCACCAGAGACAAATATTTTGTGGCTGTCTCTCTCTCAATTGCCATAATCAATTTGATATCTCATTTGAGGCTGAAAATAGCATTATCATTAAAGGTAGTGAATATATATATATATATGCTTGCAGTCATTTAAAGTAGTGGAGATTGCTGAATAGCATTGTCCTGAATGGGAGTATTTTCGAATAAATCAAACCCATCTGCATCACAATGCATTCTTTCTTTGCAATGAAGCACACTATAAATGTATGTAGGGAAATGCCCGGAATCAATTTGTGGCTACATTATTCAAAACACATCATTACTGATGATTGCACTGATGGAAGTTGCCATAGGATTACAGTAAATCATTTGGGCTTTTAACCACTCAGTTAAAATATAACAGTTTATAAACTCCCATGTTAACAGAAAGAGAAATCGAAGGAAGTAGCTGAAGAGAGGACTTTTCATTTTTGTTTTTGGCCAGGCCTGCACTTGGCATTCATAGACTTGTGAAAGTATTTAAAATGGAAAAGGGAAATTATAACTGTGCTGTTTAAAATTGGAGTTAAAACAAATTTAACATTTAAAATTCACTTTGGAGTCAAGGAAGGTGGATCCAAAGGTGAAACCCTCTTTCAAAAGGCATACTTCAGAATTCAGCCGCTCTGAAAAGATATACCGTACTCTAATCATATATATTTTTAAAAGCCCATGAAACTGGCAGAAATGAAACATGTAAGAACATAAGAAGAGCCATGCTCAATCAAATCAAGGGTCCATCTAGTCCAGCATTCTGTTCACACAATAGACGACCAGCTTTTGATGGGAAACCACAAGCAGGACATGAGTGCAACATCCTTCTCCCATCCATGTTCCACAGCAACTGGTGTACATAGGCTTAGTGCATCTGATACTGAAGGTAGCATAGACAGAGGCATCAAGTCTAGTAGCCATTGATAGCCTTCTCCTCCTGGAAATTGTCTAACCCCTTTTAAAGCCACCCAAAGCCATATAATCATGAACTCATGTGTCTTGAACAGACTAGAAATGGTTAATTTCTACAATTTTCCCATGGATGGTTTCTCTATATATTACCTTACTATGGATAACCTACACCAGCCTTCCCCAGCTTGGTGTCTTCCAGATGTTTTGGATTACAACTCCCAAGATTCCTGACTATTGCCCATGTTGATTGGAACTGATGGCTGTTGAAGTCCACAACATCTCAAGGGCACCAGATTGTGGAAGCCTGACTAGACCTACAAAATCTAGAACAGGGATGGGCAGAAGTTAGATCTCCAGATGTTTGGGACTTCAACTTCCAGTCCAGAAGCCCCTGCCAGTATGGGCAATCATTCATGGAAGGTGAATTCCAAAACGTCTGGTGATCTATCTTTTGCCCACCCTTGATCTGGAACATACAAATAAATGAGCTAACCCACACTCTGCAGGACAAACATTTACATTTACACACACACTCCCAGACACTGCCCCCTCCTCCTACAACCTAGTGTCCTCCAGATGTTTTGGAGTTCACCTCCCATGAACCCCAGCCAGCATGGCCAGTGGTCAGGCAGTGGAGGGCAGTAGGTGTTTTGCCCTAGCCAATTTTACTGGGAGGAAAGTTTCTTTCAGAAATACTCTATCCTAAATATGTGGAGTGAAGCAAAGCCTATCCTTCCCTTCGTCCTTATCTCTCTCTCAAATCGAACATTCTCCTTTCTCCCTCTCTGATTAATGTCTTCTCTTCCTGTGACAGGAACATTCTGAGTCAGACACTTGGTATATCTAGCCCAGTATTGTCAGCACTGACTGGCAGCAGCTCCCCAGGGTTTCAGGCAGGAGTTTTCCCAGTCCAGGGATGGCAGAGTTGAATCTGGGACCCTGTGCTCTACCACTGAGCTATGAAAGTAAGACTTAAAGAACCATAATGAAAAATATTTAAATATTTTGTAGAACAAGACATCACAGAAAGGATGTTTCAAATCACTCTAAAAAACATTGTTAACAAAATTAAGATATTAAAAGAAGAAGAAATAAGTGCTTTTCGAGGTAGTGACATAATTTCAGCAGCACATCCTTTAAAATGTTGCAAATTTGAAGATCCATGAAGGTCTAAACACTGTGAATTCCTAGCTTTGCAACGGAGCCCAAGAACATTTAGGGAAATGGTTGCCTTGTGTACTGCTAAGCTTTCAGAGCAATTGATGTAAAGACTGTTGAAGAAATGTGGGCGGGACAGCAAATTAAAGCTTGAAATTAAAAAGAGAGTCAACTGACAATAGGAATTTGCTATGCTTTGATCAGAAGAAGCAGTGTGACAGAATCTTAACAGAAATCAGGAAGGGAAGCTGCGTAGCCTCTACTTGTCAGGCACCAAAGACATTTTTAGTCAGTGGTAGATCTGTATGTATGAAGCTAATGGCTGAGACGTCTGTGTTCCTACTAACATTCACAATTTGTTGTTGTAACTTGGGAGGATGTGAGTGTGTGACAGACACTGCATATTAAATGAACCTTTCTGATGGGTTTCTAGCCTTTGCCCCACAGATCTCCCATGTATAGTAGTAAACATGTAGAGGATGTAAAGCTACTTTGAAAGTAGTTCAAGGAGGAAGGATATAATTTTAAAAATAAAAATAAATGAAATAAAAAGTATGGAAAAGAATCATTTCTAGAGTTCATTTCTAGTTCATGTATATATATTTACCTAATTCCAAGCAGATATAATTTAAAATTCAGGGTCATATTAAGTTAATGCTCTAACATCAAACCACGTACTTTGGTGTTATCCTACTCAAGTAACTGTGAATACTCCCAAATATATGATGTGGGGATTCTTATCTAACTCAACCCACTTAAACTGTATTACGGCTATTCACACAGCGTCCTCATTCAGACATTTGCCAATCTAGTAAGAATATTTATGTAGTTGAGAAGTAGTAGACAAAACCAACTGTGCACCAACAAGGAGGAGATAGTATGTGTGATGTAGGTGCTCAACACAGACAGGAAGAAAATTATTTTGTTATTGTAAACACATTTTGTTAGGGATATCAGAGAAATCCGATGCAGATTCAAATGAGCTGATTCAAAGCTGGTCCCTCCCCCGGAATCCTTGCAGAGCGGAGCCGTTCCGCAGGATTCCGGGGGAAGGGGAGGAATGGATCACCTCCCTCCCCATGGATTCCCTACTGGAACAGACCATGGGGAATCCATACACCCCTACATTTTGTAAACAAATTTACAATTGTTGTGCAGAATCATAATGCATATTACTTTTCTCAAAGAAAAGGAAGGGAGATTGTGAAAGTTGGGTGTCTGCAGGAATAACCATTTATATATAGCTCCGTAAATGTTTGATGAGGCAAAATCCATTCTTTTTCTCTCAAAAGAGAAAATCTTAGTATGTCACAAGTTTCTATGATCAAAATAAGCCACTGTGGCTTAAGGTGGCCTATTTAAATTGTGGTGTGTGTGGGGCACAATTTCCATAATCACTGCCTAGATGTGGCTTGTGTTGTCTGAAACTGGGTGGCATGGTTTGTAGGGTTACGGGGTTCTTTCCCCCTCCAACAAGAGCCCATGGGATATTGGAGGGTTGTTTCACCCTCCAACAAGCCATGTGGCCTGGGTTCAGACGACACAACAAGCCATGCCCAGTGGCAAGGGTGTTTCTGAATGCAGGGAGTGGGATAGCAGTCCAGATTCTGAGGGAGAACCACCAGACATGGGGGAGGTGTTTTCCCAGGCTAGATCAGACATGACTGGGCCAGCTTCTCAGGTTACAAACGCCCAGCTGGCTGAGGATGAGGGTTCCTCTTCACACACCCCTGTGAGAGACAGCAGACAGAAGGAGGGGGAATTTGGAAAGTTTGATTTAGTAGTCACCAGGCACAGGCACAGAACAAAGAGACACAAGACAGGGTGGAACTTAGATGGTGTACCCATTTGGCCTTGCATGAGAAGCTACGCTCAGAAGCCTCACGAGAGAGAGGTACCTCCCTGCCTTAAGTTAGGCTAGTGAGACCGCCTTCCTCTTCAAATGACGGGCAACTCAATAAACTTCCTTTTGAATTCCCCTGAAGGCATTCCTTTGTAGACTAAGAGTCACTGAGAATTTGCATCTGTATGACCCTGTGAAGTAATGGATTAAAGCTGTAAACTGAAGCCTCTCGTCTGTGTATGTTTTCGGCGTTGAAATAGAGTGGGGGCTAAAGGAATCCTGACACCCAGACACTGATTATGGACATCACCTGATTAAAATAAGCTACCTTTTAAATAGGCCACAATGGGCTGGTTCACGATTGAAATAAGCCACAGAGGGAGCAACCCTATGGCCGCTAGACAGTGGCTAGACAGCCATAGGAAATCTTGTTTTCTGGGAACTGACCTCAGAGCTGCACTCCGAGGTCATTTCCTGGAGAACCAACCTCCCCTCACTTCTGTGCTGCCTCAGAGGCAGCACAGAACAGCCCTGTCCGCTGTGCTTGCAAGAAGAGGAGCATGGAGCGGCCGAAAAGGGGTATGTCTGGGGGTGTTCCGGGGCGGGGAGGGTGGAAATGCCTGTACAACACATCCAATGGTTGTACAACAGCCTCCTCCCCCTCTCTGTCCACCCATGGCTAGACAGCTGCAATTGGCTGTCTAGCCGAAAATGCAGGGCAGGAGAAGCACGGAGGGAATGATCCCATCCCTGCTTCTCCTGCCCTGCATTGGATAGGCAGTCGCCTCCGAGTTTGGAGGAGGCTGCCTATCTGGATAGAACTGAGCCCTTAGTTTGATTCTGCAGACTGGCCCATTGTCTTTGTAACTCTGTAGTAATCCCCACAACTATAAAGTAATCCCCACATCCCAGAGAAAGTCCTCTTCCATTCCTGCTATTCTTCTCATCAAATCTGGTCTGTCTATAGTTCACAGGGGAATCTGTTGTCAGAGTTTTGTTTTGTTTTTACAGAAGTCCTACGTGTGGCAATACCACAAGGTTAAGCAATTAGGGCTATATATTATGGAAATATAATCCTGGGAAGCTGTCTAATATTGGGTTGGATCCAGATTTAGGTGAATAGCAGAAGTGGACTTCCCTGATCCTCCTCATGATTTCTGGGAATCTCACCTTTCCCTTCAGCCCCTCCTCAGCCCCTCCTCCATTTAGCAAGGTCACTCAACCCTCTGTGTAGCATTTTGGGAGGGCTGGTGGAGCGACCAAGGGGAGGAGGGGTGGGGATGTCTATCTCCAATAGTCCTAACACTGGATCCAACCCACTGAGTCACAGAATTGATCTATCTAGCTCAGAATCATCTACAGTGATTGGCAGCAGCTCTCCAGGATTTCAAGCAATAGTCTTTCCCAACCCTACCTGGAGGTAGGGATGGCAGAGAATTCTGCCACGGATCTCGGGGAGGCTGAATGCCAGTGCATTCGGCCCCCCGAAATCTGTGGCGGAATGGCCTGCCCCCCTGCGGATCCCCCCCAGGACGAGACTTACCTGGGGTGGATCTTCCGGGCAGTGGCAGCTCTGGCGGCAGCTGTGGTGGCGGTGGCTGCGGTGGCTGGTCTTCCGACCGGCTGCCGCCGCCACCATTTGCAGTTTTTTTTTTTTTTTTTACACACACGTGATAGGCTACATAAGTTTTTACATTGCCTAAAATGTCTGGGTAAAAAAAAAAGGCGTACGCAAATGCATTCCTTATTTTGGGCTGTCTTAGTCTATGTAAATAATTATGTAGACTAAGACAGCGAAAATAAGGGTAACGCAAATAGTGTCTGCTACACTATTTGTGTTCCCCCTATTTTTGCCGTCTTAGTCTACATAAATATTTACGTAGATTAAGACGTCAAAAATAAGGAACGCAAATGGCGGTGGCCGTAGCCGCCACCATTTGCGTACGCGGTTTCCCCCCTCAAGAGCCCTCTGCGGCCAGAAATCCAGCTGCGGACGGCTCTGGGCAGGCTGTAGGGTTGGCAGAGAATTTCTCCCCGAAACTTTGGGGGGCCGAGCGCCAACGTGTTCGGCCCCCCGAACAAGTTTCGGGGAGAAATCCTCTGAACCCCCCCGCCCCCGCACCCCCCCCGGGACGGGACTTACCTTCACCGAATGTCCCTCCCGGTGGCTGGTCCGGCCGGCGGTTCAGCGGGTGTTCGAGCGAGGCGGGAGCGGCAGCCAGTCTTTCGACCGGCTGCCGCCACCGCCATTGCAATGAAAGAAAAAAAAAACCCGCCCCCTGATAGGCTACGTGACGATTCACGTAGCCTATCACGGCTAGATCTGCAAAGTCAGCCATGATAGGCTATGTCAATCGTCACGTAGCCTATCACGGGTGACTTTAAAAAAAAAAAAGTGTGTACGGATAATGGCGGCCCCCATAGGGAGCCGCCATTCGTGTTCCTTATTTGGTCGCTGTAGTCTACGTAAAGATTTACGTGGACTACGGCGAAAATAAGGGCAACGCTATTTGCGTTGCCCTTATTTTCGCCGTAGTCTACGTAAACATTTATGTAGACTACAGCGACTAAATAAGGAACGCGAATGGCGGCTCCCTATGGGGGCCGCCATTAGCGTACGCGCTTTTTTTTTTTTAAGTCACCCGTGGTAGGCTACGTGATGATTGACGTAGCCTATCATGGCTGACTTTGCAGATCTAGCCGTGATAGGCTACGTGAATCGGTCACGTAGCCTATCAGGGGGCGTTTTTTTGTTTTTTTTTTAACTTTCGCATTCACGGCCGGGCGAGGCAGGAAGCCTCCTTCCTGGCCTGAATTTCGGCCGGGGCGAGGCGGGAAGCCTCTCCCCCGGCCTGAATTTCAGCTGGGCCGAGGCGGGAAGCCTCCCCCCCCAGCCTGAACTTCGCGGGGGGACCAGCGAAGCGCCTCCCCCCCACCGCAAACATCCTTCGAGGACAGGTAAGTGACTTTCATCCACCCCTAGCTGGCTGGGCCTGGCCGGCTGCTCCGTGGAGCTGCTGTGGAGCACAGCTGGCCCCGGAGGATTCTGGGGGGGGGAGGGATGGAGTGCCTCCCCCCCTGTCCAGGATTCCGGGGGGAGGGACGGAACGCCTCCCCCCCATAAACATAATCCGCGAACAGGTAAGTGATTTTCATACATCCCTCCCTGGAGGTGATAGGGATTGAAGCGGAGACACTGGCAGGTCAAGCATCTGCTCCTAGTGATGTACGAAAGTCACTTACCTGGTCCCGCAGCTTGCTTCGTGGTGGGAGGGAGGCGCTTCGGTTCTCCCCCCGAAGTTCAGGCTGGGGGGGGAGGCGCTCCGCCTCGCCCAGCCGAAATTCAGGCCGGGGGGGAGGCGCCCCGCCTCACCTGGCCGAAATTCAGGCCGGGGAGAAGCGCCCTGTCTCCCCCGCTGCGAAATAAAAAAGTGAATGGGAAAAAATAACGATTAATGTAGCCTATCATGGCTAGATTTCCAAAGTCAGCCGTGATAGGCCACGTTAATCGTTACGTAGCCTATCATGGGTGACTTTGAAAAAAAAAAGCGCGTACGCTACGCTATTTGCGTTACCCTTATTTTCGCCGTAGTCTACGTAAATCTTTACGTAGACTACCCGGGACCAAATAAGGAACGCAAATGGTGGCGCCCATGGGCGCCGCCATTTACATATGCACTTTTTTTTTTTTCATTCACCCGTGATAGGCTATGTAACAATTAACGTAGCCTATCACGGCTGACTTTGGAAATCTAGCCGTGATAGGCTATGTTAATCGTTACGTAGCCTATCACGGGTGTTTTTTTCTTTTTTACTTTATTTTGTAATGGCGATGGCGGCAGCCAGTCGGAAGACCGGCCACCACCCCTGCCCCCGACGAAACGCCGCCGAAATGCCGCCGGGACCCGCCGCCAAGAGGGACATTCGCATGAGGTAAGTCCCATCCCGGGCGGGTGGCGGGGGGGTGGCGGAAAATTTCACCAACAATTTTGGGGGGCTGAATGCGTTGGCATTCGGCCTCCCCAAGATTCGTGGAGAAATTCACGGCCATCCCTATCTGCTCCGTCGCTGAGCTACAGCCCTGCCCAGTAGCTTGACTAAACAGTGTGGTACACAGTAGAATATAAGATCAGGCACATTTTTAAAATTGTATTTATTTGTTACATTTCTATACTGCCTAATAGCCAAAGCTCTCTGGGCAGTTTATAACAATTAAAACCATTAAATATGACACAATAAAACTTAATATTAACGTTTAAATCTACAGTATAAAATAAACAATAAAAAACAAAATAAAACCTAGCAGCAGTGCAAAGGTTTAAAATATAGTAACAGATTTTAAACAACAGAGATTGAAATACCAAAATGTCTCGGAAAATAAGGTCTTCACCTGGCACTAAAAAGAGCATAAAGTAGGAACCAGGTGAAATTCTTTGGGAAGCTTATTCCACTACTGGGTTGCCACGACAGGAAAGGCCTTCTCAATAGCCATCCACCTTAATTCCCTTGGAGGGGATTGCCAGAGAAGGACTGCTAAAGACGATCTAAGGGTCTGGGCAGGAATATATGGGAGGAGACATTCCTTCAGGTTGTAAGGATTGTCTTGGGCTTTACAATTTACATTTTGGTACAATATGGGGTATGGGGAGCTTAAAGTTTAAGGGGTAAGAGATGGTGCTAGGGTGGGAGGGTTAAAGCTAATGTGCAATGGGGCAAGTGGGGGAGCCAAATCCACTGTATTAGAAGCTTGCTATATGCTGATGCTGAAAAGAGTAGGGGAGTAGGGGGGTAAGTGACTTACCTTTCCACGGATTATGTTGATGGTGGGGGGGGAGGCGTTCCGTCCCTCCCCCTGGAATCCTGGCCGGCCGGCTGTGCTCTGCAGCGATTCTGCGGAGCCACCGGCCGGCTCCTAAGGATGTCAGAGAATTTCTCCACGAATCTCAGGGAGGCCGAATGCCAGTGCATTCAGCCCCCTGAAATTGGTGGAGAAATGGTCTGCCACCCCCCCAACCCCCCCGGGACGGGACTTACCTTGGTCGAATGTCCTTGGTGGCGGCGGCTCCGGCAGCAGTTTGGCGGCGGTCTTCCGACTGGCTGCAGCCACCGCCATTTCCAAGTAAAAAAAAAGTGATAGGCTACGTAAAGATTTACGTAGCCTATCATGGCTGACTTTGAAAAAAAAAAGTGCGTACGCAAATGGCGGCGCGTTCCTTATTTTGGCACGTGCAGTCTACGTAAACATTTACGTAGACTATGGCGAAAATAAGGGCAACGCAAATAGCATTGCCCTTATTTTCGCCGTAGTCTATATAAATAAGGAATGCAAATGGCGGCGCCCATGGGCGCCGCCATTTGCATACACACTTTTTTTTTTCTCAAAGTCAGCCGTGATAGGCTACGTAAGATTTACATAGCCTATCACGGCTGACTGCAGAGATGCAAATGGCGGCGGCTATGGCCGCCACCATTTGCGTCCTGGCAGGAGACGAGGTTCGTGGCCGGAGGGACGGGGCACCTCCCCCCCAGCCAGAATTTCGGTGGGGAGGGACGGGGCGCCTCCCCACCTGCCCAGAATTTCGGGGGGAGGGAGTGCTTCCCCCCCACCGCGAAGCAAGCATCGGGATCAGGTAAGGGACTTTCGTCCATCCCTACCGGCTCCGCCAGCAGCCAGACATCCGGCCACTGGCTAGCAGGGATGCAAATGGCGGCGGCCGTAGCCGCCGCCATTTGCGTCCCTGCAGTCAGCCGTGATAGGCTACATAAATGTTTACATAGCCTATCATGGCTAATTTAAAAACAACAACAACAGTGCGTGTATGCAAATTACGTAGACTAAGACGTGCCAAAATAAGGAACACAAATGGCAGTGGCCATGGCTGCCGCCATTTGCGTATGCGCATTGTTTTTTTTTTTTAAGTCAGCTGTGATAGGCTACGTAAACATTTACGTAGCCTATCACGGTGTTTTTTTAAAATCTAGCCATGATAGGCTACATAAATCTTTACGTAGCCTATCATGTTTTTTTGTTTTTAACCTGGAAATGGCGGTGGCGGCAGCTGGTCGGAAGACCGGCCACTGCCGCTGCCGCTGCTGCCGAACCACCACCGGATCCGCCGCCACCAGGAAGATCCACCCAAGGTAAGTCTCGTCCCGGGGGGTGGCAGGGGGGTGGCAGGCCATTCCGCCACCAATTTCGGGGGGCCGAATGCGCTGGCATTCGGCCTCCCCAAGATCCATGGCGGAACTTTCGTACTTCCCTAGAAAAGAGATGTTTTGATAACCTTCCAACCTTATCAACTGTGTCTTCCTTATAAGGAAACTGGGTAAAAAGTAAGGGGTCATAGATAAGAACATGATGTGGTTTGGGATTCCCCTGTCTGTAAATAAAGGGAAGAAAAAAGGAGGTGTTGACCATATACAAGGAGAAGTTAGACCCATTTTATTGTAATCAAGATGTGTCAGATGTAGGAGGAATATTTGGGAAATGTGTCTTGAGATGGGATGTATAGGATGACGTGGACTAATGGTTGTAAAGATTTTGGAATATGTATTAGAGGGGTGGACACCAACTTTGAGAGGGTATATAATGGGGTACATAGAAGAGATCGGGGTCCCCCCAATGTCTCTGCCCACAAATAAGGTGGAGAATTTCGAGAGACTATTTGTGCACAGGTCTAATTTAAAGTGAAAATATTTTCATTTAAGTTCTTGCAAACCTATATGAAACACATAAGGAAACAAACAAGAAAGAATAGTGTAGCAAAGATGGAACCATTACACAGGGATGGGTCTGAGTACCGTAACATGCTTAGCAAGTGCTGCATGTATGAACTATACAACCTAAAGCATAGCTAATGAGGAAAACTGTAATACAAAATTGTGTGTCACACTACTTATTTATTTATTTGCACCCTGCCTTTCTACTAAAAAATGGCACTCAAGGTGGCATATATATGACATTTGCACAACAGAGTCCCAGATTTTGGAAATCAGTGAACAGGAGAGCAAGAAAAAATATATAGAAAGACTGTGTATCATTTAAAAAGAGGAGTTTAATTTTAATTATTCAAGAAATGCGTTGCTGAGTATAGCCATTGTAAATGTTGTATTGCATATTTTATAAACATAATGAAGTTTTATGCTGGAAGCAGTGTTCAGGCATGCTACTTGTTAAAATTTTCTATGAGATGTGGGAAAGCTAAAGGATAAGGATAGACATCATGTGCTACATGTTCCAACAAACAACAATTAATGGTTAGAATGTAGAACCAAACGTTCAGCTCTGTGAATAAAAGGAATCAGTTCCACTCACAGAAGGACCAGTTCTGCTAATGGAAAGATTCCTCTTTTAATGGAATATAACACAATTTTATTTTGCAAATAAGGAATGGATGTAACTTTGTTCAGTCTGTTTTCTTCCCCTCCCCACCCATGAAAATAATTTGGATTGTTATACGGCACATGTGAAATCTATATACATACACAGATGAATTTTCATTACCTTTTGAATGCAATATCATTCACTTCACCAGTACATCTTCTTGCATCTTCTTAATTGTATAAGATCTTTCTTACAATTGGTAATGACTAGCTGCTACAAATAGGTTTTGGGTGTGTGTGTTTTAACCCATTTATTATTGTTGAGCTAAACATGATGAAGCACCATTTAGTTTCTGCACATGGCCAAAATTATTTCACCAGCTATAGTTAAATCTGTTGTTGTTGTTCAGTCATTCAGTCGTGTCCGACTCTTCGTGACCCCATGGACCATAACACGCCAGGCCTTCCTGTCCTCCGCTCTCTCCCGGAGTGTGCTCAAGTTCATATTCAGCCATCTCATCCTCTGCCGTCCCCTTCTCCTTTTGCCTTCAGTCTTTCCCAGCATCAGGGTCTTCTCCAGAGAGTTTTCTCTTTGCATTAGGTGGCCAAAATATTTGAGCTTCAGCTTCAGTGTCTGTCCTTCCAATGAGCAGTCAGGGTTGATTTCCTTTAGGATTGTCTGATTTGACCTCCCTTGCAGTCCAGGGGACTCGTAAGAGTCTTCTCCAGCACCACAGTATGAAAGCATCAATTCTTCGGCGCTCAGCCTTCCTTATAGTCCAGCTCTCACAGCCATACATTACTACTGGGAAAACCATAGCTTTGATTAGACGGACCTTTGTTGGCAAGGTGATGTCTCTGCTTCTTACTATGCTGTCTAGGTTGGCCATAGCTTTCCTCCCAAGGAACAAGTTAAATCTGACACACCAAAACTAAAGGTACTAGTAGTCAGGATAAATATCAGACAAGAGCAGAAGCAGAGAAGTTAATACGTTGTTCAGAGGCTTATTATTTGTTACCTTGTCTAAGAAGAAAAGAGACATCTTTACAATACTATCTTCCATTTCTATAAAACTCTTATACTGGCTCTCATTTAGCCATGTTCACACTAGCTTAACTTTGCAAAAAGTATAGCTAATCACCTATATTGCAAAACACTGGGGGATACGAAAGCCGAATGGGGAAGCTCTATATTTATGTGATGAGGTCTCAGCTGTGCATGATAGTGAAATGTTATTTCCTGTAACTTTGCCCAAATGTTAACCAAAACCATTAGAACATGTTTTTGGGCAATCACCGTGCTGCAGCCATCACAGAGAGCGCATCAAGGCTGATTAAGCTGATGTCGAAATTGCACTGGTTAATTTTGTTAATTCCTAATTTGCAGGTTTTCCTAACAGTAGGAAGTGTTTAAACACTAGAAAGACACAGCATGATAGAAAAAGAGAAAGCCGTTGTTTAAACTACAAATTATGGGGAAGTTCTAAAAAAGCGCCATTCCTTTTGGCCATGTGATGATGCCAGCAATAGTAACAGAATATAGAAGGCCATATACTAGCCATGGTGTAGGATTCACGTTCATATTGGCAGGGGGTCTGTCTGGAGACACCGTGTGAGGTCCAAACAGATTCCAATTTAAATAGTTAAATTCCTGTTATTTTAATATCCAATCTGGGTTGCTCTTATTAAAGAAGGTACTTCGATATTATATAAATGTTATGTAAAGGAAAACCAGCAGTACTGAGTATAATCTTGAATTATTTTAGACTTTATAGTTTATAAACAAGTAAGTTTTGGAGGACTTAAAAGAGTTTAAGGATCAAGTCATTTAATCACATACGTTTAATGCCATTTCTGTAGAAAGTGATGGTTCACATGGGAAAGAAACATGCAAAAGGTGCTTGCATATGTGACTTAAAAACATACATGTCCACGCACACGCATGCACGCACGCACGCACACACACACACACACACACACATGGAAGTTATGCAGTTCTGTATAAGTTATGCAGTTCCCTTACAGAACAAAGCTAATTCAAGGGTCATTCCAGGTGGACAAAATTACCTTTTCTCTTATGATGGAAACTGCTAGTTGATGAGATAATTACAGCTAGGCAAGCAGTGAACTGCAGAAAGAAGCCCTTAATTCTTTGTTCCAACCACTGGGCAAACATAATATTAATAACACCTGTTCCTAGGGGGTGAAATTTTGATATAATCTGGCTGGGGTGGCTATAAAAGGAAATATGGTAGAGAAGAAATGTAGTGTGATGTCCTTAGGGTCATTTTACACATTACACAGAAACCCAGCATTAGGGATGTATGGATTTTGGTAAATCTGTTCCATCTGTGTTTCACAGATTGTCAGGTGTCCTTTTTCCATCATCCACTCATTGATGGAATCAGATTATTTTTTACCAGAATTTCATTCTACTTGCACTAATGCACATTCGTGCTCATGCAAACTTGCATAAATGTGCTAATGTGCATTAGTTGAAGTGAATTAGTGCAATTCCCCCGAATGAAAAATTGGTCCTCAAATCCATGCAAATCCTCCCAGTAACAATCCCCTAATTATTTTTTAGAAGCAAAAGCAACCTTAAAACATTCTTAGGGGATCAAGTAAACCTTAAGTTTATTTACATAGAATGCAAGCTCCAGCTGAGCAAGGTGATTTTCATAGATTTGAAAGCATGCTGTGATGCCTGTATTGACACAGACACCAAACCCTGGAAGCATGAACAGAAGTTTGGACAGTTTTAGAAATAAAACTTTTTTGAAGTCAATATTTGGGTGGGCAGTATCAGGTTCAAAATGTATAAAGAGATGGGCAGTAGTAGGTTCCTATAATTATGGCTGTAATCTTATACATGCTTAGCCAGAGAAGACATCTTATTAAATTAAGTGGGGCTTGCTCCTGAGTACACAGGCATAAGATTGTACTGTAATGCTACAAGATACTTTAGGTGAGAATAGACCATGCCAGTCTGATGCATCTTAAAAACAAACACAACATTAACAGAAATTGTATTAATAAAAAAATCACATAATGTATCTTTGCTCTCACATAGAAGGATTGACCCAGTTCATATGATCACAACAAGCCACGGTGGCTTGTTTAAGCTGCAGTGCATACTGGCACAGGCTGGGCAAGATTTCCCTAATTAATTACCCAGTTCGTGGCTGGTCATGTCATCTGAACCTGAGCAGCATGGTTTGTTTGAGGGGGAAATATCTCTCAAATTATCCATGGCATGTTGTTGGGTTATTTGAGGGTTGTTTCTCCATCAAACAAGCCATGCTACCTGGGTTTGGATGTCGTGACATGCCACACGCAGGCGGGGAATTAGGCAAATGATGCCCGGCACATACCAGAATGTGCAGCGGTGTAAATGAGCCACTGTAGCTTGTTTAAGCCACAGTGATAGTGCAAACTGGGCAATTGAGACCCAAGACCTTAGCCCAGATATGGAACCAATTAACTAACCAAATTGCTCAAGAGTTGGAATGCAGAATGAGAAAAGCCAGCAGAAAGGTGCAATAAAGAAATATTAGCATAGATATATTGCTATTTCCCCTTCATGGATCACTGCCTTGTTGTGGCGAAGGGGCCATAAACTATGCCGTGCAGGGCCACCCAAGATGGACAGGTCATGGCGGAGAGTTCTGACAAAATATGGTCCACTGGAGAAGGCAACCCACTCCAATATTCTTGCCAAGAAAACCCCATGGAACGTATCACAAGACTAAAAGAGATGATGCCGGAAGATGAGCACCTCAGGTTGGAAGGTGTCCAATATACTACTGGGGAAGAGCAGAGGGAATTTCCAAGTAGCGCCAGAAAGAGTGAAGTGGCTGGGCCAAAGCCGAAAGGACACTCAGCTGTGGATGTGTCTGGTGGTGAAAAGAAAATCTGATGCTGTCAAGAACAATACTGTTTAGGAACCTGAAATGTAAGATCAATGAATCAAGGTAAGCTGGAGGTGGTCCAACATGAGATGGCAAGATTGAACATCGACATCTTGGGAATCAGCAAACTAAAATGGACAAGCATGGGCGAATTTAATTCAGGTGACCATCATATCTACTACTGTGGGCAAGAATCCCTTAGAAGAAATGTAGTAGCACTCATAGTCAACCAAAGGGTGGGAAAAGCAGTACTAGGGTACAATCTCAAAAATGATAGAATGATCTCAGTACGAATCCAAGGCAAACCGTTCAACATCACAGTAATTCAAGTCAATGCCCCAACCACTGAGGCCGAAGAAGCTGAGGTTGATCGGTTCTATGAAGACCTACAACACCTTCTAGAACTAACACCAAAAAAAGATGTCCTTTTCATCATAGGGGATTGGGATGCTAAAGTAGGAAGTCAAGAATTCACCAGGATAACAGGCAAGCATGGTCTTGGTGTACAAAATGAAGCAGGACCAAGGCTAATAGAGTTTTGCCAAGAGAACACGCTGATCATAGCAAACACTCTTTTCCAACAGCACAAGAGGCGACTCTACACATGGACATCACCAGATGGTCAATATTAGGGGTGTCAGAGAATTTCTCGCCGAAACTTTGGGGGGCCGAGTGCCAACGTATTCGGCCCCCCAAAGTAGTTTTGGGGAGAAATTCTCCGCACCCCCCGCCCCCTGCACCCCCCCGGGATGGGACTTACCTTTCCCGAATGTCGCTCCCGGTGGCAGGTTGCAGCGGCGGTTCGGCAGGTCTTTCGACCGGCTGCTGCCGCCGCCATTACAAGAAAAGTAAAAAAAAACCACGCCCCCGTGATAGGCTATGTGACGATTAACGTAGCCTATCACGGCTAGATTTGCAAAGTCAGCCGTGATAGGCTACGTAAATCGTCACGTAGCCTATCATGGGTGACTTTTTTTAAAAAAAGCGCGTACGGCTAATGGCGGCCCCCATAGGGAGCCGCCATTCACGTTCCTTATTTGGTCGCTGTAGTCTACGTAAAGATTACGTAGACTATGGCGAAAATAAGGGCAATGATATTTGCGTTGTCCTTATTTTCGCCGTAGTCTACGTAAATCTTTATGTAGACTACAGCGACCAAATAAGGAACGCAAATGGCGGCTCCCTATGGGGGCCGCCATTTGCGTACGTGCTTTTTTTTTTTTTTAAAGTCAGCCGTGATAGGCTACCTAAGTCATATCCCTTATGAGTATACAGTGGAGGTGAGGAATAGATTTCAGGGATTAGACCTGATAGACAGAGTTAGGGATGTCGGAGAATTTCTCTCCGGGAGACCGAATGCCAACGCATTCAGCCCCCCGAAATTGGTGGGGAAATTCTCCCCCCCCGCCCCCCCAGGATGGGACTTACCTCTGTCGAATGTCCCTCTCAGCGGCGGGTCCAGGTGGCGTTTCAGCGGCATTTCGGCGGGGGCAGGGGCGGCGGCTGGTCTTCTGACCGGCTGCCACCACTGCCATTTCCCAGAGAAGTAAAAAAAAAACACGTGATAGGCTACGTAACGATTTACGTAGCCTATCATGGCTGACTTTGAAAAAAAAAAAGTGCATACTCAAATGACGGCGCCCATGGGAGCCGCCATTTGCGTTCCTTATTTGGGCACGGGTAGTCTACGTAAAGATTTACGTAGCCTATCACAGCTGACTTTGAAAATCTAGCCATGATAGGCTACGTAAATCGTTACGTAGCCTATCACGTTTTTTTTTCTTACAATTTACTTTTTTATTTTGCGGCCGAGGAGACGGGGCGCTCCCCCCCGGCCAGAATTTTGGCGGGGAGGGATGGGGCGCCTCCCCCCTGGCCTGAATTTTGGCCAGGAGGGGCGGGGCGCCTCCCCCCCGCCAAGAATTTCGGAGGGACAAACGGAGCGCCTCTCCCCCCCACCGAAAACAGCTGCGGGACCAGGTAAGGGACTTTCGTCCATCCTTAATGGTCCATGTGGTCACGAAGAGTCGGACACCACTTAACGACTGAACAACAACAACATATTGCTATTTGTTTCGGAACCATACTATTTGATTAGCTTCTCTGGGAATCAAGATATTTACATGTTTAGTTTCCATACGTTGTCATTTAAATGTACTTTTACGAAAGACAAATGTTGATGTTGCCTTGCCAATGGGCTTAGCTTGTGATCCTTGCTCCAATTTCTTTGTGTAACCTGTCATTTTACCAAATATACACAACCAGTTTATGATAAGGGGTATGGAATTTTCTGAATCTTCAATAAAATTTAGGGATAATTGAAAGCACGCTACACCATTACTTTTGTATTTCTACTGGCTTTCCATTACTTTCTGGCTATAACTCAAGATTCACTGAGTTCAATGGGGCTTGCTACCAGGTAAGTGCGCATGGGATTGCAGCCACAAGAAAGTAACTTTAAGTGGGGACAATTTTAACTTTTGTTAGATATATAGAGATGTATACAGAAGTAAGTCTTACATATCCTTTGGTAGCAATTGAAATAAGCAAGTTGGGCCTGCAGCAGAATGTTGCAGTGTGGTGTGCCCTTGTTCAAAGTTACAGCCAGTCTGACAGCCAGCCATATCCCCCTCTAGGATACTCCATTCTATCTCCTGCCACCATGGTTGCTGCCTCCTTCTCCAAGTCACTCAAAAGTAGGGATGTACGAAAGACACTTACCTTGAATGAAATTTGATTCGTGGTGGTGGGGAGGTGCTCTGTCCCTCCCCCCTGAAATTCTGGCTGGGGGGGGAGGCGCTCCGTCCTTCCCCCCCAATTTCTGGCCTGGGGGAAGCGGTCCATCCTTCCACCCCCGAATCCTGGCCGGCCGGGCCGCAAATGGCAGCGGCCGTAGCTGCCGCCGTTTGCGTCCCTGCAGTCAGCCATGATAGGCTACCTAAATGTTTATGTAGCCTATCACGGCTGAGTAAAACAACAACAACAACAACCGCGTGTACGCAAATGCGTTCCTTATTTTGGCATGTCTAGTCTACGTAAACATTTACGTAGACTATGGCGAAAATAAGGGGAATGCAAATAGTGTAGCGTCTACGTTATTTGCGTTCCCCTTATTTTCGCCATAGTCTACGTAAATGTTTACGTAGACTAGACGTGCCAAAATATTGCATGGCATATCCCATGGGTGCCACCATTTGCGTATGCGCGGTTTTTTTTTTTACTCAGCCGTGTTAGGCTACGTAAACATTTACGTAGCCTATCACGGTATTTTTTTAAAATCTAGCCGTGATAGGCTACGTAAATCTTTACGTAGCCTATCACGTTGTTTTTTTTTTTACTGGAAATGGCGGCGGCGGCAGCTGGTCAGAAGACCAGCCGTCGCTGCAGTCGCAACACCGCCGCACCGCTGCTGGAGCCGCCGCTTCCGGGAGGATTCGCCCAAGGTAAGTCCTGTCCCGGGGGGGTGGGGGGGCAGACCGTTTCGCCACCAATTTCGGGGGGCCGAATGCGCTGGCATTCGGCCTCCCCAAGATTCATGGAGAAATTCTCTGACATCCCTAAAAAGTTTGCACAGTTTTGTGGAATGCTGGTTGACTCCAATAAAAGTATTGCCCAATGATGGATTTTGGATGAGAGTTTTTGGATAGTTCTGAAAACCTTGGGGCTCCCCTGAGCCTGCTGATAACTCCCTCTTGGACGTGGGTGGTGTAGTTTTGGCTCCCAGCACTCAGAGAACTGAGATTGCTATTAGCATATAAGATTAATAAGTATTTAAACTGATTTTACCCAGGAATCCTTATTTTTCTCTCTGTCCCTCTCTTTTACTCTAATTCCAAAGAAAACTAGCCCATCTTTATAACTTTACACTATACAAAGGGAGAGGGTGTCATTACTATCAGTGGTTGTACTGGATGAACAATTCTGGATAGAACTTGATAGTTTGTCCCCTGGTCTTGTGTTCTGAACATTTGTGGAGCAGCTGTATCATGTAGGAATAAAGTAGAATACCAAATCAATATAACAGATCTGAGAGTGTTCTAGAGAACTTTTACATTTGATCTGAATTTTTAAGCTTATCTAAAAAAGTGAAAGCACAAAGGAGCTGAAGATTGACAAAACCCAGAAGCGGAAGTAATAGCTTTTTGATGCTCTTGATCACCTTCTGTATCTGTGGCTCCTAATAAATGTTTCGCTGTATTGCTGCAGCATATTTCCAAGGTGACCATCTGTCAATTAGCTTCCAGGAATGCTCTCAAAGTCCTTCGTACAAGCTAAATTGGGGTTTGTTTTTCCTCAACATCTTTAACTGGAGGACCATCAGGGCTAAATTGTTAATGGGATCAGAATCGTTAGTAATAAGTAAATAACATGAATTCTCATCTCATGTAGGAACACATGCAGGGATTGCATGATGAGGGTAAAAAGCTATCATAGAAATCTGAATCAAATTTATTAGCATATGTTCAGTAGTGCAGAAGAATTATGCATAAATAATAAAATGCAGCTCTAGCTAAGAGCTCTCAGTTTCTTCCTTTCCTAGGAAGTACATTGGAATGGAATCCCCACCTACCAAAAAACATCAAAAAGCTTTATACTTAATGAAGCTATATTGAGAAAACATTCAAGTGACAAAGATTTAGAAATTATCAACTTATTTTGGGCTTACCTTTGGGCTTTATCAACTAGAGTGAATTCTCTTTTATAACCATATACCTACTAACAAACACAATTCAAATGTTATTATGAGACGTTCTTGAGCTAAAGCTTGCTGAATTAAAATAATGTAGATGCATATGACTCTAAAGCAAATATGAACAGGCAATAAAATCACAAACAAAAGATTGGTAACACAAATATATGCGATGCTGTATTGCATTGGAGCCAGATTTGGCCTACTTAGAGTAGACCCACTCAAATCAAAGGGACTAAAGTTAGTCATGTCTACCTTAAGTTCCATATATTTCAGTGTGTTTACTCTAAGTAGGGGCAAATCTTTATCCAAGCAATTATCTATAAGCACAATCCTGTTGGTCATTACTTTGACTTTGACTGAATGGCTGTAACACATTAGCCAGTTTTGCATTTCAGTTCAAACAGCTTAGTTGACTTGTATACAATCCAGAATCATGTAGGGATGTATGAAAGTTCCGCCACGGATCTCGGGGAGGCCGAATGCCAGCTCATTCAGCCCCCCAAAATCGTTAGCGGAACGGCCCGCCCCTCCGGGGACAAGACTTACCTTGGGCGGATCTTCCTGGCGGCGGCGGCTCTGGCTCTGGCGGCTCTGGCGGCTCCGGTGGCGGTGTGGCGGCAGCAGCCGGTCTTCCGACTGGCTGCCGCCGCCACCATTTCCAGGTTAAAAAAACAAAACAAAACAAAAAAAGTGATAGGCTATGTAAAGATTTACGCAGCCTATCATGGCTAGATTAAAAAAAAAAACACCTGATAGGCTACGTAAATCTTTGCGTAGCCTATCACGGCTGACTTTTTTTAAAAAAACAAAAAAACGCGCATACGCAAATGGCAGCGGCCATGGCCGCCGCCATTTGCGTTCCTTACTTTGGCACATCTTAGTCTACGTAAATGTTTAGGTAGACTAAGACATGCCAAAATAAAGAATGCAAATGGCGGCGGCCATGGCCACTGCCATTTGCGTACATGCGTTGTTTTTTTTTTAAATCAGCCATGATAGGCTACGTAAACATTTACGTAGCGTATTACGGCTGACTGCAGGGACGCAAACGGCAGCGGCTACTATGGCCGCCGCCATTTGCGTCCCTGCTAGCCATCGGCCAGATGTCTGGCTGCTGGCAGAGCCGGCCGGCGGATCCGCAGAATCACTGCTGAGCACAGCCGGCCAGCCAGGATTCTGGGGGGGAGGTACGGAGTGCCTCCCCCCTGGCCAAGATTCCGGGGGGAGGGACAGAACGCCTCCCCCCCACCATCAACATAATCCGCGGAAAGGTAAGTCACTTTCGTACATCCCTAGAATCATGAACATTTTAGGGCTTGGCTCTTTAAAAAATAGCACTTTGGTAAACCCGTACCTCAATGTAACTTTTCAAAGTGGACAGCGATGCACATTTTGGAACAAATCTTCTTGCCCTGTTATAATTCTAATGAAAAAGGTTTTAAAACTCTCCAGTCACTGAAAAATCTCAGTACATATGGTACAGCAGCCTTCCCCAACCTCGGGCCCTCCAGATATGTTGGACCACAACTTCCAGCATCCCTCAGCCAGCACACCTGGAGGGCACCAGGGCCCTATCTACATGGCCAATTTAGTGTGGAGTGAGAGCACATCAGGGTCATTCATGACAGATGATGCTGTCATCAATCAGCAGAACCCCCACAGCTTTCCTCTGGAATCTGCACATTTTCGCAAGGTCATTTTAGTGCACTGTTGTCCTTAAACACAGTTCCTGTGCGGTTCCACTGCAGTGTGCCCCATCCCTTCATGTTAAATCCTGTGTGTGCCTAGGGTATTTCTGTGACCCAGCAGTAATGGTCAAGGGGTGGGGCCACCCTCTTTCCCCCACCATTCCCTCTTTTTCCCCATTCTCAGTAGGGCGCTTCTTTTCCCTATTACTTCACAATAGCACTGTTTTAATCATTCACAATATCGCAGTAGTGCTGTTTTCCTATTTGCAATATTGCAGTAGCACTGTTGTCCCATTCACAACATCATAGTAGCCTGTTTTACCCATCCACAATGTCTAGCCTGTTTTAAACATTCACAATATTGCAGTAGAGCTATTTTCCCATTCACAGTATCACAGTAGCCTGCTTTCCCCATTCAAAATGTGTAGCCACATGTTTTAACCATGCACAATATCGCAGAAGCACTCTTTTAGCCTTTCACAATGTCCCAATGGTGGATGAGAGGGGAGAGATGTGGGGTAAACTACAGGGTCTTAATTCAGTGCTTCCATTAAACTTCCCCGAGCAGGGGAGAAAGGACATGCTTGGGGAGCAAGCCTTTCTCATTGGTTGAGCAGCACCTGTGCAGTTGATGACATTCAGTTCAACTCACTGGACTCCGCCCACCCAACCCCGAAGTATGGCAGTCTCAAGTGCCATGTGACCTGTGAAAGAAGGTTTTTAGGTAGTGTATATCCACTTTTCTTGCTTTGTGTGCCATTGACAAACAAAAGCGATTTCGTGAAAATCCAGATATGACCACACAACGCTTCAGAAACCATCAACATGTCGATTCCCCCCAGGTTGGGGAAGGCTGCGGTACAGCATTCTTTGAAAAACAAAGAAGTATTTATTATTACCTTCTCCTATGAAGGTACCTTATGAAATCTGCTTTAAGAGAGGGAGCTGCTAAGCTGTGGATATGCATTTAGTAATGTAGATCAGTTTCAACCATTTGATTAAAAGGTGTAGATATGGGTTTCCACACCAAATCACAGATGTGTCCTTCAATTGTGTGGGATTCAAACTGTAAGGAAAACCACCAGAGTAACACTAATTATATTTAAATGTGGGCTGCATGACCCAAAACATATTAAGGTTGCATTTACAAAAAAATGAAAGGGGTCATAATCAGAGCCTGCTAGAGCTTAGAATAAGAGATCTGGAGGAGAGTTTAGAAGAAGGATGAATCAATCAATAAATTATGGGCAACCATAATATATAATTTGTACAAAATTATGTTTTCTGGCAAGTTTCCCAGAATATAGTTCTAATGGACAAAATTATATCATCTAAAATCTATAAACTTTTTTTTAAAAAATAATCTTGTTATTAATGTTTGGAAAATGAAAAACAAGGTGAAAGCATTATTGGATTTTATTTTTAAAAGCAAAGAATGACACTAGGCAGTTAAAATTGCTTGACATTACAAATGTTATTTGGAGTGCATTAGTAATGTTACTTTAATTTATACATGAAAGAGAGAACTAGCAGCATTACTCTATGTTATAAGATTGATAATGGCACAGAGGTGGGTGTTTTCTGCCTTCCTGGGATAGGAACCACCATATCTGCATGCTGGTTAGTGCAGAGATGTGTGCCAACAATAAGGGGTGTTAAATGCACTGACAGCTTACAATAAATGCTCCTAATTTCTGGATTGTATTTACTACTGTTATTATTCCAGTGCTGGGCTTTTCTTGTGGAGCCTCCTTCCTGAAGAGGTGAGGAAAGTCAACTCTGCTAGATTTTTTGCAGCATGTGTGTGTACAGTATATCTCTCCCAACACGCTTTTGCTTGAAGGTTTTCTGTGGCTCTTCATACTGGGTTTTATGCAGAGGGAGTTTCTTCAAGCGGAGTTCCACTCAGAATGCTCCAGTTAGAATGCAGAAAGTGAGGGGAAGGGGAGAGGCAATTTTTGCTGCTTGTCCTCTCCAGCTGCAGTCCCTAGTACCAGCTCCCCCACTGTTTCGGGGGTAGGGATGCTGGAGAAATTCGAGATGGACTAAAATGAGCTTGGATTTCTAAGAATCCGATCTGAGGATCCACTGTGGAGTGACCCCCTCAGGCCCCACAGAGTTCATGGGCTTTCGGATAATTTTTTTACTTTCCCAAAATTTACGCATATAAATTTGTAGGAAAATACGTAAGTTTTTGCCGAGGAAACTTTGAATGGAATGGGGGAAAATACGCTAAATGTTACATACTAAGGTAAATTATGTAAATACTTACGTAATTATTTACATATTTTTCTGCATGACGAAAAAAAAATTGCATCCGTCTCTGAGCAGATGATGCTCAGGTGCTTGACAACCCACAAAACACAGATAGAGTGGAGTCAGTTTACACAGTCTGTACATCCCTATTTGGGGAATATAGAGGACTGGAAGGTAAGGGGGGGATTGACAAAGATCACCTCCTTTCCCATTCAGCCATTGGAAAAGCAATACTGGATCAAAAGTTTCCCACGGACAGAAGGAGCCCTTTTGTATTGGGATTGTTAATGTTATGTTGTTGGCCTGCTTTTAAATTGCACTTTCCCCCCTGTGATGTAAACCACTTTGAAACTCTGAGAAAAGTGGTAAATACATATTTTCTATAAAATGTTAAAAATCATGATTAGGTCATATTTTTTATTTATTTTATTGCATTTAAATCCCGCCTTTTTTCTTCAAATGAACCCAAGGCAGCTTACATGGTCTTCCTCCTCTCCATTTTATCCTCACAACAACAACCCTGTGAGGTAGGTTGGGCTGAGAGTCTGTGAGTCTGGCCCAAAGTCACCCAACCCAAGGAGCTTCCATGGATGAGTGTGGACTAGAACCTGAATTTCCTAGCTCCCAGTCCAACACTCTCACCACTACACCACCCTGGGTTTCTATATATCCAACAACAATAGTGTTTAGTGACACTGATGTTATGTAATGTTCAGTATATGGGGGCAAAGACAAGCCAAAATTGCCTGGACCAAAATGTAATATGCAGAAAAGCCTGAAAGTATATAAAAATCTTGATCCTACATTGGGATATATCTAATCAATTTATGAAATATAGGCAATGTGGTCTGAAACTAGTTTTATATGCATTCTGCTTAGTTCTCTGTTTATCATCCTCATAACCATGAACATAACCCTGATTCCTGGATTTTTACATTATCCCATTTAAATTTAAATTCTTATAGTCAATATTAGAATAAAATAATGATTTCTATTGGAACAGGGAATAAAACTTTACAAAAACCATTTGACTTCATGCAGAGATCCACAATCTTTCAGATGTGCAAATGGATCATGCTGTATGCATGGGTTTCCACATTCATTTCAAAAGAGAAACCCAAACTGTTTACACATTCCTTTACAGTTGCATAGATTGGGTCTTCCACTAAAAACAAACAAAAAACAAACGCAGGTAGGGGAACCTTACAAATGTATTGGAAAATTTACACCAGCAATGTGTTGCTGGAATGGGGGTGAAAGCATGCAACTAAACCTCTACTTGTACACAATTTTTAAAATAAAAATAATGCTGATAAACTCTGCAATGGGTTTTTTGGGGGTGGGAGGTTGCTAAGCGGTGTGAAGCATACTCCTCAGTTCTTATATATTTGTATACAAATTGAATTTTTTAGGTGTTAAATTGATCCAATAAGCAATCTAGTTTAATTATTAAATCTGGTTCAATATTTAATTTGGTTTAATAAAAGTGGTCTTGCAAAATGTGTGGATTTAATTGATTCGTATTAGTAAAATATAATTTAGAATAGATTAAATATTTAATATACAGCACTTCTTTAAATTATTCATCATTGAGATGAGATAACATGGATATTTTTGTCTCAAAGTGGTAAAAATACAAAAGCTATATTTCAATTATAAGTCCCCCCCACCAGATATATTAAATAGAATTATTGATTCATTTGCAGAAGAAACAACCTTCCTTTGTTTAATGGAACCTTCCATGAGTGAGCCTATCAAAAAGCAACAAAAACCAGCAGGGTGCTAATATACAGTGCACATAAAGAGACAATTAGGAGATACAGAATATAATACCACTGCTCAAAATGAATGAAATGGCTAGTTAAATTTTCTAGCTAGGATATGCAGCTAAATGTGTCATACATTACTTCCTAATGGCTATTCAGAATTCTGAAGGAAATTCAAAATAATGAAGTGGTCTGTCTGACAATTTAATAATGTAGTGCAGAAGTTAAGTTATGAGTGTTCCATCTGACTCACAGAATTGTGACAGTGCTGGAGTAGAGAGAAACAATCAATTAGGGATGGCCGTGAATTTCTCCACGAATCTCAGGGAGGCCGAATGCCAACGCATTTGGCCCCCCGAAATTGTTGGTGAAATTCTCCGCCCCCCCTGGGATGGGACTTACCTCATGCGAATGTCCCTCTCGGTGGCGGGTTCCGGAGGCGTTTCGGCGGCATTTTGGCGGGGGCAGGGGAGGCGGCCGGTCTTCCGACCGGCTGCCACCACCGCCATTACAAAATAAAGTAAAAAAAAACAAAAAACACCCGTGATAGGCTACGTAACGATTAACGTAGCCTATCATGGCTAGATTTCCAAAGTCAGCTGTGATAGGCTACGTTAATCTTTACGTAGCCTATCACGGGTGTTTCCCCCCCCCATTCACTATTTCTTTCACGGCCGGGGAGACGGGGCGCTTCTCCCTGGTCTGAATTTCAGCAGGGCGAGGCGGGGCTCCTCCCCCCCGGCCTGAACTTCGGTGGGAGAACTGAAGTGCCTCCCCCCCACCGCGAAGCAAGCTGTGGGACCAGGTAAGTGACTTTCGTACATCACTACAATCAATAGGAACATCTGCCAGTGTGCTCCAGTATCAGATTGTGTCCCAGTATACACTGCCAACTAGGGTTTCCTATGTATATATAGTGAAATAGACATGATATCACTCCGCCTAGTGGGAGGTATAGAAATGAAATAAATAAATAATCACTTTTGATATCTGTGTGGGGCATTCATTTTGCATAAACTGACCCTTAGTTTATATCAGACCTACACAACTTATGGTCTACCAAGCCAAATGAAACACATTAATTATGTAAGACAGTTCGGAAAAGAGTTGATATGCTGTCTGTTACTGCCTCCTGTCTTAGTCCAGAGGAACAGAGGGGGCGGGTTTAAATATCTGCCATGCCACAGTACATGGCTGGAGGCTTGTATTTGGCTTGATCAGTCATCAAGTGTGCAGGCCTGTTATAGCAAAAGCTTCCTCTTGTGGCTGAATATCCTAGCAACACTTCCTCCTTCTTGGCTTATCTCATCATCTTTTGTTTTCAGCTTTTTCATAGCGCCAATCACCTTATTTTCAAATTCAGTAAAAAGCGCTCATGCAGCAACTGTACCACATCATTTTCACACAAGGATGTCTTCTTGTGAATGGTTCTTCATCTGGAAAAAGCAGAAGTGTCATACATGGTTTTTAAAAATCAACTGATGTTCAAGTCATTAGCCCTGAGGCCTTATATGTTGCTGGAAGGAGGGAATCTTGAAACATGAATCAAAGAGACAGTAAGACCACTGTTATTCGTACATAATTATTTGGATAATGCCCCAATGTATGTGGTAAGACCATTAGCAAAAAACCTTCCCCAGAACACCCCTGCCCCATGAGATAATGAAATTAGAATAAGGTTGACAATATTGATGAGTGAACTTAAGTCAACAGAAAGTGTGATTTGCTCATGGAGTTACGAATTCCTCTACCCAAACTCAGATGGAAGTTCTCCATTATTCTGAGACCTTGTTGTGTATATTCGAATTTTGGTCATGTGCATTAACAAAGTGAAACTGGGGTACCATAGTATGGCATTATGCTATCTATAATGTTTGCATGTGTCACTGCTTTATGTTCCCCTCTCTGATTGGCTGTTTTCACATGCCCCACTGTTTACTATACAGTCAGTATGGAGCAACTGGAGCGGGTCCTAGCAGCTGTGGCACATGAGCAGTGTGAGTAGGAGCTGTAGAAGAGGCACCTCCATCTGATGGAGCCCAGATCTCCTCCTTATTCACCAGCTGCCCTGGGCTGCACCACTAGCTTCCAGACCTGCTCCTCCTCCAATTCCTTTTCCAGTATCCCCTCACAGTGCCACCCACCAGCACTGAGGTCTAAATTAAACTTCTACTTACCAAACCAAAAAAACCACAGTCTGATACTAGAGAAAAATAACCTTGGTTGACTAGCTAGACACAGAAAGAAAACCAAGACAGGAGTGGAAAAGGAACATGCTTAGATGAACTTCCACTGGGCTTTAAAAACCTGGCAGTTCAGGCTGGCAATTGGTGTGGATTAGGGTTTTTTAGAATGGTGTTGTTTTGTTATGTTGTTTTGTTCAGCTGATTATGTAAATTCGTAGTATTTAGTATTATTAGTATTCTATGCTGCCTAGAGTGGCTGGGTAGCTGGCCAGATGGGCGGCTAATAAATCTAATAAATAAGCAAACAAACAAACAAACACTGAACGAGGTGTGGCTACTAATTTATTTGGCTGTCATTGCTTTTTTAAATGTAATTGGTTTGTTGAAGGATTTAAAATGTAAACTTTTATACTGATTAGGTTGGAAAACAGTAACTAAAGGGTTAAGTGATATCGTTCCATGAGCGGAACGATCGGGATGTAAACAGGATGATTCCATTTCCTTCAGAAAGTAAAGGGTAGGAGCCTTCGAAACCCCACTTACCTCTGTCCGCTGGAGTCCGCGGGAGGAGGGAGGCAATCCAGTCCGGTGCACTGGGGTCCGCGGTGGGGGAGGCGATCTGTCCCTCCCCCCTGGAATCTTCCCCAGCTGGTTCCACTCCGCAGCAAGGCTGCAGAACTGCCGGCCAGGGCCGGCCGCATCCAGACTTCCGTTCCAGCCACTGCTGGGCTGTGGCTGCAAATGGCAGCCGCTATCCCAGCCATCATTTGCGTCCCTGCCAGGTGGTGATAGGCTATGTAAGCATTTACGTAGCCTATCACGGCAAAGAGCAGGGATGCAAATAGAGTAGCTGAGGACAGAAGGGAAGTGAAAAGCAAAGGAGAAAGGGGAAGATATATCCAACTGAATGCAGAGTTCCAGAGAATAGCAAGGAGAGACAAGAAGGCCTTCTTAAATGAACAATGCAAAGAAATCGAGGAAAACAGTAGAATGGGAAAGACTAGAGATCTTTTCAAGAAAATCAGAGATATCAGAGGAACATTTTGTGCAAAGACGGGCATGATAAAGGACAAAGAAGGCAGGGACCTAACAGAAGCAGATGAGATTAAGAAGAGGTGGCAAGAATACACAGAAAAACTATACAGGAATGATCAGAATGTCCCTGATAGCCATGATAGTGCGGTCACTGAACTTGAGCTGGACATCCTTGAGAGTGAAGTCAAGTGGGCCTTAGGAAGCATTACTAACGACAAAGCTAGCAGAGATGACAGTCTTCCAGCTGAGCTATTTAAAATCCTAAAAGATGATGCTATTAAAGTGCTGCTCTCAATATGCCACCAAATTTGGAACACTCAACAGTGGCCACAAGACTGGAAAAGGTCAGTTTACATTCCAATTCCAAAGAAGGGCAATGCCAAAGAGTGTTCGAACTACTGTACAATTGCACTCATTTCACATGCCAGCAAGGTTATGCTCAAAATCCTACAAGTTAGGCTTCAGCAGTATGTGAACTGAGAACTACCAGAAGTACAAGCTGGATTCCGAAGAGACAGAGGAACTAGAGATCAAATGACCAACATTTGCTGGATCATGGAGAAAGCAAGACAATTCCAGGAAAAAGTCTATTTCTGCTTCATTGACTACGCCAAAGCCTTTGATTGTGTGGATCACAACAAACTGTGGCAAATTCTTAAAGAGATGGGAGTACTGGACCACCTTACCTGTCTCCTGAGAAACCTGTATGAGGGTCAAGAAGCAACAGTAAGAACCAGACATGGAACAACTGATTAGTTCAAAATTGGGAAAGGAGTATGACAAGGCTGCATATTGTCGCCCTGCTTATTTAACTTATATGCAGAGTACATCAAGAGAAATGCCGGGTTGGATGAATCACAGGTTGGAATTAAGATTGCCGGGAGAATTATCAACAACCTCAGATATGCAGAAGATACCACCCTAATGGCAGAAAATGAAGAGGATCTAAAGAGCCTCTTGCTGAGGGTGAAAGTGGAGAGTGCAAAAGCTGGTTTGAAACTCAACATTAAAAAAACTCAGATCATGGCATCTGGCCCCATCACTTCCTGGCATATAGAAGGGGAAGAAATGGAAGCAGTGACAGATTTTACTTTCTTGGGCTCCAAGATCACCGCAGACGGGGACTGTAGCCATGAAATTAAAAGACGCTTGCTCCTTGGGAGGAAAGCTATGGCAAACCTAGACAGCATAGTAAGAAGCAGAGACATCACCTTGCCAACAAAGGTCCGTATAATCAAAGCTATGGTTTTCCCAGTAGTAACGTATGGCTGTGAGAGCTGCACTATAAGGAAGGCTGAGCATCGAAGAATTGATGCTTTCGAACTGTGGTGCTGGAGAAGACTCTTACGAGTCCCCTGGACTGCAAGGAGGTCAAATCAGTCAATCCTCAAGGAAATCAACCCTGACTGCTCATTGGAAGGACAGATACTGAAGCTGAAGCTCAAATATTTTGATCACCAAATGCGAAGAGAAAAGTCACTGGAAAAGACCCTGATGCTGGGAAGGATTGAAGGCAAAAGGAGAAGGGGACGGCAGAGGATGAGATGGCTAGATAGCATCACTGATGCAATGAATATGAACTTGAGCACACTCAGGGAGAAAGCAGAGGACAGGAAGACCTGGCGTGCTAAGGTCCATGGGGTCACGAAGAGTCGGACACGACTTAATGACTGAACAACAATGCCATTTGTGTTCCCGCTTTAGCTGTGATAGGCTACGTAAATACTTACGTAGCCTATCACGGCTAAAGTGGCAATGCAAATGGCGCCTTGTATAGGGGACACCATTTGCAGACGCACAGTGGAGCGGCAGGGAGCAGCAGCTGGATCCGGAACCGCTGGATGCAGGTAGGATCTGGTCCGTGGGGACTTTGCGGGTTGGCGGGGGGGCTGGATTCCGGCCTCACTGAAGTCGGTGGCGGAATTCTTTGCCATCTCTAGTAAAGGGTTAAACCAACCAACATCAAGACATGCACAGACATGGTTGAATTTAGATGCTGTAGTCATGCAGACTGCAAAGACACTCATAATCAATCTTGGTTTTATTAATGGAAATACTAACGTTCATTAGAGAGCCATCCAACCTACACATACGGGCATTACGAACATAATAAATCCTATCATCGAACTGCCGCATTTGATGTTTCAGTGACATCTTTCTTGGAAAATATTTTTTAAAACCCGATGTAGGAAAACTTTTAAAGCTGTGTACAATGATATTGCCCCAAAATTGAGTTACCTGTCTAGCTAGCTGTCTATCAATCCCAAGATGCTTATTTCTGTCTTTTACCAAAGAGACAAAATAAGGACTTACCATAGAATCATAGAATAGCAGGGTTGGAAGGGGCCTATAAGACAATCATGAACTATGTGAACATTTAGCCAAATGTTCAGGTTTATCTGCCTATTTGAACCATCAATCTGGATCAATGGACATGCTGAAGGATTAAGAAAATGTTATTAATGAGTGAAATGATCAATAACATATTGGATCAAATGTTGGCTTTGTAGTAGTACCCACTGAGAAGAAGGAAAACAGGAATATTCACAGGCCTCAGAAAACTCAGCAAGAGCACATGGGACTCACAGCAGCCTTTATCATTAGGTGACTCGATTCAGCATAATATCTGTGACTAGCCTGGTTTAGGCAGCGGATTCCTGGTATTTCTTAAATATAAAAATGTGTTATTTCACTTTCTTCACATTTCAGTATCATCAAGTCACTCTGCCTTGGGTTCCCAATATTTCATTTTGGATACTTCTCCAGGGGGTCTGTGGACTGCAGGCTGAGATCCATTATGCATGATCTCTACAGTTCCCGTCACTTGTCTGAAACCTGGAGGAGCTCAGAAAAAGTGGCATGAAAAATGCCCCCACTGCACTGTCTAATACACAGCCTGAGTGTTAAATTCATTTTGTGAAGTCATTTGCAATGTCCTGCTTTTTGCTGAATTTTAAATGGCGTCAAACCATAACCCTGCAGTTAAAACCCCAGCCACTTATGGGGCTCAGGCATAGCAATCTAAAACAGCTGAGAAATAGCTTGGAATCAAATAGAGCATATGAAACCGGGCAAGTCAAATGGACACAGTTTCATTCATTAGCTGAAGCTGGAGTTCATTCAGTCACTGGGTGAACTGCCACACACTTTCCCCTTTTGTGAAGTTTAGTCACTGGAATTAGCAGGCATGTCACTGCAAAGATTAAGATGGACCGATTTTATTTTTTAAAAAATGTTAACATGGCCCTTTTGATCTTGATCATCATGGAATGAACTGGTATGGATAAAAGACTTGAGAACAAATCCATTCCCAGTATTCTGCAGAGTGCCCTTAAACTGCCACATAAACTGAGACAGTCCCACATTTCTGATAGTTTTGAAAAGAACAAAGTGAGAGAGAGAGAGAGAGAGGGAAATTCCACTAGCTTGAGATGCAACTCATACAAATATGTTGGACTTGCATTAGTAGAGCACTAGAACTGTAGTTACGGGAATGAAGATTTAGCAATCAAATTAACTCCACAAATCTTTACATAAAGCTTGAAACAAGTCAGTGTTTCAGCAGTGTTAATAACCCATTACTTTAACTTTTTTTTTTGGCTAATGGATTAAATTCAATTTATGACAAGAGAAGCTTTTAACTGTCCAGTTTTGTTTGCCTTAAATCTATATGAACTTGAAATATAGTGTCTTTGACAAATGAGGTTACGAGGAACTAAATGGAAAACCTTATTTGCCACCACACTGGTGACATGAAGAATTGCAGCCTTTAGCTCAGGGCTAGTAAGCTCTTAATAACAAAAGATAGGTACTTCATCTTCACCCATAGGCATGATTACAATGAGAGAGAGAAAAATATAGCTGCCGTGGCTTGTAGAAAACATATTCATGACACTGTGAAAAATATTGATTTTTAAAGGCAAGGAATGAAATATCTTAAAGTGTTCAATTCAATCAAGCTATCACATTCTAAAAGAAATCAAGGAGCTTATAAAATGTTCTACAGAAATCCTATATGAAACAAGAGTAAGGAGAAGAGAGTACCAGAAATGGTGGGGTGGGGGGTGAAGAATGATAATTCAATATAGTTTTTATAATTTTATAAACATACTAAATATGTCAACTGCAAACCTTGCACTGGGCATTTGTATTATGCTATATAATAAATGTTCTGTGTCTACATATTTGTCTGTCTGTCTTCTTTTGAACTTCTTCACCACCATGGATGGTAACAGAGCTGGTAGAAAGCTAGAGAAAAATAATAGGTTTTTTTTGTGTGGAAAATCTGGGACATTTGATATGGGAAATCTGCAAGCTGCTAAATCCCCCATCTCTCTAAGGAACTACAAAAGGAAAGATAATAGTCTTCAGTGCCTTTGTGACATAACTAGCCAATACACCAGTCCCACCCTTCTTCTCATGGCTATTTGCATAGCTGTACCTTACAGTAGTCTATAGCTGGGGAAAACTTGGGGCAGATAAGCATTATGGACCTGGAGCAACTGGATGATACAGTAATCTTTAAGTACAGATGTAGCTCTAGAAAGCTGTTCTAACTTGGGATGAGGGAGGCTTGAGGCAAGCTGACCAGAAACAAATAAGGGCTGAGGTGATTGTCTTTCTTCCCTGAAAGAAGTGATGGTTGTAGATGCTGTAAAGCTGACACTAGCTCAGCTGGTGAATCAGGGTATGGTTTAATAAATCCTTCCCCAACCTGGCACCCTCCAGATGTTTTGGACTACAGCTCCCATCAGCCACAACCAGCACAACCAGTGGCCAAGGATTATGGGAGTTATAGTACAAAACATCTCGAAGCCGCCAAGTTGGGGAAGGCTGGCCTAACGTGTGTTGAGTAAGTAACCAAATAGGAGGGAACAGGAGCTGACTTTCTCCTCCCTGGAATTTGACAAGCATTTCGTGCTGCTGAATCAAACAGCCTAGCAATTTGCATGTGCAGAGGGAAAAGATGCATGGAATATGTGAAATATAAGGTCAGAGGGGAACAGACTCTGGCTATTAACCTTCTGAGCTTCCCAGTGGCACTTCACCTGCCTCCCTGTATCTCTCTGCAGCATATCAGAGCACACTAATAACCAGGGAGAGGTCAGGGAGAATGAACTTGATTAAGTCAGCCCTGCACTGAGGGCCCAACTTTAAGATCTAACCCCAGGATGTTCCTGTTTTCCAAATGTTAGAATCAGAAGTAGTATAGCAGTGATTATATTTTTCTTTGCAAGTGTCATGGGATGTCATCTTCCATTGGGCCATCGTTATGCACCACAACTACAGAACACATGCATGTGTGCGCGCGCACACACAGAAATCCAGAACATACCCAGTCATAAAACAGCAAAGCCATCAGAATGACTCAGGCCATTTCACAGACAGCCCAGGAACTTCAGCTGTACACATGATGAACTGGAAGAGCAAGCCTCCTGCCCAAGCACCTTTCCACATAAACTTTTAAGGAGAACTAGGATGTTGCACTGTAGCATCCTCCTATTCAGAGTTCCAGACAGCCTGCCTGACAGCCAGCCATCAGCCATGCCCTCTTCTAGATACTCTATTTTATTGTTCCTCCCACCTCCCGTTGCTGTCTCTCCCCCCCCCCCAATAGTCAATCAGCATTCTGGCCCGCAGAGCACGTCCAGTTCTTGTTGGGCTAGTTTTGGCTTTTCCCCCCTGTCAGGGTTACTACTATGGAGAACACACACACACACACACACACACTTCTACAAACCATGTGGTCCCCCAGTTGTGGTGATTCCTCCCTCTTGTACATGGATGGTGCCTCTTTTGGTTACACAAGGATCCACACTCAAAGAATGAGAATAGGATTGCTGCATAATACACCCACTGCCTTTTCCAAATGTCTGGGTGGGTTCCCTTCCCATACGAAGGTAATATGTGTGAATGTAAAAATGTACATCAAGGTTTTGTATAAATTATGTTCTTTCTTGAGATACAAGTCTATAATACCTGTAGGAGTAATCCTGTTACTGGATAATGGAACATGTAAATCAGCCCTTATGCTTCAGAAAGTGAGACACAGCGGAAGACAATGTTTATGAAAGCTATATTCTGTTTTCAAAACATGATTAATTTATGCTACTATAAATTCTGATGCTAAACTCTACTAAAATCTCACTTATTCATCTTTATAATGGCCATGCCTTATGTCCCTCCCCTGCGCGTCTGTATTTTCTCTCCTCTGAGATGTCTGAAAAACAGGTGTTTTATTGTAGCAGAATTCCCCTTACATCAGTTGAGTTTGATTCATGTAATTTGCCTTAATTCATTAAATTTATATAATTATTCTTTGCAGAAATGAAAGTCAAACCAAGTTGGCCAAAGGACTTTTCTATTTATCTCTTATCCAGTCAAAGTAATGTTACCTGCAGCTTGGGATACCTTACCATCTGACTACAAGTTACACAATTGAATTGTGTGGCAGCTTAAAAATGCTTATGTTGCAGTGGGTCAAAGAGCTTGTAATGCCTCCATTATTATGAGGTGGATCCAATGTAAAATTAGCAGAAAAAAGTACAAGAGGTGGTGTTCTGCTTCAATGTTTATCATGCAAGCTACCACTTGGTTAAGGATGGCTTTTGTATTTATGCACAATGACAATCACATACGGCAGTACAAACTAATCAACAACTAGTACAAAAAAACACACCACAACCACTGCCACCAACAAAATGGGGGGAGGAAATCACCTTCTCTTTGGAGGGGACTTCCATAGTTTGGAAGAAAAGTTTGATACAGAAAAAGTGCTGCTCCCATAGGGCCTGCCCTACCATTAGGCAGGGTGAGGTGGCCATCTTATGTGGTGGATGCTGGAGGGTGTGGAAGAAGGAAGCAGCAGAAGCAAGTCCCCCAACCATTTTCCTTTGTTCAGATGCTGTGTGGTCACCCTGCACTCCCTAAACTAGCTCGTTGCCCTCAAGTGCAATGGAGGACACTGTCCTGTGGCCAATGTTGAAGTAAAATTCAGCTGCCAGGCTGGTGGGCTTCCATACATGACCATCATCTTTTGCCTCAGGCCATAAGATGGCTTGGCTTGATTCAGCTCCTAGAAGGCTCCATGAAAACGAATTCACAAGCAGCTCACTGTTGGAAGCCAGCCAGGGAGCCTGCACAGACCGTGTTGACCCCACATTGTTCCTTATCAGCTATATAGACAGACAGACAGAGATCAGCATGAGCTCAAGTACTTTACAGGGCTATACTGTGGGCACTAGAGGCACAGAAATAGAGATAGGTGACAATTTTGTTTCAGTTCTTTTTTGATAAGAATTTACCAAAATTTACAAATGTCTTTATATTTGGGATGGAAAGAACTTAGGATTATTTTTAATATTCATTTTAAAAATGAATATAGGAAAAATCAAAACTGACAGATTTGTCCATCTAGGCAGAGAGCTTTAAGTGGTTAGCTCTTAGAAGTCCGGATTTGATGAATCCCTGTGTATTCAAGAGAGCTTCGGCTATGGAGTGATATAGAAATGATGATAATAATAATGACAACAACAACAACAACAACAACCATGTTAGAGCTTAAATAGGATTGCCATCTCTTCTTTCTGATAGGATCTTCATCTTTAACAGTGATAGGGCAGGAAGTACAATATGGTCCTCTCCATTCTGTGCATTTGGCCAGTGCAGACGGCTGAAAATTTTTGTTTGCGTTTTGTATAAGAATTTAGTAAAATTTGTAAATGACTTCATGTTCAGGATGGAAAGAACTTTAGTGTTTGTTTGTTTTTAATCAAATGTGTTAGGAAATAAAAACTGAGAGATTTATCAATCCCAGTGAAGAAACAGAATAGTTTGATTTTCTAAATGGGAGCTCTACTATAGATACTTAGGAGAGTACATACATTCAGTTTGGTAGATTTCCTATTACACAAAGAGCATGTCATGAATAGAACAAGATGCCTAGCACTGTTGTGAGCAAAACTTCCCTTCTTAAAAGATTTTAAAGAACAAACTTGAGAGACATCTGTCAGAGATAGTTTAAAATGTGGGGTGTCCTGGCACAGGGCAAGAGGCTGACGAAGGCAATCCACTTGAGATTCTGTGATTCCATATTCACATTGTACAAGGAAATAAGAATGTCAGTATGATGAATATTCATGTGTCTTCTGAATACTTTTAACATTTTCACAGCTGGCCCCTGACTGAGCAATCACAGCAGCAGTCAGAGGGTAATACATGTGAAATGCAAGCTATTTACAGCCTGTATTTTTTAAATCAAATTGCTAAATGAATGCTGATAGCTACGAATCAAATGCTGCAGTGCTCGGAAGTAATGCATAAGCAAGGGCTGAATGAGGACTAAAAGATGCAATCCAGTGTCAATCTGTACATTTAAATGAGCGTGCGGCAGTCCATCACATTTTGCACACTCACAAAACCAGCTCTCTGCTTCTAAGTGAATTGTACATACGTGCATGCATATATGATTAAAGCAAGCATTTTCCAATAGGATATTGCTCATGTGACAGAACAATGGCATTTTAGTCATCAAAGCTAATTAGCATTGTTTTATGGAAAAGAAATTTGCACCAAACCCCATCAGTAATGGCTGCGTGGCAAGTAGAGGGAGTGAGAGTTTCAGTCCTTTAGCTAACACAAACTTCTTCATCTTTAGTCATTTATACTAACTGACAAACTGATGAGGAAATAATAGTAAATGGTCCCAAATTCCAAATGGTAAATTAATGATGTTCCATGTTCAGCAACATATTCTTTGTTTGCTTTGTGATGTTTGCATCCTGGATTGAAACCAGCCGCTCTGGCATAGCCTAACGTAACTTGAGCTCAGCATGACAGTTAGGAAACCATGTATGAAGGACAGAGTTAATTCAAAGGGACAAAATATCATGGCTTAAGCCTTAATGAACAGGTGTTTATAATGATTGTGTCAGCAGTATGGAGGGGAGAAGCACTAATTACACTTAAGGGGAAGAGGGCTAATAACGGCCACACCTCTATTGGTTACAGCTCACCAAATTTGGCCTGTCATTGGGTAAGCATCTGTTAATCAGGCAGCCCAACAGTTGATCGATTCCACCATCCCAGCCGTGTGCTGGGATAACAAGGGAAGTGGCAGGAATATCAGCCCCATCATACTGTAAACCAATGCCATGTGCCCATCTTGTCATCTGCTTGCATATGAGACTTGAAGCAACACCCCAGGATCCTTTCTGGGGATCTCCTTCTGGGGAGTAGGCGGTCCACCCCAGCTTGCCCCCTGCTATGGATCCATCCAATATCTCCAGCACCTGCAATGAAACATGTTACAGAAGTATAGAACCAGGCAATTAAACAATAAGTGGCAATATTGCTATGAGGAACACAAGCTCCCCCCCCCCCCGCTTTGCTGGTACCAGTTACAAAGTACAGTTAAAATTCTTTCCCAGCCCCATCAACCTCTGCCCATAGCAAAGTAAACAGCACTAAAACTAGGAAGGTTGGGTGAGGAGGTCAAAGCAGTGCAGAAGACACTGGCCAGGCCCTCTATTTATGGCCTAGGAACAGACCAGAGGAAAAAGGTTCTCCCACTGATCCATTCCCCAGGTCTTGTCTCAAAAGCAGCCAGTGCAGTCAATTTTATTCTGGTTGTACTGTTATTTTGTGGTGTTGAACTTGTTTTATGCTGCGCTTTGTAGGGATGTCGGAGAATTTCTCCACAAATCTCCGGGAGGCCGAATGCCAACGCATTTGGCCCCCCGAAATTGGTGGGGAAATTCTCCGCCACCCCCCCGCCACCCCCCCGGGTTGGGACTTACCTCATGCGAATGTCCCTCTCGGCGGTGGGTCCCGGAGGCATTTCGGCGGGGGCGGGGGCGGGGGCGGCAGCCAGTCTTCCGGCCGGCTGCCACCGCCACCATTTCCCATTAAAATAAAATAAAAAAACACCACGTCATAGGCTATGTAACAATTTACGTAGCCTATCATGGCTACATTTTCAAAGTCAGCCGTGATAGGCTATGTAAATCATTACATAGCCTATCAAGGCTGACTTTGGAAAAAAAAAAGCACGTACACAAATGGCTGTGTGCCGCCATTAGGCCCGGGTAGTCTACGTAAAGATTTACATAGACTACGGCAAAAATAAGGGCAACTTTCGTCCATCCTTAGCGCTTTGTGGTTTTAATTTTTTTGTGAACTACCTAGAGAGCTTCAGCTATTGGGCAGTATAGAAATGAAATTAATTAATTAATAAATAAGCTCTGGGAGTAGGTCTATAACACAGTACTTGCCTATTGCCCTCAGGCGCTATTTGCATTGCCCTTATTTTTGCCGTAGTCTACGTAAATCTTTACGTAGACTACCCAGGCCTAAATAAGGAATGCAAATGGCGGCTCCCATGGACACCGCCATTTGCGTATGTGCTTTTTTTTTTTTCCAAAGTCAGTCATGATAGGCTACATAATGATTTACATAGCCTATCATGGCTGACTTTGAAAATCTAGCCGTGATAGGCTACGTAAATTGTTACGTAGCCTATCACGTGTTTTTTTTTCCCATAACTTTTTAATTTCGCGGCTGGGGAGATGGG